>NC_066580.1:224329026-225579026 GCF_024323335.1 Lathyrus oleraceus
TGCACAAAACTAGGTGTTCCTCCATTCTAGGGTGACATAGAATGAGATGTCGTGACATCTGTGAACGTGTGCATATGAGTACAGAGTTTAATAATTGTCTTGTTGTATTAGTTACAATGTTAGATCAGATGTCATGACGTGGAGTAGAACATCTGAAATCAGACTACACCATAATTTCAAGAAGAACATTTGGTGAATCTGCAGAAACTGTTTGAGCGTTTGAGAAAATTCAAGCTGAGGCTTAATCCGAACAAGTGTACTTTCGGGGTGAGATCTGGAAAACTAATGGGTTTCATTGTTAGCGGAAAAGGAATTGAGGTGGATCCTGACAAAGTAAAAGCGATAAAGGAAATGCCTGAGCCAAGAACAGAGAAACAAGTCTGTGGTTTCTTAGGGAAGTTGAACTACATTGCAAGGTTCATCTCTCACCTAACAGCCACGTGTGAGCCAATTTTCAAGTTGCTAAGAAAAGATCAGGCTATCAGGTGGAATGACGATTGTCAAAGGGCTTTTGAAAAGATAAAAGAGTATTTGCAGAATCCTCCTATCCTTATGCCTCCAGTCCCAGGGAGACCGCTGATTATGTATTTGACAGTACTCGATAATTCCATGGGTTGTGTTCTCGGTCAACACGACGAGACAGGTAGGAAAGAGCATGACATCTACTACCTGAGTAAAAAGTTCACAGATTGCGAGTCAAGATACTCAATGCTTGAAAAGACATGTTGTGCACTTGCATGGGCTGCTAAGCGATTGAGACAATACATGCTGACTCACACAACCTTACTGATCTCCAAGATGGATCCAGTCAAGTATATATTCGAGAGGCCAACTCTCACCGGAAGGGTTGCTCGTTGGCAAATGGTACTGACAGAGTACGACATCCAATATACATCCCATAAAGCCATCAAAGAGAGTATTCTGTCAGACTATATTGCTCAACAGCCGGTTGAAGATTATGAGCCGATGAAGTTTGATTTTCCAGATGAAGACATCATGTTCCTCAAGATGAAAGACTACGAAGAGCCAGTTGTTGAGGAGGGACCTGATCCAGACGAAAAGTGGACTTTAACGTTTGACGGGGCCGTCAATGCCAAAGGAAGTGGAATTGGTGCTGTCATTACTACTCCGAAAGGTGCCCACATGCCTTTCACCGCTCGTTTGACTTTTGAGTGCACCAATAATGAAGCTGAGTATGAGGCTTGTATCTTGGGTATTGAGCAAGCCATTGATTTGAGAATCAAGACTCTGGACATCTTTGGAGATTCAGCTCTAGTGATCAATCAAGTAAATGGTGATTGGAACACCCTCCAGCCTACTCTGGTCCCCTACAGAGACTACACGAGAAGACTGTTGACTTTCTTCACAACAGTAAAGCTGTATCATATACCTCGTGACGAGAACCAGATGGCAGATGCTCTTGCTACTCTATCCTCCATGATCGGAGTGACTCGGTGGAACTATGCTCCCAAGATTGATGTTATGCGCCTTGATAGGGCCACGTATGTGTTTACTGCCGAACTTGTAGTTGATGACAAGCCCTGTTACCACGACATCAAGTGCTTTCTGAAGAATCAAGAGTACCCTGCAGGGGCATCCAACAATGATAGAAAGACTTTGAGAAGATTGACAGGCAGTTTCTTCTTGAACAAAGACGATGTGCTGTATAAGAGGAACTTCGACATGGTTTTGCTCAGATGCGTGGATAGACACGAAGCGGACATGTTAATGCAGGAAGTTCATGAAGGCTCCTTCGGTACTCATGCCGGGGGACATGCAATGACTAAGAAATTGTTGAGAGCGGGTTATTACTGGATGACCATGGAATCTGATTGTTTCAAATATGCTCGGAAGTTCCATAAATGCCAGATTTATGCTGATAAGGTACATGTGCCGCCAAATCCTTTGAATGTGATGACTTCGTCGTGGCCTTTTGCTATGTGGGGCATTAACATGATTGGAAAGATTGAGCCGACCGCCTCCAATGGGCATCGCTTCATCCTTGTTGCCATCGACTATTTCACCAAGTGGGTCGAAGCAGCGTCATTCGCGAATGTCACCAGACATGTGGTTGCCCGATTCATTAAGAAAGAAATCATTTGTCGTTATGGGATTCCCGAAAGAATCATTACTGATAATGGTTCTAATCTCAATAACAAAATGATGAAGGAGTTGTGCCAGAACTTCAACATTCAGCATCACAATTCTTCCCCTTATCTCCCTAAGATGAACGGCGCTGTTGAGGCAGCAAATAAGAACATAAAGAAGATTGTGCAGAAGATGGTCGTCACGTACAGAGATTGGCATCAGATGCTACCCTTCGCCTTGCATGGGTACCGTACTTCAGTGCGTACATCGACCGGGGCAACCCCTTACTCCCTTGTGTATGGTATGGAAGCAGTCCTACCTGTTGAAGTAGAGATTCCTTCTCTAAGAGTCCTGTTGGATGTCAAGTTAGACGAAGCTGGATGGATTCTGACAAGGTTCAATGAGTTGAGTCTTATCGAAGAGAAGTGAATGGCAGCCATTTGTCATGGGCAGTTGTATCAGAGTCGGATGAAGAGAGCCTTTGATCGGAGAGTGCGTCCTCGATGTTTCCAAGTTGGAGATTTAGTGTTGAAAAGGATCCTTCCTCCTCAAACAGATCACAGAGGCAAGTGGACTCCTAACTATGATGGACCATACATTGTCACCAAGATTTTCGATGGTGGGGCCTTAGTGCTTGCAACTATGGATGGTGAAACTTTCACTTCCCCTGTGAACTCAGACGCAGTTAAAAAATACTTCGCATAAAATAGACCCGCCGGACAATAAAAAGAACAGTCCAGGAAAAAAATGGGCATCCCGACGAACCAAGAAGATGAAAAGGTTCGGGCAAAAATTAGGGATTAAAAATGAAAAGATTGTACACCCGGTAAGTTGAAAACCTGAAAGGGCAACTTAGGCAAAAATGGGTATCCCGGTGGATTGAAAACCCGAAAGGGCGATCCAGGCAAAAGTTAGGGATTAAGCGAATGATTGCGTTCTGAGTAGTTCTAAATCTCATCCCATGTCGATAACTTGAAATTTTCGAAAGGTAGGAAACATTCCAATCACTCTTTTCAGAAAGTCGATCATTTGGAGGATCTTGAAGACGAGCGAGTCATAGCAGGATTGGAACCTGATGGAAATCCATTTCACATTGCCATTAGATTAATTTCTGTTTTTATCTTTTGTGCAATTACCTCTTTCCAAGGATTCCTTCCTAATGTAAATGCCTATTCAGAGGCCATTCAATCAATAAAATCATGTTATTCAGTATATCCCCGTTTTTATTTTCTTTTTACTGTTTTGTTTGCAAAAATGACGTCCGAATTTTTGATAAACATTGCATCATGAAACATAAGAGCTTTACAGGTACATGCTTAATAAACATTTAAAATTGCTATAAATTTTAAGTGCTTTGGAACTTCTATTCAAAACAGGTACACTCGGGGCATTTCCTTATGGTCCCCATCAAATTATCGTGGATGTTTTTCCTCAACAGTTGGAATTTGGTATCTTATCCTTGCAGAACTGGTTTGAGCGTTGGAATCTTCAATCCCCAGCAGGCTCTCACCGTTGTATTTCCCCAAGCATTTGTTTCAGACTATACACTCCCCAACAGAGTTGACAGTGCCAGACTGTGTCTTCCCAGCAGAAGTGGCTGCTCCTCAGAGTTGGGTGTCAGATCGATGATCTCGACGCTAGATCCATGGTCTCTTTCCTTGAAGTAGAATCTCGGTACCGTATCGGTGTTTGCTTCCCCTGCTGAGTCGTCTCTCTCACAAATTATGGTTGCCAAAACCACCGTCGCTTTCCTCAACAGCAAGTTTTCAGTGCCGTTCTCTCCCTAGTCACAGCCTCGGTATTTTGATATTTTCCAGAACACCGTGTGGCGGGTCATTTCCCCACAGAGTTCTTTGTGATGTGCATCCCCAACAGCCCTGCTAGGGTCTAGAAGATGGTGATCAATTCCCCAGCATAATTCCTTGCCTCAGCTTGGCGTTCTCTCTAATCAAGCATTTCGCATCCCTGCATGTAGAATCTTATTGCATTTCATCCTCGCAAATTGCGTAGCATTTCCATTTTCATGGAGCATTACGCCATTGAAAAATTCAAACATACGCATGTAAAGCATAAGGTATTCTCGGTATCCCAAGTGATAAGCCAGAAGTTGTTTCCAGTACTCAGACTGAAGGTTGTTCATGACTTATTATCCCCAGCATAGGTCGTTGGCCCACGTGCCGCCTCAATTATCATTTTCCTTATTTCTGCCGATGCTGACAGGCATGAAGTTTTCCGGTATTCAGACCGAAGTGGCATTCAGGCCAGTTTTCCGATGTTCAGATCGAAGAAGTTTCCGACGTTCAGGTCGATGCAACTTGTGGCATTCAGGCCAGTTTTTCCCGGTATTCAGACCGAAGTGGACTCAGGCCAGTTTTCCGATGTTCAGATCGAAGAAGTTTCCGACGTTCAGGTCGACCCAACTTGTGGCATTCAGGCCAGTTTTTCGGGTATTCAGACCGAAGTGGCATTCAGGCCAGTTTTTCGATGTTCAGATCGAAGAAGTTTCCGACGTTCAGGTCGACGCAACTTGTGGCATTCAGGCCAGTTTTTCGGGTATTTAGACCGAAGTGGCATTCAAGCCAGTCTCCCAGTGTTCAAACCGATGTTAATAATCTTATATCTTCCGATGCTCAGATCGAAGTCATTTCCAGTATTCAGACTGATGAGCGGTATTCAGGCCATGGTTATTTTTGTGTTACCATTTATTTTGGTATCCAGGTTAACATTCTTTTTCAGTATTCAGACTGACTCTCACCGTACCAGACGGATTCTTCTTTCAAGACCACCTCTTTGCCGATTCTGACATGCATTGTTACTTCACTTCACTTCAGTGTAAATTTTCGGGCTTTTATTGTATTCAATCCCTTGATACCTTGAAAGTGCGAAAGCCACTGCTATCTTCTTTTCGGGTCTCCAGTTGATTGAATAGGGGCAGCTGTAGCACCTCAAATTTGCCCCCTCATTCATGCATTCATTTTTAGGTCATTTAACATTTCATATTGCATTTCATCATGTCAATCAAAATTAGCTCCAAGAAGCTTGAATATCATCCAAGACACTTTGTGGATTCTATCTGGGTGATCAGTCAACACAAGGGAATGACTTGAGTTACTTCCAACATGTTCGAATGGGGTCTATTCATCATTCAAAGCGCTAATCTTGAAGGAGCAAAAGTCTGTTCCTGAGCTGTCATGCTCGCTAGGCGAGCAGCGTGGTTCGCCTAGCGAGTCTGAACTGTCATGCTCGCTAGGCGAGCAAATTCTTCGCTAGGCGAAGCCCACGCGTTTTAAGAATATAACAGAAAAATCTTGGACTTGAACCTCTCTCATTTGAGCCCACAATGCCATGAAAATCAGGTTATAAATTCTAGATTTCCATCTCCCAAAAAACCCTAGAAGAGAAATAGCTAGAGAAAGAGCTAACAGAATTCAGAGCAGCCTCCATAGACACTGAAGAAAAAACTCCGTCTCATATAAACCCTAAGATTGCTCTGCAAACCCAACCGAGCAATTCAATTTCATTCGATCTCTCCAATCAGGTTTTCCCAATCTCCATTACTGTATGCTCTCAATTTGAAATTGCTGAATGTATGAGGCATCATGGGTGAATTTGGAAGAGTGGGTATCGTTAGGTTTCACATGTGGTTTTAGATGTGCATGAATGTGTAGAATAATGCCTTGAATGTTTAATCACTTCGTTGCTGAGATGGATACCATAAGGTTTGGGGTTTCTGAAATCGTACTGTTATCAATGGAAAATCCAGAACCCGCAGGCATTCGCTAGCACCTCGCTAAGTGAACATGTAGCGAAGCTTCGCTAGCACCTCGCTAAGCGAAGCAGTAGCGATCGTGACAGTACTTGTTTTTTTTTTCTGTTTGCTCTCTAACCTGTTTTGTGTGACATGTTTTCCATTGCATCCGTGCACTGTTTACCTGACACTGTTGTTGTTATGTTTCTTTTGTGCAACTCTTGATTGCACCCCATCTTGCCGTTCTAACTTGTTTGTTGAGTTTTTGTGAGGGCTCACATAACTCTTGAAGAGATAGCTTGCTTGGTATTCCACTTTATTTGTGGGATACCATTTGGAGATTTATTCTGATTGCTTTGCTGACTTGTTTTCTTTGATGGCGCTAGCTTGAGAGATCTTCGGGTTTCTCGTTCCTTTAGTTGCTGTTACTTCGGATCTTTATCCGTGGGGTAGATCTTCTGATCCCTTTTACATCTTTCCCGCATTTTACCGCTTTCTTAGCTGGAAGACCTCAATAGGAGGCAATGTTTTCTTTTATTTGTTTCCTTTTGTGCCCAAAGACCTCCGAGAAGAGGCATCAGTGCTAAAGACCTCCATAAAGAGGCAATTGACGGATAAAAGGGATTTGTAGTCAATCCCCCGTTATCCAGTGTGGAATTCTTTATGCTCGCACTACGTGTCGATACTTCAGAACAAAAGCCCAAGATCTTCTGTCCAGTCAGTCAGTGGAGAGGGTTCCACCTTTCTGAATCCCCACTTTTTGTCATGAGCTCACCCTGTCTCGGGTTAAGAGCTATGAGGTCTTATCCTCATTACCCTTTTGATCTGCTCACCCTGACGTTCAATGTCAGTGGTTAAGAGCCCATTTGATTACCCTTCCATGACCTGTTTGTCGAGGTTGATATGACCCCTCTTGACTAAAGCCCTACCCATGTATGTTTGAGCCCCCTTGTTGGCTGTTTACTTTATGCATGTTTGTTTTGTATGGTGTGATCGTCTCCCCATAGGGTTGCTAGGCTTCGTATAGTCTCTCGTTTGCATGTCAATTAAGGTAGCACGGTTCCTTCGTCTTGGACTTCCTTTTTTGCATGAGCATTCCTAAAACACAAACTAACTCATTGATTTTTCTTCTCCTAAGAACACGTTAACTCCTTCTACTACAGGCGAGTAAGTCCCCAAAGGTCGAGCATCCGGTAGATTGCGTAGTAACGTCGTTCACCTAAAAAACACAAAACAAACAAATAGGTAGCCGAACTACGGTTGCTCTGATTCTCATTCCAGATGAGATACGTAGGCATAAGAGGCGATGTCTTAGCGAGCACACTCCTCTTTAACCCATAGGTATCCGAGCTACGAAGACTCTGATTCTCATATTCAGATAAGATACGTATGTAGTGGATGCAACATCCGTGCGAGTCATTTTCTCTTGACCCCTCTTTTAGTAAATGGTACATTAGTTAAACCCACACCCTTTAGACAAGAACAACAAGAGTGGATCCCGTAGAGTACTACGGATGCGGAGGGGTGATAATACCTTTACTTCGCATAATCGACTCCCGAACCCAAGATTTGGTTGCGAGACCTTGTGTTTTCCTTTCCTTTTTCCAGGTTTACTTCGAGCGTTTCCTTTCCCTCCTTTGGGATAAATAACGCACGGTGGCGACTCTTCTGTCTTTTCTTTTTTCGCCGGTTGTTTCGTTTCTCATTTAGGTTGCGACACATGGTAACCTTATTCCATGATATGATCCATAAAGAAATAGAAGTCTACATTGACGATATGATTGCCAAATCACAGACCGAAGAGGATCACATAGTCAACCTACCAAAACTTTTTGATCGTCTAAGAAAGTTCAAGTTACGTCTGAATCCAGCAAAATGTAGGGTTCATAGTCAGCTAGAGGGGAATTGAAGTCGATCCCGATAAAGTGAGAGCTATCCAAGAGATGTCGGCTCCAAGGACAGAAAAGGAGGTTCGAGGATTTCTAGGGAGATTGAATTACATTGCTAGGTTCATCTCACATCTTACAGCTACACGTGAACCAATCTTCAAGTTACTAAGGAAAAATCAAGCCATCAAGTGGAACGGAGGTTATAAAAAAACCTTCGACAAAATCAAGGAATACCTGCAAGAGCCACCTATCTTGATACCACCAGTCCCTGTGAGACCACTTATAATGTACCTAACGGTACTTGATAACTCTATGGGATGCGTACTGGGACAACAAGATGAGACTGGAAAAAGGGAGCACACAATCTACTACCTATGTAAGAAGTTTACCGATTGTGAATCCCGATATTCACTCTTAGAGAAGACTTGTTGTGCCCTAGTGTGGGCTGCTCGACGGCTCAGACAATATATGGTGTGTCATACCACTCTATTGATATCCCGAATGGATCCTTTCAAGTATATTTTTTAGAAGCCCGCAATAACTGGGAGAATAGCCCAATGACATCTAGTATGTCACATAAAATACCATAAAAGGGAGTGTGTTAGCGGATTATCTCCACATCAGCCAGCAGAAGATTATCACCCTATACGGTTTGACTTTCCTGACGAAGATATTATGGTAATAAGGGATTGCAGGACCCCAGGTCCCCATGAAGGACCTGAACCGGGATCACGATGGAAATTGGTATTTGATGGTGCTTTAAATGCAACTGGACATGGAATCGGAGCCGTCATAACCTCCCCATCAGGGTACCATATTCCTTTCATTGCTAGGTTAAGCTTCACCTGTACGAACAACATGGCAGAGTATAAGGCGTGTATCCTAGGGATTGACGAAGCCATCGACTTAAGAATCAAGATTCTAGAGGTATATGGAGATTCAACTCTTGTCATCAATCAAATCAAGGGAGAATAGGGGACTCATAATGCTAAGTTAATCCAGTACTGAGACCACGTACAGAAGATGATCACTTACTTTGACGAAATTACCTTCCATTATATTCCTCGAGAAAAGAATCAACTACAGGATACCTTTTCCACATTATCGTCCAAGTTAAAGGGCAAGTGGTACAACGAGGCGCCAACTATAAAAATTCACTGGTTGGATGAGCCTGCCTATTGCGTAGTCATAGAGGCAGAAGGAGATAATAAACCATGGTTTCGTGACATCAAACAGTTCCTTCAGAAACAATAATATCCCGCAAATGCCTTAAGCGGTGATAAAAAGACACTCAGGAGATTGGCTTCCCAATTCTTTCTTAATGGGGAGGTGCTTTATAAGAGGAATCATGACATGGTCTTGCTCAGATGCTTGGACATGTATGACAAAGACATGCTTATCAAGGAAATTCACGAAGGATCCTTGGGAACTCATGGAAATGGGCATGCCATGGCTAAGAAAATTCTCCGAGCAGGATATTACTGGTTGACTATGGAGACCGACTGTTTCAAGTACGTCAAGAAGTGTCACAAGTTCCAGATCTATGTAGATAAGGTACATGTGTCACCTACTCCCTTAAATGTCCTGACTGCTCCATGACCGTTTTCCATGTGGGGTATAGACATAATCGGGATGATTGAGCCCAAAGCTACAAATGGACACTGATTCATTCTGGTTGCTATCGACTACTTCACCAAATGGGTGAAAGCTGCTTCTTACACCAATGTGACAAGACAAGTGATTGCACAATTCATCAAGAAGGAAATCATTTGTCGATACGGGGATCCTAACAAAATTATCACAAATAATGGGTTGAATCTAAATAATAAAGTGATGGATGAGTTATGCGAGAGCTTCAAAATTGAACACCATAATTCATCCCCATATCAACCAAAGATGAACCGCGTAGTAGAAGCGGCCAACAAAATATGAAAAAGATTATCCAGAAGATGGTGAAGACCTACAAAGATTGGCATGAGATGCTTCCTTATGCACTACACGACTACAGAACTTCCGTCCGCACCTCAACAAGAGCAACTCCCTTCTCTCTCGTATATGGTACCGAAGTTGTACTCCCTATCGAAGTTGAAATCCCTTCATTAAGAGTCTTGATGGAGACCAAACTAGATGAAACGGAATGGGTGCAAACCAGGTTCGACCAGCTAAACCTCATAGAAGAGAAGCGCATGGCTGCAGTATGTCACGGGCAACTGTATCAAAGAAGGCTCAAGAAATCATTCGACAAGAAAGTTCGTCCTCAACACTTCGAAGAAGGTGATCTAGTGCTCAGGAAAGTCCTACCCATCCATAAAGATCCCCATGGAAAATGGATCCCAAACTACGAGGGACCATATGTCATGAAAAAGGCCTTCTCTAGAGGAGCTCTGATTCTCATGGCTATGGACGGAGCTGAGTTACCACGAGCCATAAACTCAGATGCAGTCAAGAAATACAATGCCTAGAAAAAGAGGATAAAAAGCCCGCTAAGTCGAAAGTCCTAATGGGAGACTTAGGAAAAAATTAGGACGTCCCGATGGATTGAAAACTTGAAAGAGCAATCGAGGCAAAAATTCGGGGCTTGTATAATAATAAAACCCGATAAGTCGAAAACCCAAAAGGGCGGCTTAAGAAAAATAGGATGTATCATCCCGGTGGACTAAGACTCGAAAAGATCAGTCCAGGCAAAAATTAGGGATATCCAAAAGGCATGTGACTGCATCATTTATTTCATCCTACGACAAGAATTCAAATGGGAGTAATCAATTCAATCATCACCGTCGGAAGCAAAGTATTGTAAACTCGAAGATGTAGGGATAATAACATGTGTTAAATTCAATAGGGACATGAATAAATCTGTTCTTTTATTTCCATTTTTATGTCTTGTTAGACTTTCGGTAATCTCTCCTTACGGGAATTACCTCCTTATGTAATATTGCCCATTTACGGGCCAAATCTTAATTAATAAAATTTGTTTTCAAAATCTCTTACTTTGTTTTTCAATTTTTCCGCTTGATTACAAAATGTCAATTATTTGTGAATAATGAATTGAAACGTTGGGCATACTAAAAAAGCTTGCAAGAGAAGACATATTTTCCTTCGATTTTGAAAATGTCAAAGGGATCATATTCTTCTAACATCGCTTCTCAGGCAAAACACAAGGTTCATAAATTAACAGTCACACCAGTACAAAAGTTTCTTCCTATATAAAAGAAAAGCACATTGCATATTCTCGGATATCAAGAACATCACGGCCAATTCCATGGCCATAACAAAATCTCAAGGGGTAAGAAAGTCACGAAAACACCGTATCTCACAAAAACATACATTGCATTGACATATCATAAAAAGGTGTTATCCCAAAAAAAACTACATCATGCATCAAACATCAAACATACATCAATTCAAAATTCACATACACATAAACATGCATACATAATACATTGAATAGGATTTACGACCATTTCTAGAGGTTCAATCCCTAGCTATACCAATACATTTCCCCAAGCGGGAACACTTATTGGCCTTCCCCAGTAGGTAACACTCCCATAAGCACCTTTTATTAAAGAACTTATCCAGCAAGCTCGCTCACCATGAGTCTTTAAAAGGAATCTATCCAGTAGCCGGTCTTCCTGAATGATCGTTATCAACCAGTGAGCAGGTCTTCACCTCTCACATTCCCTAGATCACTAACATATCCCACAGGTCGGATACGTCCCAACACACCAGGGCTTCATCAATATAAAGAGTTCTATCAAGAGATTATGTCAATGGATGTTATCAAGGAGTTTATCAAGGATTCTACCAAGGGGATTGTCAAGGATTTTTATCAAGGGTTTTGAAATTCTAGTATCAGATATGAGATGTCGAAGGTAATGTCACGACACTAATATCTAAACAACAAATAAAACATAAACAGGATAAAAACAAAGAAACAGTTGAACAAGCGACACAAGCAATTATTAACCTAGTTTGGTGCAAACTCACCTACGTCTGGGGGCTACCAAGTCAGGAAGGAAATCCACTAAACATAATTAGTTCAAAGACTCTCAGTAAACAACTTCAAGTTATAGTCTTTTCACCTAATCACTACCCGTGCGACTTCTATCTAAGAACTCTTAGATATGAGACCCTACTTACTCACCATCAATCACAACAGTGATATAAAAACAAATACAAAAGAAAGAAGACACACTTCAAGGACACATACTTGATCTTGCTTAAAAGCTTCAACCAAGTAAACACACATTCATACTTCAAAGCTTAGAGTGGAGAAAATACAACATAAAAGTCAGTCCTATTCATACATCAATAAGATGAATGAATGGCTCACAATACATAAGCTTACACAAGCCTAAAACCCTAAAACTCTCTCACTCTTTCGTTCATTTCTTGTGTCTTTAAAATAGGTTTTACATGGCCTTTAAATAGAAGCTTTTGAATGGGCCTGGGCAGCATAAAACCCTAATTCTATTTTCCTTGCGTATCTTCTAAGAAACAACAGCTAATCATCCCTTATTGGAAAATAGATCATTCTGGTTTTGAATCAAATTACTCCTTGAATAGCGCATTCAATCTCCACATAAGCACACAAAGATTTGCATGAAAAGTGCAATCTCAAGATACATAACATTCAGATTGAATGTTCTGTATACACATGTCTTAACATCGGGTCTGACATCTTAGCTAAATCCTGCACAACCATATTTAAACTGAAGGAGAATTGCGATCCAAAACGCAGCGGAATTTAAAAATTTATCCTTTAATGATCCTTACGAATGGGCATGATAAGTGATACAATCGTTACCTCTTGTGGCGATCACGAACGTTGAATGATGACAACGCCTCTACTCAGTCCACACGAACGGATTCCTTCAATCTCAGTGCTAGCTACTACGAATGTAGGCTTTGAGTGAGATAGAGAGAGAGAAACGAAATTGCAAGTGTTTCAATGCTTCTACACAAGGGTTCTATTTCTAGAACCACTTGTGTGGGCTGCAAGCTAAAAAGCCCACTCAAGTGTATATGGCCCATATCTTATAATTGTTGGTGTAAGCCCTAGAGGCCAATACATTTTGGTACTTGTATCGAATAATAAAAGGCAATCTCTTTATTATGGTTGATTAATAAAGTCCCTGGAATAGATAGTCCGTTTAATGTATTAAGTGTGACTTAATCATGAGAACACATTAAACATAAGGACACTATTCCTAAAGTATCCGTAGTCGAGCTTTAGTGTGAAGTGGGATAACATTAAAGCATTAAGACTATTATGTTTGTAGACTGATGATCACATCTCATGGATCATGGATAAAGAGTTATCAAGTCTTAAACATAGGTATGAATATTAGGAGTAATATTTATACCGGATTGACCCGCTATGAGAATACTATATAGAAAGTTATGCAAGGTGTCATAAGTTATTCTCATGGTGATAATAATGTATTCCACTCTTCGACCTGAAACCACTATGGATCCTAGATGTAGAGTCGAGTGCTTTATTGCTGATCCAACATTGTCCGTAATTGGATAACCATAAAGACAGTTGATGGGTACTCCACAAAGCATGCTGAGGGACATGAGTGACCTAGATGGAATTTGCCCATCCTGCATAATAGGATAAATGTCTATGGGCCCAATATTGAACTGGACAAGGATGACACGGTCTATGCCTTGTGTTCAATATAGACATAAGGGAAAAAGGGTAATTATACACATAATTATTATCACAGAAGGAATTGTCAGATCACATGACATTTTTGTGTCTTGGGTAGCAGTGATGTGTTGCTAGATACCGCTCACTGTTTATTATGTTAAATGCGTGATTTAATATAATTGCCAACGTCACGAAAACCTACAGGGTCACACACAAAGGACGGATTGATGAGAGATAGAGTAACTAAGGAATACCGTAAGGTACGGTGCCCTTAAGTGAGTTATAGAGCATCGTAAGGTACGATGTACTTGAGTAGAATACGAAATATGGTAAGGTACCATGAGCTTAAGTGATTTTTGGCATATTATAAGATATGGGCCAAAATACACTTAAGTGGGCTTTTAGCTTGAAGCCCACACAAGTGGTTCTATAAATAAAACACTTGTGCAGAAGCAAATTTTTTTGCGGTTGCATTATTTTCGGTTTCTCACTCTCTCTCTCTCACTCAAAGCCTTCACTCGTACCAGCTAGCATTGAGATTGAAGGAATCCGTTCGTGTGGACTGAGTAGAGACGTTGTCATCGTTCAACGTTCGTGATCGCTCCGTGGATCTGCATCAAAGGTTTTGATTTTCACAAGAGATCTGCATCAAAGGTTTTGATTGTCACAAGAGATCTGCACCAAAGGTTTCGGTCGTCACAAGAGGTAAATATTCTATCACTGATCATGACCATTCGTAAGGATCTCTAAAGGAGAAAATTTTAATTTTCGCTGCGTTTTGGACCGCAATTCTCCTTCAGTGGTATCAGAGCCACTTACGAAACCATGACTCGGATAGTTGTTTATTTTCTGTATTAATATGATTAAAAGACATAATGAATCAATTAATTAAACGAGTAATTAAATTTGGCATCATGAGTGTACGAGTTGGATGATTGATGTTGATTATGCTTCGGAATCCGACATTAGTATGGTGAAGCAGCGATACATCGATCGTTCATAGGTTACGCAATTGAGACCGATCAACTTATATATGATATAAGTAATCCTAATGAAAAATACGGTATATGTGATATACTGTTTCTGTTTCGTTCAATCGAACACTAAATGATTGTTTTCCTTTGAGCGGTCAATGGTCATTTGCTTCGGAATCCGACATTAGTATGGTGAAGCAATGACCTGTTGATCAATCATACTGAATCAACAATCGAGGTGTGTTTGACGGTATGAAATTGGCGCATTAGGGTTGGTGACGGCGCAAGGGTTGTGCCGTCAAGGAGTTGTGAATTTAGGGCTTTTTTTGGAAGAGGTCCGTAGACTGTTTCAAAGTCCTATTAGTTTGGCCGCGTGAAGCTCGTGTGACGAGCGTAACAGGCGTAACAAACTGGATGCGTGACGGTCGTAACACACCCATGACGGTCGTCACACTCACATTGCCTGTGACGGTCGTCAACTCCCAGAGTCAAAATTTTGGGGTTCCTGTTTTGTGACTACGCAAGGGTTGTGTTCATGCAAAACAATGTCCATTTCAAATGAATTGTTCATTAAAATTTTGGAACCCCCGGCTAACTCTGCGCTGCCCCTCCAACCCCGCAAGGGCGCTGCCCCTTGACCCCGTCCGCTGATCGGGCAGCGGAACCCCCGGCTAACTCTGCGTAGTGTGATCGGTCGCCGAAATTTAATTTGGTTTTAATTAATTAAAGGAATTAAAATTTAATAATAACAATGTGTTTATTATTATTGCCTTGTGGTGATCAGTTATGGCCTTAGTTGTCCTTTATTCTGTTTTGGGTTTTTAAATACGACCTGCGTGTCGTGCCTCTCCTTTTGATCTCTTAATGTAACTTCTTTTCTCATCTCAAACCCTCGTATGTAAAACGAGTTTCTTCTGGAATGTAATGGTATGAATAAAGAGAAGAAGACAATGTTATGGAGAAAGAGAAGATTTCAATATCAAAAGAGGACAATCTTGAAGATCTTGCTTGGAGAAGCTTAGAGAAGAATTCAATATTAAAGGAGGACAACCTTGAAGATCTTGCTTGGAGAAGCTTAGATCGTTGTAGGTTAGCTTAGGTTCTCTCATTGGCTTGGGAGACCAATTGCGCTAGGGGCCATAACTGTTTCATTTTGATTGTATGTATGTTGATGCATGTGAATGTATGTTGATGCATGTGAGAGACGATTTATATGATAAACAAGCCGGTGAGATCATAACAATTGCAATTCCCTCAAACTAAAATATTAAGTTTATGCTTTCCAAGTTTTAGCACTCATCAAGACTAGTATCGGATAATGTAGGTTTCGCCAAAGCGAGGTGCATGTTCTATATTAGTAAGGTGCGATGGGATAATTGTAATATCCAACTGCTAAAACAATGGGTCAAACTTAACTAAACAAATTATGAGAATATTATATATGTTTGCTTTCCAAGTTTTAGCACTCATCAAGACTAGTATCGGATAATGTAGGTTTCGCCAAAGCGAGGTGCATGTTCTATATTAGTAAGGTGCGATGGGATAATTGTAATATCCAACTGCTAAGACAATGGTTCAAACTTAATTATAATAATATCATATATGTTTTAGAAGCAAGAGTTGGGAATAATCCATATGATGGATTGGAATAAGGAGTTATTCACCCAACTGAAATTTTTGAGAGTTGTATGAGATACAACTGGAAGGAGTTCCTACATAAATAACCTAGTTTTGTGTAATCCGCCTACGCGGACTTAGAACGAAGTGAAATATGGATCTCGACCCACTAGAAAATCTTCCGACGGGATTTTCCGAATCAAATGATGAGGGTCATTTGTTTTGAGTAAAATAGTGGGAGCATATTTGATTAAAGGCCTAATTAAATATGTCAATGATACTTATATTTTCTTAATCCTTATGTAGATAACCATGACAGCAAACACCTCTAACAACATCTTGCGATCAATCCTTGACAAGGAAAAATTGTCTGGGACAAATTTTCTGGATTGGCACCGAAACCTGAGGATTGTCCTCAAACATGATAAAAAGCTGTATGTCTTGGAGACACCTGTTCCTGAAGAGGAACCTCCTAGTTCTACACCTAAGGCAGAAAGAGATGCTTATAAGAAGCATGTCGATGATGCCAATGAAACTTCTTGTCTCATGCTGGCTACGATGAACTCAGAATTGCAAAAGCAACATGAGAACATGTCAGCATTCGATATGATCGAACACCTGAAGTTGCTCTATCAAGAGCAAGCAAGGCATGAGAGGTTTGAAGTTTCAAAAGCCCTTTTTCAAAGCAAGTTAGCTGAGGGAGCCCCTGTAGGTCCCCATGTACTCAAGATGATTGGGTGTGTGGAAATCCTTGAGAGATTGGGTTTTCCCCTCGAAAAGGAACTTGCGACTGATTTGATCTTGCAATCGTTGCCAGATAGTTTCAGTCAATTTGTCCTAAATTTCAATATGATTGATATGGACAAATCTCTTCCTGAACTGCTCGCTATGTTAAGAACTGCCGAGCAGAATCTGAAGTCAAAAGGGAAGTCCATTCTGATGATCGGAAATGGAAAGAGACAGAACAAAAGGCCCACTAAGCAGGGTGATAAAGGGAAAGGCAAGGAAGTTGCCAAACCCAAACCCACCGTTGCTGCTTTAAAGCCTAGTGGAGGCATAGCAAAAGAAGGCACCTGCTTCCATTGCGGTAAGACCGGACACTGGAAGAGGAACTGCCCAAAGTACATGGAAGATAAGAAGAATGGAGTAGAGACTTCAACTTCAGGTATTTTTGTTATTAAATAAATTTATCTACTTCTGCATCATGGGTATTAGATACTGGATGCGGTTCTCACATTTGTACATATGTGCAGGGGCTGAGAAGGAGTAGAGATTTGGCAAAAGGTGAAGTTGACCTACGAGTTGGCAATGGAGCAAAGGTTGCTACTTTAGCCGTAGGATCTTATGTATTGACTTTACCTAGTGGTTTTATAATTCAGTTAGAGAACTGTTATTATGTACCTGCAATTAGCAGGAATATTATTTCCATTTCTTGTTTGGACAAGTTTGGTTTTTTCATTTATAATAAAGAACAATTGTTGCTCAATTTATTTGAATGATATATTCTATGCTACTGCACAAATGAGCAATGGACTACATGTCATTGATCTCGAAATGTCTATTAATAACATTAATACTAAAAGGGTGAAACCTAACGAGTTAAAACCAACTAGGTAAGAATATTAAAACTCTTCGATCAGATCGAGGTGGTGAGTATTTAATCCTAGAGTTTGATGACCATCTGAAAGAGTGTGGGATCCTATCCCAACTTACTCCTCCTGGAACACCCCAATGGAATGGTGTATCTGAGAGAAGAAATCGAACCCTGTTAGACATGGTACGATCCATGATGAGTCACGCCGATCTTCCAAACTCCTTTTGGGGACATACACTATTGACAACAGCTTACACACTTAACCGTGTTCCATCCAAAAGGTTGAGAAGACACCATATGAGATATGGAGTGGTAAGAAACCACATATGTCTTACATAAAGATTTGGGGTTGCAAGGTTTATGTGAAACGACAAATTTCAACTAAGCTTGAGCCCAAATCTGACAAATGCTTGTTTGTGGGGTATCCTAGAGAAACAAGAGGGTATTACTTCTACAATCCTTCTGAGGGCAAAGTGTTTGTCGCTCGAACTGGAGCTTTCCTAGAAAATAAATTTATTTCCAAAGGAACCAGTGGGAGGAAAGTAGAGCTTGAAGAAATTCAAGAATCACAAAGCATCGACACACCTATGGAGGAATTGGAGCAGGAAACACAAGTAGTTGTGTAAGAGCAACCTGCTCAAGTAGAACAAGACCAGCGTAGGTTAGGCAGGATACGTCACCTACCTGAGATATATGGATATCTGATCAAGGTGATGTATTACTCATGGATCAAGATGAGCTTGTGACCTACTCATGGAATCTCCGTTTTGATGAAACAGTAAAACAATATGGATTCATCAAGAACGAAGATGAGCCTTGTGTCTACAAGAAGGTTAGTGGGAGCATGATCGTATTCCTGGTATTATATGTAGATGACATATTACTTATTGGAAACGATATCCCTACCCTGAAACAAGTAAAGTCTTGGGTAGGGAAATGCTTTTCTACGAAGGACCTAGGTGAAGCAGCCTATATATTAGGAATCAGAATCTATAGAGATAGATCATGAAATGCTTGGCCTAAGTCAGAGTACATAGACAAGGTGCTGAGACGCTTTAATATGAATGATTCCAATGGTTATGTGTTTTTCTGAAATGGTGGCGCTATGAGCTTGAAAAGTTCAAAGCAAGATACAGTTGTTGATTCTACAACCGAGGCTGAGTATATTGCTGCCTCAAATGCAGAAAAGGGAGTTGTTTGGATCAAAATTTCATTAGTGAACTTGGCATAGTCCCTAGCATTGTGGATCCCATTGGTCTCTATTATGATAACAATGGTGCTATCGCACAAGCTAAGGAGCCTAGATCTCACCGACGATCCAAACACATACTCAGGCGTTATCATCTCATTCGAGAGATAATAGATAGAGGAGATGTGAAAATATGTAAAGTACCTACACTTGACAATATAGCTGACCCACTAACAAAGCCTCTTGCGCAGCAGAAGCATGATGGCCATACTAGATCAATGGGCATAAGGGGTATACCTAATTGGCTCTAGTGCTAGTGGGAGATTGTTGGTGTAAGCCCTAGAGGCCAATACATTTTGGTACTTGTATCGAATAATAAAAGGCATTCTCTTTATTATGGTTGATTAATAAAGTCCCTGGAATAGATAGTCCGTTTAATGTATTAAGTGTGACTTAATCATGAGAACACATTAAACATAAGGACACTATTCCTAAAGTATCCGTAGTCGAGCTTTAGTGTGAAGTGGGATAACATTAAAGCATTAAGACTATTATGTTTGTAGACTGATGATCACATCTCATGGATCATGGATAAAAAGTTATCAAGTCTTAAACATAGGCATGAATATTAGGAGTAATATTTATACCGGATTGACCCGCTATGAGAATACTATATAGAAAGTTATGCAAGGTGTCATAAGTTATTCTCATGGTGATAATAGTGTATTCCACTCTTCGACCTGAAACCACTATGGATCCTAGATGTAGAGTCGAGTGCTTTATTGCTGATCCAACGTTGTCCGTAACTGGATAACCATAAAGACAGTTGATGGGTACTCCACAAAGCATGCTGAGGGACATGAGTGACCTAGATGGAATTTGCCCATCCTGCATAACAGGATAAATGTCTATGGGCCCAATATTGAACTGGACAAGGATGACACGGTCTATGCCTTGTGTTCAATATAGACATAAGGGCAAAAGGGTAATTATACACATAATTATTATCACAGAAGGAATTGTCAGATCACTTGACATTTTCGTGTCTTGGGTAGCAGTGATGTGTTGCTAGATACCGCTCACTGTTTATTATGTTAAATGCGTGATTTAATATAATTGCCAACGCCGCGAAAACCTACAGGGTCACACACAAAGGACGGATTGATGAGAGATAGAGTAACTAAGGAATACCGTAAGGTACGGTGCCCTTAAGTGAGTTATAGAACATCGTAAAGTACGGTGTACTTGAGTAGAATACGAAATATGGTAAGGTACCAAGGGCTTAAGTGATTTTGGGCATATTATAAGATATGGGCCAAAATACACTTAAGTGGGCTTTTAGCTTGAAGCCCACACAAGTGGTTCTATAAATAGAACCCTTGTGCAGAAGCAAAAATTTGCGGTTGCATTATTTTCGTTTTCTCTCACTCTCTCTCTCTCACTCAAAGCCTTCATTCATACCAGCTAGCACTGAGATTGAAGGAACCCGTTCGTGTGGACTGAGTAGAGACGTTGTCATCGTTCAACGTTCGTGATCGCTTCGTGGATCTGCATCAAAGGTTTTGATCGTCACAAGAGATCTACACCAAAGGTTTCGATCATCATAAGAGGTAAATATTCTATCACTGATCATGACCATTCGTAAGGATCTCTAAAGGAGAAAATTTTAATTTCCGCTGCGTTTTGGACCGCAATTCTCCTTCAGTATTCTCATAGCGGGTCAATCCATTATAAATATTACTCTTAATCTTCATACCTATGTTTGAGACTTGATAACTCCTTATCCATGATCCATGAGATGTGATCATCAGTCTATAAACATAATAGTCTTCATGCTTTAATGTTATCCCACTTCACAATAAAGCTCGACTACAGATAATTTAAGAATAGTGTCCTTATGTTTAATGTGCTCTCATGATTAAGTCACACTTGATACATTAAACGGACTATCTATTCCAGGGACTTTATTAAACAAACATAATAAAGAAAAAGCCTTGTATTATTAATAAACAATTCGATACAAGTACCAAAAGTATTGACCTCTAGGGCTTACACCAACAATCTCCCACTAGCACTAGAGCCAATCAGGCATACCCCTAATGCCCATAGATCTAGTATGGCCATCATGTTTCTGCTGCGCAAGAGGCTTTTTCAGTGGGTCAGCAATATTGTCAAGTGTAGGTACTCTACATATTTTCACATCTCCTCTATCTATTATCTCTCGAATGAGGTGATAACGCCTAAGTATGTGTTTGGATCATTGGTGAGATCTAGGCTCCTGAGCTTGTGCGATAGCACCATTGTTATCACAATAGAGACCAATGGGATCCACAATGCTAGGAACTATGTCAAGTTCACTAATGAACTTTTTGATTCAAACAACTTCCTTTGTTGCACTTGAGGCAACAATATACTCGGCCTCGGTTGTAGAATCAGCAACTGTATCTTGCTTTGAACTTTTCCAGCTCACAGCGCCACCGTTTAAGCAAAACACATAACCAGATTGTGATCTAAAGTCACCCTTATCTGTCTGGAAGCTAGCATCGGTGTATCCAATTACAACCAACTCTTCCTGACCTCCATATATCAAGAATGAGTCCTTAGTCCTTCTCAAATACTTAAGGATATTCTTGACAGCTACCCAATGGGCATCACCAGGATCAGATTGGTACCTACTCGTTGCACTTAAAGCATACGAGACATCTGGTCGAGTACATAACATGGCATACATGATAGATCCTATTGCAGATGCATATGGAATCTTATTCATGCGATCCCTTTCTTCCTTAGTTGAAGGGGATTGTGTTTTTGATAGACACAGGCCATGTTGCATAGGTATGAATCCTTTCTTGGAATCATGCATGTTAAAGCGTCTTAGCACTTTGTCTATGTACGTACTCTGACTTAGGCCAAGCAGTTTTTGTGATCTATCTCTATAGATTATGATTCCTAATATATAGGCTGTTTCACCTAGGTCCTTCATAGAAAAGCATTTCCCCAACCAAGACTTTACTTGTTGCAGGGTAGGGACATCGTTTCCAATGAGTAATATGTCATCTACATATAATACCAGGAACACGATCATGCTCCCACTAACCTTCTTATAGACACAAGGCTCATCTTCGTTCTTGATGAATCCATATTGTTTTACTGTTTCATCAAAACGAAGATTCCAGCTTCTGGAAGCTTGCTTCAATCCATAGATTGACCTTTGTAACTTACATATATTTTGGGCTTCTTCTGGTATGTCAAATCCTTTAGGTTGTGTCATGTACACATCCTCAAGAAGATTCCCATTAAGGAAAGAAGTTTTGACATCCATCTGCCATATTTCATAATCATGATATGCAGCGATAGCAAGTAAAATCCAAACAGATTTAAGCATTGCAACTGGTGAAAAGGTTTCATCATAGTCAACCCCATGAATTTGTTTATATCCTTTTGCAACCAGTCTTGCCTTATAGGTATGTACCTTACCATCCATGTCAGTCTTCTTTTTGAAGACCCACTTACATCCTATAGGGTTAACTCCTACAGGAGGCTCTACCAAGGTCCAAACTTGGTTTGTGTACATGGAATCCATTTCAGATTTCATGGCTTCTAGCCACTTCTCAGACTCGGGACCAATTATGGCCTCTTGGTAGGTCACAGGCTCATCTTGATCCATGAGTAATACATCACCTTGATCAGTTATGAGATATCCATATCTCTCAGGTATGTGACGTATCCTGCTTGACCTACGCTGGTCTTGTTCTACTTGAGCAGGTTGCTCTTCCACAACTACTTATGTTTCCTGCTCTAATTCCTCAATAGGTGTATCGATGCTTTGTGATTCTTCAATTTCTTCAAGCTCTACTTTCCTCCCATTGATTCCTTTGGAAATAAAATCCTTTTCTAGGAAAACTCCAGTTCGAGCGACAAACACTTTGCCCTCTTAAGAATTGTAGAAGTAATACCCTCTTGTTTCTTTAGGATACCCCATAAATAAGCATTTGTCATATTTGGGCTCAAGCTTAGTTGAAATTTATCGTTTCACATAAACTTCGCAACCCCAAATCTTCATGTAAGACATATGTGGTTTCTTACCACTCCATATCTCATATGGTGTCTTCTCAACCTTTTTTGATGGAACACGGTTAAGTGTGTAAGCTGTTGTCAATAGTGCATGTCCCAAAAAGGAGTTTGGAAGATCGGCGTGACTCATCATGGATCGGACCATGTCTAACAGGGTTCGATTTCTTCTCTCAGATACACCATTCCATTGGGGTGTTCCAGGAGGAGTAAGTTGGGATAGGATCCCACACTCTTTCAGATGGTCATCAAACTCTAGGCTTAAATACTCACCACCTCGATCTGATCGAAGAGTTTTAATATTCTTACCTAGTTGGTTTTGTACTTCATTCTTTAATTCCTTGAACTTTTCAAAGGACTCTGATTTGTGTTTCATTAAATACACATAACCATATCTACTGAAATCATCAGTAAATGTGATGAAGTACTGAAAACCTCCTCTGACTGGTATGTTCAGTGGTCCACATACATCAGTATGTATGAGGGCCAAAAGATCATTAGCTCTCTCACCTTTTCCTGTGAATGGAGACTTTGTCATCTTTCCAATTAAACAGGATCTGCATGTCTCATATGATTCATAATCAAAAGAGTCCAAGAGTCCATCTTTATGGAGTTTGGAAATGCGTTTCTCATTTATGTGGCCTAATCGACAATGCCAAAGGTAAGTTGGATTTAACTCATTAGGTTTCATCCTTTTAGTATTAATGTTATAAATAGGCATTTCAAGATCAAGGACATATAGTCCATTGTTCATTTGTGCAGTAGCATAGAATATATCATTCAAATAAATTGAGCAACAATTATTCCTTATTATAAACGAAAAACCAAACTTGTCCAAACAAGAAACGGAAATAATATTCTTGCTAATTGCAGGTACATAATAACAGTTCTCTAACTGAATTATTAAACCACTAGGTAAAGTCAATACATAAGTTCCTACGGCTAAAACAACAACCTTTGCTCCATAGCCAACTCGTAGGTCGACTTCACCTTTTGCCAAATCTCTACTCCTTTTTAGTCCCTGCACATTGGTACAAATGTGAGAACCGCATCCAGTATCTAATACCCATGATGCAGAAGTAGATAAATTAATTTCAATAACAAAAATACCTGAAGTTGAAGTCTCTACTCCATTCTTCTTATCTTCCAGGTACTTTGGGCAGTTTCTCTTCCAGTGTCCGATCTTACCACAATGGAAGCAGGTGCCTTCTTTTGCTATGCCTCCACTAGGCTTTAAAGCAGCAACGATGGGTTTGGGTTTGGCAACTTCCTTGCCTTTCCCTTTATCACCATGCTTGGTGGGCCTTTTGTTTTGTCTCTTTCCATTTTCGATCATCAGAATGGACTTCCCTTTTGACTTCAGATTCTGCTCAGCAGTTCTTAACATGGCTAGCAGTTCAGGAAGAGATTTATCCATATCATTCATATTGAAATTTAGGACAAATTGACTGAATCTATCTGGCAACGATTGCAAGATCAAATCAGTCGCAAGTTCCTTTCCGAGGGGAAAACCCAATCTCTCAAGATTTTCCACATACCCAATCATCTTGAGCACATGGGGACCTACAGGGGCTCCCTCAGCTAACTTGCCTTGAAAAAGGGCTTTTGAAACTTCAAACCCCTCATGCCTTGCTTGCTCTTGATATAGCATCTTCAGGTGTTCGATCATATCGAACGCTGCCATGTTCTCATGTTGCTTTTGCAATTCTGAGTTCATCGTAGCTAGCATGAGACAAGCAGTTTCATTGGCATCATCGGCATGCTTCTTATAACCATCTCTTTCTGCCTTAGGTGCAGAACTAGGAGGTTCCTCTTCAGGAACAGGTTTCTCCAAGACATACAGCTTTTTATCGTGTTTGAGGATAATCCTCAAGTTTCGGTGCCAATCCAGAAAATTTGTCTCAGAGAATTTTTCTTTGTCAAGGATTGATCGCAAGATGTTGTTAGAGGTGTTGTTGTTCATGGTAATCTATATAAGAATTAATGAAAATATAAGTATCAATAACATATTTAATTAGGCCTTTAATTAAATATGCTCCCACTATATTACTCAAAACAAATGACCTTCATCATTTGATTCGGAAAATCTCGTTGGAAGATTTTCTAGTGGGTCGAGATCCACATTTCACTTTGTTTTAAGTCCGCGTAGGCGGATTACACAAAACTAGATTATTTAGGTAGGAACTCCTTCCAATTGTATCTAATACAACTCTCGAATATTTTAGTTGGTTGAATAACTCCTTATTCCAATCCATCACATGGATAATTTCCAACTCTTGCTTCTAAACATATATAATCTTATTATAATTTGTTTAGTCAAGTTTGACCCATTGTTTTAACAATTGGATATTACAATTATCCCGGCGCACCTTACTAATATAGAACGTGCACCTCGCGTAGGCGAAACCTACATTATCCGTTACTAGTCTTGATGAGTGTTAAAACTTGGAAAGCATAAACTTAATATTTAATTTGAGGGAATTTGCAATTATTCTGATCTCACCGGCTTATTTATCATATAAATCGTCTCTCACATGCATCAACATACATTCACATGCATCAACATACATATATAATGAAACAGTTATGGCCCCTAGCGCAATTGTCCTCCCAAGCCAATGAGAGAACCTAAGCTAACCTAATAACGATCTAAGCTTCTCCAAGCAAGATCTTCAAGGTTGTCCTCCTTTAATATTGACTTCTTCTCTTTCTTCATAACATTACATTACATAAAAGAAACTCGTTTTACATACGAGGGAGTGAGATGAGAAAAGAAGTTACATTGAGAGATTAAAAGAGAGGCACGACACGCAGGTCGTATTTTAAAACCCAAAACAAAATAAAGGAAAACTAAGGCCATAACCGATCACCACAAGACAATAATAAACACATTATTATTATTATTAATTTTAATTCTTTTAATTAATTAAAACCAAATTAAATTTCGACGATCGATCACACTACGCAGAGTTAGCCGAGGTCCGCTGCCCGGTCAGCGGGAACAGGTGTATTTTGTCTTGCGTTAACCGGTTAACCAAATGCGTTAACCGGTTAACACTGTTGAAAATCTGTTTGTAATTTATATTCTGTTTTACGTTAACCGGTTAACCAAATACGTTAACTGGTTAACACTGTTAAAAATCTGTTAGAAAGTTGTATTCCGTCTTGCGTTAACCGATTAACCATATACGTTAACCGGTTAACACTGTTTGAAAATCTGTTAGAAAACACAACTCTTGTGCAGTCACAACCCTAATCGCATAACTCTTTGACAACACAACCCTTGTTCCGTCACTAACCCTAATGCACCAATTTCAGACCGTCAAACACATCTCGATTGTTGATTCAGTATGATTGATCAACACGTCATTGCTTCACCATACTAATGTCAGATCAAGAAGCAAACGACCATTGATCGCTCAAAGGAAAACAACCATTAAGTGTTTGAATGAATGAAACAGGAACAGTATATCATATATACCGTATTTTGCATCAGGATTACTTATATCATATATATAACTTGATCGATCTCGATTTAATTACTCGTTTATTCTTTGATTCATTCTGTCTTTAATTGTATTAATACAGAAAATAAACAGTTGTCAGATTCATGGTTTTGTAACCAGGCTCTGATACCACTGAAGGAGAATTCCGATCCAAAACGCAGCGGAATTTAAAAATTTCACCTTTAATGATCCTTACGAATGGCCATGATCAGTGATAAAATCGTTACCTCTTGTGGCGATCACGAACGTTGAACGATGACAACGCCTCTACTCAGTCCACATGAACGGATTCCTTCAATCTCAGTGCTAGCTGCTACGAATGAAGGCTTTGAGTGAGATAGAGAGAGAGAAACGAAATTTCAAGTGTTTCAATGCTTCTACACAAGGGTTCTATTTATAGAACCACTTGTGTGGGCTGCAAGCTAAAAAGCCCACTCAAGTGTATATGGCCCATATCTTATAATATGCCAAAATCACTTAAGCTCGTGGTACCTTACCATATTTCGTATTCTACTTAAGTACACCGTACCTTACGATGTTCTATAATTCACTTAAGGGCACCGTACATTACGGTATTCCTTAATTACTCTATCCCTCATCAATCCTTCCTTTGTGTGTGACCCTACAGGTTTTCGCGGCATTGGTAATTATATTAAATCACGTATTTAACATAATAAACAGTGAGTGGTATCTAGAAACACATCACTGCTACCCAAGACACGAAAATGTCATGTGATCTGACAAATCCTTCTGTGATAATAATTATGTGTATAATTACCCTTTTTGCCCTTATGTCTATATTGAACACAAGGCATAGACCGTGTCATCCTTGTCCAGTTCAATATTGGGCCCATAGACATTTATCCTGTTACGCAGGATGGGCAAATTCCATCTAGGTCACTCATGTCCCTTAGCATGCGTCGTGGAGTACCCATCAATTGTATTTATGGTCATCCAGTTACGGACAATGTTTGATCAGCAATAAGGCATTCGACTCTACATCTAGGGTCCATAGTGGTTTCAGGTCGAAGGGTGGTATACACCACTATCACCATGAGAATAACTTATGACACTTTGCATAACATTCTATATAGTATTCTCATAGCGGGTCAATCCAGTATAAATATTACTTTTAATATTCATGCCTATGTTTGAGACTTGATAACTCCTTATCCATGATCCATGAGATGTGATCATCAGTCTATAAACATAATAGTCTTTATGCTTTAATGTTATCCCATTTCACAATAAAGCTCGACTACGCATACTTTAAGAATAGTGTCCTTATGTTTAATGTGCTCTCATGATTAAGTCACACTTGATACATTAAACGGACTATCTATTCTAGGGACTTTATTAAACAAACATAATAAAGAAAAAGCCTTGTATTATTAATAAACAATTCGATACAAGTACCAAAAGTATTGGCCTCTAGGGCTTACACCAACATAAACATCCTGCAGGAAGCTGATATCACATGTCAAGACAACACGCGTGACAAATTGTGATAACTCTAAGTTTTACCAAAATTGATGCCAACACATAGAACTAACGAACTCCCCCTTTGGAAAATTCTGGCTAAAACATACAATAGATCATACGTTCACAAGAAATCAAATAAAGTATCAGTTCAGCAGTAGAAGTAAACATACACACTCATTACTAGCAAAAATAGCAACTAGTAAACACACATGCGCTTGTGCTCAGAACACACCACCTCCCCTTTCAACTAGTCCACACTAAGCACCAATCTGCTTTACACAGACAGAATATTTCTCCCTCCCTCATAACATCAAACAACAGCTATGGTTATAGCTACATCTCCCCCTTTTTAGCTAAAAGAGACCAAAGAGACAAAATAAATGTCTACTCAGTCATAAACCAAATTGTCAAAAGTTAAGGGTTACAAAATCAAGTACATATTCAGCTGTAAAGCAAGCTGAGATACAACCCAACAAAACATGAATACAGCAGAACAAAATTGCCAAAATCAAGAAAATCCATCAAAACAACAACAAAAATCATCACATCAATGGGGGCCAAATTCAAAGGAGCTAATTAGAGGAGCTTGATCTTGCAGCTTCATCAGCATCAGAAACAGAATTGCCACTTGTCTCATCATTAGTTACAGACCTCTCACTATAGGTGTGGGCTTCATCTTCCTTAGCATGTTCACTATTCTCACCTTCAGCTTGCTCCAAGCTTGCAATCAGGGCTTCCAGCGATTCTTTCCTAGTTGTTGCTACCCTTATCCCTTCACCCAGCAATAGTTCCAAATTTTGAGGCTGGCTTTTTCATAGCAAACGTCATGACAATGTCTTCAACATGACTGCCTTCAAACAATTTATAGTGCACTGATAGAGCAGGTTTTCTTCTACTTGGTAAGTCATTAGAACTCAGAATACCAGGGTGTTGATTCAAGATAATCCCACAAATCATAGAGGGAAATGCAATAGGCAGCTTAACTGCATTAGTAGATGCATGCTTGATAATTTGTTCAAACATAAATCTACCAGAATCAAAATTCATTTTGGTTCCAACAGCAAAAATAAATCTTCTAAGGGTATTAGCAATTGTGGAAATGTGGTTGGTAGGACCCCAATTTGCAGCTCCTATTTTATGCAATATTGCATACTTTATAGTTAACTTCCCAGCAGGAAGATGCTTTTTAATAGGCCACCCTTTCACCTGCCTTGCTGTAATTTCTCTACAGACCTCATTGTCTGTAGCTTCCAATTCACCTGTACCCTCAACTCTTCTTCCTAGAAAATTGTTAATGACAGTGGGAGAGAATGTGATACACTTACCTCTCACAAATACTTTGCAAAATTCCTTGATGTTCTTATCAGCAATATCCTTAGGAGTGTTGACAATGAGTTCCTTAACCAAACCCTCATAGCACTAAGAGAACCCAACCACAGTCTTCATCAACCCAACAGTCTTTATTAGGTCCATGACCTCCTTGACTTCAACAACATCGTTTCCTAACTCCCTTTCCACAGCCACCCTTCTTTGAATCACAAATTTCCATTTGGCTGCTCCATCTTCAAGATGGAAAGATATATTATCCTTATGCACAGCAGAAACTTTCACTAGGGACTTCCTCACAGTGGTCTTCTTCACAAGAGAGATGTCAGGGACATCTTCCTCAACATCTTCTTCAGACTTATAGACTTCTCTAACCTTCCTCTTCTCCACTTCAACCTTGCTCCAAGATTTGGAAGGACCAACACCAGCAGTCTTCTTAGCTATTTTAGCTGACATCATTTCAGCCACAGATCTTCCTTTTTGAGTCTTCATACGCTTAGCCACACATGACTTTAAGTGATGAAGTAAGTTATCCTCTTGCTCATCAAACCTATCATTCTCTAGGTCAATCACATCGTTTGCAACATCATGCTTCTTAGAATGGGAAGCATTGGCAGTTTTAGATGCCACAGATTTTCCTTTACCAGACACAGTTTGCCCTAGAGAGCACAAACCTTCAGCAGCCATGTCCTTCTCAGAACTGGAGGAATCGTTATTCTTCTCACTATGTTATGCAACCTCAGGAGAGGGGTACATTTTAGACAGGGGAGTAGAGACTCCCTTCATAGAATGTCCTTCATTAAAGATTCTAGTGACTAGGTTCCTTATGACACGATCAGTGTGGTGTATATCTTCCTTATAACTAGTGCCATGAGTTGAGCCAAAAGGGATACTAGAGATGTTACCTTGATTGGGGCATGCAGAAGCTAAGGCATCCATGGGATGGTTTAAATCAAGGGCTTCGTAGGGGGACCGTTTTGACTTCTTAGTTAACACAAACATAGTCAGATATTCAACTTCCGAACCTAAAAATTTAAGGGGGACCATTTGACTTCTTAGTTCCTGTTAGAAGTTGATTTTAGTTTAGAGGTATTATTTAAACTTTTCAAAATTATATAATTTGTAGGATTATGCTAAAAAAGGGTTTATAACTATTAATTTTTTTTTAAAAAATAAATAGATATGATTAGTAATTATAATAGTATATCTCATTAAAATATAATATTTAAAAATATAAGTATTATATTAAAGTGTTAATGTTTTAATAAAATTGTAGATTAATAGTTTATGAGGTTTTAAAAAAAATATAGGTTAAAAGTTTAGTTATTATTTGTTATGAAAATATTTTAGTTATCTCGGTATTTAAATTATTTGTCTAAGTATGTGGAAGTGCTATTTTACTTTGGATAAGTGTAATGGTCTAATGGAAGATAGTACATGGATAAGTGTCATGAGTTCAATTCCCAAATTACTCATTTTTATAATTTTTTTCTTTCCTTTCATGTTTTACTTTCACTAAACATTATTTTAAAATTAAAAGTTTCACTTTTTTATTTTTTATTTATAATTTTTGAATTTTTTATTAATTAATTTTTAATAAATATTATAATATTCATTTTTTATGTTTTTAATGAAAAATCAAAATTAAAATATTTTCTTATCATTATTATTATTAATAGTCTATTTTATTATTTAAAATAAATTATTTAATTTTTTACTCAAATGCACAAAGCCATGAATCCATCCAGATTCATTGACTTGAGCTGTAAGAAAAAAGAGAAAATCAAGTCAAATGAAATATTTCTAAAAATAGATAATCTCATTCAATTCTTGACCTAATTCTCCATCTATAAATAGCACACAAATACACACTTTCCAATCATCGAGAGTTTTACAAAATCACTATTCCCAAAGTTGTTACCATCCCCACAACCCAAATCCCAGCCAAAAGAGGAACGAGAAGAGAAGTCAAAGGAGGGGCAAGGACAGGGAAAATGGAAATCTTCCATCGATAACTTTCGGACTGATAATTTTTTATCTTGTTATCCTTGATATTGGATTATGTTGTATAATATAATTTTTTTTAATTATGAAACTCTCATTACGTTGATGTATAGTAACAAGTAGAGACCATAAACCTTAGATCATCAGTTTTTAAAACAATTTGTTTTTTTTAATACATTTTGTGTAATAATAAAAATACTCGCAAATTGTTCCTAACCGCAACTCAAACACAATCATAAGTTTTTTTTTTTTAGTATTATAAGATATTTTTTTTCGAAGTTTAAAAAAAAACATTTAGCTTCTTTCTAAAGTTAATCCTAATAACAATTTATTGTAAAATTAATCCTAATAATACATTATAAAGAAAAACATAAGAATTATTAACCATAACCACGTTAAACATTAATCCAGGTTTATATATGTTTTTCTTCTAATTTTCACATATACGGGAACAAAACTACTACATCAATACATAATAAACATTAATCAACTAGATTAGAAATTAGAAACATCTTCAACTTAGATCTTTGTCATAGAACCAATTATACTTGAACCATAGTCCGCCTTTGACATTAATATATATCTATACAAAATAGCTCCAAATCAACATCATAACCTTCTTCAGATCCAATCCACAACCAATATCCCTATCAAAATCAAAACAATAGCAAATAAGAATTCTTTTCCAACATAATATATAAATTTCAAAACCACGGTTAATAGTAATAACAAATAATATATTTATATTCACTTCTAATAATTCAACAAATTCATATTTATGTTATGTCCAAACCGAAACAAAATCAATAAAAAAAAATTAATAATAAGAGTTTTATAGATAATTAGTCACTAGTTAGCATAATTAGGCTAATAAATTTAGAATTAATTAGCTTCATATATATATATATATATATATTATATATATATATATATATTATATATATATATATATATATATATATATATATATATATATATATATATATGTGTGTGTGATTAATTTGTATTAATTAATTATTCAATATTAATTAGTTAGAGTTAATTAAGTTGGATCTAGGGGATAATTTTGGGTTAGTGAGATCACTTCTTGGGATAAGTTTAGGGTTAATTAGTTTATTTTGGGATAAAATCGGAATAAGGGATATATCTTATTACATCTAATTAAATTTATTTTTATTAATTAAATTAAATATATTTTCAAATTTAATGGGATAAGAATATGGGATACAATATGAGATAAAACTATAAAGCTTTCAAGGATTAAATCAGGGATAAAATCGGGATAATGAGATATGTCTAATGTTCAATTATAATCACTAATTTATTTTCTTAAATAAATCAAAATATTATATTTTTGCAAAATGATTAAGGGATAAATCAAGATATTATATTTTTGCAAAATGATTAAGGGATAAATCAAGGAATATAAATCGGGGATAGAAATTGGGATATGGATAAATCAAGGGATATAAATTGGGATAAGGGATATGTCATATAAATATATAATATTTAAGTATTATAATTTTTCTTTTGTAATTAATGGGATAATCATTGGATAACTTGGGGATAGCATGGGATAAAATTCTTTTACAATTCTTAGGGATAAAATCAAGGATTAAAGTCCGGGATAAGGGATATGTTCTTTGGGGTTTCAAAATTAATCTTTTAATATTGAATAATCATATATAGTATCACTATTAATATTTTTTTTTTATAATCAAATTAACGGGATTTTGGTTTTGTTGCAATTAATCAAAGGGGATAAGTCAAGGGATAAATCTGGGATAAAATTCGGATAAAGGATTATGTCTAATACCTAATTATGACTCCTAACTTACTTTCTTAAATAAATTAAAATACTATTTTTGCAAGGGATAAAATCAATCTAAACTCACCTCAAACTACAAGTCCTCCGCTTTAGTGCATTGAGGCATTTTTCAAAATCAATTACTTCTCCGCCCCCGATGTGTGAGAACTTTTAAGGGGTAAAAATAACCAATCAACCAACATTTTTAAGACGAACTACGAGGCTCTGATCCCTCAATACATTTAAGGGTACGTAGGCATAGAGTTGTAAGACTCTAGCGAGTATAATAATACAAAATATTTCTTAAGGATTCCCTTATAAAAATAATAAAACAATTTTGTAAATAAATAAATAATTAAATGATTAATAAATATTAAAGAAAATATTCCTTAGAAACACACTAACCCTAGAACTAAAGGAGGATCCCATTGAGTACGATGGAGGTAAGGGGTCCTAACACCTTCCACTTACTTAACTGACTCCCGAACCTAGTCTCTCACCCTTAGTCATTAGGTTTTATCATTATTTCCCTATTCCTTAAGAATGAATAAAGGATGGTGGTGAATCTGTCATTTTTCCAGCCGCGACAAGTAGCTTAAACTAAATAACCAATAAATATCCAATAATTCATTGCAAGAGTGTGGAAGAGATAAAGGATTAACGACGGAGCGGAGGCTTGCTCCGGTTAGTTATGAAAATTGAAGTGTCGAAAAGAAACCCGAAATACTTCAAGATTAAGCTTCTTTAATCTAATTAACTTCTAAGCTTTGATAGTTATTCTTGATTATGAATGAATGTAGAAGATGGATCTTGAATGTAGAATATTGATGAATATACTAGAATTGATAAATTTTGGATGATGATTGTTGATAAATCTTGATAAACTTTAGATGATGATTGTTGACGATAATGTAGAAATTGTTGATGGATGATTTTTGATGATAATGCTTGAATTGTTGATGATAATATAGAAGTTGTTGATGGCTAAGTTCCACCATTTTAAAAATTCAATGTGAAGTTCTAAATAACGATAAAGATGAAATTTAGTGAGGGTGATGGAGAAGAGGAATTGAGGGAGAAATTACGAAGAAACAATATGGTGGAAGAATAATGGTTAATGATGAATTTTGAAGTTAGGTTAATTAAGATAATTTCGGCCAAAATTATGAAAAATAACATGTTTATATAGATTTGGTAGGTGAATGATCACCCTTGGATTGTGATTTAAGTAAATGATTTATCAACGGTTAAAAGTTAATTTAATCCTTAGTTGCAGATCACTAATTTCACCAATATGATTAATTGTTAAGAGTGACTAGTATTGGAGGAAAAAAATGGAAGTTGAGATTTGTATTTGTTTAGAAGTTTTGTGTTAGTTTGGAAGGTATGGTAGTTAAGGGTAATTAGGTAAATAGATGACTTGTGGAGAAATAGGTAGTTAAAGATAGTTAGAGATCAATGGTGTTAGAGTATAGAAAAAGTACCAAGTTATGATGTAAGGCAAATAGTCACTAGTAATTAATTTGAATTTTAATGTGTTTGCCTTGATCTTTCTACCACTTTTGTCTTGAGTTTTGAATGGATTAACCCATGATTTTTAGTACTTTTGAGAAGTGATATTTTCTAATAAATGAATGAAATCTTCATTTTATTCCAACTTTGCCTTTCTTTTGAATTCAAGCAAACCTCTGAATTAAGTGATGATCATTTCAATTTCCCATGATAACCATGAATCTCAAATAAAGAGATGATCCCCACCACAAGTAATACGGGAAATAAACCTGAGTAATTACCAAATAATATCCTCCTCCAAAATCCACTTAAACCGATTAAATTCATTGTCACTGAACCTTTGGCCTAAATTTGTTACCATATGCAAATGTCGATGAATGCATGATCAAAATAGAAAAAAGTATGCAAATGAAGAAGAAAAAAATACAGGCGAGTTTTATAGAAAAAGTAGGGCAAATTTTAGCGTATCACAATTACCCTTATTTAATCATATTGGACCTGAATGCACGAATTGCGACAGCTTTTCGAGTATTCAAGGTAGAAGAGGATTAAATACAAAAATATCCAAAAAATTGATTTGATTCTTTATGGCTCATGAAATTATCCATTCTCATTCATTTTTTACAAATTAAGGCTCCTGGCATGTGATTATCATAACAACTTTCAAGTTGTTGAAGAAGAATCCTTGTTGCTCCTTATGATGGTGAATGCCTTATCAATCATTCGATTCGAGTTGCACTAAAGTGTATAAAAAAATGTGAATACCTTGAGCAACTAGGTCATTCATCCTATACCCAAGGATCCCTAGAGAATGATCCACTCTCATCATTCTTTGTTACTTAAGGCTCATGGCATACAACTCGAATCATGATTGATAAGTTGTTGGTAGATTCTTCTGCTTGTTGCACTGTTTGCTTTGAAGGGAGACTTGAAAACCATGTGATTTGAATTGTGTCATTTCTCTTTGAAAGGTGAATACGATGAGCAACTGGGTCATTTCTCTTTTACCAAAAAATGTTCAGAATGAGTTAATGGAATTCTCCACTCTCATTCATTCCTTATTTTTTAAGGCTCATGTCACATAATTTTAATCTTGATGGACAAGCTCTTGAAGAAACACCTTTGATATGACTTGTATAATCCACTTCTTGATCTTCCTGGGATACCTTGAATGAAAGTCTGAACTTTAGGCCTTGAGCTCCAGAGCTTTATATAATAGTCTTATCACGTGATCAAGGGACTTTTGATCACTTAAAGAGACTACAAGATTATATATGAATCAAAGGATTTAGTTAATTGAAATTTCTTTTTATCAACTTAAATCGAAGGGATTGAACTAAATTGGTAATCTATGGTTAATCTAATATAAAGGTTAAAATATGTACAAGTTATACCTAAGGGATCATGGAAAGGTTAAGGTCAAATTAAACCTCAATTACCAACTATCACATGAAAACTAATATGATTAAAATGATCAATTTATCTAAATCTATTCCTAATCCAAAGGGAACATGAATTTCACTTCTAAAACCCTTGGGTTAAAATGGTCAAATCATAGAAACCATTAAGGAATTAAACCTAGAATTTAATCTAATTAAAAAACTAATTATTCTAAGTATTTCTAATTAGAAAAATTAATTTTAATTAAAAATACTATCAAAATCCAATTAAATTCTACAAGATTATGAACATGTTAATCCTAATTAAGTTCCTAATTAATCTAATTATCAAGACAAAATAGAAATTAATTAATTAAAGAAACAATTAATAAGATTTCAAGTAAAACAAGTAAATGGGCCTGAATGGGGGGTGCAGGCCCTGCTCAGAGTGTCAAAGAGCAAACAACGTGTGGGCTTGGAGGCAAGGCCCACCAAAGTCCCACTTCAATCCAACTCAATGAAATGAGGGGTATACTAGCAGACCTAGGGGTGCAGGAATGAAGGGTTTTGGCCCAAGGTGCATGAAATTGACCACCCTTTATTTTTCCAGATTTAACCCCATTCCTAATTATTTCACCTATAGTCATAATATTTGAGAAATTGGATGAGGCGCTACCAATCATCTTTTCAAAATACACCCCTTGCAAGGTACCCATAAAGATGTCAATCAGTTCATGGTCGGACAAAGTCGGCCTGACCCGAAAAGCCATTTCACGCCACCTCTGAGCGTACTCTTTGAACGTTTCACTGGACTTCTGAGATCGATTATGCAATTGCAACCTAGTCGGCGTCATATCCATATTGTAGTTATACTGTTTCAAGAATTCTTCTGATAAGTCTCTCCACGACCTGATTTTGGTACGCTCCAAGCTCATGTACCAATCCAAGGAAGCCCTAGAGAGACTGTCTTGGAAACAATGAATCAGCAAGTCGTCGTTATAAATATACAATTCCATCTTTCTAGAATACATCGTAACAAGACTCTGAGGACAACACAATCCCTTTTATTTTGGAAAATCTGGTACCTTGAATTTTTTAGGAAGCACCACATTCGAAACCAAACACAAGTCTGTGATGTCCATACCAAAAGCTGAGAAACCCTCTATAACTCCGATTCTGTCATATAGAAATTGATAGTCTGTTGGCCTAGTTGGACTAGCAATTGGAACAACGACCTGATTGGTTGGTCGAGAAACATCCTGAGCATATGCCCGAGCAGGGACAAACTGGGGAGCAAACAACATCTAAGGAGGATAAGAAAAACCAGGAGGCACAGTCTGAGGAGACGCATTCACAACCTGAGGGAACATCCCTTTAGTTTGAGCATTAGGAGCCAAAGGTGCCCCAAACTGCACATACTGAAGTGCAAGGTTAACAGTTGCCTAAGGCAGCACGGGTAAAAAAGTTTACCAAGTATGGGCAAACTGAGCATCTTGATATTGATTATGGTTCACACGTTAAGCCGCCTAAGAAGGAATCTGGAAATGGAGGCGCGAGCCTCGGTATTCAGCGTCATCGTCAGGAGCTTTAGCATGAACCTGACCTTAAATGTTCTCAGGTTTTCCAGTATCAAGCGTCTCAGGAGATTGAATCGTAGGCATACACCAAGGGAAATAAGAATTCCCAGCAGCATAAGGGGAGGCAAGAGCTTGGTGCATGATGAAAGCACCTCCATTGGCGAATTCGTAAGCAAAGTTCAGGGGAATTCCCCATGGATAGGCAGCAATAAGCCTATTGGAAGTAGATGGAAATGTGGGCTGATTCATAACAGTTGGCACCACTGTCTCAATGGGAGTCTCAACGGTGGCCACAACATCAACAACAGAAGTAGTGACCACAACAGCATTGGTGACAACAATACTAGTAGGATTTGCAGAGGTAAAAGCCCTCTGAGTCTGGAGATACTCCATAATGGTCTCCATGTTGCCCTGGAAAAGATCCATTTTGCCCTGGAATTAGGCCAAAGTTTCCTTAACAACAGCGTTGTCAGATTCGAAATCCGCCATGAGTCTTATCTTGTTAGCTTGGGTAAAATATATATGACGAGTCGTCGTAATTGCTGCGGAAAGATGAAAAGGAAATCAATTTGCTTTTCGAAGGCGAAAGTAAGTGAATGCATGAAAAAATAATTTTGACATATGCATATTTTCATTTTTATCATTCATTTTTTATAAGAAAAATTTCCAAGGAAGCCTTGAGTTTTGTTTATTAACACAAGTACTCATAAAGCATAAAGACATAGACAATATATGATGCCAATAGAAAAGAAAATCTTTTATTCAATATCTAGAAATGGAGTACAAGTACAAATCAAGAATCTTCCTGACAAGCTACAATAAGCTCAACTTTAACCCTATCAAACACCACCCTACAAACATAAATGAAATGGAATACAACCTAAGGAATATTATGCGGAAAAACTACAGCAAAGGCTTCCTTCAACAATTATGGCAGGTCTTCCATGGCTTATCAGCAAACTGTGTCAAGTTCAGCTAGAAGATCTCTCAGAAATATCTCCTTTTGGTCTAGGAGCCTTTGAAGATGCCCATTGTGCCTCTCCCAAGGATCATTCTCTTGCTTGAGCGGATTGGTATTCTCCAGATCTTTGTGTGCTTGATCCTTCAACCCATAAATCTCATCAAACCTTTGGTCCAGTTCACTCTAGCGCTGATGGAGAGTAACCTCTAGATGCTTGACACAATTTTGTTCATCTTTCAGCCTTTTCTTCAAACTTCCTATTGGTCTTGAAGTTTCTTGATTTTCTCCTTAAAGTTAATCTCAAATTAGCAAGCTTGATATTGAGTTTTTACTAGCTGCTTCTTCTTAGCTGATAGACTAGCACAAGTTTCCTTCAATGTTTCACCTAAATTTCTTCTCTTGTACAACTCATCTTGAACCTCATTGTCCGCTTGAAGTTCTCTATCCCTCTTCTGATTCAGATTGAGTTTCAAGTTCTCCTTATCCAATGAAATATTACCAAGATTAGATATGAGATCTGCGTTCTCTTTCTCTAATGCCTTGATAATTACCTTCAGCTTATGAACTTCAGAGATAGGATTAACAGTGAGTTCGGGAGGCTTGATGCTCATAGACAACTCTGATGGAAATGGCAGTAATATTTCTTTAACCATATCTTTCACCCATAAGGTATAAGCTTCCCTAGCTATGCAGTTCTTCTCTCCCCAAGCCTTGATAATCTTTTTGAGTAACTCTGGATTGTCGACCCCTTCATACAAGACAAAATCTTCCACATTCTTTGAATCTGGTTTATCCACCATAGGGTATCCCAACTGAGGTTGTTCCAATCTCGAATTGTAGTTGATTACACCTTTTGTACCAAGAAGAGGTACATTAGGGAAGTAACCATAATTGAGGATGAGTTTGACATTATCGTAGCTTCTAGAGTACCAGGATATATCTTCAACATTCAAGGACATGATCCTTTGAGACCATTTCAAATTGTCTTTGTTCTCAATGAAAGGACCTTTACTAGGTAGATGCAAAATAAACCATCTATATAGCAAAGGCATACATCACACGATGGTTCCTTTCCTCTACTGAGTCCTTACGTGAATAGAGTAATTAATATCAGCAAGAATATTAGGAACAGGATTCTGAGTCAGCAAAATATGGATAGTAGCCAAATCCATAATGAAATTCTGGTATCAGATATGAGATGTCGAAGGTAATGTCACGACACTAATATCTGAATAATACAAACATGATAAAAGATAAAGAATAGTAATGCAAGAGACACAAGCAATTGTTAACCCAGTTCGGTGCAAACTCACCTACGTCTGGGGGCTACCAAGCTAGGAAGGAAATCCACTAAATAGAATCAGTTCAAAGAGTCTCAGTAAACAACTTCAAGTTACAGTCTTTTCACCTAATCTCTACCCGTGTGACTTCTACCTAAGAACTCTTAGATATGAGATCCTACTCACTCCCCCTCAATCACAGCAGTGATATAAAACAAGAGTTACAATGAAAAGAAGACACTCTTCAAAGACACACACTTGATCTTACTTAAAAGCTTCAATCAGGTAGACACACACTCATGCTTCAAAGCTTAGAGTGACAAATTACAACTCAAAAATCAGACCAATTCAATCATCTATGGATGAATTGAATGGCTTACAATTCACACGACCACACAAGACTTAAACCCTTATTCTCTCTCAATATTTCATTCGTTATTTCTTGTGTATCAAACCAGGTTATCCATGTCCTTTTTATAGAAGCATTTGGCTGGGCTTGGACATCATAAAACCCTAAAACTATTTTCCATTCATATCTTCTCATGACAATTGATTATATCTCCTTGTAAAATAAGTCAATCTAGTTGTAATTACTGATTGATAGCATGTTCAATCATCTCATCAATCATACACAGATTGTCATTAAAAACGCAATCACATAATACATAACATTCAGACTGAATGTTCTGTATACAGATGTCATGACATCGGGTCTGACATCTCAGTAAAATCCGGCATAATCACATTTTAAACATCCAGCAAGTACATGATATCTTATGTCAAGACAACACATGTGACAACTTATGAACACTCTAAGTTTTACCAAAATTGCTGCCAAAATAAGAACCAACAAACTCCCCCTTTGGCAAATTTTGGCTAAAACATATATCAGTCCATTTGTTCACAAGAGTACAAAAACATATCAGCAGCAGAAGTAATAACCACACAAATTACTAGCTATAATAGCAACTAGGAACAAACACACATTAAACACATGTGTGCTTCTTCTCCCCCTAAGTATGTTCAACACATACATCGCCTTCAACAACACCTGTAACATTCATCACCCCATCTGACATCGCCCTTAACATCACATGTACAACACATAACATCATTTTGTTCAACATCAGACATCTCCTTCAACATCACAGAATATTATTATGTTCAACATCATCAGCTGTCATCGCATATTAGCTGCAGCTCTGCAGCTCTCCACATATTAACTTCTCCGCCTTTTTAGTCAAAATAGACCAAAGAGACCAATTAGACAAAATAAATGTCAATTAGTCCAACAGAGAATGTCACATAGAATGTTATAACATATAAAATGTTAAAACAAATTGTCAGGTGTTACAGAACCATATTTATACATAGCTATATGAGTGAGATAAAAAGAAATCCAAAGAACTCACAAAGAGCCCAAAAAATACAGCATGTCATCAAAACAAGACTGCCAAAAAAAACATAAACATCAAACAACAAGCATCAAAGCATCCAAGCATCCAGAACACACATCATTATAACAGGGGGGGACCATCTTCACCACCATTCAGACTGAGGAGGTAGCATCTTCATCAGCTTCAGACCCAAAACTTCCACTAGATTTATCTTGAGAATCAGACCTCTCACTTGAGGTGTGGGCATCTGTTTCCTTGGCTTCACCAACACTATTCATATCTCCTTGCTCCAAGCTATTAATTAGAAACTCTAAAGCTTCTTTCCTAGCCTTAGCCACCCTTATCCCAGTCTCCAATTCCTTACAGGTCTTTTTCAGTTCAGCAATCAGGCCACCTTGAGAGGCTGGCTTCTTCATCGCAGATGTCATGACAATGTCATTGACATGACTGCCTTCAAATAACTTATAATGAACTGACAATGGAGGTTTTCTTCTACTAGGGATATCACTGGTGCTCAAAATACCAAGTTGCTGGCTTAGAATTATCCCACAAATTATTGAGGGAAAAGCAATTGGCAGCTTCACTGCATTTGTGGAAGTATGCTTGACAATTTGTTCAAACATGAACCTTCCATAATCAAAGTTAAGCTTGGTTCCAATAGCATATATTATCCTTCCAAGAGCATTAGAGATTGTTGAGATGTGGTTTGTTGGTATCCAGTTGGCTGACCCTATCTTATGCAAGATAGCATATTTGACAGTTAATTTGTCAGCAGAGAGATGCTTTTTTCTTGGCCATTCCTTGACCTGACCATCAATGATTTTCCTACAGACTTCATTGTTTGTGGCCTCCAATTCAACAACACCATCTGTTCCTCTTCCTAGGAACTTATTGATCACAGTAGGAGAGAACCTTACACACCTTCCTCTAACAAACACCTTGCAAAACTCTTTGCTGTTCTTGTCAACAATATCCTCAGGGATGTTCACCACAAACTTCTTCAAAAGACCTTCAAAACATTGGGGTAATCTACTAACTGTTTTCATTAAACCAGCAGACTTGATCAACTCCATAACCTCCTTAACTTCCACAACATCCTTTCCTAGTTCCCTTTCCACAGCTACTCTCCTCTGTATTACAAATTTCCACTTGGCTGCACCATCTTCCAGATGGAAGGAAATGTTATCCAAATGCACAGCAGCAACCTTAGTAGGAGATTTTCTAACAGTTTGCTTTTTGACAGGAGAGATGTCTGGGACATCGTCTTCAACATCATCCTCTGAATCAAAACTTTCTCTGACCTTTCTCTTCTTGACCTCCACTTTACTCCATGACTTTGAAGGACCTACAACAGTAGCCTTCTTACTAGTTCTGGCTGTCATCATCTCAACCACAGACATGCCTTTCCTGGTATTCATTCTCTTTGTAACACTTGGCTTCAAGTGATGAAGCAAGGTGTCATCTTCATAATCTGAGCTTTCTTCTTCCAAGTCAATCACCTTCTTATCATAGTCATGCTTCTAAGAAGCATCTACAGGTTTCTTACTAGGCATGGTTTTCCCTAAAGAACACAGTCCTTCTAAAGCAATATCTTTCTCTGACCTAGATGAATCATCATTTTTCTCATTTTGAGGTTCAACCTCAGGTGAGGGGTCCCTTCTAGAAAGAGGAGTCGAAACTCCCTTGACTGAGTGTCCTTCATTTAGGATCCTCGTGACCAAATTTGTAATGACACGATCAGTATGATGCATGCCATATTTAGAGGTAGGATTATCAGAACTGTTACCTTTAGTATGTCCAGTAGTGGAGGATGGACCAGGAGCGTCGCCTGGGATTACTGATAGGGTAATGACTTCCAAAATGTCCTCATGAAGAAATCCATGGATGGTGTTCTTGCTTTGTGCGCAGGTTTTGAACCAGAAGATGAAGGACATTGTCTTGTTGAGCTTGTGAAAGTATTTTTGTTGCCCTAACAGAGATGGTCGATACAGTTTGATGAAGATGGAAATGGTTGAGCTGAGGTTGCGTGAGGTAATGCTATAGATGGTAGTTCCAATACTAGGTAATGATTTACCATAAATGGGGCACTTTCTTTTAAGTGGGCAGACAATATTTTTATTACCTTTTCCACTCCAAATTAATTGCTATAAATTCTCATGGATACAAATCCCTAATTTCCCTCTTAAACATTCAAACTGATTATCATCCAAAGCCTTTGTAAATATGTCAGCTAATTGCAATTCAGTAGTAACATGCTCCAAGGCTATGATTTTCTCTTCCACTAGTTCTCTAATAAAGTGATGGCGAATATCAATGTGCTTTGTCCTGCTGTGCTGAATAGGATTCTTGGAAATATTTATAGCACTCAGGTTGTCATAGTACAATGTCATGACATCTTGTGTGACATTGTATTCAGTCAACATTTGTTTCATCTAAACCAGTTAAGAACAACTACTCCCAGCTGCTATGTATTCAGCTTCAGCAGTGGATAGGGACACACAATTTTGTTTCTTACTAAACCATGATATCAGGTTGTTCCTGTCATACCCCGATTTTGGTCCTGAAAATTTTTCCCCATCAATCACTCGTTTGCACTCTTTCTTCATTCACCTTCATATCCTTCATTCATGTTCATGTTTACGATTTCATATTTTTTACGTTTTTTTTCACATTCCAAATTTACATTCATATTTTCTTCATTCACATTGGAAAATTTTCCATTTTCATATTCAAGAAATTCCACGTACTCATTCATATCTCGACTACTTCATTCATTCACTCATTCATTCATCGCTCTCTCTATTGAGTGTGTTTTCTTCATCATTCATTTCCTTCATACCAATAATGGCTAGGAGCTGGTTCATTGACATTGGAGGATTTGCAAAGAAAGTGAAAAGAACTACACTCTTTAGCTGATCAGATAAAGGATGGTGGGAATGTCCAAACTATCACTGTCGTATAGACAATAGTGATGTTTCTAGCGAGTGGCCTGGCTTTCCGATTGGTATAAAGTAGTTTGATCTTTCTGATGTAGAATTATTAGACCATTTAGGGTCTAAATGTGGTGCTAGTAATGCAAATCCTCACATGTTTATCGACGAGTTCATACCAACATTGGAAGGAGACTAAGGCATCTGCTATACACGTCCTTAGAAATCTTCCAGGTGCTAAGAAAGATGGGGGTGGCTGTAGCGGTGTATTCGTCACTTTATGATTTATTGACTAAATCAAAAGCAAAGTATACAAAGAATCGAGTCGCCACCGCACTTTTATTTATCCTAAGGAATGGCTAAAAAGCGAACAAAGGCCTAAGAAGTTTTACACATAGAAAACTAATAAAAAGATCAGAGAATCTGGGTAAGGGGTAAATTACGCAATGGGAAGGTGTTAGGCACCCAAAACGTCCTAGGTACTCCTAGGGAGCCCTTTTCACACTTGTTGTATAAAAAAGTTTATTTGTTTATGACATATTGTGCAAACATGAATGGGAAGATGAGAAAAGAATGTACAATTTTTATTGTTTTTATGTTTGAACGGATGAACCCGTTGCCTACGTACCTTCCATCAAAGGTAAGGATCAAAACGCCGTAGTTCGGCTAAAAGATTTCCAAAAATTAGTGAGTTCATTTTAAAACACAAGCATTAAGGCTTTTCATTACCAATGGGAGAAAACTCAACCTGACTTCAACAATCCACCATGCGAGGACGGCTTCGACGTACTAGAGGGGTTAACCCTGTTTTCAGTACGGAAGTCTTACAATCAACTCACTAAGGATAAGGTAAGATTTACATCAACCACTATGGTAATTGAAACCTATGGCTAATGTATGAAAACATATTAACAATGGACAAAGCCACAAAACAAATGAATGGGTGAAGTTAATTGATTATGAGTATTCACAAAATATGGTCAAAGTATGATTAGGATTCAATTCCCAGAAGTGTTATGAAATGGAGTTTGAAAAGTCAAGGACTTAGGGTCCAGGTTTCTAATTTTGAAAGACAGAAGATGTTTGCACAATAGTTAAAGTTTTGAAAGCAACATGTGAAAAGGTTTAGGACAAAGAGGGTATGGAAAATGGAGTGTAAAACTTCTCAGACAGGTTCACCTCTTGAGATCATATAGAAGATGATTCAAGTGTGTCCTTAGGAATAGGCCATAAAACAATAACAAACACAAGCAAGGTGATACCCGAGGCCAATAGCTGGGCTTATACCAATCTCACAACAAAGGTGGATGCCGGATACCAATAGATGGATTTACACCAGTCTCCTAAAACAAACAAGGATGTCAGATGCCAATAAATGGATTTATTCCAACCTCCTAAAGCAAAACAAAACCTGGATATCAGATTCCAATCTATCTGGACTTACTCTAATCTCCTCAAAGCAAAACAAAATGTGAATGTCAGATGCCAATCTGTCTGGGCTTACTCTAATCTCCAACAGATGATCATAGGAATACAAAAGCCAACAACATGGTCTTACAATTGCATCCTCACATACAACAAACAAACAAGCATTAAGCAATGGACATAAGTAGCCAAATGAAATGGTCTTATACTCTATCCCTTCCAAATCATAGGAACAATGGCCAATTAATGGACTTACAGTTGTCCTCAATGGGCAATCAAAGATGTATCTCAAAGATATGAAATGATGATCATGCAATAATGAGCAATTAATGATGATAAGTGCACAAAGGAAAACAAGCAAACATGTACAGATGCACCAAGCAATCAAGCAAACAAATGTCATTTAGCACACACTATATCCAAGCAATTAGGCTCAAGCAAGGGTTAAACTGTAAAGTCAACTGGAATGGGGTAAGTTGTGCTCTTAACCTTAACATTGAGAGTTAAGGTGAAGCAGATGAAAGGATATGAGGGGTGTGCCTCATGATCTTATCCCTGGTTAGGGAGATCTTTGAATATCAGAAGGTGTGGGAGTTCAGAAAGTTGGAACTCTCTCCACAAGTTAATGACTCGATAGATCTTGGGTTAAGATCCACAATGCTACAACATGTAATGTGAGCAAAGGGAAGACACACAGAATAGTAGGAGATGGACTATACATCTCTTCTATCTACCAATTGCCTTATCAAAAGGACTTTTCCTGCTTGGGGACAAAGATAAACAATCACAAACATTGCCTCTTAAGGAGGACTTCAGACAGGTGCCTGGCCAAGTAACAGGCCAGGTCTTCCAGACTACATGGAGAAGAGATGTTATACTTCAATGCTTAAGCTATCAAGCAAAGCAATAGCAAGTTCACAATGAACTATAGCAACTAAATGTACCTGTGGAAACATCAAACAAATCAGTATGCTATACAGACAAATCAACCAACAGTTAATGCAACAGACAACCAAAATAGGCAAAGGCAAAAGCCACAAGTCAATCCCAATTGAATCAACTTTAACCTACAAAACACACATTAGTAATCAAAAGCAACTATCAAATGCTCTCAAGATGAGGCATCATTAATTGTGTAACTTGCATGTGTAACCTGAAACAAAGCTTCAAACATGAGATGTAAACCCTTAGGCCAAAGCCTAGGGTCCAAGATAGGGAAAACATTTAAAACAAAACCTGAAAATTGACCAAAACCAAGACTTATCAAATAAGAACAAAGTCCAATTGGTCTCATGTCAAAACTATGCACCAATTCCATTTCATAAGCAAATCATGTCAAATTATGCAAGTTGAAACACATTGGAGCAAACAAAATGATCCACTTCAAATCAAATCAAACATGGCTCAATAAATTCCAATAAAAATAATGCCTAAACAGAACAAATTGAATGAGCAACACACCAATATTCATGGCAATTGGGTAAAGGGAAGCATGTCAATTAAAATCAACAAGTCAAAGCATGTTCAAGCAAGCTCATACAAGGCACCAAACCATGCATCAACTTCAATTAAGCATAAAATAGAAATGACATAAGATAAACGAGTGAAACCAAAACCATGGCAAACTTCAAGATGTCTATAATACACATGCCAAATTTCAAGTCCATCCAATAAACCACAAGAATTTCACAAATCATATAAGATCATGACTCACAAAATGTTCACAATTGGTCAAACAGAGAAGAAATTCTCATACAAATAGAAAATGCATTCAAATATTCCAGGAAAAATCACAAGCAAACTTAACATCCATAAGTATCAACATGCAAAAATCCAGATCAATTCAAGTTCAATAGGCATGGTAAATAAATTCCACCAAATGGACAAGAAATGGTGTGACATACATTGCACACCTTCAAAGATCACATCATATCTCACCATCCAGAAAGGCAAAAATTACAAACCATATACCAAAATGACCAGGATTGAGTCTAGATTACACATGTAAAATTTCAAGAATTTTGGATTAACCATCATGATTTCACAAATGAAATGGCAAGCTATGTGCAAGAAATGACATGTGAAAACAAATCCTAGGCAATTATTTTTTCCATCCGTGCACAAATTCATTAAAAATAACCATAAAAAAGTAGACAACATGATGAACATTTCACAAAAAATTCCAGGTGATTTGGATTATTATTTCATGAGTTATGGATTTTTCAACGTGAAAGAAAATTAAAAAATATGTGAAACAAGTATGTGGACATGTGAAGGTAAAGTGGAATAAATGCTAAAAGCCAAAAACGAAATGGCCTTGGACAGGATCGAACACACGCCGTTCTTAAAGTCGGCGCTCACTTAATGAAACACAGCGTTTCATTAAGTGAAGTGGCATGCTTTGATTCGCGACATGGCATACAAACACAAATTCCATGCAAACTCACAGGCAAATGGATCAAACTGCATCTGGGAAACGAAAACCTAAAGATTCAAGCACATTCATCACGTGTTCATATCACCAAGAACAAAACATTCCAGAAAATCATGAAACTCATACCAATCGAATCAGCCTTCATCATAGATCACTAATCTAACATTGATTTCACTTAATTCTAACCACATGAAAAGAATCGAGCAGAATAAGTTCTAACATCCAATCTTCAAATCAAGATAACTTCCTCAAATCTTAATGAAATTCCATGATTTAAATTGCAGTGTGATCTACATGCTAAGATCTACAAGAATCACATCAAGATTGTGAGAATTGGAGCAATCGAGTTTTACCTCTATGAAGATGCAGCAACTGATTTCGTTGGATTCAAAGCCTGGAAATGTGAAACAGATCTCCTATGTGGCTTGGATGAATGTATGGAAGCAAGGCTTCAGCTCAAAACAACTCGATTCTCCTTAAAACTCCAACTGCCATGTGAAGGTTCAAGGTTCAACAGCTGCAATTCCTCAAGAATTATCCACGATTTGCTTCAATAGATCTTCCACTATGCCTGCAGATGATGATTAGATCGAGAAACAAGCAAAAGAAATGAAGAACAATCAAGAACAAAGTTGAGAGAATTTGAGAGAATTTGAGAGATTTTGAGTTTGGATCTGAAATTGTGAATTGTTCATGCAGAATTCTGCAGAATTCTGTTATGATTAGTGTTTTATACCACCTGTTAATCCAGCTAGTTAAACATGATTAGCAACAATGCAATGAATTAGTGAATTAAGCATGTTATGCAATTTGGAAAAAATTCCCTTATGCAAATGTAACCAATGGAACAGTAAAATTTCACTTGCAGCAAGTCACAAATTCTATTTTGAAGCAATGGCAATTGGTTTGGCATGAAAATTGTGCATACTTTTCAAATTCACCTTTTTTCCCACCAAAATTCAAATTGATTCACTTGAAAAATGCACTTTTTATGTGATGAGTTTTAATGAAATGTGATGATGGATTATGATAGAGCATGTAAAAAGAGATTTGCTCAAAAAAGAATCACATGAATTGGCCTTTTGGTTTAAAAGTTATGCCTCCTTGAAGTTCAAAAATTCTTGACAATGATTTGATCATAACTTGCCAACCATAAATGAGAAATTGATGTTCTTGGACTTTTTGGAAAGGTGAGAGCAAGATCTTCAACTTTCACGTTGGACAAAATTTGATTTGAAGCTTTCTTGATGATGTAAAGTTGAGGAGAAGACCTTTCCATTTTTGGCAGTTTGAAATTACAGGTCACTTGCTATTTTTGGAAACTTTTTGTCCGACCTCCAATTCCTCAATGTTGATGTTTGGCATGTTATATGAGACTTGTATGGACATTAATGAGGCCTTTCTAACCATTTCCCACCACCAAATCCCTGATTAAATGCACAGTTGACCACAATTGACTTTGCTAGGGTTTTGGTTGACTGAACAATGCCTTGATGAAATCCAAGCCTCTACCGCTTGAGATCTTGATTCCAAATGATATCACAACTCATATGAATCTCTTATGAATGATCATGGTGCCCAAATTCTCAAGAATGGCCACCATCTATTGCTCAATGAATCCCTTTGACTGGCTTGACCTAATTGCTTCATCTGCAAGTAACAAGGTTAGATGACAATATTTTTGTACTTTTGGGTTAGTAAACAAATGAAAAGCAATGATATACAAATGCTAAACATGCTTGGTGATCAAGAACTACACTCAAAAGACAACCCACCCATAAGGAGGGAGGCAAGGTGCACAATGATCCTTGAGGCAATGATATGATATGAGGTGATGCCATGAGGGATCTTAGGGACAAAATCGGGGTCTTACAGATGCCCCTATTTAAGGTCATTCTAACCGGAGAAGTGAAGTTTAGAAATCTTCATCTCGACGCGGTAGAATGGGCTTAAATAACAGTAATGAGACAAATTTTGGTCCCTAAGAGACCTCATGATGCAGATGTATGCATGCAAAAGACACAGATTCTGTGGGGATATGGTTCACACAGAAGAAAAGACGATCCATCGGAGTAATACACTCACCAGGAACAGAGGCTCAAACAAGACTCTTATTGGGGATAATAAGAAAAAGAATGCGTGAGCAGGACACGACTCTGATTTGGGGAAAAACAAAACTGACACAGCGTGACCAAGACACGACTGGACCGGAGACCTTACTGGGGAAGTAAAGGACTCACACTGGGGAAAAGAATATTTCCAAAGGAACGCATCCATTGGAAAGACACAAGCTGACTCAAACTATCCACAAAGGATACTTCGGATAAAAATCCAGACTCGGACTAAGGAACGGATTCACAAAGAACCTCCCTGCCGGGGAAAATGCCTATATTGGGGAAAACGCCAATACAGCAAAGGGTAAAATCACAACAGGAATTCCACTGGAGAAATGTCTAACAAAGAGACTCTCGCGGGGAAAAGCAACAAGATGAGGTGTTACCGGTATAAGGGTAACAAACTTAGGAAGAACGAATATCTAAGACCGGTATAAGGGTGAGAGATATCAATCAACTAGACATCTGAGAAAGACCTGAAAAAGGTACATCAACTCAGAGAAATCTGACTCCGCAGGGGACCAAGGTCATAATAGGGAGCAGAAAGGAAGGAACACCAGGGATACCGAAGTATATAATAGGTGACCGACCGAAACGTGAATTGGTATATATGCCAAAACACTCCTCATCCGAAACACAAACTGGTTAAAGGATGGAATATTCGATTCTACAAAGAATACGAATCTTACTCTGCGGAGAAAACAATCAAAAGATTGACCCAAGAGTGCAGGAGACATATTATTCATTACCGTCAGAACGTGAATAATATACTCGAAAAGGAAGAGACACCAGAGATACCGATTAGGGCATATAATAGGTGGCCTGCCAAAGCGTGAATTGGTATATATGCCAAAACACTCATCATCCAAAAGGAGGGCTTGAAAAAGCAAATCGACTTACAGGATGGACATTCGAGTCCACAACGGGAAAACTAATCTTACTCAACTGGGGACACAAACCCAAAGAGCGCATGAGATATAATATCCATTACCGGCAGACCGTGGATAGAATACTCGCATGAGATATATTATCTATTACCGTCAGAACGTAGATAATATACTCGCATGGTAAGAAACACCAGGGATACCGGTTACTGGGTATATAATAGGCAATCTACCGAAAACGTGAATTGGTATATATGCCAAAACACTCATCATCCAAAACACAAACTGGTTAAAGGATGGATATTCGATTCTACAAAGAATACGAATCTTACTCTATTGGGGAAGATCAACAAAGGACTCTAACCAAAGAGTGAAAGAGATATATCATTCATTACCAGCAGACCGTGAATAATATACTCGAAAGGAAAAGACACCAGAGATACAGAACTATATAATAGGTGACTAACCAAAAAGAGGGACAATCGATACCAAGCACACGGGTAAACTAAAGACAACTCAAAGGGATAAATTGCAAGCATCCGGCAATTATCCGAAACAACAAAGAATATTCGATTCCGCAAAAGGGAAATAACGAATCTTACTCGACTAGGGAAACACAAAAGGCTTCGACTGAAGAGTGCATGAGATATATTATCCATTACCGTCAGAACGTGGATAACATACTCGCATGGAAGATTATCCACAGCCCGTTACTGGGTTAATAAAGGATAAATCGACCGAAAAGAAAGGCATTGAGATACCAAACTAGGCATATAAAGATGACCAATCAAAGGGAGCAACAATCATTACCAAGCAAACGGGTAAATGAAAGGCGATCTGCTGAGGATGAATTGCATAAACAACAATTATCCACAAAGACTAGCTGGGGATATATTGATAGACAATCAATGATCCGGGGAACAAATCACTAGCAAACGGTGAAAGGACCCACTGGCGACTTCAAAAGAGGGATAACATTGCAAGCATACGACAATGATCCAGAAGACTTGCTGGGGATACAATTGCTAGCAACCGACAATTATCCACAAGCAAGAAAGGAATATCAACATCGAATCAACGAATGAAGATAACCACAAAGAGTAACCATCACCGGTTAGGATGAACAACAAGGTTAACTCTGCAAAGGGGGAGAAATTGGGTTTCATAACTACCGAATGCTGGGTAGAATACCAAATCAACTCCGCGTGGGGAATGAAAGAATCACAAATCCGCACGGGAACCAAAAATAGGGTTTATAACAAACCACAAACTCTGCTGGAGAGCGAGAAAATAGGATTTACGACTACCGACTACTGGGTAGAAAACCAACAACTCTTGCCGAGGAATAAAAGGTATATAACCATAAATTCCGCCAAAAAGGCAAGGAAAGTAGGACTTACAACTACCGGTTACTGGGTAGAGGCCCAAAACGGATTCCGCTGGGGATAAAAAGAATTATTGCCGGTTACTGGGCAGTTCATTCATTTATCCACAGGGAAGCACAAGAAACAGCTGACAAACAGCCAATTCAGGATCAATCCGAAAAGACAGATTGAATCAAGACACGTCCTAATGAAGATATAACTCAATAGGAAAATCCGTCCCAATATATATGTTGGGAGGAAACGGAAGAAACCGTCATCCACGAGGATATATCTCAGTGGGGAACTGCAGAAGGTAAGACAGACACTTTCTGCTTTTGGGGCTGACTCTATATGGAGAGATTTGACCACCCGACATCTGCTTGGGAAGATCTATAAAGAGATCTATACCACCCAAAAGCAGGAGACAACAAACAAGAGATATATGGCAAAAAATGCAACATGAATATCTAAATGTTTATGAATATGCATGAATATGCGTGATTTATGTTTGATGAATGCTGACAAAACAGACATTTCTAACACAAACAGGACCAGGAATCAAACATCCGGTACTATATTTCCAGGGAGAACCAAGGAAGTCCATCTGGAAAGCCAATCTGCAGGAGATCTTCAAGCTGAAAAGCAAAGATCTGCGGGGAGGCAAAAGATCGGAGATATCACAGATATCAGAAAATCTCTGAGTAATGGATCAACAACAACCCAACTGGAGTACAGAAAGTCACCACAGGTATAAACAGCCACAAAGACAAATCTGTTGGGGAAACAGGAGAAATCCTTAAATATCTGCAGGGGAACAAGAGCTCACTGTACGGGCAAAAATTACCACGAAGGCAACTCCGCAATAACTCCGCTGGGGAACAACCCTCAAAGGGAGAACAGATCATCCATGTAGAATCTGACTGCACAAGCAACTCTACATGGTGAAAATGCAAGTAACCACTCCATTGGGGAACAACCCACTGAGGAGGAAGAAAAGATCACACAAGTAGATTCTGCAACAAGCCACTCTACTGGGGATCAAAAGCAACAGGAGATCAACCACATCTATGGATGATAAATCACCAACCAACCCTACTGGGGAAAACAGAGGTTTCAACTCTGACGGAGATTCTGAGGGGAATATCACAGAGGCAACCCTGACTCTGTTGAGGAATACCCATTCCATTGGGGATTTTGCATATACACGATCCACCAAACCACAAATTTACAGGCAGATCCACTGGGGAAATCCACTGCGGGATCCACTGAGAAATATGGAGGAGAGCTGGGGATCAACCACCGAATGCTGACTCTTCTGAGGAGAAAATCCACAACTGCTGAGGAGGAACACAATCACTGCCCTGCTGAAGGGAAACACTGATGAAGAGACATAGCAAATCTGCTGGCGACTTAGCCGGGGAAGAGGGTACCACCGGAGAAAACGACGTCTTCCCCAAGCACTCTATTCTGGGGATATATCACAGATTCCTCTAGCGACTGTGCTGAGGAAAGATAACAACTCAGCTTGCGACAATACTGGGGAAAGTCGTAAAGTACCGGGATATCAATCCACCAACCATTGAATCTTCAAAGGGAAAGCATCCATGCTGAGGAGAAAAAACCACAACTCCGCTTGGCGATAGCACTTGGGATAGTGACATGGTACCGGGGTCTCACACCACCGACTATCGAATCTTCCAAAAGGAGACACCCATGCCGGGGAGAATACTGCTGGAGAAGAAAACGAAGTCTTCAACAACACTCTACTTAGGGAACAACCCTAACAAAAGCTCTGCTTGGGGAACAACCCCAACAAGAGCTCTGTTCAGGGAATAGCCCCAACAACAAAGCAGGATAAAGAGGATACAACCAATGCCAGGAATATGAACAAATGTCTTACCTGTTGGAAATCAAGCCCCCCTCGGGAGAGCATTGAGAAATTCTTAAGTATCCTTTCATCATTGTGAATGTTCACTTTGTTTAAAACAACAATTTTTTTTTGAAAAGTTTATTTGTTTAAAACAATGACATTTTATCAATTAAAACATGCAAAACATTTGTTGAATTGAAACAAATAAGAATGCAAATAATTGGATAAAAGCTCAAATTGATTTGATGGAATGGTAGCCTGCAAATGGCAAAACTCCATAGATCTGTACAATTTTGAAATCAGTGATATATATTGGAAGAGGGCTACATTGAACATAATGATCCTTTCTCTACCAATTTGAGTCTCGATGTATGCGAAGCTTCAGTCGACGACGAATCGAGAACCTCTGATGAAAAGACAGCTGCGGAACAGAAAGTCTTGTCAGGATGCAGTTACTTGCCAAATCCCTAATTTTTGCCTAGATTGCCCCAGGGTGAGGTACTCAATCTAGAGGGATGCAAATATACTCTTTTCAAGTCTCTAACTTTTGCCTGGATTACCCTTGCGGGTTCTCCACCGAGACGCTCATTTTTGCCTAAGCCGCCCTTTCGAGTTTTCAACTTAGCGAGCTATTCTGTTTTTCATTTGCATATACTCTTTTTTTTAGGCAAAGTATTTCTTGACTGCATCTGAATTCACAGGACGAGTGAAATCCTCCCCATCCATTGTTGTAAGCATCAAAGCACCGCCTGAAAAGGCTCTCTTAACAACATATGGACCCTCGTAGTTTAGAGTCCACTTGCCCCTGGAATCGGGCACGAAAGACAAGACTTTCTTGAGCACGAGGTCACCTTCTTGGAACACACGAGGCTTGACCTTCTTATCGAATGCTTTCTTCATTCTCTGCTGATACAACTGACCATGGCACATGGCAGTCAATCGCTTCTCTTCAATCAGATTCAGTTGGTCATAACGACTCTGAATCCATTCGGCATCAGTCAACCTGGCTTCCATCAAGACTCTCATTGATGGGATCTCCACCTCTACTGGGAGAACAGCCTCCATGCCGTAAACAAGAGAGAAAGGGGTTGCCCCTGTTGAAGTGCGTACCGATGTACGGTATCCATGCAAAGCGAATGGCAGCATCTCATGCCAATCCTTGTACGTCACTGTCATCTTCTGGATGATCTTCTTGATATTCTTGTTAGCAGCTTCAACAGCCCCATTCATCTTAGGTCTGTAGGGACAAGAATTATGGTGTGCAATCTTGAATTCAGCGCACAACTCATCCATCATCTTGTTATTCAGATTAGATCCATTATCAGTAATGATCTTATCTGGCACACCATAACGGCAAATCAGCTGGTTCTTGATAAACTTCACAACCACCTGCCTGGTCACATTCGTATACGACGCGGCCTCAACCCATTTGGTGAAGTAGTCAATTGCTACGAGAATAAACCTATGTCCATTGGACGCCTTCGGTTCAATCATGCCGATCATGTCGATTCCCCACATAGAGAAAGGCCATGGTGATGAAATCACGTTCAGAAGTGTCAGAGGAATATGAATCTTATCCGCATAAATCTGACACTTGTGGCATTTCTTCACATATTTGCAGCAGTCAGACTCCATTGTCAGCCAATAGTAGCCTGCTCTCAACATCTTTCTTGCCATGGCATGTCCATTGGAATGAGTACCAAATGAACCCTCATGGACCTCAGTCATTAACAAGTTTGCTTCATGTCTATCCACGCATATGGGCAAAACCATGTCAAAATTTCTCTTGTACAGCACTTCACCACTGAGGTAGAAACTGCCTGACAACCTTCTCAAAGTTTTCCTATCTTTCATAGATGCCCCAGGCGGGTAGACCTGGTTCTGGAGGAAATTCTTGATATCAAAATACCAAGGCTTGTCATCATTCACTTCTTCCACTGCGAACACGTGAGCGGGTCTATCCAAGCGCATCACGGCAATATTGGGAACTTCATTCCAATATTTGACAATAATCATGGAAGCAAGCGTAGCAAGAGCATCTGCCATCCGATTATCCTCTCGAGGAATATGATGAAAGTCAACTTCTGTAAAGAAAGTTGAAATCCTTCTTGCATAATCTCTGTATGGAATGAGACTGGGCTGATTCGTCTCCCATTCACCCTTAATCTGATTAACAACTAGGGTCGAATCACCATACACGTCGAGATGTTTGATTCTCAAATCAATACACTCTTCTAGTCCCATAATACAGGCTTCATACTCTGCCATATTATTCGTGCATTTGAAAGTTAGCCTTGCTGTAAGCGGAATATGCGTGCCATGGGGAGTAATGATTACTGCCCCAATACCATTTCCGTACTGATTTACAGCGCCATCAAACACCATTGTCCATCTGGAACCAGGTTCCAGACCTTCATCAAGTGTAGGCTCATCACAATCTTTCATTTTCAAATACAGAATCTCCTCATCTGGGAAGTCGTACTAAACAGACTGATGATCTTCAATCGGCTGGTGCGCTAAATGGTCAGCCAAGATACTACCTTTGATAGCTTTCTGAGCTCGATACTCAATATCATACTCAGACAACAGCATCTGCCAACGGCCAATCCTCCCAGTTAAAGCAGGCTTCTCGAAGATATACTTGATTGGATCCATTCTGGATATCAACCAAGTTGTATGATTTATCATGTACTGGCGCAACCGCTTAGCAGCCCAAGCTAAAGCACGGCACGTCTTCTCAAGCATTGAGTACCGAGACTCACAATCAGTAAACTTCTTACTGAGGTAGTAGATAGCAGATTCTTTCTTCCCTGATTCATCTTGTTGACCGAGTACACAACCCATCAAGTCTTCAAGAACAGTCAAATACATAATCAGAGGTCTTCCTTCCACAGGCGGAGACAAAATCGGAGGTTCGGACAGATACTCCTTGATACTGTCGAAAGCTTTCTGGCAATCCTCGGTCCAATCATGAGACTGATCTTTCCGAAGGAGCTTGAATATAGGCGCACATGTGGCAGTCATGTGGGATATAAATCTGGAAATATAGTTCAAGCGGCCAAGAAAACCTCGGACTTGCTTCTCAGTTTCGGGTGCAGGCATCTCTTGTATTGCTTTGACCTTTGCAGGATCAACCTCAATACCTCTTTCACTTACCACAAAACCCAACAACTTGCCAGAACGGACTCCAAATGTACATTTGTTCGGATTCAGGCGAAGTCTAAACTTCCTCAGACGCTGAAAAAGCTTCAACAAATGCTCAACATGTTCAACTTCCGTTCGGGACTTAGCAATCATATCATCAACATAGACCTCTATCTCCTTGTGCATCGTATCATGAAACAAGGTAGTCATAGCTCGTTGATACGTGGCTCCGGCGTTCTTCAGACCGAAGGGCATCACTCGATAACAGAATGTTCCCTAAGGTGTGATGAATGTTGTCTTCTCCATATCTTCGGGTGCCATCTTGATTTGATTATAATCGGAAAATCCGTCCATAAAGGAAAAGACTTTGAATTTAGCTGTATTGTCTACCAACATATCAATATGCGGTAGAGGAAAATCATCTTTCGGACTAGCCTTATTCAAATCTCTGTAATCAACACACATACGGACTTTTCTGTCTTTCTTAGGAACATGCACAATATTGGCCACCCATTGAGGATATGTAGAAGTCACCAGAAACCCCGCATCAATTTGCTTCTGAACTTCCTCTTTGATCTTCACTGCCATATCTGGATGAGTTCTTCTGAGCTTCTGCTTCACAGGCACGCACTCAGGCTTCAAAGGCAGGAAATGTTGCACAATATCTGTATCTAGACTCGGCATGTCTTCATATGACCAAGCAAAGATATCTGAATATTCTCGTAGCAACTCAATCAATCTCTTCTTGACAGACTCTTCAAGAAGTGCCCCAATCTTCACCATACGAACACAATCCTCAGACCCCAAGTTGACTGTTTCCAGATCTTCAAGATGTGGCTGAATGATCTTCTTCTCGTGCTCAAGGAGACGGGTAATCTCTTCAGGAATCCCTTCAACGTCATATTCCTCTGCCTCAAATACAGGGAATTCAAAATTGGGAGATGGCGTTGGATCATTATGTTCAATGGGTTTTAGAATCAACCTGCATAATGATTTTGGTTAATGAAAAACTTTAGAATTTAAACAAGCAAACCATTATGCAGATGAAAAATGTTTGCTTTTATTCTTGTTTTTATGGGTTTTTTGTGATCACTGATTTCATGCAAAAGCAAAAAGTGAAAACAAATGGAAAAACAAATGTTTAACAATGCATTAATTAAATGAAAACATCATTGTATTTAATGCTGCCAACAATGTCATCACTTCTCCTTTTGGCATGGGAGAAGGGTTTTGAACAAAGTGAACAATTACTCTGATCTATGAATGACTGTAGGAACATCTACAGCGACCCAATTGTAGCAGACACCACCAGGTATGATGAAGTTGCTCAGATCCTCTGCATCCTCTTCCAAGATAGCAGCAACTTCCTCAGGTTGATCAGCATGGATGAATCCTGCACTCTTGAACAAACCTTGCTCATTAAATGCCCTAGAACAATAGCCAATGCCAGCCCGGGATCTATTGTCTTCAAGCTCAATCACCTTCCCTAAACCAGCAACTGCACCACATTCAATGGCCAGTTTTGCATCACGATAGGAAGCAAATGAAGGAGACTTCTTCTCAATTGGTTCATCAATAGATAAAGCTTGGAACGACGTTCCAACTTCATCCCAGCGTCAATATATGAGAAAGAAGACAGGTGGCTAACCAGAAGAGCCTTTTCTCCCCCTACCACAACCAGTTTCTTGTTCTTGACAAATTTCAGCTTCTGGTGTAGGGTGGATGTCACGGCGCCAGCCTCGTGAATCCATGGTCTACCAAGGAGACAGCTATATGATGGGTGGATATCCATTACCTGGAAGGTAACCTGGAAATCACTTGGTCCAATCTTGATTGGGAGATCAACTTCCCCAATCACGGTCTTACGTGACCCATCAAACGCTTTCACAACAACACCACTCTGCCTCATAGGAGGACCTTGATATGACAACTTGGAGAGTGTGGTCTTTGGCAATACATTCAAACAAGATCCAGTGTCCACCAACACATTGGACATGGCATCATATTTGCAATTCATAGAGATGTGTAAAGCCATGTTGTGGTTTCTTCCCTCCTCAGGGAGATCAGAGTCACAGAAACTCAACGTGTTGCAAGCAGTGATGTTTGCAACTATACCATCAAACTGTTCCACAGTGACATCATGATCGACATACGCCAAGTCCAATACTTTCTGCAGAGCCTCCCTATGGGGTTCTGAATTCAACAGCAGAGATAGAACGAAAATCTTGGATGGCGTTTGTAGAAGCTGATCTACAATGTTGTACTCACTCTTTTTGATGAGCCTCAGCATCTCATCACATTCTTCATTCATAATGCCACTAGGGCCAACTGAAGAAGCAGGAGTCTTTTGTACAGAGGAGGAGGGTTTGTTTGGCGACAGCAAGTGCCGGATTCTGAATATTCACAGCGGTCCCAACTGGACGCTCAACAGTATCAGAAACAACAGCCTTAGCCTGAGGCTTAGGCGCAAATACTCGACCACTCTGGGTCAACCCACTAACATCAGCAATGTTTGTCACGGACGTTGAAGGCAAAGGCACTTCTACCCCATCTTCTACAGCAACGGGGTTATATCTGAATGGCACAGCTTTGTCAGAAGAATAAGGCACAGGGCCTGCAGGCTTGATTGTTAGTGAAGGAGAGACCTTCGGCTTGCTGCTATCATACCGGATAACAACAGGCTCAGGAAGCTTGAACACAGGCGATATAACATTTACCTCCGGTTCATCTTCATCAACATTTCGATTCTGAAGGATCTCAATGGTACCCTCATCCAGCAACTCTTGAAGCTCTCTTCGTACCTGATTGCAACCCAGACGGTTAACCGAGCAAATGCGGCACTTGTCGTGGTCATGCTCCATGTGGCTGTATTGACACAACAAACGATGTAATTCGACCAACGACTGCCTAATATGGCTGACATATTTGACCTTGTACTTCCCAGGGCACCCCTGGACCATATTCACTGACTTCCCATGCGCGGGCAATGGGTTCTTGGTAACATTTGGGCCTGAATCTTCAAAGCTCAGAATTCCACATCTCATAAGGTCTTGAACCTTAGTCTTCAGTGGGTAGCAGTTTTCAATGTTATGACCCGGAGCACCGGAATGATAAACACAATGTTGGTCTGGTTTATACCACCATTGAGGATTTGCAAGAATAGCAGGAGGATCCCTGGGTGTAACCAACTTCCTTTCCAACAAGGAAGGATAAAGCTCTGCATATGACATGGGAACTGGATTGAAACTGATCTTCTTCCTATTATAACTCAAGTTAGCTTGGTTGGTTGTACTGCCACGAGGCTGGTAAGCCTGTTACTATGGACGCTGCTGTTGCTGATACTGAGGCTGTTGATATTGTTGAGAATTGTCTTTGAAGACAGGTGCTATATGAGCCACCTGGTGCTGATTGCTGTTGCGCCGTGCTGGCTTCCTCTGAACAGAGGGTCTTCTAGGCTTAGCATGGGATTGCACAGCATGTGCCTCCCCATCCTTCTTCTTAAACGCCCCGTATCGTTTAGAAGAAGAGCTCTCATCCTTTGCCAATCATCCTTCACGGACTCCTTCCTCGAGACGCATCCCCATGTTCACCATCTCGGTGAAATCAAAAGGAGCACTTGCTACCATCCGCTCATAATAAAAAGAACTAAGAGTCTTCAAGAAGATCTTAGTCATCTCTTTCTCCTCCAGCGGTGGAGTAATCTGAGCAACCAGCTCTCGCCATCTCTGGGCGTACTCCTTAAATGTCTCCTTATCCTTTTGAGACATGGCCCTGAGCTGATCCCGGTCAGGCGCCATATCAACATTGTATTTGTATTGCTTGACGAAGGCTTCGCCAAGATCATTGAAGGATCGGATATTAGCATTGTCCAAACTCATGTACCATCTGAGTGCAGCACCGGACAGACTGTCTTGAAAATAATGGATCAGAAGCTGATCATTATCAGTTTGGGTAGACATTTTTCTCGCGTACATAACCAGATGAGCAAGAGGATAGGTGTTCCCTTTGTACTTTTCAAAGTCAGGCACTTTGAATTTGATCGGTATCTTCACACCGGGAACAAGGCAAAGCTCAGCAGCAGACTTGCCAAACAGATCTTTCCCTCTGAGGGTCTTCAATTCCTTCCTCAGCTCAAGGAATTGGTCATTCATAGCTTCCATCTTCTCATTAACATCCGGGCCCTCAGACGGCTCAGAATGATAGATGGTGTCGTCTACCCTCGGCATGGTGTGCACGACAGGAGGAGCAGCAACAGGGACCGGGCTAGATGCCGGCATATGAGCAAAAGTTGGAGCAGGCAGATCAGGCATAAAGCCTAGAGGCATACCCCAAGGAAACCTGGATGGCATAGCATTGGGCACATAATGAGCACTGACTGGCACTGTCGAAGCTACAATCTTTGAAATAACCGTCCTCTGGACGGGAGTTGCAGGCGGCTGAGCAGGTTGACTCTGAGCAGCGAGGAGTTGCTCCATCAAAGCGCCAAGTCTGGCGACCTCTTCTTTCAATTCACGGTTCTCTTGTTCTAACTGATCCATAACTCTTGCAGAATTGGCTCGAGTATAATACCGGTGAGTCAGCTTGTCTTCAAAATAAATGAAGAGCACAGGGTTAGGACAAGAAGACCAGAAACAAGGTACCTGCTTATGCGAAATGATGCATGCAATGATTGTGCATATGCTTTATTTTATTTTCAAGGAACCCTTAGGGCATTTATTTGCAATTTTTGATTTTTTTAAGCATTTATTATCATATGGAAAATATCTCATTCAATATATATCCAAGACAAAGAAGTACAGCATTTTTGATCGAATTACAAAGAGAAAAGGAAAATAACATCCTATGGATCCCTAGAAGCTCGGGATGCTGGAAGACGAGAAACACACAGCTTCTTGATCTCTCTCTCATAGGCTGCTTCCATATCTGCTTTCTCCTTTGCAAGTCGATCATACTTCCTCTTCCAGAATTTGGAAGACTGAGGAAGCAGAGAAGTCCAAGTATCATTCGGATCGTCGATCACTCGATGCTCAAGAAACTCAATCAGAGCGTCCTTCTCTTTAAGCTGCTGCAGCAATTCTTCTCTTTCACGGATCCAAGCACGTGAAAGGTCTTCTTCTCTCAACTCCTCTACACGTTGGGTAGGGAGGGTTGAAGGCCCAGCCACATCCAACGGTGTAGGTATCGGATGATCATAAGGCATCAGGTACTCGGCAGCTCTCTATCTGACCCAAGAGGTATATGGCTCCAAAGCAATGCAATTCTTCGGACCCAATTCATTCCTACTCTTCTTGCAGATCTTGCGCCAAGCGCGGACAAATCTGGCTTTCAGGCCTTGGGGATCTTTACCCTCCTGAAAGAACACACCTTCTAACAGAATGTTATGAGGCTTATCCCTTAGGGGGAACCCAAGCTGACGACGTGCTAGAATAGGGTTGTAGCTAATCCCACCACATGTACCAAGAAGAGGCACATTAGGGAATTCACCACAATAGTCAATGATCTGCACAATATCATACACGCGATCATACCAAGAGATATCGTCATTAGTGAGAGACATGAGTCTCTGAGACCACCGTAGACATCCCTTGTTCTCCTTGAAAGCAACAGTCTGCGGCAAGTGCGAAATAAACCATTTGTACAGCAAAGGCAGACAACACACAATAACTCTTCCACCCTTTGCATTCCTCAGATGCAAAGAGACATAGGCATCACCCAACAAAGTCGGAAAGGGATTAAGAACTGAGAAGATCCTAATGGCATTCATATCCACAAATTTGTCGAAGTTGGGAAATAATACCAATCCATAGATGAGCAACACAAATAAAGCCTCAAAGGCATCCTCACTCATGGCCTTCCCATAGATGGTAGCTTGAGCGATGAGGAAATCAGAAGGGAGACCCTGAATTCCACCTTTGGTAGTCAGATTAGCTTTAATTAAAGCTTCATCTATGTGCAACAAGTCTGCCATCTCTCGAGCCGTCGGAATACTCTCCAAGCCACTGAACGACACCTGATCCAGAATCGGAATCCCAATAAGGTGAGAATACTCCTCCAAAGTAGGCAACAGCTGGAAGTCCGGGAAAGAGAAGCAATGATACAGCGGATCATAAAACTGAGCCAGAGTACTCATCAAACCCTCATCAACCTGAGTAGTCAACAGAGGCAGAAGCTTCCCATAGCGAGCTTTGAAACCCAAGGGATCTAATACATAAGATGTCAGATTCCTTAACTCTTTCACATCGGGCTGTCTAAAGCTGTACTTCTTTGTATGCCTTTTTGGTCTTTCCATGTCTGAAAATTTTGCAAATGACCCTTTAAGTTCCTTGAAAATTTTCTCTTTTTCTGATGACATGAAATGCAGATGAATGCATGAATGCATGAATGCAACAATCACACTCAAGGATCAAGCAAATCACACCAGACAAAGGTCATGGGAAAGCTCATTGTATCCCTAATATCAATCATCCATTTTGGTGGATTTAGGTTTTCACCTTATCGACACCCAAGTTCCATTGATATTAACGGTACATGAACCGACTCAATCATCCTTAATATCAATCATCCATTTTGGCGGATTATGGTTTACACCTTATCAACGCCCAAGTTCCATTGATATTAACGAGGTTTGAACGACTCAACCATGAATCACGGGTTTGCTGAGAGTCACGAGCATGGAGTCTCGGTTAAGAACCACCCAAAGGGAGTGTACTAGGGTTTAAACCTGCCAGACACGTTCTACCAGAGGTTCCCATAGTCATCGTCCCATCTTTCGGATATTATCGGATGAACGAATACTCGTATTCCAAAAATATTCTCAAGCGAGACTCTTACGAGTGTAGTATCGCGTAACAATCGCATCAGATCTGACATCTGAACGACCTCCGCACTACGTCCTAAAAATAGGCCAAGATGGGTTTGGTAAACTAAGGTCCTTGGCTTCTAAGGCACATGATTGAAAGAATAATGCCTAACCACAAATAACTTGTGTGACATTATTAATCCAACATGACCTCCACCAAGTGAATGGACTCGCAAGTCAACTGGCTAAGGAATACTCCACACCAGTCGACAAGACTACGTCATTCTCTTATCCTAGAGTGCACTCGAGTTCGGGTACAGAACTCATCTCATAGAGATCACCAAAGCAAACAGCAAATGTATATCAAGCAATTCAAACATTACAATGAATACAGTTATCCCAAATTGTACAAAAATATGTCAAATAACAGATAAACAATATCATACAACAAGGGTGAAAAGTAGGCAATACCACCAAGGAAAGTCTAATGTATTCCCCAGCAGAGTCGCCACTTTTCTGTAGCGGTGTATTCGTCACTTTATGATTTATTGACTAAATCAAAAGCAAAGTATACAAAGAATCGAGTCGCCACCGCACTTTTATTTATCCTAAGGAATGGCTAAAAAGCGAACAAAGGCCTAAGAAGTTTTACACATAGAAAACTAATAAAAAGATCAGAGAATCTGGGTAAGGGGTAAATTACGCAATGGGAAGGTGTTAGGCACCCACTACGTCCTAGGTACTCCTAGGGAGCCCTTTTCACACTTGTTGTATAAAAAAGTTTATTTGTTTATGACATATTGTGCAAACATGAATGGGAAGATGAGAAAAGAATGTACAATTTTTATTGTTTTTGTGTTTGAACGGATGAACCCGTTGCCTACGTACCTTCCATTAAAGGTAAGGATCAAAACGCCGTAGTTCGGCTAAAAGATTTCCAAAAATTAGTGAGTTCATTTTAAAACACAAGCATTAAGGCTTTTCATTACCAATGGGAGAAAACTCAACCTGACTTCAACAATCCACCATGCGAGGACGGCTTCGACGTACTAGAGGGGTTAACCCTGTTTTCAATACGGAAGTCTTACAATCAACTCACTAAGGATAAGGTAAGATTTACATCAACCACTATGGTAATTGAAATCTATGGCTAATGTATGAAAACATATTAACAATGGACAAAGCCACAAAACAAATGAATGGGTGAAGTCAATTGATTATGAGTATTCACAAAATATGGTCAAAGTAAGATTAGGATTCAATTCCCAGAAGTGTTATGAAATGGAGTTTGAAAAGTCAAGGACTTAGGGTCGAGGTTTCTAATTTTGAAAGACATGAAGATGTTTTCACAATAGTCAAAGTTTTGAAAGCAACATGTGAAAAGGTTTAGGACAAAGAGGGTATGGAAAATGGAGTGTAAAACTTCTCAGACAGGTTCACCTCTTGAGATCATATAGAAGATGATTCAAGTGTGTCCTTAGGAATAGGCCATAAAACAATAACAAACACAAGCAAGGTGATACCGGAGGCCAATAGCTGGGCTTATACCAATCTCACAACAAAGGTGGATGCCGGATACCAATAGATGGATTTACACCAGTCTCCTAAAACAAACAAGGATGTCAGATGCCAATAAATGGATTTATTCCAACCTCCTAAAGCAAAACAAAACCTGGATATCAGATGCCAATCTATCTGGACTTACTCTAATCTCCTCAAAGCAAAACAAAAGGTGAATGTCAGATGCCAATCTGTCGGGGCTTACTCTAATCTCCAACAGATGATCATAGGAATACAAAAGCCAACAACATGGTCTTACAATTGCATCCTTACATACAACAAACAAACAAGCATTAAGCAATGGACATAAGTAGCCAAATGAAATGGTCTTATACTCTATCCCTTCCAAATCATAGGAACAATGGCCAATTAATGGACTTACAGTTGTCCTCAATGGGCAATCAAAGATGTATCTCAAAGATATGAAATGATGATCATGCAATAATGAGCAATTAATGATGATAAGTGCACAAAGGCAAACAAGCAAACATGTACAGATGCACCAAGCAATCAAGCAAACAAATGTCATTTAGCACACACTATATCCAAGCAATTAGGCTCAAGCAAGGGTTAGACTGTAAAGTCAACTGGAATGGGGTAAGTTGTGCTCTTAACCTTAACATTGAGAGTTAAGGTGAAGCAGATGAAAGGATATGAGGGGTGTGCCTCATGCTCTTATCCCTGGTCAGGGAGAGCTTTGAATATCAGAAGGTGTGGGAGTTCAGAAAGTTGGAACTCTCTCCACAAGTTAATGACTCGATAGATCTTGGGTTAAGATCCACAATGCTACAACATGTAATGTGAGCAAAGGGAAGACACACAAAATAGTAGGAGATGGACTATACATCTCTTCTATCTACCAATTGCCTTATCAAAAGGACTTTTCCTACTTGGGGACAAAGATAAACAATCACAAACATTGCCTCTTTTGGAGGACTTCAGACAGGTGCCTGGCCAAGTAACAGGCCAGGTCTTCCAGACTACATGGAGAAGAGATGTTATACCTCAATGCTTAAGCTATCAAGCAAAGCAATAGCAAGTTCACAATGAACTATAGCAACTAAATGTACCTGTGGAAACATCAAACAAATCAGTATGCTATATAGACAAATCAACCAACAGTTAATGCAACAGACAACCAAAATAGGCAAAGGCAAAAGCCACAAGTCAATCCCAATTGAATCAACTTCAACCTACAAAACACACATTAGTAATCAAAAGCAACTATCAAATGCTCTCAAGATGAGGCATCATTAATTGTGTAACTTGCATGTGTAACCTGAAACAAAGCTTCAAACATGAGATGTAAACCCTTAGGCCAAAGCCTAGGGTCCAAGATAGGGAAAAAATTTAAAACAAAACCTGAAAATTGACCAAAACCAAGACTTATCAAATAAGAACAAAGTCTAATTGGTCTCATGTCAAAACTATGCACCAATTCCATTTCATAAGCAAATCATGTCAAATTATGCAAGTTGAAACACATTGGAGCAAACAGAATGATCCACTTCAAATCAAATCAAACATGGCTCAATAAATTCCAAGAAAAATAATGCCTAAACAGAACACATTGAATGAGCAACACACCAATATTCATGGCAATTGGGTAAAGGGAAGCATGTCAATTAAAATCAACAAGTCAAAGCATGTTCAAGCAAGCTCATACAAGGCACCAAACCATGCATCAACTTCAATTAAGCATAAAACAGAAATGACATAAGATAAATGAGTGAAACCAAAACCATGGCAAACTTCAAGATGTCTATAATACACATGCCAAATTTCAAGTCCATCCAATAAACCACAAGATTTTCACAAATCATATAAGATCATGACTCACAAAATGTTCACAATTGGTCAAACAGAGAAGAAATTCTCATACAAATTGAAAATGCATTCAAAAATTCCAGGAAAAATCACAAGCAAACTTAACATCCATAAGTATTAACATGCAATAATCCAGATCAATTCAAGTTCAATAGGCATGGTAAATAAATTCCACAAAATGGACAAGAAATGTTGTGACATACATTGTCACACCTTCAAAGATCACATCATATCTCACAATCCAGAAAGGCAAAAATTACAAACCATATACCAAAATGACCAGGATTGAGTCTAGATTACACATGTAAAAGTTCAAGAATTTTGGATTAACCATCATGATTTCACAAATGAAATGGCAAGCTATGTGCAAGAAATGACATGTGAAAACAAATCCTAGGCAATTATTTTTTCCATCCGTGCACAAATTCATTAAAAATAACCATAAAAAAGTAGACAACATGATGAACATTTCACAAAAAATTCCAGGTGATTTGGATTATTAATTCATGAGTTATGGATTTTTCAATGTGAAAGAAAATTAAAAAATATGTGAAACAAGTATGTGGACATGTGAAGGTAAAGTGGAATAAATGCTAAAAGCCAAAAACGAAATGGCCTTGGACAGGATCGAAGACACGCCGTTTTTAAAGTTGGCGCTCACTTAATGAAATGCAGCGTTTCATTAAGTGAGGTGGCATGCTTTGATTCGCGGCATGGCATACAAACACAAATTCCATGCAAACTCACAGGCAAATGGATCAAACTGCATCTGGGAAACGAAAACCTAGAGATTAAGAACAAAACATTCCAGAAAATCATGAAACTCATACCAATCGAGTCAGCCTTCATCATAGATCACTAATCTAACATTGATTTCACTTAATTCTAACCACATGAAAAGAATCGAGCAGAATAAGTTCTAACATCCAATCTTCAAATCAAGATAACTTCCTCAAATCTTAATGAAATTCCATAATTTAAATTGCAGTGTGATCTACATGCTAAGATCTACAAGAACCACATCAAGATTGTGAGAATTGGAGCAATCGAGTTTTACCTCTATGAAGATGCAGCAACTGATTTCGTTGGATTCAAAGCCTGGAAATGTGAAACAGATCTCCTATGTGGCTTGGATGATTGTATGGAAGCAAGGCTTCAGCTCAAAACAACTCGATTCTCCTTAAAACTCCAACTGCCATGTGAAGGTTCAAGGTTCAACAGCTGCAATTCCTCAAGAATTATCCACGATTTGCTTTAACAGATCTTCCACTATGCCTGCAGATGATGATTAGATCGAGAAACAAGCAAAAGAAATGAAGAACAATCAAGAACAAAGTTGAGAGAATTTGAGAGAATTTGAGAGATTTTGAGTTTGGATCTGAAATTGTGAATTGTTCATGCAGAATTCTGTTATGATTAGTGTTTTATACCACCTGTTAATCCAGCTAGTTAAACATGATTAGCAACAATGCAATGAATTAGTGAATTAAGCATGTTATGCAATTTGGCAAAAATGCCATTATGCAAATGTAACCAATGGAACAGTAAAATTTCACTTGCAGCAAGTCACAAATTCTATTTTGAAGCAATGGCAATTGGTTTGGCATGAAAATTGTGCATACTTTTCAAATTCACCTTTTTTCCCACCAAAATTCAAATTGATTCACTTGAAAAATGCACTTTTTATGTGATGATTTTTGATGAAATGTGATGATGGATTATGATAGAGCATGTCAAAAGAGATTTGCTCAAAAAAGAATCACATGAATTGGCCTTTTGGTTTAAAAGTTATGCCTCCTTGAAGTTCAAAAATTCTTGACAATGATTTGATCATAACTTGCCAACCATAAATGAGAAATTGATGTTCTTGGACTTTTTGGAAAGGTGAGAGCAAGATCTTAAACTTTCGTGTTGGACAAAATTTTATTTGAAGCTTGCTTGATGATGTAAAGTTGAGGAGAAGACCTTTCCATTTTTGGGAGTTTGAAATTACAGGTCACTTGCTATTTTTGGAAACTTTTTGTCTGACCTCCAATTCCTCAATGTTGATGTTTGACATGTTATATGAGACTTGTATGGACATGAATGAGGCCTTTCTAACCATTTCCCACCACCAAATCCCTGATTAAATGCACAGTTGACCACAGTTGACTTTGCTAGGGTTTTGGTTGACTAAACAATGCCTTGATGAAATCCAAGCCTCTACCACTTGAGATCTTGATTCCAAATGATATCACAACTCATATGAATCTCTTATGAATGATCATGGTGCCCAAATTCTCAAGAATGGCCACCATCTATTGCTCAATGAATCCCTTTGACTGGCTTGACCTAATTGCTTCATCTGCAAGTAATAAGGTTAGATGACAATATTTTTGTACTTTTGGGTTAGTAAACAAATGAAAAGCAATGATATACAAATGCTAAACATGCTTGGTGATCAAGAACTACACTCAAAAGACAACCCACCCATAAGGAGGGAGGCAAGGTGCACAATGATCCTTGAGGCAATGATATGATAGAGGTGATGCCATGAGGGATCTTAGGGCCAAAATTGGGGTCTTAAAGTGGCATTCACTTTTTTTCACAGAACTATAAATGCATATAATACTGGTCAACAAAAGCGTCAAATTATTCAACATCATGGCTTAACTGAAGATCATGTACGCTGGCACAAGACTGGTAAGACCAAAACTGTAATAGAATATGGAGTACATAAGGGCTATAAAAAGATCTTGGTTTTGTATATAAGATCTGGGAAAGAGTCAAAATCCTACAAATCTGACTGGAAAATGCATCAGTACCATCCTGGGAATGATGAAGATGAGAAGAATGGAGAATATGTGTTTTCAAAAGTATTTTTATAAACATAATGAAAAATGAGGAACTTAATTCATGTGTCACAAGTTTCAACACCAACATGTTATATTTCTCTAACAATAATATTACAAATTTGAGAGTCCACCACCAGATCTATCTTCTGAGTGCAACAACACTGCATCTGGTGGGGCAAATAAGAAAGAGCTAGATTTCAACAAGCTACAACCCAATTAACCTTCAAGGTTAGGAAAGAGAAATTAGGTGACAAGACTACTGTCATTCACCAGCTCTGTCTCGTTAGAAGTTTGGTTATACCAAGATTCCTTCAGACACAAATTGAGGCTCCTATCTTACCATACTTGAGCAATGGACCTGGAAATGCAAAATAACCACATTTAGTTTAAGGAGATGAGAATCGTTCATCCTGGTCAGTTGCTACATAAAAATAGCTTGAAAGCAGCTGAAAAAGTTTTCTCATGAAGAACCAAACAAGGACTTACAATGTTGGGCTGTTTCGCATCTATTTTCTACTTGTTTGGTAGAGGAGGCCTTTGAACTATCGGCTGCATATCTCTTTCTCAACCCTTTGCCATTTGATGCTTTAAGACTCCTACAGTTTTGCTCTCACACCATGACTGGATTTCTTTTTCTTCTTTTCTCCCTTGTTTTTGACATAAATAATGATTTGAGCCAAGATGATGGAAAAGAAGTAAATGAAAACTGTTTGATACAAAGAGAAGGTCACAGAGAGAATGGGCAAAATACAGTGCAATTTTGTTGAGAAAACTTACATTTCAGGAGAAGATGGGTCCAAATAGATGTGAGTGCCGTTTACGGAGTCTTCTGAACTATTATGATGCTATCATTATTCTCCACAAGGACGAAACTTGCGCTTCTCTTCTCATTAGAAGTTGGCCTTGGAACTCAATTTGCAACAGGACATGCTAGTAGGTGCTTCCGACCTTTATGCTCACAAACTTGAATGTTTTCCACACAGAATCGATTCATTTCCACAGCCTTTTGGTTTAATAAAGAAGAGGTATGATGACAGTGATAAGGACATTAGACCCTGTCATGCATATCGATCAGTCAAGGAAATAATGTATCATCTAGAAATAAAAGAGAGTATGGAGATGAAAAATGAGAGAAAATCTGAGAAACTACTTACTATTACAAAAATGACTGAAAGACGACACATGTTTTATATCTTCCCCAATAAGAGTCACTAAGGAAAGCTCCCACAAGAGAAAAGATGTAAACCGTTCCAGTCCATTTGCTCACATTGTTTGCGGCTTCTGCATTACTTTGTCCTACCACCCTTGTCAGGAATACCACGAGGATCGCTCCCTCATACTTCACTTGGAACCATTTCATGGCATCATCCTTGGTAACACGGTGTTGGATTCCGTCACGGGCTTTGCACCTACGGCGACGACCACCAGGACGCTCCAAGACGACAAAAAGTCCATACCATAGATACCAGTAGATGGATCATATTTGATTCCAAGATCAATATGCTTTTGGATTCCAAAACCAAAGCATCCAATTAAAATTTAAGCATCAATCCAATTCCATAAGACAAGTCCATAAGCATTAATCTAATTACAAGTTCAAATCCAATTCCACAACTTATTGCATATCATACCAATTTGAATAAACGCATGACAGAAAAGAAAACTCAGCCAAATGATTTCCACCTACAATTGTGTTTAACACCTCAAGCAGAATTCCTTCATAACTAACTGCCAACCTGTGACTTTGCCAAACATAATTAACTATCAACCTGCATTTCTTCAGTACAAAAACGTGACCTGCATAATCTAGCCAACATTCCCTACAAGGTTCATAACAGAACAACTTGGTGGCATTGGCTCATATCAGTTCCACAGCAAATTCCTTGTAAACATCACAATAAATCAGCATGATAACAGAAAATAATTCAAGGTGGGAAGGATTAGTTAACAAAGAGCTTTGCATAATTGACGAAAATAGCTCAAATGTGCAATGTACGGGAACTGGTTATGTAAAGACCAGAGTAGAGAGATTTGGACCTATTACCAACTGCAGCAGAGTTACTGCAAAATAATTATGTGAAAAAACCGAAGCTCCTCATGCTTTCACCGAATTCACTGCAGTAAAACACAAAGCAATTAGCAAGGCAGTAAAATTTCAAGAAATATCCCAAAACGGAATTGAGAGAGAAATCAAAGAAGAAAGTGTAGGTCTGTTTTACCTTTTCCGAATTTAACAATTAATAGAGCAATCAAAAACTGAGCACCTAAAAGCACTTCCAAGAAGTTTCTTTTTTTGATCTCTGTATACCAATCTGAAACCCTAGGTAGTGAATATAAAAGGGAGAGAGCGTTTGAGCGTGAGGGAGGTTTTTGGGGGAGAAGAGGCGAACAAGACCATGAAACCCTAATTTCAATCGACGACTGAATACCCTGAAACTTAGCGAAGAAAGACAGTTGCAAGCTCGCTACCACCGCCGAATCACCGCCAAAGGTGAGCTTTCGTATTGGATCTTCTTTTTAAATCTCTAGTTTTTTCGCGTTTGGGTGTGAGATATCGAGAGGCGACGAGAGGTTGAGGTTTGGTAGGAGCGATTGTGAGAGGGAATGAGCGATTGTGAGAGGGAATGAGCGATTGAGGGTGAGAGAGAGTGATTGAGAGAGAGGACGAGATTCAGGGAGTGAGAACGATGAGGTTCTGTTACTATTCCTCCCACTTTCTCTTCGTTTATTTTATTTTTTTAAAAAACAAACATTTAAACCATAAAAAATTTTATACGTTAAGTCTTTCTTTGTTTTTTGTTAAATAGTGTACATTAATGTATTGTTTGTTTGTCTTCCCTATTAATTTACTAGTTATTAGTCTCTTGAACCCAATAGCCAGGCGGCTAGGGTCACCTTTTGGGATTCCTCCACTATTTTAATTGGTAGTCCAACAGACTATTTTAATTTAGTTTTATTTTTAATTTTAATTTTAATCTATTCTGATTTACTTATTCAAATTAGCATTAAGATAGCAAATGACCACAAGTGGCCTAGCGGAAAGAGAGCAATTTCACTCTCTTTAGTGTGAGGGGTTCAATACTTGGGGACATCAAGTCTTTGTGTCTATATTTGTTATGCTTACCATTTTATTTAATTTCTTTTTCTATATAGTATCTTGCTATTTTATTTTATTTTTATTTTTATTAATATAATTCGATTGTTATTTAGTGGTTTGTATTTTTTTTTGATTTCGTTAGTGGTTGAATTTCCGATATTTTTTTATTCGATTAGTCGATTTTTGTATGTTAACTAATTTAGTTAGGTTATTAGTACCTATATCCATACTTTTACACGTGTAAATAATCATGCCCAAATTTCGTTCGATTTTAAAATCAATTTCAACTTTCCTCGATTTCAAAATACATTCAAAAAATAAAGGTGAATCATTTCAAGATCATCTCACAAATCAAACATAATATTCAAACCCTTTTCTAAAACGTGAAGAAAAAGATTATCCTGGATGGAATATCCAGTTATAATCCTGAATATTAGGTTCAAGCTGTAAGAGCTTGCAAGCCGTAAATATTCGTCTTCTCTTCCACACTCCAATATTCAAATCTTTTTCTAAATAAAATGTGAAGAAAAAGATTATCCTGGATGGAATATCCATTTATAATCCCGAATATTAGGCTCAAGCTGTAAGAGCTTGCAAGCCATAAATTTTCGTCTTCTCTCCAAAATATTTATAAATATTTAAACCATTTTCTTAATAAAGTTGGAAGAAAAAGATTACCTGGATGGAATATCCAGTCGTAATCCCAAATATTAGGCTCAAGTTGTAAGAGCTTGCAAGCCATAAATATTCGTCTTCCCTCCAAAACATTCGTAAATATTCGAATCATTTTCTTAGCAATATTGGAAATAAATAGGCTGCCTGGGTGGAATGTCTAGACGTAGTCCCGAGTACTAGACCCAAGCTGTAAGAGCTTGCAAGTCATAAGTACTCGTCTTTCAAACTCCAAAATACTTAATTCCTATCTTAACCTTTTTCAATAAAGATGGAAAAGGAACATGGTGTATACCGTGCACTCCTGAGATTAAGATTTGAGGCGGATGCCTCGCCAATCTTAACTCTCGCCATCGTTTAAAATTGTCAATGTGGTTTCTTCAAACCCTTTCTCAATCAAACCTAAAACTACTTAATCTCTATTAAATACTTTTGCCAATGAAGATGGAAATGGAACATGGTGTATACCGTGCACTCCTGAGGCTAGGATTCGAGATGTATATCTCGCTCATCCAAGTTCTCGCCATCACTCAAAATACATCCAACCAGTCTAACTCTTTTTCGCCACCATGCGACTAATCAAAGAACCTTTTTCATAAATGAAAGATATATTGTCTTAAGTAATACAAAACAATGTTTCGGCCACGATTGTTGAGTCGAGATAAGTGACGCTTTTCCGAATGTAGATTTATAAATCCGTTCGATGTGTGGTATGCGTCCACTCCTCATCTGTTTTGGGTAAAACAATGTTTTCGTCGATTAATACAAAATGGCTTTCGCTAAAATCGACCAACAAACAAACATTTTTCTACCCAGAACTACGTAAGCCTTGATTTCTCTTTTGAGATACATAGGAGCAGGATTTTTTAATCTTGTCAGGCCCACTAATAAAAAACTTAGGTTTAGTCCTTCGTCAAAAATCCAAAAACATTCTCTCCTCATCCTTTCTTTCTTTCCCACCTAATAATTCGAAAAGCCTAGTATTTCAACTAATACTAACGCACACGACTAACCTAATGGTTCCCGTTGAGTACAACGGACGTGAGGGGTGCTAATACCTTCCCCTTGCATAATCGACTCCCGAACCCTGATATTGGTTGCGATGACCATATCTTATCCTTTCTTTTGTCTGAGGTTTTATCGATATTTCCCCTTTCCTTTTTTAGGAATAAATAAAGTTCGGTGGCGACTCTGTTCGATCCATCATTGCGAGCGTGCGATCGCGCTTCGCTTTGTAGTCGTATCCCCATTTTTTCGAGGTGCGACCCTTCCTTAAGAAGAAACATCCTCCTGATGTGCTTTTCCTATCATCAGCACTTCCAACCCAATCAACATCACAGTAACCAGTCAGCATAGATCCAGATCCATGAGTATATAACATCCCATAGTCACTGGTGCCATTGACATATTTCAGTATCCTCTTCACTTGGTTTATGTGACTGACTGTTCAGCTTGATATCTAGCACAAACACCTACAACAAATGCAAGGTCAGGTCTACTTGTTGTGAGATATAGCAGACTTCCTATCATGCTTCTGTATAGACTTTGATCTACACTAACACCATTTTTATCTTTGGAGACTTTCAAATGTGTAGGAGCAGGTGTTCATTTATGACTTTCATTCTCCATGCCAAACTTCTTAACAGTGTTTTTGGCATATTTGCTTTGAGATAGAAAGATAGAATCATCCATTTGCTTGACTTGTAGCCCAAGAAAATAGGTCAGCTGTCGAACAAGGCTCATCTCAAACTCAGACTGCATTTGTCTAACAAAATGTTCGGCCATCTGATCTGACATCCCACAAAACACAATATCATCCCCATATATTTGAGCCACCATGAGTTTTCCTCCTTCATTCTTAACAAATAGGGTCTTGTCAATACCTCCCTTCCTGTATCCATTGTTAGTGAGGAACACTGTGAGTCTCTCATACCAAGCCCTAGGAGCTTGTTTCAAACCATAGAGGGTTTTCTTCAATCTGTAGACATGCTTTGGAAGATTTGGATCTGTGAATCATTTAGGTTGTTCAACATATACTTCCTCATTTAAGTATCCATTCAAGAAGGCACTTTTTACATCCATTTGGAACAGTTTGAACTTCAGAATACATGCCACTCCAAGCAATAGTCTAATGGACTCAAGGCGAGCTACAAGGGCAAATGTTTCATCAAAATCCACTCCTTCAACTTGAGTATATCCTTGTGCTACTAATCTTGCTTTTTTTTAGTAACCACCCCTTGTTCATCAGATTTATTCTTATACACCCACTTTGTACCTATGACATTTATTCCTTCAGGTCTAGGAACCAGTTCCCATACTTCATTCCTCTTGAATTGACCTAACTCCTCCTGCAAGGCATTGATCCAGAACTCATCAGTCAAGGCTTCCTTGACACTCCTAGGCTCAATCTTGGACACAAAGCAACCATGTGAGATCACTTCCCTTGATCTAGTTGTGACCCCTTTATTTCGGTCTCCTATAATGAGATCTTTGGGATGATCCTTCTGAATTCTGATGGAGGGTCCCTTGTTGATTTTGTCATCTTCAGGTTCAGCTTGAGGAGGTTCACTCTCATTAATTTTGTCTGAGAAATCAGCTGGGAAATCATTTGGAGATGTCTCAACATCGTCTGTGACATCAGTCTGTTGATCATCAACCACAACATTGATAGATTCCATCACTACTTTTGTTTTGGAATTAAAGACTCTATATGCTCTATTGTTTGTTGAGTAGCCCAAAAATATTCCTTCATCACTTTTGGGATCCATCTTCCTTCTTTGTTCACGATCAGTCAAAATATAACATTTACTACCAAACACATGGAAGTATTTGACTGTAGGTCTTCTCCCTTTCCAGACTTCATATAGGGTAGTAGGAGTCCCTTTCTTCAAGGTTACTCTATTGTGAACATAGCAGGCTGTATTCATAGCTTCAGCCCATAAGTGGTAGGGCAATTTTTTAGCATGAATCATAGCCCTGGCTAATTCTTGAAGAGTTCTATTTTTCCTTTCTACCACACCATTTTGCTGGGGAGTAATGGGAGATGAGAACTCATGACTAATTCCTTCTGATGCACAGAATTCAGCAAATTTGCTGTTCTCAAATTCCTTCCCATGATTACTTCTGATTTTGATAACTTGAGTTTCTTTTTCTCTTTGAAGTCTTAGACAGAGATCTTTGAAGATTTCAAATACATCATATTTTTCTCTTATAAAATTGACCCAGGTATATCTGGAGAAGTCATCTATCACTACATAAGCATACCTCTTCCCACCAAGGCTTTCCACCTGCATGGGTCCCATCAAATCCATATGGAGGAGTTCCAGCACTCTGGAAGTGATGTCATGTCTAAGCTTTTGGTGTGACATCTTTGTATGTTTTCCAATCTGACATTCCCCACAAACTCTTCCTTCATCAATCTTCAAGTTGGGAATTCCTCTAACAGCTTCAACAAATATGATCTTCTTCATACCTTTAAGATGCAGATGGCCCAATCTTTGATGCCATATCTTCACTTCTTCTTCTTTGGCTAGAGTACACTTTGATGAATAACCAGTTTCTTGAGAACTCCACATGTAGCCGTTTTTCTTAGACCTGACTCCTTTCATGATCACTTCATTTTCTTTATTAGTAATCAGACATTCAGTTTTAGTGAAGTTTACATTTAGACCTTGGTCACACAGTTGACTGATGCTTATTAGATTTGCAGTCAATCCCTTAACAAGTAGGACATTGTCAAGGTCAAGGACTCCAGGGCAAACAAACTTACCAATCCCCTTGATTTGACCCTTTTCTCCATCACCAAAGGTTACATAGCTAGTGCCTTGAGGATGAAGGCCAGTTAACAGGTTTTTGTTTCTAGTCATGTGTATGGAGCGCCCACTGTCAAAATACCAATCTTCTATGGCTGAAACTCTGAAGGAAGTGTGAGCTATCAGACTTGTAACATCAGTCCTAGGAACCCATTGTTTTTTGTTGACAGGTCTGTGATGTTTGGGTTTAGGTTGATGATGAGAAGGACTAGGATCACCATACAACTTATAGAAGAATGGTTTTATGTGGCCAAATTTTCCACAGTAATGACATCTCCATCTTTGATGTTTCCCTTTCTGATGTTGTGACATATGATGTGACATATCTGGTTTACTACTAGTGTGCACTTAGGTTTCGACTTTGGTTTGCTACCAGTGTGGCTGCACTCAGGTTTAGATTCATTGAACCCAATGCCAGACTTGTCTCTTGTCATTTGTCCAGTCTGGAGAATTTTGTCTAAGGTGTCAGATCCATTGTTTAGCCTTCTTACATACTTGGTCATCTCATCCAGTTTAGAATTCAAGAATACTGATTCAGTCTTCAACTTAGAGATGGTTTCCAAATGTTCTGCCTTCTCATTCTCCAGCTGTGCTATCACTTTCTTCTGACTTTCAACTTGTTGACACACTTCTTCACTCCTGTGACACATCTTTATGTAAGTAGTGGCTAACTCTTCAAATGTCACTTCATTATCACTTGAGTCTTCATCAGAACCCCATCTTTCAGTCAAGGCAGCCACAAGATTTGCAGACTCTTCTGTTTCACTTTCATCAGAACAAGTAGCAACAAGGCTCCTCTTCTGTTTCTTGAGGTAGGTCCCACATTCAGTTCTAATGTGTCCATACCCATCACATTCATGGCACTGAAATCCTTTTCCTTCTTTGGACTTTTCATCTGATCTTGTTCTTCTTCCAGCATTATTGGATTTACTGATGTCAGATGAGATGTTCTTGACATTAGCCTTAGACCTTACATCCATCTTTTTCAGAAGTCTGTTGAACTGTCTTCCCAGTAATGCTACATCATTTTCCAGATCTTCATCAATATCTTGACCACTTTCTTCCTCTTTCTCCTCAGTGTTTGACATGAAGGCTATGCTTTTGACTTTCTTTTCAGATCCATCACACATACCCATCTCAAATGTTTGGAAGGATCCAATTAGCTCATCAACTCTCATATTGGAAATATCTTGAGACTCTTCTATGGCTGTCACTTTCATGGCAAATCTCTTAGGGAGTGACCTGAGTATTTTCCTCACTAGTTTTTCATCTGACCTCTTCTCACCCAGGGCTCCTGAGGCATTAGCAGTTTCAAGGATATTCATATGAAATTCATGAATATTTTCATCTTCTTTCATCCTTAAATTATCAAACTTGGTAGTGAGCAGCTGTAGTGTAGACATCTTTACTCTAGAGGTTCCTTCATGATTGGTTTTGAGAATGTTCCAAGCATCTTTATCCACCTCACAATTGTTTACCAATCTGAAGATATTCTTATCTACTCCATTGAATATAGAATTCAATGCTTTAGAGTTCCCAAGGGCTAGATCATCCTCCTCTTTGGTCCATTGTTCCTCAACCTTCTTATCAGTTGTAGCTTCTCCATCCTTAGTAATAACTGGATGTTCCCATCCTGTTAAAACAACCTTCCAAGCATTATTATGCAAAGATTTTAGGAAGGCTACCATTCGAGGTTTCCAGTAGTCATAGTTGGATCCATCCAGAATAGGTGGTTTGTGAACAGATCCTCCATCTCTCTCCATAGTACCAGAAAGTAACGTCCCTAGATCTCACCCAGAACCAGAGCAGGATGCCTGCTCTGATACCAATTGAAATTTTGGTATCAAATATGAGATGTCGAAGGTAATGTCACGACACTAATATTTGAATAATACAAACAGGAAAAAAGATAAAGAACAGTAATGCAAGAGACACAAGCAATTGTTAACCCAGTTTAGTGCAAACTCACCTACGTTTGGGGGCTACCAAGCCAGGAAGGAAATCCACTAAACAGAATCAGTTCAAAGACTCTCAGTAAACAACTTCAAGTTACAGTTTTTTCACCTAATCTCTACCCGTGTGACTTCTACCTAAGAACTCTTAGATATGAGATCCTACTCACTCCCCCTCAATCACAGCAGTGATATAAAACAAGAATTACAATGAAAAGAAGACATTTTTCAAAGACACACACTTGATCTTACTTAAAAGCTTCAATTAAGTAGACAGACACTCATGCTTCAAAGCTTAGAGTGACAAATTACAACTCAAAAATCAGACCAATTCAATCATCTATGGATGAATTGAATGGCTTACAATTCACACGACCACACAAAACTTAAACCCTTATTCTCTCTCAATATTTCATTCGTTATTTCTTGTGTATCAAACTAGGTTTTCCATGTCCTTTTTATAGAAGCATTTGGCTGGGCTTGGACATCATAAAACCCTAAAACTATTTTCCATTCATATCTTCTCATGACAGTTGATTATATCTGCTTGGAAAATAAGTCAATCTAGTTGTAATTACTGATTGATAGCGTGTTCAATCATCTCATCAATCATACACAGATTGGCATTAAAAACGCAATCACATAATACATAACATTCAAACTGAATGTTCTGGATACAAATGTCATGACATCAGGTCTGACATATCAGTAAAATCCTACATAATCACATTTTAAACATCCAGCAGGTACATGATATCTTATGTCAAGACAACACATGTGACAACTTATGAACACTCTAAGTTTTACTAAAATTGTTGCCAACAGAAGAACCAACACATAAAGTCTTTAATATTTGGAAACAATATGATCCTATAGATAAGTAAAGCTAGAATGGCATTGAAATCCACCCAACTTTCAGCATCGGCAAAAGTCGTGGCCTTATCCACCAAAAACTTCAAGGTAAAACCATGGATTCCACCCTTAAGCTTAAGATTCAGCTTTACTTCCCTCTTCTCTGGATTAAGGGCTTCAACACGGATAAGAGATTAAGGGGGTTCTTTAGCGCAGACATAAGGAACTCGATTCTTAATCCCAATACCTAAATTATGAGATTATTCTTCCAAAGTAGGCGCTAACTGATAATCCTGAAAGGTAAAACATCTCAGCGGAGGATCATAAAATTGCACAAGAGTGTGCACATCCATGGTGTTGACTTTAGTATTCATAATTCTTGGTAGTTTTCCATAAGGCTTCTTGAACTCTTCTTTTTTCTCTAGAATCAAACATGCCCCTAGTCATTTCAAAACTTTCAGTTGTGGTTCCACGAGCTTGTAACTGTGAATGCTTCCTCTTTCGGAAGTCATGCTTTATCTTGAGTACTCAGTCAACAAACTCGGCTATTGGATTCCTGGAAAAATGAATATGCCAAAATTTTATTATGATTTGATGATAATGTATGACGGGATGATATGTATCACATATATTCAAAGCTTTGATACACTCTGGATAATCTGTACACGGTGTTTGTTATAAGTTCAAAGGTCCGATGCAATATGAGAACCAAGGTATGTAGAGTATATGGTTTCCTACAAGAAAAACCCATATCCCCCTCACATGTGTGTGGACTATGTTCCAAAGGTGGTCCCTATAAGGTCTTCCAGAGTCATCGACTCGAAATGGAAATACCCTACCGTAGCGAATTCTCATAGTACAAAGGTACTTCCAAGTGAATCTAGTGTGGGTGTGGCTCTCATGACAACCCAACACGCGAAACAAATGTGTACATGACTATTAACGAATCCATCTTGTGTGTATACTAAGCTCGGGTATAGAGCTTATCTCATGTAACATCAACCCCAACCCAACAAAAATGTATATAGATATCCGACATGATAGAGTATGTACTAATGCAAGACAACGAAGTAAATGATGAATAATATAAAGCTAGTAACGCATAAAGATAAACAAATAAAACAAGCCAAAACAAACAAAACTAGGCTCGACTCCTTTTAGCGACTAGGAAATACTCCAAGTAGCAGAGTTCCCCAGTAGAGTCACTAGCTAAAGCTAGGGGAAATATACCCGAATGCATCGCACACTCGAGCCTACAACAGAGTCGCCATAGGACTTTATTTATTACCAAACATAAGGGAAAACATCGGTAAAACCCGGGGAAAGAGAAAATTGGGTAAAGAAGTCGGTTATGTAAGAGGAAGGTATTAGCACCCCTAACATTCGTTATACTTAACGGGAACCGCTTTGATTGTTCTTGCTCGGATGGGTGTTATGTCTAAAGATTACTCGCAAAAGGGAAAAGGAAAAGAAGAGAATAGACAGAGTGCTCGGAGAGGATTAGGGCCATCATGCCTACCTATCCTTATAGTCCAATAAGGAATTCATAGCTCCGTAGTGCAGGGAACTAAAGGTGGGAGATGAAAAGAAGTTGCAATCAAGGTATGGTCTGAACCAAAGGATTATGCTATTTGAATCCAAAAAGGGATTGCCGAAAACTGAAACCAAGAGTAAAACTAGCGTGAACCATATGTGGGGTATCCGGAATTGTGGCACCACTTTATGGTATGACAAAATACAAATAGAATTAAGTGTTTGATTTCATAGCACAAACAACTCTTGGTTCAGAATCTGACACAAGATGGATCTCAAAGAGATAGTATATTTGGCTCAAATATAGGGTATATCACATGGAGTGAATGGTTCAATTATAGAAGGTAGATAATGATTCATGAAAGATATGAATGGTGCACTAAGGCGGAAGGAATAATTAGGATTGTGCTTACCAAGGGTTCGAAGCCTTGTGCCTACGTATTCTCACCGTACAATGAGAAAGTCAGAGCACTCGTAGTTTGTGGAACCACGAGAACAAAGGAGAAGATTGAGAGTTATGAAAAATATAACTTGTACCAACAGAATGGTGGAAAGAAAAAGGTATTTGTCTAAGAAACATGGACTGATAAGACAAACACAATTTCAAGGGGTAACTGTAGTAGAACAAAGAAATAGGTGTTTTCCTAAGCAACAAGGACTGATAAGACAAACGCAACTTCAAGGGTTGAATACAATGTTGTTTAGTATGCGGCATAACGTGTCATTGTAGGGAACACACAATTTGAAACCAAAGAAGAATGGTATATGGGATCCATGAAGGAATAAACTTTGAATCGAAGTTTAAACAGGCCTCTAAGCGAAAAAAGAAGGAATAAAGTGTTTGGTTTCACAACACAAACATCTTTTGGTTCACACGGTGGACTGCTGCTCTATTATCCTAAAAGGATGTGCATGGAATCCAAGGAAAAGTGATACTTGATCTTAAAAAGATGGTATTGATTGATAAATAATAACAACTGAGATAGAAATAAATAAGGTAGCTTACGGAGAATCTCAATCCTTATGCCTATGTATTGTCACTATGCAATGAGAAAGTCAGAGCTTTCGTAGTTCATCTCACTACGGCTGACATCAAGAGACAGAGGCAAGATGTATCATATATGATAATAGAATATGAAGAAGGCTTGGTAGTCAATGGATATGAACCATACTATAGTCTATGAGTAAAGGTGAATACGATGAGCAATTGAGTCATTCGCCCCGTACACAAAGATATTCAGAATGAGTTAACAGAATTCTCCACTCTCATTATTTCTTTACTACTTAAGGCTCGTGTCATGTGTTTCTCATCATAACTTTCAAGTTGATGAAGAAGAATTCCTTGTTGCTCCGTATGATGGTGAAGGCCTTATCAATCATTCGATTCAAATTGCACTAAAGTCTATGAACAAAGGTGAATACCTTGATCAACTGGGTCATTCAACTCGTACCCAAGGATACCCTAGACAAGAATAGGAATGCTCCACTCTTATCATTCTTTGTTACTTAAGACTCGTGGTGTACAACTTAAATCATGGTTGATAAGTTGTTGGTAGAGTCTTCTGTTTGTTGCATTGTTTGCTCTGAAGGGAGACTTGTCAAAATAATGTGATTTGAATTGTGCTAAAGTCTATGAATACAGGTGAATACCATGAGCAACTGGATAATTCGTCCTGTACCCAATGTTATTCAGAATGAGTTAATGGAATTCTCCACTCTCATTCATTCCCTATTTCTTAAGGCTCGTGTCACACAATTTTAATCTTGATGGACAATCTCTTGAAGAAAAACCTTTGATATGCCTTGTATAGTCCACTGCTTGATTTTCCTAGGATGCCTTGAATGAAAGTCTGAACTTGAGGCCTTGAGTTCCATAGCTTACAGAATATTCTTATCAAGTGATCTAGGGACTTTTTATTACTGAAATAGATTGTGGATTATATATGAATCAAAGGATTTAATTAATCAAAATTTATTTTGATCAACTTAAATTGAAGGGATTGAATTAAATTTGTAATCTATGGTTAATCTAATCTAAAGTTAAAATATGTACAAGTTATTCCTAAGGGATCATGCAAAGGTTAAGGTCAAATTAGTCCTCAATTACTAACAATCACATGAAATTAATATGATTAAAAGGATCAATTAATCTAAATTTATTTCTAGTCCTAAGGGAACATTAATTTAACAACTAAAACCCTTGGGTTAAAATGGCCAAGTCATTGAAACCATTAAGGAATTACACCTAGAGTTTAATCAAACTAAAACTAATTATTCTAATTATTTCTAATTAGAACAACTAATTTTAATTAAAAATACTATCAAAATCAAATTAAATTCTACAATATTATGAACATGTTAATCCTACTTAAGTTCCGAATTAATCTAATTATCAAAAGAAAATAGAAATCAATTAATTAAAGAAACAATTAATAAGAATTCAACTAAAACAAGTAAATGGGTATGGATGGGGGTGCAGGCCCTAATCAGAGTTTCAAGGAGCAAACTATGTGTGGGCCTGGAGGCAAGGCCCACCGAAATCCCACTTCAATCCAACTCAATGAAATTGGGGATATACTGGCAGGCTAAGGGATGCAAGAATGAAGGGATTGGGCCCAAGGTGTATGAAAGCCCACTCTGGAACTGAGTGAAGGGAAATGGTCTCGAATTCAAACAACATGTGTAAAACATGTTGCACGTTTTACACATTTCTCTCAGTTCAAAATACTTCTTCTCCCCCCTTTGTCCCTCCACCGTGCCAGAGCTCACCACCGGCGGCGGTGGAGCAACATATCACAAAACTTCATATGCTAAAACACTTAAATTGTCAAGCTTTGCCAGAATTTAAGATCAATTTCTTGTAAAACCTCATAGATTCTCTAGATCGAAGGAAAACATCTAAGAACCCTAGCTATTGCAACAAAAATTAGTTACGGTGGAACCCAAGCCCTAGAGGTTAGGAATTTGATTCCCTTAATTGAGCTCTACATCCTGGAAACTAGTATGCAATGAATGGTGAATAAATTCCAACATACCTACTAGAGAAGATGATTGAGATTGGAGCAAAATTGTGTCTGAAACACTCCAGGTGTGAATACTCTTCCTCTTTCTTCTTATGCGCGTTTCTTCTTCCCTACTTTTCTCTGAGATTCAACTTCTTTTTCTCCTTCTTCGTGTTATCAAAATGAATCAATGGAGTGTGTTGAGGATGAGAATTGAGTGAGAGAAAAATCGAGAGTGAGTGAATATGTGTTGAGATGAGAATTGAGTGAGAGAAAAATCGAGAGTGAGTGAATATGTATTGAGATGAGAATTGAGTGAGAGAAAAATCGAGAGTTGAGATGGCAATCCTTATACGTTCTGACCATTTTTTGGACAATTCTTTTGATGTTCTTATTAGTTTCTTATACGGCTCCATTCATCTTGGGCCGATATACTGAGGAGTTGTGGTGCTCGATCTTAATTTCTTCACATAACACCTTCATCATATTATTATTGAGATTACTAGCTTTTTTAGTGATGATCTTACTAGGAATTCCATAGCGAAAAATTATCTCTTTCTTAATAAAATGAGGAAGCACCCGTTGAGTGACATTGGGGTATGAAGCAACTTCTACCCACTTTGTAAAGTAATCAGTAGCAACTAGGATGAATCGATGACCGTTGGAAGCTTTCGGTTCTATCATCCCAATCATATCAATACCCCACATAGAGAATGGCCATGGAGACGTCAAAATATTCAATGGAGTTGGTGGCACAAAGATCTTGTCAGAATATATTTGACATTTGTGACATCTATTCACAAAATTGTAACATTCAACCTCCATTGTTGTCCAGTAATACCCAGCTTGGAGGATCTTCTTGGCCATAGCAGGAACTTTCGCATGTACACCATCGCAGCCTTCATGTGTGGATTGTATGATCATGCTCACTTCATGTCTATGCGCGTATCTGATCAGCATAAAATCATAATTCCTCTTATATAACACATCACAGTTTAAGAAAAACTTTAAGGAAAGTCTTCTCAAAGCTTTCTTTTCGATAATAGATATATCCTCGGGATATTGTTGTTTCTCAAGAAACATCATTATGTTATAGAACTAAGGCTTATTATCAGGATCTACCTATATTTCTAGACAATGTGTTGGTTCCTCCAGGTGGTCAATATGGATGGCTGGTGCTTCATTCTTCCACTTGACCTTAAACATGGATGCCAACGTAGCTAGAGCGTTTGCCAACTGATTTTCTTCTATAGGGATATGATGAAAAGAGATTTCTTCAAAGTAGGGCATCCATTTTCTGATATGCTCTTTATAAGAAATCAACTTGCTATCCTGGGTCTCCCAGTCACCTTTTACCTGACTGATTACCATAGCAGAATCTCCATATACTTCAAGACTTTTAATCCATAAGTCAATGGTTGCCTCAATACGATAGATACATGCCTCATAATTTTCCATATTGTTGGTGCAGTCAAAGCATAATCTAGCAGTAAATGGAAGGTGGAAGCCAATTGGAGAAGTGATAACTGCGCCTATTCCAAGGCCATGAGCATTGGAAGCGCCATTGAACATGAGCGTCCATCGCGATCTTGATTCGGGGCCTTCCTCGGGGCTTGGAATAATGTAATCTCTAATAAACATGATATCTTCATAGGGAAAGTCAAACCTCAATGGTTGATAACCCTCCATAGGTAAATGAGCAAGGTAGTCAAACATAATAATCTCCTTTATCGCTTTCTGAGTCACATATTTGATGTCATATTTGGTCAACAACATTTGCCACCGAGCAATTCTACCAGTGACAACAGGATTTTCAAATATATACTTTATCAGATCCATTTTAGATATCAATAAAGTAGTATGGAAAACCATGTAATCTCTCAGGCGTCGAGTAATCCAAGCTAAAGCATAACAAGTCTTCTTTAAAAGTGAATATCTGGTCTCACATTCAGTGAACTCAAGCTCAAACTTATCTCTGTTACTTTGGAGCTTAAAGCTTCCCACCAAGTACAAGAACTCAAGCTCAAGTCAAGGTATCAGCTAGCTGCCTCATCCCCATAGAGCATCCTTGAGAACCTGTTTCAATATCTTATCAGACATTTACAAGGATTGCTTGTCATGAGCCTTAAGCAATAAAGAAGGGGCGATAGGGAGCATCCATATCCTCATTCTGAATATTTTGGGTACGGGACAAACGACCAAGTTGGCCAGAGTATTCATCTCAATAAATAGAATTTAGTGCAAATTAAGTCAATTCACTGTCAAGTCTGCAAGTAGCCCTGTCACCATCTCAAGTTCCTCTTGGTTTAAACACCGTCATTTTCTTCATAATTTGGGTTGACACCTTCATGGTTATACATCCCTCTCTAGTTTAAATACCATTTTCCTTTTCCCTTTGGTTTAGACACCACAATTTGGGTTGACATCCTCATGTTTATACACCCCTTTCTCGGTTTTGACACCCTTTTCTCTTTTCCGTTGGTTTAAACACCACAATTTTGAGTTGACACATTCATGGTCATACACCCCTTTCTTGGTTTTGACACCACTTTTATCTTTCTATTCTTGGTAATGACACCACAATTTTGGGTTGACACCTTCATGGTTATACACCCTTTTCTTGGTTTTGACACCACTTTTATCTTTTTGTTCTTGGTTATGACACCACAATTTGAGTTGACACCTTCATGGTTATACACCCCCCTTTCTTGGTTTTTACACCACTTTTAAATTTCTGTTTTTGGTTCTAACACCATAATTTGGGTTGACACCTTCATGGTTATATACCTTTTTCCTTGGTTTTGACATTAATTTTAACTTTCTTGCTTGGTTTAAACACCATAATCTTTTTCTTTTGGTTTAAGCACCGTTTTAATATCTAGCCATTTTCGGTGGCGACTCTATTGTATGTTTGATCGTGCGACACGTTCAGGCATATTACGACTAGCTTCAACTGGTGACTCTATTGAGGAATGTAACCTAGTTGCAAAAAGGAGTCGGGCCTAGTTTTGATTGATTTCTTGTTTGCTTAGGTGTTTATTTTCATGTTCTTCATGCTTTTATCATCATGTTTATTTATTGCATTTATTTTATTTCTTTAGATATTCATTTGCTAACCCATTATGGATATCTGTATTTTGTTGTTGTTGGGTTGGGCTGATGTTACCTGAGAGAAACTCGACACACGAGCTCGAGTATACACACAGGATAGACTCGTGGATAATCGTGTTTACCTGCGTTTTGCATGTTGGGTTGGCACGAGACCCACACCCAAACTAGATTCACTTGGGGGTACTTTTGTCCTGTGATAATTCTCTACGGAAAATTATTTTCACTTGTATCCATGACTCTAGGAAGCCTTTTAGAGATCACCCTTGGAGACTAGTGCACACCTGTAAGTGCGATATTGGATTTTTGGAAGAAACCAATCTCTTACATACCTTGTTTCTCATGTAACATCGAACCTTTGAACCTACATCAAGCAGAATGTTCAGACTAACTAGAATGTATCATGTTGTTGCATATCATTTGCATGTCATAAATCATCATTACATCGTATAACTCTTTTTTCATACGCATTTCCAGGGAATTTGAGATCCTAGTTTGTTGTCAAGTACTTGGAGATAGCATGATCTTTTTGCACAAGAGGTGTTTACAGTTACAAGTTTGTGGAGCCGTGGTTGAATGCTTTGAAAGGATTGGGAACTCGTCTGGTTCTGGATCACAGAGAATATTTCAAGAATGCCTATGGGAATCTCCTAGGTATTCTCAACACTGAAGTGAACATTATAATAGTCTATACCATTGTGAAGTTTTATGACCCTCCCTTGAGGTGTTTCACTTTTTAGGATTATAATTTTGCTCCAACATTGGAGGAATACTCACATATCTTGGGGTTGGAATTAAGGATTAGGTTCCTTTCGTCAGTACCAAGGAACTACCTAAGTCTCATCTTTTAGCTAAAGATTTGAATTTGGAGAAGAAGTAAGTGAAGCTTAATCTTAAGCCCAAGGGTGGAACTCATGGTTTTACTTTGAAGTTTTTGGTAAAGAAGGCCATTACCTTTGCTGATGTTGGGAGTTGGAACACTTTCAAGGCTGTTTTTGCCTTGCTCATCTATGGGATTGTGTTGTTTCCTAGTATGGAAGACTTTGTGGACTTAACATCTATTCATATCTTCATGTCCAAGAATCCAGTTCCCATGCTTCTTGTAGACACTTATTACTCTATTCATATGAAGACTCAGAAGAAGAAGGGTACTATTGTGTGATGTGTTCCTCTGCTGTATGGGTGGTTTATTTTTCACATGCCCAATAAGGGTCCTTTCGTTGAGAACAGAGACAATCTTAATTGGTCTCAGAGGATCATGTCTATGACTTTTAAAGATATTATATGATACTCTAGAGCCTATGATGATGTCAAGTCATTCTTAATTGTGGTAGTTTCCCTAATGTGCCCCTCATAGGTACTAAGGGTGGAATTAACTACAATCCTAGGTTGGCATTGCGTCAGTTGGGTTACCCGTTTTTATATAAGCCAGACCCCGAGCATGTGGAGGAATTTGTTTTGTATGAAGGGGTTCACAATCCTTAGTTAGTAAAGAAGATCATCAGAGCTTGGAGGGAGGTTTGTCTTCAAGGAAGGGTTGCATTAGGGAAAATGAATTGCAATGCCAAGGAAGCTTATACACAATGGTTTAAGGACAGGGTTGAAGAAATTCATAGTCGTCTATGAACATACAACATGTACTTATAGTTGTTCCTGCCTTCGAGGTTAGGAAACTTAAGGAAACTTTCAAGAGCTTAGAGAAATAGAATGCTAGTCTTCGATCTAATCTTGGTAGACTTACAATGGAGAAGGATGATTTGGGGCTTAACCTCAACCAGAAGAGAGAAATGACACTCCAAGAAGTGGATGAAGTCCAAGAAGATAAGATCAAAAGGAGGACAGTATGTGAAACCTTAAGAGGGACTTTTGACAGCCTACTTGCCAAGAAGAAACAACTCACAGACGCCCAATATCAAGCATGAAAAATGGAGATCAGTTTCCAAGACCAGCTTAAGAATCTCCGAGAACATTTTTAGAAGTGCATGAAAGAGTCGAAAGAAGAAAAAACTCGTACTAAGCAGTTGGTGGTTTCTTTATCTATGCACCAAAAAAAACTTGACAAGCGGTTTAAGGATATTTAAGGGTTGAAAGATCAAGCGCACAAAAGTCGAGAAGATACTGACCAACTTTAGCAAGAGGGTACGCATTGGGAAAGGAACAATCGTCATCTGCAAGTTCTCTTAGATCAAAAGGAGTTGCTGCTGCAAGACCTTTTGAGTAAACCAGTTCAGGTTATACCTTCACGGATGCATAGTGGTGGTTGACCAAGATACAATGGTTGCATATTTACTTTTGGGGTTTTTTCATTTGTTATCTTTGAGCAAACTTATTGTAGCCCTTGGGGAAAAACTGTAATAATTATACTCTTTGTTTCATTGTTATGAATATAAAAGGGTTCCTTTCTTTAACGGTTTTGTCTCATGCCTTTATTTCCTATGCTTTATGTTTACTTACGACAACAAAAACTCAAGGATTCCTTGGAAAATTTATTGGAAAACATAATAATAAAAATCTTTTTGCATAGCATATAATTAATTCATATGAACTTTTCTTTCCATAAACAAAATGCCTACGCCCGTCTTCATCCTCTTCAGAAAGACGACGACTCGACATCAGTATAACACCAGAGCCAACAAACAAATAATCATGTTTAAATATGAACAAGAAAATTTTGCAACTAGGGAGGCCTTAGCTCAACTACAAAGTCAGATGAGTACCATCCTGGAACATCTACAAGTTTAGAGGTATAGTACTAATATTGGCAATCCAATCGATGCTACTGCTATAACTACTGCTGCTGATGTTGCTTTTATTGTGGTGGATCCCGTTGACACTGTTGTTCAACCTGTTGTTGTAAGCCAACCTATCCTTCAAGCTGGCCCTAGTAGACTTGTTGTTGCCTACTCATGGGGAATTCCTTATAACTACACTCCACAGTTTGCTGTTGGGAATCCTTTCGTACCGTACCAGTCAGTTGCTGCTTCCTCTTCCAATGGGAATTATGCTACCTTCCAATGGGGGATGCCAAATCATTTCTTCTCTCAAGGGGTTGAAAATGAAGAGACTCGTCATCCATCTGTGAATGTTGACAACGTTGAGGACCAAGAGCCCAAGTATATAGGCCTTCATATCACCTTCCAAATTCCTGCTCAACCAACTCAACTGGATCCTTATGTGTCTACCGTTATGGTTCAACCATTTTTCAATAATGTTATGCTCTAGTATGCTCATTATAGGGCACCACTTGCTCCCAATGTGCAACCTGGGGGGAAGTTTTCTCAAGAGGGAACTCCAACTGCTCATACTCTAAACCATGCCTTGCTGTATCAGATGTATCTGCAGTTCATGCCACAATCACCGCCTGCTCAAAATGTTGCTCAACCTCCTCCAAGGGTTGCCTCTCAAAGGGTCCTCGGGTTCAATTAGCTCAGGCCTACAGATTATTAACTTTTAGAGGAAAGAATACGTGTTATTAAATGTTTCTATGTTCATGGTTTGAATGCTAGAGAGTTGTGCTTAGTGTCGAATATGGTGCTCCCGCGGAAATTCAAGGTACCTGAATTGCCCAAGTACAAAGGTTTGAGCTTTTCTCGCAGTCACATCACTATGTACTAAAAGAAGATGGCTTCTTATATTGCCAACGATGAGTTACTGATCCATTGCTTCCAAGACAACCTATTTGGGGCATCATTGGATTTGTACATGAATTTAGAACCAAGGAAGATAAGGACATGGAAAGATTTGTCTGAGGAATTCTTGAATAAATACACGTATAACCTATATATTATTCCTACAAGATTGCAACTACATAATCTGTCACAAAGATCTAATGACACATTCAAAGAGTACGCGCAAAAGTGGTGCGAGATGGCTTCAAGAGTCTGGTCTTCTTTATCTGACACTGAGTTAGTGGATATCTTTATTGGAACTCTCCAGGGTTTATACTATGAAAAGATGGTTGGAAGTTCATCTTCCAACTTTGCTGATATAGTCATGATTGGAGAAAGAATAGAATGTGGGCTTAAGTCAGGAAATATCATCGGTGGTAATACTAATCAATAATCTGCCCAATCATGGTAGTATACAGTTAACGCATTTCTTGAAGAAGAGGAAACAAAAGTGGTCAGTCTAGTGGGTTATTTGAAGACTTCATTATCAGTTATCTCAGCAAATTTACAGAATTATGGTCTTTTAACTGGTGTTCATGACAACTGTGACATATGCAAGATCGAGCCAGATAAGTGTGAAGAACTCAAGGGTTTTGTCCAAGAGTTGATGAATCAGGAGGTCTTATAGTTTGCAAGAGCTAGAGCCATGGAATGAGTTTTTGTCATTGAGGAAATCGAGATTATATACCAAAAGAAGAAGTTTGAGGCTCCAATGAAGAAAATACAACCCATCAACATCCGCGTTCCCACTCCTTTTACTTACCAAGATTCCAAGGTGGTTCCTTGGAAATATGATGCAACTATCTATGTTGGTGGAAAAGAGATCCAGGTGGGATGACCTGAAGCGGCTGTGTCTTTGCGCCAAAGTATACTCCTAGAGTTATTCAAGAACCAGTGATGGTTCCTATTCCTCCTCCTCAGACAGGGGCACGTATGGTTGTTCCTACTATTCCAGTTGAGACACCTAGCTCCTTCATGTCAAAGGGTACTTCCAGTAGCACAACTGAAGCGACCACTGCTAAGGGCAAATAAATAGTCAAAGAACAAGGGCATGTTGAAAAGCTTACCGCAGAAGAGGGACAAGAGTTTCTTAAGTTGATCAAGAAGAGTGATTTCAAGATTGTTGACCAGTTGGGTCAAACTCCTCCCAAGATTTCAATCTTGTCATTGCTACTCAGTTCAGAGGCTCGCCGCAAGGCTCTGCTGAAAGTTCTTAACACTGCCCACGTGATGCATGACATTACAGTTGAATCAATTTGATGACATAGTGGCTAACATCATTGCAAGTCGGTACTTGGGTTTCAATGAAGCAGAATTGACAGCCGAGGGGCATAACCATAACAAGGCTTTAGAAGCTTTAGACGAATTCATGGAGAACTAATCACCTATGATTGATCTACTGTAATCACGCCTCCATCATACTTTGAGGTTTTAATATTTCCTAATTAAATCTATTTTCCTTTCAATTCTTATCTTTGTTATTCAAATGCTTAATTCAATTTCTCTTAGAGTTGATTGACTTATTTCGATGATTGTATGTTCTTTTACCTTAAATCATGTGTTCTTAATTCGCGTTTGCTTAATTCGCGGTCGTTTTTAACCTGTCTGCTTAATTCAAAAATTAGGATATATATATATATTATATATAATATATATATATATATATATATATATATATATATTATATATATATATATAATTATATATATATATTATATATATATATATATATATATATATATAATCTTGTGGTGTCAATTGAGCTTGTTTGATTGACACTTTAATCAAAAAGGGAGTAGAGACCGCTTAGGGGATGGGAATTATTTTAATCGATGATAAGTTGGAGACTGAACTATAGATTAATATGTTAATCGTAATTATTATTAAACTCGTTTTATTACTTCCGTTAATTCTAACCAAAATTCAAACCCCCACTTTTGTTCCAATCGGTTGGTTAATTCAATACAAGAGTCCTTGTGATACGACTCGAGCGTCGCTTCTATTTTAGTACACTTTTATACTCATTTTTTACTTGTGTGTGACAACTGATGAAATTGGCGCCGTTGTCGGGGACTCTTATCGTTTTTAACCAATATTAGAGTCTTAGGTGTTTTCCCTTACGTTTTAGCCCCTCTATTCTTGCTGTTTTGGTTGATTCGCACATTTCCGTCAAAATTGGTCTGAAAACTCAGTATCTGAAAAATTGTTTCTGTTTCAAAAAATTTCCATGCCATTTTATTAGAAAAAACCAGGGTTCAAAGTCACATACTCCTTGAGAGAGTTATGGGAAACCAACCTCAAAATCCCAAATTCAGCGTTTTTGTATTTTTTATGATTTTTTCACTCTCTGAAAGAGTTACGGGATACCACCCTCACAACCCCAAATCCATCGTTTTTCTATTTTTATGAATTTTTCATAGTTTCAGAAAAATCCAAAAAAAATCTCAAAATTCTTAATTGGCTTCATTAGATTAAATTTCATGTTTTTGTATTTTTTATCTTAATTGTCTTCAGTGTTTTCCAACTATTTTGCTCCGTAGGGACATTGTTGGCATTTTCACATTTTTTGTTGCATTATTGAATTAGTTCTGGCTACTAGGTATGGTTGTTCTGACTTGTTTGATTTTGATCCTGAGGTTTAAAGAACCTTGCACACACGCCATAGAGTAAATCAGGCTAGCACTAGTTCACCACTTGTTAGCAATTCTGATTTTGATTCTTTGTATGTGCATAACTTAGTTGATTATGAACTTGCTTTTGATAATAACATGGATGAATAAATAACATTAAGAGAGATTGTTGCTCCTGATGTTAATTATAATGGTTTATATATTGAATATGTTGATGCTATGTTCCTTTTGAATTGAAATCTGGTTTAATACACTTGTTGCCAAGGTTTAGTGGTCTTGCAGGTGAAGACCCGCATAAGGGTTTGAAGGAATTCCAGGTTGTTTGTTCTACACCTTTGAGACCTGAAGGAATAATAGAAGATCATATTAAGCTCAGAGCCTTTCCATTCTCACTACAGGGTGTTGCAAAAGACTAGATGTACTATCTTGAGCCGAATTCTATTACAACATGGAATGATTTAAAGAAAGTCTTCCTAGAAAGATACTTTCTTTCCTCCAAAGCTGCATCAATTAGAAAAGATATATGTGGTATTAGACAGGGCAATGAATCATTTTCCGAATATGGTGGAGATTCAAACAGTTAGTGTTTAGCTATCCTCTACACCAAATCATTGAGTAGTTTCTTATTCAGTACTTCTATGAAGGGTTTCTACCAATGGACGGAAACATTTTAGATGCTGCTAGTGGTGGAGCACTTGTTTATAAGACTCCAGCTGCTGCCATATCCTTGATTGATAACATGTCACTTAACTCCCAACAGTTCACAACTAGAAACAATTATTTGGTCCAAACTAAAGGTGTGAATGAGATTCAGGTTTGCTTCCAACAAGGCTATAGAAACCAGAACTGGAGAGCTTACTTTTTTAGTGAAACAATTCGCAGTTGGTAAATCTCAAACAATAAACTTGTGTGGTATTTGTACTTCTCCTGAACACCCGACCGATACATGTCCTATTATGTAGGATTATTCGGTCAGTGAGTTGCCTCACATATACGCATCAACCCTTTATAATCATTGCAACAATAAAAATAGGTACAACACTCCTGACCTATCCACTAACAAGTACCATCCCAACTAGAGAAACCACATAAACCTTCGGTATGGGAATCCACAACCTAGCCAACAACAGTTGATGCTACCCCTGCCACCACCATAGAATCCTCCCCAAGTAACCACCTATGCACCTTCCGGATCTTCACTTGAGGACCTTGTCAAATAAATGGATGTAAATAACCTTCAGTTTCAACAACGCATAGATTCTAATATTCATACTTTGCAAACACAAATTGGACAGCTTGCCACATCAATGAATGCCATGCAACAAGCTCAAGGATCAAACCAACTACCTGCCCAAACAGTAATGAATCCAAAAGGCCCTAATGTGAGTGCAATTTCCTTGAGATCCGAAAAAGTTGCAGAACCAACCCCCCCAAAAAATTGTTAGTGCAACACCTGAACTTGAACCTTCTGTTGTTGTTAAGGCTAAAAAAGAGTATGTACCACCAATAACTTTCCCCAAAAGAGTTTTGAAAAATAAGAAGATTGACGAGGAAGACAAGGAAGAGAGAGAGAGAGAGAGAGAGAGAGAGAGAGAGAGAGAGAGATTTTGGATGTATTCGGAAAGGTGGCAATGAATTTGGGACAAAGTGTTTCGGCCCTTATTCAGCCTAAATCTTCACCTACCGGTTCAGTCGTCAATCAGACCATGCCACAAAAATGCAAGGACTCAAGAAATTTTGTTATTCCATGGACCATTAGAAATAGTAAATTCGAAAATTTCATGTTAGATTTAGGACTTTCTATTAATGTTAAGCCTACCTCTATTTTTAACAATCTTGATCTTGTCCTTTGCAACATACAAGTCTTACTATTCGGTTGGCAAACATGGGAGATGCTCGCCTATTGAAGCAATGGAAGATGTGCTTGTTCAAGTAATGACTTGATTTTTCCTGCAGATTTTACATTCTGGACATGTATGGAGAAAAAAAATTCAAGATCAACAATCATTTTGGGAAGACCATTCATGAGAACAGCGAAAACAAATTTTGATGTTGACGATGGAACCATGTTCATGGAATTTGGTGACATTGTCGTGAAATTCAACATTTTTGATGCTATGAAACATTCCTTGGAAGAGCATTATGTTTTTCAAATATAGTTGCTTTCTGAAGTTGTAGATGAAGCTTATTCAGCATTTGATTTTCCAACTTTATCTGGTTTTGATGATATTTACTGATGTGATGATTATACTAACACCAACCTTTGTGTTATTTATGCTGAGATTGATATTACCTTGCAGGATGATAGTGTAAATGAAGTTGTATATGAAGCTGAAGCTCTTAACAGCCCGACTGCCTCAAACATATCGTCCATTGAAAAACCACTTTCCTTAGAGTTGAACCCATTTCCTGAAAATCTGAAATATGCTTATTTAGAGAGGAACGAAAAACTTCTGGTTATAATTTCATCTAACCTTGATCTTGATCAAGAAAATAAGCTTTTAAAGGTTTTGAAGAAGCATAAGAAGGCGATTGGGCGGACCTTGTCCGACATACCACATATTAGCCCCTCCATGTGTATGCACGTGATTTTACTATAAGAAGGAGCTAAGGTAGTGAGGAAGCCCTAAAAGAGGCTTAATCCTTTGCTCCTTGATGTTGTGAAAAAAGAGGTAACCAAACTCTTGCAGGCAGGTATCATATTTCATATCTCTGACAGTAATTGGGTAAGTCTAGTGTAGGTTGTACCTAAGAAATCTTGACTCAGAATGGTAAAAAGTGAAAATAATGAACTTGTTCCCACTAGAGTTCAGAATGGATGGAGAGTGTGTATTGATTATAGGAGATTGAACCATGCCACTAGAATGGATCACTTTGCTTTGATGTTCATTGATCAAATACTTGGACGACTAGTTGGTAAATCACACTATTATTTTTTTGATGGTTTTTTCAAGTTACTTTCAGATCCATATTGCACTAGAGGATCAAGAAAAGACAACTTTTACGTGCCCTTTTGGTACATTTGCCTACAGAAGGATGCCATTTTGTCTTTGCAATGCTCCTGACACATTCCAGGGATGCATGATTAGTATTTTTTCTGAATTTATTAAAAACTGCATGGAAGTGTTTATGGACGATTTCACTGTTTATGGTTCTTCATTTGATGCATGCTTGAATAGTTTGGAGCTGATTCTAAAGAGATGCACTAAAATTGACCTTATTTTGAATTATGAAAAATGCCATTTTATGGTTGAGTAGGGAATTGTTTTAGGGCATATAATCTCTGAAAGAGTAATTGCAGTATATCCGACTAATCTGATGTGATTTCTACACTGCCTTACCCATCTTAGATTCACGAGATTTGTTCTTTTATTGGTCATGCAGGTTTTTACAGGTGCTTCATAAAGGATTTCAGCAACATAACTCTTCCTCTATCAAACTTGTTAAAGAATGATGTCACATTCAACTTTAATGACAAATGCAAAAAGGTGTTTGATTTCTTGAAGAAAGCATTGACCTTTAATCCCATCATCCATCCTCCTGACTGGACCCTCCCTTTTGAGATTATATGTGATGCATCTAACTGTGCAATGGGAGCGGTCCTTGCACAAAGGATGGACAAGGCTGCCCATGTTATTTATTATGCTTCTAGGGCTTTAGATTCTGCATAGTCTAATTACACAACTACTAAAAAGGAACTTTTAGATATTGTTTTTGCTCTTGATAAATTTAGATCATATTTGCCAGGTTCCAAGGTTGTTGTTTTTTTAGACCATGCAGCTTTAAAGTATCTTTTAAAGAAGCCAGAAGCAAAGCCGAGATTAATTCGATGGATGTTATTGCTCCAAGAGTTTAATGTTGAGACTAAAGATAAAAGTGGAGCTGAGAATCTAGTGGTTTATAACTTACGCATAATAAAGCGGGATGAAGATCCTTCTCCCATTCGGGATGATTTTCCAGATGAGCAGCTTTTACAATTGCATGGGGTAACTCCTTGGTTTGCTGATATTGTTAATTATCTTATTGCTAGTGTTTTTCCTGTAGGTGCATCTATGACACAAATTCACAAACTCGAGAGTGGTGAAAAATATTATGAGTGAGATGATCCATATCTATAAGATCCATATTTAGGAGGTGTGTCCCCGACTATGATATTGAATCTATTTTGCATCTTTCTCATGCTTCTCAAGTAGGGGGACACTTTGGTCCTCAAAGGACTGCAAGAAAAGTCCTAGACTTAGGTTTCTATCGCCCACTATTTTCTAAAGATGCTTATGAGACTTACTGGACTTGTAAAGAGTGTCAGATAGCAGGAACAACCACCACTCATAAGGGTAATATGCCTTAGAAACCTATGCTTTTCTGTGAGGCGTTTGATGTATAGGGAATTGACTTTATGGGTCATTTTCTTGTATCTTTTGGTTTTCTCTATATTTTACTTGTTTTTTATTATGTTTAAAAGTGGGTGGAAGCTATCCCTACATGGACTAATGATACTAGAGTTGTTGCATATTTTTTCAGGTCCAATATTTTTTACAGGTTTGGAATACCCCGAGCTATCATAAGTGACCAAGGAACTCATTTTCGTAACCACACCATGGAACTTTTGCTCCGAAAGTATGCAGTTGTGCACAGGGTCTCTACTGCATATCACCCACAAACTAATGGGCAAGTTGGGATCTCAAATAGGGGAATTAAGTAGATCTTGGAAAAACTGGTGCAGCCAAATAGAAAAGACTGGAGTCGTCGTCTAGAAGGTGCACTTAGGGCTCAAAGAACAACTTTTAAGACACCAATAGGGATGTCTCCCTATATACTTGTGTTTAGAAAGATATGTCATATACCTGTAGAGATGGAGCATTGTACTTACTAGGCGGTAACAAGTTCTAATTCAGAGATGCAACAAATAGGTATGGAAAGAAAACTCCAATTACAACAGCTGAAGAGTTTAGGTTAGAAGCTTATGAAAGCTCTAGAATTTATGAGGAGAAAACTAAGAACTTCCATGATAAGATGATTTCTAAGAAGGAATTCTCCATAGGCCAAAAAGTTTATTGTTCAACTCCTGCCTTAAAAATATGGCTGGGAAACTTCGATCGAAGTGGATTAGCCATTTTGTTGTTAATAATGTTTTCCCTCGTGGTGCAGTAGAAATTAAAAGTGCAGGTATCGGCAAAGCCTTTAAGGTCAACGGGCAGCGCCTGAAGCTATTCCATGAAAGTTCGGTGCATGAAGATGCAACCATAGAAGAGCTTTCCTTGGAAACAACCACCTATACACTACAACATGATCGAGGAGCACCTTTTCCTTTCTCTTACTCTTATTTTATATTTATGTTCTTTCATTGAGGATAATGTGTGCTTTAAGTGTGGGGGAGGGAACCATTTACTTTATTTCATTTCATTCAGTTTCTTTATTTTTGTTTGTTTTCTTACATAAAAAAATAAAATAAAATAATTCATGTTTTTTCTATGGTTTTTGAGCCTTTTAATGAATAATATTAAAAAATATATCTCTTTCTTTCTTGTGTGATTTTACTCATGTCTGTTAGTCTTTAGAACTTGAATTGACTCTTTTAAAAATTGTTGATTACTTGTGCACACTGATATGATAAATGCAACTTGTTTTGTTTTACTTTTAGCCACTTAGCCAAACAGCCAACCTTGAATAATATCATCCCTTGTTTGAATACCCATTGAGCTTATTTATCTCATTTTTTGTTTAAACTTATTATAAGCCTAAAAGTGAAAAACAATGTTATCACCCATTCATAGGGTTGAAAGATTCTTGTTTGAAGTTGTGTGGGGTTGAATAATTATAGTTGTGATATTTGATTCAAAAAGTTGGAAGAAAAAAACTAAAAAAATAGAAAAAGAAAAGAAGGATGTCATTACATATTCCTTCTGAAAAAGAAAAAAAAAAGAAAAAAAGAAGAAGAAAAATAGCGGAAAATTTGGGTTTGAAAGTGTATCAATGTAGTTCAACTCCCGCAAGTTCTTTCATGTCTTTTTTCTTCCTTTGAATCTTAGGCTAGTTCCCCTGAGGATTTATCTCACTCGTACCTTGGCCAAATTACAACCAAATAAAAGTAATTTTGATCTTTGTGTGCATGTAATTAAAATATGGATGTAGAGTCTTTTCAAGCTTATAGTGGTGCTAATTTTCATCTTTTCCTTTGATTGTAAATACTCAACCTAAACACCTCAGAGTTGAGTGAATTTTATCTTGAGAGGATTTTGCTGCTTTTGATGTACTATTTGGTAATCTGTTTTTCGTATTTGCTTTGAATGTCACAAAAGAGTTACTTACTAATGCCATTTTCTTGAAGCTTAGACTTAGAATTTCGTTGGCACATTCTATCCTGAGAACTTTTGGAATTGCATGCTTTGTTTTATCTTTATAATTTTGCCCAGAGTCCAAAAGTTCAAGTGTGGGAGAATTTGATCAGTGCATTTTGATGCACATTCCTCTACTATTGTACTTTGGAAACTCTATAGTTTATTCTATTACTTTTACTCTTTTAGTGTGTTTTTATATTTAAGTTTATTTATGGCTTTATTTTATTTTCATACTTTATTTTCAGCTTAAACAATTATTTGATACTTTGTTACTACACAGACCATAACGTAAGCTTCAAGAATCGGATTGATGCGTTCTAATATGAGTTGGAAAGCTAAGAGAAATAACTATAAATTTTGGGTGGAAGTAAAAAGCTGATTCAGAGTGAAGGAATGTCTAATAATTCATTGAAGTTCCAGACTTAATTAAGATAAGTTGGGCAGGTTTTTGTAATTTTTGGGTCGGCTTCCATGAGGGCCCGAATTCCCCTTTGTAATATTAGGATTTTTGCTTCTAAAGTAACCATATTCTGCATTCACAAAAATTATAAGCTTTAGACGAATTCATGGAGAACTAATCACATATGGTTGATCTACTGTAATCCCGCTTCCATCATACTTTGAGGTTTTTATATTTCCCAATTAAATTTATTTTCCTTTCAATTCTTCTCTTTGATATTCAAATGCTTAATTCGATTTCTATTAGGGTTGACTGATTGATTTTGATGATTTTATGTTCCTTTACCTTAAATCGCGTTTGCTTAATTCACGTTTGTGTTATTGCATTTTCTTAATTCGCGATCATTTTTAACATGTCTGCTTAATTCAGAAATTAGGAATATATATATATATATATATATATATATATATATATATATATATATATATATATATATATATATATATATATATATATATATATATCTATATATATATATATATATATATATTTATATATATATATCTTATGGTGTCAATTATGCTTGTTTGGTTGACACTGTAAATCGAAAAGGAAATAGAGATTGCTTAGGGGTTGAGAATTATTTTGATCGATGATAGGTTGGAGACTGAACTGTAGATTAATCTGTTAATCGTAATTGTTATTAAACTCGTTTTATCACTTCCGTTAATTCTAATCGAAATTCACCCCCTCTTTTTGTTCCAATCGGTTGGTTAATTCAATACAAGAGTCCATGTGATACGACTCGAGTGTGGCTTATGTTTTACTACATTTTTATACTCGTTTTTTACCTGTGTGTGATAGCGTCTCAATGAACTCATTAATTCTATTCAAAACCTTTGAAGTTTCTATAAATAGTAGATCTGAAAAGAAGAAAAAAATTAACTTTTGTTTCTAACACTCAAGAAGATCAAATTCAAGGTGATAAGGATACTGAAGATAACATGTCATATGTTATAGCTTATGTTGGAAAAAAATTAACAAAGTCTTGAAGAACCTGTCATATGCTACACTGGTCCATAATGAAAGAGCTTAGAAGAAGAAAAAGGAAAAAGGGAGTTATGTGTTTTGAATGTGAAGGATTTGGTCATATCAAAGTTGAATGCCCTACTTTTCTCACAAAGTAGAAAAAGGGATCATCTGCTACTTGACTTGATTCTGATTCTGATTCTGATTTTGAAAGTGAATAGCTAATTCTGTTATGGAATTCACTGGAAAATTTGAATCTAAGAGTGTATCTAGTGATGAAGACATGATCGATGAAAAGCTAGTTGTTACATACAAGCGATTGTATACCAAATGGGAGGAAGTACGCATAACTATGAAGAATTAGAAGGAAACCATAAGTATGTTTCGGACAGAAAAAAAGGAGCTTGTCTCAACCATCACTGATTTGGAAGAAGCAGTATCTTTTCTAAATTCCAAAATTGATAATATGATAAACTTTGTATGAAGGTTGAACAATGGTTCAAATATGGTATATCAAATTTTGGATGTTGGGAATATGTCTAAGAATCTGAAGGGAATTGGTTTTCACTCCAACTTGAACAAGAAAATCCCCACTAAGAAGGTTGTCATACCTAAAAAGGAGATGGATCCCTTGTTTTAGCATTATGCTCAACACATGTACCTTTAACACAGAGGCTAAAAGAAAGATACAATGAGATGTCATTATTGTGGTAGATATGGTCATATAATACCCTTTTGCTATAAATTGTATGGTTATCCTCGGTTTTATAGTCATCATAGGCCTAAAAGAAAAAAGGGAAGAAATATCAAGCTAAGGAGGTATGGAAACCCAAAGAAAAAGTCATCGTCCTAATAGCTCATACTTCTCTCAGAGTTTCCTCAAGAGAAGATTGTTATTTTAATAGTGGATGTTCCAAGCACATGACTGGAGAAAAGACATATCTTGAGGAGTTAAAACCTCACTCCAACAGTTATGGAAAATTTGTTGATGGAGCTAAGGGAAGAATAAAACGAATAGGCAGAATGGTTAGCCTGGTCTTACTTGTTCTACCAATGTATTGCTGATAAAAGGCTTAACTTACAACTTGATTAACATTAGTTAGTTGCATGATCAAGGGTTAAATGTAAACTTCAGCAAATACAAATGTGTTGTCACTAGCAAAGATCAAGAAGTTCTCATGAAGGGTTTAAGGTTCAAAGACAACTGTTATATGTGGATTTCTTATCCCTTATTGTGCATGTTATCCAAAGTTGATGAAACAAAATTGTGGCACCAAATACTCATACATCTCAATATCTTTGGGATGAAGAAGGCCATATCTCCTCAAGCCATCATAGGCTTTCCAAACTTGAAGAATGAATAAGGAAAAGTCGGTGGAGATTTCTAAATAGGCAAGCAGACCAAGATGTCCCACAAGAAGCTCTAGAATTTGGTCACCTCAAATGATTTTGAGTTACTTCATATGGATCTCATGTGACCTAGGCAAGTGAAAACTCTTGGTGGAAAGAGATATGTATTTGTCTGTGCGGATGATTTGTCAAGATCTACATGGGTTAACTTCATTAGAGAAAAATGTGATACTTTTGATGTGTTCAAAGATATATGCCTTCGTATCCAAAAGGAGAAAGGGAGTGAAATTGTCAAGAAACAAGGAAATGTTAATAGCTCAAGGGTACATTCAAATAGAAGTAGTGGACTTTGATGAGACCTTTTCTCCAATTACTAGACTGGAGTCCATTGGATTACTGATAGGAAATTCATGCATGATCAAATTCATATTGTATCAAATGGATGTCAAAAGTGATTTTCTGAATGGTTATCTCAATGAAGTAGTCTATGTAGAGAAACCAAAGGGGTTCACTGATCCCAATTTTTCAGACCATGTGTTCAGGTTGAAGAAAGCTCTTTATAGGTTAAAGTAAGCTCCAAGAGCTTGGTATGAAAGATTGATTGAGTATCTGGTTAGCAATGACTATAAGAGAGGAGAAATATATAAAACTCCATTTGTGAATATAGATGAAGGAAAATTCATGGTAGTACAAATTTATGTTGATGACATTGTGTTTGGAGGGATGCCAGGCTTGATTGTGGAGAATTTTGTCCAAAAAATGAAGTTTGCGGCTGAGATGAGTCTTGTAGGTGAACTCAATTACTCTCTTGGTCTCCGGGTTAAACTAATGGAAGACAACATCTTTGTTTCTTGAAGAAAGTATGTTAAGATTATAGTGAAGAAGTTTGGCCTTGACAATGCTAGTCCCAAATAACTCTTGCTGCTAGTCATGTGACAATGACCAAGGATGAAAATGGAGTTGATGTAGATCCAAGTCTGTATAGAAAAATTATTGGAAGTTTGTTCTACCCTACAACAAGCATACCTAACATCACTTTCTCAATCAAAACCCAAGGCCAGCCATCTTGCTCAAGTAAAGAAAATTTTGAAGTATGTCAATGGAACATGTGACTATGGTATTCTTTACTCACATGACACTAATCCTATCCTTGTAGGATGTTATGATGCCGATTGAGATGGAAGTATTGATTATAGAAAAATAACATATGGTGGATGCTTCTTTCTTGGTAACACTCTAATTTCTGGGTTTAGCAAGAAGAAAAATTGTGTTTCTTTATCTACTGCTGAAGCTGAGTAAATTGTTGCAGGGAGCAATTGTTCTCAATTTCTTTAGATAACACAAATGTTGAAGAAATACAATGTGGGATAAGATATCATGACATTATTCTATGACAACTTAAATGCTATCAACATTTCAAAGAATATCGTTCAACATAGTTGAACCAATCATATTGACATTCATCATCACTTTATTATAGAGCTTGTTGAAGATAAAGTGATAACTATTGAACACGTGGCAACTGAAAAATAGTTGGATGACATTTACACTAAGGCATTAGATGTAATACACATTGAAAAGTTAAGGGGAAGACTAGGTGTTTGCATTTGTGATAATCAATAGCAGTCAAAGCTGAGGAGGTGTTCAGGAGGGTTTCTCTCTATTCTTGTCTACACATTACGTGAAACAAAATGGATTCATCTTGTTTCAAAACCTCATTTTATATGCAATTTAATTACTAGAAAGAACTAGAATTTTTTTTAATCGTCTCTAAGAAAACTATCTTATCTTCCCTTCCACAATTGTTTATCTATTTCAACATGTCAAAGAATACAAAGAAGTGGTCCTCTAAAAATGGAATCTCTATCACGAAGGCTATTAACAGATTTTTTATGAGGATGAAAAGAAAAATACAAGGCAACATGTTCTAACTCTCCTACAAATGGCGTGGAGACTCATGTTGGATCATCAAGTGGAGCATCTATGTCTGCGAAGACATATGTGTCCAAGATGAAGTCCGTAAATAAGAGACTAGTTCAAACTCATGAATATGACTCAAAGGCTGATGAAGACTAGGTAACCTACATGAATTGCAGAAGATGGATTGAGATATAAGTATGAGTACTATTTATTCAGACGTTCTTGTTTCTTAGTTTTTGTTTTGACCCTTGTATTTTGGTATGTTTTATTTCCTTGTCCTCCATTTATAATGTCATGATAAGCCTTTCTAAACTGTTTACCAATAATTGTCATGATTCTCTAGCATCATGTTTAGCATGAGTGGTATTGGTTATTTTCTGCTTACTCTTGTATTGTGTGTATGTGCTAACACATTGACCTCTGAGTTGACTTCTTGAATGATCTTCCTGAGGACTACCTTTGCTAAATTAAGGGAAAAAGGGTGAGTAATGGTATATTAGGGGTAGTATAACTACTAATTCTGTTGATATCTATTTTGTTTAGTACTGACTGATCCTTATGGTACTAACTGATATTCCGTGTACACACTTGCTGAAGCATCTGGCTTGGCATCTGCCCTCAACCTTTTATACTGATATGTGTTAGTAGTAGCATTTGATCTCTTACTACTGACTACTAAACTTTGTGTTCATGCATGACTAATTTATCTTGAATGATTTCATATCCTTTTTGTAGAGCATTGTGTGTAGGAAACTCATAATAGTGTGTGTGTGTGTGTGTGTGTGTGTGTAACTAACTTATAATTTATGGATTATGCTCTGGTTTTTTCTACTTCTGTTGATGCTACTATATGCTCTAATGGATATTCTTCTTCTACTACTACTATTGGTCTATGTATACATGTGATACTTACCTAGTTGGTGGTTGAGGATTTATTTTGCCAAAATTTTCCAAAACGGAGATTGTTGGTACTTTTGGGATTGGCTCCATTATGCAAAACAACATGGATTTTACTCAAGCTAGTTCTGGTGTAGAAGGGACACATGTTGAACAACAACATGTGGGTTGCAACATCTGGTTTCTTAGAAACAGACAGATGGAAATTGCAGTTGGTTTTAGTATTTCTCTAACCAAGAATCTCTCCTAAATAAAATATATGCAAGTCAAGAGAATAATAGATTTGGTTGTAGTGGTGCAACATGTGGAACACGATGTTCCATCAGGTGCAGTACAACATCTGGCCTTGACAGTAAGCCATGTTGGATGTTGTCTGATGAATATTTTCTTATTGGTTTTTAATTAGATTTGATGCATTTATTTTAGTTATGTATGGTTGATATTTTTGACAACTAGAGATGATCAAATCAGATTTAAATATGATTTAAATTTGAATTTGAAATATAACAAATCATATCTTTTGGAGAGATTTGAGGAGAAAATCATATCCAAGTGATTCAACTATTTTCATGACGAATTAAATGCTGATTCACAAGGAGAAAAAAGCACATAAGACATTTCAATATAAGGAGACTCAATTCTCCTAGTTTGTAGAGGTTTTTGTACGCTAAATTAAATTCTAAGTGTCTAGGTTTTGTGATTCTTGAATTCCACTTTAATGCCACAACCAAATTAGGGTTGATTCTTTGCGCAAACCTCTGTGTTTCAATAACTTGGCATATAAGGTTTGTCTTAGTTGAGTTGTAATATTTAACATAATTTATTGAGTTGTAAACACTAATCACAGGTTGTGTGATTTATAAGAAGTGAGGAGGTTCTCATATTTATGGGGAGTCCTTAAATATAAAGTCACTAGGATTAGGGAGAGACTTTGAACAACATAGGGTTTGTTGGTTCTTGTAAGACTAAGTGTAATAATTCAGAGTAGTGAATTTCATTTCTTGGGTTGACTGTCCCTCAAATATGGGTTTGGTTTCACCGAACTTGGTTACCAATCTTATGTGTATTTATTTACTTATGTTATGTTTATTTATTGTTGTCATATTATGTTTCTCTGATTTAATTTTAGGGATAATTGTTTCAGCATCGTGTCCAACATATGTCCCCTCAAAAACAAAATTTCAAACAACTTTCACAACAAGGTCAAGGAAATATCCTAAGCAACATCATTAGTAATCCTAGAAATCATGAGAATTTCAATAGTGTTACCACTATAACTCAAAAAGAAAGACAAACAAAGCCAAAAATCAAATTTTCTTATCCTTAAAGATTAAAAAAGGGAGTGATTCAAAAAGAATTACAGGTTTCATAGCAAGCACAAAGGAGTATTTCGAGTACCATAATTACAAATCCCATAGATCATATCAATGTTACTACTGTCATAACAAGAAGTCAGAAGGTTGTTAAAGATGTAGAAGAGAAGGAAAAAAATGATGAGCATTTTATAGAGGTAGATCTGAAAGTGGACGAGAACTTGGAAGATCCAAAAGAAGTTATGTCCCCCAGAAATCCAACTGAAGATTAAAATAAGAATGAGACCATATCGGTGATTAGGATACCTTATCTTTAAAGGTGAAGGATAATGATCCATTTAAGAAATAATCTGAGAAATTTCTTGAAATGTTCAGAAAGTTAGAGATCAACATTCCTTTCTTTGAAGCACTTGAGAAAATTCCCATGTATCAAAAATTTATGAAATGTGTAATTTCTAAAAAGAGAATATTGGGGGATGAGATAGTAATCTTAACTAAGAAGCGTGTTGAAATATCACAAGGTAAGAGAATCCCCATCAAACGAAAAGATATTGTTTTTGTCATAATTATATGTAGTTGTCGCAACCTCAAAAATACAGTGCACGAAAAAAACAACCGACGAAAGAAAAAGACAGAAGACTCGCCACCGTGCGTTATACATCCCAAAGGAGGGAAAGGAAACGCTCGAAGTAAACCTGAAAAAGGAAAGGACAAGACGGGGTCTCGCAACCAAATCTTGGGTTCGGGAGTCGGTTATGCGAAGGGAAGGTATTAGCACCCCTACGCATCCGTAGTACTTTACGGGATCCACTTTTGTAGTTCTTGTCTAAAGGGTGTGGGTTTATCTTGTGCTGTTTACCAAAAAAAAAGGGTTAAATGAAAATGACTCGCGCAGATGTCGCATCCACTGCATACGTATCTCATATGAATATGAGAATCAGAGTCTTCGTAGCTCGGCTGACCTATGGGTTGGGGGGATGTGTGCTCGCTAAGACATCGCGTCTTATGCCTACGTATCTCATCTGGCCTGAGAATCAGAGCAAAACGTAGTTCGGCTAACTACGGGGTTATGGATTGGGTTTTGGACGAACGACGTCACTACGCAATCTACCGGATGCTCGACCTTTGGAGACTTACTCGCCTGTAGTAGAAGGAGTTAACGTGTTGCTTTGGGTTTTAGGGTTTGGGATGCTCAAGGGCAAAAAGGCAGTCCTTGATGAAGGAACCGCGCTACCTGCAGGGATACGAACACATACAAAACAAACATGTATAAAGTAAATGTGCCAACAAGGGGCTCAGAAGTAAATAAACAAAAGAAAACAAATGCCTCCTATCGAGGTCTTCCAGCTAAGAAAGCGATAGAATGCGGAAAAGAGGTAAAAGTACCACACGGATGAAGATCCAAAGTAACAGCAATTAAAGGAGTAAGAAACCCAGGGACCTCCCAAGCTAATGCCATCAAAGAAAAGTGAGTCAGTACAGGTAATCAGAATGAACCTCCAGGGGGTATCCCACAAATAAAGTGGGAAAACCATGCAAACCATCTCTGCAAGAGTCTGTGAGCCCTCACAAAAACTCAACAAAAGGGTTAGTGAAACACGATAAGCATTTTTTTCATGAATAACAGTATGGTTTCAGAAACCTCAAACCCTGTGGCATACATTTCAGAAATCATGTGATTAAACATTCAAGGCATAGGTTTCACCCATTCATGCATAATTAAACCCGTGGGCAAAAACATAATGAAATTCATCCATCATACCTCATACATTCAGATGATCCAAATTAAGAGCATAAAATCATGGGAATGAGGCAAACCTGATGGGAGAGACCGGTTGAAATCAAATGGCACGGCTGGGTTTGCAAGGTAATGAAAGTGTGTGAGTCAGATTGAATTTTTCAGAGCTGCCTGGGGGTTACTCTGAGTTCTCTGTCAGGTTTCTCTTCAGGTTTTGTCCACGGTTTTGTTCCAAGGAAACCTCAGAGTATTTTGCTTCTCTTCCTTTTTCTCAAGTGAAGCCTTGGTATTATAGACTGAATTTCATGGTTTTGTGGGCTCAAATGAGAGAGACCCAAGTCCAAAATTTTTTATTATATTTTATTAATTTTTTTATTATTATTTTTATTTATTTAATTTTTTTGTAAAAAATTATTATTATTATTATTATTATTATTATTATTATTATTTATTTATTTTCGTTTATTTTTTTCTTTTTTTTTTCCGTTTTTTTTTTTTTTTTTTTTTCGGATCTAATTCTGATTGACATGATGAAATGCAATATGAAATGAATGCATGAATGAGGAGGGCAAATTTTGGGGTGTTACAGCTGCCCCTATTCAATCATCAGCTAAACCGAGTAGGATGAAAGCGAACAACTTATCAGACAAACGGGGTGAGCTGTGATTGAATACCAAAGACAGACCGAAAATTTGCGCTCCGAGAACACCACAAAAACGCGGAAATACACCGTGCTGTTTATTTTTCTTCCGATCCTCTGGCTTAATCTGGAGTTTCGATCCTCTAGCTGGATATTAATTTTGATCCTCGGGCTGGATACGATTTTGATCTTCTGGCTAGATCTTCTTCGATCTTCTGGCTAGATCTCCTTCGTTTCGATTCTCTGGCTGAATCTATTTCCTTTGATTCTCTGGCTGAATCTACTTCGATCTTCTGGCTAGATCTGAATTGTTTCGATTCTCTGGCTGAATCTATTTCCGGTCTTCGGGCTAGACCTGACTTCGATCTTCTGGCTAGATCTCCTTCGTTTCGATTCTCTGGCTGAATCTATTTCCTTTGATTCTCTGGCTGAATCTACTTCGATCTTCTGGCTAGATATGAATTGTTTTGATTCTCTGGCTGAATCTATTTGATGATAAATTCCCGTCATTAGGATCCCGCATCTGAGGCATGCGCTGGTTGACCCTCTTTTGAAATCTACACCCAACCTTCATATTAGATATGCAGCTTCGAGCATATTCCACTTTTGGGCTTCGTACATATTCTTCGGGCTAGAACATGTTGTAACGACTCCTCAATTAGACTTGGGCTTGCTGGGGAAATAAAGCTTGTAGGCGACTTCACTGGGGAATCTTCAAATTGAGCCTTAGGCTGGCTTACTGGAACACGATTCTCAGGCTGAATCTTCGAAATGACCCTCAGGCTGGATCACTGGAACATGATTCTCAGGCTGAATCTTTGAAATGACCCTCAGGCTGGATCACTGGAACACGATTCTCAGACTGAATCTTCGAAATGGACCCTCAGGCTGGATCACTGGAACACGATTCTCAGGCTGAATCTTCAAAATGACCCTCAGGCTGGATCACTGGAAAACGATTCTCAGGCTGAATCTTCGAAATGACCCTCAGGCTGGATCACTGGAACACGATTCTCAGGCTGAATCTTCGAAATGACCCTCAGGCTGGATCACTGGAAAACGATTCTCAGGCTGAATCTTCAAAATGACCCTCAGGCTGCATCACTCACGCTTGATCCTCTAGCTGGATCTCATGACCTTGGTTGTAAAGTAAGTCTTCAGTCTGCTTGGAAGAACCTGTTTATCAGCTTATGTGTATGCTTGATATGATATGCATGCAAATGCAAATGTTATGCATGGTGTAAAAAGAAATCTGCTTGGGAAAGCAAACTCCGGTAGGGAACAAATCGTTGTATCAATCCTTGAATGCTCTGTGGGGAATGATCCGTCTGCCGGGACCAATGAGCCACCAAAAATAAATTGGCTGCTTGAAAAGTTGACCTTGCGGGGGGAGTATCAACTATGGAAACTTTTCTCGGCGAGGCTCTGTGAGGAGAGTCTGTGGGGAAAACACTTCCTGGGGAAATGTCATAGGAAACGACCTTTGCTGGGGATATGAACTTGCTAATCGTCCTCAAGCTGGGGATTAGAACAAATCTGTTAGAAATAATCTACTGGGGATGAGATGAACACTGGGAACACCACCCTCTTGTCCGTTGGGTATGCAACCACTCCGTTGTTGCAAGGAAGATACCGTCTGACACTGTCAACTCCGCTGGGGATATATAGTCTGGATACTGGCAACTCTACTGGGGATAGACAGTCTGGATACTGTCAACCAAAAATACACGTATGCCTCGGGGGAATTACTCGGTTTGAATTCACCGTTCGGGATTAAGCACATTCAAAGAAATTTTAAATGTTTTCCTGTGTAAATCATCTGCAAAAGCCACCATTATGTTCATATGCAATATGTTTTATCAAAAATTCGGACATTTTTGCAAACAAACGGATAAATGAAAAATAAAGAGGCTCTTTAACTGAATTATTCGACTCTTACTGGGGAGAAAATTTGTGCCAGGAATAGGCGAGGGTATCAGGAAGCTGATCCCTGAAAAGAGGTGATCGCTATAAAAAGAGAACTATCCTAATGACAACGGGGATACGGGGTCCCACTGAGTTTCGACTCTGCTATGACTCGTATGTCCTCAAGACGCTCTGCTCATCTTGCTTTCTGAAGTGGATGATTAGTCGATCTTTAACCTTCGAAGATTGCCGGATTGAATGAAACGGTGATATAACACTGATGAACTCAGATCACAGTCATTCGCTTATTCCCTAACTTTTGCCTGGATCGCCCCCTTTTCGGGTTTTCAATCCATCGGGATACCCATTTTTGCCTGAGCCCCCCTTTTGGATTTTCGACTCACCGGGTGTACTCTTTTTTCATATCCCTAATTTTTGCCCGAACCTCTTTATTCTCTTTTTTTTTTGGTTCGTCGGGATGCCCTTTTTTTTGCCCGGACTATTCTTTTTATCGTCCAGCGGGTCTATTTTATGCGAAGTATTTTTTTTTAACTGCGTCTGAGTTAATAGGGGACGGGAATCCTTCGCCATCCATGGTTGTTAGCATCAAAACTCCACCATATAAAATCCTTTTAACCACGTACGGACCCTCATAGTTTGGTGTCCATTTGCCCCTGTGATCTGTGTTGGGAGGAAGAAATATTTTGAGTACCAATTCACCGACTTGATACCCCCGAGGGCGCACTTTCTGACCAAATGCTTTCTTCATTCGTCTCTGACCGAGATACGTCAATTCTGGGTACGTAGTTCCAGCATAGCACCATAATCATCGAAGACAAGGTAAACAAAGCATCAGCAAATTGGTTTTCTTCAAAAGAAAATTAACAATCCTCTCGTGTAGTCTCTGTAAGAAGCTAGATGAGGATGAGGTGTATACCATTTCCCGTTGGTTTGATTGATGACCAAAGCTGAATCCCCGTATACATCCAGGGTTTTAATCTGTATATTGACGGCATCCTCAAGTCTTAGGATACAAGCTTCGTATTCGGCTTCATTGTTGGTGCAGGGAAAAGTTATTCTGGCACCAAATGGCATATGAACCCCCTTCCGGTGTGATCAACAGTATACCAACTCCGCGACCATTGACGTGGACCGCCCCATCAAACATCATAACCCATTTAGATTCAGGGTTAGGCCCCTCCTCCGGGAGTGGTTCCTCTCAATCTTTCGATTTGAGAAACATGATGTCCTCATCAGGAAAGTCAAACCTCATAGGTTGGTAATCATCAATCGGTTGCTCTGCAAGATAGTCTGACAAGACACTTCCCTTGATGGCTTTTTGTGAAGTGTATTGGATGTCATACTCTGTCAGTATCATTTGTCACCTAGTAACCTTTCCGGTAAGTGATGGATTTTCAAAAATATACTTGACTGGATCCATTTTGGATATCAATAGAGTCGTGTGAGTCAACATATACTGTCTTAGTCGACGAGCAGCCCATGCCAAAGCGCGGCAAGTTTTCTCGAGCAATGAGTATCTTTGTTCACAGTCGGTAAACTTTTGCTAAGGTAGTATATTGCATGCTCTTTTCGACCTGACTCATCATGCTGACCGAGCACACAACCCATTGACCTTTCTAACACAGTCAAGTACATGATCAACGGTCTTTCCTCTCGGCCTGTAGACTGGCTCCGATCTTGATCTCTTTCTTGTCGTCTGCGGTACCGATGTTGATGGTCTCAACCACCTCCTGATAAGGTGTAATAGCTATGTCCTCCTGTTTCAACCATCTGGCTAACCCTTCAGGCAATTCACAATCTTCCTCAGCCCCTTCTTCGGCTTGATAGATAGGATTGTCGAAGTCATACTTGGCCATAGCAGTGTCGTTAGCAGTGAGATCCGAAGGGTCGGCTCTGCATGATGGAGGATCATGCTTTACCTTAGAATGAGATATTTTTTTTGGAAAGAAAGAAAAAAGGAAAAAAGAAACAATGCCATTTTTTTTATAAAAGTAAAAAAAACTGAAAGAAAGAGAACACAAAATTGTTTGCAAAAGCTGTCCTTTATTGATGATAAAAATAATTGCGAAACGTAACTAAATGGATGGCCCTACAAATGAGCCGTTACACCTTGGGCAAAGTGTAAGACTTTATTATGCATGTAATAAAGGAAAACAATAAAAATCACTCTTTCAGCAGAGTAACCCGGACGGTTTTTTTTCAGACGACCAATTGTCGAGCTTTTCTCCCGGGACACACGGGCGAATCCAGCTATCTAAGTCACAGTCGCTGTCAGCCTTGTCTTCATCTGCAGCATTGACGATGTGGGGGGAAACCAAACCCCCGCTGGAGAGAGTACCGGTTTCAATCTTCTGAGATCCCGGAGCATACCCCAATCCAAAGTTGTCTTCTTTGATGACTGGCTCCACAAATTTGCCCCAGCCTTGGGCATTACCAGCTTTAACCACTTCGACAGCTTGCTTGTATGAAGAGATAGAAGTCCCGACCTTCTCAAACTCAGGTGAAAAGCCAGATTCGGGCGCGACCTCATTGATGTTTGTAGTTTCGAAGCCCTGACACAGCATCTCATGCATCTCGCCATCCATCTGTACATACTTAAATATAGACAGGTGGCTAACAAAAATATCCTCTTCACCACATACAGTGACGATCTGACCTTCTAGTTCATATTTGAGCTTCTGGTGGAGGGTAGAAGTAACAGCACCGGCAGCATGAATCCAAGGCCGACCTAGCAGACAACTGTAGGCAGGCTGGATATCCATCACATAAAAGGTGCTCTTGAACACCTGCGGTCCAATCTTAACTGGCAACTCAACTTCGCCAAAAACAGCTCTCTTAGAGCCATCAAAAGCCCTCACAACTAAGTTACTTGGCCTCAGGATGGTGTCATCGCAATCCAACTTCATTAAGGCTTTCTTTGGAAGAACATTCAGAGAAGAGCCTGTATCAACCAAAACATGGGAAAGCATCACCCCTTTGCACTTCATTGTGATATGCAAGGCTTTGTTGTGATTCATGTCCTCAGGTGTCAAGTCATTATCGGTGAAACCTAGCCCCCGGCTAGCGTTTACATTGGAAACTACCAACTCCAGCTGGTTAACAGTTATCTCCGGTGGAACATAGGCCATATTCAGCACTTTCAACAAGGCTGCTCTGTGCGCCTCAGAGCACAACAATAGTGAGAGAATGGAGATCTTTGTGGGTGTCTGATTTAGATGGTCGACTACCTTGTAGTCACTTTTCTTGATAATCCTCATAAACTCATCCACTTCCTTCTCGAATGCGGTCTTAGGAGGATCTTCCTCAGTAGTAACCTCTTCGGTGGATACCTGTTTCCCTTTAGCCTTGACAGCTGCCTCGGCTTCAGTATTCGCGCATAATGTTGATGGTGCAAATAGGCGTCCACTGCGAGTGAAGCCACCAACCCCTCCAACATTGTCTACAGCGGAGCTACCAATGTCAATGTCTTCTTCGTTAACTTTCTGCCCCTGGCAGTAGATATCAGCCCCATAGTGCCACGGGATAGCACTGTCTTTCTCATACGGAACAGGTCCTAGTACCGTGATGGTGATTGGACCAACCAAAGTCGGTTGAGGGCTGTCAGAGTAAATTGTGACTGGTGCTGAACTTTCGATGTTCACCGCTGCTGGTTCTGTACTTTCTGGGAAATATATTGTTGTCGGGGCGAGTCTCTCAGGAACATATATTTCTTCAGGAGTGAAATAAAATGTCACCGTCGATACATCATTCTTCACCGGACGGGCCTGATCGAACTGAAGACAACCTTCATCTATCAGCTGCTGAATACCCCTTCTCAAACTGTCACATCCGTTTTCGGCAGCTTGACAATTTCTGCATTCTTCCCCACAGCCCGGGAAAATCTGTCCTTTCAGAAGTCGGTCTTTAACCACCGATAGCAAAGTCTTCACCTTAGTCACATCAAAAACCAAATTCAAAGTTTCCCCACTATCAACCGCATTAATCCTCTGCCCGCCGTGAGCCGGCATCGGGTTCTGGATAACATTAGGCACCGAAGCAAAATTGATAGCCTGAGCATCTCTCAAATCTTGTACCTTTAACTGGAGAGCCTTGCAATTATCTGTAGTATGGCCAGGTGCGTTGGAGTGAAAAGCACATCTGACGTTGACATCATAACCTCTAGGCAAAATATTGGGATCGATTGGTGGGGCCAGAGTTCTCAACGTAACCAGATTCATGTCAATCAGCATGGGAAGTAATATTGAATAAGGCATTGGGATTGGCTCGATGACCCGGTTCGTCTGCCTTGGACGTTGTTGATAGTGTCTCTGCTGACCCGGATTACCTCCTTGTTGTTGATTGTTGTACCTGGGTTGTTGTTGCGGATGATATTGCGGTTGAGGAACAGGTGTTGGAATAGTGACTGCGGCCACTTGATCTTGATAATAATTAGGGCGTCCTTTACTCCTGCCTCTGCCGGCATACACAACGCTTGCCTCGCCTTCTTTTCTTCGCTGACCGTTACCAGCAAACGGTCTCTTGGGACCTGATGGGTTGGAAACACTATTGTCTTGAATTCGGCCCATCTTCAATAGACTCTCGATTCTTTCTCCAGCAATTACTATCTCTGCAAAGCTGATTGACGGGAAAGCAGCCAATCTCTCAATATAATTGCCTTGAAGAGTGTTCATGAACATGTCCACCATCTCCCTTTCAGACATAAGGGGTTGGACGGACGCAGCAATCTGTCTCCAACGCTGAGAATATTCTCTAAAGATCTCCTTGGCAGTCTGGGACAAACCTTGCAACAAGGTCCGATTTGGAGCCATGTCCAAGTTGTATTGATATTGCTTGACAAAAGCCTCTGCCAAGTCTTTCCAGCTCTTGATGGTAGTACGAGACAAATGAGAATACCATTCACGAGAAGCTCCAGTTAGACTGTCTTCAAAATAGTACATCCACAACTTTTCATCTTCCGTGTGAGCTCCCAACCTTACCAAATAAGATTGGAGATGAGTGCGTGGGCAAGAAGCCCCGTTGTATTTCTCAAAAGTAGGGGGTTTGAACTTGTGAGGAATCCTTACTCCCTGAACCAGACCAAGATTTGTGACATCAAAGCCTAAGGAATTTTGAGACTCCAAAGATTTGAGCTTCTCAGCAAGCTCATCCATACGGCGAGTGGTCTCGAGGGCCTCGTCGTGCAAAGAAAATTGATCACACTGATAATCTTCAGTAACGGGGTGCCCGTTAATCCGAATTCCTTGATTCACATCGTACCTTCCGCCAATACCATTCCCAACATTCCCTGTGTTGCCAACATTACCCGGGTTTCCATCAGCATTTGCGTTACCCACGTTACCAGTGTTCACAGGGTTATCAGCGTTCCCAGGGTTACCAGGGTTTCCCTCAGCATTTAGTATCTCCACCTCAGGCCTCGGTTGCCCAACCAATTCCCTCAGCTTTTCTTGACCTGCTGCCATACCAGTCATCAATGTCATGAACTGATCCATCCTTTCACGCATATCAGCCAGCTCTTTCTGTACTTGGTCCATCGCTAGTCGTGGACGGTTTTCCTTTGTCGGGTATCTGTGAACTCGCTTGGGACCAATAACTGCCTGATACAGGGAACAAACATTAGACACTGCGGTGACACCTGCAAAACAGACAAGGGTTAATATGCATGGTATGCGATGCACTGCTTGTTCAGTTTTAAGGCACCCCCGTTTTGAAAGGGAATACCCTGCAAATGAATAAGCATGAGATGTTGGATGCAAATATGCAGATGATGTTATGCAATGCAAAGGCATGTCAATCAGAATTGATGGATCCGCTTGAACATCTGTCAGGTTGCACTGCCTGGAGAGAAATTCACTGAGGAATATAATACAAGACCAAAACTCTGCTCCAGAAAACCGGGTTGGTTGGAGGTTAAGGTTTCCTGAATTTAGCCCACCCCTCACTGGTAGGTTCTAAGAACAGAAGTTTGTCAGCTTCAGCCCTTCAGTCGCGAATAATACGTTTACCACTGAAGGTTTGGCATTATTACGGGATAAAAGACCTCCACTGACTCCCCTCAACAGGACATCCTAAAGCAAGTTCCCAATCTCGGGGTCCTCGGATTGATCAGCGAGAATGCACCCACCAGAGCTAACATAATCACGTCTCGGAGGAGAGGCCTCGACTGGGTTCTCGGGAAATGGTCACCAGAGTCGACGATTTCTAAAGGAACACCATGTCGTTACGGAACATCCGTAGGACATAATATATCCAAAAGAAACCTCGTCTGGGTGTGGTTCTTCACGAACGACTTAACGTAGCAACATGCCACGCAAGCCTCATGATCATCCACTTTAAAACCTGTGTGTACACTCAAGCCTGGGTAATGGGCTTATCTCTCATAGAACATCCCATCCCAACAAACAAACAAACAGATCCAATAGATACAACAGATGCATGCAAGCAGGTAAGCAAATAAATGTACAAAAGCATGAACGCCCAATAAACAAGAAATCACACAAGCTAGGAGGGACTCGCTTAGGGAAGATGGACCAGCAAGAGGTCAACTTCTTAGTCCCCAGCAGAGTCGCCAGCTGTCGCAACCTGAAAAATACAGTGCGCGAAAGAAACAACCGGCGAAAGAAAGAGACAGAAGAGTCGCCACCGTGCATTATTCATCCCAAAGGAGGGAAAGGAAACGCTCGAAGTAAACCTGAAAAAGGAAAGGACAAGACGGGGTCTCGCAACCAAATCTTGGGTTCGGGAGTCGGTTATGCGAAGGGAAGGTATTAGCACCCCTACGCATCCGTAGTACTTTACGGGATCCACTTTTGTAGTTCTTGTCTAAAGGGTGTGGGTTTATCTTGTGCTGTTTACAAAAAAAAAAGGGTTAAATGAAAATGACTCGCGCGGATGTCGCATCCACTGCATACGTATCTCATATGAATATGAGAATCAGAGTCTTCGTAGCTCGGCTGACCTATGGGTTGCGGGGATGTGTGCTCGCTAAGACATCGCGTCTTATGCCTACGTATCTCATCTGGCCTGAGAATCAGAGCAAAACGTAGTTCGGCTAACTACGGGGTTATGGATTGGGTTTTGGACGAACGACGTCACTACGCAATCTACCGGATGCTCGACCTTTGGAGACTTACTCGCCTGTAGTAGAAGGAGTTAACGTGTTCCTTTGGGTTTTAGGGTTTGGGATGCTTAAGGGAAAAAAGGCAGTCCTTGATGAAGGAACCGCGCTACCTGCAGGGATACGAACACATACAAAACAAACATGTATAAAGTAAATGTGCCAACAAGGGGCTCAGAAGTAAATAAACAAAAGAAAACAAATGCCTCCTATCGAGGTCTTCCAGCTAAGAAAGCGATAAAATGCGGAAAAGAGGTAAAAGTACCATACGGATGAAGATCCGAAGTAACAGTAATTAAAGGAGTAAGAAACCCAGGGACCTCCCAAGCTAATGCCATCAAAGAAAAGTGAGTCAGTACGGGTAATCGGAATGAACCTCCAGGGGTATCCCACAAATAAAGTGGGAAAACCACGCAAACCATCTCTGCAAGAGTCTGTGAGCCCTCACAAAAACTCAACAAAAGGGTTAGTGAAACACGATAAGCATTTTTTTCATGAATAACAGTATGGTTTCAGAAACCTCAAACCCTGTGGCATACATTTCAGAAATCATGTGATTAAACATTCAAGGCATAGGTTTCACCCATTCATGCATAATTAAACCCGTGGGCAAAAACATAATGAAATTTATCCATCATACCTCATACATTCAGATGATCCAAATTAAGAGCATAAAATCATGGGAATGAGGCAAACCTGATGGGAGAGACCGGTTGAAATCAAATGGCACGGCTGGGTTTGCAAGGCAATGAAAGTGTGTGAGTCAGATTGAATTTTTCAGAGCTGCCTGGGGGTTACTCTGAGTTCTCTGTCAGGTTTCTCTTCAGGTTTTGTTCCAAGGAAACCTCAGAGTATTTTGTTCCAAGGAAACCTCAGAGTATTTTGCTTCTCTTCCTTTTTCTCAAGTGAAGCCTTGGTATTTATAGACTGAATTTCATGGTTTTGTGGGCTCAAATGAGAGAGACCCAAGTCCAAAATTTTTTATTATATTTTATTTATTTTTTTTTGTAAAAAATTATTATTATTATTATTATTATTATTTTTTTTTTCGTTTTTTTTTTCATTTTTTTTTCGTTTTTTTTTTTTTGGATCTAATTCTGATTGACATGATGAAATGCAATATGAAATGAATGCATGAATGAGGAGGGCAAATTTTAGGGTGTTACAGTAGTGTAGAAGACGAAACTATCAAGAAGGCTCTAATTGATTCAGGAGTTAGTGTCATCCTAAGCCAGTATCAATTTATAAAAAGATTAGTATTGGAAAAGTGAGTGATACAAGGATGAATTTCAAATTTTCAGATCACTGTATAAAGCACCCATGTGGGATAACAGAAGATGTGCTAGTTAAAATAGACAAATTTAGCTTTATAGTTGACTTTGTGACCGTGGATATGCTTGAAGACAAAGAGATACCACTCATTCTTGGTCTACCTTTCTTACTAATACATTGATGAAATATCAATTTAGAAAAAGGTACTATCACTTTAAAAGATTATAATGAGTAAATAACATTAAATATGCCAGAAACCAGGAAGTAAGAAGACTAGGAGAATCACTATCAAGTAGGCATGATCAAAACAAGTGTGGAAATACAAATTAAAAACTACCAACATAAAAATTCTCAGGAATAACATATTAAATGGTGTCATTACCACCAGTACCTCTGAGTAGAAAGAATCATAAATCCATTCTAAAATCTAAGTGAAAAAGGTGACGTTAAAGTAATGCTATAGAAATATGGAGTAAACTACTAAACAAAGTGGTATCTTTATCTAGGAAAGATGAAGTTATCGTCTTGAAAAGGAAGATGTACAAGGTTTGGAAGATGAGGTATTCACCATAACGTGGATGATGATGCATCAAGATAAAGACGTTAAATGAGTGCTTATTGGGAGGTAACCGAAGGGAGGTACTCTTACCTTATATTTATTTTAGTTTATTTTATATTTTTCAAATTTAAAGTAAATTATTTATTTTGTTTTGTTTTTGTTTTACTTTACATTTTGGGCTTATTTTATGTTTGTTTTCTTTCATCTAGTTATTTTATATTCTGTAGTAAAATAGTAACTATTTTATAACCAACCAAAATAGCTAGTTTAGTCCTCATGTATACCAACTCGTAAAATAATTTCTTATATACTTCTGAATATTCTAATATGGTTTAATTGAGATTTACTAAAAGTTAAATATTTTTAACGTAAATGACTGTGATGCTTCATGAAACTAGATATAATGTGTAGACTGTTTATCTCTAACCAATTCGGTGAGTGACAGAAAAAGACAAACATTTTGTTTCATCATGAGAAGTCATTCCAGTATGTACTCATTATTCAAAACTCCCATATTTTCTTCATAGATTTCAATTGCATTGTATGCATACAATGAAACAATGTTTTTTTATTTTAAACAAAAGCCTTTAAGCCAACCTATTTAATATTATATACCCTTTGCTAAACCATTTTGAGCCTTACATCCAATTTTCATTTTTATTACTACAAACAATAACCCTTGGCTTAAACACTCTCATACCTCCTTGCAATTAGAAGGATAATGTCTCAAAACTTTGTCTAATTTGAGTTTGGGGTCATAGTTGGAATAACAACCTTTAAATTTAGGGTATCTATTTAGAAAATTTTGTTGTTCCTTTAAGATTGGATGAATTATGCAAAACAACATGAAGTGTTCAAGATGTTTTTAGGAATAAAGGACACATGTGGGAACAAATGTCCAAACATGTGGCCCTTGTCCGCAGGACAAGGTTGTTGCTGTTTTGGCATCTATTTCCGCAGCATTGTGCAACAAGATTTGTTGCTATCATTTACCAATGTGTGATGTGATTTGTTAGACAACTATTTAAAGATCAAATCAATTTAAATGGAGATTTAAATTTGAATTAAAAACAAATCATATCTTTTGTTGGAGACTTTTGTGGAACAAATTAAATCTAACTGCATCAGCTATAATTCTGGATGAAATCAAATCAAATATCAAAAGGAGAAAAAGCTCAGCATTGCATTGATATTTAAGCATACTCTCGCCTCATCGATGGAGTGCACGTAATGCAGACTCTTTGTGTTAGGGTTTCTATTTTTTAGTATTTGTTTGAGTTGTTATTGTACATCACTTTAGTGCCTGATCTCATATATTAAGGCATATAGTTTGGTTTGTTAGTTTAGTTATAATACTTTTTTCCTAGATACTAATTTTATAAGCTTGAGAACAAAGTTTTTGTGTGGTATGATTGTTTCATGTGTTTAATCATATAGTAATTGTCTAAACACTTAGGAGAGTGTTTGAGTTAAAGTGAGAAGGTTCTCATATTTAGGAAGAGTATAGAACAAAGTTTCACAGGTAGTATTAGGAAAGTGGACTTGAACTGGGAGAGTTCAAAGTAAGCCCATTTGTCCTTATGACTATTGGGAGTGAAATAACTTTATAAGGAGTCCTAAATAGAAGCTCATTATGATTAGGAAGATACATTGAACAACATGGGATTGTTTTTCCTATAACACTAATTGTACTAATTCAAAATAGTGAATTTCTTTTCTTGGGTAGAGTGCCCTCTAGATATAGGTGTAGTTTCACCGATCTGGGTTACCAATTCCTTTATGTTATTTATTTTCTTTATGCATTTCTCATCTTGCTAGCAAACTGCCTTTTTCTAGTATACAATGTCCCAAGCATTTAGTATGACGGTGGTCCCTGCCTTAATAGAATTTCAATTGGAATCAAAGCAGACATATCATTCTGTTTGAGTGTGTTCCAAGATTCTTATTTTGTTCAAGATGGATAATTTTATTGAAGAAGGAGCAGTTCATAGACCAAAGATTATATATGGTATTAAAAATACTCCAAAGAATATAGCCAAAGGAAATTATGAAGATTGTGAAGACCAAGTAGAATGTGATTCTGAATAAAATCTCGGACTTGCTAATATCTTTAGTAAAGTCATGAGAAAACTAAATATGAGATATGGGAATAATGTCTCTTCAAATTTTCAAGACAATCAACAACACAATTCCAAAGGTGTAGGTTTCAACATAAAAGAAAATATGGTGAAAGACCAAATCTCAACTGGCTCCAGTGTCTTAAATGTGAATATTTTGGACATATTCAAGTTGAATTCTCAAGTTTTCTAAGGAAACAATGAAGAATCTCCAATGTCACTAATGATGAAGAAAGTGAATCTTATCAAGCAAACAATGTTGTGACCTTCAAAGAGGTGAAAGAGGATATACATATTGGTGAACCATCAAATTCAAAGAAAACGTGTATTACTCATATTCATGAAGCCGAATGTACAATGTCAGGTAATATGTTTAAACATCATGTCACACAAGATTATCCGTGCAATAATTTTTTCTACTTCATTCCATTACACTATTATAAATTGTATGGTAGACAACCACGTCATCAACATATGTATCCCTAGTGAAATGAGAATATGAAAGACATCATCAATAAGTTTTGCATTGAAAGCCTAATAGTCTTGTTTTTATTATTTGTACCCATCACAAGGTATTTTTTGTGAAGATTGTGATTTTGATAGTAGCTGCAATAGATACTTGATAGGAGAAAGAAAAAATGTTACATTTTGTGATAGAAATATGAGAAAAAAATTTGTAAAGATGAAGAAAGTTGATACCACTTTAGATCAAAATGTTGAAGATCATGTTTTAGACATTATGTATAACATTGTAGATACATAAACTAAGATATGACACATAAATAAGGGTGTACACGGGTTGGGTTGGGCCGAGTTTGGCCTAACCCGTTACCCAACCCGTTCAAACTTTAATGGGTTGGGTTCATCGTCCAACCCACAATTTCATTGTTAAAACCGACCCAAATCGATCATTTCATTTATGGGTTGGGTTGGGTTCATGGGATGTGTTTCACATGAAAATATGTTTTTTTATGATTCTTTTTGTCAGTAAAAATATATGTAACACAACTCAATGTAATCTTAATCATTTATAACACTCAAATTCGATGAAACACATCATATAATATCTAATAAAATTCATCAACACGCCATAAAACTTGATAATAGTATAAAATTCAACAAGACATGTTATTTCCATAAAATACATAAGTTGGAAATGATACAAAAGAAAAAAAGAAAAAACATTAAATCTTATGGTTATTAGTGAGATATTATTGGAAATGTTTTTTTTGGGAAATATTATGGTTATTAGTGAGATATTAATATTATATTTTATTTAAAATAAGGCTTAATTAGTCCCAAAGTCCATATACTTAATATCATATTAATATTATATTCTATCAAAAATCCTAAGGAGAGTGATAATAAAGAGGGTTCGGGTGAGAAAAGAGTATAGATTGAGAAAGATCCACCGATACCAGCCAAAAGGGAGGTTGTCGAAGAGGTAGAGAAGGAAGCACCTTATTTTGTTCCTCCTACCTATAAATCACTTATTCCTTTCCTGCGAAGGTATGTGGAAGTTAAGGTAGACTCCCAATCTGAAAGGTATATGGAATTATTGGAAAATATCCACACTAGTGCACCTTTGTTTAAGATCTTACATAACAAGAAAAAATTATAAGACAATGAAACTAGGGAACATATTAGTGATAAGAGCGGAAGGTTATACTTTGAGGTGGTGGATGAAAAAATTGAACCCAAACCTGAAAAGTTGGTTCTCAAGATAGAGCCAGAACCAACACCATAAGTTCAGAAGAACAAACCACCTCTCAGAAGGAAGAAAAGAAAAGGTAAGGGATACGTGAGATGGCTTGATAAGTGGCCATGGAAATCGAAGATAATTAAAAGTTTGATCGAGGATTCATCCTCGAAAGAACCACCATGAGTACTTGCACGCCTGAGTTGTTGAGCTACCTACATTACACAAAGCATTGTGTGGGAGGCAACCCACGAATTTCGTTTATCGTCTTCTTTTATTTCTTATCCGAATATATAAATGGGAAATTTAACCTCTATTTATTATTTACTAACTTTCTCATGTATTCTTTTCAGGCACATTACATCTCTCCTTATCACCTATTTCTACTAACCTTATTTCAGAATGCAACGTGAAGAAAATATGAGGATTATTTTCCAGAACGATATACAAAGAAGGTGATATGAAGAAATTGCTGAGAGGATCATCTCACCCACCAGATATCCCTACTTCCCAAGCCTCGTAGCCCTCAAACTCAGAGACAGCATCTGTTACATGTTTAGTCGAATGAGTTAGGATCGCTTCTCTGTAGCGAAGCATTCCACTTATAAGAACCTGACTCTGGAGTTCCTGAGCTCTTTTAGATACCACCTTAATATAGGTTTAGGACCAACCAGAGGTATATCCTCGTTTAGACTGTTTGGACGTGATTATCGGCTTAACCATACTGAGTTAGCACGACTCCTTACTTTTTAGCATGGGCCGCATGTTTATTCTGAAGTACCAACTAACGATGAGAAAAAGCCCAACATAAAAAATCATGAGTATAATGGATAAAAAAAATTCCTAACACGTGTGGTGTTCGCCACACCTACATGGCGCTCACCATGATTTATTTTTGTGGCGTTCACCACACTATACATGACGGTCGCCACACTGAACAAAAATGAAAAAGCTACAGTTTTTTCCTTTCAAACTCCCTCTCCCCATTATTAACTCTACCTCCCCATATTCCCAATATCTAACCACCCCACTTCCCACACCTTCCAATATATTCCCTCATTAATCCTCCAACCTTTCACTTCTCCATCTCACTCCTATTTAAACACACCTTCATAACCATCACTATCACCATTATTACAAACCTCTTCTTTTCCACTAAACTTTCAAATTATTTTTATTTCAACAATGGCTCAGGAAGGCAATGCTTCTTTTGAAGGAATTATTTTTTGAGAAGGTAGAGATGGGCAGAAACAACATAAAAGGTTCGAAGCTCTACTGAAGTGGCAAATCATCCCGACAAGGTATGCCGATGAAACTTGTTTGCATAGGCTAGGTTATATGATAGTGTTAACTGGATGACTAATATGGAATGATTAACCGATTTCTATACACATAGGGATGTTACTTATCCCATGCTTACTAGGGAATTCCTTAGTTCCCTCATTAACACTGTGTAACTCGGTTCTGCTAGTACCTCTGGGACTGTGAAATTTTTAATGTTTAATAGGGAGTACGAATTTAGCCCTAACTGTAAGACCCCAATTTTGTCCCTAAGATCCCTCATGGCATCATAACATTGCATTTGCATTGCCTCAAGGATCATTAGCATTTTGGTTCCCTTTGCCTTTGGGTGGGACCTCTTGTGAGTGGTTTTGAGATCACCAAGCATACTTGAATTGTATATCATTGCTTTTCTCATTTTGTTTACTAACCAAAAGCACAAAAATATGTCACTAACACCTTTTGTTTGTAGCTAGAGCAATCACAAGGTTCAAAGCTTCTAGGAGATTATCTGTGCAACGACATGGCCAAAAGAAGATGAAGGCAAGCATGGTAATGGTTCCCAAAGCTCTCATCCATCAAATATGCCTTCCTAGCATCTCAATTCATCATTTTGATCAAATCAAGTCAAAGGGTTTGAAGTCTTGTTCTTCAAGGAAACCCTAATTCATCTGTGCATCACAATGCCTTGCTCTTGAAGCAACCTCAGCCCATGATCAAATGCAATCAAGGGAAGTTCTTTAATTCATCATTTCATGCATATTGGAACTTATTTGAGTATCCTCAATCATCAATTCATCAAGATGTGAGTCAGGGACTTGAGAAGTTGATCAGTCAATTCATCTGACTATTTTGAAATGCACTGAGACGTAACTTTTTAGGTGTTGGTCAAATGGAGATGATTCCAAAAGCAAATATATTATTAAGGAAAATATGAACAACTTTCATGTTCATCAAAAATTGATTTGAAGCCTGGAAGGTCATCTCCCATTCCAAGACATTATAGGTCATTTTGACTAAAACCCTAATTTTGGGTCAACTTCCCAAGGACATAACTCATTCATTTTTTATGATTTTGAGGTGAGATCAAATGAATTGTAAATCCTAAGATGTGTACTTTAAATGTTATGTTTAATATAATTTCAAAATCTCAAAGAAAATACATGTGATAATGCAAGACATTATAGGTCCTTTTGGACCAAATGCATTGAAAGGCAAAAAAGTCCAACTTCAAGTGCCCATAACTCTTTCATCAAAAACCCAAATGATGCAAAATTTAATTCCATTTTGATTTTCTTTAAAAGATCTACAACTTTTATGTTGGAGGTTGTTTCATTTGAGGCTTGCATCATCAAAACAGAGGGGCTTGAACATTGGCCAAATTTGGACACCTTGCCTTGACATGTTTTGCACATTACACTTTAAACTCAAAATTCACCAATTTCCACATTTCAAATGGATTTTTTCCCAACATAACAATTGTTCCTTACATCAAGACCTTTCCAACCATTACTCGCATGCTTATGTTTGGATTTTCTAATTGGCATTTTCGAAGAGTTCAATGTTTAGGTTCAATTATGGAATTCACATCATAACTTCATGCACAAGCCAATGCAGCTCTAATCACACGTCCAAACCATTGGCATTTGAGTTCAGCTTGCATTTTCATCCATTTTTGGGCTGTGCACGCGCCTGTACAGGCCCATGCATGAAGAGTCCAAGTTCCATGCACACGAATTTTCTCCTTGCTTGCATCAGCCTTGGCTATAAATAGCATGTTTCATTCACCTCAAAAACCAACCTAATGGCACCTGAAGCTCTGCACAAGTGAAATCGCAACCTCCATTAAAGGAATTCTGAGTTTTCCATTTCAATTTTACAGTTCAAATTTCAACTTCATTTGTTGATCTCTGAATTTAAATTCCTAAGCCTTGCTTCCTTGTTACCTCAAGAACACATTGCACAAAAGATTTGGAGTGGATCAAGACCTGTAAAGCTGCACTTCAAAGGTTGTTGTTCAAACTTATTTGCTTCGAATCTCTCATTTCTTTGATCTATTTTCCTGGCCAAAGTGTTTTCTGAAGTCCTCACTTGAGAGGCAAGCTAGTGGTAGCTTCAATTTTGTTTTTCTTTGATCTGCATTTTTCATTCCTGAATCTTCCACCTCAGATTTCTCAACCTATAGGAATCTTGAGTGTGATTCAAGGTTACAGGGGTGATGTACATCACCCCAACTTCATTTTGGTATAAGGATCGTGCAAAATGGTGAAGGTTTGAAAACCTGCAAATCTGGCCAGAATTTGGAAGCTCACCGGAGAAGAAGGTGGCTCCGGTGGCCGTCCATTGCCAGTTTGAATCTGGATCGTTGGATCTCATCTCCAGATTCAATCTCAGCCTTTGGATATTATGACTTTTTTCAATTCTTTGTGTGACGCGTTTGACCAAGGTTCACCATGAGCGCGCGCTTCAGGACCATCAGATTGGCCACGTCAATTAATGAACGTGATCCAACGCTTCCTGATTTTCCATATTTTTTAATTTCTGATTTTATTTTCTTTAATTCCCTTTTATTTCAAAAATTCATATCTCTTTTATTATTGGTCCAAAAATTATGGGACCAATTGCATTCTTCTCCAAATAATTTCTAGTTTCTAATTCTGATTTTTAATATTTTTTATTTTGTCATTTGATATTTTTTGTGAATTTTCTCTTTTCTGGTAATTTTTAATTCATTTTAAATAGTTTTTGATATTCAAAAAATACAAAAATATTTTCCTAACCTATTTGAATGATGATGGATCTATGAAAAATATTCTCATCAATTTTTTAATTTATTTGAGATTTTAGTTCAATTAGGTTATTTTTATCCATTTTTAATTGATAAAAAATAGTTTCTGACTTTTAAAAATGCTGAAATTTTTTGTCAAACTTTGTCTGACCTTGTTGAACTTGGGATAAATTACTTGGATCTTTCAAGGTTGATTTGAAGTAATTTTGAAGTTTGACCTTTTCTTTTATTTTAATTCAAGTTTATTTTAATATTAAAAATGCCAAAAATACTTTGCTATTTTTTTGATCTCCAATCTTCATCTCACTTCTGATTTCTCTTTGTTTGACTTTGACTTTCAACGTCAATTGGTCAATACATATGGATTGGTACATCTTATTTCATCTTATGCATTTTGATCTTTCCATTTCCTTATCCATTCTTCATCTTCTTCTTCTTTTTTTTTCTTCCTTTTTGATCAATAAGTTGAAGGTTGATAAGTTAGCATTGATTAGGGAGACTTAATCTTCCTTGATTCAAATCTAATTCATCTTGATCAATTGATCAAGTGAATGGCTTTGCATTAAGGATAGGTTGTTTTCTAAATCATGCAAAAGGCTTAAACCAATACAAGATCATTGCTCTTCTTCTTTTTGGCATGGCAAGTTGTTGGAACTTGGTTCACTAATCAAGACTTCTAACTTGTGTTGTTGCCTAAATTATTATTGACCGGCCTCAAATAGTTGTGACTTCTATATAAGTCCAATTACGATTGCTTAACATAGCGCTAAATTTTCCTTATGGCACACTAACTATTAACTACTAACAATTAACATTTATTTTATGCACTTTACTTTTATGCAATTTACCATTCTTGCACATATTATTCATTTTCTTTTTCCTTTGCTCATTGGAGCATATGTTTATGTTAATGCCATTTGCCTTTTGCTCACTTGAGCATATAATTGTGTATATATCTTTTGTGCTTGTGTTTGTCTGTTTGGTGTGAATCAAATGCAAAGAATTGGACAAAATAGACTTAGAATTTAGGACCTTACCCAAGCAAATGGAATTTGAAGAGCAACTAGGCCTCATGCCTTTAGAGTGCTTAAATGTCAAAGAGCAACTAGGCCTCCTGCCTTTAGAATGCTTAAAGCTTAAGGATGAACTTTTAAAGGACCATATTCTAAACTCCCTCTTATCCATTCTTTGATTGTATTATAGAACCTTTTGATGTGTGCTTTCTTTGTGCTAGGAGTTCCCACTTGAGCTTAGTTGAGGAACCATTACCATGAACTTCCAAGAGAGAGAGAGACCTAAGAACTATTGAAGAATTTTCAAGAGCTTGTTTGATTGTGTTGCTTGCTTGAGCTTACTATTATTGTGATTGCTTATTCCAAAGGATGAGAGCTACTTGGATCATCAATATGATCTCAAGAGAGGAACTCCATTATGGTTTTGTTTCTTTATCCCTCACCTTTTGCTTTACTTAGGACTTTAGCCATTCTTCTTCTTCTCTCCACTCTAACCTAAGCCAAAACCTTTGTGCAAACATTTAACCATTGTTTTCAAACATTAGAAACCTAAGCATTATGCTTTTGATTTTCAAACCTTCTTTTCACAACACTTATTTTGAATTAAATCTCTAAGTCAACTTTGACCATTTTGTATATGCTTCTAATTGGTAAATATAACCCATTCAAATGTCCTTTTGTGGTTCCAATGGCCACTTTCTTAATCAAATTTTCCATAACCTTTAGCTATTAGGTTTGACTTATCCTTGTGATAGATGTAATACTCACCTATATCCTTAGTGATGGACAATGAGTCTTCCATGCTTATTATAGGGTTAATCCCTCACTAGCATGTTGAAGCTATCCTCACATGGTGGATTTGTGGTTTTAGGTTGAGTTTTCTGCCTTTGATAACAAAAGACCTTAAAGCTTTTGGACCAATCAATTCACCAACTCATTTTTGAGATTTTTACCCCGAACTACGAGGTTTTGATCCTAATCTTTTTGAAGATGGTACGTAGGCAATGGGTTTATCCATCCAAACACAAAATGTAAATAAACTTGTATATTCTCTTCAATCATGTCTGCACAAACAAAATTTTCACAAAATACCAACCTTACAACAAGTATGAAAAGGGCTCCCTAGGAGTACCTAGGATGTTTTGGGTGCCTAACACCTTTCCATTACATAACCAACCCCCTTACCCAGATCTCTGTTTCTCTTTTACTAGTTTTTTTGTTAAAACTTTTAGGTTTTTGTTCGCTTTCTAACCATTCCTTTGGATAAATAGAAGTGCGGTGGCGACTCGACTTGTATGATTTACCTTGGATTTAGTCAATATCTCTAATGGTAACGAATACCCCGCTACAGAAAAGTGGCGACTCTGCTGGGGAGGTCCCTAGTGGGTTTTGCCTACTTTTCATATTTTATTGTATTGTATTGTTTTGTGACATATTTTTGTGCAATTTGGGATTACTGTATTGTATGTAATGATTGAATTGCTTGAATATTAATTCCTTGTATGCTTGGTGATCTTTGTGAGATGAGTTATATACCCGGACTCGAGTGCACTTAGGATAGGAGAATGGCGTAGTCTTGTTGACATGTGTGGAGTTATTCCTTAGCAAGTTGACTTGCAAGTCCATTCACTTGGTGGAGGTCATGTTGGGATCAATAATGTCACACAAGTATGTTGTGGTTAGACATTACTCTTTCTAATATAGACCTTAGAAGCCAAGGACCTTGGTTTACCAAGCCCATCTTGGCCTATTCTTAGGATGTAGTGCGAAAGTCGTTCAGGTGTAAGATTTGATACGATTGTTACGCGATACTACACTCATAAGAGTCTCTCTTGAGAATATTTTTTGGAATACGAGTAGTCGTTTCTCCGATAATATCCGAAAGATGGGATGATGACTACGGGAACCTCTTGTAGAACATGTTTGGCAGGTTTAAACCCTAGTACACTCCCTTTGGGTGGTTATTAACCAAGACTCCATGCTCGTGACTCGCAACAAACCCGTGATTCATGGTTGATCCGTTCATATATCCTTAATATCAATGGAACTTGGGTGTTGATAAGGTGTAAACCATAATCCGCCAAAATGGATGATTGATATTAAGGATAATATGATCCATCCCATGACCTTTGTTTGGTGTGCTTTGCTTGATCCTTGAGTGTGATTGTTGCATTCATGCATTCATGCACTCATTTGCATCCATATCATCAATAATGAAGAAAATTTTCAAGGAACTTAAGGGGGTTTATTTGCAAATTTTCAGACATGGAAAGACAAAGAAGGAATACAAAGAAGTACAGTTTCAGACAACCATATTTGAAAGAGTTAAGGAATCTGACATCCTATGTACTAGATCCCTTGGGTTTCAAGGCTCATTTTGGGAAGCTTCTTCCTCTTCTGACTACTCAGGTGGACGAAGGATTGATGAGTGTATTGGTGCAGTTTTATGATCCCTTATACCAATGCTTCACATTTCCGGATTTTCAGCTTTTGCCTACACTTGAGGAGTATGCCTACCTTGTGGGTATACTTATTCTATACCAGTTACCGTTCAATGGTTTAGAGAGTATTCCTACTTCTCGAGAGATAACTGACATGTTGCACATAGATGAATCTCTGGTTGGTGCTCATATGACTACCAAAGGTGGAATTCAAGGTCTCCCTTCTGAGTTCCTCATCGCTCAAGCTACTGTGTATGGGAAGGCCATGAGTGAGGATGCCTTTGAGGCCATATTTGTACTTCTCATATATGGGTTAGTGTTATTCCCCAACATCGACAAGTTTGTGGATGTGAACGCTATTAGGATCTTCTCTACTCTTAATCACGTTCCGACTCTGTTGGGTGATACCTATTTCTCTTTGCATATGAGGAATGCAAAGGGTGGTGGTGCCATTGTGTGTTGTTTGCCTTTGTTGTATAAGTGGTTTATTTCTCACTTACCGCAGACGATCGCCTTCAAGGAAAACAAGGGATGTCTACGGTGGTCCACGAGACTCATGTCTCTCATTCATGATGATGTCTCTTGGTACAGCCGTGTGTATGATGGTATGCAGATTATCGACTCTTGTGGTGAATTCTCCAATGTGCCTCTTCTTGGTACATGTGGTGGGATTAACTACAACCCTGTTTTGGCACGTCGTCAGCTTGGGTTCCCCCTAAAGGATAAATCCAATAACATTCTGTTAGAGGGTGTGTTCTTTCAGGAGGGTAAAGATCCCCAAGGCTTGAAGGGCAGGATGGTCCGCGCTTGGCGCAAGATTCATAGAAAAGGAAGGAAGGAGTTGGGTTTTAAGAATTGTGTTGCTATGGAGTCTTACACTGCTTGGGTTAGGAAGAGAGCGTCTGAGTATCTCATGCCTTACGAGTATCTGAGACTTACACCTTTGGTTATGGCTGGGCCTTCAACCCTCCCTGACCAAGGAGTAGAGGAGTTGAGAGACGAAGATCGATCACGTGCTTGGATCCGTGAAAGAGAGGAGTTGCTTCAGCAGATTAAGGAGAAGGATGCTTTGATTGAGTTCCTCGAACATCAGGTTATGGATGATCCTAATGATGCATGGACTTCTCTACTTCCTCAGTATTCCAAGTTTTGGAAGAGGAAGTATGATCGACTCGCCAAAGAGAAGGCGGATATGGAGGCAGCCTACGAGAGGGAGGTGAAAAGGCTTCGTGCATCTTATCTTCCTGTGTCTCGAGCTTTAGATGATTGTTTCTAAGGATCCATAGGATGATCATTTTCCTTTTCTCTTGTATATGATTAATAATGATGTACTTCTTTGATAAAATATTTCCCAGATATTAAATAAAAGTGTTTAATATTTCCAAAATTTGCAAATAGAACCCTAAAGTTCCTTTGAAATAAAAGAAAAAAACATATGCACAAGCATTGCATGCATCATGTGCATAAGCAGGTTTTGTTCCCGGCTTCTTGTCCTGTGGTCTAACTTTGTGTTCTTCATTTACTTCAAAGACAAGCTGACTCACCGGTACTACACCAGAGCCAACATTTCAAGACTGATGGATCATCTGGAACAAGAGAACCACGAGCTTAAAGAGGAAGTGGCCAGATTAAGTGCCTTGATGGAATCATTCATCTCTGAGATCGTCTCCTCGACTGTGCCTGCAGCCAGTGCACACTTTGCTCCGACGACCATGCCATCCGGATTCCCGTGGGGGATGCCTCCCAATTTCATGCCCGAGGGCCCTGCTCCCACCTTTGCTTCTATGCCGACATCTAGCTCGGTCCTTGCTGTTCCTCCTCCTATCGTGCATACTCTGCCCAGAGTGACGACACCATCTATCATTCTGAGCCGTTCGAGGGCCCAGATGTCTATGAGAAGATGGATGCTATGAACGATCAATTTCTTGAGCTTCGCAAGGAATTGAAAACTCTCAGAGGAAAGGATCTTTTCGGCAAGTCTGCTGCCGAACTCTGCTTGGTTCCAAATGTGAAGATTCCTGTGAAATTCAAGGTCCCTGACTTTGAAAAATACAAGGGGGAACACTTGCCCTCTCAGCCACCTAGTCATGTATGCCAGGAAAATGTCGACTCAAACCGACAATGATCAATTGCTCATCCACTACTTCCAGGATAGTTTGTCCGGTGCTGCTTTGCGTTGGTACATGGGTTTAGACAGTGCGAACATCCGATCCTTCAATGATCTTGGCGAGGCCTTCGTCAAGCAGTACAAGTACAATATGGATATGGCTCCCGATAGGGATCAATTGAGGGCCATGTCCCAGAAGGACAAGGAAACATTCAAAGAGTACGCCCAAAGGTGGCGAGAGTTAGCAGCGCAGATCGTGCCTCCGCTAGAAGAGAAAGAGATGACTGAGATCTTTTTGAAGACCTTAAGTTCTTTTTATTATGAGCGGATGATTGCTAGCGCTCCTTCTGACTTCACCGAGATGGTGAATATGGGGATGCGTCTAGAAGAAGGGGTTAGAGAAGGACCTTTGACCAGAGAAGAAGGCTCTTCTGCCAAACGGTATGGGGCGTTTGCGAAGAAGAAAGAAGGAGAGGCACATGCTGTGACTTCCCATGTGAAACCGAGAAGACCCTCTATGAGGAGGAAGACCGTGCGTCCCGCCGGTAATCAGCATCAGGTGGCTCATATAGCACCTATCTTCAGAGATAATCAACAATACTAGCAACATAACAACAATCAGCAACCGCATCAGCAATATCAACATCAACAGCACCGCCCGTAATAGCAGGCCTACCAGCCTCGAAACAGTAATCAAACTAGCACGAGTTACGAGAGGAAAAGGGTCGCCTTCGATCCTATTCCGATGACGTATGCAGAGTTATATCCCTCTTTGATAGAGAGAAAGTTGATTACTCTGAGAGACCCACCGGCTATACCTGCTAACCCCCAGTGGTGGTATAAGCCTGAATTACATTGTGTTTACCATTCTGGTGCTCCCGGCCACGACGTGGAGAATTGTTACCCTTTGAAGACCAAGGTTCAAGACCTTGTGAGGTGTGGCATTCTGTGTTTCGAGGACGTAGGTCCTAACGTAAAGAAGAACCCACTGCCCGAGCATGGGAAATCTGTCAACATGGTCCAGGGCTGCCCTGGCAAGTACAAAGTCAAATATGTCAGTCATATTCGACAATCTCTGGTCAAGATGCATCGTTTTCTATGTGATTATAGTCATTATGAGCATGACCACGATAGATGCCGAGTCTATTCTATCAACCAGAGAGGTTGTCGCCAGGTGCGCAAGGATGTTCAAGAAATGCTGGATGAAGGAGTCATGGAGATCCTTCAGAACAGAAATATTGACGAAGATGCTGATGAGGTCAATGTAATTTCTCTAGTATTTCGGATCCCCGAGCGTGTTATCATCAAGTATGATGGTAGCAAGCAGAAGGTTTCCCCCACATTAACCATCAAGCCAGCCGGACCAGTACCGTATCCTTCCGAAAAAGCAATTCCCTATCGCTACAACGTTGTCGCCGTAGAAAGTGGGAAAGAGGTGTCCTTGCCATCTTCATCTATTGTTAACATTGCTGATGTTAGCGGTCTGACCCGTAGCGGTCGTGTATTTTCAGCACCGCCAAAGCCCCAGGCTAATGCTGATTCTGTTGAACGCCCGATTAGGAATGCGGTGAGCACTCCGAATCTGGCACCTGTTGTTAAGCCCTCCTCTGCATCAAGAACTCCTACTTCTGTTGGCCCGAACGGCAATGTGAAAGAAGACTGTGATGAGATGTTGAGGCTCATCAAAAGAAGCGAGTATAATGTTGTAGACCAGCTTCTATAAACGCCATCCAAGATATCAGTGTTATCATTGCTTTTGAATTCAGAACCACACCGAGAGGCTCTGCAGAAGGTTTTGGATGTGGCATATGTGGATCACGATGTCACGATAGAACAATTCGATAGCATTGTTGCAAACATCACTGCTTGTAACAACCTGAGTTTCTGTGACTCTGATCTCCTCGAGGAGGGAAGAGACCATAACTTGGCATTACATATATCTATGGGTTGCAAAGACGACACCATGTCCAATGTGCTGGTGGACACTGGGTCATCACTAAACGTATTGCCAAAATCCACTCTCTCAAAACTGTCATATCAAGGGCCTCCCATGAGGCAGAGTGGAGTGGTTGTGAAGGCTTTCCATGGGTCTCGCAAAACGGTGATTGGGGAAGTTGACCTCCCAGTCAAAATCGGACCGAGTGATTTCCAGATTACCTTCTAGGTTATGTACATTCACCCATCGTATAGCTGTCTCTTGGGCAGACCATGGATTCACGAGGCAGGCGCCGTGACATCCACCCTACACCAGAAACTGAAATTTGTAAAGAACAAGAAGTTGGTGGTGGTAGGGGGAGAAAATGCTCTCCTGGTTAGCCATTTGTCTTCCTTCTCCTATATAGATGCTGAGGATGAAATTGGAACTCCTTTCCAAGCTTTATCTATTGCTGAACCTATTGAGAAGAGAACTCCTTCATTCGCTTCCTATAAAGATGCAAAGTTGGCCATTGAGTGTGGTGCAACTGCTGGTTTAGGAAAAATGATTGAGTTGGAAGACAACAAGTCCTGGGCTGGCATAGGCTACTCTTCTAGGGTGTTCAGCACGCAAAGGTTGTTCAAGAGTGGAGGGTTCATCCATACTAGTCAAGGAGACGAAGAGGATTCTGGCAATTTCGTCATCCCTGGGGGGATCTGCAATAATTGGGTCGCTGTGGATATTCCAACAGTTATCCATAAGTCAAAGTAATGTTCATTGTGTTTGAAAACCTTCCTCCCATGCCAAAAGGAGGAGTGATGACATTGTTGGCGCATTAATACAATGATATTTTCATTCAATAAATTCATGTTAAATGTTTGTTTTTCCAATTATTTTCCCTTTTCGCTTTTTTGCATGAAATTGGTGATCACATAAAACCTAAAAATAGAATAAAATCAATCTTTTCATCTGCATAATGATTGCCTTGTTTGAATTCTAAAGCTTTTCATATCCAAAATCATTATGCAGGTTAATCAAACCCATTGAACATAATGACCCAACACCATCTCCCAACTTTGAACTCCCTGTATTTGAGGCGAAAGAAGATGATGTTGAAGATATTCCTGATTAGACTACCCGTCTACTTGAGCATGAAAAGAAGATCATCCAGCCGCATCTTGAGAATCTGGAAACAGTCAACTTGGGATCTGAAGAGTGTGTGCGAGAAGTGAAGATTGGGGCACTCCTGGAAGAGTCTGTTAAAAAGGAGTTGATTGAATTGCTACGAGAATATGTTGACGTATTTGCCTGGTCATATGAAGATATGCCCGGTCTAGATACTGATATTGTGCAACATTTCTTACCCTTGAAGCCTGAGTCTGTGCCGGTAAAGCAGAAACTTAGAAGAACTCATCCTGATATGGCAGTAAAGATCAAAGAGGAGGTTCAGAAGCAAATTGATGCAGGGTTTCTGGTGACTTCTACATATCCCCAATGGGTGGCCAATATTGTGCCCGTACCTAAGAAAGATGGAAAAGTCCGGATGTGTGTAGACTATAGAGACTTGAAAAAAGCTAGTCCGAAAGATGATTTTCCTCTACCACATATTGATATGTTGGTAGACAATACAACTAAATTCAATGTATTCTCATTTATGGACGGATTTTCCGGATATAATCAGATCAAGATGGCACCCGAGGATATGGAGAAGACAACATTCATCACACCTTGGGGAACATTCTGTTATCGAGTGATGCCCTTCGGTTTGAAGAACGCCGGAGCCATGTATCAACGAGCTATGACCACCTTGTTTCATGATATGATGCACAAGGAAATCGAGGTATATTTTGATGATATGATCGCTAAGTCAAGAACGGAAGTTGAACATGTAGAGCACCTGTTGAAGCTTTTTCAGCGTTTGAGGAAGTATAAGCTCCGTCTGAATCCCAACAAGTGTACATTTGAAGTCCGTTCCGGCAAGCTATTAGGCTTTATTGTTAGAGAGAGAGGTATTGAGGTTGATCCTGCAAAGGTCAAAGCAATACAAGAGATGCTGCGCCCAAAACTGAGAAGCAAGTCCGAGGTTTTCTTGGCCGCTTGAATTATATTTCTAGATTCATATCCCACATGACTGCCACATGTGCACCGATATTCAAGCTCCTCCGGAAAGATCATTCCCATGATTGGATCGAAGATTGCCAGAAAGCTTTTGACAGTATTAAAGAGTATCTGTCTGAGCCTCCGATTTTGTCTCCACCCGTGGAAGGAAGACCTTTGATTATGTATCTGACTGTTCTTGAAGACTCAATGGGTTGTGTCCTTGGTCAGCAAGACGAATCAGGAAAGAAAGAATATGTTATTTACTACTTAAGCAAGAAGTTCTCCGATTGTGAGTCTCAATATTCAATGCTCGAAAAGACATGTTGTGCTTTGGCTTGGGCTGCTAAGCGCTTACGCCAGTATATGTTGAATCATACGACTTGGTTGATATCCAGAATGGATCCAATCAAGTATATCTTCGAGAAGCCTGCCTTAACAGGGAGGATTTCCCGTTGGCAGATGTTGTTATCTGAGTATGATATTGAGTATCGAGCTCAGAAGGCTATTAAAGGTAGTATCTTGGCTGACCACTTGGCACATCAGCCGATTGAGGATTATCAGCCAGTTCAATATGACTTCCCAGATGAGGAGATTCTGTATTTGAAAATGAAAGATTGTGATGAGCCTACACTCGATGAAGGGCCAGAGCCTGGTTCCAAATGGAGTATGGTATTTGATGGCGCTGTAAATCAGTATGGAAATGGTATTGGGGCAGTGATTATTACTCCTCAGGGCACACATTTTCCTTTTATAGCAAGGCTAACTTTCAAATGCACGAATAACATGGCTGAGTATGAAGCTTGTATTATGGGATTGGAGGAATGCATTGATCTAAGGATCAAGCATCTTGATGTATATGGTGATTCGGCCCTCGTTGTTAATCAGATTAAGGGTGAATGGGAAACGAATCAGCCTGGTCTCATTCCATATAGAGATTATGCGAGGAGGATTTCAACATTCTTTACTGAGGTTGACTTCCATCATATTCCTCGAGATGAGAATCGGATGGCAGACGCTCTTGCTACACTTGCTTCGATGATTGTGGTTAAACTTTGGAATGAAGTCCCCAATATCACTATGATGCGCTTGGACAGACCAGCTCATGTATTTGCAGTAGAAGAGGTGAAAGATGATAAGCCGTGGTATCATGATATCAAGTGTTTCCTTCAGAACCAGATTCACCCGCCTGGGGCATCTGTGAAAGATAGGAAGACTTTGAGGAGATTATCGGGAAGTTTCTACTTCAATGGTGATGTGCTTTATAAGAGAAATTTTGACATGGTTCTGCTCAAATGCGTGGGTAGACACGAAGCAGGCCTGTTGATGACTGAGGTCCACGAGGGTTCATTTGGTACTCATTCCAATGGACATGCCATGGCTAGAAAGATGTTGAGAGCAGGCTACTATTGGCTGACAATGGAGTCTGACTGCTGCAAATATGTGAAGAAATACCTCAAGTGTCAGATTTATATGGATAAGATTCATATTCCCCCGACACTTCTGAATGTGATTTCATCACCATGGCCTTTCTCCATGTGGGGAATTGATATAATTGGCATGATAGAGCCGAAAGCGTCTAATGGACACAAATTTATTCTCGTCGCAATTGATTACTTTACCAAGTGGGTTGAAGCGACATCATATGCAAGTGTGACCAGGCAGGTGGTCGTGAAGTTTATTAAGAACCAACTCATATGCCGTTATGGTGTGCCAGATAAGATCATTACTGATAATGGATCTAACTTGAACAACAAGATGATGAAAGAACTGTGTAGTGAGTTCAAGATTACGCATCACAACTCTTCTCCCTATAGACCCAAGATGAATGGGGTTGTTGAAGCTGCTAACAAGAACATCAAGAAGATTATCCAAAAGATGGTTGTCACGTATAAGGATTGGCATGAGAAGTTGCCATTTGCTTTACATGGATATCATACGTCTGTCCGCACTTCAACAGGGGCAACCCCTTTCTCTCTTGTTTACGGCATGAAGGTTGTGCTCCCAGTAGAGGTGGAGATCCCATCAATGAGAGTCTTGATGGAGGCCAAGTTTACTGACGCTAAATGGGTTCAGAGTCATTACGATCAGCTGAATTTGATCGAAGAAAAGAGATTAACTGCCATGTGCCATGGACAATTATATCAACAAAGGATGAAGAAAGCTTTTGATAAGAAGGTCAAGCCTCGTGTGTTCCGAGAAGGTGACCTTGTGCTCAAGAAAGTCTTGTCTTTCGCGCCCGATTCCAGGGGCAAGTGGACTCCAAACTATGAAGGTCCATATGTTGTTAGGAGAGCCTTTTCAGGCGGTGCTTTGATACTTACAACTATGGATGGGGAGGATTTCACTCGTCCTGTGAATTCAGATGCAGTCAAGAAATACTTCGCCTAAAATAAAAACAGAATAGCTCGCTAAGTTGAAAACCCGAAAGGGCGACTTAGGCAAAAATGAGCGTCTCGGTGGATTGAAAACCCGAAAGGGCGGTCCGGGAAAAAGTTAGAGACATAAAAAATGAATATATGTATCCCGCTAGATTGAGTACCTCACCCTGGGGCAATCTAGGCAAAAATTAGGGATTTGGAAGGTAACTGCATCCTGACGAGACTTTGTTCTACAAGCTGTCTTCTGTTAAAGAATTTCGCTCAGTCATCATCAACCGAAGCTTCAAATACATCAGATTCAGAATTTGTGGAGAAATACTTATTATGTTCAATGTAGCCCTTTTCCAATATATATCACCAATTTCAAACTTGTAAAAATCTATGGAGTCTTGCCATTTTCAGACTTCCATTCCATCAAATAAATTTGAGCCTTTTATCCAATTATTTGCACTCTTGTGTGTTTCTATTTGTCGCAACGCGAAAAAAAATCGGCGGGGAAAATCCAGAGCCGCCACCGACGCTATTCATCCTATGACGGAAAGGGAGCGCAGGACTAACCTAAGAAAGGGAAAGGAACGGTCTTACGACCAGAGATTACAAAGTACGGGAGTCGGTTATGCAAGGGGAAGGTGTTAGCACCCCTCACGTTCGCCGTACTCGACGGGATCCACGCTCAAAAGATAGCTCAAAGGAAAGGAAAGGGTTGCTGCTAATAAACTGCTCAAAGAAACTGCACAAACTGGAACAATAAACAGGTGGGGGAGAGAAAGAAGACGGAGGAAGTGGACTCGGCAGGATGTTGCATCCTGGGCCTACGTAGTTTGTCAGAAACAAACATCAGAGTCGACGTAGTTCGGGAAAAGGGGACATGCTCGCTAGGACATCTCATCCTATGCCTACGTATCTTCTTTATCCAGAGGAGAATTAGAGCACTCGTAGCTCGGCTAATGCACGCTGAAACAAGACACCAAAAAGGGACGTTGAGACGTCAAAAGAAAACACCCAAAAGGAAACAGAATGCCAATACATGGACTTACACCCGACTCCTGACAATAACAAGAAAGGAAACAGAATGCCAATACATGGACTTACACTCGACTCCTAACAATAACAAAAAGGAAACAAAATGCCAATACATGGACTTACACCCGACTCCCAACAATAACAAACGCTAACCAGCAAACACCAAAGAAAAAGGTTATCAGAACGGACCCCAACAAAGTAACCAAATATCCAGAATAAACCCCCGATATGTGCAACCAATTACCACAAATGAACCCCCAAAGATGAACCCCAAGTGAATAACAATCATCACAAATGAACCCCGAAGATGAACCCCAATGTGAATAACTATTATCACAAATGAACCCCAAAGATGAACCCCAAGTGAATATCAATCGTCACAAATGAACACCGAAGACGAACCCCAAATGAATAAAAATTGCCATAAATGAACCCCCAATATGAACCCCATGTAATAACAGAAGAACTCCCCCAAATCAATATAGGTGAACCCCGAATGGATAACAGGTAACCAAAGTGAACCCCAACTAATGAACCCCGACTAATAACAGAAGAAATCCCCCAAGGTATGAACATACAACACACACACACACACTGAATAAACGGGTACTCACACCAACGCCAACAAATGCCGAAAACAAAGGCTCGAAACGGTAAACACAAGTCGAGAATAAGGGTGAAGACACGCGAAAACAAAGAAAAGGGTGCCCGGAGAGATTGCTCTCAACCTCCTGCCTACGTATCTCATCTGGTATGAGAATCAGGGCGACGTAGTTCCCCTTACCAGGGGTAAAACACTCTTTTAACCAGAGACCGGGGAAACAACAAACTAATAGGGAGACTAAGACTCGAGCCTAATAGTTGTCATGCAATCAATATCCCTAAGTTGACGTCTCTAACAAGAATTTGACTCAACCTAGACGCGAGTCAACTCAAGTCTAAACTCTACATACGTTCAACTTCCTCAAAAGTTATTGTACGACTCCTATAGAAATGGAGATGAGAAGAGGAAAGCACATAAACACACCAACACAAGTGAACAAACATCACACACTATAACCATACAAGAGTCTCAAACAATGGGTGGGCTTTAGTCAAGAGGGGTCATATCAACCTCGACAAACAAGCCAAACTGTAAGGGTAATCAAATGGGCTCTTAACCACTGACATTGAACGTCAGGGTGAGCAGAATAAAACGGTAATGAGGATGAGACCTCATAGCTCTTTACCCTGGCTAGGGTGAGCTCCTGACACAGAAAGCGTGGGGATCCAGAAAGCGGGATCCTTTTCCACTTGACAGACTCTGAACAAAAGATCTGGGGCACATGTTCAGAAGCATCAGCACGTAGTGCGAGCATAAAGAACGACACACTGAATAACGGGGAATCGGTTACAGATCCCTACCTTCCGTCAATTGCCTCTTCTCTAGGAGGTCTTATCAAATATAACATGCCTCTTCTTGGGGAGGTCTTTGGGCACAATTTTAAACAAACACAAACAGAGCCTCTGAAGGAGGACTTGCCAGCAAAATGCCTGTCAAAAAGGTGACAGGACTTCAGACTACATGAAGTAAGAAGCTAACTACCTGAGTGGTGTGTCAACCACAATCCAATGCTAAAGCAAGAGCTAAAGCAAGTAAGCAACTAAGGTACCTGTACAAAGACTAAACAGTTAGTACTTCAATCATAAAACCAGAAGACAAGCAGTGAAATCCTGTAACAGTTACACAATTCAATGCATAAGTGCCCTAGCACTCAAACAAGCTCATGAGCTCACCACATCAATTAAAACCCTACAAAATAAAATAGGTCAGAACTCAATGCATTTTGTATCTCACAAGGTGAGAACAAACCCAATCATCAATGATGAGTATCCACCTGAAACAAGCGACAAAGTTAGTTTATGTATATCCAATCAAACACAACAAAGCATAAACAAACAATGTCATGAGATGAATTGAATCACAAATCAGTCCAAACCAATGTAAAAGAGGCAAAGGCTCACACCACAAAGAAGACCCCAAACCAAGTTAAAGAATGGACCAAGAGCCAACCCCAAAATTGGGTCAAAACCTTAGTACAAAGACAAGACTCAAAACCTAACCAAATGACCGATCCAGGACCCATCCTTTTGCACATCACACATTCAAACACTCCCTCCAATGTCCTCAAAAGGACCAGCATCAAATCAATGATCAAGTATCTCAACTTGCTTATGTAATGTAATGACCAAAAATATGCACAAAATGAACTTCCAACTTAGAAAATTCATATCAAACCAGAAATGCATGCAATGACTTTGGGATTTTTCATATAAGTTCCTTATGCCATGAATGTTCAATATGCAAAAGATCAAGTCCAGAATGATGCAAATGCTATGTGAACAAAAATGCACCAATTCAATGTCAAAAATGTGACACAAATTGTCACATTTTTCTCTATGTGTCAAAAATGATAATAACAGGTGAGAAAAAATCCAAACCAGTGACCAAAAATTCATGTCATGTATGAATGTCATGTATGCAAAAGAGTGGATCAGAAGGTTCAAAATTGAGGATTTCATAATGCATTGAATGCACTAGATCAATTTGGCACCATATTGATTCAAAACTTCCCACATAAAAATCCATACGTCAAAAATTCTTGAATTTAACACCATAAAAAAGTAGACACAAATACAAAACTATGAAAAAAAATTGGGACTCAATTGGACAATTTTTGGATTTTTTATGAATTAAACAAAATAACCAAAGTAATTGAAATAAAAAATAGAAAATGGAGGGAAATGCAATATTTGAATAAATCAGAAAAAACACAAGCCATTGGATTTGGCGCGCTTTTGCAATCAACGGCTCACATTTAAACATTGAAACGCATCGTTCCATTAATTGATGTCATCGCCCAGTCAACGTTCAAAGCACGCGTGGCCTTGGTCAAACAAATCATATCCAATCAAACCTCCACGCAGTGCACCACATGGCACACACTCAGCAAACCCTAGCCATTAACACAGACGTCGGAGCTCCGCTCCGGTCGTCTTCCCCGACGAGCCTCCCGGTGGCTCCCACGACGGCGCCACCAAAAGTTTCCAGAAATCCACCAGACCACCACCATTCCACTCAGTTTTCAACGCTGATTCCAAATATCCTATTAGTTTCTCCTCATTCTCCCTAGGTTTTACAAATCGAAGAGAATAAGTTTCTAGATCCAAACTTTCAGTCGCCATGAAATCCTCAATTCTCACTCAATATCAATTCTAATCATATATTCATGATCTATACAACACGATCTACAATTCTATAACCTAAAATCAGCAAAAGGAGAGAGTGAAAATGAAGTCACCTGGAAATGGAGACCTCTGAAATTGTGTTCTCACAAGCTCCGCTGCTCCAGATCAACTCTTTTGAACTTCCTTTGAAGCTTTATGCAAAAAGAAATGGATGAAACCTCTTGAATACACCTCAATTTCCAAATTCGATCACCATGATAATGCATTTGAACTACTCGATTTCTTGAAGAATTGCACCAAACGATGGATGATTCTTGATTAGTGAAGCATGAGGATCAAGAATATGCAATGATCTTTGAGGTTTGTGTGATGAAAATGCAACTTCGAAGAGAGAGATTTTGAGAGAGTTTTTTCAATTCTAGATCTGAAATGGTAGTTATGGCAGTTATGATTAGGGTTTTGCTACTTATACTCCTTGCTAATGACACTGATAATTATTTTAGCCTTTTACTAATCATGATTAGTGAGTTATCATGCCAATTGCAAAGTTGCAAATTAAGCTCTCTTGGCCATGATGCACGTATTCAGCCCCATGCTAGCATTTTAATCCACTCAAGAGCAACCAAGGGTCAGGATTTGAAGATTATTTTGCTTGCATCTTAAGCAAAGAATGAATGGTGAAGATTTGCTTCATTTTGAACATGTGTGAAACAATGAATGTACATGCCTCTTTCATGCATGGCAAGGGCTCATTTTTACTCAAACATGGTCTATGAAGAAAGCTGAACTGAAGCCTTGCCTTGGTTCTTTGTGAATTTTGATTTGTAGCATGATATCATCCTTAGAACAAATGTGAAATAATGTGACTTTTGACCATGAATCTCTGAGGCTTAGCTTGCAAAATTGAGTCAAATGATGTCATTTTGAGGTGCCATGAACATGAGGAGCATTTTGCAAAAAGAATGAACCAATTTGAAGCATTATATCAAAAGTTATGCCATTCTGAATCTCCATGCACACTTTGTGATCAAATGACCATAACTTCTCAACCATTCATCATATGGACATGCATTAGGACTTTTTGGAAAGGGGATACAAGGATCTACAACTTTCATGTTCACCAAAAATCCATTTGAAATCCCTTTGATATTGAAAAGTCAAGTTGAAAGTGGACCAAAAACTTGCCAAATTTGGAAACTTTGAATTATAGGTCATTTTCCATTTTTAGTAACTTTTGCCATGACCTTTGAATCTTCAAGATAGATGTTTAGAATGATGAATAGACCCCATTTGAACATGATTAAGGTATCTCAACTCATTTCCCCACCTCATAGCCCTCAGTTGACTGCATAGTTGACTATTGGTCCTCAGATGACCTTGAAATGTCTTGATCAACTTGAGCCTCTACCACTTGGTGAAGTTGCTTCAAAATTAAACCATAGCTCATGTAAGCTCCTTATAATAATCATGTGATCCTCATCCCAAGAAAATACCTCATCTCTTTGAGAAACCCTTGTTGGAAGAACTGCATTGATTAGGGTTGACCAGAGGTCACAACCCTAATCCAGAGGAACTTGAGGATGAACTCTGAAACCTTTGATGATGATAGAACCATGATGATGGTGATATGTCCTTTCAGATAAGATGATGCTCAAGACCTTTGAAGAATCAAGAAACCCTAATTGGAATCCATACCCTCAGATGGTTGATGACCAATTCATAGAGACCCTCAGGCTTGAATCACCTAACTTCCCCACCTTTGAAAAGACTTTGGAGGATGACCTTCTTATTTTCATATGAGATACAAAATGCAATGCCTAATTCCCTAAAACATGAAATGCAATGCCCCAAACTAGTCTCAAGAAGAGGAGGGCAAATTTTGAGGTGTTACAGTTGCCCCTATTCAATCCACTTTGAACCTGTCGATATGAACAGCCTCAGCTTTCAGATGATCAGGGAGAAGAGTGGTTAAATACCAAGAACAAACGAACAATTTGCGCTCCACTGGAAATTTTCTTTTTGTTATTTTTTTTTGCTTTTTCTTGAACCCCAAAAACTTCTTTGAGTTTTTTTTCTTGGACCCCTACACAAATATTTCTCTTTCGCGCGGATGATACCTGATCATCGCATTTGAACCCCGACAACTTCATGTCACTCTTGCTGCCAAATAATGAACCCCGTTCTCCATCTGAACCCCAGTCGCCTGACGATAACTCTCGATCGTCATTGTGAACCCCATTCTCCAGAAGACACCCTGTGTTTCCTTTTCTCCATTTGAACCCCGTTCTCCATTCTCCCGTGCTAATTCCGTTGGCAACGTCGGAAATAACACCAACCACCACTCTGATGGCGACATACCAGAGGGTATACCTTCACAAAAGGAAGGTAACATGTGCATTTCTTCCCTTGAAGACACCCATACCGACTTCTGTTGGCCTCGCCAAAGTCTAAGGTGACACATGATCGGAAGACTATCCTGAGGACCTCATCCCGGATACAATCTTCAACTCCAATCTCCATCTTCAGTTGAACCCCGTTCTCTAGAAAATGCCTAGCACTTCCTTGTCTCCTGGTGGACCCCAATCTCCGCGCTGATCGCGTAACGTTCTCCAATCTTCATTTCCATCTCCGGACGACGAAATCACTTCCTCCAATATCGCGCTACTGGGGAATACGGTTGATTCAAAATCAAGATGCCGAACTCCTCAGAGTAACATCTTCATCAACCAGCTAAACCACCTCTCAAACGGTAACCACGGCTCGAGACTAGCTTATGCTTGCAATGCCGATGCATGAGTTTTACAGCGTAATGCTCCATAACCATGGAAATGCTACGCAATTAGTTATGCAATATGCTATGCTTCTCTAAATGATGAATGCATAAAAAGTATCCCCCTCAGGGGACGGCATGAGAAACTCTGTTGAGGAACTCGATATCGCTCCAATCTCCGACCCTGCTTGGGATATCACTGATGCCGAGAAAAGAGTAACCCCCACGGGGGATGACCTCTACTGAACTCGATCTGCTTGGCGACTTTACTGGGGAAAAAACTACCAACACACACCCCTGCCGGGGGAACAGCAACCATCAGGCCTGGCTACTGAGGAAACACCGACCTCGAACCCGTTGGGGAGATACGGAATATTTGACACGGAACACCCGTCGATTCGTCGAACACCGGTATTCACCATCTAACCACAGTGTCAATTTTCCACTTTTGAGAGCTCCCAGACTCATCCGATCTTTTCCGATTCATCACCTTGTACTCTTGACTTCTCTCTACTTCAAGAAAATCAACCTCCTTAGATTCGTGCCAACTCTCCAGTCTTCAGACTTTGAAGAGTCTTCTTGATTAACCCCCTAGGATCGTCGCAATTCTTTCGCCGTCTCTACACCATTTTTCAATTCCTCATCCCTGATTGGACCTCAAAGGATTCTTTTGTCAAAAAGAAACGCTTCGCACCACCACCTACAAGTGAGTGAAAATAACCAACAGCACCTGCAAAAGAGATCGTCAAATAAAACGTGCCCCAGGCGTGCCAAAATTTCAACACCCAGGTCACTCTACCTTCCGAATAAGATTTCAAGTTTCAATCCTCTAAACATGCATTAGAAGAGACCCCTACATCTCAAAATGCAAAGATTCTTATCAAAATAAACAGATGTTTTTGCAATCAAAGCGGTAATGAGAACAAAAACAAAATTATTTGACTGAATATGCATTTTATTGATTGAAAAAGGTGGCTCGTAACTGAGGAGTACACAGGAAGCAATCCCTGAAAAGAGGTAATTGCACACAAAAGGAAAATCTATCCTAATGGCAATATGAACCCGTGATCTTATCGAGTTCCAACCCGGTTACAACCCATATGTCCTCAAGACTCTCCGCGCTTTCTGCCTTCCGAAACAAGACGCTTCCGACCGATCTCTGCTTTTAGATTATCCATGTGTCATATCCAAAGTACAAACGACCATGCTAGACGCAGTTGTTCGTTTCACTCCCTCTTTTGCCTGGACGCCCTTTCGGGTTTTCAGTCCACCGGGATACCCTTTTTTGCCCAAGCCGCCCTTGTGGGGTTTTCGACTTGCCGGGTGTACAGTTTTTTTTCTTTTTATCCCTAATTTTTTCCCGAACCTTTTTCATTTTCATTTTTTTTTCATTTTTCTTTTTTTGGTTCGCCGAGATTCCCATTTTTGCCTGGACTATTTTATTCTTTCCGTCCAGCGGGTCTCTTATACGAAGTATTTTTTAACTGCGTATGCATTCACAGGGGATGGAAAATCCTCACCATCCATGGTCGTCAACAACAAGGCTCCGCCAGAGAAAACCTTCTTGACCACGAATGGACCTTCATAATTGGGTGTCCACTTGCCCCGACGATCGTTCTGAGGAGGAAGGATCCTTTTCAACACCATATCTCCCACATGGTACACACGAGGTCGCACCCTTCGGTCAAAAGCACGCTTCATTCGCTGCTGGTACAACTGCCCATGACAAACGGCCGCCAGCCTCTTTTCCTCAATCAGGCTCAACTCTTCATACCGAGTCCTTACCCATTCAGCCTCTTCCAATTTCACATCCATCAGGACTCTCAATGACGGAATCTGGACCTCAACTGGTAGCACAGCTTCCATCCCATACACAAGCGAGAAAGGCGTTGCCCCAGTAGATGTACGCACTGAGGTTCGATACCAGTGCAACGCAAACAGCAACATCTCGTGCCAATCCTTATAGGTCACGACCATTTTTTGCACAATCTTCTTAATATTCTTATTAGCTGCCTCGACCGCCCCATTCAACTTTGGACGATAAGGAGAAGAACTGTGATGCTCGATCTTGAACTCCCGGCACAGTTCTACCATCATCTTGTTGTTGAGATTAGAACCATTATCAGTGATGATTCTTTTGGGAACCCCATATCTGCAAATGATGTCTCTTTTCAGGAATCTGGCCACAACCTGTTTTTTCACGTTTGCATAAGACGCCGCTTCCACCCACTTGGTGAAGTAATCAATAGCCACTAATATGAACCGGTTCCCATTCGATGCCATAGGCTCGATCTTTCCGATCATATCAATGCCCCACATAGCAAACGGCCACGGAGACGACATCAAACTCAACGGATTTGGAGGCACGTGCACCTTGTCAGCATAAATCTGGCATTTATGACATTTCCGCACGAAGGTAAAACACTGAGCCTCCATTGTCATCCAGTAATATCCAGCCCTTAGCAACTTTTTCACCATCGCATTCCCGCTGGCGTCGGTACCAAACAATCCCTCGTGCACCTCTTTCATCAATTGGCTTGCCTCTTTTTCATCGACACATCTGAGCAAAACCCTATCAAAATTCCTCTTGTACAAAACCCCATCTTTATTCAGATAGAACGCCATGGCCAACCTCCTCAGAGTCTTTCGGTCCTTCTTAGTGTAAGAACAAAAATTGGTCTACAACAGATTCCATGATTTTGATGATAACAAAGGATGAAACCAAAATTGGCACCCTAACGAAAAGTTTCTAAGTGTGCAGGATTCTAAGGAAAGAAGGAAGAAATCATCAGATACATAATCATATCAGATACAAATTATCAGAAGACCAGAAGCATCTGAAGAAGAAACACGTTCAAGAAAGTCTAACTCTGAGTAAAACAGCAAAATATCATAAGCATCTGAACAAGAAGTACGCTCTAGAAGTTCTGACTCTAAACAACGGTATGTCAAACTCCAGAAGCTATCAGCGCTATCTGAAGAAACCATCAGAACTCAAAAGAGATCAACATCAGAAGTAAGATTCCAAGATTTCCAGAAACACGAAGACTCTGATTATGGAATTGCCAAATAAGGATGAGTAACGTTAACTTCAAATAAAGTTTTGGAAATGGATTTCCTCATACAGAAAGAGACGTTAAACTCCAAATTCAAATGAAAAGGAACTATATTTGGAAAGTAGTCATTCAAGGAGAGAAAGTCATTTTGGCAAAAAGCTATTTCAGTTATGACATTGATTCAAAGCATTGACCATCAGTTTCAACGACTACTTCACTCCTATATATAAAGGACTGCAAATCAACATTGACATAAGAATAAGCACAACAAAAAATACTGAAAGATCAGCACACATAAAAGCATTTTATTCTCTCAATCTTCACGAAGCTTTTGCTTAAAAACGTGAAACACATTGTTCTTACTGTTGTAATATTTGCTTATCTTAGAAGCACTCTAGATTACATAAGTTTTCATATTTGTTGTATTTCCTCAAGTGACTTTGTGCAGTCTGTATACTTGAGAGGACTAAGAGATCTTTCTCTTAGACGTTGTTTGTAATCAATCTTTCAAGATTAGTGGATTAAGTCCTTGTTGAAGGCGAAATCACCTTGGCCGGGTGGACTGGAGTAGCTTTGTGTTATAAGCGAACCAGTATAAAATCCTTGTGTGATTTTCATTTTGAAAAAGCGCTTATTTTCCAAACAATTCAAACCCCCCCTTTCTTGTTTTTCTCACCTTCAATTGGTATCAGTGCTCCGGCTCTGTTATTGATTTTCTAATCAAACACTTAACAGTGTAGAGAGATCCAGAACGAGAAAAACTATGGCCCACACAAATGAAAAGGATAGTTACAATGCTAAGCCTCCTATCTTTGATGGAGAGAAATTCGATTACTGGAAAGATAGAACTGAAAGTTTCTTTCTAGGCTATGATGCTGATCTCTGGGACATTGTCACAGATGGATACAAACCTCCTGTCACAGAGGATGGAGCTGAAGTTCCCAGAAGTAAGATGTCAGATGATCAGAAGCGAGTTTTCAAAAATCATCACAAGGCCAGAACCATACTCCTCAATGCTATATCTTACAACGAGTATGAAAAGATCACCAACAGAGAAACAGCCAAAGACATACTTGACTCTCTAAGGATGACTCATGAAGGAAACTCTCAGGTCAAAGAGACAAAGGCTCCGGCGCTTATCCAGAAATATGAAGCTTTCAAAATGGAAGATGACGAAGCCATAGAGGCAATGTTCTCTAGATTCCAAACTCTGATTGCAGGTCTCAAAGTTCTAGACAAAGGATACACAACTGCAGATCACGTCAAAAAGACAGTCAGAAGTCTGCCAAAGAAATGGAGACCCATGGTTACTGCTCTGAAGCTGTCAAAGGATCTGAACAATATCAGTCTTGAAGAACTTGTCAGTTCCCTCAGAAGCCATGAGATAGAACTAGAGGAAGATGAGCCTCAGAAAAGGAACAAGTCCGTAGCATTAAAGTCCAGATATGAAAGACGCAAACCTGACAGAACCAAAGCTGTCCAGGCAGAAACTGAAGATACTGATGACTCTGAACTAGAAGATTCTGATGATGAAGAAGAATTGTCCCTCCTGACCAGAAGAGTTAAACAACTCTGGAAAAAGAGGAACAACAACTTCAGAAGACCAAGACCCAAAGGGGATCGATCAGAATCAACCTCAAAAGGTAAAACTAACAAAGATATTACTTGTTATGAATGTAAAGAAACAGGTCACTACAGGAATGAATGCCCCAAGCTAAAGAAAGATAATTCTAGAAAAGAAAGCTTCAAGAAAAATACCTTCAGGACAAAGAAAGGATTAATGGCTACCTGGGATGATAGTGAATCTGGGTCATCAGAATCTGACTCTGATGAAAAGGCCAACGTGGTACTTATGGCTACCACATCGAGGAGCAGCTCAGATGAAGAATCTGAAGAGGTATTTTCTGAACTCTCTCGATCTGATCTAGAATCATGCTTGTCATAAACTCTTAGCTCATATCAGAAATTAAAACAAAAGCTTAAAAACATAAAAGGTTGTCTTAAAGCAAAATTTGAAGAATGTGGCAAGCTTGAGATGAAAATTCTAGCGCGGGAAGATACAATCAGATCTTTAACATTAGAAAGAGATGGAGCAAAAAGAAAAAGCTTAGTATTAGAAGAAGCGTTGTCTCAAGCACCACAAACTTCAAATAAATTAATTTATGAATACGAAGAAGCCTTTCAAGAATTTCTGAAAAATGGAATAGGTAGGAGTATTATGGCATCCATGATTTATGGAGTCAGTCAGAACAATAAAAAGGGAATTGGGTATGATCCTAAGGAAGATAAAACTTCTACTAGTGACCAACTTAAATCTCCATTTTCATATCACTATACACACACACAAGAACAAAAATTTGAAAATGCTAGAAAACCCAAAGTCATAAGAAACTCTGGGAAAACTAATCAGAAAGGACCCAAGAGATTCTGGGTACCGAAAGATAAGATTGTGTATGTTGCAGATATCCTTATGTAGCAAAGTTCAGACACCAGTCATGGTACCTGGACTCTGGATGCTCGCGACACATGACGGGAAGAAAGTCTATGTTCCAAAGTCTGGAACTTAAAGACGCTGGATTTGTAGGCTTCGGAGGAGATCAGAAAGGAAGGATCAGAGGCTCCGGAACTATTGGTAATGGTACTCTTCCCTCTATATCTGATGTCCTTTACGTAGAAGGATTAATGCATAACTTGTTATCCATAAGTCAATTAAGTGATAACGGTTATGATGTAATCTTTAATCAAAAGACATGTAAAGCCATTAATCAGAACGATGGCTCGGTCCTTTTCACAGGCAAGAGGAAAAACAACATTTATAAAATTAATCTTTCTGATTTAAAAGAACAAAATGTTAAATGTCTGATGTCTGTTCATAAAGAGCAATGGGTATGGCATAGACGCTTGGGCCACATTAGCATGAGAAAACTTTCTCAGCTAAATAAACTCGAGTTAGTCAGAGGCCTGCCTAAACTGAAGTTTTCTTCAGATGCTCTGTGTGAAGCATGTCAGAAAGGAAAATTTTCAAAAACATCCTTTAAAAAGAAAAATACTGTCTCTACCTCTAAGCCTCTGGAACTTCTCCACATTGACTTATTTGGTCCTGTGAAAACAGCATCAGTCAATGGAAAGAAGTATGGACTAGTCATTGTTGATGATTACAGTCGCTGGACATGGGTGAAATTCCTAAAGCACAAGAGTGAGTCTCACTCTGTTTTCACTAGTTTCTGCTCCAAAGTGCAAAAAGAATTTGACTCTAAAATTATTAGAGTCAGAAGTGATCATGGTGGAGAATTTGAAAACAAAGATTTTGAGGAATTATTTGACTCTAATGGAATATCCCATGATTTCTCCTGCCCTAGAACTCCACAACAAAATGGAGTTGTAGAGAGGAAGAATAGGACACTCCAAGAGATGGCCAGAACCATGATAAATGAAACTAATATGGAAAAGCACTTTTGGGCAGAAGCTGTAAATACAGCGTGTTACATTCAGAATAGAATCTCTATAAGACCTATTCTGGAAAAGACTCCCTATGAACTGTGTAAAGGAAGAAAACCAAACATTTCATATTTTCATCCTTTTGGATGTTCTTGCTTTATCTTAAACACTAAAGAACATCTGAACAAGTTTGATTCCAAAGCACAGAAAGGTATTATGTTAGGATACTCAAAACGCTCCAAACGCTACAGAGTATACAACACAGAAACCAAAATTGTGGAAGAATCAATTCATGTCAGATTTGATGATAAGCTTGATCCTGAAAAGTCAAAGCTAGTTGAGAATTTTGCAGATTTAGAAATCACTCTTGCAGGATCTGATAAAGTTCCAGAAGCAACTGTCACTCAAAACTCTGAAGTAATTAAATCCCCAGAAATCCCAAAGAAAGTTAAAAGTCGTATCAACGTATCTGAAGATTTGATTCTGGGAAACAAGGACGAACCTGTCAGAACCAGATCTACCTTCAGGACCTCTGAAGATACTCCTCTGGGACTAGTGTCTCTGATTGAGCCTACGTCCTGTGATGAAGCACTTCAAGATAACGACTGGATTTCAGCCATGCAAGAAGAATTAGATCAATTCACAAAGAATGATGTCTGGGATCTTGTTCCAAAGCCCAGAGGCACTCATGTTATTGGAACCAGATGGGTATTCAGAAACAAGCTGAATGAGAAAGGAGAAGTCGTCAGAAACAAAGCTCGACTAGTAGCTCAGGGTTACAGTCAACAAGAAGGTATTGACTATAATGAAACCTTTGCTCCAGTCGCAAGGTTAGAATCTATTCGTCTTCTTGTATCTTTTGCTATTAACCATTCTATTAAATTATATCAAATGGATGTCAAGAGTGCATTTCTTAATGGTTATATATCAGAAGAAGTGTATGTCAACCAACCTCCAGGTTTTGAAAATCCAAATTTTCCAGAACATGTTTTTAAACTTAAAAAATCTTTATATGGACTTAAACAAGCTCCCAGAGCTTGGTATGAACGTTTAAGCAATTTTCTTCTGGAACATAATTTTATCAGAGGGAAAGTTGATTCCACACTCTTCTGTAAGAACCTTAACAATGATCTCATGATATGCCAGATATACGTTGATGATATTATTTTTGGTTCAGTTAACGCCTCTGTTTGTCAAGAATTCTCTGAGTTAATGCAGGCAGAATTTGAAATGAGCTTAATGCAAGAACTAAAGTTCTTTCTGGGAATTCAAATTAACCAAACTTCAGAAGTTACATATGTTCATCAAAGAAAATATATTAAAGATGTTCTGAAGAAATTTGACATGGCTGAATGTAACTCTGCAAAAACTCCCATGCATCCAACATGCATTCTTGAAAAGGATGAAGTAACCAAAAAGGTTTGTCAGAAGCTCTATCGAGGTATGATAGGCTCTCTTCTCTATCTGACTGCTACTCGTCCTGATATTCTCTTTAGTGTCTGTCTCTGTGCCAGATTCCAATCAGATCCTAGAGAATCTCATTTAACAGCAGTTAAGAGAATTCTCAAGTATCTGAAAGGAACTCCTAACCTGGGCCTGATGTATGAGAAAACATCAGAGTATAGACTTTCGGGTTACTGTGATGCAGATTATGCAGGAGATAGACTAGAACGAAAAAGCACATCTGGAAATTGCCAGCTTCTGGGAAACAATCTGATATCCTGGGCTAGCAAGAGACAGTCAACTATTGCTTTATCTACTGCAGAAGCAGAATATATCTCAGCATCACTGTGCACAACTCAGATGCTCTAGATGAAGAATCAGTTAGAAGATCTGCAAATCTTCGAGAGTAACATTCCTATCTTCTGTGATAATACTGCTGCCATTTGTCTAAGTAAGAATCCCATTCTACATTCCAGAGCTAAACACATTGAAATAAAACATCATTTTATCAGAGACTATGTTCAGAAAGGGATAGTAACATTGAAGTTCATTGATACAAATCATCAATGGGCAGATATCTTTACTAAGCCTCTAGCTGAAGATAGATTTCTTTTTATCTTAGAAAATCTGAACATTCAAAATTGCCCTGAATGAAGTATGGCTCTGAAGATGTAAAATGAGACTCTGACATAAACAAATGTGTTTCTGCCTCTGACTCTGATACTTCTACCAGTTAAGAAGATATCTGAGTTGGAAATCTCCAGGAACCAATCCTTTGGTATTCCTGAAGATCAGATACATCAACACGTGGAGCACTTAGCGTCTAACCCTAGAACTTCTAGACAGCTGTCCTGAAGAAATTCAAAGGTCAGACGATTGAGATCTCCTCGAGCAGTGTGCATACTGTTGGGATTAGACCCTCATTAATGAGCCTTAATCATGTCTCCCCCAAGCGTGCTAACTTGATTCTTGTGCTAACGCTGAAATGTGTGTCATTTTGCATGTGTTTTCGCCTAGGGTATTTAAACACTTTTCTCACATTTCACACACTTATCACTCTCACTCACTCTCAAACCCTCTTTGAAGCATTTTTGCAAACACTTCATCTTCATCAACTATGGATGCTCAACAACAACAAGTTTTCAACTTTTCTCAACAAATGGAATCCAACGCCACTGCCCAAAGTTCAAGCATTCCAACTCCAACGGTTACAGGCGTTTCCATTACTCCAGTGTACAAGGAACCCCATGTTCTTGATCGTCAACCTCATATCAACCTAGCAACTCCCTTTGAGGGACTGGACGTGTTATGTGAAACACTGGTGGACTTCGACAACATGAGGAGAAATGGAGTAGATCTTACTGAAGAACTCCGTCTACAAGGGTGGGAAAACTACTTCCAAAGGCTGTATGGCCCTGTTTACCCAAATCTCATCAAAGAATTCTGGAGATTTGCTGACGCTGATGACCATTTCATCGTCTCCTATGTTTTGGGGGTAAAGATAGTGATTACTGAAAAGTCAATTGCTTCTTTACTGAACATGGAGAAAGATGGAGGAAAAAGGATTTACAACATTAACCCTAGGTCAAGGCGCATTGCTGAAGAAATCAATCCAACCATCTTCAAACTCAACACTGAAGGAAATCCTTCAAAGAACAAAGAACTTCATCAGAACCTCAGAGTATGGCTCAAGATCATTCTGGGAACCATTCATCATCGCCCAGCATCAAACTCCTCTGACTACATCAATGCAAATCAGAAGTGCATTCTGTATTGCATTCACAAGGGTGTAAAGCTCTGCCTTCCTGCACTTCTCTTCAGATATCTCAGAGACTCTGTAAGGGAGACAAGAAACAACATGAAACCCAGATCCTACATCCCTCTGGGAAGGCTTATATCTGATGTTTTCATTGAGAATGGGTTGGTAGATCATCTGGAGAAGAACAGGTTGATGCAAGATCTGGCGATAGATACTGGAAGACCTTTGAACGCCAGAAATCTCAAGAGTATGGGAATTCTAAAGAAGATTCAAGTCAGACCCACTATGGATACCTCCTGGGATGACTTGAAAGATCAGAGGAAGCTGCCCCATGGTCTTGCAAGGTTCTTCAAGAATGAACCCGTAGATGCAATCCTCCACTACATGCAACGTCTGAAGGATGAAGGAGTCGACATATCTGATTTCAGATTGGACGATTGTCTAGATTCAGAAGAAGACTTTGTCGGATTCAAAAGAGGTCCCCCTAAGAATAAGTCTTCAAAGGCAAAGAGAGCAAGAATAGGAGAAACTTCTGGAACCAGATCTCCAGCGCCTCTGCAAGAAACTACTGGTACGTCTGCTCCCTCTATTCCCTCTGAACAACTTATGGCTTCTTCTAATCCTCTCCCAACACCAGCCATATACACAACCTCTGAAACCCCACCTTCTACAACCAGAACCTCACAACCTCTACCCAAAATTAATCTTGCCCAAACATCTTTACCACGTTTTGAAGCTGAAGAAATGAACCAAACCACTTCCTCTTCATCATCTTCAGAACCAGAATCACCTCCATACCTTATCCTCTCCTCAGACCCAGAAAACTCTGACCCTAGCTCTCCAACCTTAGCCCAACTTCAGGCTCTAAACCACAACTCTCAACAACCACAACAACCTCCACTTGAATCTGAAGCAACTTCACCTCCCCCAGAACAAACAACCAACATCCCTTCTGAAGACCAACCTTCTGAAACTCAACCCTCTGACCTCCACACCTCTGATATCACCCCTCCAAACACCTCAGCTGAACCTGAACCTGAACCTGAAGCTGAACCTGAACCTCTAACATTAAATCTCATCCCTCCAACCTCTTCACCTCAAACCTCTGAACCTAACCTTTCTGTACCTACCCTTGAGGAAGCCATAAAGCTGGTCGCAGGGGCTTCAGTACAAAAGGTCAAGTCTCTGACCATTAACTCTGAAGTCAGTGATGATCCTGACTCTGTAAGGACACACTGGAACAGAGTCATTGGCTGGATGACCTCTGAGGCTTTTAGACTGAAGAACATCTCTGAACAAGTCAGAAATGGCTACATCAGAGATGCTGAGGCAAGACTCCAGGAAAGACTTGCAAGAGAAGCTGAAGCTAGAAGGCTAGAGGAAGAGAGACTGGCAAAGGAAGCTGAAGAAGAAGCTAGAAGGCTAGAGGAAGAAAGGGCAAAGGAAGCTGAAGCTAAAGCTCTGGCTGATGCTGCTGCTGCTGCCGAAGCTGAAGCACAAGCTGCTGCTGAAGCTGAAGCAAAGGCCGCTGCTGAAGCACAACAGGCTCTGACTCAGGGGGAGTCCTCATCTGTCGTTCCTATGGTTCTCCAGACGCTGGAAGAACTTAAGAAAGATCAGCAGGAACTCCGTGCCAGAATGGATAAACAAGATACCGTCAATGACAACATTCAGAGCATGCTGGCTCAATTGCTTCAGAGATTGCCTCCGCCTCCCAACCCCTAGGCACTTAGGATTTTTATTTGCTTGTTGTTTTGTTTCTGATGTTTACTTGTTCTTTTTGACTCTGTTGCCTTTTTATCTGAATACAATGTTTTTCTCTTGAATTTTATTTTTGCTATGTCTTTTTGATTCTGACAAAAAGGGGGAGAAGTCATTAATAGCTCTGATGAAAATACTGTCTAAATACCTTAAGCACTCTGCAATATATTTTTCTTAAAAATAAATTTATCTAACTCTAGACTTAAGAAATTGCAGAAGGTATCAAGAAACCTCACTGCTTGGAAGCTCTGGTAAGAACTTCTGAACTCCCTAGCCTATCTCAGGGGGAGCTCTTGTCTATCTGATCTGATATTGCTTATGTTTCATCTGCTAATTAAGTTTGTTTTGTCATCATCAAAAAGGGGGAGATTGTAAGAACAAAAATTGTTCTACAACAGATTCCATGATTTTGATGATAGCAAAGGATGAAACCAAAATTGGCACCCTAACGAACAGTTTCTAAGTGTGCAGGATTCTAAGGAAAGAAGGAAGAAATCATCAGATACATAATCATATCAGATACAAATTATCAGAAGACCAGAAGCATCTGAAGAAGAAACACGTTCAAGAAAGTCTAACTCTGAGTAAAACAGCAAAATATCAAAAGCATCTGAACAAGAAGTACGCTCTAGAAGTTCTGACTCTGAACAACGGTATGTCAAACTCCAGAAGCTATCAGCGCTATCTGAAGAAACCATCAGAACTCAAAAGAGATCAACATCAGAAGTAAGATTCCAAGATTTCCAGAAACACGAAGACTCTGATTATGGAATTGCCAACTAAGGATGAGTAACGTTAACTTCAAATAAAGTTTTGGAAATGGATTTCCTCATACAGAAAGAGACGTTAAACTCCAAATTAAATGAAAAGGAACTATATTTGGAAAGTAGTCATTCAAGGAGAGAAAGTCATTTTGGCAAAAAGCTATTTCAGTTATGACATTGATTCAAAGCATTGACCATCAGTTTCAACGACTACTTCACTCCTATATATAAAGGACTGCAAATCAACATTGACATAAGAATAAGCACAACAAAAAATACTGAAAGATCAGCACACATAAAAGCATTTTATTCTCTCAATCTTCACGAAGCTTTTGCTTAAAAACGTGAAACACATTGTTCTTACTGTTGTAATATTTGCTTATCTTAGAAGCACTCTAGATTACATAAGTTTTCATCTTTGTTGTATTTCCTCAAGTGACTCTGTGTAGTCTGTATACTTGAGAGGACTAAAAGATCTTTCTCTTAGACGTTGTTTGTAATCAATCTTTCAAGATTAGTGGATTAAGTCCTTGTTGAAGGCGAAATCACCTTGGCCGGGTGGACTGGAGTAGCTTTGAGTTATAAGCGAACCAATATAAAATCCTTGTGTGATTTTCATTTTGAAAAAGCGCTTATTTTCCAAACAATTCAAACCCCCCCTTTCTTGTTTTTCTCACCTTCACTTAGACGCTCCCTCGGGATACTCTTGGGTCTCTAGATAACGCTTGATGTCATAATACCACGACTTTTCATCATCAGGCACTGTTTCGACAACAAACATATAAGCCGGTCTATCCAGTCGTCCGACCTCAACTTTAGGAACTTGATTCCACCACTGCACTTTAATCAAAGCGGCCAGAGTAGCCAAGGCATCTCCTAAAGGATTTTCTTCCCTCGGCACATGGTGTAATTCCACCTTGGTGAAGAACGTCAACAATCTCCTCGTATAATCCCGGTATGGAATTAAGTGAGATTGATGAGTAAGCCATTTCCCATTAACCTGGTTCACAACCAAAGTTGAATCTCCATAAATAACAAGGTTCTTGATTCGCAAGTCAATCGCCTCTTCGACACCCACGATACAAGCTTCATATTCAGCCACATTGTTGGTGCATTCAAATGTTAGTCGAGCAGCAAAAGGAATGTGGGATCCCTTTGGCGTAACCAAAACAGCACCAACTCCGCTACCATTCACGTTAACGGCCCCATCAAACATCAGAATCCATTCGGACTCAGGGTCACGCCCCTCCTCCGGGATAGGTTCCTCACAATCTTTCGATTTGAGAAACATGATGTCCTCATCAGGGAACTCAAATTTCATCGATTGATAATCCTCAATGGGTTGCTAGGCGAGGTAATCAGACAATACACTCCCCTTTATTGCTTTTTGAGAAGTGTACTGGATATCGTATTCAGTCAAAATCATTTTCCATCTCGCAACCCGTTTGGTCAATGTTGGCTTCTCAAATATATACTTGATCGCATCCATCTTGGAAATCAACAAAGTGGTATGAACCAGCATATACTGTCTCAGTCGGCGAGCAACCCATGCCAAAGCGCAACAAGTTTTCTCGAGGAGTGAATATCTTATTTCACAGTCGGTAAACTTTTTGCTAAGGTAATAAATTGCATGCTCTTTTCGACCAGACTCGTCATGCTGTCCCAATACACACCCCATAGACCCCTCAAGGACTGTCAAGTACAGGATTAACGATCGCCCCTCCACAGGAGGCATCAGAATTGGAGGCTCCTGCAAATATTCTTTTATTTTTTCAAATGTCGCTTGACAATCATCATTCCACCTGACCCTTTGATCTTTTCTCACCAACTTGAATATGGGTTCACACGTGGCTGTTAGATGAGATATGAACCGCAAAATGTAGTTCAATCTACCTAAGAAACCACAAACCTCTTTTTCTGTTCTTGGTTCAGGCATTTCTTGTATCGCTTTTACTTTAGCAGGATCAACCTCGATTCCTCTTTCACTTACAATAAACCCTAGCAACTTGCCGGACCGCACTCCAAAAGTGCACTTATTCAGATTCAACCTCAATTTGAATTGTCTCAACCGGTCAAACAACTTGGCCAATTCTACCAAATGCCCTTCTTCTGTTTGTGACTTTGCTATCATGTCATCAACATAGCATTCGATCTCATGATGAATCATATCATGAAACAAGGTCACCATAGCCCTTTGATACGTGGCACCGGCGTTCTTGAGACCGAATGGCATCACCTTATAACAAAAAGTACCCCATGGTGTAATGAACGTTGTTTTCTCCATATCATCTGGCGACATTTTAATTTGATTATAACCAGAAAAGCCATCCATGAAGGAAAACACCGAGAATTGAGCTGTATTATCTACCAACACATCAATGTGAGGTAATGGGAAATCATCTTTCGGGCTAGCTCTATTCAAATCCCGGTAGTCCACACACATCCTCACCTTTCCATCCTTCTTCGGTACTGGCACAATGTTCGCGACCCAAGGCGGATAATTAGTGACAGCTAGGAAACCAGCATCCAACTGCTTTTGTACCTCCTCTTTGATTTTCATGGCCATCTCGGGTCGAGTTCTGCGCAACTTCCACTTTACTGGAGGACAATCTTCTCTTAATGGCAACTTGTGTACAACAATATTGGTATCCAACCCTGGCATATCTTGATAAGACCGGGCGAAGATATCCACATACTCTTTCAACAGTGCTACCATTCTGCTCTTGACATTCATCTCCAAAGCGGCCCCAATTTTTACTTCCTTTCTGACCTCCTCGGTACCCAGATTAACAATCTCAACTTTCTCCTCGTGCGGTTGAATCACCTTCTCCTCTTGTTTCAACAACCTGGCTAACTCTTCCGGCAGTTCACAATCTTCCTCGCCTTCTTCTTCGGCATGATAGATCGGGTTGTCGAAGTCATATAGGGATGTAACAGGATTGTCATCAATGAGATCCGGAGAATAATCGCATCTGCATGAATGTTGATTCATGCGTTGCTTTAGGGTCGGAACGAGACAAATTAAAAGGGAGGAAAATGAAAACACACATTGCCATTTTATTATATTATTTTTTAAACTGCAAAAATAAATGAAAAACAGAGAACACCGCTTTTAATGCGAAAAAACATCCGTTTATTAATGATGCAAATAATGCAAAATGAAACATATGAGGTGACCCTTACAATGGACCATTACATTTTGGGCAAAACGTATGGCTTTCATGCAAACAGAATTGACAAACAGAAATATTACTCTTCACACAGAGTGACAGTGATGATCTTTTCGGCTTTCCAGTTCTGGATCTCCATTCTTGGTACGCACGGTTTAATCTACGAGTCGAGCTCGCAGTCACTGTCAGTCTCTTCATCCACAGCACAGATACGGCCTGGATCTAGCATTACAGCACTGGTGAATGTGAACGATTAGTGACGACCTTTATCCTGTCCAGACAAGCCTTGGCCTGACAGATAACCGATCACAAACTTATCCTCCTTCACCGCAACATCTAACACTCTTCCCCAACCTGGGGCCTCTCCACTTTTCACCACCTCCACAGCCTGTTTATAAGAAGCAATGGACGACTTCTTCTCTCTTTCAGCGAAAACAGCATTCTCCACCTTGACGGTTTCAAACGCCTTGCTTGGTGTTTCGAATATTTCACCATCCATTTCCACGTACTTAAATGAAGACAACTGGCTGACAAAAATATCTTCCTCACCGCAAACTGTCACGACTTGCCCGTCCAAGACATACTTTAACTTCTGATGTAGAGTCGATGTGACTGCCCCAACAGCATGTATCCATGGACGACCCAACAAATAGTTGTACGCCGGCTTAATGTCCATGACATAAAACATAGATTTGAACACCTCAGGACCAATCTTTACGGGGAGCTCAACTTCCCCGAACACAGCCCTTTTAGAGCCATCAAACGCTCTAACCACCAGATCAGTAGGCCTCAAAATCAATCCCTCGCAGTCTAATTTAGCCAAGGCCTTCTTAGGCAACACATTGAGTGACGAGCCTGTATCAACCAAAACATGCGAAAGCACAGCTCCTTTACACTCCATCGAAATGTGTAGTGCCTTATTGTGATTGCGCCCCGTCCATAGTAAGATCGAGATCAGTGAAACCCAACCCATGGCTTGCATTAACACTTGATACCACTGTCTCTAATTGATTGACTGTAATCTCTTGCGGGATGTAGGCCTGCTTCAAGATCTTCAACAAAGCATCTCTATGACCTTCTGAACTTAACAAAATAGATAAGATCGAAATTTTGGACGGAGTCTGCTGCAAATGGTCAACAAGCTTGTACTCAGACTTCTTAATAATTCTCAAAAACTCCTCGGCTTCGGCGTCAAACTCACTTTCCAGCTCAACAAGCGCCTGTGCCGCTCTAGGAGCATCCTCATTCACCACCCGCTTTCCTTTTGCCTTGGCTAAAGCCTCGGCCTTATCTCTCTATTCTTTTTCTACATCTCCACCTCTCAACGTGTTAGGTGCAAACAACCTCCCGCTGCGAGTGAAACCACTAAGTCCGGCATTGTCCACCTTTGAAATGGTGGTATCAACTGCAGCCTGATCTTCCTTCTTTTTCCCATTGCAATACACATCACCGCCGTAGTCCCATGGCACAACACCATCACTTTCATACGGAATAGGTCCAGGTACCATGATGGTAATTGGAACCACATCTGCCGGCACTGACAAGTGGACAGGATCGAAATAGATGGTTATTATTGAAATATCCCCCTTCTCCAAAGCAACTTTCTCGAATCAGAGACTTCCCTCATCCATCATTTTCTGAACCGTCTCCCTCAACATTACACACCCATTCCCGGTTACAGTACAAGCAGCACAAAAATTAACACAACCAGGAAAAACTCCATTTTTTAACAAATGACTCTTGACCACCGACATTGGGGTTCTCAGATGACTCTTGCTGTTGTTATTGAGCGGGTTGATTATCAGCAAGAATCGTTACTGCAGCAGTATGCTGGTAGTAATGATTCCTACCGTGTCCCCTTTGGGCATACACAACACTCGAGTCACCCTCTTTCTTGCGCTGACCATTTCCGAAGGGCTTCTTCAATCCAGACGATGAAGCATTTCCTTGTATTTTTCCCATTTTCAACCAGCTTTCAATCCTCTCACCAGCCACTACTATATCCGCAAAACCAGTAACTGGACATCCCACCATCCTCTCAGCAAAAGTTCCCTGAAGAGTACCCATGAACAAATCTGACATCTCCCGATCCACTAATGGGGGTTGAACCCTGGCAGCCAACTCTCTCCACCTTTGTGCGTACTCTTTAAACCCCTCGTTCGGCTTTTGAGACATACCCTGCAACTGGGTACGGCTTGGTGCCATGTCAGCGTTAAATTGGTATTGTTTGAAGAAAGCATCCCCCAAATCCTGCCAGCTCTTTATATCTGACGATCTCAGCTTGGTGTACCACTCGAGAGGCCCGCCAGATAAGCTATCCTGGAAAAAGTACATCCAGAGCTTCTGATCCATGGTGTAAGCAGATATCTTTCGAACAAAGGCCTGAAGATGAGTTTCCGAGCAAGAACTTCCATTGTACTTATCAAATGTGGGCACCTTGAACTTTTGTGGGATCACAATCCCCTCAACCAGCCCCATATTTGTCATGTTAATAGTCCTAGGAGTGGTATGGCTTTCTAGAGCCCTAATCTTTTCTGCTAGTACCTGAATCTCTTTGTTCGACGGTTGAACACCATACTGACCGAACTGCTCATTCAGCATAGAGAACTGATCCTCTTCTTTATCCTCCACAACCCCAAAGAAAGAAGAAAACTGAGTTTCCTTCAGAATGTTGCCAACATGACCTGGGCCACTGCCAGCAGCAAAACCAAGACCACCACCATTGTTGATGAATACACCACCATTAGTTGTCTTCCTTCTGGGATTGCCACCACCCCTAGAACCACCAGGACCATGGTTGGAGTTACCCTCTTGACTATTTCCATTATTGGCAATCGAAGCCAGCTCAAGCTTCTCCACCTTCTCGGTGATTTCTTTCTGCCCCAGGGCAAACCCTTGCATGGCGTTGATCAACTCACTCATTTTCTCTTTCAGCTCGAGAATGTCAGCGTTGGATGGATCCATCAGTTTAGGCTTGTTGCGTCTGGTAAAGTATCTGTGCGGACGAGTTACGTGCAGAGGGATGATTCTGCATGCGCGAGCAATGATTCCTGTAACAACCAAACACGTTAGAAACCGACACCTGCAAAATAGCAGACAAGTTATTATGATTCATGCATGAATGCAATGTTTATCCGTATGAGGAACATTCTGTCCTTCGATCCTGGCTTCATTGAGACGGATAATAATTCGACAACAACATTCTGACATAAATCATCTGGCTTTGCCGTACAGAACAGAAACTTGTGCTTTCATATCTGGAACAAGGATGTCTCTCAACCAGAATCTCAATCAAGAATGTACCCTGCATATGGATAAACATGAGTTAGATGCGGATGAATGCAAAATGGGAATGATGCAGATGCATGAATGAAATGCATAGTGCCATCCTCCAAGACATCTGAACACCAACTGTACCGGGTTCCGGTCTCAGATCTTATCACAACCATCCAAGGGACTAAGTAACCACAAATCCAACTCGGGGATCCGAAATAAACGGAACTGGAGAATACATCACCATCATCACAGGAAAATCCCTGAACGGACAGCAACAAGATCATCTGAACAAGTAACCCCACCTCTAACCCGGGGGATCCGAAATAAACGGAACCCGCCAATAAAAACCACGGACAGAACTCCGACGTGTCAGAAATAAATATCCATAAATCCAACTTATAAATAGAACCCTGATCACGAACCGAACAAAAGTCACCATCAAAGAGTCACCAAAAGACCCTGTACCTATAGGAACCAAACCCCTCCCCTCACAGGTGAATTCTAATAAGGTCATCCTAAGGCGGATAATCGGTCTCGACAATCGGATGAGATACTCAACGGGTTTTCCCTTTCGGGTGTGCCGTGCAGCTCTCATAAGATCATCTAAACCAAAGATCCGGGAAAGAACGGTCACCGAAGTCAACAGCTCAAAAGAGATAACCTAACCATAGTGGAAACTCCATAAGGAAGAGTTCTCTCAAAAGAACCTCGTCCGGCTGTGGTATGTCACGTCGCAACGACATGTTGATCTAACATGTGAGGAAACATGAGACCACGCTAATCCTAGGTGTATACTCGGGCTTGGGTTTTAGCCCCACTCAGAACACCCACCCCCAAATCAGAGGAACCACACCTGTCCAGAATCCAGCAGAGTGATAACAAGATGCATGCAAACATATATGCAAATATACATATAATCACAGTATAATAATCACACATGCAATAAATAAAGCAGTAAAAGAAACCCAAACTACCCTAAAAACTACGCTAGAGAGCGCTATGATTGACTCGCTTAGGGAATATGGACCAGCAAGAGGTCAACTTCAGTCCCCAGTAGAGTCGCCAGCTGTCGCAACGCGAAAAACAACCGGCGGGGAAAATACAGAACCGCCACCGACGCTATTCATCCTATGACGGAAAGGGAGCGCAGGACTCACCTAAGAAAGGGAAAGGAACGGTCTTACGACCAGAGATTACAAGGTACGGGAGTCGATTACGCAAGGGGAACGTGTTAGCACCCCTCACGTCCACCGTACTCGACGGGATCCACGCTCAAAAGATAGCTCAAAGGAAAGGAAAGGGTTGCTTCTAATAAACTGCTCAAAGAAACTGCACAAATTGGAACAATAAACAGGTGGGGGAGAGAAAGAAGACGGAGGAAGTGGACTCGGCAGGATGTTGCATCCTGAGCCTACGTGGTTTGTCAGAAACAAACATCAGAGTCGACGTAGTTCGGGAAAAGGGGACATGCTCGCTAGGACATCGCATCCTATGCCTACGTATCTTCTCTATCCAGAGGAGAATTAGAGCACTCGTAGCTCGGCTAACGCACGCTGAAACAAGACGCCAAAAAGGGACGCTGAGACGTCAAAAGAAAACACCCAAAAGGAAACAGAATACCAATACATGGACTTACACCCGACTCCTGACAATAACAAGAAAGGAAACAGAATGCCAATACATGGACTTACACCCGACTCCTAACAATAACAAAAAGGAAACAGAATGCCAATACATGGACTTACACCCGACTCCCAACAATAACAAACGCTAACCAATGAAAACCAAAGAAAAAGGTTATCAGAATGGACCCCAACAAAGTAACCAAATATCCAGAATAAACCCCCGATATGTGCAACCAATCACCACAAATGAACCTCCAAAGATGAACCCCAAGTGAATAACAATCATCACAAATGAACCCCGAAGATGAACCCCAATGTGAATAACTATTATCACAAATGAACCCCAAAGATGAACCCCAAGTGAATATCAATCGTCACAAATGAACCCCGAAGACAAACCCCAAATGAATAACAATCGCCATAAATGAACCCCCAATATGAACCCTAAGTAATAACAGAAGAACTCCCCCAAATCAATATAGGTGAACCCCGAATGGATAACAGGTAACCAAAGTGAACCCCAACTAGTGAACCCCGACTAATAACAGAAGAAATCCCCCAAGGTATGAACATACCACACACACACACGCTGAATAAACGGGTACTCACACCAACGCCAACAAATGCCGGAAACAAAGGCTCGAAACGGTAAACACAAGTCGAGAATAACGGTGAAGACACGCGAAAACAAAGAAAAGGGTGCCTGGAGAGATTTCTCTCAACCTCCTGCCTACGTATCTCATCTGGTATGAGAATCAGGGCGACGTAGTTCCCCTTACCAGGGGTAAAACACTCTCTTAACCAGAGACCGGGGAAACAACAAACTAATAGGGAGACTAAGACTCGAGCCTAATAGTTGTCATGCAATCAATATCCCTAAGTTGAGGTCTCTAACAAGAATTTGACTCAACCTGGACGCGAGTCAACTCAAGTCTAAACTCTACATACGTTCAACTTCCTTAGAAGTTAATCGTACGACTCCTACAGAAATGGAGATGAGAAGAGGAAAACACATAAACACACCAACACAAGTGAACAAACATCACACACTATATCCATACAAGAGTCTCAAACAATGGGTGGCCTTTAGTCAAGAGGGGTCATATCAACCTCGACAAACAAGCCAAACTGTAAGGGTAATCAAATGGGCTCTTAACCACTGACATTGAACGTCAGGGTGAGCAGATCAAAATGGTAATGAGGATGAGACCTCATAGCTCTTAACCCTGGCCAGGGTGAGCTCATGACAGAGAAAGCGTGGGGATCCAGAAAGTGGGATCCTTTTCAACTTGACAGACTCTGAACAAAAGATCTGGGGCACATGTTCAGAAGCATCAACACGTAGTGCGAGCATAAAGAACGACACACTGAATAATGGGGAATCGGTTACAGATTCCTACCTTCCGTCAATTTCCTCTTCTCTTGGAGGTCTTATCAAATATAACATGCCTCTTCTTGGGGAGGTCTTTGGGCACAATTTTAAACAAACACAAACAGAGCCTCTGAAGGAGGACTTGCCAGCAAAATGCCTGTCAAAAAGGTGACAGGACTTCAGACTACATGAAGTAAGAAGCTAACTACCTGAGTGGTGTGTCAACCATAATCCAATGCTCAAGCAAGAGCTACAGCAAGTAAGCAACTAAGGTACCTGTACAAAGACTAAACAGTTAGTACTTCAATCATAAAACCAGAAGACAAGCAGTGAAACCCTCTAACAGTTACACAATTCAATGCATAAGTGCCCTAGCACTCAAACAAGCTCATGAGCTCACCACATCAATTAAAACCCTACAAAACAAAATAGGTCAGAACTCAATGCATTTTGTATCTCACAAGGTGAGAACAAACCCAATCATCAAGGATGAGTATCCACCTGAAACAAGCGACAAAGTTAGTTTATGTATATCCAATCAAACACAACAAAGCATAAACAAACAATGGCATGAGATGAATTGAATCACAAATCAGTCCAAACCAATGTAAAAGAGGCAAAGGCTCACACCACAAAGAAGACCCCAAACCAAGTCAAGGAATGGACCAAGAGCCAACCCCAAAATTGGGTCAAAACCTTAGTACAAAGACAAGACTCAAAACCTAACCAAATGACCGATCCATGACCCATCCTTTTGCACATCACACATTCAAACACTCCCTCAAATGTCCTCAAAAGGACCAGCATCAAATCAATGATCAAGTATCTCAACTTGCTTATGTAATGTAAGGACCAAAAATATGCACAAAATGAGCTTCCAACTTAGAAAATTCATATCAAACCAGAAATGCATGCAATGAATTTGAGATTTTTTGTATAAGTTCCTTATGCCATGAATGTTCAATATGCAAAAGATCAAGTCCAGAATGATGCAAATGCTCTGTGAACAAAAATGCACCAATTCAATGTCAAAAATGTGACACAAATTGTCACATTTTTCTCTATGTGTCAAAAATGATGATAACAGGTGAGAAAAAATCCAAATCAGTGACCAATAATTCATGTCATGTATGAATGTCATGTATGCAAAAGAGTGTATCAGAAGGTTCGAAATTGAGGATTTCACAATGCATTGAATGCACTAGATCAATTTGGCACCATATTGATTCAAAATTTCCCACATAAAAATCCAGACGTCAAAAATTCTTGAATTTAACACCATAAAAAAGTAGACACAAATACAAAACTATGAAAAAAAATTGGGACTCCATTGGACAATTTTTGGATTTTTTATGAATTAAACAAAATAACCAAAGTAATTGAAATAAAAAATAGAAAATGGAGGGAAATGCAATATTTGAATAAATCATAAAAAACACAAGCCATTGGATCTGGCGCGCTTTTGCAATCAACGGCTCACATTTAAACATTGAAACGCACCGTTCCATTAATTGATGTCATCGCCCAGTCAGCGTTCGAAGCACGCGTGGCCTTGGTCAAACAAATCCTATCCAATCAAACCTCCACGCAGTGCACCACATGGCACACACTCAGCAAACCCTAGCCATTAACACAGACGTCGGAGCTCCGCTCCGGTCGTCTTCCACGACGAGCCTCCCGGTGGCTCCCACGGCGGCGCCACCAAAATTTTCCAGAAATCCACCAGACCACCACCATTCCACTCAGTTTTCAACGCTGATTCCAAATATCCTATTAGTTTCTCCTCATTCTCCCTAGGTTTTGCAAATCGAAGAGAATAAGTTTCTAGATCCAAACTTTCAGTCGCCATGAAATCCTCAATTCTCACTCAATCTCAATTCTAATCATATATTCATGATCTATACAACACGATCTAGAATTCTATAACCTAAAATCAGCAAAAGGAGAGAGTGAAAATGAAGTCACCTGGAAATGGAGACCTCTGAAATCGTGTTCTCACAAGCTCCGCTGCTCCAGATCAACTCCTTTGAACTTCCTTTGAAGCTTTATGCAAAAAGAAATGGATGAAACCTCTTGAATACACCTCAATTTCCAAATTCGATCACCATGATAATGCACTTGAACTGCTCGATTTCTTGAAGAATTGCACCAAACGATGGATGATTCTTGATCAGTGAAGCATGAGGATCAAGAATATGCAATGATCTTTGAGGTTTGTGTGAAGAAAATGCAAATTCGAAGAGAGAGATTTTGAGAGAGTTTTTTCAATTCTAGATCTGAAATGGTAGTTATGGCAGTTATGATTAGGGTTTTGCTACTTATACTCCTTGCTAATGACATTGATAATCATTTTAGCCTTTTACTAATCATGATTAGTGAGTTATCATGCCAATTGCAAAAATGCAAATTAAGCTCTCTTGGCCATGATGCACGTATTCAGCCCCATGCTAGCATTTTAATCCACTCAAGAGCAACCAAGGGTCAGGATTTGAAGATTATTTTGCTTGCATCTTAAGCAAAGAATGAATGGTGAAGATTTGCTTCATTTTGAACATGTGTGAAACAATGAATGTACACACCTCTTTCATGCATGGCAAGGGCTCATTTTTACTCAAACATGGTCTATAAAGAAAGCTGAAGTGAAGCCTTGCTTTGGTTCTTTGTGAATTTTGATTTGTAGCATGATATCATCCTTAGAACAAATGTGAAATAATGTGACTTTTGACCATGATTCCTTGAGGCTTAGCTTGCACAATTGAGTCAAATGATGTCATTTTGAGATGCCTTGAACATGAGGAGCATTTTGCAAAAAGAATGAACCAATTTGAAGCATTATATCAAAAGTTATGCCATTCTGAATCTCCATGCACACTTTGTGATCAAATGACCATAACTCCTCAACCATTCATCATATGGACATGAATTAGGACATTTTGGAAAGGGGAGACAAGGATATACAACTTTCATGTTCACCAAAAATCCATCTGAAATCCCTTTAATATTGAAACGTCAAGTTGAAAGTGTACCAAAAACTTCCCAAATTTGGAAACTTTGAATTATAGGTCATTTTCCATTTTTAGTAACTTTTGCCATGACCTTTGAATCTTCAAGATAGATGTTTAGAATGATGAATAGACCCCATTTGAACATGATTGAGGTATCTCAACTCATTTCCCCACCTCATAGCCCTCAGTTGACTGCACAGTTGACTATTGGTCCTCAGATGACCTTGAAATGTCTTGATCAACTTGAGCCTCTACCACTTGGTGAAATTGCTTCAAAATGAAACCCTAGCTCATGTAAGCTCCTTATAATAATCATGTGATCCTAATCCCAAGAAAATACCTCATCTCTTTGAGAAACCCTAGTTGGAAGAACTGCATTGATTAGGGTTGACCAGAAGTCACAACCCTAATCCAGAGGAACTTGAGGATGAACTCTGAAACCTTTGATGATGATAGAACCATGATGATGGTGATATGTCCTTGCAGATAAGATGATGGTCAAGACCTTTGAAGAATCAAGAAACCCTAATTGGAACCCATACCCTCAGATGGTTGATGACCAATTCATAGAGACCCTCAGGCTTGAATCACCTAACTTCCCCATCTTTGAAAAGACTTTGGAGGATGACCTTCTTATTTTCATATGAGATGCAAAATGCAATGCCTGATGCCCTAAAACATGAAATGCAATGCCCCAAACTAGTCTCAAGAAGAGGAGGGAAAATTTTGAGGTGTTACACTATTCAACAAACATCTTGCATGCTTTAATTGAGAAAATATCATTGTTTTGAATAATCAAATTTTTCATAACTTGTTTTTAAACAAAGTGAAAATTCACAATGACGAAAGGATACTTAGGAGATCCTCAATGCTCTCCCAAGGATGGTATGATCCCCAACAGGTTAAGACTTTTGTTCGTATTCCTGGCGTGACTGTATCTTCTTCCTCCGGAGCCTTTTGTGGTTTTCCTACTGGTTAGAGTGTTTGGTGACTCTTCCCGTCAGCAGAGTATCAACCTTTCCTACTCAGCAGATGTGACCTCTTTGATGAGTACGGTACTTGGTGTTTGATCCCCAAAATCCCTTTATCCCTCGGATAGATTCCCCAGTAGAGTTGCTTATGTGGTGGATTTTATCTGTGCGATAACTCCTGTCCCCAGCTGGAATGACTGATGATTGTCCCCTGCAGGGATCTTTGCGACCTGGCTTTCTCTCTTGAGATGTAGTACCGGCTGTTTGAGTGCTTATTCCTTGAAGTTGTTTGTGTTAGAAATGTTTGTTTGTCAGCATTCATCATACATAAACCACGCATGTGTGCATATAATTTTCAAACATTCGGATATTCATATTGCATTCTTTGCCATGTATCTTTGTTTATTATTCCCTACTAGTTGGTAATGCATTTCCCAAGCAGATGTCGGTGTCTGATCTCCCCATGAAGAGTCAGCCCCTTAAGCAGAAAGTGTTTATCCTTCCTTCCGCATTCCCCACTGAGTTATATCCTCGTGGACGACGGTTGTTTTTGCTTCCTCCCAACACATATATTGGGATAGGTTTCCGTATTGAGTTATATCCTCACTAGGACGAGTCTTGATTCAGTTTGCCTCTTTGGTTTGATCCTAAATTGGCCTTCTTGTGACTGTTTCCTACACTCCCCTGTGGTATAAATGAATAATTGCTCGGTATTTAGTGATCATTCATCTCATCTCCGGCGGAGTCTGTGGTTTTCTATCCAGTATCTGGTAGTTGTAAACCCTATTTTCTCCCCTTTACAGAGTTAACCTTTTTGTTCATCCTAATTGATGACGGTTACTCTTCCGTGGTTTTCTACCCAATATCCGGTAGATGTAATCCCCTCCTTGACGGTTATCATTATCCAATATTCGATGTTGATATTCCCCCATTCTCTTGGATAATTGCTCTGATTAGGCAGTTTATCCCCAGCAAGTCATCTTTCATGTACCGGTTGACGGTAATGTTTGTTTCTCCCCCTTGAATGGTCATCATTTTATACCTAATTTCGGTATCCCGATGCCTTTCTTTTTCGGTCGATTTATCCTTTATTAACCCAGTAACCGGTTGTGGATAATCTTCCATGCGAGTGTATTATCTATGTTCTGACGGTAATAGATAATATATCTCATGCACTCTTTGGTCGAAGCCTTTTGTTCTTCCCCAGTCGAGTAAGATTTGTATCCCTGTTTTGGAATCGAATGTCCATCCCATAATCGAGTTTGCTTTTTTGCCCTCTTTTTGGATGATGAGTGTTTTGGGAATATTCCCTAATTCACACTTTGGTTGGTCACCTATTATATGCCCAGTAACCAGCATCCCTGGTGTTCCCTCTTTCTGCTCCCTATTATGACTTTTTGTCCCCTGTGGAGTCAGATTTTCCGGAGTTGAGATATACCTTTTAGGTCTTCCTCAGATGATTTGGTTGATTGATATCTCTCACCCTTATACCGGTCTTAGATATTCATTCTTCCCGAGCATGTTGTTCTCTCACCCTTATACCGGTGTTCAGATCACACGTCTCTTTGAGCTTATTACCCAGTAACCGGTAATACCTCATCCCGTTGCTTCCCCAGGAGGGTTCTGTTGGGATTTTCCTCAACTGAGTCCTTAGTGGACATCCCCACCTGAGTCAGGATTTTATCTGAAGTATCCGTTACGGATAATTTTTGGCTGTATTGGCATATTCCCCAATACATGCATCTTCGAGTCAGCTCGAGTCTTTCCATTGATTTATTTCATGGACTCTCTCCGTGTCTCTCAGCAAGTTTTAAGTCGTGGCCTGCTCATGCATTTCTATCCTTTTACTCCCCGGCGGAGTCTCTGTTCCATTTATGAGTGTGTTACTCCAGTGGATCTTCAATTGTTCCTGGTCTCTTTCTTTCTTTGCGGACACATATCCCCACAAAGTTTTTACCATTCGCATGCATACATCCGCATCATGAGGTCTCTTAGGGACCAAAATTCGTCTCTTTGTTATTATTTAAGCCCATTCTACCTCGTCGAGACGAAGATTTTAACCTTCACTTCTCCGGCTAGAATGACCTTAAATAGGGGCATCTGCAAGACCCCAATTTTGTCCCTAAGATCCCTCATGGCATCATAACATTGCATTTGCATTGCCTCAAGGATCATTAGCATCTTGGTTCCCTTTGCCTTTGGGTGGGACCTCTTGTGAGTGGTTTTGAGATCACCAAGCATGCTTGAATTGTATATCATTGCTTTTCTCATTTTGTTTACTAACCAAAATCACAAAAATATGTCACTAACACCTTTTGTTTGTAGCTAGAGCAATCACAAGGTTCAAAGCTTCTAAGAGATCATATGTGCAACGACATGGCCAAAAGAAGATGAAGGCAAGAATGGTAATGGTTCCCAAAGCTCTCATCCATCAAATATGCCTTCCTAGCATCTCAATTCATCATTTTGATCAAATCAAGTCAAAGGGTTTGATGTCTTGTTCTTCAAGGAAACCCTAATTCATTTGTGCATCACAATGCCTTGCTCTTGAAGAAACGTCAGCCCATGATCAAATGCAATCAAGGGAAGTTATTTAATTCATCATTTCATGCATATTGGAACTTATTTGAGTATCCTTAATCATCAATTCATCAAGATGTGAGTCAGGGACTTGAGAAGTTGATCAGTCAATTCATCTGACTATTTTGAAATGCACTGAGACTTAACTTTTTATGTGTTGGTCAAATGGAGATGATTACAAAAGCAAAAATATTCTTAAGAACAATATGAACAACTTTCATGTTCATCAAAAATTGATTTGAAGCCTGGAAGGTCATCTCCCATTCCAAGACATTATAGGTCATTTTGACTGAAACCCTAATTTTGGGTCAACTTACCAAGGACATAACTCATTCATTTTTTATTATTTTGAGGTGAGATAAAATTAATTGTAAATCTTAATATTTGTAATTTAAATGTTATGTTGAACAAAATTTCAAAATCTCAAAGAAAATACATGTGATAATGCAAGACATTATAGGTCCTTTTGGACCAAATCCATTGAAAGGCAAAAGAGTCCAACTTGAAGTGCCCATAACTCTTTCATCAAAACTCCAAATGATGCAAAATTTAAGTCCATTTTGATTTTCTTGAAAAAATCTACAACGTTTATGTTGGAGGTTTTTTCATTTGAGGCTTGCATCATCAAAACAGAGGGGCTTGAACATTGGCCAAATTTGGACACATTGCCTTGACATGTTTTGCACATTACACTTTAAACTCAAAATTCACCAATTTCCACACTTCAAATGGATTTTTTCCCAACATAACAATTGTACCTTACATCAAGACCTTTCCAACCATTACCCATATGCTTATGTTTGGATTTTCTAATTGGCATTTTCGAAGAGTTCAATGTTTAGGTTCAATTATGGAATTCACATCATAACTTCATGCACAAGCCAATGCAGCTCTAATCACACGTCTAAACCATTGGCATTTGAGTTCAGCTTGCATTTTCATCCATTTTTGGGCTTTGCACGCGCCTGTACAGGCCCATGCATGAACAATCCAAGTTCCATGCACACGAATTTTCTCCTTGCTTGCATCAGCCTTGGCTATAAATAGCATGCTTCATTCTCTTCAAAAACCAACCTAATGGCGCCTGAAGCTCTGCACAAGTGAAATCCCAACCTCCATTAAAGGAATTCTAAGTTTTCCATTTCAATTTTACAGTTCAGATTTCAACTTCATTTGTTGATCTCTGAATTTAAATTCCTAAGCCTTGCTTCCTTGTTACCTCAAGAACACATTGCACAAAAGATTTGGAGTGGATCAAGACTTGTAAAGCTGCACTTCAAAGGTTGTTGTTCAAACTTATTTGCTTCGAATCTCTCATTTCTTTGATCTATTTTCCTGGCCAAAGTGTTTTCTGAAGTCCTCACTTGAGAGGCAAGCTAGTGGTAGCTTCAATTTTGTTTTTCTTTGATTTGCATTTTTCATACCTGAATCTTCCACCTCAGATTTCTCAAGCTATAGGAATCTTGAGTGTGATTCAAGGTTACAGGGGTGATGTACATCACCCCATCTTCATTTTGGTATAAGGATCGTGCAAAATGGTGAAGGTTTGAAAACCTGCAAATCTGGCCGGAATTTGGAAGCTCACCAGAGAAGAAGGTGGCTCCGGTGGCCGTCCATTGCCAGTTTGAATCTGGATCATTGAATCTCATCTCCAGATTCAATCTCAACTTTTGGATATTATGACTTTTTTTAATTCTTTGTGTGACGCGTTTTACCAAGGTTCACCATGAGCGCGCGCTTCAGGACCATCAGATTGGCCACATCAATTAATGAATGTGATCCAACGCTTCCTGATTTTCCATATTTTTTAATTTCTGATTTTATTTTCTTTAATTCCCTTTTATTTCAAAAATTCATATCTCTTTTATTATTGGTCCAAAAATTATGGGACCAATTTCATTCTTCTCCAAATAATTTCTAGTTTCTAATTCTGATTTTTAATATTTTTTATTTTGTCATTTGATATTTTTTGTGAATTTTCTCTTTTCTGGTAATTTTTAATTCATTTTAAATAGTTTTTGATATTCAAAAAATACAAAAATATTTTCGTAACCTATTTGAATGATGGTGGATCTATGAAAAATATTCTCATTAATTTTTTAATTGATTTGGGATTTATTTGAGATTTTAGTTCAATTAGGTTATTTTTATCCATTTTTAATTGATAAAAAATAGTTTCTGACTTTTAAAAATGCTGAAATTTTTTGTCAAACTTTGTTTGACCTTGTTGAACTTTGGATAAATTACTTGGGCCTTTCAAGGTTGATTTGAAGTAATTTTGAAGTTTGACCTTTTCTTTTATTTTAATTCAAGTTTATTTTAATATTAAAAATGCCAAAAATACTTTGCTGTTTGTTTGATCTCCAATCTTCATCTCACTTCTGATTTCTCTTTGTTTGACTTTGACTTTCAATGTCAATTGGTCAATACATATGGATTGGTACATCTTATTTCATTCTTCATCTTCTTCTTCTTTTTTCTTCTTCCTTTTTGATCAATGAGTTGAAGATTGATAAGTTAGCATTGATTAGGGAGACTTAATCTTCCTTGATTCAAATCTAATTCATCTTGATCAATTGATCAAGTGAATGGTTTTGCATTAAGGATTGGTTGTTTTCTAAATCATGCAAAAGGCTTAAACCAATACAAGATCATTGCTCTTCTTCTTTTTGGCATGGCAAGTTGTTGGAACTTGGTTCACTAATCAAGACTTCTAACTTGTGTTGTTGCCTACATTATTATTGACTGGCCTCAGATAGTTGTGACTTATATATAAGTCCAATTACGATTGCTTAACATAGCGCTAAATTTGCCTTATGGCACACTAACTATTAACTACTAACAATTAACATTTATTTTATGCACTTTACTTTTATGCAATTTACCATTCTTGCACATATTATTCATTTGTTTTTTCCTTTGCTCATTGGAGCATATGTTTATGTTAATGCCATTTGCCTTTTGCTCACTTGAGCATATAATTGTGTATATATCTTTTGTGCTTGTGTTTGTCTGTTTGGTGTGAATCAAATGCAAAGAATTGGACAAAATGGACTTAGAATTTAGGACCTTACCCAAGCAAATGGAATTTGAAGAGCAACTAGGCCTCATGCCTTTAGAGTGCTTAAATGTCAAAGAGCAACTAGGCCTCCTGCCTTTAGAATGCTTAAAGCTTAAGGATGAACTTTGAAAGGACCATATTCTAAACTCCCTCTTATCCATTCTTTGATTGTATTATAGAACCTTTTGATGTGTGCTTTCTTTGTGCTAGGAGTTCCCACTTGAGCTTAGTTGAGGAACCATTACCATGAACTTCCAAGAGAGAGAGAGACCTAAGAACTATTGAAGAATTTTCCAAGAGCTTGTTTGATTGTGTTGCTTGCTTGAGCTTACTATTATTGTGATTGCTTATTCCAAAGGATGAGAGCTACTTGGATCATCAATATGATCTCAAGAGAGGAACTCCATTATGGTTTTGTTTCTTTATCCCTCACCTTTTGCTTTACTTAGGACTTTAGCCATTCTTTTTCTTCTCTCCACTCTAACCTAAGCCAAAACCTTTGTGCAAACATTTAACCATTGTTTTCAAACATTAGAAACCTAAGCATTATGCTTTTGATTTTCAAACCTTCTTTTCACAACAATTATTTTGAATTAAATCTCTAAGTCAACTTTGACCATTTTGTATATGCTTCTAATTGGTAAATATAACCCATTCAAATGTCCTTTTGTGGTTCCAATGGCCACTTTCTTAATCAAATTTTCCATAACCTTTAGCTATTAGGTTTGACTTATCCTTGTGATAGATGTAATACTCACCTATATCCTTAGTGATGGACAATGAGTCTTCCATGCTTATTATAGGGTTAACCCCTCACTAGCATGTTAAAGCTATCCTCACATGGTGGATTTGTGGTGTTAGGTTGAGTTTTCTCCCTTTGATAACAAAAGACCTTAAGGCTTTTGGACCAATCAATTCACCAACTCATTTTTGAGATTTTTACCCCGAACTACGAGGTTTTGATCCTAATCTTTTTGAAGATGGTACGTAGGCAATGGGTTTATCCATCCAAACACAAAATGTAAATAAACTTGTATATTCTCTTCTCATCTCTTCAATCATGTTTGCACAAACAAAATTTTCACAAAATACCAACCTTACAACAAGTATGAAAAGGGCTCCCTAGGAGTACCTAGGATGTTTTGGGTGCCTAACACCTTCCCATTACATAACCAACCCCCTTACCCAGATCTCTGTTTCTCTTTTACTAGTTTTTTTGTTAAAACTTTTAGGTTTTTGTTCGCTTTCTAACCATTCCTTTGGATATATAGAAGTGCGGTGGCGACTCGACTTGTATGATTTACCTTGGATTTAGTCAATATCTCTAATGGTAACGAATACCCCGCTACACTAACTAACTAGTTGATTTGTTGCATTTCCCTTATGGAGAAAGGGTTGTCTATGAAGCCCTATCGGACACTGGCTGGGTGTTCCTTATTGGAAAGTTTTGGAAGAAACTCACGGGGTTTGGTACTGATAACTTTGAGGGCAATACGACATCTCAAATCCATAACCCGACCATACACTATTTTTGCCAAATATTGGAAGACACTATTTTCGGATGGGAGGATAGTAATAAAACCAATCCAAAAGAGATATTCTATTTGCAGGTTATTTTTGCACTGACACCAATTAACTCAGCCCCATTCCTGATGGCTAACTTAAATGCGGTGCGAACCGTTAGCAAGGGCTCCATTGCTTATGGAGGAATGATTACCTCCATTGATCGTGTTTTGGGGCTTGATACAGAGCTTTCTACCCTTGAATACTTACCTCCCTACTCCTTTGATATTCAGGCCTGTAGAAGTATGAGATTTGTTAGAGCTAGGCCTGGTAGGAAGTTTTTGTTCATGGTGCATAACATGTCCATAGACAACATAGTTTTACCATGCCCACAGCATACTGACATGCACCGTGAGGCTAATTAGGTTTATGGTTTACATGTTAAGCCTCAGGACGAGGCCGAGCCCATGGACATTCATGAGAATGTCACTGATAATGGTGATATCGATGACGAGTATGACCGATAAGAGAGGGACTCTCATATCCATGTCCCACCTCCGCACCACTCCTCACATATTCCTATTTTTCCTGCACACACCACACCATATTATTTCGACCATTTTACAGGCACCTCCTCCAGACAATAGTCCCATGAAAAGTATGATTATGCCGGTTTTCGAACTTCCTTGGATAACATTCTCTATCAGCTGCAAGAACATCATGATGCAGATATCGAGTGTGATCAGCTGCTTAGGGACATACAGAGGTAGCAAACCGAGATGGCAACCCATATCGAGCAGATTCAGGCCTAACATATTGATTACATAGAACATATCGAATTGAACACGGAGGACCTGATCGAAGAGATTGTGGGATTACGGGCAGGGGTGGATGGATTACGTAAGTACGTGTAGCATATTGAATTGTCACACCCTCAGTATGGGCAAGGCAGACATGATGTCTGAGGCCGTTATTGAGTTGGGACATAGGTTATTTCTCTCCTTCTTCACCTTATATTGAAACATTGAGGACAATGTTCGGTTTAAGGGTGGGAGTTGATATTTACCATTTTTATCGCTAATTTTATCGCTTTCTAGTTACATTTATCATTTTATACATTTAGTTAGCATTTTATCATTGTATGTGCCTGACGAGTCTTTAAGTGTATAGTGTTCTGCTTGACTTTTTCCACTTTCTCGAGCCATACCAAAAATTTAGAAAAGGCTTGGGAGGCTCGGGTAGATTTGAAAGTATATAGGGTGTGAGGGAAGAAGAGATTAGGGTGAGGAGACTTGGGAAAATCCGAAAAAATAGGTATTGCCCCAACACCTCAAGCATCCCAATTATGCATATTAGTTTAAATCCCCATTAAATTCTAGTCTTAAGTCCATACTTGTTGAAAATCCTCATAGTAGTTTCTCTATCCAGTCAGGCACCATTTGTAGTCACTAAGTAGGTAGGTTGACCAATATTATGGGAATGATCTCTTATGCAGAAAAATTAAATAAAAAGGTAAAAACCGCACTTTACTAAGTTAAGTGACCCTCACCCGGTCACTTAATTCAAAGAAATATGGTTGATTTCTTCAAAAAAGAGAATATATATATATATATATATATATATATATATATATATCTTTGCTAAAGAAAAGAAAATTGGAAAACATGAAGATGTTTGGAATCATAATTATAGCGGTAAATTCATGATCATCAAGCTATGGATAAGCTAGAGATCAAATAACAAGAGTCACCACCGCGCTTTTATTGTCTCCAAGGGAAAAGGGAAAAAGTACGAACATTACCCAAAAAGTAAGAAGTTTTCAAATCAAAACTAATAAAATCTCAGAGATTACAAGCAAGGGGGTTGGTTACACAGAGGGAAGGTGTTAGCACCCAAAGTGTCCTAGGTACTCCTAGAGAGCCCTTTTTGTGTGCATATGTATTTGGTACAAAGTGATGTTTACAAACAAATAGAATGGGGGGATGAGAAAAGAATTCATTAATTATTTTTGTGTTTGACAAGCCCTTCAGACTTGTGCCTACGTACCAAAATAAAAATGAGGGGTCAAAACCTCGTAGTTCGGGATACAAATTTCAAAGTGGGTGCATTGCTTTTAACAAAAATTAAGTTTGAAAGGCACAAAGGTCAAAAAATGGTTTGAATGAGTTAGTTCTTTTTGGCTTTTTGAAAGTTTAAGTCAAGTATAGTTAAGTTTACTTACAAGTTTGATTTAAGAAAAGAAGTTTGAAAATGCAATGGCATAAGGCCAAAGTTTCTATCTTTTTTGCAAAAGTTGTCAAAGTTTAGAACAAAATAAGTTCAATAAAAGAATATTTTTGAAAAGGGAGGGAGAGATTTTGAAATTAAAGAAGTGGGGAGAAGATGAAGAGACTATCCTATGTACAAAATTAAAAGTTTAGAGTTGAAAAGATCTGACCAAATGGGTAGCAATCCAATAGACAAGAATGTCAATAGAAACCCAAAATCCCCTTTGGACTTTTAGAATCAAGCAACACACAAATTCACAATTATATTATCTTTAAGAGAAAGGCATCAAATAAAGATGGCCACATCTAAGCTTCTCCTTTCCATGATCTTCTTCAAGGCAGCCCATATAACAGATGAATTTCACGAGTCACAGATTCAAAATAACAGCTTCACAATGATCATGTTGCAGATGAACTCAGAAGGATCTTGATTGATGTATGGGATGAAGTTTCAAATTGTAAGCACTTGGTTTCTCAATAAGTTGGCATTGGCCAAGTTATTTCGCATAGGAATGTTGCATAAATTCTAAGTCCATTTGTCCAAGATCAAGCCAACAGTCCACACAAATGTTTTTTAGGATTTTTGTTGTTATTATGTACATTAATGGTCAAAGACCACACAAACAAGCAAAGTATACACAAACAAAGTATATCACCCAATATGGTCCAAGTGGACAAAGTGAAAATTGCATTAACATAAACAATTAGAATGATATGAACAATGGAAAATGAATAAAGGCAAGATTTAAATGACATTAAAGTAAATGGCTTGAAATTAAAAGTTAGTTGTTAATGAGTTAGAAGTTAGTATTGTTTTGCTTTTACTTTTCATTTTTAGACATTCTTTGGAGAACACTCAACGCACTTAACACAAGCATGGATCCTTGAACCAAAACATCTTCCAAAGGAAGGAAAGAAGGCCAAATTTCCACACAATACCATGAAAGAGGGGAGACTTACGATCTCACTAACTAGAATGTTATGCCTTTGATGTCACAAATTTAGCGATATGTTAAGCAATCGTAATTGGACTTATGTAGAAGTCATAACTATTTGAGGTTGGGCAATAGAATTTTGGTGTTAATGCATGTTAGAGACATAGTATTATGAACTATTCTCATGAAACATATCACACACAAAAAGAATATGCAAAAGGTGTGGCCCAATCTCATCCATACTTCTGTTAAATTTTCAATCAACTAGCCTTAGGATCTTGAGACATCATATGGCAAATGAAATGAATGAATGAAGAAAGGGAATGAGATGAAGTGGGAGGGGAATGGATCAAAACACAAATAGGTCAAAGGAGGACTTTTACCAAATTAATATCATCCATTCATTTTAGGAGATGGAATGTACATTCCATCAATCCCCTAAATCCAATGATATTAACTCAACAAAGTCAAATCAACCTTGACCAAGGCCTAACAACAATAGTCAAACATAAACAAGTCATCACAATTGGTCAACAAAATTATTTGGCATTTAGTCCAATTAAAAATACTAAAATAAGGCATTTAAATTAAATATCGTTTGTCCAATTCCTAAAACCTCATCAAAACACCAAAGAAATGGCCATGAGATTTATCATATGTCAAACAAGGTCAAAGGACCTTGGAGAAAAAAATTCATAATTTTTGGATATTTAAAAGTATTTTAAACAATTAAAAACAAATGAAAAATAAATTAAATCATGAAAAATATTAATAATGATTCAAAAAATAATTTTAATTCAGAATATGGAAGAGAAAATTATTTGAAAATTTTTGGTGAGACTCTCATATTTTTTGGATCAATATTAAAATTAATATGAATTAATGAAAATAAAAGGAATAAAAGAAAATCAGAAAATATCCAAAAAACGTGAGTCACTTGATCTCCCTCATTAATTGAGGTGGCAGATCAAGTGGCCACCAACACACGTTCCATTGTGGTCTTGAGTCAATGCGCCACAGGAAAGGTAATTACAATGCACGCTCGTGATTAAAACAATTCATATGAGACCAATGGGTCAGAACCAAGCTAGCACATCACCGGCGTCCAAAGGCTGATCGTCTTCTTCGGCGACCCTGGCCGGACTGGTTCACTCATCACCATTAAAAAATGAAAAAGGAGGACATAACTTGAAAGAAAAAATGGCGTAGAGCACGAATCTGACCTCAATTCATCCTAACCCCAAGTATATTGAGAGATACATGGAGTTGAAATTTGAGGTACGTGAACTGATTTGCTTCGATTTGGCCTCAAAGCAACTCAATCTTCTTGCCTACATTGGTAGGACTTCAGACAACCAAAGAATCAAGAGAATTGAGCAAGATTGAGAGAGAATCGAAGAGATGAAAAATTCTGAAAAATACCTTCAATGTAGGTTTGGATTCAACTGTTCTTGCCTTGGCTCGTGCTTGATCTCACTCTAAATGCTTGCAAAAGTAGAATGGAATGCACAAAAGGTCTTGGATCCCTGGAGTTTTGAATCTCAAAACAGTGAGAATTCAAACTCAATTTCAAATGAAATTCTCAGAATTATCCTTTGGAATGAGAGGGTTAGAGGTTTGGGATCAAAGTCGGCGCGAATGTGTGTGAAAATCTGATGCTAGATGTCTCTATTTATAGCCAATTCAATTGATATTTTCACACTTGAAGTGAACTTCCAAAATTAGCAATGTGTGATGCATGGGTGCATGGGCGTGTACAAGCCCATGAAAAAACTCCATCTGATCGATAATTGAGTGTAAGCAAGGCCGAAGTCATGTTGGAATGCTAGTCAATTATGCATGGATGTTTGAAGTTCAATCTTGCCAAATGATGCTACCATGTTCATGCCATGCGCAGCCTATTCATTTCTTGTCCAAAATGGATGAATTTGGGCTTTTTCGAAAGGTGAGATCAAATTTAATGTTCAACACTTTTCCATTTGAAGTTTGTATAATGATGAATTTTGAGGTGGAAGTTTGGAAATTTCAACATGTTGAAAAATTTTCTAAGTGTCAAGCCATATATCTCAATATTCCACGTTGCTTAACTTTTTATGTGAGCTTCAAATGAGAAAAGTGTCTTCATCAAAGTTATAGCTCTTTAAAATACCTTTAAAATTGTCACCAATTTCATGTCATTTGGACTTTAAATGATAGAGTTGTGCATTTTTGAAGTTTAGAAAATTCACTTGTTCAATGGTATAGGCCAAAAGTGACCTATAATGTAACCTCATATCACATTTTCATAAAATTTGAATTAGCCCTCACTCCAAACATCAAAGTTGAATTAGACATCTTGAATTTGATTGTGCAACTTATAAATCTTTCATCTCATAAAAATTGAGCAAGTTATGGCCTTGGGAAGTTGACTTTCAACTTAGGGTTTAGACAAAATGACCTATAATGTTTCAACATAGAAAATGATTTTTGGGGCAAAACTAGCTATAGGTCTCAACATGAAAGTTGTTTGGAATGTCAGTTAGAGTAACGTTTATCTTGGAATAATTTTCATATGGTTAAAATTGTAGGAGATAGGGTCTAGCGAGACCCAGTTTTGATCATATGAATTCATCTGGCCAACCACCATCAACCAACTTGATAACCTTCATTTCTCTTGACTTTATAGGCTCATGTTAGATAATATATGCCTAATATGATGATTTTTGAAGTGTCCCTTGTGAAATTTGATCAATTTGTGAGATAGCTTGTTGGAGAAGTTACTCAAGATACCCAGTCAAACTACGGTTTCCAAGGCAAATCATCCTCAAACTCTTGAAGAAAACTTGATCAATATAACATGTAGAGATCATTGGGACTCATATATGATGTTTGTAGCCATTCTTGTATCAATTCTTGGTTGTGCTCTTTGTCATAAGGGTCTCAAACCCTAGATATGAACTTGATAGATCAATGGGGATCATGCCCTACCTACAAAAGAGTTAGGCAAATGCAAAGACATATTTTTGGTTTTTTGGTTAGTAAAATGATAAAATACAAGTATGATACAATCACAAAGTGCTTGGTGATCTCTCCCCAAACAAACCTAATGAAGGACGGGTAAGGAGGATTCCAAGGTATGATCCCAATGCTAATGCTTATGATGAAATTGCATGAGGGATCTTAGGGTCAAAATTGGGGTCTTACAGCTGCCCCTATTTAAGGACATTCTAACTGAGGAGACGAAGGTTAAAATCTTCATGTCGACTCAGTAGAATGGGCTTAAATAACAACATATAGAAACAAATTTTGGTCCCTAAGAGACCTCATGATGCAAATGATATGAATGTAAAAGTTAATGCTCTGTGGGGATAACGTTGCCACAAAGGAAAAGAAATCAAAGAGACCGAAGGTCCACAGGAGTATAATGCAATCCGTACGGAAAACTCACTGGGGAGACCGAGACTCTAGGGGGTAAAGGGTTATGCGCAGGCCAGGCTACAATTTAAAACTACTGGGGGACTCGAGGAATTCCATACAAACATAGAAGGAACTCAGCCGGGGAACAACAACATCTACAGGGGATACGAGTAAGTCAGGATAAAACTGAAGTACTTGAATCATGCAGGGAAAAGAGATTTCACTAAGGAAATGTACACTCCACTCAACTGGGGAGAAATGAACTTCAACACAGGAGGAGCAGAAATCTATTATCTATTACCTGTTACTGGGTAAGGAATAATAAAAATCTGACAGAGAGGACATCCATCATCGATTAGGATGAACATATCAAGGATGACTCGCTGAGAAACAACAAAAGGGAATATTCATTACCAGTTACTGGGTAAGAATAGCCTGGCTGGGGAAAACTGCAGAAAATAGGATTTACAACTACCAGCTACTGGGCAGAAGACCAATGGTGAGAATATCCGTCATCGGTTAGGATGAACATATCAAGGATAAACTCAACAGAGAAGAAAATTCGTCATCGGTTAGGATGAACATATTAAGGATAGACTTGCTTGGGATTGTCAAGGAGGATACCCGTTATCAGTTAAGATGAACATATCAAGGATAAACCAACTGAACAAAAAGTAGGAATTACATCTATCGAATGCTAGATATAATACCATCAAAGAGAAAATTCGTCACCGGTTAAGATGAACATATCAAGGATAGACTCTGAGAGGAGATAAAATAGGAATTACATCTATCAGTTGTTGGATAGAATACCATCAAAGAGAAATCCGTCACCGGTTAAGATGAACATATCAAGGATAGACTCTGAGAGGAGATAAAATAGGAATTACATCTATCAGTTACTAGATAGAATACCAAGAGAGAGAATCCGTCACTAGTTAAAGTGAAAATATCAAGGATAAACTCTGCGGAGGGAACAAAAGCAGGATTTACAACTACCGGTTATCGGGTAGAAGACCGCAAAGAGAAGGAAACCCATCATCGGTTAGGATGAACATATCAAGGATTAACTCTCTGGGAAACAAGAATAGGGATTACAACTACCTTTTTACTGGGTAGAATACCGAAAGCGAGAATATCCGTCATCGGTTAGGATGAACATATCAAGGATATACTCAAGTACGGGAGGGAAAGATATCTGTCACCGGTTAGGGTTAACATATCAAGGTATACTTCCTGGGGAATGAGATCCACTGGGGATTCCACTGTTGGGACACTGGGGGTACATTTGCCGGGTATTGGGCAAGAAGTAACAAACTGCAAACTAAGAAGAATATTACCAGTTACTGGGCAATAGACTCTTAGGGGACTCAAAGTATCTATCTAGGTAGGATCTACAAATAAACAGTCAAACAAGACTCAACCTAATGAGGACATAACTCAAGGGGAGCGGTTCCATCCAGATAAACAACTAGGGAGGAAACTGAAGTAATAATCATCCACAAGGAAACAACTCAGTGGGGAAGAGGAGAAAGGTTAAAGTCTTTCTGCCTAAGGGGCTGACGCTCTACAAATGAGGGAGGACAGACACCGAAGTTTGTATGAGGATCAAGTACCACCATCCAGGGAATGAGAATCTCAGACCAATCAATTTAATCAGATATGAAAATATGCAAATATGAAATTATATGAATGTATATGTATATGTATATGATGATTATGCTGACAAGGACGATCACAAAGGATACAAAGGTGTCGGCAAATAAATTGAATCATCGGTACAATCCTCGGTCAATCAACAAAATATGGAGACAACTGCTGGAGAACAGAGAGATCAACAATCCAAAAAGGCTCAACCCTAATTGGGGAAGGAGGAGATCTGCTGAGGAAAGAGAAAATATCACCGAGTCTGTGGGGAATTTTAGGTCAACACCATAAAAATGGGAGACAACCCTACAGGGAAAACAAACTGCTCAGGAACCAGGAGGAAACTCTGACTAGGGAGCAAGTCAATTGGCAATTGGCGAGGAAACCAATGCGATCTACTGAGGAGATTAACCACTTCTCACCTGACGAAGACCAATACTGTTGAAGAAGCATAAACTCCGCTGGGGAACGGAACGAAGCTCCACTGGGAAATCAAGAACTCTACTGAGGAATTGAATCAACACAATCGTCTAGGGATACCCGAAGGGTTAACTACTTGGTGAACCTTTGATGTTCCGCACTCAAGGACTTGTTATCCATCAGAATGTTGTTGATATTACTTTTAATTGCTTTGAAAAATTCTTGCTTTATATGTTTTTAAGAAAAGAGATTTTGATTAAAAAAATTCAAAAAATGATCATAATAAAATTTAAACTATTGGCTGAAATAAATAAGAGTAAAAAGAATTGGATAAAAGCTCAACTTTATTTGATAGAATGGTAGTCTGTAAATGACAAGACTCCATAGAATTTACAAAGTTGAAAATGGTAATTTACATGGAAAAGGGTTACATTGAATACAAATGATCCTTAATCCTGCTACGAACTTTTGATATCCATTGTGCTCTTGACCGCTATTGGGATGATGAATTGATGTCAACCCCTGTGCTCAATCAAGTCTTCAAAATACTAAAGATCAGCAAAATGCAGTTACTTGCCATAATCCCTAATTTTTATATAAGTTGCCCCAGGGTGGGGTACTCAACTTATTGGGAAATTCTTTCTGTTTTATGTCTCTAATTTTTGTCTGGATCGCCCTTTCGGGTATTCAATCCACCGAGACGCTCTTTTTTGCCTAAGCCTCCCTTTCGTGTTTTCAACTTAGTGAGCTGTTCTTTTCTTTTTTTAGGCGAAGTATTTCTTGACTGCATCTGCGTTCACAGGATGAGTGAACTCTTCACGATCCATAGTTGTAAGAATCAATGCACCGCCTGAAAAGGCTCTCTTAACAACATATGTGCCTTCATAATTAGGAGTCCATTTTCCCCTAGAATCAGGTTTGAACGATAAAATCTTCTTGAGCACAAGGTCGCCTTCTCGGAACACACGAGGTCTAACCTTCTTATCAAAAGCTTTCTTCATCCTTTGCTGATATAACTAACCATGACACATGGCAGTTAATCTCTTCTCTTCAACCAAACTCAACTGATCGAACCTGGTCTGACACCATTCAGCTTCAGTCAACTTGGCTTCCATAAGCACGCGCAATGAAGGGATCTCAACCTCTACGGGGAGCACTCCTTCCATACCATACACAAGAGAGAAAGGGGTTTCCCCTGTTGAAGTGTGGATGGATGTACGATACCCATGCAAAGCAAATGGGAGAATCTCATGCCAATCCTTGTACGTGACAACCATCTTCTGAATAATCTTCTTGACGTTCTTGTTTGCAGCTTCAACAACCCCATTCATCTTGGGTATGTAGGGAGAAGAATTATGGTGTGCAATCTTGAAGTCTTTGCAAAGAGCTTCCACCATATTGTTATTCAAGTTCGATCCATTATCAGTAATGATCTTTCTTGGCACACCATAACGACATATAATCTGATTCTTGATAAACCTCACAACAACTTGCTTGGTTACATTTGCATACGATGCCGCTTCAACCCATTTTGTGAAGTAGTCAATTGCCACCACAATGAAACGATGTCCATTCGAAGCTTTGGGTTCAATCATTCCAATCATATCAATTCCCCACATGGAGAAAAGCCATGAGGAAGAAATAACATTCAATAGTGTCGGAGGAACATGAATCTTATCAGCATAAATTTGACACTTGTGGCACTTCTTCACAAATTTCCAACAGTCAGATTCCATTGTCAGCCAATAATAACCTGCTCGCAACATTTTCTTTGTCATTGCATGTCCATTGGAATGAGTACCAAAGGAACCTTTGTGCACTTCAGTCATCAACAAGTTTGCTTCGTCTCTATCCACGCATTTGAGCAAAACCATGTCGATGTTTCTCTTATATAATATATCACCATTCATGTAGAAATTGCGGGCTAATCTTCTCAAAGTCTTCTTATCTTTCAAAGATGCCCCAGGCGGGTAAATCTGACTTTGGAGGAAACACTTGATGTCGTAATACCACGGCTTCTCGTCTTTAATCTCTTCAACAACAAACACATGAGTTGGCCTATCAAGATGCATCACAGACAAATTGGGAACTTCATTCCAATATTTCATTATAATCATTGATGCTAACGTTGCAAGAGCATCTGCCATCCGGTTTTCATCTCGAGGGATATGATGAAACTTAACCTTTATAAAGAAAGTTGAAATCCTCCTCGCATAATCTCTATATGGAATTAAACCGGGTTAATTTGTAACCTATTCTCCTTTGATTTGATTCACAACTAAAGCCGAATCACCAAAGACATTCAAATACTCGATTTTGAGATTCATGGCCTCTTCAAGCCCCATAATGCAAGCTTCATATTCTGCCATGTTGCTTGTACACTTGAAAGTCAATCTAGCTGTAAATGGTAAATGCATGCCTTGAGGAGTAATAATCACTGCCCCAATGCCATTTCCATATTGATTAACAGCTCCATCAAATACCATGTGTCGCATTACGCAAAAAACCGGCGGGAAGACAAAACAATAGAGCCGCCACCGTGCGTTATTTATCCCAAAGGAGGGAAAGGAAACGCTCGAAGTAAACCTGGAAAAGACAGGGTCTCGCGACCAGAGAGAGATGGGATCGGGAGTCGGTTATGCGAAGGGAAGGTATTAGCACCCCTACGCATCTGTCGTACTCGACGGGATCCACGCACAAAAGGAAGGAAAAAGGTTGCTAAAAACTGCTCACAAACATCAAACACTGGCTGAAAAGAGACACAGAAAAACAAGAGAAACTAACTCGGCAGGATATCGCATCCTGGGCCTAGATAGTCTGTCAGGCACAAACATCAGAGTCGACGTAGTTCGGGACGGGGGGAAACGTGCTCGCTAGGATGTCGCATCCTATGCATACGTATCTTCTCGGACTAAAGAAGAATCAGAGCACTCGTAGCTCGGCTAACGCACGCCAAACAAAACCACACAGGAAATCAACTGCCAATCGCTGGACTTACGTCAAACTCCACACAGACAGGCAAACATGGAAACCGAATGCCAATCGCTGGACTTACATCAGACTCCGAACCAAACAAACACACACTGGAAACCAACTGCCAATCGCTGGACTTACGTCAGACTCCAACAAACAAGCAAGACACAGGAAACCAACTGCCAATCGCTGGACTTACATCAGACTCCTACCGGAAAGGGAGAAACAACTTACACAAACAAAACAAAAGGTTTCCCGGAGAGATCAGCTCATATCCTACCTACGTACCTCATCTGGTATGAGGATCAGGGCGACGTAGTTCCCCTACGCATGGAAAGAACTTCTAACCTAACCAGAGACTGGGAAATGACAAACTAGAAGGGAGACTAACTCGAGCCTAATAGTTATCATGTAAATTCACCATGGTCCTAGGTTGAAGTTTCTATCTAACTTGCACAGGGAGCAAGCTATCCTAAACAGCACAGGCAAAGCAATCATTCACACAAATAGCACACACTATATACAAACAAAGTGGGCTCACACAAGGTTAGGCTGTGAAACGCAAGCCGACTAGAATCGGGTGTAGTTAGCTCTTAACCCTAACATTGAGAGTTAGGGTGAAGCAGATGAAATGGGAAGTGAAGATAAGACTTCACAGCTCTTATCCCTGGCCTGGGAGAGCTTCAGACAAATGAAAGTGTCGGAGTTCAGAAAGTTGGAACTCTTCTCCACAAGACTGACACAACAAAGATCTTGGGTTAATATCCACAATGCATCAACATGTAATGTGAGCAAAGGGATGACACACTGAATAGTAAGAGATGGATTGCACATCTCTTTTATCTGCCAATTGCCTCATAGAGGACTTTTCCTGCTTGGCACAAAAGTAAACAAACACAAGCATTGCCTCTTAAGGAGGGCTTCAGACAGGTGCCTGCCCAAGTAACAGGACAGGTCTTCCAGACTACATGAAGTCAGAGAATTATACCTCAATGCTTAAGCAACCAAGCAAAACAAAGCAAGTTCAAAATGAACTTAAGCAACTAATGTACCTGAAAATATCCAACACAATCAGTATACAACTCAAACAGACAAACAACATTCAATAGTCAACAGTCAACAGACACAGTCAAACAAGCAAGGCAACAATGTGCAAGGCACAAGCTCAAACTCAAATGAGCTAAAATCCACCTACAAAACAACTCAAGATTAGTCAACATTAACCAATTAGTCAACTCAAGCAAGTGAATCAATCCAATCATGGCCATGTGCTTCTTAACCTGAAAACAAAGCTCAAACATGAGAGGCAAACCACTAGGACAAGGCCTAGGGTCAAAGATGGAGGAAAAATCCAAAACAGAACATGAAACTCAACATGAATCAACTTCAATCAATTAAGAACATAATCCAAAAGGTCTCATGTCAATAGCATCAACCAAATTCATTTCACAAACCAATCATGGCAAGGTATGCAAGATGAAAGCACATTGAGGCAACAGAATGAACAAATGCACATTAATTCAAAAATGATTCAATTAATCTCAAGAAAAATCATGGCTAAACATGATCAACACACCAAAAATCAAGGCAATTGGACATGATTAAGCATGGTAATCAAATTCATCAAGTCAAGGCAATCAAAACAAGCCCAAATGTGGCACAATTTGGTACATCAACTTAGCACAAGCCTAAAATAGAATTGGAACATGATAAAGACCTCAAACCAAAGCCACAATAAACTTCAATATGTCTAGAAACAATGTGCAAAATTTCACATCCATAGGATACACAACCAGCATTTCACAAATCATTGAAGTTCAAGACTATTCAAAAACTCATAAATGACAATCTAGAAAGAAAAATCTCAAACAAATCATAAATGAATCCAAAAATTCCACAAAAATCATGAGCATTCACAACATCCAGAGGGAGCATCATACAAAAAATCACATCATTTGGAGTTTATTTGGCATGGAAAAGAAATTAATCAAATTGGACAAGCAAAGGTGTGACACACATTGTCACACCTACATTAACATGAGCATATCTCAGCAACCACAAATGATAAAAATGCAAACTCAACACCAAAATGGCCTGCAAGATGTCTAGTTTAAGCATGTAAAATTTCAAAATCATTGGATTAAATCTCATCATTTCACAAGAGATATGGCAAGGTATAGCACAAAATGAACATATGCACACAAACCCTAGGCACAATTAATTTCCACCCGAGCACAATTTCTGGAAAAATAACCAAAAAATACTAGACGCAATAAGGAGAACAATGCAAAAATCCACACATTATTTGGATCAATATTTATTGAGTTATGAATTTTAAAAGTGAAAGAAAAATTAAAAAAAACATGTAGAAGCATAGCATGAATGCATGGAGAGAAATGAACAAAATGTGAATGGCATATTGGAAAAGTGCTGTGAGCCGGATTCGAAGTGATGCAGCCTTTAAAATCTGGCGCGCTTCATAGTAAAACGCACCGTTTCACTTAAGCGGACGTGGCCAAACTAAGCAATGTCGTCCAATCAATTTTCCACGCATGCAACAGCTGGACCAATACATGTCCACAAACACACAAACACATGCAAAACGTGCTAGGAAAGATCAAATGGAATTCTGGAAAGGAAACCCTAGCAACTTCATCGTGTTCTTCATGGATGATGAACAAATTTCTCAGAAATGCAAAATAACCATATCATCGTGTTCATCTTTTAACATACAACAACAATCCATGCTTAATTTGTTCTAATTCAACATATATCAAGCAAACCGAATCGATTAAGTTTCACATGTCTAACTTCAAATCACCATAACTAACACAATACTGCATGGAATTTAGTGATCTAAAGCTCAGTTTGCTCAGTATTCAAAGATCTATCATAAGCACATAACAATTTCATGAATTAAGACATTCGAATTCTGACCTTGATGAAGATGCAGAAGTGAAACAGGTCGATTCAGGCCTTGCTAAGCACAAACAGATGCTCTTTAGCTCTTGTATGATTGAATGGATGAAGGTTTGATGTTTACTCGAGCTTGATTCCAACAGAACTCTCAACTGCCATGGATGAATGCAAACTTCAGCTGCTTCAAATCTGCACGAAATTCCTTGGACCTAGCTTCAATAATGCTCCACAGTGCTTCTAGGTAATGAATCAATCAAGAAAAAGGCAATGTGTTTGCAGAATTTGAGAAAAAATTGAGAGAGAAAATTTGAAGAAAAGTTTAGATCTGAAAAATGTGATGTTCCCCATGCAGAATTCTGTTATGCTTTTGCTTATATATGAGCTCCTAATTATGTCCTTAATCATGTTTAACCATATGGTAATTGGATTAGTGAGAATGGAGTGTTTATGCCAATTTGCAATTTCACCCTTATGCATGCAAACCAATGGAACAGTGCATGAATTTTGTTTGAATTTCACTTGAAATGCTATTTGGAGGCCAATGGAAATGCTGGAATGTGAAGACAATGCATTATTTTCAAATTTAAAAACTCCCTCCAAAATTCAAATGAAAAACCAAATGTTTATGTGATGGAAATTCATGGCATATTATGCATGTTTTGGATAGTAGAGATCAAGAGAAAAATGTTGCAAAAAGAGCCATCTCATTTGGACATTTGGTGTGAAAGTTATGCATGTTTGAAGTTCAAATTCACTTGGCCATGATTGATCCACATCTCTTCAACCATACATGAGAAATTCATGATCTTGGACTTTTTGGAAATGGGAGAGCAAGATCTTCACTTTTCATGTTGTACAAAATTTCATTTGAAGCTTGCTTGGTGATGTAATCGTGAGGAGAAAACCTTTCCATTTTTGGCAATTTCAAATTACAGGTCACTTACTATTTTTGGAAACTTTTCATCTGACCTCAAATTCTTCATTGTTGATGTTTGAAATGTCAAATGAGACTTGTATGGACATGAATGAGGCCTCTCTAACCATCTCCCACCTTCAAATCCATGATTGAACTGACAGTTGACTTTGGTTGACTTTCTATGGTTTCAGATGAATTGGTCATGGACTAATGAGTCTTGAGCCTTCAATACTTGGCCATATCACTTCAAAATGATCCTTAGGTCACATGAACTCATTGAACCAACCCTAGGGCTTTGCTTCCATGGAAAATGCACTTGCTTGCTTGCACAACTGAACCTCTTGACCAGTCTTGACTAATGACTGATGAACTATGCAATGGTCAATGCAAATGTTAATGACCTAAAACATGAAAATGTATATACAAAATGGGAGGTGCAAATTTGAGGTGCTACACCATGCCCCAACGGGAACCGGGTTCTGGCCCTTCTTGAAGCAATGGTTCATCACAATCTTTCATTTTCAAGTACAAAATCTCTTCATCAGGAAAGTCATACTGTACTGACTGATAATCTTCAATTGGTTGGTAAGCCAAATGGTCAGCCAAGATACTACCCTTAATTGCTTTCTGATATCGGTATTCAATATCATACTTTGATGACAACATCTGCCAACGGGCAATTCTCCCAATTAAAGCATGCTTCTCAAAACTATACTTGATTGGATCCATTTTGGATATTAACCAAGTGGTATGATTCAACATATAATGACGCAGACGCTTAGCATCCCAAGCCAATGCGCAACAAATCTTCTCAAACATAGAATACCGAGTCTCACAGTCGGTGAACTTCTTACTGAGGTAGTAAATTGAAAATTCTTTCTTTCTAGTCTCATCTTGGTGACCAAGAACACAACTCATACTATCTTCGAGCACAGTCAAATACATGATCAACGGTCTTCATTCAAAAGGTGGAGACAAAATCGAAGGCTTAAGAAAATATTCCTTGATACTGCCAAAAGCTTTCTGGCATCTTCGGTCCAATCACAAGACTGGTATTTCCGAAGAAGCTTGAATATAGGCGCACATGTGGCAGTCATGTGGGAAATGAATCTGGAATATAATTCAAGCGGTCGAGAAAACCTCTGACTTGCTTCTCAGTTTTGGGCGCAGGCATCTCTTGTATTGCTTTGACCTTGGCAGGATCAACTTCAATACCCTTCTCGCTGGCAATAAAGCCCAACAACTTACTAGAACGAACACCAAAAGTACACTTATTGGGATTCAAGCGGAGTTTATATTTCCTCAAATGCTGGAATAGCTTCAACAAATGCTCAACATGTTCCTCTTCATTAATTGATTTAGCAATCATGTCATCAACATAAACTTCAATCTCTTTATGCATCATATCATGAAAAAGAGTAGTCATTGCTCTCTGGTAAGTTGCACCAACATTCTTTAAACCGAAAGGCATCACTCTATAACAGAATGTTCCCCAGGTGTAATGAATATGGTCTTCTCCATATCTTCGGGTGCCATCTTGATATGATTATATCCGGAAAATCCATCTATAAATGAAAAGACTTTGAATTTAGCAGTATTGTCTACCAACATATCAATGTGTGGCAGAGGGAAATCATCTTTCGGTCTGGCTTTATTCAAATCTCTATAGTCAACACACATGCGTACTTCTCCATCTTTCTTTGGCACTAGCACAATATTGGCCACCCATTACGGATACTCAGCGGTTACAAGAAACCGATATCAATCTGCTTCTGCACTTCCTCTTTGTTCTTCACAGCTATATCAAGATGTGTTCTTCTCAACTTCTGCTTGACTGGCGGGAATTCTGGCTTCAACGGCAATCCAGGCTCCACAATCTCAGAATCCAACCCAGGCATGTCTTGATAGGACCAAGCAAACACATCTGAATATTCTCGAAGAAGATCAATCAACCCCTTCTTGACATCTGGACACAGTCGAGACCCAATCTTAACTTCCTTCACATCATCTTCGGAACCCAAATTGACTAACTCGACTTGCTCTTCGAACGGCTGAATGGTCTTTTCATCTTGCTCAAGAAGACGAGATAATTCATCACTCACTTCTATATCACTTTCCTCCTCGGCCTCAAACACATGGAATTCAAAATTTGGAGAAGGAGAAGGATCATTGTATTCAATGGGGTTAGGAACCAACCTGCATAATGATTTGATATTTTGATTTTAGAGAAGTGAATTCGTGACCAAATATTATGCAGATGGACAATTATATTTTCTATTTATGTTTTTTGTGATTACCATTTTCAGAATAAAGCAAAAAGTAAAAACAAACATCATAGATGAGGATGAATAGAATTAATTTTATTGATGATCAATTTGAAAATGCCCAAACAATGTTCACTTCTCCCTTAGGCATAGGAGAAGGATTTAAAAACATATAAAAGCAATTACTTAGATCGATGCAAAATAACAGGAATATCAACAGCAGTCCAATTGTTGCAAGCCTTTCCATGCGTCACAAAATTGGTGTAGTCTTCCTCTTCGTCATCCTCTAGCACAACAGCTAAGTGTTGTTCATTTCCATGAATGAACCCTTCGGAAGCTGAGTTGCCTATCTTCAGATCTAGTAGTTGATGATCCTTTCTGGAACCCCAAGCCGGTTCTGCCTTTGTTGTCGGAGACCTCTACCATGCGCCCCCACTGATCAACAGTACCTTCTTCAACAATCTTATGAGCATCTTTCAATGAGGACATAGGTTCCCCAACCCTCTTCTCAGCAGCAATAGATAAGGCTTGGAACGGAGTTCCAACCTCATCCCCAACTTCTACGTAAGAGAAAGATGACAAATGACTAACCAACAACGCCTTCTCTCCACCAACAATCACTAGATTGCCATTCTTCACAAATTTCAATTTCTGGTGCAGCGTGGAAGTAACAGCTCCTGCTTCATGGATCCATGGCCTTCCCAACAAGAAACTATAGGTCGGGTGGATATCCATTAATTGAAAAGTAATCTGAAAATCACTCGGACCTATCTTAACCGGAAGGTCCACTTCACCAATGACCGTCTTGCGCGAACCATCAAAGGCCTTGACAATTACACCGCTATACCTCATGGGCGCTCCTTGGTAAGATAGCTTTGACAAAGTTGACTTCAGAAGCACATTCAGTGACGAACCGATGTAAACAAGCACATTTGACAAAGCATCCTCTTTGCAATTCATCGAGATGTGCAAAGTCAAATTATGATTCCTTCCCTCCTTAGGGAGTTCTTCGTCGCAATAGCTGAGATTGTTGCAAGAAGTGAAGATGTTTGGGATCATAATTGTAGCGGTAAATTCATGATCATCAAGGTATGGATAAGCTAGAGATCAAATAACAAGTGTCGCCACCGCGCTTTTATTGTTTCCAAGGGAAAAGGGAAAAGGTATGAACAAATCCCAAAAAGTAAGAAGTTTTCAAATCAAAACTAATAAAAAGTCAGAGATTACAGGTAAGGGGGTTGGTTACACAGAGGAAAGGTGTTAGCACCCAAAGTGTCTTAGTTACTCCTAGGGAGCCCTTTTTGTGTGCATATGTTATTGTTACAAAATGATGTTTACAAATAAATAGAATGGGGGGATGAGAAAAGAATTCATTAATTATTTTTGTGTTTGACAAGCCCTTCGGACTTGTGCCTACGTACCAACATAAAAATGAGGGATCAAAACCTCGTAGTTCGGGATACAAACTTCAAAGTGGGTGCATTGCTTTTAACAAAAATTAAGTTTTAGTCAAGTATAGTTAAGTTTATTTACAAGTTTGATTTAAGAAAAGAAGTTTGAAAATGCAATGGCATAAGGCCAAAGTTTCTGTCTTTTTCTGCAAAAGTGGTCAAAGTTTAGAACAAAATAAGTTCAATCAAAGAAGATTTTTGAAAAGGGAGGGAGAGATTTTGAAATTAAAGAAGTGGGGAGAAGATTAAGAGATTATCCTATGTACAAAATTAAAAGTTTAGAGTTGAAAAGATCTGACCAAATGGGTAGCAATCCAATAGGCAAGAATGTCAATAGAAACCCAGAATTCCCTTTGGACTTTTAGACTCAAGCAACACATAAATGCAAAATTATATTATCTTGAAGAGCCAGGCATCAAATAAAGATGGCCACATCCAAGCTTCTCCTTTCCATGATCTTCTTCAAGGCAGCCCATGTAACAGATGAATTTCACAAGTCACTGGTTCAAAATAACAGCTTCACAATGATCATGTTGCAGATGAACTCAGAAGGATCTTAAATGATGTATCAGATGAAGTTTCAAATTGTAAGCACTTGGTTTCTCAATAAGTTGGCATTGGCTAAGTCCTTTAACATAGGAATATTGCCTAAATTCAAAGTTCATTTGTCCAAGATCGAGCCAACAGTCGGCATAAAAGTTTTTTAGGGTTTTTGTTGTTATTACGAACATTAATGGTCAAAGACCACACAAACAAGCGAAGTATACACAAACAAAGTATATCATACAATATGGTCCAAGTGGACAAAGTTAAAATTGCATTAACATAAACAATTAGAATGATATGAACAATGGCAAATGAATAAAGGCAAGAATTAAATGACATTAAAGTAAATGGCTTGAAATTAAAAGTTAGTTATTAACAAGTTAGAAGTTAGTATTGTTTTTCTTTTGCTTTTCATTTTTAGACATTCTTTGGAGAATACTCAACCCACTTATCACAAGCATGGATCCTTGAACAAAACCATCTTCCAAAGGAAGGAAAGAAGGCCAAGTTTCCACACAACACCATGAAAGAGGGGAGACTTACAATCTCACTAACTAGAATGTTATGCCTTTGATGTCACAAATTTAAAGCTATGTTAAGCAATCGTAATTGGACTAATGTAGAAATCAGAACTATTTGAGGCCAAGAAATAGAATTTTGGTGTTAATGCATGTTAGAGACATAGTATTATGAACTATGCTCATGAAACATACCACACACAAAAAGAATATGCAAAAGGTGTGGCCTAATCTCATCCATACTTATGTTAATTTTCAATCAACTAGCCTTAGGATCTTGAGACATCATAGACCAAATGAAATGAATGAACGAATAAAATGAATGAGATGAAGTGGGAGGGAAATAAATCAAAACACAAATTGGTCAAAGGAAGACTTTTACCAAATTAAAATCATTCATTCATTTTGGGATATGTAATGTACATTCCATCAATCCCCTAAATCCAATGATATTAACTCAACCAAGTCAAATCAATCTTGACCAAGGCCTAACAACACTAGTCAAACATAAACAAGTCATCACAATTGGTCAACAAAATTATTTGGCATTTATTCCAATTAAAAATACTAAAATAAGGCATTTAAATTAAATATGGTTTGTCCAATTCCTAAAACCTCATCAAAACACCAAAGAAATGGCCATGAGATTTATCATAGGTCAAAAAAGGTCAAAGGACCTTGGAGAAAAAAATTCATAATTTTTGGACACTTAAAGTATTTTTAAACAATTAAAAACAAATGAAAAATCAATTAAATCATGAATAATATTAATAATGATCAAAAAATAATTTTAATTCAGAATATGAAAGAGGAAATTATTTGAAATTTTTTGGTGAAACTCTCATATTTTTGGATCAACATTAAAATTAATATGAATTAATGAAAATAAAAGGAATAAAAGAAAATCAGAAAATAACCAAAAAACGTGAGCCACTTAATCTCCCTCATTAATTGAGGTGGCAGATCAAGTGGCCACCAACGCGGGTTCCATTGTGGTCTTGAGTCAATGTGCCATAGGAAAGGTAATTACAATGCACGCTCGTGATTAAAACAATTCAAATGAGATCAATGGCTCAGAACCAAGCCAGCATATCAACAACGTCCAAAGGTCGATCGTCTTCTCCGGCGACCCTGGCCGGACTGGTTCACTCATCACCATTAAAAAAATGAAAAAGGAGGACATGATCTGAAATAAAAAATGGCGTAGAGCACAAATCTGACTTCAATTCATACTAACTCCAACTACATTGAGAGATACATGGAGTTGAAATTTGAGGTACATGAACTGAGTTTCTTCAATTTGGCCTAAAAGCAACTCAATCTTCTTGCCTACATTAGTAGGACTTCAGACAACCAAAGAATCAAGAGAATTGAGCAAGATTGAGAGAGAATCGAAGAGATGAAAAATTCTGAAAAACACCTTCAATGTAGGATTGGATTCAACTGTTCTTGCCTTTGCTCGTTCTTGATCTCCCTCCAAATGCTTGCAGAAGTAGAATGGAATGCACAAAAGGTCTTGGATCCCTGGAGTTTTGAATCTCAAAACAGTGATAATTCAAACTCAATTTCAAATGAAATTCTCAGGATTATCCTTTGGAATGAGAGGGTTAGAGGTTTAGGATTATAGCTGGCGCGAATGTGTGTGAAATTCTGATGCTAGAGGTCTCTATTTATTGCCAATTCAATTGATAATTGCACACTTGAAGTGAACTTCAAAACTTAGCAATGTGTGATGCATGGGTACATGGGCGTGTTCAGGCCCATGAAATCACTCCATCTGATCCATAATTGAGTGTAAGCAAGGCCGAAGTCATGTTTGGAATGCTAGGCAATTGTGCATGGATGTTTGAAGTTCAATCTTGCCAAATGATGCTACCATGTTCATGCCATGCGCAGCCTATTCATTTCTTGTCCAAAATGGATGAATTTGAGATTTTTGGAAAGGAGAGATCGAGAGGAACAACTTTCATGCTCAACCCTTTTCCATTTGAAGTTTGTATCATGACGAATTTTGAGGTGGAAGTTTGGAAATTTCAACATGTTGAAAATGTTTCTAAGTGTCAAGCCATATATCTCAATATTCCATCTTACTTAACTTTTTATGTGAGTTTCAAATGAGAAACGTGTCTTTATCAAAGTTGTGTATCTTTCAAAGACCTTCAAAATTGTCACCAATTTCATGTCATTTGGATTTGAAATGATAGAGTTATGCATTTTTGAAGTTTGGAAAAATCACTTGTTCAATGGTATAGGCCAAAAGTGACCTATAATGTAACCTCATATCAGATGTTCATAAAAGTTGAATTAGCCCTCACTCCAAACATCAAAGTTTAAGTAGACATCTTGAATTTTATTGTGAAACTTGGAAATCTTTCATCTCATAAAAATTGAGCAAGTTATTGCCTTCGGAAGTTGACTTTCAAATAGGGTTTAGATAAAATGACCTATAATGTTTCAACATAGAAAATGATTTTCCAAGCTAAACTATATCTAGGTATCAACATGAAAGTTGTTTGGAATGTCATTTAGAGTAACGTTTATCTTAGAATCATTTTCATATGGTGAAAATTGTAGGAGATAGGGTCTAGCAAGACCCAGTTTTGATCATATGAATTCATCTGGCCAACAACCATCAACCAACTTGCTAACCTTCAATTCTCTTGACTTTATAAGCTCATGGTAGATCATATATGCATAAGTGGATGAATTTTTAAGTTTCCCATGATAAATTTGATTAATTGGTGAGATAGCTTGTTGGAGAAGTTACTCAAGATACCTAGTCAAACTAGGGTTTCCAAGGCAAATCATCCTCAAAATCTTGAAGAAAACTTGATCAATATAACATGTAGAGATCATTGGGACTCATATATGATGCTTTTAACCATTCTTGTATCAGTTATTGGTTGTGCTCTTTGTCATGAGGGTCTCAAACCTTAGATATGAATTTGATAGATCAATGGGGATCATGCCCTACCTACAAAAGAGTTAGGCAAATGCAATGACATATTTTTGGTATTTTGGTTAGTAAAATGATAAAATACAAGTATGATACAATCACAAAGTGCTTGGCGATCTCTCCCCAAACAAACCCAATGAAGGAGGGGTAAGGAGGATGCCAAGGTATGATCCCAATGTTAATGCTTATGATGAAATTGCATGAAGGATCTTAGGGTCAAAATTGGGGTCTTACAATAATCACTAGTAGACCACCTATAATGTTGTATGAAAGATAAAGGGTCTTAATGTGACTATCATGAATGAAAGAGGATTAGAAACAAGTAGGAAATTAGACTTTTATTTAGTGGTATGATTGGAACTAGTTTGCATAGGAGGGAGGCTTGTGTCCTTGAGATGGTTTGTGTTGTTGCAATGCCTTTAGTGTTAAATTAGCATTCCTCGAGTCATTCCTAGCCGAACTAATCCTCATCAGACATGTATGAGTAGTTTTTACCCATTGCTATCTGTAAGACCCCAATTTTGAGCCTAAGATCCCTCATGTTATCTCATCATTTGCATTGCCTTTAGGATCACACCTTGGCATCCACCTCACCCCTCATTCATTGGATTTGCATTGGGAGAGATCACCAAGCACTTTTTATCATATCATACTTTATCTTTCTTTTTTTTACTAACCAAAATACCAAAATATGTCTATGTGTAGCTTTGTTTCTTTCGTAGGTAGTGTATGTGTCCACCTATGCCTCATCAAGCTCACATCTATGGTTTAAGACCCTCAATGCAAACGAATCAATCAAGGAAAGGATCAAATTGGTTCTAATCATCATATATGGATCCTCATGTACTTTATTTATTAATTTGATCAAGAATTCATCAAGAGTTTGAAGCTTGTTTGCCTTGGGAGCCCTAATTCATCTAGGTATATTGTGTGACTTCCTCAGCAAGTTTCTTCAACATTTGGTCAAACATTTCAAAGGATACTTCATGATACATCATCTTATGCATACCTGATCCTCCATGAGCCCCAAAGAGAAAAATAACTTCAAGTTTGCAAGTTGGTTCAAAGAGGTTGACTAGAGAAAGTCAATTGGTCAAATATAGGGTTCCCTAGACCATACCTCCTACAATTTTTGTCATATGAAAATGCTTCCCAGAGAAGACTTACTCTTTATGACATTCCAAACAACTTTGATGTTGACATAAAGATCTAATTTAGCTTGGAAATTTATTTTGTATGCTGAATGATTATAGGTCATTTTGTTTGTGCCCTAGATAGAAGGTCAACTTCCAAGAACCATAACTTGCTAAATGTTTATGATATGAATTCCATCTAAGTTTCATGATCGAAATCAAGATGTCTTCTCCAACTTTTCTTCTTTGAGAAATATCAAATTCAACTTGCAAGGGCATGTTCCAAAAGGAAACATTATAGGTCATTTTGGGCCATCATCATTGAACAAGCAATTTTCCTCAACTTCTAAAATCCATAACTCCCTCATGCAAGATTCAAATGGTGTCAAATTTAGGACAAAATTGAATATTAATGAAAGAGATACAACTTTGATAAAGGAACCGTTTTCATTTGAAGCTCATAGCAAAATTTATTCAAGATGGAAAAAGTGGTCATTTGACTTTATACTTAGAAACTTTTCAACTATGTTTGATTTCTCCAACTTCAACCTCAAAATTCATCATGATCCAATCTCCAAATGGAAACATTTTCAACATCATGATCCAAGTTGTTCCCCTTCATGTTACCTTTCCAAAGAGTCCAAGATCATGGCATTTGGAACATTTTTGAAGGACTTGTGCATGGTTGCATTGCATGGCCATATTTGGAAGTTTCTCATGACCAATTTTAATTACAAATTGCATGGTCTCATGTAAAGGCTTCAACATCACTCATGCATGATTTTGGACCTTTTCCAATCATTTGATGGGCCTATCACACACCTATGCAAGCATGCACACTAGAATTTCTATTTTTGGCATTTGAATGGAAGTGTGTGAAAATCAATTGCCAAACCTATAAATGCAACTCATTTTGCTCAGAATCAAGGACCCTTGGCCCAAGCTTTGATCTGTAAACACCCTCACCCTCCATTGATAAAACACCTTGAGGATTTCTCTTGAAATCGAGTTCGAATTCCCCTTCTATTTTAGGATTGAAACTCCAAGGGTTCAAGCCATTTTTGCATCCAAATTATCTCTTACAAGTGGATAGAAGCAAGCCAAGCCAAATTGAAAGTAAGATCAAGCTCAATTGAAGCAAACGGAAGGTGAATTTTCAGATTTTTCTCTACTTCGATTCTCCATCATTTCTCCACCATTTTGATTGATCTTTGGTTGTCTGAATACCTACTAATGTAGGCAACAAGATTGAGTTTCTTTGAGGTCAAATTGAAGCAACTCAATTCATACTCCTCAATTTTCAATTCCATGTATCTTTTAATTTACTTGGAATTGGAGAAGTTTGAGGTCAAATTTGATTCCTGGCAATTTTCTCTTCAAAATAGTGTACTCACTTTTCGATTTTATGGAAGTTGGTGGTGGAACAGCCCGGTGAGGTCCACCAGAGAAGATGACCGGAGCTAGGGCTGCGGTGGTGTGTTGGCAGCTTCACATCCATTTGATTATGGTCCAATGATCTAATCCTGGCCTTTGGTTTTAATTACCCATCCTTCTATGTGTTGACTCAAGTGTTCCATACACCATAAGCGCGTGGCCATCATATCCGCCACCTCAATTAATGAGGGAGATCTGATGGCTCGTGTTTTATTCCAATTATTTTACTAATTCTGATTTTAATACCTTTATTTTGTTTAATTCACATGCGACTTTCACTAAAAATCTTTAAATATTTTCCTCTTCCATGTTTTGAATTAAAATCATTTTTTGGATTAATTTTGATATTTTTTGTGAATTAAATGATTTTTGACTTGTTTTTAAATATTTTAAATTATTTCTGACTTTCCAAAAATTCTAAACTTTTTTGTCTAAGGTCCTTTGACCTTGTTTGACCTAGAATAAATTCCTTGGCTATTTATTTCGTGATTTAAAGGGATTTGAGATTTTTTCCTCTTAAAATTGCATTTTAATTCATTTTTAAATTGATTTTAATTTGTTTATTTGATTAAAAATGTGGTTGAGCCATTTGATTGACTTTGTGATGTTTGACTTTCTGTTTGACCTTGGTTATGGTTGATTTGAACTTTTATTTAATCAATACTGTTGGATTTAGGGGGGTTGATGAAATGTACATTGCATCCCCCAAGATGAATGAATAATATTGATCAAATGAATTTCCTCCTGTGATCAAATTGGGTTTCTATTTCTCCTTCCCCCTTCATCTTCATCCTGTCTTTTCCAATCCATAATTGACCAATGATTTCTCTAATGTCCAAATGCTAGTTGATTCATCAATGACCTTGTGTCAGATGAATCAATATGAGTTGGATTGAGATAGGTTCATCCCATCTTTATTTTTGTGTGTGGTATGTTTTAGGAGCTTGGTTCATTGTACCAAGTCTCTAACATGCATTAGCACCAATGTCTTTATTTCCCGACCTCAGATAGTTGTGACATCTACATAAGTCCAATTACGATTGCTTAACATAGAGCTAAATTTGTCCCGCAAGGCATAGAATTCTAGTAAGTGAGATTATAAATCTCCCATTCTTCATGGTATTGTATGAAGACTTGACCTTTTTTCCATTCATAAGAGCTAGTGGCATACTTGTTAATTTATCCAAGTTAGAGCCCTTCTCATGGATGATGTCTTGGTTCATGTCTTCATACTTATGAATGGATAGTTGAGTGTTATCCAAAGAATGACTTAACAAATGGAACTTTTCACTAACATATGACTAACCTTTTATTAACATTGCTTTACTTTCATATCATTTACTTAATGCCATTTAAAATTCAGTACCTTTATCATTTATTGTCATTTACATTTCATGCAACTTGTTTATGTTTCAGTCATTTTCTTTTTTTTCTCACTTGAGTCATATCTTATGATTGTATATATTATGTACTTGTGATTTTATTGTGTTTGTGGTCTTAGGACCTGTAAAATACTTAATAATAACAAAAACTCTAAAAAATGTGTTGGTGAACTGTTGGACTTGATCTGAACTCTTGGACATAAAATTAGGCAACATCCCATATGCTTTAAAGGACTTGGCCAATGCCATCATTTTGAGACTGAGTTATCCTGGACTGTGCCTTTCATCTGATGCAAACCTTGAGTTCTCCTGGTTCATTTATCATTTTGTCTTTGTGTTTGATTGTTATATTGTTATTATTGTTTATGTGTGATGATTGTTTTTGTGAGTTTACCAAGGAAATGTTTCATCTGATACATTTGAAGACATTGGAGACTGCTTGCTATTGGAGGGTTTCCTAGGATACTATGGCTATATTTATTTGATTCCATGGTCTTCATGATTAATTTCTTGGATATTGCTTATGCTTATTGTCTGCTCAGAAGTCCAAAGGAAATGGGTTTCTATTTGACATTCTTGTCTTGTGGATTGCATCCCACTGGTCAGATCTTTTCAACTCTTAACTTTTAAATTTTTGTCTAGGGTAGCCTCTTTATCTCCTCCCATTTCTTTAATTTCAAAATCTCTCCCTCTTTTAAAAAAATCTTCTTTGCTTGTGTTTATTAACTCATACATGTTTTAATAATTAGAAACTCTGGCCTCATGCCATTGAATTTTCAAACTTTTCTTAAATCAAACTTGTGAATAAACTTAATAATATTGACCTCAATTTGAAAAAGAAAAATAGAACTAACAACTCCATTCAAGTCTTTGGGACATTTTGTGCCCTTTTTATTAGAAATTTTTTAAAAATCAATTTACCAACTTCTTTGAAAATTTTACCACGAACTACGGGGTTTTGATCCCTCATTTTTATGTTGGTACGTAGGCATAAGACCGAAGGTCTTGTAAAACACAAAATATAATTAATGAATTATTTTCTCATCCCCCACTCTATGTTTTTATCAAACATCATTTTCAACTAAAACACTTGCAGACAAAAAAGGGCTCCCTAGGAGTACCTAAGACACTTTTGGTGCTAATACCTTCCCTCTGTGTAACCAACGCCTTTATCTATAATCTATGACATTTTATTATTTTTGATTTGAAAACTTCTTATCTTTGGGTTTTGTTCATACTTTTCCCTTTTCCTTTGGAAACAATAAAAGCGCAGTGGCGACTCTGGTTTTATTGACGTCAAGTTTATCCATAGCTTGATGGTCATGAATTTACCGCTACAGAAATAAAGTGGTGACTCTTCCGGGGAGTAGTCCTCAGTGGGTTTAGCCTACTTTATTGTGTGTATATTTGTATATTTTATGTTTATTTTTATATATTGTTTGTGTGATATATTCTATTTGTTGTGCTTGGTGATCTCTGTGTGGTGAGATAAGTTCTAACTCGAACTTGAGTGCAATTTAAGATAGGAGGGTGGTATAGTCATGTTGGCTTTGAAGGAGTAGTCCTAAAAGAGTTTACATGAGATCCTCCGCTCAATGGAGACCTCTTTGGAGTTACTGATGTCACACAAGTAAGTCGTGGATAGGCATTACTTTCTCTAATTTGGGGTTCTGAGAATGTGAGGACCGTAGAACATTTAACTTAACTTGGCATATTTTAGGACGTAGTACGGAGACTGTTCAAGTGTAGACTTGATAAAAGTTGTTACACAATACTACACTCACACGAGTTTCTCCTGAGAATACTATGGGTTGATGAGTTAGTCATCTAAACCTATAGTATGCGATAGATGGGATCACGACTCCGGGAACTTTTTAGAACATGCTCTACAGGTTTTATCCATAGTAAACTCCTTTGGATGGTTCTTAACCCGACTCCATCCTCATGACTTACAACAAACCCTTTGATTCTTGGTTGATCCGATCAGTCTCGACAATATCAATGGAACTTGGGTGTTGATAAGGTGAAAGCCATGATCCACCAAATTGGATGATTGATCTTGATGACGACTTGATACATCCCTTGACCTTTGTTTGTGATCCCTAGTGTGTGATTGTTGCATTCATGCATTCATGAGCATCATTACATTCATCATAACAATAAATTTTCAAGGAACAAAGGTCTTATTTGCAAATAATTTTCAGACCATGGATTATGGACGAAGGAATACCAAAAAGTACAATTTCAAATTTCCTGATTTGAAAGAGTTAAGGAAGTTCTCATCCTTTGTATTAGATCCCTTGGATTTTAAGCAACGTCATGGGAAGCTTTTTTCTGTATTGTCTACTGATGTGGTTGAAGGACTTTTGAGTGTCTTGGTGCAGTTTTATGACCCTCTCTATTATTTCTTCACTTTTCCCGATTATCAGCTTATGCCCATGTTGGAATAGTATGCCCATCTTTGGGTATGCCCGTATCTAACAAGGTACCTTTCAGTGGATTGGAGGAGATTCCCATATCTAATGTTATAGCCGAAGCTCTTCATTTGGAGAAATCTGAGATTGATGCAACATGGTGAAGAAAAGAGGGATTCTAGGGTTGACTTCTGAGTTTCTCATTGGTAGAGCAACTGCTTTTGCTCAAGCCGATAGCATGGGCACTTTCGAAGCCCTCTTTGTATTGCTCATCTATGGTCTAGCTTTGTTCCTTAACATTGACGGTTTTGTTGATGTTAACGACATTAGAATATTCTTGATTAGGAATCTTGTTCCTACTCTATTAGGTGACATGTATTTCTCTTTGCATCTAAGGAATTCTAAAGGTGGTGGAACTATTGTATGTTGCATTCCTCTTATGTACAAGTGGTTTACTTCACACTTGCCTCAGACGCCTGCTTTCTTGGAGAACCAACAATGTCGACGGTGGTATCAGAAACTTATGCCTCTCACTAATGATGATATTGTCTGGTATGATTCTGCATTGGGTAGCTTGGACCTTATTGTCGTTGTACGCAAGGAGGAATCAACTACAACCCAGATTTGGCCCGTCGTCAGCTTGGGTTCCCCTTGAGAGATAAACCTAATAACGTTCAGTTATAAGGTCTATTATATCAAGAGGGTAAATATCCGTTACATTTGAAGAATAAAATGGTATGTGCTTGGCACAATGTGAATAGGAAAGGAAGATCTGAGCGTGGTCCATGCAACTATGTAGCTTTGGAAGCTTACACTATTTGGATAAAGAAGAGAGATTTGGAGCTTAAGATGTCATATGCTTGTGAGAGACCTATGTATGTGGCTATGGTTGAGCCATCAACTCTCCCTAACCTAGATGTAGAGGAGTTGGAAGACGCACTTGCCAAGATGAAGCAATAGAGAGACTTATGGGAAAAATAGTTCCATGTCATGAACCGAAAGCATGTGGAGTTGCAGCATGAGTTGAGAGACAAAGAGGCACTTATTTAGGTTCTTGAAGAGCGTGCAGTGAAGAGATAGAGAGAGCCAAAGGATTTATCTTCCTCTAGTATGCCTTAGCCTTCTAGTGCTCGGAAGAAGATTGTTGATCGACTCGTCATCAAGAAAGCTCAGATGCAGATAACCTTTGAGTTAGAGATTCAGCGCATCCGAAGGAAGTACACTCCCTTTGCTAGTTCATATGATGCAGTTGCTATGGATCCATAAGATGATCGTTTCATTTTCTCTTGTATTTGTATTTTTGGTTTCTGAAATTGTACTCAGTGTAATCCTTCCAAATTTTATGAATAAAAATATATTTTATGGTCAATTGAATTGTTATTATTATTGTTTACTATTATTGACTGAAAATATTTGCAAACAATATTTCATATGTTCCTTGAAATTAAAAATAAAATTAAAAAAAAAACATTGCATTTCATGCATCATTTGCATAAGCATGTTTTCTTCAACCATATGTCTTATGGGTTCTTCTTATGTGTATCAGTCAAGCTGACTCATCACTACTACACTCGCGCTAATCGCCATAAAAGAATGGAGCATCTAGAGAAAGAGAACAGAGAACTTAAGGATGAGATTTCCAGACTCACTGCTCTGATGGAGTATGCGATTGCTGCTCATAATCAACCGTCTCCTCCTCCTACAACTCTTCCTCCTCAAAAGACTGTTATTTCAGAGATTGCTTCAACATATGTGCTTGTGGTAGCTAGCCAGTCTAAGCCTGCCATGCCTACTATATTCCCTTGGGGAATGCCACCCAAGTTTGTGCCTGAAGGGTACGCTCCAACATTAGCTTCTCTGTCGGCATCTAGCCTGATCCTGTATGTGCCTCCTCCTCTTATGCATACTCTATCTCATGTCGAGGAAACCATCTACCATTATGATCCTTGTGAAGGCCCCGATGTTTATGAGAAGATGGACGAGATGAAAGATTAATTTCTTGAGATACGAAAGGAATTGAAGACTTTAATAGGGAAAGATTTATTCAGTAAAAATATTGTTGAGTTATGATTAATGCCTACTGTCAAGATCCCAGTGAAGTTCAAGGTCCAAGACTTTGAAAAGTATAAGGGGAATACATATCCTCTGAGTCATCTTGTCATGTATGCTCGAAAGATGTCTACTCAGACCGACAATGATCAACTACTCATCCATTACTTCCAAGACAGTCTAACTGGTGCTGCACTCAAATGGTATATGGTCTAGGACAGTGCTAGTGTTCGTACTTTTAATGAATTGGGCGAGGCCTTTGTCAAATAATACAAGTATAATGTTGATATGACTCCAGATCGGGATCAGTTTATATCAATGTCCCAGAAAGAGAAAGAAACATTCAAGGAGTACGCCCAAAGATGGAGAGAGTTGGATGCTCAAATTAGTCCACTTCTTGAAGATGTTGATTTCATTTTACTATGAACGAATGATTGCAAGTGCCCTTAATGATTTCACCGAAATGGTGAACATGGGGATGTGTTGGAAGGAGTCTGAGAGGGACAGTTATCCAAAGATGAAAATTCGGCGAGTAAGAAATACGGTGGTAGTTTCTCTAGAAAGAAGGAAGGAGAAACCAATACAGTTTTTGCGGGGAGGCAGAGGAGGCCTCATGTGAAGAAGAATTCCCAATCTCGTCAACATCATCATCAAGTATCATCATTAATTCCGATGTTTACCAATAATCCAGCAAATCAATCGGTTCCTGTTCAACAACAACATCACCAACAACCACATCAACATACCAACTACAACAACAACAACAATCATCATCAGAACTATGATAGGAAGAAGGTCTCTTTTGACCCTATTCCTATGACGTATGCAGAATTCTATCCTTCTTTGGTTGTCAAGAATCTGATCCAACCAAGGAATCCTCCACAAACTCCTGAACCATTGCAATGGTGGTTCCAACCTGACTTGCACTGTGATTTTCACCAGGGAGCTCCTGGGCATGACATTGAAAATTGTTATCCATTGAAGTATGAGGTTCAAAAGCTAATTAAGAGTGGTATGGTGTCCTTTGAGGACAAAGCGCCTAATGTTAAAGAAAATTTGTTTCCTGCTCATGGCAATGTTTCTGTGAGCATGGTAGATGGTTGTCCTGGGAATTTCAGGGTTTTTGATATGCTTCGTATCCGGAGGTCGTTAGTAGAAATTCATAGGGATTTAGGCTTGGTAGTGATTGTGAACATGACCATGATGGTTGTGTTTTTTGCAATTTCAACCCTCGAGGATGTGTAATTGTTAAAAGGGATATTCAAAAACTGATGCATGAAAATGTTATTCAAGTTCAACAATCCAGGTATATGGGAAATTATATAGATGTTACAGTACAGGTGTTCAAAATCCCTAAGCGGGTAGTTATTGAGTTTGACAACATCAACAACAAGAAGGTTAATCGATCGGTATCACCGTTGGTTATATGGTTAGCGGGCCCTGTCCCCTATTCATCTAATAAAGTTGTGCAATAAAAGTACAATGCTATTATGATTGAGAATGGGCAAGAGGTTCCTCTTCCCTCCACGAAATCAGTGGTAAGCATTACAGATGTAGTGAAGGTGACCCGCAACGGTCGTATTTTTGGTCCTGTATCCCCTCTTAGGTGCACACTCAACTTATATTTGGCATCAGAGTGAGTTATTAGTAACTTGCTCCTTAGATCCAGAAGATGGCTTCCGCAAGCGCAAACCCGGTTTTCAAAGATGGCGATAGTAGCAACAAACCACCTATATTCTCTGGAGAATATTTAAAGTTCTAGAAAATCCACATGAAAGCACAAGGAGATGGTATATTGGAAACCGTTGAAAATGGTCTGCACAATCCTATTAGCATCGTCAATTGTGTTGGCACTCAGAAGGTTAAAAGTTCATATGATGAAGACGATAAGAAAATAATACTTAATAAAAAGAAAGTTATCAATATTATTCAAAGTGCATTAAGTATGGATGAGTTCTTCCACATATCTCAATGTAAATCGGAAAAATAAATATGGGACACTTTGGTGGAGACTCACGAAGGAACAACTGAAGTTAAAAGATCCACATTAAACACATTGAGTCAAGAATATGAAATGTTCAGAATGCAGCCCAGAGAATCCATTGTTGCATTGCAGAAAATATTTATTCACTTGACGAATCATTAAATTGCTCTTAGAAAGACCTTTACAAATGTTGATCTCAACCTTAAAGTGATAAGATCCTTGACTTGAGAATGACAACCAAAAGTAACGACCATACCGGAGAAGAAAAGTCTTTCTATTATGACGTCCGCATCATTATTCAGAAAACTCCAAGACATTGAACTTGAACTTGGAAGACTTGAAAAGCATGAAAGTCAAGAGAAGAAATCCAAAGGAATTTCTTTGAAGGTAGATTCGAAGGAAGATAAAGATGATGGCGCACCGGAGGAAGATGAAAATTTCATGCTCCTTGTTAAAAAGGCTTGGTAATTTTTTTGGTAAAAATGACAAATCCTTTTATGCAAAAAGAAATAAACATTTCAGGAAAAGGGAGGCTTCCACATCTATGCAAGATGTCACATGCTATGAATGTGGAAAGCAACAAGGTCATATAAAGTCGGATTGTCCGAAACTCTCCAAGAAAGGTGGCTTTAAAGGCAAGAAGGAATTCAAGAATACAAAGGCGTATGTTGCATGGGAAGATAATGAGATAAGTTCTTCATCCGGATCGGAAAGTGACGACTATGCAAATTTAGCATTAATGGCTTCACACTATTTCGACGATGAAGAATATAAGGTTAGCAGCAATATATCTATTTACGATAGTGATGCACAAGGTGCTATAAATAAACTTCTTAAAGAATGCAAAATTCTGTATAAAACAATATCATCTCAAAAGAAAATAATTTCATCTCTAGAAGAAAAAGTCGTGACAAGTGAAAAAGATGTAGATGATGAAAAACAAAAGATGATTAGTGAAAAATAGAATTTTGTATGTAAATATTGTGAATCACTTTCTTTCCAAATTGCCCAATTAAAAAGGGTTCTTGAACGGTATGAGAAAGGACAAATTGGGTTGGAAGGTGTCCTTAGCCAACAAAGATATTCTAATGACAAAAGTGGACTTGGTTATTCAAAGTTTTCCAAACCAAGTTCTAGTAAAACTATCTTTGTTAAAGCTAATGACCAACCAACCAAAGAGAAAGTGAACAAGCCAAAAGATGTTCATCACTATCCTAAAAGAAAAATATTTTCTAAAAATACATCTTATGTTCCTAGATATAGAAGAAATTTTGAACCTACTTGTTTTTATTGCGGAATAATTGGCCATACACCTAATGCATGCTATGTTAGAAATTTTAGCATAGCAAGTAGGCATTACGTGTGGGTAAAGAAAGGCACTAATTATGAAGAATCCAAAGCAATTTGGGTACTTAACAAAACTTAATTTTTTTATAGGTATGCTTGAAAACCACATCAAATCTTTGGTATCTTGGTAGTGGTTGCTCCAAGCATATGACGGGAGATATTAACAAATTTTCAAATCTAGCATTAAAGGTCAAGGGTTATGTCACTTATGGTGATAACAACAAAGGGAGAATCTTGGTATAGGAAAAGTTGGAGAACCACCTTTCACATCCATTGAAGATGTTCTTTATGTTGAAGGACTAAAGCACAATCTTCTAAGTATTAGCCAACTTTGTGACAAAGACTTCAAAATCAAGTTCACCAAGGATGAGTGCTTGATTGTAGATGAAGTCACGCATGAGGTAAAACTCAAAGGTACAATATTTAATAATATATTTATGATTTCCCTTGATTATTTGTATTTGAAGGTAAAATGTCTTGTGGTGAACAATAATAAGTCATGGCTTTGGCATAAAAGATTCGCTCATATTCATATGGAACGTTTGAATAAACTAATAAAGCATGATCTTGTTATTGGATTGCCTAAGATAAAGTTTATCAAATATAGATTATGTGATGCATGTCAAAAGGGGAAAGAAACCAAATTAACTTTCATATCAAAGAATATGGTGTCCACTACAATTGTTGCATATGGACTTATTTGGTCCATCAAGAACAAAAAGCTTCAGAGGTAATGTATATGCTTTAGTTATTTTTGATGATTTATATAGATACACTTGGACATTCTTCTTAGTGAAGAAAAGTGATGCATTCAAGGTGTTCAATAAATATGCAAAGCAAATTCAAAATGAGAAATCTCTAACTATTTCCTCCATAAGAAGCGACCATGGTGGAGAATTCCAAAATGCCTCCTTCGAAGAGTTTTGCGAAGAACATGGAATATTTCATAATTTCTCGGCACCAAGGACTCCTCAACAAAATGGAGTGGTAGAGAGAAAGAATATGTCATTTGTGGAATTTTCAAGAACAATGCTAAGCGACTCAAATCTTCCAAAGTATTTTTAGGCGGATGCGGTGAGCACCGCATGCTATGTAAGTAATAGAATTATTATTAGACCAATCTTGAAAAAGACCCCTTATGAACTCTTCAAAGGGAGAAAACCAAACGTCTCTCACTTTCATATATTTGGATGCAAATGTTTTACCCTTAACAATGACAAAGACAATCTAGGTAAGTTCGACGAGAAGTCTGACGAAGGTATATTTCTTGGATACTCTCTCACTAGTAAAGCTTATAGAATATATAATAAAAAAAAATTAACAATTGAAGAATCTATGCATGTTACCTTTGATGAAACTAACCCCTCCAAGGAGGATATTGTTTTGTTTGATGATGATGATAATGTAGATGTTCCTCAAGAAGATAGTTTCAAAGGCATCAATGATAATCAAATGGAACATCATGAAGAACCAATTAAACAACAGTCAAATGCTAATGATCTACCTAAAGAATGGAGAACTCATAGAGATCATCCAATTGATAAAGTCATTGGTGATATTAGTCAAGGTGTTGCAACAAGATTAAATCTCAAAGATGCATGCTTGAATATTGCGTTTGTTTCACAAATTGAACCTTCCAAAGTTGACGAAGCCTTAGGATATGACCAATGGATAGTCGTTATTTAAGAAGAGTTAAACCAATTCGAAAGGAATCAAGTTTGGGAACTTGTCTCTAAGCCAAGTGGTAAACACATCATAGGTACCGGATGGGTGTTTAAGAACAAGCTTGACGAGGATGTTATAATTGTTCGAAATAAAGCAAGGTTGGTGGCCCAAGGATACAATCAATAGGAAGGCATTGATTTTGAAGAAACATTCGCTTCGGTTGCAAGGTTAGAAGCTATCCATCTATTACTTGTTTATGCATGTTCATTAAACTTTCAGTTATACAAAATGGATCTCAAGAGCCCATTTCTGAATGGCTACATCCACGAAGAAGTCTATGTCAACACCTCTAGGCTTTGAAGACTTGAAGAATCCTTCACATGTCTTCAAGTTGAGGAAATCTCTTTATGGCCTAAAGCAAGCACCAAGAGCATGGTATGATCGTCTCATCAACTTTCTCTGTGAAAAGGGATTTGAAAAAGGTAAAGTTGACAAGACCTTGTTTATTAAGAAAATAAAAGGTAACACTTGATTGGTTCAAGTCTACGTTGACGACATCATATTCGGCTCAACAACCAAAGAAATGTGTGAAGAATTTTCATCAATGATGCAAGGAGAATTCAAATTATCCATGATAGGTAAGATGAACTATTTTCTCGGACTTCAAATTAAGAAACTAAAGGATGGAATCTTCATCAACCAATCCAAGTATTGCAAAGAATTATTGAAGAGATTCGACATGGATAACTGCAAAGCTATGTCTACTCCAATGGGATTCGGAACTTATGTTGATCAAGATGAATCAGGTGTTTCAATTCATATCACAAAGTATCGAGGTATGATTGGCTCATTGTTATATTTGACGGTAAGTCGTCCTGACATAATGTTTAACGTTTGTCTATGTGCTCGCTCTCAAGCAAATCCAAAAGAATCGCATCTCACCATTGTTAAAAGGATCATGAAGTATCTCAAAGGGAAAACAAACATTGGACTATGGTATCCTAAAGGTAGTATTTGCAATTTAGTTGGCTATTCTGAGGCTGATTATGCAGGAAGTAAAACTGATAGAAAGAGCATTAGTGGTACATGTCACATTCTTGGAAATGCATTAGTATCGTGGGCTTGCAAGAAACAAGCATGTGTTTCTCTCAACACTGCCGAAGCGGAATATATAGCAGCAGGTAGCTCTTGTGCTCAAATAATATGGATTAAGAAACAACTTTGTGACTAGGAACTCGATCTTGGATGCATTCCTCTATGATGTGACAACACAAGTGCGATGAATATTACAAAGAATTCGGTCATGCACTCAAGAACCAAACATATTAAAATTCGGCATCACTTTCTTCGTGATCACGTGATTCAAGGAGATGTTGAAGTCATATTTATGGATACTCATAATCAACACGCCAACATTTACACAAAACCCTTGGCATGAGAACCATTCTACAAAATTCGAAGAGAATTAGGAATCTTTGATGAAAAAGACGTATGATGAACGGTACATGTATCCATATGCTTAATTTTTTTTATTTGTGATACTATACTATACTATGAGTATATATGAAATTATATGATCATATGTTGCCTAAACATGTTATCTATGTGTTATGTGCCTTTACATGTGTTTTTGTTTGTTAAAATTCATGTACCATAGATTCTGTTTTTTGTATTTGGCAAAAAAAAAATTAAGAGAAATTGATTACCCTAATCCAGGAAATCGATTTCCTGAAAGAAATTTTAATTCTTTTTGCTTCTGGAACTGTTGGTTCACAAGTGGAAATTGATTCCCCATCCTAGAGAAATCGATTTCCTACACATTTTTTTTCTTTTTATTATATATTTTTTCACCTTTTTTTTCTTTTTATAAATTGATTAAACCTTTTGTGACATTAGTCAACATTCTTCTATCTCTCTCATCTTCAACCCTTCCATCTACCCTCCTTGGAAATCCTCCTCTTTCAATCCTATCATTTATTACCCACTCATACCCATTCTTTTACCAACACAATCTTCTTAAAAAACCCATTATCTCTACTTTTAATACTCTCTCACCTAAAACCTAAACAAGCTTATTCTAAATCACTTCTCCAAAAGCTCTCCCAAAAGCTTTACGAAAATCCCCTATAAACCTCAACCTGGTCTTAGCTCCATCCATGGCTCCTCCAAAAATTTCCAAAGGAAAAGAAAAGATTGGTGAAGGATTAAATGCTCCGGACTCCAACCCATAAGAGTTTCAACCATACTTGAAGCAGAGAAGAATGATGTCGAGTTTCAGACAACGCAATGTACTCCTTCCAATGTTTGGTAATATTGACACTTTTCCCTCTTCAAGCTTTCAATTTCCCGCAATACTACATTATCAAGGGGTTGTTGATTTCGTATTGGATTCGGGACTGTTTTATCAAGACTTGGTTAGGGAATTTTATGCTCACTTTACTATTCTTCCGGGTTGTGCATTTATTACTACTATTAGAGGTATTGAGATTGCTATGTCCTTAGAAGATGTTGGTGCTTATCTTGGTGTACCATCTGAAGGCAAAAGGATTTCACATGGATTTACTCCCGACACTAAGGGTTGGGAGAATTTTAACAACTTAAGGTATTACTTCAGTTTGAGCAGGATCTCTGAACAAGAATTATATGCTTGTCACGCTCTCTCAAATTCAACAAAAAAAATTATCAAGCAAGAATCTGTCAGTAAGTGACCACATGTTTCACTACTTCCTCGCTTATGTGCTTGTTCCCAAAGGAAACAATTATGCAAAAATTGGAAATATGGAAATGCAACTCATGTTTTCTATGAAGATAAATATCAAGATTAATTGGGCATATGTGATACTTCGACATATGGAATATTCAAGAAGTTTGACAGATGGTTTTCCCTATGCGAAAGCCATTACAAAACTCTTAGTATCATGTGGGATTGAATTGCGTCGGGAACCTTCAAAAAAGTGGGAAGGACAAATATGATATCTAGAAATACTAGCCTAAAAAATATGGGAATTTTGAAGGATGTTGATGGTCTTTACAAATATACGGGCGCAAAAAAATTTTATGCACCTCCTCTGCTCCCGTAGGTGGATACACACTTCAGCTCACATATAACAAGCTTCATGAGATGGACATCTGTCATTCTTCCGAGCTTCGAGCCATGTGTTCCGATATAAATTTCCTCAAACAACAACATCACCATCATAATGAGGGTGTCTAAGAGGAAGAGGAAGACGAGGATGAAGAAAATGAAGAGATGGAAGATAGTAACTAGAGTTTCTTTTTGTTTCTTAGTATTTTGTCTCTTAATGTTCTAAAGTTTCATTGTTGCTTTGTTTCCATGTATGGTTTCATTTTAAGTTGTAGTCTTATTTTATGAACAATGTTTATCTTAGGTATATTTCCTTTGTTGGTTAATGTTTTTCTATTTCCATGCCTATTTGCTTATCTTTTATAACCTTTTCCCATCCTTTTTGTTAATGACAAAGGGGGAGAAGATATTATGATTTCTTTGTATGCATTTCTCTAACAATGTCTGCAACAAGCTTTAAAAATTGTAAAACTCTCATGGATGCATGGGTCAAGGGGGAGTTATCTTTGTTAGGGGGAGCATTGTGCATAAAGCTTCAATTGCTTGTCATCATTAAAAAGGGGGAGAATGTGAAGTCAAGAAACTCCATCGAATATGTTTTGATGAAGACAAAGTGCAATTCAAATGATCATGTAAAAAGTATGGAAAAAGCTTTAAGTGCATTTAGTCAAATCAAGTTTCAAGCAATGTGTGAAAGCTAGCATCAAAGAATTGAAGACTCTTTGAAGACTAACATCGATCTTAAGTTTTTAAGATACAAACATGCAATATATATTGACAACTTAGTGCTCAAAATTAATCCAAACATACATTGCATGCATGGTTAATTGTCTCACTTGCCTTTGCTGCTACACAAAATTTTCTAAACATTTTTTCAAAAACCAGTTCAGGAAATCGATTACCCCATTTTTGGAAATCGATTTCCAATTGGCAAAAATCATTTTTCAGTTCAGGAAATCGATTCCCCCTTTCCAGAAAATTTATTTCCCCTTGCCATAATCATTTTTTTTAACTCAGGAAATATATTTCGCCCTTTTGGGAAATCGATTTCCATCACGAAAATTTGAAATTTTTCTGAAACAGAGGTTGGGTTCAGACCTATCTTTTGGGCTAAACATTTTCCAAAGTTCATCCATTAACCATTACACCTTTTCATTGAATCACACTCTTTCATAGAGGTGCCAAGGTGATATATATGTTCATAATTTCATAATTGAAAGTCACCTCTTCCATTACAATTTGAAATCTCATACACATTCATTTTCAAACAAGTGTTTTAAACTTTGAACTTTCTTTAAGAATTTTTCTGCATTGTTCACATATAGCAGTCCAAAAAATTCATCTCATATTCATAAACACTTGAAAACTAATATATCATTATAAATTGTGTGTTTGGAAGAGAAAATCAGTCATGGTGATTGATACATTGTCATATACTTTCTTTAATCAATATTTTCTAAAATTGGTTGTAAACACCTTACTGTCCAGGATTGTTGGAAGCAAAAGAGTTAAGTTTGAGAGGATTGTTCTCATATGTACTTGGTGAATCAAAAGAGGTTGTTCTTGGCGACTGTGTTTGACTTGCACAAGTCATAACATATAGTAAAATCTCTTTCATGTTGAAAGGGGACTGGAGTACTCTCGATTTGTGAGGGGAACCAGAATATCTCTCTATGCTCTTTATCTTTTCAGCATTTACCGTATTCTCTCTTAGTAATCTCCAAGGAAAGATTATTAAAACAAGACAAAACCAAAAGAAAAAAAGTATAGTACCTAGTCCCCCCCCCCCCCTCTTAGGTGCACACTCCACATACATGATTAAGAGGAGTGAGTTCAACATTGTGGAGTAGCTGCTCCATAGACGATCAAAGATTTCCATATTTTCATTACTGATGAACTCCGAGGCGCATAGGGAGGCTTTGCAAAAAGTATTGGAACAAGACTATGTAGGGCACGATGTTACTATGGATCAGTTTGACCATATTTTTGACGATATTACTTCCTGTAATAACTTGAGCTTTTGTGATGAAGAACTTCCTGAGGAAGGTAGAAATCATAATTTGGCACTTCATATTTCAATGAACTGCAAAGAGGATGCTCTGTCCAATGTATTAGTTGATACTAGTTCATCATTAAATATGTTTCCCAAGTCAACTCTAGTAGGACTGTCATATCAAGGGGAACCAATGAAATACAGTGGTTTATGGTTAAAGCGTTTGACGGTTCCCGAAAAACTGTCCTTGGAGAGGTATATGATTGGTAAAATAGCAAGTGTACTATTTGCACCGATGTAGTAATAAAATGGGAGTTATCCCGAGTATCGATCTCGAGGACTGCGTATTAAGTACAAACCTCTACAATAATTCCATTGAACAAAAGATCAAAGGGGGTTTGTTGATTGTTTTCGAAATGATAATTACGAGAATAAATTACACAAAGCATATAAAAAATCTGTTAATCGATATAAGAAAGAATGCTAGGGCAAGATGTATGAATTTCTTTGTACTACACTACTTTCACATTATATAATATCTACGTTGTAATCATTCAAAGCCGATTCTCAAGAATTGTTTTCTCTAATTCCTTTGTCGAAAACAGTTAACAGTCAATTTCAATCCTAATTCCTTAGCTATTCAAAATGACATTAAGAAATACGCAATTGAACAAGAATTAACGGCTACTAAGGTTTGATCCTTATTCCTAAGCGATTATACCGAAGTATCATTATAACAAAAGCGATAAGGTGGTTTATCCGACCTAAACCTTAACCATAGATCAAAATTCTATTTGTTCGATAAAATAAAGCATTAAGAACTTTGTATAATAATTTGAATTAAGAACAATGTTGATGATCATAAAAACATAGAAATATTGTTCATACATTAGCAATTCAGGGACACCCCCCTAGCATTGAGGGGTTTAGCTTCTCATAGTATTCAAAGAAAGCAAATTACAAAATAGAGACATTACAATTATTTGGTGATGAAGGTTGATTTTCAATCTCTTCCAATCTTGAAAATCTCTTCTTCTCCAAACCCATTGAAAGCTCTCTTTTCTTTTTTGTCTATTCTTCTTACGATCCCAAAGTCCCTTTTCTCTTTAACAATAGTAGACTAAATAGTTACAAATCATCTAAAAGCATCGTGAAATACCAAGACAGCCCTATAGACTTACAAAGAGATTTGAACAATAAAAATCAGCAAAAGGGGCGAATTGGCAAACACGGGCCGTGTCAGCTGACACGGGCACCCGTGTTGGCTCTATGTTAACTCTTTTTCCTTCAGCCTTTGCTGACACAGGCCGTGTCAGCTGACACGGGCACCCGTGTCAGCCCCCTATTTTCTGCTTCCTTGCTCTCCACTCCTGCACAGGCTGACACGGGTCGTGTCAACTGACACGGGCACCCTTGTCAGCACCCTATTTTTGCGCATATTTCGCTTTGCAAAGAAAGCAAGCTAATCCTATCCAGGAAGAAAGCAAGCATACAAGCATACAAGCAAACAGAGCAAACAAATATTCACAAAGCGCACACTATATCCAGTCAAGTGAGGCTCAAACAAGGGTGCGACTGCCGAGGCAAGTCATCTATACAAGGTAGAGTTAGCTCTTAACCTTGCCATTGAGAGGCTAAGGTGAAGCTGATGAAAGGTGAGTGAAGATCAGACTTCACAGCTCTTATCCCTGTCCAGGGAGAGCTTTAGACAAAGTAGCGTGGGTCCAGAATGGAGGGACCCTTCTACGCTCAAAGACTCTGACACAACTGTACAAAGTACAAGATCTTGGGTTTATGTCCCAATGCATCAACACAGTGGTGTGAGCAGAGGGACGACTCAACAGAATAGCGGGGGATAGATTGCATATCCCTTGGGTTCCGCCAATTGCCTCATAGAGGTCTTCACCTGCTTGGCACAAAAGTAAACAATCACAGACATCGCCTCTTAAGGAGGACTTCAGACAGTTGCTTGGCCAAGTAACAGGCCAGGTCTTCCAGACTACATGGAGACAAGAGAGTCTACCTCAACTGGTTTAAAAACCAAGCAGCAGCAAGCAAGTTCTTAAAGAACTGTAAGCGACTAAATGTACCTGAAATCAATCAAGTATCATCAGTACTCAGACAAACCAACAGTAAACAGCAAAAGTCAATCTATACAGACAATACAAGTTAATGCACATAAGTGCAAGCCATGAGCTCAAGCTCAAGCATCTAGCCCTACAAAACAAAATCATGTTAGTGGACAACATCAAACAAATTCAATTTGCAACTTGCATTTATCTCCTTAAGCTTTTTGCCTTTCAACCTGAAAATCCACACCAAATGTGAGAAACAAGACCACTAGGCCAAGCCTAGGGTCCAAAAGGGATAAAAAATTCTAAACAGCCAGTGAAATTCAACCAAAATCACATTAAAACAAATTAAAAGCAAATGCAATTGGTCCCATGCACATATCATTCATCATTATCATTTCATGCACAATTTAACATCAAACATGTAATTTGCAACTTCAAATGACCAAACAGAACTATCTCACTCAAAAGCATATCAAAACAATTCAATTAATTCCACAAAAATTCACACCTAAACAGGATACATTCAATGTATAGCATGTCAATTTTCAGCTCAATTGGACAAAAGAAAGTAGGTCAATGAAAATCAAGAAGTCCAGACACATTTATACAAGCCAATTCAAGGCATCCAAACAAGCATCATCTTCCATAAATCACAAAACAGTGACAACAATTAAGAAATGAATGGGATCAAAACCATGATGCCCTATAATGTGTCTAGAATGCTCATGTCAAATTTCATCTTCATCCAATACAATATGAGAATTTCACAAACAAAATGCCAACATGTGTCACACAAGGTTACCAAATGAGCACACAGAGAAGAAAATTATCAATCAATTAGAAAATGCGACCAAAATTTCCAGCAAAAATCACATGTTATCTTGACATATCAATGTTCATTCATGCAAAAAATTGGAGCAATTCAACATCTCTAGGTCAGGCAAATAAAATCAGAAAGTTGACCTAGCTTGGTGTGACACAAATTGTCACACCTCTAATCAAAAAATCATATCTAATCAACCAAGTATCCAAAAATCACAAACTCTACATGAAAATCACCATCAACATGTCCAGAATAAGCACAAAAATTTTCATCTATTTCTTTAAAGGTATGAGCATTTCATGATGGATTTGGCAAAACATACATAAATGCACACATGAACAAGATCAATAGGCCAATCCAAAAATCCTCCAAGCACAACTTGGATCACCATGCCTATAAAAAACTAGAGAAAATTATGAATCTAACAAAAAAACTCCCACTAAATTTGGACTAAAAATGGATTTTATATGATTTTTTAAAGTTAATTGAATTAGTGAAATAATTATTTAAATGGAATATGAATTTAATTATTAAGCGAATGGCATTGTTGTAATTCTCCTCAGCCGTGCCAAAACGACGTAGCATCATTAATTCGCTGGCAGCGTGTAACTGGACGAATTTGGTGGGAAACAAGTTTTTCAAATTGGCACAGTAGCGAAAATGGATTAAACGCAATATTTCCAGAATTTTTCACACTCATTACCGTGTTCCTCATCTTCATCAATCCAAATTCGGTTATGCTCAAATCTCAACCAAAACTCACAAACGATATATGGATGGAAAGGTCTCAGCACGTACAACACGAATATCACTATGAAATCATCCAGAAATTCATGTACAGCAAGAATCGAACGAAATAAGTTTGCTCATCAAAGGTTCAAACTCAGATTTCTCATCCAATACTCAATCAAATCAAAAACCACAAGTTGCATCGTGTTCTACATCACAAGATCTACCTAAACCACATCAAGATTTTGAGAATTAGAGAATTCGAGTTCTGACCTTAAAATGATGACAGTGTCGAATCCGCGAGCTTCACCGTCCAAATTGTGAAAACAGAAGAAGATTAATGTCCAGGAAGATGAATGGAACTCGTGCTTCAGCTCAAGATTGCTCCAATTGGAAGAATTCTCAAAATGCCATTGATGAACACATTATGAGCAGTCCTTGATCTTGGAGTTTTTTGCACAAATTCAGCAAAACAGATGTAGAGCAAGGTTTATGGAAGATGAATCAAAAAGAATTTTCCAATTTTGTTGAGAATTGATGGAGATTTGGTGAAAAAAGTTTGATGAAGTTCTTGATGAATTTGGAGAAAATGGAGGGAAAGTTAGTTAGATTTCTTGTGAATTGTGATTCTCCTTTGCAATTCAGTTATGATTAAACTTTTATACTCCAGCTTAATCACTTTCTTAATCACCAATTAGCAAAAACTCATGTGATTAACATAATGTGAAATTTAAGTGAGAGTTCCAAAATGCCCTTGCCAAATATTGAACCATGACAGCTCATGACAGCTCAAACAACTTCTATTTGGCATTTGTGATGTGTTGCAAAAATCCTCATTCCAAAATTCCATGTATTTCTCAACTTGGACCATTTTGCCCTTGGATTTAATTAGTGCACTCGAAAATTGACCTTTTGCATTGACCATTTTTTATGAATTTTGATTATGCACCATGAAATTACATGTGAAATGGAGTTTGCTCATAAAAAGATCATCCATTTTGGACACTCCATGTGAAAGTTATGCCACTTTGATTATAGGTCTTTTTGGAAAATGAATGGACCATAACTTGTCAACTATACCTGGGAATTCCAAGTTCTTGGACTTTTTGGAAAGGTGAGACCAAGATCTACAACTTTCATGTTGAACAAATTTTCATTTGAAGCTTTTTTGGACATGTAATTTTGTGGTGAAAAACTTTCCATTTTTGGAAACTTCCATTACAAGTCACTTTCTATTTTTGGAAATTTTTCTCCTGACTTTATTTTCTTCATCCTTGAGCTTTGACATGTCAAATGAAGCTTGTTTCAACATGAATGAAGTGTATCCAACTCTCTCCCACCTCCAAATCCATAAAATCAATCACAGTTGACCACAGTTGACTTTTCAACTGATAGATGAGTCGGGCAATGCACTGATCAATCTGAGCCCCAATCTTCTGATGAAATGGCTCAAGGATGAAACCCTAGCCTCAATAAGATCAATACAATCATGAAATGATCCCCATATCCATCATAGACCCCATCTCCTTGCTATGCCCTGATTGGCCCAATGCAACTGATTAGGGTTGACCAGTGGTCAAAACCCTAATCTCAAGGACTATGCTCCAACACTTGAATCTTCTGATGACAACAAGACCATGATGATGTATTACCTCAACCAAGATGTAGCTCAATCTCCTTGAGAATCAAAAACCCTAATTTGGACCTCCACATCCTCAGATGATCAATGACCAGTCCAATGAAACCCTAACTTGCACCATGGCCTCTTCATCTTCTGATCAAGACTTGGGAGGATAACTTGCACAATGTAACCACATGATATGCAATATGCAATGCCTAATGACCTGAAAATGTTATGCAATATGTTATGCTAGTCCCAAGAGAAGAGGGCAAATTTTGAGGTGTTACAATATGTACCTATACGACCCACGCCAGGCAACTTACACACCAGAGGCCTCAACATCTAACCCCCAACAACATTGTCAGACCGGCTACTCATAACCCCATATCCGTCAAACTTTCCGTTCCACACACACATAAACATACAACCCTAACATGTCATACACCTAACCACAATACCAAGAGCATACCCCGTACCACCACCACCAACTAGATCATCATCCAGAGACCCAATATCGCTTCGCACCCAACACATCACCCTACCAAAGTCGCCTTAGCCAAAACACTCAATGATCATTTAACACCAACCGTCCCTCCTCCTACCATAGCCAAGAAGCCCAAACATCTCAAAACTGAAACCTTCAACAACCATATATCTACCAAATACCACAACAATCTTTTCAACCTTTCCTCGACGCATCAGTCACACCAATGACTCCCTTCAATCGTCTCGGTCGCCCTACAACAACTCAAACACAACCCAACTACTCTGACATGGGTCATGAACTCAGCTATGACGGTACACCTTCGATGCATACACAAGACTACGCTGATTTGTCTGACCATCTCAACAAACAATCTCTTGCAGTTGGTAGTGATGTTCCTGGGTCCTCAGAAACTCAAACACCTGGGATGAATCATCAACGCATGTTAGGGCCAAGGGTTCGGGTAGCTTGGGGATGTGGGACCAGAGGTCGGTTAGGTGACCCCGGTCATCAACATTAGTCTTTTTTGTGTAAACAAGAATTAATATTAATATGAATTGGTCAGATTTTGAATTTATCTATCACGTAGACTTTTTTTCAAAAAAAAATCACAAAACACACAGAGGTGTCAATCCAATTGGCGGCTCCCTTTAAGCTTTGCACATGGACGCCAATTGGAATGGCAACACATGGAGCCCTAACCAATCCAATTGACGCCTCCTCTCTAAGTTTAAGAGGAGGCGCCAATTGGTCTGGCGCCTCCTCTTAAAAGTGGGGTATATTGGATTTTTTTTTAAATCAGAGTTATTTTGAGAATTTTTTTTAAAAATTACGGTATTTTGGTAAAAAAATTCGTACTTTATCTTTACTTAATTATTATTTCTCATTTTGGTTAATTTTCATATTTCACTATTTAGGATTAAATAAGTTTAGGAATGTTAAAATGGTCTCTAAGTTCCTTCGATGTTTGCCCCCTGATTCTTCTTACTTGTTATATTATTCAATTTTTAATATTAATTTTTATTCATAAAATACAAAAAAAAAAAGCAATAAAGATTAGAAGTATATAAATAAGTGTTATAAAAGTAAGAAAATATTATGTTCATTTAGAAATAATTGGGTTAGATATTTAATTTAGTTATCAAGATTCTTTTCCATGTTTATTTTAAAAAAATGAATTTATATTAATTGTTTTATTTATTAATACAAGTTAATAAAACAAAACAAAATGTTAAGTTTATATTTGATTTTTCTTTAATGAATAGACTTTTTCTCTTTCCATTAAATTTAATTTAGGTCAAATGATTTTAATTATTAACATAAAATAAAATAAAATCCTTCTTTACTTTTAGTAGATTATTTAATTGTAAGAATACAAAAATATAAAAATATATTCTTTTTTATTAAAACTCTAAAAGTAGAAAAATACTCTCTCATATTTCCTTCTAAAAGAATAAAAAAAAATATCTTTTATATCATTTAAATTAAAATTATCCTTTAATTATTTTGAATATTAAAGTTCAAAAAAATAAAATAGTCTAATATTTTGATAAATCATAAGACAAAAGTATTTCTTTTATAGTTAGTTCTAAAAAAAAAATCTCTTTTCTCTTGTAATCCATTTAAATACATATTGTTTAGTCAAGCTTTGTCCAATATATTTTTCTAAAGTTCCTTTTTTTAAAAATAAACTTATAATTCAATATTAAAAAATAAAAATAATAAATATATATATATATATATATATATATATATATATATATATATATATATATATATATATATTATTTTTTTGTTTTTTTTTCTAACTCACATTAAAAACATATTTTTGTCAATCAAATTGATTGATTTTGTCACACCAAATCAACCAATAAATCAAACTAAAATCAACTCAAACACATCAAAACACTACTTTCTCTTCCCTTATACATTGAGATCCATTTTTATCAAACTTTTCTCCGTCCAATGTGTTGAGAACTTTTTCAAAATAAAAAAACAACAAACACACAAACATTTTTTAACCGAACTATGGTATTTTGATCTCTCATAATGTTTGAGTGTACGTAGGCATAAAGTTGAAACATTATAGCGAGTACAATTATAAAAAAAAATTAGTCCCTTTTAAATTAATTATTTTCCTTCAAAAATAATAGAAATAATTTTCTTGTAAATAAATAAATAAAGTAGTAAGCAAATAACAAATAATTACATAGACATCCCTTGGACAAAGAAACTTAACCCTAAAATTAGAGAAGATTTTCGTTGAGTACAATTGAAGTGAGAGGTTCCTAACACCTTCCTCTTGTTTAACTGACTCCCGAATCTTAGGTCTCACCCTTAACCTTAGGTTTTATCATTATTTCCTTGTTTCTTGGAAATAAATAAAGATAATGACGACTCTGTAATTTTACAACCGCGACAGTCTGGATCAACACATTGATGAATTATAAAGAGAGCTTTATAATCTTTATTCTTCAATTCTTTGTGTTCATCATTTTCTTCATTCTTCCTACAAGTGGCGTTACTCTTTCCTTCATAAGATCCCACATGTCTTGATAACAGAATGCGATCTTCATCTGCTTACACAATTATCATAATTTTTACCATTCAAAATTGGAAGACTTGCTAGAAAATGTTGATTCCTATGATTCATCACGCTATGTTTCTCAAGAATCACACAGTTAGTGCTCTAGATACAAAATATTGGAATTTCGACAAATTCCTAATGTTGGAATTACACAAAAAACTTGGAGAATTTCGAATCAATCTTGATGAACAAGAATCGATCTTTCTAATCGATTATGCCTCTTGTTCTTCACATTTCACTTGAGTGAATCAACCAAACCTGGGTTGACTGATGATTTCGCTGCACAGAAATTTGAGAAGAAAAATGAATTTGGAAAGAAAAGAGAAATTAGGGTTTGAGAGAAAATGAGGAGAATGCGGAATTAATTTTGCAGAGTTTCTCACTACTTTCAATTTGAAAATTTTATTCAACTTTTCTTTTTTTCTTTTCTTTCACATTACAATGATAGGATACCTCCCTATTTATAGCTAATTTTGCTTGTTAACAAAATAAACTTTAACTAACTAACTAACTCACGTAAAACACGAAATAAGTGCTAAATTTAACTCTCTGTCCATAACACGCTTCTTCGACATTTCAACAATTATACGTTTCTTCGACATTTCAACAATTATACAATTTCTACGTGCAAAATAGTGCTTTGACACAAAACAAGAATTATATTCTCAACCATAAAAGAATGAGATACATCTTTATGTAAGAAGATAGTGTTGTTGCATAAATTCTAATCTATTTTGTATATGGAATATAAATAAAATAATTGATGTTAATAAGAAGTTTGCAAATATCACGCAATGAAAAATTTGATACTCATTCCTCGTGATCAAATTATTGATATAAAAAACATACAATACAACTTGATGATGGTCAAACAATTAGTAAAACATTTCCCCTTTCTAACATGAAAGGTTGAAAAATTAATTTAAATATAATAATTTCTTAGAAAAAATATTATGTTACCCCTTTAGCAAGTGTACAAAAGGGACAGACAGATCACATTAATTTATTTAAGAGATATTTACTAAGTGTTCTAAAGAGACAATCACACCACATTGTTCTACTTAGGTAATAAAAATATTTTATATGTTTTAGGAGTGTAAACTTTATACACTATAAAGTGATCGAAGTGCATTCTATTTGTTACATACAAAGAAAACTAAAATAAGAATAAAAGTCTGAAGTTTATGGATTATACGGTTTTAGTTATTTTCCTATTTCTTGTGGTAAAGGAGGTTGACGGTAAGTCATTTTTTTTAACTTTTTCACATTTCATTGTAGACAACCATTATATCATTTTAGTAACATTATTTTATTCTCTTTTTCTATTCCAGTATATTTTAAATGTGAAATTGATGAAGATTGTCCCCATATTTTCAACTTGTATCCTTTCTTTTATCAGGGCATTAATTACCGATGTGAACTTTTTAGGTTGGTGTAACTTATTGATTGAGTATAAGACAAAAGAGAACAATTAAATCTCCACTAAAGAAGAATGCATTCTTACACTAGAATATATATATATATATATATATATATATATATATATAATTATATATATTATATATATATATATATATATATATATATAATATATATATATATAATATATGTCATTTCAGTAACGTTATTTTATTCTCTTTTTCTATTGCAGTATATTTTAAATGTGAAATTGATGAAGATTGTCCCCATATTTTCAACTTGTATCCTTTCTTTTATCAGTGCATTAATTACCGATGTGAACTTTTTAGATTGATGTAACTTATTGATTGAGTATAAGACAAGAGAGAACAATTAAATCTCCAATAAAGAAGAATGCATTCTTACACTAGAAAAAAAAAATATATATCTATATATATATATATATAATATTATATATATATATATATATATATATATATATATATAATTTTGGTGTTGGAATCCAATAAAAAAATCATTTTATAAGCTCGTTGACCTTACCATTATAGATTTGTATTTTAAGATGTTTGCAATAAAATTAAATAAGACAGTAAAGAATATTAAAATTAGAATATACTTCTCTCATTAGAATATATTTCTCTTGCTTTCTCTTAATGTTAGATGTACCATCATGGCCTCCAATTTAGGCGTATTAATAAATAATTTCAAAAATAACTAAAATATTTTTAATTATACTTAATTTCAAAAAGCTTAAAACCAAAAGATTTGATGCAGACATGATAATTCAGGCCGGCCAATTTCTTTTAATAATGATCCAAAAAAGTACAAAGAAGTAAGAGTTATCCTCATCAAATATTAAGAAATAAATATCTCTATCGGTCTTCGTACTAAGGTGAGCCAGGAACACAAGGTTATAATCCACCTTCAAGTCAGCCTGAGTCGAAGATACCTACAAGAGCCCCCTCGTGTTGAACTTCCTCTAACTTGAGAAAAGAGGATAACCTTTCCTCCCTTCTCCGACGAGGAGACGGCGGACCTTCACAGAACGAACAAGAGAAATCTGAACCTCACTCTCAACCCGAGGGGAAGCAACCAGAGTGATCTTCCCAACGATCGAGACAAAAAGGGTTCCAATAGATGTACTGGAGGCAGAAACTCCCTTGGAAGAGGGTGTGTTTCGAACTCTAACCAAAGTAGCGGCGACACGGATCTTATTCCTTAACCGCCGCATATCATCTTCATTCTTCATGGCATTTGGAAAACCAAAAGAGACATTAGAAGAAAAACATGGGAAAGAAGTAATGGGACAAAATCCAAAGACCATCCACCAAATATTTTCTTCCTTTAATCCTTAGATTTAGCATCCACAAGCCAACGGTTTGGATACACCTATTTAGTCGTGTTCTGGAAGCCAAGTCAGACCTAATCACTCCACCCACGTAGCCAATTTCTTAGTAAAATGTTACCAGCTGAGTTTTCAGGTATAACTCTTACTTGGGTAAAGCTTATTCCCGATAGCGATACATCGTGACTCCAGTTAAAATGTGACTTTAAGTCCAATATTTGCAAAAGAGACGTGTGCATGTAGAGGTGGCGCCAGGATCTAAACGACAAACCTTTGCATGAATCTCCTCGCTAAGAGTGGCGACCAAGAAGAAGTTATCCTTGAAAAGTTTCATGTTGCTCGAATAAGTCTCAAAGTATTTTTTAAAAAATTCTAAGAGAAAGAAAACCCGAACCTTTAGCAGATTTAGCAACATTCTTGGTCGAAATTAACGTGATAACCATGGTTAAATATGTTAAGAAATAATGTGTGCACTACAAAGACGAAAAACAAGCTCAAATGCTCACCACCCCCAGAAACCCTCTAATAGGTTAAACAAAGATGAATTCTTAAAGTTCAAGTATTAGAACTCTGAAGCTAAACTAGAAAACAGACACACAAAGGCAAAACTGACAAGTAAAATATCTCATATGCAAATCGACGCTCATCACAGAATATTTCCAGAAATGGATGTAAAAAACGAAAGGCTTCCTTATGCAAGGTCAATAACAATAAAAAAGAGACAATGATAAAACCTCTAAAAGTCTTATATACTCCCATAGAGAGCTGAAGACCGTACATTCACTCTACACCATAAACGTGGATATCCACCTAAAACTGTTCGAAAGGCCCTCAATTACCCTCATTAGAGGTGCGCGTCATTATTGATTATATTAGGAGTACATGTTGCCCATTCCCAATGCCACGCAAGGCAAACACAATGGTAGTGGTTAAATCGTTGGTTCCCAAGGATGACGACGTTCCATCAAATATTTCTATGACACTGTCGCTTGACAAAGGTGACACTGTGGCTTGACAAAGGTATCTGTTATAAACCCTCACCCTTCAAAATTGAAATAAGGGTTTGGTAGGCAACTATTTTGGACCGCTCATAAGGCCCCAAAAAACGCATGGGCTCAATACAAGATAAACGTGAAATGATAAAGAAAAGAGATATATGAGTGATGATTCTTAGACCATTCAAGTGAACATAATCATAAATTTCATTCTCACCATCCAGATCCATTTAACGATCGACAGTATTTCACCCTCACACATGAATTTAGTTGCTAACTAACCCCTCTATTTAAATAGATAATTGTGCCATTTCTCAGGTATTGAATCTCTTCCCCATTAAAACTAAACTCTTGCTCCCTTATTGACTTTAGCGATGGATTGCTAACCTTGCAAGTCATCCTCTTTCCCCATCACATCAGAGCCTCGAACCACCGTAGCGTCAATTGTTCAACCTCTCCAATCATCAAATAGTTCGAGAGCAGAACATGTACCATTGGTAAGTTCCCCAGTCCAACGATTAAGGAGGTTATTTTAGTTAATGGCTTAACGCATAATTTACCAAGTATTAGTCCATTATGTGACAAATGTAATAATATAATGTTTGTTTCTTATTGGATGCAGGGCTATAAAGTCAAAATCTGATCAAACAATTTTTACCAACTCTAAAAGTGGAAGCACTTAAACAATGATGGATCTTGTCTATGGCATATAAGAATAACCTATATCCACGTGGACCACTTAAACAAGTTGGTCCACAAGGATTTATTGATTGGCTTTCCAAACATGCACTTTGAGAAAAGTTAGTTATTTTGTGCGTTCAAAAAAAGGAAACAGGTAAAGACCTCTTTTAAATTTAAAAATGTTGTCTCTACAAACCGACACTTATAACTTTTACACATGGATATTTTTGGCCTATCTAGAACCAAAATCTTTGGTGGAAACCTTTATTCCCTTGTAGTTATGGATGACTACTCTCTATACATGGAAATTATTCCTATCTAAAAAAAGAGTCATGTTTGATACCTTTCGGAAACTTGTCAGGGTTATCTAGAACGAGAAAGGATTAAACATTGGATCAATTGGTAGTGATCACAATGGTGAATTCCAAAATGAGGAATTCTAAAATACTGTAATGAGTATGGTATTTAGCATACTTACTCTTCTATACGAACTCCCTAACAAAATGGGGTAATGGAGAGGAAGAATAGATCTCTAGAAGAGTTAGCGAAGACGATGCTCAATGAGACTAATCTTCCAAAATACTTCTGGGTCAATGATATAAGCATCACTTCCTATGTAATAAATTGTATCTTGATCAGACTAATTCTAAAGAAAACGCCCTATGAGTTATATAAAGGAAGGAAGTCGAATATCTCTCACTTACATGTCTTTGGATGCAAATGTTTTGATGAAAAAGCTTATGAAGGCATATTTATAGAATATTCTACTTCTATAAAGGCTTTTAGATTTTTTTAATATCGGGCTAAGCTTTATCCTTAACTTGGTTTTAACACAAGCTAACCAAGAACATGCGAAAGCTTTTATCATGGTTTGAAAAACGTACACAAGCCCTTATTCAATTTGGCTTCATTCATTCAAGGTATGATCATTCTCTATTTGTATATTGTCACCAAGGTATCTGTCTTTATGTCCTTGTGTATGTTGATGACATTATAATCACTAGTTCCAGCTCTACTCTTATTCACAATCTGATCAACAAAACACATGTTGATTTTTCCTTAAAGAAATTGGCCCGACCATCATATTTTCTGGGAATATAAGTAAGCCATCAGAATAATGGCTCCTTGCTTCTCACCCAAACCAAATTTATCATAGATATGCTGACAAGAGAAAACATGTTGAATGCAAATGGTGTTCCTACCCCCATGCTTAGTACCTGCAAACTCAGTAAGCATATCTTTGAACCTTTTTTTGATCCTCAACTGTATCAATCTATTGTGGATGCTCTACAATATATTTCCTTGACTAGGATAGACATAGCTTTTAGTGTGAACAAATCTTATCAGTTTATGGCACCTCCCCTAGATGCACATTAGTCTGCTGTTAGGAGGATTCCAGGATATCTCAGTGCTACTATTTCATATGGTTTATTGTTGTCTCCCTCCTTACCAAATTATAAATTCTCTCTTAGGGCGTACAAGGATTCTGATTGGACTAGTAACCCTGATGATCATAGATCAACGTCTGGTACGTGCATTTTCTTTGGCCCTAATCTTATTTCATGGAGTTCTAAAAAGCAGTCACTGGTTGATCGTTCAAGTGATGAAGTTGAGTATCGGGATTTAGCATACTCCACATCTGAATTATTATGGATAGAGTCATTGTTGTTCCATACACCAACCGTGTTTTGTGACAGTATGAGTGCAATGTTAATGTCACATAATCTGGTTTAACATACTCTAACAAAGCACATTGAGCTTGACATACATTTTGTTCATGAAAGGGTTGTTTCCAAGAAGCTACTTATTCAACATGTTCCAGTTATGGCACAAATTCCATATACATTTACCAAGCCTTTGGGAACAACAACTTTTCAACATCCGAGAACCAAACTCAAGGTTACTTATGTTGTTCATCCGCCTTGAGTTTGCAGGAGCTGTTATATATATATATATATATTATATATATATATATATATATATATATATAGATATATTTATATATAATATATATAGATATATTATATCTTATTATATATATATATATATATATATATATATATATCTATATATATATATTATATATATTATATATATATTATATATATATATATATATATATCTATATAGCTATTTTGTTGTTCATCTATTGGATGCTTTAGTGTGCCTACCGTTATCTCATTACACGTGTAGCTTAGGAAACAGTTAGGCCACAATTAAAGGTTAACACCAATTGTAACAGTTAGCTTCATCTTGTCCATCTTGTATATATGTGAACCACTCTTTTTGTACGAACTAATGATAATGATAATTACTTTTCTTCTTCATTTTCTGCTTTGCATTTGCATCATTATCTTGAGATGAATCTCACAGAGATTGAACTCTAACTATAAATGAGTTAAAGTTTAGAATTTGAAATTTGTAAATAGTTTCATATCATACTATATATAATATATAATATATATTATATATTATATATATATATATATATATATTATATATATATATATATATATATATAATATATATATATATAAACTATTTTGTTGTTCATCTATTGGATGCTTTAGCGTGCCTACCATTATCTCATTACACGTGTAGCTTAGGAAACAGTTAGGCCACAATTAGAGGTTAACACTAATTGTAACAGTTAGCTTCATCTTGTCCATCTTGTATATATGTGAACCACTCCTTTTGTACGAACTAATGATAATGATAATTACTTTTCTTCTTCATTTTCTGCTTTGCATTTGCATCATTAACTTGAGATGAATCTCACAGAGATTGAACTCTAACAATAAATGAGTTAAAGTTTAGAATTTGAAATTTGTAAATAGTTTTATATCATACAATATATATATATATATATATATATAATATATATATAATATATATATATTATATATAATATATATATATATATATATATATATATATAGCTATTTTGTTGTTCATCTATTGGATGCTTTAGTGTGCCTACCGTTATCTCATTACACATGTAGCTTAGGAAACAGTTAGGCCACAATTAGAGGTTAACACTACTTGTAACAGTTAGCTTCATCTTGTCCATCTTATATATATATATGTGAACCACTCCTTTTATATGAACTAATGATAATGATAATTACTTTTCTTCTTCATTTTCTGCTTTGCATTTGCATCATTATCTTGAGATGAATCTCACAGAGATTGAACTCTAACAATAAATGAGTTAAAGTTTAGAATTTGAAATTTGTAAATAGTTTCATATCATACAATATATATATATATATATATATATATATATATATATATGAGTGAGGAACAAATTACTCGAAGAGTAAGTTTGTTTATCTTAGTCCAAATCATAGTATTTAAAATTGAATCTAATCTAAAGGTTAATTAGTACTTTTACTTAATTAACCATTAGATTAGATTCAAATTAAAATGCTATAATTTGGAGTAAGCTGAAAAACTTACTCTTAGAGTAAATTAAGATGCTATAATTAACCATCTTGATGATGTTTATTCGGAAGATGGTCGCATATGCTCATGATGACAAATTTTTCATCCACTGTTTTCAAGATAGTCTTAGTGGGCGTCATTGTAATGTATACACAACTGGAAAGAAATAAATATATATATATATATATATATTATATATATATAATATATATATATATATAATATATAATATATATATATATATATATATAATATAATATATTATATTTTTTTTCATCTATTGGATGCTTTAATGTGCCTACCGTTATCTCATTACACGTGTAGCTTAGGAAACAGTTAGGCCACAATTAGAGGTTAACGCTAATTGTAAAAGTTAGCTTCATCTTGTCCATCTTGTATATATGTGAACCACTCCTTTTGTACGAACTAATGATAATGATAATTACTTTTCTTCTTCATTTTCTACTATGCGTTTGCATCATCATCTTGAGATGAATCTCATAGAGATTGAACTCTATCAATAAATGAGTTGAAGTTTAGAATTTGAAATTTGTTAATTGTTTCATATCATTCAATATATATATATATATATATATATATATATATATATATATATATTATATATATATATATATATGAGTGAGGAACAACTTACTCGAAGAGTAAGTTTGTTTATCTTAGTTCAAATCATAGTCTTTAAAATTGAATCTAATCTAATGATTAATTAGTATTTTTACTTAATTAACCATTAGATTAGATTCAAATTAAAATGCTATAATTTGGAGTAAGGTAAAAAACTTACTCTTAGAGTAAATTAAGATGCTATAATTAACCATTTTGATGATGTTTATTCAGAAGATGGTCGCATACGCTAATGATGACAAGTTTCTCATCCACTGTTTTCAAGATAGTCTTAGTGAGCGTCATTGGAATGTATACACAACTGGAAAGAAACAATATTTACGCCTGGAAAGACTTGGTCATGGCCTTCCTGAAGCACTACCAATACAACACTGATATGGTTCCTAGTCGTACAATTGCATAATCTTTCTCAGAAGAGTAACGAATCGTTCAGCTAGTAAGCCCAAAGATGGAAAGAGTTTGATGCTCGCGTTCAACAACCAAGGGTGTATAGGGAGTTGGTTGATATGTTTCTGGGTACCTTGCAGAGACCATACTTGGAAAGGATGATATGTATTATTTCATCAGGCTTCTCTAACCTAGTGATAATTGGAGAGTACATCGAGAGTGGTCTCAAAAGCGGAAAACTCCAAGGCGCCTCGAGTAGCCAGATTAGTGATAAGGAATCCTCTAGAAATTTCCAAAAGGAAGAGGAGGATGAAATTGATACAATCTGGGAAGCTCCGGCTCAATTATCATATGGTCAATACCCATATGCAACGACTATTCCACGCCAACAACCACTGCTTCTCAATCCTCAGTACCAGCAACCATGGGTCACTCCTCATGCCGGTTAGCAAGCCCGAGATCATGAATATCAGAATCAACATCAGAATCAGTGCAGACCTCGAAATAATATGGAAAGAAGGAATGCTCCTATGGATCCAATTCCTATGACCTACAATCAACTCCTGTCACATTTGGTTCAAAGCTTGTTGGTGGTTCCCAAATTTCTTAAGCCCCCGCCATAACCATTCCCTCCTGAGTATGACCCTAACGTCACATGTAGATATCATGTCGGATCAACAGGACACTCTACCGAGGATTGCAATGCTTTCAAAGCTAAAGTATAATAGATGATTAACAAGAAGTACTTAATCCTTCAAGAAGGAAACTTTATGGTAAGGCAACCCCACACTCGAGTGAATGTCGAGACTTCCAACCACATCCCTTGAAGATGGTGAATCAGACGAAAAGCCATTTCTCATAACTAATAATCATTAGGTTGTCTTTATCATTTCCATTTGCAATTTATTTGATTGTTAAAGTATTATTTGCTTTTGATTTTGTTTTTTTTTAAATGGTAATATTAATGAAATTAACATGCATTTTCTGAATCAATCTATTTATATTCACTCTGCACATATTCATTTTTTACATTTTCATAAAACAATACCAATATTTCTCCACTTCACTTTTCTTTTCCAAACTTTTGTTTTAGCAAAGATTGGAGGGAGAATGATGAAAACAAAATACCCAAAATTACTGACAGGTATGCTTTCAAATAAAACTTTGCTGATGATGTAAGATATTGTTTCAATTCCTAAACACCGAAGATAAAAGAAAGATAATCCCTAGTCAAACCCTTTAAGCCAAAAAGTTGGTGTTTCTTTCTGTACGAAAAACCCTTAATCTTAACCTGGGGAAGGGTAGGCTTCAGGTAATTTGGATGTGCATTCAAATTCCAAGAAAAAGGAATCCAATTTAAGGTTCAACTGCATCCACTATTCGCACGCATCACATAGTGTCGAAGAAGTAATGAACATTCAAAATCTTACAAAGGTTGTTTCTCTTAATCATCAAACCATGGCAGTAACAACCTTTTCAACAAAAATCAAGTGAACAAATGTCATACAAGTTATTCCCAAATATGTAAAAAAAGAAGAGAAAAAAGTTCGCTACGTCGAAAACCTTGAACAACGACTTAGAAAAAAATTAGGGCATCTCGCCAGATTGACAGCTCAAAAGAAACAGTCCAGGAAAAAAATAGGGATAAGAAGAAAATTGAAAAGAAGGATTACCAAATATCCTATACAAAATAAAGAACAAGAACAAACTTGTATGACTACCAAACAAAAAGTAGGTGATTGTCACCTCAAGCAAAAACATATTGGGTTCTCGAACCATTGCATTTTCACCTGCAAACTCTTTTGAAAGTTTAATGTTATGTTGAAACTGAACGTAGGACTGAAGATTATCATGGAGAATAAGGTGGGTTAGTGATGTGCTTCCTATGTGGTAGCTTATCTGCAAGTGCACGAACTTTATCAAAGTGATATAAAAGATATCATACCCACAAAGACTTTTTAGTCAACTTAACCGCTATCTACTATTTCTATGTAGATTTAAGGCTAATAGTATTTTGTTTGTTTTGTGAGAAGTAAATTTAAAATAAGAAATAAAGATTGGCTAATGAGAATAATGATAAAAGCGAGACCAGGATGTAATTTTAGTCGCACCTCTAGGACTCAATAAATTATTTGGCATTCATTTTGATTCTTAAAAGGTTTTTTGGAAGAATATATCAACTTAAAAACACTACTCACTGACCAGTCACCATTTATGTTAGTTTTGAAATCATTTGAATGCCAAAAGCAGGTGAATTACTATGAGTTTGGACAATAGTTTAAGTTTATTTTTGTAGATTTTTACAAAAGTTTGATCTGTTAGTGTTTTGATAATTATGAGATATTCTATATGCTTGAGGTAATGTTTGATAGGTTTATAGGGCCAAAATATCAAGAGGAGCTGGATCAGAGAAGAAACTGAACGACAATGCATGAGCAGGAGAAAAAAAGAAAGAAATATCAAGTTTCCTGCCCATACGCATATGAGGCATCTCATACTCGTATGGACACTCAACCTCACCCCCAACATACGCGTAACAGCAGGAGGGGGTGACAAACACGTCTTTGCTCATACGCGTATGGGAAAGCCCATACGCGTATGAGATCAACCAAGCCAGGCCCTACATGCACGCCAGAAGCCATCCATATGCCCTACCTTGGGCCATACGTGTATGAGGTAGTGAAAAAATAAGCCATACGCGTATGGGAGGAGGCCATACGCGTATGAGCAACCCATGTATGAAAAATCCCCAAATTTTCTATTTAGCCGAAAAACGCGAATTTCCAAGGGTTGGACGATTTTGGAGTATAGGGAACGTGTTTTAAAGGCTGAAGCACTGGAGAATTCGTGGTAGATCAATATTTTCATGAAATTCTGTGATTAAATACCTCTTTTCTTCCATTGATTTGTAATGTGTACACCTTTGTTGATGTTTTTTGTTATGACTATGAGTAGCTAAACCCCCTAATGCTAGGGGGTGTCCCTGATACGGATTTATGATGCACTTTTAGATTTTTACCTTGTAATGAATTTTATTTTATGATAATTGACTTATTTACAATTTTTGCTTAATACTTTCACTTTCAGAAAAATTGAGTCTAGCATGTGGTTAATATTTTGGCTTGACCGCCATTGTTAATGCTTAATTATGAATAATTTATAGTAGATATCACCTAGGCCTAGGGATATCCCGGAATATTATTGATTAAAATAATGCTTAATTTCTTCTGTAATTTACTATGACATATGGATTAATTTGAATGATCAAAGGTTTTCTCACTAAGGACTTATGAGTAAACACCCTTAAGAACCGATAGTCAATGTTATTGAATTAAGTGTTGAAAGGTTAATTTGGTGTTGTTGATGAATCCAATAATACACTTTACCTAGCATGTTTACTCATAATATATATGTTAATTTATTCAACTGTTGTCTTTACTTTCTTTTGCACTCTATTTTATACTTTTCAAACCAACAAACTAAACACCCATAAAGTCTTTTGTTTAACTAAATTAAAACACGAACTTTGTATCGTCAAGAAGCCCTTGAGATTGATACTTGGGAAAAATTCTCTTATTAGTACATTGGAAAATTAGTACACTTGATAATTTACCGATAAAGTTTTTGGCGCTGTTGCCGGGGACTGCAAAAGATTATAGAGTTTATAGTTTTATTTTTAGTTAAAATTTTGTTGCTCTACAACTAAAATTTTATTTTAGCTTTTATTATTATTGTATTTAATTTTTATTATTATTGGGTTATTGTTAATATTTGTCTAATATTTGTATGCGAGGAAAGCCCTCAGCTGATTTTCCTTTTGACACAAAACCCGAGAGATCGTTGCACGCCCGACTTAGATAAACAAGGCAAGCAAGGTTGGCTGCTAAAGAGGTAGACGACTTGGTTGAATCAAATACAGATTCTGATATAGAAGTATAATAAGAGGTTATGGCCGAAGCTACTGAAGAAAGACTTCTTGGGGATTATGGTAGAGCAAATGCCCTAGGTGGTCGTCTGATTATAGTGAACCAACCGGTAAATGTTGTGAATTTTCAATTACACCCAACAACCATCGGACAACTCGAGAAGAGACCTTTCACAGGAAAGATAAACGAAGATGCAAATAAACATTTTCAAAAGTTTCTTACTATGAGTACTACGTTGAAGATCGATGGCCATTTTGAAGAAGCCAAAAAGTTGAGAATGTTTTCGTTCACTTTAGAGGAAGATGTAGAAGAATGGTATTATCACTTCCCGTTGGAAGTATCACTAGTTGGGAAGAGATGGAAACGACTTTTCTTAATGATTATTTTCCTGCTTCTGTTTTTCTAAGGAAAAGATATGATGTTAGGAATTTTAAATAGAAGGAGGGAGAATGATTAGGTGATGCATACAAGAGATTCAAGAGATTATTGGTCACTTGTTCTACTCACAACTTGGATCAGACTAAACAGATGCAAATGTTTGTTAATGGCCTCAGGTTGAAGACTAAACAACTTATTGATACAAATTCCAGTGGCGCATCTAGTTTTACAATAGTCACTGGTATCAAGAATATTATAGAAGTCATTGTTGCAAATGAACACTTATAGTTGTATGATAGGAGTGTGGCAAACCAAAGGGAATGATTGATTTGAAACTAGCAGCTCAAAGTATACAGATAAAAGATTATGTTGTTGCAAAAGTTGAAAAAAGACTCAAGGCAATGAATTTAGGTACTCAACATGTACCTCAAGTTCAACCTATTCAAACTGTAAGTAATGAAATTTGTGGTGGACCTCATTATTCCATGCATTGTGTTACAATTGTGCAACAAATTGAAGAGGTTAATTTTCTGAAGCAGAACAACCCGTGCTCTAGTACTTATAATCTAGGTTGGAAGAATTATCCAAAATTCTCCTGGAAAGACCAGCAGGGGAATGTTCAAAAGTAGGGTCCTATTCAGTATCAGAACCAATAACAATTTCTACCTCCGCAAAACTATAAGAGTCAATTCCAACAACAATATCAGAAACAAGCTCTTAAGAAGGCATATTGGGAATTAGCCATTGAAAAGATGGCAGCTCAAAACTCCAAATTTCAAGAAGATACAATAAATAATCAAAGGAATACTACAACATCTATTAAAAATCTGAAAGTTTATATGGGTCAGATAGCACAACAAATAGTTGGTACTCAGGCACAAGGGTCTATTCCTAGTGCAATATTGACTAATCCAAGATATCATAATAATGTGAGTGTTGTGACGCTTAGGAGTGGTAAGTTAACTGAGAGCCCTGAAGAAAAATCATGGGAAGAAGATCATCTTCTAGAAGTGGACCTAGAAATTAAATAAAATATAAAGTTCTCGAAGAAGAATTCACACGACAGATGGTAGAAAAAGAAAAACTAAAAGATCCAATGCCAACCATCAGACTCCCTTATCCTAATAGAAATAAGAAAAAGGATCAGCATGAAAATAATTTTGATAATTTCTTAGAGTTGTTTAAGAAGCTTGAAATCAATATCCCATTCTCTGAGGCACTTGAGCAGATGCCTATCATACCCCAAAATTTACCCTCCATTTTTCATTCTCATCTAACCTTTTCGTTTCAAAACCATTTACATTCATAAACATCCATATAATCTAGTTCACTAACATCATCATAGATTCAAAGGTTTAATGTTTTTTTATACCTAACAAGGACCTAGGGTTTGCTTAAGAATCAATCCCTAGGAGTTGTGATGCTACAATCATTATAAAGAGCTCGCCATTGTGATCAAGGTGCAAAACCCTAGTTGCTAGGTGCTTGAGGCCTTAGAGGTTGCATCTTGGTATTCATTCCATACCAAACCCTAATCCTTGATCTTTATTTTTGTGGATCTTGTGGCTTGCTTTGAGGGGGTGGAAACCCTAGCGTAGCTCAGGGCATTAGTGCATTGCTTGTGTGGATTACTTCTTGGTTTGAGGCCTTTAGTTATTGCTTGGCTTTGAACTTTGACCTAGCTAAACCCTAGTTCATGGTTCCATATGATTGGTATAATATATGCTTACATTCATTCACATTCCACTCTTTGATTGCATGTTTTTATTGGTCTTATTTGATCTAAGTCACGCTTTATCCATTAGTTATCATGGGCATCATCTAGTCCAAGTCTCATGTCATTCATTGGTCTCATTATATGTCAAGGTTCAATTGAAAGTCAATTTGCCCAAGATTCATTGGCTATTTGTTCAAATAATTTCATGGTCATTGGATTTCAATCTCATTCATTCATTCAAGACACTTGTTTGCAGTTTGGTTTCATTGGAAGAAAATGGTCAGTTGAATCCAATTGTTTCATTGTGTCATTGGAACATTTTAACCAAAGAAAGTACATTTCATTTACAAGACTAATTGACTACATTGTCCAACATACACTGCATTGAAAAATTACAAAGAAAATGCATCATTTTTGCATAAGTTGACTTTTGGTCAATTGTTGAATTTTTGGTCAACTAGTTGACTAAAGTTAACTCATCATTTCAAAATCCCTAAGTCCTAATTTCCTTGGTATTTAAGTTAGGATCACCTTTGAATTATTCATCGCCTACAAAAATAACAAAATCCAAAAACCACTTGTCATTTAAGGGATGCCATGATTCAAAGCATGTTCATAACCTAAACCACATACATGTCAATACCATAGCATATTCCAAACCAAATGACCAATACATGGACCTAACATCTATACAACTGGAACATTGAATTTCAAAACCATTAACATGTCAATAAATAACCAAAACCAACATAACAATCTAACCTAAACCACTTCAAACCAACTTAAGCAAAACCAAACATTGCAAGCATCACATTAGCAAGAAACACATTACCATTTTAAACCTAGACTAGCCATGACATTGCAAAATCTAAGCATCCATAACCTAAAATAGCTCTACAACAAATGCAAACATACCTCACAACAGTCACACAGACATGAGCATCGCAATACCGTCCTGCATCAATCATCAAACATCAAACCTAGCATTCATATCGAGCAAACCAACATTCACCTCCTACTGCAGCCAGTCAAGCCATAACCCTGTAATAACCATTTCACAGCAGCATGATCAACAAGCCATTACATCAATATAACAATCCTGCATCAATGAGCAAAATCAGCAAGTCAGGGCAGGGCAACAATCAAGGCAGAACCATACGTCAACAACAAGTCGAGCAAACCAACTTTTCCAAAATGTAACATGCAATATCTAAGCCAAATAACATCAAGCAAGCCATCCTGCAACATGAACAAATTAGTCTGCAACCATTTCAGCATCATAAATCGAGCCAGCCACCCTACAACAATTCACATCAAGGCAACAAAAATTAAGCGTCATCAGGCCTACAACGATACATCATTCAAAATCGAGCATCAACTTAACATAATAACATCAACTGACTTTTTTCAATTAACATGACATTAAAATTTAGTTTAACAATTAACTCCAACTGAAATTTTCACTTAACATCACATTTAATAGAAGATTAAACTAACTCAGACTACAACTAACTAATTCGTTTTCACATTTAACAGAGAAATTAAAAACCGAGATTTACATTAACTGAGTCTAACTCATTCCATTTTAACTGAAACAAACTGAGATTTTTCAGTGCAACTTACTAACTCATTTTAAACTAACTCAAGCTAACTAAATCTAACTAACAGTTAAGTCCGTGATCACATCCAACAACTTTCTCCGTCAATCATCTAACATTGTTGAATTTATACGTTAATCCACACTCTATAAATTCACATCTTCATTGTTTTCACCTCATTCATTCACCATTCATCAAATTCAGGATTCATCAAAATTCCAAATCATTCATTTCATCATTTCACTCCAAAAAAAACTCACTCTCTGTAACCTCTCATTCATACAAAGCTCCTTCAAAATACTCTATTAAAGCTTCACATTAAAGCTTCAATGGAGTAGAGCTCAACCTCTCATTCATTCATGATTCACAAATTTATCATCACTCTCTAACAAATTCATCTCTCTACAACTTTTGCTTCTCACGAACCACGTCTCATGGCACAATCTCAAGCACACATTTCAAAAGAAGAACAAGGATCTTTAGAAGAGGAAGAATCAGAAGAAAGATAGGAGCAAGAATTACCTTGTTTAAGTGATTCCTCAGTGCAAGCTTCATCTTCTCTAATTCAATAATTTGCCAGAGCAATTCTCAGCTTCAGAGGTATTTTTTTCTTCATCGTTTCATTGCATACGAGTTACTAGGGTATATGATATGCACTAACTTTTGAGAGTTATGCATTTCCTTCAAAATTCCTGAAACAACTTTGTTAACTTTTGGAATATTAATTCTTTTGTGACTCAGAGGAAGTAATCTGCCTTATAATTGAAAGAATGACAGAATTTGATACATGCATATAAAATAAATGAGACTGATATGAAATAAAGGAGAAATAAGAAATGGAATTAAGTAGAAGGGGAACCACACTCTTTCTAATCCAAGAGAGAATGATAAGCCTATGGATGAGGATCACCACAAGAAAAGAATTTCTTGATAATATCAATTTTGGTCCAATCCATAACCTAAGAGCAAATACTCTCACTTACACAATGTGTAAACTTGCCAAAATTCATTGATCCAAAAAGAAGATACATGCCTCCTTTATATAGGAATGGCTTAAGATGATGAAATAAGTAAAAATTAACTCCTAAGAAAACAAAAGGATTTCAGCCACTAATTATCATGATAGTGGGTTGAGTTATTATAAAGAAAGTGCAAAATAAAGAAGAGATAGTGGGGTTCTTGAAAGGGCAGAATAATGACAATTCTTTATTTACCACTTCTCTTGCAATTTTCGTCCATTATAGTGTGGTTATTGGTATTTCCTTTATTTTTATTTATTTATGCATTATTGGGCCTTTTATCACATGCTTGGATGATAAGAATAAACTTGGGCTCTTTTTCTTCAATCTGGCCCATGCATTCTATTGACTTGATCATGAAGTGAACTAAAGCATCATTGACTCTTCTTGCACGTGCCCTTGTCATAGGACCTCCTAAGCTTTGCATTGTATCATTTATGTCTTGGATTACGTCCTCATCATTCCATCCTTCTTGAAAAGAATTCGACCTCGAATTTAGACCATCATCACCTGGATCAAAAGGAGATAAATCAGCCACATTAAAAGTAGTACTTACCCCATACTCACCTGGAAGTTCTATTTTGTAGGCATTGTCATTGATCCTTGAAAGTACTTGAAATGGTCCATCTCCCCTAGGTTGAAGTTTGGACTTCCTTTGTGATGGGAATCTCTCTTTTCTCATATGTATCCAAACCCAATTCCTGGGTTCAAAAATAACTTTCTTTCGCCCTTTGTTTGCACTTTTTGCATAACTTTTATTTTTCTTTTCAATTTGGAATTTTACTTGTTCATGCAATTTTCTCACAAATTCAGCGTTAGCTTTCCCATCTTTATGCTTCAAAATAAATGTGTTAGGCAATGGTAACAAATCAAGAGGTGTTAAAGGATTAAAACCATACACAATCTCGAAAGGTGAATGTTGTGTAGTGCTATGGACAACCCTATTGTAAGCAAACTCTACATGAGGTAACCATTCCTCCCACATTTTTAAATTCTTTTTAAGAATAGCCCTAAGAAGAGTAGAAAGAGTTCTATTTACTACTTCAGTTTGTCCATCTGTTTGGGGATGACAAGTAGTGGAAAATAATAACTTTGTACCCACCTTTCCCCACAAAGTCCTCCAAAAATGGCTTAAGAACTTGGAGTCATGATCAGAGACAATGCTCCTTGGTAAGCCATGTAGGCGCACCACTTCCTTAAAGAACAAATCAGCAACATGACACGCATCATCCACCTTTTTACATGGAATAAAATGTGTCATTTTTGAAAACCTGTCCACAACTACAAAAATAGAATCTTTGCCATTCTTTGTTCTAGGCAGCCCCAAAACAAAGTCCATGGAAATGTCAATTCAAGGAAATTCAGGTACAGGCAAAGGAGTATACAAACGATGAGGCATAACTTTTGATTTAGCCTTTTTACACACAATGCATCTTTCACAAAGCTTTTGGACATCAATTTTCATGTGAGGCCAATAAAAATGTTCTTATAAGAATTCTAGAGTTTTAGAAACCCCAAAATGACCCATTAGTCCTCCCTCATGCGCCTCTTTTACAAGTAATTATCTAATGGAACCTTTAGGCACACATAGTTTTTTTTGTTTAAATAAATAGCCATTGTGCCTAAAGTACCCATTGAAGGCAGTATGCTCACAAGCTAAAAATTTTGAAGAAAATTCAAGGTCACTTTTATACAAATCTTTAATATGCTCAAGACCAAAAACTTTTGTTTCAAGAGTAGAAAGCAAGACATGTCTTCTTGAGAGTGCATCTGCCACAACATTAAATTTACCTTTCTTATGCTTGATTACATAAGAAAATTGTTCAAGAAACTCAACCCACTTGGCATGCCTCTTATTCAACTTACCTTGTCCCTTCAAATGTTTCAAGGATTCGTGATCACTATGAATGACAAACTCTTTGGGCAGCAAGTAGTGTTGCCAAGTTTGTAGAGCTCTCACCAAGGAATACAGTTCCTTATCATATGTAGAATAATTAAGGGCAACCCCTTTTAGATTTTCACTAAAATAAGCAAGTGGATGACCTTCCTGCAACAAAACAGCTCCAATTCCCACATTAGATGCATCACATTCAATTTCAAAAGATTTAGAAAAATTAGGCAATGCAAGAATTGGTGCTTGGGTGAGCTTTTCCTTTAGGGCAGCAAAGACTTGCTCTTGTTTTTCACCCCATTTAAAACCAACATCCTTTTTAACAATTTCATTGAGGGGTGCTGCCAAGGTACTAAAGTCCTTCACAAACCTCCTATAAAAACTAGCCAAACCATGAAAGCTTCTTACCTCACTTACATTTTTGGGAGGAGGCCACTCTCGAATGGCTTTCACCTTTTCCTCATCAACGTGGACTCCTTTAGAGCTCACAATGAAACCTAAGAAAGTCACATGATCGATGCAAAAGACACATTTTTCTAGGTTGGCATACAAATTTTCATATCTTAGCACTTGCAAAACAGCCCTTAAATGAATGCAATGATCATCTAAGTTCTTGCTATAAATCAAAATATCATCAAAATACACAACAACAAACTTACCCAAGAACTCCCTTAACACATGGTTCATTAGTCTCATGAAAGTACTAGGTGCATTAGTTAATCCAAAAGGCATAACCATCCACTCATACAAACCAAATTTTGTTTTAAAAGCAGTTTTCCATTCATCCCCTTCCCTTATTCTAATTTGGTGATAACCATTTTTCAAATCAATTTTAGAAAATAAGCATGCACCAAACAATTCATCAAGCAAATCATCTAGTCTAGGAATATGATGCCTATATTTAATGGTAATATTGTTAATGACCCTACAATCAATGCACATCCTCCAATTACCATCCTTTTTAGGGACTAGAATAATAGGGACAACACAAGGACTTAAACTTTCTCTTACCCATCCTTTACTTATCAATTCAGCAACTTGCCTTTGTATCTCTTGAGTTTTTTGTGGATTGCTTCTATATGCTGGCCTATTAGGCAAAGATGCTCCTGGATTGAGATCAATATGATGTTCAATTCCTCTTATAGGTGGTAAACCACTTGGCACCTCTTTCGAAAACAATTCTTTAAATTCCTGCAAAAGAGACTCAACACAATTTGGAAATTTTTTTCATTAGAAATAGTGGTTAGCAAAGGCACCTCCTTGCAAAAGAGCAAGTACAAAGGCTAGTGTGACACAATTGCTTTTTTCACATCTCTTTTTTTTGCAATTAAACTTTGTTTCTTTTCTCTTTTATCATTCTTTTTCTTTTCATTCTTTTCTTTTTCTTTTTCTTTTTCTTTTTCTTTTCTTTCTTGATCATATTTTTCTCTCATTTTTCTTTGATCTTCTCTCACCTCACTAGGATTTAACGGTACAAGATTGATCTTTTGATCATGATACATAAAAGAGTACTTATTGGAGTACCCATCATGATTGGCTTTTCTATCAAATTACCAAGGCCTACCTAATAACAAATGACTAGCTTCCATTGGTACTACATCACACAACACTACATCCTCATATTTTCCAATTTTAAAATAAATCTCAACTTGTTTATTAACAAGCATTTCTACACTTTCATTAAGCCATTGGAGTTTGTAAGGCTTAGGGTGAGGTTTTGTCTCCAATTTTAGTTTAGAAACCAGACGCGTGCTTGCAACATTTGTACAACTTCCTCCATCAATTATTAAAGAACAAACCTTTCCTTGCACAAAGCATCTTGTATGAAAAAGGTTTTCTCTTTGACTTGTATCCTCCTCCTTTATTTGGCTTCCTAAAATTCTTCTCACCATGAGTAAATCTCCACTAGGTATTTCTTCTTCAAACTCCTCATCATAATCACCATCCTCCTTTTCAACAATTTCTTCATTTTCTTCCATAAGCATAGTTCTCTTTGTTGAACATTGAGATGCAATATGTCCTTGGCCTTGACACTTGAAACACTTAACACTTTTGTTAGTTGAAACACTTGAGGAAGAAGATGTAATAGTTTTACCTTTGTTTTCAACCGTGGCTTCCTTAGATGATGAAGCACCCTCCTTCTTTGTTTTGTCCTTCCAACTTTGAGAATTGAAAGTGGTGGAATTTCTCCTTGCTTGGCTCTTTCTTTTGAGTTGTTGTTCCACTTTGATAGCTTGGTGTACCAATTCATCCATTTCAACATAGTGATGAAGTTCCACTATGTCACTAATGTCATGATTTAGACCATGGAGAAACCTAGCCATAGTTGCTTCATCATCCTCCTCTACATTAGCTCTAATTTTGAGAACTTCCATCTCCTTGAAATATTCTTCAACACTTTTAGAACCTTGAGTGAGTCTTTTCAATTTGTTGTGCAATTCCCTATGATAATAGGAAGGAACAAACCTTCTCCTCATGATTCTTTTCATCTCTTCCCAAGTATCAATTGGTCGTTCTGCATACCTCCTTCTATCTTTGGTCAATTGATCCCACCAAACTAAGGCATACTCCTTGAACTCAATAGAAGCAACCTGCACTTTTTCAAGATTAGAATAATTGTGACAATTAAAAATTTGTTCAAGTTTAGTCTCCCATTCTAGATATGCCTCCGGGTCACTCTTCCCAACAAAAGTTGGAACTTTAATTTTTATGCCCTTCAAATTATCTCCCTCTTGTCTCCTTCTACGTCTTCTTTCCTCCTCATCACCACTACCATCATTAGAATTTTGGGGCCTCCTTTCCAACTCATCAATTCTTTGTTGAAGTTGTTCACCTTGTTCTCTTAACAATCTTTCAAAATTGTCACGCATGGCTGCGATCTGAACAGTTAAAGCTGCTATTCTAGGTGAAGGTGGACTAGACATAAGTGTGAACTATTTGTGAAATTAGGAACAAGTGTTTAAAAATGGACCTCACTACTCTATTCACGTGTTTACACTCAATCACTCGTGTTTCACTCAATTTTTTTTATATTTTTTTTTTGGCTTTTTTTAATAATAATAACACTCTGCCTTTTACCACTCAATTTTCTCTTTTAGTTCTTTAGAGAAACCAAAATGAATCAACACAAAGAAATTAATTTCAGATGATAATCAACACGCAAAAAACTTTAAAAAACAACAAACTAAAAAAAGACTCTAAAACAAAGGAAACCAGGAGAATTTTAAGAGTGTGGCAAGAAAAAAAATAGAATCTTTTTTTTTTGAATCACAATCTTTAACAATCAGATCCCTTTTTTTTCAATATTTTTTCTTATACCCTTTTTTTTTCGAATTTTTTTATAATGATAAATGGATAATAATGAAGAACAAGAATATAGACAATTTACCACATTTCAACCCTTTTTTTTTGGAATATGCTCTGATTACCACTTGATATGCACTAACTTTTGAGAGTTATGCATTTCCTTCAAAATTCCTGAAACAACTTTGTTAACTTTTGGAATATTAATTCTTTTGTGACTCAGAGGAAGTAATCTGCCTTATAATTGAAAGAATGACAGAATTTGATACATGCATATAAAATAAACGAGACTGATATGAAATAAAGGAGAAATAAGAAATGGAATTAAGTAGAAGGGGCACCACACTCTTTCTAATCCAAGAGAGAATGATAAGCCTATGGATGAGGATCACCACAAGAAAAGGATTTCTTGATAAGATCAATTTTGGTCCAATCCAGAACCTAAGAGCAAATACTCTCACTTACACAATGTGTAAACTTGCCAAAATTCATTGATCCAAAAAGAAGATACATGCCTCCTTTATATAGGAATGACTTAAGATGATGAAATACGTAAAAGTTAACTCCTAAGAAAACAAAAGGATTTCAGCCACTAGTTATCATGATAGTGGGTTGAGTTATTACAAAGAAAGAGCAAAATAAATAAGAGATAGTGGGGTTCTTGAAAGGGCAGAATAATGGCAATTCTTTATTTACCACTTCTCTTGCAATTTTCGTCCATTATAGTGTGGTTATTGGTATTTCCTTTATTTTTATTTATTTATGCATTATTGGGCCTTTTATCACATGCTTGGATGATAAGAATAAACTTGGGCTCTTTTTCTTCAATCTGGCCCATGCATTCTATTGACTTGATCATGAAGTGAACTAAAGCATCATTGACTCTTCTTGCACGTGCCCTTGTCATAGGACCTCCTAAGCTTTGCATTGTATCATTTATGTCTTGGATTACGTCCTCATCATTATAGGAGAAGGTTAGAGGAATCAAAGCATTAACCTCAAGGGCTTTGATTCCGAAAGAGTAGGATTTAATTTGGATTCAAAGGATTAGGGTTCTTTGTCATTTGGCTCTGATTCAGATTATTCACGAGGAATTAGGTTGTTTAACTATGATTTTGGGATTAAGAGTAAAAAGGTGAAGAAGATGATGTAAATGTTTTGGACATTGAGGATCTGCCGCCGTCGAAGGCGACCTCCGACATGGCGGAGGAAGTCTGAGCTCAGATGGAGGGACTTTCTTCGTGTTTGAATTTTAATTTAATCTTGAGTTCTAACACGTGAATAACATGCTTCACATGCTTGTTCCTACACATGTGTCCCTTGGCTTGGCTGGGTCACTCCAATCCCTTCAGCATTGCCTTGTTGTGATCTTGGGATTTTTGGCCCAATTTCATGTTGTTCACACCCTCCCCCATGGTTCACACTCCTACTTCATTACTGATTGATATTTTGGGCCCTGACTTGGGCCAATGCTAGATGCACCCCTGTTCTTGTTTCATAACCTTCTGTTTGACTTTATTTTGACATTTTAGTTTAATATTTTTGTTCCTTTTATTTTTGCTATTCTTTTTAATAATTGTGCATGATGATATAGAAATTAATTGATAGTATTAATTAGTTTTTTTTAACATGATTAGTTGTAATTAGATTTAATTGGATAATTTAACTCTTGATTAATTTTTGAAAAATGAATAAAAATATATGATTTAACCTAGTTTTTCTAGTTTAGGTATCTATTGTTAATTGCACATGATCAACGTTGATTTCGAGATTTAACTGATTAGAATTAACGTCGTTCATAATTTTTAGGTTTAATTTGATCTTTTAATTATTGTTTCTTGTTAGAACTTTGATGTTGATTTCTCTGATTAAATTGCACCTAACCCATGGCATGTTTCCTTAGTTTAGGGATTATGTAGAATCAATTGGTATAGTTTGACTGATTAATTCCTTATGTATGTTGTGTACATAATTCAAATGATCTTTTTGCATTCCCATTGGTTATGTTGGTCAAAGTTTACTTTGATCAACCAAATCCTTTGAACTGTGCTAATTTCCTAAGCCTGTTTAAGTCAAAAGACCCTTGATCACTTGATAGGGAAAGTCCCTTCTGTTCAAGCTATACTGGATCTCTGGAACTCAAGACCTCAAGATTCAAATTCAAGTTCAAGTCTTCAAGTCAATGTAAGGCATTCACATTGTAGAAAAATGACCCAGTAGAGAAGGAGTGAGAGGGAGAATTCCTATCCTCATTTTGAATATCTTTGGGTATGGGAAAAATGACCCAGTTGCTCAGAGTATTCACCTCTCATAGACTTTAGTATAATTTGAATCAAATGATCGTCAAGTCTCTTCTTCACAAGCAACACTTTATCATAAGGAGCAGCAATAAGAGTATTCTTCGACAACTTTCCAATTATGATGAGTATCACATGCCATGAGCCTTAAGTAGTAAAAAAAGGGTGTGAGGGAGCATTCCTATCCTCATTCTGAATATCTTTGGGCATGGGACAAATAACATTATTGCTCAGAGTATTCAGCTTTACTCATAGACTCCAACATTGTTTAAATCAAATGACCGTTGAGTCTTGTGCAACATCATTCTCAATTCCCTTTTGGTTTAAACACCATTTTTCCTGTTTAAACACCAGCCTTTTGGTTTAAACACCACTTTTCCGATTTAAACACCATCCCTTTGGTTTAAACATTGTTACCCTGGTTTTAACTTCACATTCCTACTTTCCTTTCAGTTTAAACACCGCCTTTTTGGTTTAAACACCATTGCTCCAGTTTGAACAACCATTCTTGGTTTAAACATTATTACCCTTGCTTTGGTTGAGCACCATCACCATTGCATTAGCATAAACTCCATTTCCGATTTAGACACTGACCTTTTGGTTTAGATACCGCTTTTTAGGTTTAAACACCATTGCCTTGCTTTAAACGCCATTTTTCAGGTTCAAACACCACTACCCGATTTAAACACCACATTTTCACCCACCTTTCAGTTTAAACACCACTCTTCCAGTTCAAACACGAACCCTTCGGTTTGTAAGTTGTAAATGCGCCTAAGAGGGGGGGTGAATTAGGTGGTTAAAAATTCTTCGATCTTGTTTCCGGTTTATGGTTATTTTTCGTTTAAGTGCGGAAAAATAAATTGCGGAAAGTAAAAAGACACCGGAAATTATAGTGGTTCCCTTCACAATCCGAAGGTACATCCACTCCCCTTTCCACACGAAAGAGATTTCACTATAGTTAGAATTATGGTACAGCCTATTCACACAAACGGTGATGCCTACTATCTAACCTATAGGTAAACAAGTGTATGAAGAACAATCCTCTTCAACACCAACCCTTTGTGTCCAACAATCCTGGATCACAAGTCAAACAGAAATAATTCTATGAATGATTTGAGTAAAGTATAGTACTATCAATCTTCTCTTGATTGATCTTCTCCTTATGTAACAATCACTTTAATAATGTACAAGCAAGTGTTCAAGTGTATGATGAAACTTAGATGAATAATATATGAAAGTTTGATGCACAAGTTTTACACTTTTGAAAGTTTTATGAACACTTTGTGAAAATGAATATTTTATGTAAATGATTGTTTTTGAAGTTTTATGCAAAGGAGGTGTCTTTGAAATTCTGACATTATGATGTTTATATATTGCTAAAACATCTCTACAAAAAGGTATCAATGATGAGGGGATGCCATGATTCATTTGAGAAAATTTTTAGACACAACAAAAGTAAAAAAAAAAAAAACTGTTTCAAAACGCCGCAAATTACGGCGGTTCAAAACGCCATAATTTACTAACAACTGCACGTTTAAAAATATTCAAATATTCAAATTTCAAAAGGATAAAAAACTGTTTCAAAACGCTGCAAATTATGGCGGTTCAAAACGCCATAATTTACCAACAACTGCATGTTTAAAAATATTCAAATTTCAAACGCTGCAAATTACGGCGGTTCAAAACGCCATAATTTACCTACAGCTGCATGTTTTAAAAAATATTCAAATTTAAAAAGTAAAAAGGATTTAAAAACAAATCTTTAAAAGCATGAAACTCATGGCATATATTTTCTAACACCCTTATAAATCTTCAAGACTTTAAATAATATGAAATCTTGTTCTCGCTTCAATGTCTTGATCCATTTCCTTTTTGAGCATGCATAACATCTTGAATGAATAATGTTGTCTTCATCAAAACCATTTAGAGGCTTGCCTTCACATTCTCCCCTTTTTGATGATGACAACCCAATTTTGAAAGTTTGCTCTACTTTTGTTTCTCTAACACACAAGGCTCCCCCTTGATCAACGCTCCCCCTAAATTCATGATTTTTAGAGAGTCTTTTCTAGCTGCATTTTGTTAGAGAAAAACAAACACACAAACACATATTTCTTCTCCCCCTTTGTCATTAGCAAAAAGGAAGAAACTTAAAAAAGAAAAGCAGACAAGCATACACACATTATGTGATCATTAGATAAGTCTTCAAGCACATGTACTGACCATAAACACATATACCAAAAATATTAAAAATTCTGGATTTTTAAAGCTAATGCAGAAGTGCTGTTTTGGAGGCGTTAACCTGTTAACTGATTCCGTTAACCTGTTAACGGGCTAAAATTTTCAAAAAATAATTAAAAAACAGCAGCTCTGTTTGAAACAATGGGAAAAGATTTTTTTAAAAAAAAATTCACAGAGTATTAGCACTTATCAATACGCAACTTTCGATAAAAAAAAATATTTTAAAACGGATAATTTTTTGATATGCGAAAGTAAGAAAAACTAAAAACGGCGAAACGGAAGTGCTAGCATTGCATAACATAAAAATTGAAAATCAACATATTTTAAGATACTATACCACAAAACAAGCAATGTTAAGAAAGGTTAGATGTCACCTTCATTGAGAATACCAAGTTCTCGCCGAATCTTGAAGAATTGCTCTTTAGCCAATGGTTTAGTGAATATTAGTGCTTCAACTTTGCCAATGCCAAGAATTATTCCTTTAAGGTATTCCCCATATGTGAAATAACTCTTGGACCTTGGAACTAGATTTGAAAGTTAGTTTATTTCCTCCCATCAAAAACTTAGAACAACCACTTTATTAATAAAGCAGAGATTTTGAAGTGGTCTCCAAGTAAACCTACAAAACAATTAAGTTTTATTTGGTACCCAAATTGCTTTGGGTCCTTGGTAGTTAGTACCCTTTTTACCCACACATAATGCCCTTTTGGAACGCTAAAGTTTCTCACATAACAAGCATTAGGTGTGTGGCCTTTGATTCCACAGTAAAAACAGGTAGGTTGAAAATCACTTCTATATCTAGAAACATAATTCTTCTTCTTAACAATCATTTTCTTTTTATGACTTTGATGCACACTTTTAGAATTGTTTCCTTTTTCTTTATCAACTTGTTCACTTGCTTTAACAAAAATGGTCTTATTTGCGCTTGGTTTCGAAAACTTAGAATATCCTAATCCACTTTTATCATTAGAATATCTTTGATGCTTAAGAATTTCCTCCAAGCCAATTTGACCTTTTTCATATCTTTCTAAAACTCTTTTAAGTTGAACAATTTGAAAAGATAAAGATTCACAATTCTTACATACAAGACTTTGTTTTTCATCCATCAATTTTTGTTTTCCACTTTCAATATATTTTTCCAAAGCAATATTTTTTCTTCTAAGGATGAAATTTGTTTCCTTTGGGATGAAATACTTTTATACAAGGTCTTGCATTCTTTTAAGAGTTCATCTATAACATCTTGTGTGTCATTGTCATAAATTGAAAAATTGCTACTAACCTCATCGATTTCTTTATCGAAGTGATGTGAAGCCATAAGAGCCATGTTCGCACAATCATCGCTTTCCGATCCCGAGGATGAACTGATCTCATTATCGTCCCAAGCGACGTAAGCCTTTTGTTTTTGAATTCCTTCTTTCCTTTGAGTCCTCCTTTCTTTGCAAGTTTTGGGCAATCCGGCTTTATGTGACCTTGCTGTCCACATTCATAACACGTGACGTCTTGCATTGATGTGGATGCTTCCTTTTTCCTGAAATGTTTATTCTTTTTAGGATAAGAGAAATTTTTATTTTTATTAAAAAACTTACCAAGCTTCTTCACAAGAAGCCTAAAGTTCTCATCTTCGGACGTCTCATCGTCTTTGTCATTTCTTGAATCAACTTTCAAGGCAATGCTCTTGAATTTCTTTTCTAGACCTTCGTGCTTCTCGAGCCTTCCAAGTTCCAATTCGTGTTCTTGAAGTTTGCCAAATAGAGACGCGGATGTCATCGTTGAGAGACTTTTCTTTTCCGAAATAGCGGTCACTTTCGGTTGCCATTCTCTTGTCAAAGATCTTAGGACTTTCAGGTTGAGATCATCATTAGTGAAAGTTTTACCGAGAGCAATCAAGTGATTTGTTAGATGGACAAATCTCTTTTGTAAGGTAACTATAGATTCACCGGGCTGCATGCGGAACATCTCATATTCTTGACTTAGAGTGTTTAGTCTCGATCTCTTCACTTCGGTGGTTCCTTCATGTGTTTCAACCAAGGTGTCCCAAATCTCCTTTGCCGATTTACATTGAGATATACGGAAGAACTCGTCCATACTAAGAGCGCTTTGGAGTATGTTGATTGCCTTTTTCTCATTCAGAATCTTTTTTCTATCATCTTCGTCATAAGTGTTTTTCAACTTTGCGGTACCAACTCCATTCACCACATTCACCGGTTTGTGTGGACCTTCTTCAATTGCTTCCCATATACCTTCCCCTTGGGCTTCAAGATGTGCCTTCATTCTGATTTTCCAGAAATCGAAATATTCTCCGGAGAAGAGTGGGGGCTTGTTGCTACTTCCACCGTCTTTGAAAACCGGATTTATGCTTGCGGAAGCCATGCTGGATCTCTAGGAACAAGTTACCTATAACTTGCTCTGATGCCAATTGTAAGTTGTAAATGCGCCTAAGGGGGGGGGGGGGGGGGGTGAATTAGGTGGTTAAAAATTCTTCGATCTTGTTTCCGGTTTATGGTTATTTTTCGTTTAAGTGCGGAAAAATAAATTGCGGAAAGTAAAAAGACACCGGAAATTATAGTGGTTCCCTTCACAATCCGAAGGTACATCCACTCCCCTTTCCACACGAAAGAGATTTCACTATAGTTAGAATTATGGTACAGCCTATTCACACAAACGGTGATGCCTACTATCTAACCTATAGGTAAACAAGTGTATGAAGAACAATCCTCTTCAACACCAACCCTTTGTGTCCAACAATCCTGGATCACAAGTCAAACAGAAATAATTCTATGAATGATTTGAGTAAAGTATAGTACTATCAATCTTCTCTTGATTGATCTTCTCCTTATGTAACAATCACTTTAATAATGTACAAGCAAGTGTTCAAGTGTATGATGAAACTTAGATGAATAATATATGAAAGTTTGATGCACAAGTTTTACACTTTTGAAAGTTTTATGAACACTTTGTGAAAATGAATATTTTATGTAAATGATTGTTTTTGAAGTTTTATGCAAAGGAGGTGTCTTTGAAATTCTGACATTATGATGTTTATATATTGCTAAAACATCTCTACAAAAAGGTATCAATGATGAGGGGATGCCATGATTCATTTGAGAAAATTTTTAGACACAACAAAAGTAAAAAAAAAAAAAACTGTTTCAAAACGCCGCAAATTACGGCGGTTCAAAACGCCATAATTTACTAACAACTGCACGTTTAAAAATATTCAAATATTCAAATTTCAAAAGGATAAAAAACTGTTTCAAAACGCTGCAAATTATGGCGGTTCAAAACGCCATAATTTACCAACAACTGCATGTTTAAAAATATTCAAATTTCAAACGCTGCAAATTACGGCGGTTCAAAACGCCATAATTTACCTACAGCTGCATGTTTTAAAAAATATTCAAATTTAAAAAGTAAAAAGGATTTAAAAACAAATCTTTAAAAGCATGAAACTCATGGCATATATTTTCTAACACCCTTATAAATCTTCAAGACTTTAAATAATATGAAATCTTGTTCTCGCTTCAATGTCTTGATCCATTTCCTTTTTGAGCATGCATAACATCTTGAATGAATAATGTTGTCTTCATCAAAACCATTTAGAGGCTTGCCTTCACACGGTTTACACACCGCTTTTAGCCCATCCTTTGGTTTAAACATTGTTTCCTTTGTTCAAACACCAACCCTTCAGTTTAGACACCACTTTTAGCATATCCTTTGGTTTAAACACTATTTCCTTAGTTCAAACACTACATTATCATATTCCTTGGTTCAAACACCATATTATCACAACCCTTGGTTTAAACACTACAATCATACTAGCTTTCGATTTAAGCACCACTATCTGGTTTAGACACCATATTATTTCAACCTTTGGTTCAAATACCACAATCCAGTTACCATCCAGTTTAAACACCACATCAAACAAATTTCCATTACACTTCAAGTTCTTCCTTCGGTTTAAACACCATTTTGTCACCTCAATGAGTTCTATAAAACTTTACACCACATTTTCCACTCCAACCAATTTCATTTCCATATCATCTTTGGTTCAAACACCATAAACACCAATTCTATTCAGTCTTCCTTTCTTTGTCCATATTAGTTTTACGAACTACAGAGCTCTGACTTTCTCATTGCACAATGAGAATACGTAGGCACGAGGATTCAAATCCTCTGTGAGCATATTTATTCTTTATCTCTTCTTTCATATCCCATCATTAGTTCTATGAACTACGGAGCTCTGAATTCCTTATTTCACTATAAGGATACGTAGGCATGAGGGCCCTAGTCCTCACCGAGCACTTTATCTATTCCATTATTTTTCCCTTATTCTTTTGTGAGTAATCCTTAGGTAGTAACACCCATTTGAGGATTATCCTATGCTCAAATGGGTGTTACTATCTAAGGATTACTCGCAAAATAATAAGGGAAAAATAATGGAATAAATAAAGTGCTCAATGAGGATTAGGACCCTCATGCTTACGTATCCTTATAGTGTAATAAGGAATTCAGAGCTCTGTAGTTCATATAACTAATGGTGGGAGATGAAAGAAGAGATAAAGAATAAATATGGTCAGAGCACTGTAGTTCGTGGAACTAATGCGGGCAAAGAAAGGAAGACTGAATATAATTGGTGTTTGAACCAAAGATGATAGGAAAATGAAATTGGTTGGAGTGGAAAAGGTGGTGTAAAAAGTGATATAGAACTGATTGAGGTGACAAAATGGTGATTGAACCAGATAATGGTGTTTGAACCAAAGGAAAAACTTAAAGTGTAATGGCAATTTATTTGATGTGGTGTTTAAACCGGATGGTAACTGGATTGTGGTGTTTGAACCAAATGTTGAAATAATGTGTTATTTAAACCAGATAATGGTGTTTAAACCGAAAGGTAATATGAATGTAGCGTTTAAACCAAAGGTTGTGATAATATGGTGTTTGAACCAAGGAATATAATAATGTGGTGTTTGAACCAAGGAAATAGTGTTTAAACCAAAGGATGGGCTAAAAGTGGTGTTTAAACCAAATGGTTGGTGTTTGAACCGGAGGAGTGGTGTTTAAGCCGAAAGGTGGGTGATGATGTGGTGTTTCAATCGGATAATGGTGTTTGAACCTAAAAAATGGCGTTTAAACCAACGAAATGGTGTTTAAACCTATAATGTAGTGTCTAAACCAAAAGGTCAGTGTCTAAACCGGAAAAGGGGTTTATGACAATGAAAAGGTAATGGTGCTCAACCAAAGCAATGGTAATGGTGTTTAAACCAGGAATAGTTGTTCAAACTAAAGCAATGGTGTTTAAACCGAAGAGACGGTGTTTAAACTGAAAGGAAAGTAGGAATGTGGAGTTCAAACCGGAAAATGGTGTTTAAACCAAAGGGACGGTGTTTAAACTGAAAAAGTGGTGTTTAAACCAAAAGGTTGGTGTTTAAATCGGAAAAGTGGTGTTTAAACCAAAAGGGAAATTAGAATGATATTGCACAAGACTTGGCAGTCATTTGATTTAAACCCTGTTGGAGCCTATGAGTAAAGGTGAATACTTTGAGAAACTGGGTTATTCGTCCCGTACTCAAAGATATTCAGAATGAGGATAGGAATGCTCCTTCTCACCCCTTTTTTACTACTTAAGGCTCATGGCATGTGATACTCATCATAACTGGCAAGTTACTGAAGAATACTCTCATTGTTTTGTGAAGAAGAGACTTGACAATCATTTGATTCAAAGTATAATAAAGTCTATGAATAGAGGTGAATACTCTGAGCAACTGGGTCATTCATCTTGTACCCAAAGATTTCCAGAATAAGGATAGGAATGCTCCGTCTCACCCCTTTTCTATTGCCTAAGGCTCATGGCACATAACTTGAGTAATGATTGACAAGTGTTAATACACCTTTGTTGTGCCTGAACAGTAGTCCACTTTGTCTGCAATGTGAATGCCTTGAACTGACTTGAAGTCTTGAACTTGAATTTGAATCTTGAGGTCTTGAGTTCCAGAGATCCAGTACAACTTGAACACAAGGGGCTTGCCCTATCAAATCATCAAGGGTCTTTTTATCACTTGCACAAGCTTGGGAAATTAGCTTAGTTCAAAGGATTTGGTTGATCAAAGAAAACTTTGATTAACACAACCAATGGGAATGAAGAAAGATCAGTTGAATTATGTACACACTATACCTAAGGGATTAATAATTCAAAGTATACCAATTGATTCTACACAAGCCCTAAAATAAGGGAACATGCCATGGGTTAGGTGCAATTTAATCAAAGAAATTAACATTAAAGTTCTAACAAGAAACAATGATTAAAAGATCAAATTAAACCTAAAAATTATGAACGAGATTAATTATAATCAATTAAATCTCTTAATCAAGAATTCTAATTCTAAAGCATGAAAGAATTCAAAAATTAAATCAAATCAAATAATCAACATTTATCATGTGCAATTAATAACTTATACCTAAACTATAAAAAGTAGGTTAAATCATATATTTCTATTAATTTTTCAACAATTAATCAAGAGTTAAACTATCCAATTAAATCTAAGTTCAACTAATCATGTTAAAAAAACCTAATTAAAACTATCAATTAATTTCTATATCGCAATGCACAATTATTAAAAAGAATAGAAAAATAAAAAGGAACAAAAATATTAAACTGAAGTGCCAAAATAAAGTCAAACATAGGGGTATGAAACAAGAACAGGGGTGTATCTAGCGCTGGCCCAAGTCAGGGCCCAAAATCTCAATCAACAATGAAGCAAGAGTGTGAATCATGGGGGAGGGTGTGAACAACATGAAATTTGGCCAAAAAGCCTAAGATCACAGCAAGGCAATTCTGAAGGGATTGGAGAGTGACTCAGCAAAGCCAAGGGACACATGTGTAAGAACAAGCATGTGAAGCACATTCTTCACGTGTTAGAACTCAGAATTAAATGAAAATTCAAATATGAAGAAACTCTCTCCACCTAAGCTCATAATTCCTCAATGTCCAAAACATTTACATCACCTTCTTCACCTTTTTGCTATGAATCCCAAAATTACAGTGAAGCAACCTAATTCCTCATCAATAATATGAATCAAAGCCAAATGACAAAGAACCCAAATTAAATCCTACTCTCTCAGAATCAAAGCCCTAGAGGTTAGGGCTTTGATTCCTCTAACCTTCTTCTACATTCAGGTAACTCGTATGCAATGAAATAATGAAGAAAACATACCTCCGATGCTGAGAATTACTTCAACGAGTTGTTGAATCAGAGAAGATAAAGCTTACGTTGAGGAATCACTTAAACCAGGTAATTCTTGCTCCTATCTTTCTTCTAATTCTTCCTCTTCTAAAGATCCTTCTTCTTCTTCTGAAACGTGTTCTTGAGATTATGCTTTGAGATGTGGTTCGTGTGAAACAGAAGATGTAGAGAGATGAATTTGTTATAGAGTGATGATGAATTGGTGAATCGTGAATGAATGAGAGGTTGAGCTCTACTCCATTGAAGCTTCAATGTGAAGCTTTAATGGAGTATTTCAAATGAGCTTTGTGTGAATGAGAGGTTATAGAGAGTGAATTTTTTTGGAGTGAAATGATGAAATGAATGATTTAGAATTTTGATGAATCATGAATTTAATGAATGGTGAATGAATAAGGTGAAAACGATGAAGATGTGAATTTATAGTGTGTAGATTAACAGAGCAATTCAGCGGTGTTAATTGATTGATGGAGAAACTTGTTGGATGTGATCATGGAGTTAACTGTTAGTTAGATTCAGTTAGCTTCAGCAGTTAAAAATGAGTTAGTTAGTTACAGTGAAAAATCTCAGTTAGTTTCAGCTAAAATGGAATGAGTTAGACTCGGTTAATGTAAATCTCAGTTTTCAATTTCTCTGTTAAATGTGAAAACTAATTAGTTACTTGCAGTCTGAGTTAGTTTAATCATTTGTTAAATGTGATGTTAAGTGAAAAAGTCAGTTGGAGTTAATTGTTAAACTGAATTTTAATGTGATGTTAATTGAAAAAAGTCAATTGATGTTATTATGTTAAGTTGATGCTAGATTTTGAATGATGTATAGTTATAGGTCTGTTGATGCTTGATTGTTGTTGGTCTGCCATGTTGTCAAAGATTTTGTTATTGTTCGAGTTTGTACATGGCCATGCTGATGTGAATTATTGCATGATGGTTAGCTTGATTATTGATGTTGAAATGGTTACAAGAATATTTGTTCATGCTACATGATGGCTTGCTCGATTTGTTTTTGATGAATGGTTCTTCCTTGATTATTGCCCTGCCCTGACTTGCTGATTTTGCTCATTGATGCAGGATTATTATATTAATGCAATGGCTTGTTGCTCATGCTGCTGTGAAACAGTTATTGTAGGGTTAAGACATGATTGGCTGCAGCAGGAGGTGAATGTTGGCATGCTCGATGTGGATGCTAGGTTTGATGTTTGATGGTTGATGCATGAAAGTATTGTGATGCTCATGTATGTGTGACTATTGTGAGGTATGTTTGCATTTGTTGTAGGGCTGTTTTAGGTTATGGTTGCTTGGATTATGCAACATCGTAGTTAGGCTAGGTTTAAAATGGTAATGTGTTTCATGCTAATGTGATGCTTGTAATGTTTGGTTTTGCCTAAGTTGGTTTGAAATGGTTTAGGTTAAATTGATCTGTTGGTTTTGGTATTGACATGTTAATGGTTTTGAAATGCAATGTTCCATTTGTATGGATGTTAGGTCCATGTCTTGGTCATTTGGTTTAGAATATGCTATGGTATTGACATGTATGTGGTTTAGGTTATGAACATGGTTTAAATCATGACATGCCTTAAATGACAAGTGGTTTTTGGATTTTGTAATTTTTGTAGGTGATGGATAATGCGAAGGTGATCCTAACTTGAAGACCAAGGAAATTAGGACTTAGGGATTTTGAAATGATGAGCTGACTTTGGTCAACTGGTTAATCAAAAAGTCAATAGTTGACCAAAAGTCAACTTATGCAAAAATTATGCATTTTCTTTATAATTTTTCAATGCAATGTATGTTGGACAATGTAATCAATGAATCTTGCAAATGAAGTGTACTTTCTTTGATTAAAAATGTTCTAATGACACAATGAAATAATTGGATTCAATTGACCATTTTCTTCCAATGAAACCAAACTGCAAACAAGAGCCTTTCATGAATGAATGAAATTGAAATCCACTGACCATGAAATGATTTGACCAAATAAACAATGAATCTTGGACCAATCGACTTTCAATTGAACCTTGACACACAATTAGACCAATGAATGACAAGAGACTTAGATCAAATGATGACCATGAGAACCAATTGCTGAAGTGTGACTTAGATCAAATTAGACCAATAAAAACACGCAATCAAAGAGTGGAGTGTGAATGAATGTAAGCATATCTTAGACCAATCATATGGCACCATGAACTAGGGGTTAGTTAGTTCAAAGTTAAAATCCAAGAAACAACCAAATGCCTCAAACCAAGAAGTAATCCACATAAGCAATGCACCGATGCCCTAAGCCACACTAGGATTTACACCCCCTATAATCCTCAAGATCAAGGATTAGGGTTTGGTATGGAATGAATACCAATATGCAACCTCCAAGGGCTCTTTACAATGATGGGCTCTTTAGAATGATGAACTAGGGTTTTTCACCTTGATCACCATGATGGGCTCTTTACAATGATTGTAGCATCACAACTCCTAGGGCTTGATCCTCAAGCAAACCCTAGGTCCTTATTAGGTATAAACATTCATAAACCTTTGAATCTATGATGATGTTAGTATGCTAGATGAAATGGATGTTTATGAATGTAAATGGATCTCAAACCAAAAGATTAGATAAAAATGAAAACGGGAGGGAAAATTTTATGGTACGACAATGCCTATATATGTCAAATTCATGAAAGACATCATCTTCAAGAAACGCAACATTGACACTGAACCTATACTTTTAACTAAAACTTATAGTGCTATTTTGCAGGGCATGAAGATTCCAGTAAAAAAGAAGGATATGGGTTTGGTCACTATTCCATGCGTAATTGAGGATAGAAAGTTCAATAAGCCATTAATTGATTTGGGAGCTAGTGTGAGCCTTATGCCTTTGTCCATCTATAGGAAGTTGGGAATAGGTACAATTCAGATACCAGAATGACACCCCACTTTACTGATCACTCGGTAAAAAGCCCTTATGGTATAGTAGAATATGTTATGGTGAAAATAGATAAGTTTGTGTTTCCTGTTGACTTTGTTATTCTTGAGATGCTTGAAGACGAAGAGATGCCTCTGATTCTTGGAAGGTCGTTCTTAGAAATAGGGAGATGTATGGTAGATATTGAGGAGGGAACCATGACCCTCAAGGTTTATGATGAAGAGATAAAAATTGTTGTTAGGAATGCTATGAAGTACAAAGATGATGAGGGGACAAGTAGGTTAGTTGAGGTGTTAGACACAGTGGTAGCTTAATCTATTAAGAGCCAAATCCCCAAATTATCGTTTGGAAAGAGTTCTTAGTTTATCAGCCCAAGAAATAAAGAAAATGAGGACGAAAAAGAGAAAGAAGTGTTAACCACGTTGGAAGCACAACCTCAATGTGTGAGATCAAAACCACACCGATGGGAGGATTTATGAGTTCCATTGGAAGCTAAGAACAAAAAGGAATCTGAGACAAATGCAGAATTGAGGCAGTCACCTGAGAATCTGAAGTATGTCTTTCTAGACATTGAGAAAATTTGACCGACAATAATAAGCTTCGGGCTAAAGGAACCAGAAGAAAATAAATTGGTATAGGTGAAGAAATACAAAAGTGTCATGGAATGGACCATTGGAGGCTTGAAAGGGATTAGCCCCACAACATGCATGCATAAGATACTGATGAAGGATGATCACAAACCAGTGGTACAACCCCAAAGGAGACTAAATCCAACAATGAAGGAGGTAGTGAGAAAGGAGGTTGTGAAGTTGTTGGACATAGGTTTGGTTTATCCAATTTCTGACAGATAATGGGTAACTCTCGTACATGTGGTTAAAAAAAAAGAGGAACAACAGTGATTCTAAATGAGAAAAATGAATTGATCCCCACTCGCACAGTAACTGGATAAAGGGTGTGTATTGATTACAGGAGGCTCAACATTGCAACATGGAAATATCATTTTCCTTTCCCTTTTATTGATCAGATGTTATAGAGACTCGCCGATCATGAATACTATTATTTCCTAGATGGATACTCGGGGTACAATCAAATTGTTGTTTTCCCCGAGGATCAAGAGAAGACAACATTCATTTGTCCTTATGATATTTTTGCATACAGAAGGATGCCATTTGGGTTGTGTAATGCACCTGCTACTTTTCAGAGGTGTATGAAATCCATATTCGCTGACATGCTTGAAAAGCACATGGAGGTGTTTATGGATGATTTTTCTATTTTTGGTTCTTCTTTTGATAACTATTTAACTAACTTGTCTCTTGTTTTAGAAAGGTTCCAGCAAGCTAACTTGATTCTGAATTGGGAAAAATGACATTTTATGGTAAAAGAAGGTATAGTACTAGGGCCTAAAATTTCCCACCAAGGAATAGAAGTTGACAAGGAAAAAGTGGAGGTTATTGCAAACCTTCCTCCCACTGTGAATGAAAAGGGGATAAGGAGTTTCTTGAAACATGCAGGGTTCTATCGCATGTTTATTAGAATTTTTTTCAAAAATTGCCAAGCCATTAACATATTTGCTTGTAAAAAACATGCCTTTTACTTTTGATAAAGAGTGTAAGGTGGCATTTGAAACTTTGAAGAGTAAGTTAGTTTCTGCACCAATTGTGGTAGCCCCATTTTGGTCTCTACCTTTTGAGATCACGCGCAATGCTAGTGATACTACAGTGGGGGCTGTGTTAGGACAAATAAGAGAATTTTTTTACATGTGATATATTATGCTAGTCATGTTATTAATCATGCACAGATGAATTATGCAACTACCAAAAATGAGTTGTTAGAAGTTGTTTATGCTTTTGACAAATTCAGGTCTTATTTATTAGGGTCGAAAGTCATCGTCTATACTGACCATATTGCTTTAAAGTATTTGATTGCTACACAGAATTGAAGCTAAAATTCTTAAGATGGATACTACTTCTTCAAGAGTTTGATCTTGAAATCCAGGATAAAAAGGGGTGTGAGAACACTATGGCGGATCACATGTCCCGCATGTCCCTAATTAAGGAAACAGAAGAGACACACCCTATTAAGGTTGTCTTTTCTAATGAGTGCATCTTGGACATTACAGGTGTTCCATGGTTTGCAGACTTTGCAAACTATTTGGTAGGTGGAGTTATACTTGATTATTTTGATTCTAACAAAAGGGAAAAGTTTGTACATGATTGCAGGTTGTATTTGTGGGATGGTCCATTCCTTTATAAAAAGGGGGGTAGACGGGTTGGTTCGAAGATGTGTTCCCGAAGGAGAGCAGGGGGAAATTCTCAAGGCTTTTGATGATTCAAAATATGGAGGACACTTTAATGGAGATAGGACAGTAGAAAAAGTCCTCAAATATAGGTTATATTGGCACACTTTGTTGAAAGATTCTCATTTCATTGTACAAGAATGTGATAAATGCCAACAGACAGGTAACATTTCAAAGAGGAATCAGACGCCCCAAAATTCTATGTTGGAGGTGGAATTGTTTGATGTATGGGAAATATATTTTATGGGACCATTTCCACCCTCTTTTGGTAAGAATTATATTTTGGTGGCGGTTGATTATGTGTCTAAGTAGGTAGAAGCTGTGGCATTACCCATAAATGATGCTAAAGTTATACTGGAATTCCTGCAAACGAATATCTTTGCAAGATTTGGGGTTCCAAGAGCCCTAATAAGTGATGAAGGTACACATTCTCTGAATCTCCTCATGGAAAACATGCTGAGAAAGTATAATGTGAAGCACAAAATTTCCACCCCCTACCAAGCTCAAACAAGTAGGCAGGTGGAAGTGTCGAATAGACAAATCAAGTAAATTCTAGAAATGACTATGAGTGCTTCCAAGAAAGATTGAGCAACAAAGTTGGATGATGCATTATGGGCATACATGACAAAGTTCAAAACACCCATAGGTATGTCTCCTTATTAATTAGTTTATGGAAAGGCTTGTAATTTACCTCTAGAGTTGGAACACAAGGTGTTGTGGGCCACAAAATTCTTGAATTATGATATATCCAAAGTGGGGGATTCTAGAATTCTTCAGCTCATTGAGTTGGATGAGTTTAGGAATCATGTTTTTAAGAATGCCAAGATGTATAAAGAACAAACAAAAAAATGGCATGATCGGAGGATTCAAAAGAGGGTATTTGGGGAAGGCCATTTGGTTCTCTTGTTTAATTTAGGTTGAAGTTGTTCCCTGAAAAATTGAAGTCTAGATGGTCTGGTTCGTTCACTGTTCACAAAGTATTCCCACATGGGGAAGTTAATTTAAAAAATAATACGAGTGGGGATACCTTCAAATTCAATGGCCAAAGGATGAAACCTTACTGTAGCGGTAAATTCATGACCATCAAGCTATGGATAAACTTGACGTCAGTAAAACTAGAGTCGTCACCGCACTTTTATTGTTTCCAAAGGAAAAGGGAAAAGTACGAACAAAACCCAAAGATAAGAAGTTTTCAAATCAAAACTAATAAAATGTTAGAGATTACAGGTAAGGGGGTTGGTTACAGAGAGGGAAGGTGTTAGCACCCAAAGTGTCCTAGGTACTCCTAAGGAGCCGTCTTTTTTGTGCATATGTTTTGGTATAAATGTTGTTTGATAAAATATAGAGTGAGGGGATAAGAAATAGAATTCATTAATTATATTTTTGTGTTTGACAAGACCTTCGGTCTTATGCCTACATACTAACATAAAAATGAGGGATCAAAACCCCGTAGTTCATGGTAAAAATTTCAAAGAAGTTGGTGAATTAATTTTAATAAAAGTTTAACAAGGAAAGACACAAAAGGCCAAATATTTGAATGAGGTTATTAGTTCTTTTTGTCCTTTTGAAATTAAAGTCAACATAGTTAAGTTTATTCACAAGTTTGATTTAAGAAAAAGTTTGAAAATTCAATGGCATAAAGCCAAAGTTTCTAATCATTAAAACATGTCTAAGTTTTTAAATCACAAGCAAATAAAGTTTTTGAAAAGAGGGAGAGGTTTTGAAATTTAAGAAGTGTGAGGAGATGAAGGGACTATCCTAGACAAAAATTAAAAGTTAAGAGTTGAGAAGATATGACCAATGGGATGCAATCCAATAGACAAGAATGTCATATAGAAACCCAATTTCCTTTGGACTTTAGCAAGCAACAAGCATAAACAATATCCAAGCAAACCATATGAAGACCAAGGAATCAAATAAAGATAACCATAACATCCAAGAGAACATTCCAATAGCTAGTAGTTTTCAATATCTTCCAATGTATCAGATGAAATATTCCGTGATCAACTCAAGACAATCATCAGACATAGACAATAATAACAATATAATGATTAGGCATAGAGACAAAGTAACAGATGAATCAAAGGCATTCAAGGTCTTGCATCAGATGAAAGGCATAGTCAAGGATATCTCAGTCTCAGATAGTGACATTAGCCAAGTCCTTTAGCATAGGAAATGTTGCCTAATTCTAAGTCCAAAAGTTCATATCAAGTCCAACAGCCCACCAAGATGTTTTTTTATGTTTTTTTGTTGTTATTAGGTGTTTTAAGGTCCTAAGACCACAAGCAAAACAAGAAAATTAAACAATATATACAATCACAAGATATGACTCAAGTGAGCAAAGTGAAAAAGGACTTAAACATAAACAAGTTGAATGAAATGTAAATGACAGATGAATGATAAAGGTACTTGAAATTTAAAATGCATAAAGTAAATGACTTGAAAGTAAAGCAACATTAATCAAGAAGTTTGTCAAATATTAGTGAAGAGTTTTAATTGATTAAGTCATTCTTTGGAGAATACTCAACCATTCATTCACAAGTATGAGTCCATGAACTAAGACATCATCTATGAGAAGGGCTCCAACTTGGATAAATCAATAAGTATGCCACTAGCTCTCATGAATGGAAAAAAGGTCAAGTTTCCACACAATTCCATGAAGAATGAGAGACTTACAATCTCACTTACTAGAATGATATGCCTTGAGGGACACATTTAGCTCTATGTTAAGCAATCGTAATTGGACTTATGTAGAAGTCACAACTATCTGAGGACGAGCAATAAAATATAGTTGTTAATGCATTTTAGAGATTTGGTACAAAGAACCAAACTCCTAAAACATACCGCGCACTAAAAAAATGGGAGGGACCTATCTCAGTCAGATTTATGTTGATTCATCTGACACAAGGTCATTGATGAATCAACTAGCATTTAAACATTAGAGAAATCATTGGTCAATGAAGGATTGGGGAAGAATAGGGATGAAGATGAAGATGGGAGGGGAAATAGAAAACCAAATTGATCATAGGAGGAATTTCATCTGATCAATACTATCCATTCATTTTGGGAAATGAAATGTACATTTCATCAATCCCCTAAATCCAATGGTATTGATAAAACAAAAGTCAAATCAACCATGATCAAGGCCAAACAGAAAGTTAAACATCACAAGACCATAAAAATGGCTCAACCTAATTTTTAAACAATTACACAATTAAAAATCAAATTAAAAATGAATTAAAATGCATTTTTTAAATGGACAAAATCTCAAATCCCTTCAAAACACCAAATAAACGGCTAAGAGATTTATCCTAGGTCAAACAAGGTCAAAGGACCTTAGACAAAAAGTTTCATAATTTTTGGAAAGTCAGAAGTATTTTAAAAATATTTAAAACAAGTCAAAAATCATTTAATTCATGAAAAATATCAATATTAATCCAAAAATTATTTTAATTCAAAATATGGAAAAGGAAAATATTTAAAGATTTTTGGTGAAAGTCGCATATATTTTGGATTAAAAATGAAAATAATATGAATTAAACAAAATAAATGGATTAAATGAAAAATCAGAATTAAAAAGAAAAATAGAAAAAATGAGGGCCATCAGATCTCCCTCATTAATTGAGGTGGCATATTAGATGGCCACGTGCGCTATTCACCATAATCTTCAATCAACGCGTCAAATGGTTGGTAATCAAAACATATGGCTAAGTTTAAAACAATTCAAACAGATCAGATGGCCAGGATGCACGCCAGTACATCACCAGAGCCCTAGCTCCGGTTGTCTTCTCCTGTGGACCTCACCAGACTGGTCCACCACAACCCATCAAGAAAATGAAAAATAAGGACACTATTTTAAAGAGAAAAAGCTCAGAGCTCGAATCTGGCCTTAATTAAAAGATACGTGGATTTGAATTTTGAGGTACACGATCTGAGTTGCTTCGATTTGACCTAAAAGAAACTCAATCTTGTTGCCTATATTGGTAGGACTTCAGACAACCAATAAACAAGAAGAATGGTAGAGAATTGAGAGAGAATCGAAGGCTTGAATTTTTGGAAAAATCACCTTCGGTTGCAATGATTTGGCTGGATCTTGATGCAATTCCAATTGATTCTTCCTCCTCTTGCTTGCAGTAATCAATTGAGATGAAAATGGCTATGAATCCTTGGAGTTTCAATCCCAAAACAGAAGGGGGAATTCAAACTAGATTTCAAATAAATCTTCAAGGAATTCTATGGAGTAGGGTTCTGAGTTGGCTTGGCAAGGCTTGGGCAATGTGTGTGTATCATTTCTGAAGCAATGCACTTGTATTTATAGGCTATGGAATTCCGTTCTGCACCATTTGAAAATTGACCAAAAATAGAAATGTTGTACATGGGAAAGGAATTAGGCCCAACCAATGATGCAATCCACTTCTAATTCGTGTGCAATTGATACTGAAGTCATCACATGGAAGCATGCAAAAGGAATTAATCACTTGAGTGCAAAAGTTGCCAAAATAAACCAAACAAAGGAACCATGCGCAAGTCCCTCAATTCTTGTCCAAATGAAGTGGTCTTGGATGCTTTGGAAATGTGACATCAAGGGGAACAACTTTTATGTTGAACACTTTTCCATATGGAGCTTGGATCCTGATGAATTTTGAGGTGGAAGTTGGAGAAATCAAACATGGTTGAAAATTTTCTAAGTACAAAGTCAAATGACCACTTCTTCCATCTTGAATAACGTTTACTATGAGCTTCAAATGAAAATGGGTTCTTCACCAAAGTTGTATCTATTCCATTCCTCTTCACTTTGGTCACAAATTTGACATCATTTGGATTTGGCATGAGGAAGTTATGGATTTTAGAAGTTGAGAAAAGTTGCTTGTTCAATGGTAATGGCCCAAAATGACCCATAATCTTTCCTCTTGGCACATGCCCTTACAAGTTTAATTTGATATTTCTCAAAGAATAAAAGTTAGAGAAGACATATTGAAACATATAATGAAACTTGTATGGCCTTCATATCATAAAAATTGAGTAAGTTATGGTACTTGGAAGTTGACCTTCTAACTAGGGCATAAACAAAATGACCTATAATCTTTCACCATAAAAAATGACCTTCCAAGCAAAACTAGCTCTTCATGCCAACATGAAAGTTGTTTTTAATATAATAAAGACTAAATTTTCTCTTGGAATCATTTTCGTATGACAAAAATTGTAGGAGATAGGGTCTAGGGAACCCCAGTTTTGACCAGTTGACTTTTTCTGATCAACCTCTTTGAACCAACTTGCAAACCTGAAGTTCATTTGATCTTTGGGACTTATGGAGAATAATATATGCTTGAGGTGATATATAATGAATTATCCCTTGAAATATTTGACCAAATGGTGAATAAACTTACTGAGGAAGTCACACAAGATACTAAGATAAATTAGGGCTTCCAAGGCAAACAAGCTTCAAACTCTTGATGAATTCTTGATCAAATTGAAAAATGAAGAACATGGGGATACATATATGATTCTTAGAAACATTGTGAAACTTTCTTTGAATGATCTCTTTGCATTGAGGGCCTCAAACCCTAGTTGTGAGCTTGATGAGGCACATGTGGACACACACACTACCTACAAAAGAAACAAAGCTACACATAGACATATATTTGGTATTTTAGTTAGTAAGCAAAATAAAATAAAGTATGATACAATTCGAATATGATTGGTGATCTATCCTAATGAAAACCCAATGAATAAGGGGTGAGGAGGATGCCAAGGTGTGATCCCAAAGCCAATGCAAATGATGAGATATCATGAGGGATCTTAGCGTCAAAATTGGGGTCTTACACTTACTACCAAGGACAAGAAATTAGCCTGGTGGAAGAGGCCCAACTCAGAGAACTATAGATTGGTCATTCGTTGAGCTATGGACGTAAAAAAAGCACTGCTTCGGAGGAAACCCAAGGGAAGTAGCAGTAGTTAAATTTCAGTTATGTGTCTTACATTCTAGTATGTTTACTTTTTCCGTCAAGAGTCGCGTGTTATAGAGCCAAACAGAAAAAATTGCACAGCTAAGGCATGAGAAAAAAAAGAGAAAGCAAAAACAAAATTTTGAAAATTTTCAACCTTCTGCCCATACGCGTATGACCTAGCTCACACGTGTATGGGGTGCCCTGTTTTTCCCTGTTTTCACGCTCTATGCTCATATGCGTATCAGTTTGTCCATATGCGTATGGTGTACGCAATTTTTTCAAAATTCATGGCCTCTGCCCATACGCGTATGGAAGTCCCCATACGCGTATGGGGAACATTAAGAGTCATGCCATTTTTCATAAAAATTGGGCCATACACGTATGGCCAGGTGATACACGTATGCAACAGTCACTTGGCCGCATACACGTATGGTACGTGATCCAAAATTTCAATTGATTCTGCCCTCTACCCATACGCGTAGGAGACATCTCATACATGTATGGCCCTGACAGCGTGTGTATGATACGCGTATGGCTCGTGCAGGGCACTATATATATTTTTCTGACATTTCCCACCTTGTGCCATACGTATTACTGTTTACTATGACATATTTTCTCTGAGTTTTTCTTGTTTTGCCATAGAATTCATTTGTAATAGGCCAGATCTCTCCTAATTTGCAACCAATGGCTACTTCTTCTTCTTCATTTCATGACTCTAACAGGTTCTTCTCTAATGAACATGAAGAACAATACTTTTCCTTACTTGACATAAAATTATTGAGGAAAGGTATTTTAACCTTCACTCTGACCAACACCATGATATTCATGTTGTGCTGAAGCACCATAAATTGACTTATCTAAATAGTCGAATCCAACTAGTGGCTAAGGAGCTGGTATTGGAGTTCTACGCAAATGCCTACCGACCTCTTCTGAAAATGCTGCTGCAGAACCTGAATTGATTTCTTGAGTCAGAGGAAAAAAATCTAATACAACTAGAAAACGGTGAACAAGTTACTAAAGATGAAGTTTATGGAGCCGAACTGCGAGTATCAGCTAATGAAGACATCTTCTAGGACTGGTTGGCCTTACCGAGCGATGTTGGACCGCTTGGCACATGAGAAATGATATTGGAAGCCTGCTTCTACCCCGATTCCTAGGAAGCTGGCTATAGTAGATCTGGATGTTGTCTCGAAAGCGTGGACTTACTTCTTGTGCCACACTCTGGAGACTAATCGGAGTGGTCATATCTCATCACCATATGAGCTTTGGCTTTGTATTATCTATTGAGCTAACGTGTTGTGAATGTCGTTCGTATTATTTATGCTGACATGGATGAGATGGCCCATAGTCAGACTAAGAAGTCTCTGGGACATGCTTTTGGCGTCCTTCTTTTATGCAGGAAAGTAGGGGTACCAGAGTTCACTCATGGCCGCATTATGAACACGACACGACCATTGGATGCTGGGTGGATAGAAGAGCATCCTAGGAGGAAAACACCAATTAAGGAGGGGACAAAGACACAAGAGCGTCCAGCAGATCCGACTGGATCCAGCAGATCCGACTGGATCCAGCAGACATCAGCCCTAGTATGTACCTGAGGAAGTTCCTGTTGCTAATGAGGACTCTCAAGGACACAGAGATCGGATATCCACGTTTTGTTTTATGCAGGATTTCTATGTGCATATTGGACTACCAGGTCGATATCTCACCCATCAGGTGGACACGTGGGGAGCTGCTCAACGCTTCAGAGACCGGTTTTTAAGAGACCCCCTAACACCTTTCTACAGTCGCTACTAGTATCCTAGGATGGATACTCTGACCCAAGTGAGAGGGCCAGTCCATCATTCGCACCACAACCAATCTCCTTTCTCTCAGCCTACCGGGGCATTAACACTAAAGTCCTTTTAGGAGTCCATAACAGAGAGGTCAGACATGACATATGTCTCGATTTCAACCTTTGTGCATCATGGCGACCCGAATGCCATGATCGACTATGACACTCAGATGATGGACAGAGACAGGGACGTAGACGAGGATTATTTTTATTTTTTATTTTTATTTTTAGCGTTCTTTCGTTTTTATTTTTGATGAGCTGATGTACTTTCATTTTTGGTTTATTTATGTGTTTCTCAAAACTCTGAGTTTATTAGATTACTGGAATTTTTAGTTAATTCAGTTTTATGTTTATGTTATTAAGTAATGATAACTCGCATGAGTAACTGACTGTGAACACCCTGACAAAGTTTGTATGCCCCACTCATGCTAATAATAATCAGTCACAATATTTCTAAAATGATTTTATGTGGTTTTCTGGAAGTTATATTGAAAGGGATGTTAGGTCATGTTGAAAAAGTGTAAAGTTGTATCACATGCGAGGCATTGTGGACATTGTTGGCCCTTACCAACATGGTTAGAACAGAAAAAGCCAAACACAATTTTCATCCTATGAGAGCATTCAGGTATTTTGTTTTCATCTAGAACTTATGTTTGCTCTTTTCTGATATCATGTGCCTGTTACACACATAGAGAGGCATGTCATTTGTTTACACATGTGAGCCTTTCTAGCCATCCATTATATTAATATATCTTTGGTTAACCCATGTTCAACCTATATCCCCTTTATTTGTTACTATATTACCACATCATGAACCAATGGCCTAATACACTTTCATACCCTATTCAAAGCATTATCTTTTGTTTTTGAATATATGTTTCATTTTAAATTTTGGGTTGCTGTTGGAATATCATCCTTTAAGTTTGGGGTAGCTATGCAGCAGTACAAAAAAGGTGAGTGCACCTGAAAAACAAGAAAAGAGAAAAAGAGCTTAAAAAGAGCTTAATGAAAAAATATAAAATATATACACATGAGCACTCACCAGAAAGAGAACTCGGTTTAAAAATTGAGAAGTCCTGACCAGCTGACCAAAGAAAACAATGTTTAAGAAATTCTAGCAGTGATCCTTTGGAGTGATCATAGTGAAAAGAATGATGGAAATGCTCTAAACCATTAGCCCACTTATCCATATATTATCCCACCTTAGCCCTATCCCCATTACAACCTTCAAATACCTCCAAAAGTGTGTGTATTGTGTATCTAATAATTGAAAACGAGCTTATGCAAGGCTATGGCATGGTAATGCGTACTGTGTATTTTAAGTGTATATGCATTAACACCAGAGAGAAATGGTGAGAGTGTGAATAGGGATGACAGTAGAAGAAATGTTCTCAAGTGTTGGTGTGAAATACCATTCAATCTTGATGATCAGGCCGAACAAAAGGTAGAAAAGAAAGAGAACCATGGAAGATCTCATAAGTATGTCTCTACAACATTAGTTTGTTGAGGATTGGTGACATGATGTTTTAATGCTAAAATTTTCTTGAGGGAAAGCAACAAGCTAAGTTTAGGGTTGTGATCAATCACCATTTATGTTACTTTTGATGTCATTTGAATGCCAAAAGCAGGTGAACTACTATGAGTTTGGGCAATAGTTTAAGTTTATTTTTGTAGATTTTTGCAAAAGTTTGATCTGCTAATGTTTCAATAATATTGAGCTATTTTATACGCTTGAGATCGTGTTTGATAGGTTTACAGGGCCAAAATATCAAGAGGAGCTGGATTAAAGAAGAAATTGAACGACAATGCATGAGCTGGACATAAAAAGGAAGAAATAATAAGTTTCTAGCCCATACGCGCATGAGTCCTCTCATACGCGTATGGCCACACTCAGCCTCACCCCCAGCCTACGCGTAACAGTAGGAGGGGGTGAAAAAAGTCTCTGCTCATACGCGTATAGGAAGGCCCATATGCGTATGAGACCAGCCAAGCTAGACCTCAAATGCGTAGTAGAAGCCTTACGCACATGGCTCCATATGGGCCATACGACCTACCCTGGGCCATACGCCCTACCCTGGGCCATACGCATATTAGGCAGTGAAAAAAGAAGCCATGTGTGTATGGGAGGAGTCCATACACGTATGAGGGAATGCGTTTCCAAGGGTTGGACGATTTTTGAGTATAGGGAACGCGTTTTGAAGGCTGAAGCACTGGAGAATTCATGGTGGATCAAGATTTTCATGAAATTTTGTGATTGAATACCTCTTTTTTTCCATTGATTTGTAATGTCTACATATTTTTTTATGTTTTTCTTTATGACTATGAGTAGTTAAATCCCCCAATGCTATGGGGGTGTCCCTGATTTGGATTTATGATGCACTTTTAGATTTTACCTTGTAATGACTTTGATTTTATGATAATTGACTTATTTACAATTTGTGCTTAAGTCTTTCTCTTTCAGAAAAATTGAGTATGACATGTGGTTAATATTTTGGCTTGATTGCCATTGTTAATGTTTAATTGTGAATAATTCATAGTAGATATCACCTAGGCCTAGGGATACCATACGGAAACCGGAATAGTCTTGATTAAAATAATGCTTAATTTCATATGTAATTCACTATGGACATAAGGATTAATTTGAATGATTAAAAGTTTTCTCACTAAGGACTTATGAGTAAACACCCTTAAGAACCAGGGCTCAAGGTTATTGAATTAAGTGTTACAAGCTTAATTTAATGTTGTTGATGAAACTAATCATACACTTTCCCTAACATGTTTACTCATAATATATGTTAATTTGTTCAACTGTTGTCTTTACTTTCTTTTGCACTCTATTTTATACTTTTCAAACCAACAATCCAAACACCCCCAAAGTCTTTTGTTTAACTAAATTGAAACATGAACTATGTATCGTCAAGCAGTCCTTGAGATCGATACTTGGGAAAATTTCCCTTATTACTACATTGGAAAATTAGTACACTTGCTAATTTCCTGATCACTCACTTTTGTGCAGCCCGTGTTATGTTTAGAAAGCTGTAAATGCTTTGCTATGGCTCACTGAGTTTACAATTTGGAAACAATTTTTGAAAACCAATAAATCCTAACTAATCATTAAAGAAATGTCGTTGTTTTTAGAAAATTAAATCCAACTTTTACGTTCGGGCATCGGTCTCACGCTGTCTCACTATTGACCAGTACCTGAGTGTTTTCTCTTTCACGCAAAACCTTTTTGATTTTAAACTAGAACCAGAAAAACAAGTTAATATTGAAATTATACGCCAAACTAATTTACCGAGTCTCGTCGAAATGATGATCCTCACATCCAGACTCTATGAATTTAGTCGGACATGGTTACGAAAATAAACATGCAATTATAAATGTTCAACTCAAACAAAGACATGATAAATACTTTAAAACAACTGATAGCAAGGGTTTCATATGAATTAAAACAAGAATTCATAAAATAACAATGGAAATAAAGTAATAAGGCAGAGCAATAACAATTGAAATAAAATGATAAGGCAAGAATTGTAAAATACTTAAAATAAAAGCTAAAAAGTAAAACAATTGTAATTTAAATAAACCAAAAACATAAAGATGGATATAATTGAATTAACTTCAAATGACGGCAAGATTGTTTGATCCAAAAATACAACAAAAGCCTAAAAACACTACGGTGTAGTAGTTACTTGATGTGAGAAAGCTACAACTTTATAATGGTGAATTTCTGCTTAAAACTAAAAACTCTAAACTTGCACAAAACTGCGATATAACTTGGATGCTGAAATTCTAATAAAACCACCTATTTATAGTGTTACAAGTGTAGAAAGTGAGCTCAAAACATGTGGAAGTCGTGGGAGGAAAACATGGTGGAATGGGGGAATATATGGAATTTTCTGTTGCTATTTTTCAGGACACGAAGTACATGGCAGGAGCCATGCACTATGACGGTCGCCACAAGTGAAGTTTGAAGACCGTGGTTGGTTGGTAATGTGTGGAGGGCGCCATGGGTCTTTGACTCCGTCTCTTTGCTCCTTTTCTCTCTCTTGTGGACCCCTATGACTGCCTAGTCGTGGCTAGTACCATGGCAGGCGCCATGGAGGTTGCCACTGTAAAGACAAAGTCTCATACAACATACGATGTCAAGTTTCGATGATGACAAAAGACCACCATGCAAGTCTACGAACAAATGCATCACGTTACCTACCATATCCTTTTTCACGTTATCCTAAAGCTACTATAATCATTAAAGACATATAAACAAAGCGTGATCATGACCAAATATGTGAAAATCACTAACCACAACTTTTTTGCAGATTTAAAGGCTTTGAGTCGACCATAGGGGTCAGCTCAAAGCTCACGGGTCGGCGCAAAGGCTCTGGCCAAACTGGAGGGAGTCAGCGCAAGAACCCTTTGCGTCGACGCATAGGGTCGACGCTTAACTCACGGGTCGGCGCAAAAATCCCTTGTGTCGACGCATGCAGTCAGCGCGTGCCCCACGGGTCAGCGTGCGCTGACCCTATGGTCGACCGTTCGCGCGCAAACTCAGTTTTCTGAGTTATTTCAAAGTTTAAATTTCTGTTCTGTCTGTTTGGTTTTGTCTGTTACTATAAATAGAAGTAAAAACACTTCTATTAACTAACATTTTTGAATTTTTGAGTACAAGTGTTCAAGGAAACAAGAAAGAGTGAAATAGTTGTCAAAGATTCATCATCTTCATCTTCAACAGTCCAAAATTCATCAACTGCACACAATAACTGTTGATGCGATTTGTGATAGTTTGAAGGTGATAAGGTTCGAGGTAGCGATTGAAGAATCGAGTTCGAGTTGAAGTCTTGGCAGGTTCTTTCTTGAATAAAACCATTAGGGTTTTATCCTCCAATACCGGTTTGCGTTTGGGGGTTTTTGGACGGGTTGCTTCATTATCATTCAGCTGAGCGAAGGTAACTGATAAGAGAAAGTCTTCATCAGTTTAGTAGCGGAGTCGGTGATTGAGCAGTGAAGAATCCGGGTTTGATTCGTTCGTGTTCGTGATCAGCCGGGCCAAGGGGTTGAAGAACGGAAGGTTCATCAACGAGCGGCAGGAAACGGAGGTCAAACATCAACAATCAAAGGTCTTGATTCATCTTGAATCAAGGGGCAAGGAGAAGAAGTATCATTCAACATATTGCGAAATTCTGTTGTTTACATACTCTGCACTCCTTGTAAAAACGATTAAACATCACAGGTTATATCTATTGATCATCTCAATTCTATTTTTAGAATTGAGGGCAGACGTACCCCGAAGCGAGGACGGCGGGGGAACTGCCTCATCAAATCTCTGTCTTCTTTAATTTTCTGCACAAGTTAATTTTCAGCTTAAAATTTAAGTGATTTTAGTTTAAGCAATTTTCTGACAAACATTGGTTTAAGTTGAGAAAGTGTTGCAAACTGTTGTTGGAATACTAAGTACAATAACATATTGTACTAGGATAAATCGAAACACTTACTCAACTCAAAAATCACTTGGAGTGTTTGTGCACACCAAGTGTTTGTAAAATTGCCTAAGCCAAAACTGCCTTAAGTTTGCATTGAGTTTCAAGTTGGTATTTTGATTCATTGGAACTAGGCTTGCAAATAAGTGAACTATATAATTGATTGTGCTTTGTGTGTAGTGAATTGTATCTCTTTTAATCAAATATCCATTAGCTTAACGCATATCCGGTTTTCCAATAACGGTTCGTTTTTAGACTAATTTTCCTCGGCCGCTTCTGCACCTAAAAACATTTTTAAAACCAATTTTTCTTTTAAATTGGTAGCGCCGACTAAAGTTTTTAATTGGGATCTATTCAACCCCCCTTCTAGATCCGTGCCATAGTCTAACAAGTGGTATCAGAGCCTGGTTCACTCCGTGCTTCAAAAATACAACTTTGATAGAAAATGGCTAACGAACCTAAAGGGGCTTACAATAGAGCTCCCGTTTTCAATGGTGAAAATTATAGTTATTGGAAAGACTGTATGCGGGTGCACATAAATTCCATAGATAGAAAAATATGGAATGTTATTCTCAATGGTCCAATTGAAATAACCATGACCAATGAGAATAATGAAATAGTGCCTAAGCCTGAAGCACAATGGACCGATGATGATGAAAAGAAATACAACTATGATTGGAAAGCCAAAAACATCTTAATCTCCTCATTAGGGGTAGACGAATACTATCGTGTATCCCATTGTCCTACTGCTAAGGCCATGTGGGATTCACTTCAAATTGCCCATGAGGGGACGAACGATGTTAAATTGGCTAGAATCAATACACTAACGCAAGAGTTTGATCTCTTTTTCATGGAGCAAGGGGAAACCATTGCCGACATGCAAAAGAGATTCACTCATCTAATCAATCGATTACATTCACTAGGTAAACCTATTTCCAATGATGTTGCTACTAATAAAATCTTAAGATGTCTTAACAGGGAATGGCAGCCAAAAGTGACCGCCATCAAAGAGGCAAACGATCTTACCATTTTGGACTTAACAACATTGTTCGGCAAACTACAAGAGCACGAACAAGTTCTATTAAGCTTGGAACAACATGAAAGGAAAGATAAGAAAGACAAAGCCAAGGTGAGCGAAAAGAAATCAATTGCTCTAAAGACTTCCTCCTCAAAGTCTCAAGCAAAAGAGCAAAGTGATTATTCTACGAGTGACGAAGAAGAAGAGGACAAGAGTGAAGATATGGGGCTGTTCGTCAAACGCTACAACCGTTACGTGAGAAAGAACGGCATCCAACATTCCAAGAAGAACTTAGTTAACTTCCGGAAGCAATCTAGGTTCTCCAAAAATGATGACTTCAAAGGAAAAACAACTAGAGGGTCGTGCTACAAGTGTGGAAAGCCGGGTCACTACAAACCGGACTGTCCGATGAATAAAAAGACAAAAGAAAAAGATTCATACAAATCGCATAAGAAACCATCAAAGCCAAGGAGGGCATATATTGCTTGGGAAAGCGATAGCGACTCCTCCGACGATGAAAGCTCAAGTGATGAAGATGAAAATGCAAATCTATGTCTCTCTGCTCATCAAAAGAATAAGAAGAAACAGGTACGACATTCTAAATACGAAAACTCCTCTAGTATGTCCCATCAAGAATTACAAACTGCTTTTGAAACTTTACACTATGAAGCAAAAGAGGCCTTTAAAAGGCTTGCCTCAAATAAGAAATTTTTTCTCATTTAGAACAAAAAATCCAAGAATCCGAAAGGAAACTTGAGGCACTTAAGGCTTCTATAGTGGAAAGCACAAAAACTAGTTATGAGGACCTTAAAAGTAGAATGATGAACTTTGGGTGTGATACTTGTTACATTTGGCAAGGTGAAGTAAGGAACCTAAAAGCCAAACTTAACAAGGCTCTTGAGCCCAAGATTACTTTTGCTATTGATAAATCTAATTTTCGAACAAGTATGGTTAATCCATATCAAAAGTACAAATATGTTATAAAGGATGAAGATAGCAAAAGTAATCAAAATGAAAAGTTCTCTTGTCTTTATTGTTGCAAGAAAGGTCATTCCATTGCTAAGTGTAGATTTAGGAGATTTTTAGTTCCTAAAGGCATTTATCAATGGATGCCCAAATGCAACCAATCTGCTTCTCACCACTCAGGACCCAATAAGCCATTGGGTACCTCCTTTTGTTAATTATCTTATCACAGGTACAATGCCTCGAGACTACCGAGAGAAGATGGGTTCTCGATAGTGGATGCTCAAGGCATATGTCAGGAGACATATCTCTCTTCATTGACTTCGTGGCTAAGAAGAAGGGATATGTAACTTATGGTGACAATAACCGAGGAGCAATACTTGGTAAAGGTAGTGTAGGTAATCCCTCTTCCACTACTATTTCTGACGTATTGCTTGTCGAAGGTCTTAAACATAACCTACTTAGCATCAGTCAGTTATGCGACAAAGGATACAATGTATCATTTTCGAAAGATTGTTGCAAAATTGTGCATACTGATGATAAGAAGAGCATGTTTAATGGTCTTCGTGTGAACAATGTCTATATGCTTGACTTAAATGAAGTATCGTTAACAAGTGACAAATGTCTTGTAACAATGAATGAAGATTCATGGTTATGGCATAGACGTTTAGCACATGTTAATTTCGACTTACTTAACAAAATAGTCTCAAAAGATCTAGTCCTAGGTCTCCCCAAAATCAAATTCACCAAGGATCACCTTTGTGATGCTTGTCAAAAAGGGAAGCAAACGAGGATCTCTTTTAAATCCAAAAACATCGTTTCAACAACGAGACCCCTCGAGCTTCTCCACATGGATTTATTTGGGCCATCTAGGATTAAGAGTCTAGGAGGAAACTATTACGGTTTCGTAATAGTGGACGACTACTCTCGATTTTGTTGGACTATTTTCTTAGTAAGTAAGAGTGACACATTCGCCGCCTTTGAACGATTTGCTAAGCTTTCTCAAAATAAACTAAACACAAACATTATTGCAATTAGAAGCGATCATGGAGGTGAATTTGAAAATCACCTATTTAAAGAATATTGCGGTAACCATGGCATTGATCATAACTTCTCCTCTCCACGTACTCCTCAACAAAATGGGGTTGTGGAGCGTAAAAATCGAATTTTGGAAGAATTGGGAAGAACAATGATCAATGAAAGTGGCTTACCAAAATATTTTTGGGCCGACACCATTAGTACGGCTTGTTACGTTTTGAATAGGGTGCTCATTCGCCCCATTCTAAACAAAACACCGTATGAACTTTTAAAAGGGCGAAAGCCAAATGTTTCTCACCTTCATGTCTTTGGTTGCAAATGCTTTGTGTTAAACAATGGAAAGGAAAACTTAGGGAAATTTGATTCCAAGGCCGACGAAGGTATCTTCCTCGGATACTCTCAATCAAGCAAAGCATATAGAATTTACAACAAGCGATTACTTACAGTAGAAGAGTCTGTGCATGTTACCTTTGATGAATCCAATCCGAGAAACGTCGGAAAGGATAGTGTTTTTCATGGTGCAGGTACATCTACCAAAGACATACTCAATGATGGCGAGCCGGGGATTGATCAACCCGACACAATCAAAATTGAGGAGGACAAAGATGTACTCCATGATGAAACAGAAGTAGATCATCCGCCTTCAAACGATGATCTTCCTCAAGCTTGGAAGTCTTCCAAAGACCATCCAATCGACAACATTATCGGAGATATCTCAAAGGGCGTAACAACTCGATCTAAGATAAGTAATTTCTGTTATCACTTCGCTTTCGTTTCGCAGATGGAACCTAAAAACCCTAAAGAAGCCCTACTCGATGAACACTGGTTTTTATCAATGCAGGAGGAACTTAATCAGTTCACCAGAAATGAGGTTTGGGACCTTGTCCCTCCTCCGCGAGATCATCGAGTAATCGGCACCCGATGGGTGTTTAGGAACAAGCTGGACGAAAACGGGGTAATAACCCGTAATAAGGCGCGTTTAGTCGCGCAAGGGTATAACCAAGAGGAAGGCATCGACTATGAGGAAACTTATGCGCCGGTTGCCCGACTCGAGGCTATACGCCTTCTCCTTGCCTTCGCTTGTGCAAAGGATTTTAAGCTATTCCAAATGGATGTTAAGAGCGCTTTCCTTAACGGTCACATTAATGAAGAAGTTTATGTCGCACAACCTCCGGGTTTCGAATCCCATGAGCATCCTGATCATGTTTATAAACTAAAAAGGGCCTTGTATGGTCTCAAACAAGCTCCTAGAGCTTGGTATGAGAGACTAAGCAAGTTCCTACTAGATCAAGGTTACTCAAGAGGAAAGGTTGACACAACCCTCTTCATTAAACGTCAAGGAAAGCACTTGATACTAGTGCAAATTTATGTAGATGATATCATTTTTGGATCTACTAACATGAAGCTTGTGAGAGAGTTTTCTGACCTTGAGCAGGGTGAGTTCGAGATGAGTATGATGGGGGAGCTCACATACTTCCTCGGTCTACAAATCAAACAGCTCAAAGAAGGAACGTTCGTGAGCCAGACAAAGTATTGTTTGGACCTTATCAAGAGATTTGACATGGCAAAAGCTAAGGCCATAGACACCCCCATGCCTACGTGTACCAACTTGAACAAAGACGAAGACGGTAAGGAAGTAGATGTAAAACGGTATAGAGGTATGATTGGTTCACTCCTTTATCTTACTGCTTCTCGTCCCGATATTATGTTTAGTGTTTGCATGTGTGCAAGATACCAATCATGTCCCAAGGAATCCCATTTAAAAGCCGTTAAACGGATACTTCGATATTTATCCGGTACTCCGAAGTACGGACTATGGTATTCCAAAGGTAACGATTGTTCTTTGGTAGGTTTTTCCGATTCCGACTTTGCCGGTTGCAAATCGGATAGGAAAAGCACAAGTGGCACTTGTCATCTATTTTCAAACTCTTTGGTTAGTTGGCATAGCAAGAAACAAGTTTCTGTCGCTTTGTCAACCGCCGAAGCTGAATACGTTGCAGCCGGTAGTTGCTGTGCCCAAATCTTATGGATTAAGCAACAACTCTTGGATTTTAACCTAAAACTGGAACGTATTCCCATATTTTGTGACAACACGAGTGCTATTAACCTAACCAAAAATCCTGTGCTACATTCTCGCACTAAGCATATCGAAATTCGACACCACTTTCTTCGGGATCATGTAGAGAAAGGTGACATCGTGTTTGAACACGTAAACACTGAAAATCAACTAGCGGACATTTTCACAAAGCCGCTAGCAAATGAACCTTTCTTTCATATTCGCCGAGAACTTGGCATCCTCGATATTTCGGAACGGGCACTCTAAACTGCTGTTTACATTCTTCCATCTTAAGCCTTAATACTGTACTGCTAACAAATTTCTGTTGTTGCAAGCACATGTCTAATGTTCACTAAGTCACTTCAGCATTAAGGTGATATTGTTCCTCTTTCTCTATATCTCTGCTAAAACTCATGACTTCAAAATTTTATCTCAAAATGATGTGTTTATATATGTATACTATTAATATATCCATTTGGTTGTGTACTGCTATATGCACTGTTGTTTATGCATCAAACTGGTCATTGCATGTGCTAAATAGTGAAAAATGAAAATTTGTACAGTATGAGTCGACCGCAGCAGGGTTATGGTCGACGCATGACAATTAATTTCTGCATATTTTCAAAAATCAAACAGTATGCGTCGACGCATACAGGGGTATGGTCGACGCATCGCTCACAGATTTCGTTTTTCTGCAAAATTTTAAATCATCTCTCATGCATTCACATCATTAAATGTGCAATTACATTCCATTACCTTTCAAACTACCCACTACTTTGTAACTTGCATCTACCTAGTGGCTATTGCTCTTTGATCTTCCATCTTCCCAAAACCCTAAACCTTTCCACTATAAATTGGGAAAAACCCCTCTCTTGAAAAATCACTCTCAAAACCCTCATTAAACCTTCTCTATACATCCAAACACTCTGTCTCAAACTCACTCAAATGGCTTCTTCATCACGCAGACCTTCCGGCAAGAGACCACGTGAATCATCCGGTGTATCCCTTCCCATATCTGCCGTATCTCTCGTTCCACCTGCTCGTGTTGAAATCTTCAACAAAGACATAGGTAAACGAGGAGTTGTGCCACAACATGCGTTCTACAAGCTTACCGCTGAACGCATGCAACTCGCTCGAATCGTGGGCCTATTGCAGCATCAAGGCTTCATAAATTTCTTGGAGTGCAACTCTCAATACAGTGAAGACCTTGTCCGAGTCTTCTACTCCGGTCTTCATGAGAATTTTCGCGGACACAAACTCTCCTCCAAAGTTGGCTCTGCTAAGGTATCAGTTAAATCAAACTTTTGGAATAGATATTTTGATTTGTCTGTGGATGATGCTGGAAACCCCCTGCCTGAGGTGACTGATTCTCACCACATTGATGGCTATGAGTTTAAGAGTGCATTAAATGACATGTTGGAAGAGCCATATCCTGACGAGTTTGTGCAGAGTGACTTGTTCCCACGAACCGTCACTGCAGGCAAACTGGGCGCCGGGGAAAGGATTCTCCACTGGATTGTCTCACGCATCCTGCGGCCCAAGAAGGGCGGTCTCTCTAGAGTCGAACAGCCCGAAGTTCATTTGCTTTACATTCTGAAAAATAAGATAAAAATTAACTGGCCATACTACATTGCCAGTAGAATGTATGGCCTTCGGGATTCCGGACGAGGAACCGCTCTTACCTACGGATCCTTCATCCAAGAAGTCCTCACATCTGCCAATGTTAGTCATCCATCCTTCCCGCTCAAATCAATCTCACCTGACAAAGAGTTTAGCACAAAAACCATGTCTATGATGGGCTATGTATGGTGCAAGGAGCAGAAGAAATACAAGTTTGTTAGAAGAGGATATGTTTCTCCAAGGGTTGATAGTGATGAAAGTGAAGAACAAGATGATGAAGTGGAAAGAGAACAAGAAGACGAAGAAGAAGAAGAAGAAATAAGGCACAATGATGCTTACATTGGTGGAGACGCAAGTCCTTCACCAGTTGGCATGCATGATCACTCCGGCTCTGCTTGGGTACAGCAGCCGGATACATATGAAGAAGATGCTCCAAAATGGGGTGGCTGGGGTGAATGGCAACATTCAGGTTGGACAACACAACGTGAATTTTACCAGCCATATCACCAGGTTGAGGAAGAACTTCCTCCATCCCCTCCACATCAAGCTGATTCTTCAGAGCTGTTGGAGATGATGCACAGCATGCAACTTGCCCAACAAACATTCATGCAATCCCAAGATGACCGACTTGCTCAAATCAACAGTCAACTTCAAACCCAAAATGAGCGGCTCGAAAATCTCTCCACAAGCCTAAATGAACGGTATGCAGATTTGGATCGGCAAGTCACCGGGAGTCTTAGGCATCTGGAAGGTGTCACCGATTACCTAGAAACTCTGGCTGACCCCAGCAGAAATCCAGGCGTATGCTACCATCCTGGACACCGTCACTTAAGACAATAGCCATTCATATGCACTTTACATCTTGCTTGTTGTTTTTGCATGTATTTTGTTGTTGTTTTGCCTGTCTATGCACCACAACTTCATTATGTATTTTCTCATTCTTAATTAATGACTACTGCTAAGAAATGATATTTGTGTGATATTATTTCGTTGGTATCTACTACTGCCTGTGAATTTATCGTTGCAACCTTGAATAATTACTCTGTCTCTCTTTTTGATGTTGTCAAAGGGGGAGAAAAATGCTGACATTGCTGACAAACTAACAGTCTGACAAACTGCAAATGGACTTAGATTACAAAAGAAAGGGGGAGTGTGCAAAATGTGTTAATACTGCATGATGTTCGTCACGCTGAGTTATACGGGTTGTCATCATCAAAAAGGGGGAGTATGTAAAGACAAAGTCTCATACAACATACGATGTCAAGTTTCGATGATGACAAAAGACCACCATGCAAGTCTACGAACAAATGCATCACGTTACCTACCATATCCTTTTTCACGTTATCCTAAAGCTACTATAATCATTAAAGACATATAAACAAAGCGTGATCATGACCAAATATGTGAAAATCACTAACCACAGCTTTTTTGCAGATTTAAAGGCTCTGAGTCGACCATAGGGGTCAGCTCAAAGCTCACGGGTCGGCGCAAAGGCTCTGGCCAAACTGGAGGGAGTCAGCGCAAGAACCCTTTGCGTCGACGCATAGGGTCGACGCTTAACTCACGGGTCGGCGCAAAAATCCCTTGCGTCGACGCATGCAGTCAGCGCGTGCCCCACGGGTCAGCGTGCGCTGACCCTATGGTCGACCGTTCGCGCGCAAACTCAGTTTTCTGAGTTATTTCAAAGTTTAAATTTCTGTTCTGTCTGTTTGGTTTTGTCTGTTACTATAAATAGAAGTAAAAACACTTCTATTAACTAACATTTTTGAATTTTTGAGTACAAGTGTTCAAGGAAACAAGAAAGAGTGAAATAGTTGTCAAAGATTCATCATCTTCATCTTCAACAGTCCAAAATTCATCAACTGCACACAATAACTGTTGATGCGATTTGTGATAGTTTGAAGGTGATAAGGTTCGAGGTAGCGATTGAAGAATCGAGTTCGAGTTGAAGTCTTGGCAGGTTCTTTCTTGAATAAAACCATTAGGGTTTTATCCTCCAATACCGGTTTGCGTTTGGGGGTTTTTGGACGGGTTGCTTCATTATCATTCAGCTGAGCGAAGGTAACTGATAAGAGAAAGTCTTCATCAGTTTAGTAGCGGAGTCGGTGATTGAGCAGTGAAGAATCCGGGTTTGATTCGTTCGTGTTCGTGATCAGCCGGGCCAAGGGGTTGAAGAACGGAAGGTTCATCAACGAGCGGCAGGAAACGGAGGTCAAACATCAACAATCAAAGGTCTTGATTCATCTTGAATCAAGGGGCAAGGAGAAGAAGTATCATTCAACATATTGCGAAATTCTGTTGTTTACATACTCTGCACTCCTTGTAAAAACGATTAAACATCACAGGTTATATCTATTGATCATCTCAATTCTATTTTTAGAATTGAGGGCAGACGTACCCCGAAGCGAGGACGGCGGGGGAACTGCCTCATCAAATCTCTGTCTTCTTTAATTTTCTGCACAAGTTAATTTTCAGCTTAAAATTTAAGTGATTTTAGTTTAAGCAATTTTCTGACAAACATTGATTTAAGTTGAGAAAGTGTTGCAAACTGTTGTTGGAATACTAAGTACAATAACATATTGTACTAGGATAAATCGAAACACTTACTCAACTCAAAAATCACTTGGAGTGTTTGTGCACACCAAGTGTTTGTAAAATTGCCTAAGCCAAAACTGCCTTAAGTTTGCATTGAGTTTCAAGTTGGTATTTTGATTCATTGGAACTAGGCTTGCAAATAAGTGAACTATATAATTGATTGTGCTTTGTGTGTAGTGAATTGTATCTCTTTTAATCAAATATCCATTAGCTTAACGCATATCCGGTTTTCCAATAACGGTTCGTTTTTAGACTAATTTTCCTCGGCCGCTTCCGCACCTAAAAACATTTTTAAAACCAATTTTTCTTTTAAATTGGTAGCGCCGACTAAAGTTTTTAATTGGGATCTATTCAACCCCCCCTTCTAGATCCGTGCCATAGTCTAACAGCCACTAGTGTATTTTTGCCATATTTTCTCCATTTTACGTCATTTTTGTCTAATTTCTTCGTGTATTGACTTCCATCTGTAAAACACCTGAAACATACACAAACTACCAACATAACACTACAAAATATGGTACAATGACACTAAAACATACGCAAATCGAGTCAAAATGAACTATGTATTTTAGTGTTATCAAACTCCCTCTTATTTAAACATTTGCTTGTCCTCAAGCAAACTGTTAAGCATATGAAAAAAAACTTTGAAAAATTTGTAGCAGATAGTATCAAGACTCGTGAAAAGCAATAACATATGGATACTCATTTTAGGGTAGAAACTCCACTTCGGCTAAGATTTGTGTTGATAGGTACTAGCTTGCATACTAAGTAAGAACACAATTATGCAATTATGCGGTCATAATCCTACCTCATATACAAACCAATCTGAATCATGTCATTAAACCTAAACCTAACTCACTCATCCCCTTTTCGTCCTCTTTCGTTCCAACGCAATTATTATTATTATTATTATTATATATATATATATACATATATATATATATATATATATATATATATATATATATATATATATATATATATATATATATATATATATATATATATATATATATATATATATATATATATATATATATTCTTTTTCTTGCACATTGGCTTAAGTGTCAACAAACAAAAGAATTTGCACCGTTGGGCTAAATGATCAGGTGAGGATTACCTAACTTAGAAGGAACACTCCTTTTTATTCATTTTTCGTCTTTTTCCTTCTTTTTAAGCATGAGATCATTCACTTATTTGCATTAGCTTCCTATGTAGTATGTGCTTAGGATGGTGTTGGCTACTAAATAAACTACTTAAGGACTACTAGGGGGTGAAAATTCAAGGTTGCGACATAAAAAGTACTCAAATCGATCTCCATAATTGGGAGACTTAAGGTGTTTGAATGATATCGGTCTTGTGGAATTTTCCCAAATCTCCACAATCTAACCTTAATTTCATATGTAGCCTAAAACTTTCAAAATATGCACTGTGTTTCTAAGTCTAAATTTTCAAATTTTCGGTATGGCTCAGGAAAATTGGAGAATAGATAAACAACATAAAACCACGCATAAAGACTCGACAATACATGCAATGACTCAAAAAATAACAATTAATATAGAAACAAATAAAATCATAACAACATGGAATTAACTAAAAGAAATGGTAAATCTAACTAGAAAGCAATAAAATGAAAGCAACAAAGTTCCTCCCCAACACTTTCACCAAACATTATCCTCAATGTTTTGATAAAAGGTGGAAAAAGGAAAAATAGAACCTATAAAAAATGTTACTACGTGCCAACACGTCCAACTCCTCTCTTATCATGCTCTCGTTGTTCATGTCTTTGCTGACCACTCCAACTTCGGTGTCAGGTATTTTGAGATACCTGCATTTGTTGAAGCTGCTCTTGCATAGTGTGCATGTTCCCTAGCATGGACGCTTGGTTTTCATGCACAAGGTTGAAGTTGTTCATCATGTGATGATGTTTTGCTTCTTGTTGGTGTTCCATCTGCAATGCCATGTTTTCTTGGGTTTCTCGCATCACTTGCATATGAATATTTATTTGAGCTTGTGATGCTTACATATGTTACATGTAGCTCATCATCTCTTGTTGTTGTTGATACATGGCATAAAATAGGCTATCACGTTCATTATCATAAGATCTTCGACTGCATAACTCCTGAAACAACTCTTTATAATGTCCGTTTCCGGAGGAAGTACCTGCAAAAGTGTTAGAAAAATCTAGTGCAGTGTAGGCATGTGGCATATGACCATGTGAAGAACGATGAATGGGTGAGTTAAGAAAGGGATATATGTTCTCTCTCCGATCATACTCATCATTGGTGTCACCACCACCAGCGACATTTGTAGGAATGTCTGTGGGCACCGACTCAACTCCAAGATTGACATCCAGGTCATAGAACCAATTATACCAATATTGCACATCGATGCGGCTAGGGCATGGTAAAATAATATTCCGAACAATAACATCATTAAATAAAATCTCTCGTCATGTCTGATCCTTACAAGGTGCATATGTCTAACGGCGGTGAGATCAAGGGATCATGGTGGGAGAGGCTCTAGTGTGGCAAGCTCTACATCGAGCCCTATGGTACGAGCTATGGAGGTTATTAATCCTCCAAAAGAAATGGGACCTTGCTTGGCGGTGCTAACTGCGTGTTGTACCCCTAAACTTGCCCTCCCTTTTTTCTAGCCTTCCATCCAACCATATGACCAGAGATCACTTGCATACATTCATAATTCATTCACATGTATCATTCCTCATGGATTCAGAAGAAACTTGGGCTTGTAAAGCTAGGGTTTGTATGGATATTAAAGCCCAAAGGCATGGTCTAACCATATCATTAGCATGGGGGATGTGAAACCCTAATGATGGTGGTGAAGGTTTGATTTCAACAAAGGTGTGACCAGACAATCTAGGGCCTTTAAAGCCCTAATTCCTCAAGGCATGACTTCATGGAGCTTCCCCATGCCTTATCTTGGTCTCCAAAGCCCTAATCAGAAGATGGTGAATCAGACGAACTTGGTGGCTTCACTGTGCATTCATGACCCCTCAATCTTCACTCTTTATCAATTTGCTTGGCCTAACCTTTCTTGGAGCATTGATCTTGGTCCAAAGTCAATGGTTCTATTCATATAGTTATGCATATATCTTTGATCCTGGTCATCTGAACAACCAAACTTCTTGTATTTCAAGCCACTTGTTGGTCATGTCATTGCTTCATGGATACTATATCAAAACCCTAACTTTATGGTCTCATTTCATGGCCTTGTTCATAAACATTATCAGTCAAGTTATTTTCTTTTCAAAAGTCAAACATCCAAGTCATAAATAAACCAATTCCAAAACCAATTTCAATCACTTTTCAAACCATTTCAATCCATTCCATGTCATTTTAAACCATTATATATGATTCTACACAAGAAAATACGAAGTTTGACATTTTTGACCAATTGTTGACTTTGGTCAACAATTGACTTTTTGGTCAACCTTGACCAAAGTCAACCCAAGGCCTTAATGCCCTAAAGTTTCACCCTAATCATCAATCCATTGTCCATTTACAAGAAAACCACAAAAAATGAATTTTTGCAAATTGTTGACTTTGGTCAATAGTTGACTTTTTGGTCAACTTTTACCAAAGTCAACCCTAGGTCCCTGGTCATCCTTAATCACCAAATGACTGACCCTGATCCTCATTCCATGCTCCATGTCCATGTTGACCTTGATTTTACCATGTGGATTTGGTTTATTCACTTTAATGCCAACATGGTCATGCCTTGAACTTTGGAGTTTCTTGCCTTGTCAATCCACTTCCATCCTACTGCATTTGCCTTGCTGCACCAACTACTGCAATACCCAACTTGCACAAACCAAGCCACATCCAACATAAGAATCAAGCCTTGATATGTTGATAACATGCCTTGAAATCTACTGTGAGCATGAGCCAGCAGGACTTATGCAAGGGTACAACCTTCTTCCTCCCTGAAACATGTCGAGCAATGGGTTGCATTAGCTGCATACGAGGCAAAACAAAACCAGTGCAGCCAACAGTTGCCTGCAAGAGGACCAATCAACATTGCCTTGCAAGCACTCTACAGTGACTTGCATCAACCTGCACAGCAGGGTTGCAACAGCTAGTCTGCAAGCACACTCACCCCTTTCCACTACAACAAGAAACACATCCCCATTTGTCATGTATTAAGGCCTTGTTGCACCAAGCCAAAAGGACAAGCAAGTTGGTCCTGCTGAAAGTCCTGCACCTGTCCAAGCCAAACCACAAGGAATCCTATAACAAGCAGCACATGAGAATATTGAGCTAAGTCACAAGAATATTGTGTAAGTTGTCCTGCACATTTCCAAACCAAACTATTGATTATTACAGACTACAAGCACTCCATATGGGCCTGCTAGCAAGAACCAACCTGCATTAGACCAAAAGCATGGTTAATCCAACATTAAATAGGGCTTAGGACCAAGATAAAATGAAAAACCAGACCAAGGTTGAATACATGAACAAGGTGTGCTGCAGAATTGAGCAACATAGAGTGCAAGGTACATCAATCTGGTTACACCATGAGGCAAGTTGTGACCTGTTACCAACACCATCAACCCAACACCATGTACTACATAAAACCATGGAAACGCTTGTTGAGGACTAGTGAATAAAGGCTGCAGCTTGGATCTTGCAGCAACAAACCAACATTACCACATGAGCCTAACACCAGTTGCTACTCCACATTGCCACCAAACAATAAGCTGTAGCAGCACCACATGAATGTGCTCATGGAAAGTGAAACCAAGTTCCCTGCTCACAGTACACCATATCACCTGGCCAAAGCCTCCAACCTGCCATCAAACAACAAACTGCAGCAAGCAATGCAACCAAGGCCAGGATACATATCTAGTTGTAGCGGGGTATTCGTTACCATTAGAGATATTGACTAAATCCAAGGTAAATCATACAAGTCGAGTCGCCACCGCACTTCTATTTATCCAAAGGAATGGTTAGAAAGCGAACAAAAACCTAAAAGTTTTATCGAATCAAAAACTAGTAAAAATGTCAGAGATCTGGGTAAGGGGGTTGGTTATACAATGGGAAGGTGTTAGGCACCCAAAGCATCCTAGGTACTCCTAGGGAGCCCTTTTCACATTTGTTGTAAGGTTGTTTTTTTTTTTGTGAAAATTTATTTGTGCAAACATGATTGAAGGGATGAGAAAAGAATATACAAATTTATTTACATTTTGTGTTTGAATGGATGAACCCATTGCCTACATACCATCTTAAAAAAAGAGTAGGATCAGAACCTCGTAGTTCGGGGTAAAAAAAATTCAAAAAAAAGTTGGTGAATTGATTGGTCCAAAAACCTTAAGGTCTTTTGTTATCAAAGGGAGAAAACTCAACCTAAAACCACAAATCCACCATGTGAGGATAGCTTCAACATGCTAGTGAGAGGTTAACCCTATAATAAGCATGGAAGACTCATTGTCCATCACTAAGGATAAAGGTGAGTATCATATCTAGCTCAAGGATAATTCAAACCTAATAGCTAATGGTTATAAAAAAAAGGGTTTGATTAAGAAGGTGGCCATTGAAACCACAAAAAGTATTTGAATGGGTTATATTTACCAATTAAAAGTATTTACAAAAATATGGTTAAAGTGGATTAAAAGGTTCAATTCAGAATAAGTGTTATGAAAAATAAGTTTTGAAAATCAAAAGCATAAGGCTTAGGTTTCTAATGTTGAAAACAAAAGTTATTGTTTGCACAAAAAGTTTTGGCTTAGGTTAGAATGGGGAAAAAAGAAGGGTTAAATTCCTAAACATACAAGAGATAAGGGAAAAGAAAATAAAACCACATTAGGAGTTCCCCTCTTGAGATCATATTGATGATCCAAGTAGCTCCCATCCTTTGGAATAAGCAGTCACAAACAAATATCTCAAGCCATTAAGCACAGGTAATCGGAATAAACCTTCAGGGGGTATCCCACAAATAAAGTGGAACACCAGGCCATCTCTGCAAGAGTCATGTGAGCCCTCACAGAAAAACTCAACAAACAGGTTAGAGAAACAAGATAGGGTAATCAAGAGTTGCCCCCAAATCAAAATGTAACCACATGAATCATGCCATTAAAATTCACAAAAAAACTCACAAAAAGCAACCAAGGGCAGGAGGCCTAAACCTCTTGTCAAACACATACATTAAAAGGGTATCAAAAAATTTCAAGTTGAAAGTATAAAGTAGTGGAAATAGGGCATACCTGATTGGGGAGGATCTATTGAAATTGAGTTGCACCCGTGAGGTTTGCAGAGCAATCTGAGGGTTTGCCTCTGGAGGTTGCTTTGAACTCTGTCAGCTCTTCTCTCACTTTCTTTTTCCTGCCAGGGTAATAGGAATGACATCTTTTTTTGTTTAACTGAAACTCTGAATTTATAACCTGGTTTTTGTAGACCTGTGGGCTCAAATGAGAGAGGCCCAAGTCCAATTTTTTTTCGTGTTTCTCTTTTTTTTTTCCGTTTTTTTTAGTAAGCAAAAGTAAGAGAAACAATGATGTATAATGCAAGCATACTTGGTGATCTCAAACCAATCACAAGGAGTCCCACCCAAAGGCAAAGGGAACCAAGATGCTCATGATCCTTGAGGCTATGCAAATGCAATGTTATGATGCCATGAGGGATCTTAGGGTCAAAATTGGGGTCTTACAGATGCCCCTATTTAAGGTCATTCTAGCCGGAGAAGTGAAGGTTAAAATCTTCGTCTCGACGAGGTAGAATGGGCTTAAATAATAACAAAGAGACAAATTTTGGTCCCTAAGAGACCTCATGATGCAGATGTATGTATGCAAATAGTACGAACTCTGTGGGGATATGTGTCCACAAAGAAGAAAAGACATTCGGAGAAACTGACAATCCATATGAGAAATACACTCAATGGGACAGAGACTCTGGGGACTCTTATGGGGATAGGAGAGGGAATAAAATGCGTGAGCAGGTCACGACTCAACGCTTGGGGAACAAAATTCCAAAGGGAAAATATCCAATGGAAAGACCCGAGCTGACTCAAAGGTGCATGTATTGGGGAATATGCCAATACAGCAAAAACTATCCACAACGGATACTTCAGATAAAATTCCGGATGAAAACAATCCACTAAGGGACTTCGCTGGGGATGCCTAAAAGGACACTCCTGGGGAAGCAGCGGGACGGGGTATTACCGGTTACTGGGTAATAAGCTCAAGGAGACATGTGATCTGATCGCCGGTATGAGGGTGAGATACAACATGCTCGGGAAGGATGAATATCTAAGACCGGTATAAGGGTGAGAGATATCAATCAACCGAATCATCTAAGGAAGACCTAAAAAGGTATATCTCAACTCAGGAAAATCTGACTCCACAGAGGACAAAAAGTCATAATAGGGAGCAGAGAGGAGGGAACACCAGGGATACCGGTTACTGGGCATATAATAGGTGACCAACCAAGGCGTGAATTGGGGAATATTCCCAAAACACTCATCATCCAAAAGAGGGCTAAAAGCAAACTCGATGATAGGATGGATATTCGACTCCGTAAAGGGGGTATGAATCTTACTCGACTGGGGAAGAACAAAAGCTTAGACCAAAGAGTGCATGAGATATACTATCTATTACCGTCAGAACGTAGATAATATACTCGCATGGACGATTATCCACAACCGGTTACTGGGTTAATAAAGGATAAATCGACTGAAAAGAAAAGGCATCGGGATACCGAAACTAGGTATATAATGATGACCAATCAAGGCGTGAATTGGGGAATATTCCCAAAACACTCATCATCCAAAAAGAGGGCAAAAAGTAAACTCGATTATAGGATGGATATTCGACTCCGTAAAGGGGGTACGAATCTTACTCGACTGGGGAAGAACAAAAGCTTCGACCAAAGAGTGCATGAGATATACTATCTATTACCGTCAGAACGTAGATAATATACTCGCATGGATGATTATCCACAACCGGTTACTGGGTTAATAAAGGATAAATCGACCGAAAAGAAAAGGCATCGGGATACCGAAACTAGGTATATAATGATGACCAATCAAGGCGTGAATTGGGGAATATTCCCAAAACACTCATCATCCAAAAAGAGGGCAAAAAGCAAACTCGATGATAGGATGGATATTCGACTCCGTAAAGGGGGTACGAATCTTACTCGACTGGGGAAGAACAAAAGCTTCGACCAAAGAGTGCATGAGATATACTATCTATTACCGTCAGAACGTAGATAATATACTCGCATGGACGATTATCCACAACCGATTACTGGGTTAATAAAGGATAAATCGACCGAAAAGAAAAGGCATCGGGATACCGAAACTAGGTATATAATGATGACCAATTCAGGGGAGGAACAATCGTTACTAACAACAACAAGATAGACGAGAGATGACTCGCTGGGGATAAATTGCGTAATTAGAGCAATTATCCAAGAGATATATCACCGATTACTGGGTGGTATACTAAAAAAATTAAGGAATGTCAATATCGAATTTTGTATAAAGATAACCAACAAGGAGGGAATTACATCTACCGGTATGAGGGTAGAGAACCACAAAAGAGAGTACCCGTCATCGGTTAGGATGAACAACAATCAAGGTTTAACTCTGCACGGGGACAAAATGGGGTTTACAACTACCGGTTATTGGGTAGTAGACCACAGAAATATGACTTACAACTACCGGTATGAGGGTAGAGAACCACAGACTCCGCCGGGATAATAATTACTAATTATTGAGCGATTATTCATTTACCACGGGGAAACAGGAAAAGAGTCTCAAGAGACCGATCTAGGATCAAACTAGATAGGCATACCAAATCAAGACTTGTCCTGGTGAGGATATAACTTAATGGGGAAAACCATCCCAGTATATGTGTTGGGAAGGAACAAAAACAATCAACATCCACGAGGATATAACCCGTGGGGAATATGGAAGAAAGGATAGACGCTTTCTGCTTATGGAGCTGACTCTATATGGAGAGATCAGACACACACGTCTGCTTGGGAAAGTATATCACCAAATAGCAGGAGACAACAAACAATGATATATGGCAAAGAATGCAACATGAATATCTGAATGTTATAATTATGCATGAATATGCGTGGTTTATGTATGATGTATGTTGACAGACAGACATATCTAACACAACCAGGTCCAGGAATCAACCACCCGGTACTACATCTCGAGAGAGGAAGCCAAGTTCACCGGAGAGTATCCAATCTGCTGGGGATCAGAGATACCAGGAAGCAAAGAACTCTGCAAGGGATGAATCATCAATCATTCCAGCTGGGGACGAGAGTTATCACAGACAAAGTCCACCATACCAACAACTCTACTGGGGAATCTATCCGAGGAGATAAAGGATTTATCGGGATCAACCACCAAATACCGCTCTTGCCCAAAGAGATCCAAGTTGCTGAGGAATAAAGATTGCTACTCTGCTGAAGGGAAGAGAGGTGACTCTCAACAAGCAATCCACTTGTTAGGATAAACCAAGGGGTTCCGGAGGGAGGAGATACAGTCATACCAGGAATATGGACAAAAATCTTACCCTGTTGGGGATCGTACCACCCTTGGGAGAGCACTGAGGATCTCCTAAGTATCCTTTCGTCATTGTGAATGTTCACTTTGTTTAAAAACAAATTATAAAAAAAAATTGATCGTTTAAAACAATGATATTTTCTTAATCAAAACATGCAAAATATTTGTTGAATAGAAACAGATAAGAGTGCCAATAATTGAATAAAAGGCTCAAATTTATTGGTAGAATGGTAGTCTGCGAATGGCAAGACTCTATAGATCTTTACAAATTTGAAATTGGTGATATATATTGGAAAAGGGCTACATTGAACATAATGACCACTTCTCCACCAATTCTAAATCCGATGTATCTGAAGCTTTGGCTGATAATGAGCAAGGATCTTTGACGGACGACAGTTGTAGAACAAAGTCTTGTCAGGATGCAGTTACTTGCCAAATCCCTAATTTTTGCCTAGATTTCCCCAGGATGAGGTACTCAATCTAGCGGGATACATATACTCATTTTTTTCATGTCTCTAACTTTTGCCTGGATCGCCCCTTCGGGTTTTCAATCCACCGAGACGCTCATTTTTTCCTAAGTCGCCCTTTTGGGTTTTCAACTTAGCGAGTTGTTCTTCTTTTTATTTATTTATTTAGGCGAAGTATTTCTTGACTGCATCTAAATTCACAGGACGAGTGAAATCCTCCCCATCCATAGCTGTAAGTATCAAAGCACCGCCTGAAAAGGCTCTCTTAACAACGTATGGACCTTCATAGTTTGGAGTCCACTTGCCCCTGGAATCGAGCGCGAAAGACAAGATTTTCTTGAGCACAAGGTTACCTTCTCGGAACACACGAGGCTTGACCTTCTTATCAAAAGCTTTCTTCATTCTTTGTTGATATAACTCAATCTCCTTGTGCATCATATCATGAAACAAGGTAGTCATAGCTCGTTGATACGTGGCTCCGGCGTTCTTCAAACCGAAGGGCATCACTCGATAACAGAATGTTCCCCAAGGTGTGATGAATGTTGTCTTCTCCATATCCTCGGGTGCCGTTTTAATCTGATTATATCCAGAAAATCCATCCATAAACGAGAAGACTTTGAATTTAGCTGTATTATCTACCAACATATCAATATGTGGTAGAGGGAAATCATCTTTCGGACTAGCTTTATTCAAGTCTCTATAGTCCACACACATCCGGACTTTTCCATCTTTCTTAGGCACGGGCACAATATTGGCCACCCATTGAGGAGATGTAGAAGTCACCAGAAACCCCGCATCAATTTGCTTCTGAACTTCCTCTTTGATCTTCACTGCCATATCAGGATGGGTTCTTCTGAGCTTCTGCTTCACAGGCACGCACTCAGGCTTCAAAGGCAGGAAATGTTGCACAATATCTTTATCCAGACTAGGCATGTCTTCATATGACCAGGCGAAGATGTCAACGTATTCTCGTAGCAATTCAATCAACCCCTTCTTAACAGATTCTTCCAGGAGTGCCCCAATCTTTACTTCACGCACACAATCCTCAGACCCCAAGTTGTCTGTTTCCAGATTCTCAAGATCTGACTGAATGATCTTTTCTTCATGCTCAAGTAAATGGGTAATCTCATCAGGAATCTCTTCAACATTATCTTCCTCTGCCTCAAATACAGGGAACTCAAAATCGGGAGATGGTGTTGGGTCATTATGTTCAATGGGTCTAGAAATTAACATGTATAATGGTTTTGGATATGAAAAGCTTTTTAGAAATCAAACAAGGCAAATCATTATGCAGATGAAAAGATTGATTTTATTCTTATTTAGGGTTTTATGTGATCACCAATTTCATGCAAAAAGCGAAAAGCGAAAATAATTGGAAAAACAAACATTTAACATGAATTTATTGAATGAAAATATCATTGTTTTTATGCGCCAACAATGTTATCACTCCTCCTTTTGGCATGGGAGAAGGGTTTTTAAACCAAGTGATCATTACGTTAACTTATGGACAACTGTTGGAATATCCACAGCGACCCAATTGTTGCAGACCCCTCCAGGGATGATGAAATTGTCAAAATCCTCTGCATCTTCTTGTAAAACGGCAGTAGCCTCCTCATCTAGACCAGTGTGGATGAAACCTCCACTCTTGAATAACCCTTGCTTGTTGAAAGTACCAGAAGAAAAACCTATGCCAGCCCGGGACTCGTTGTCTTCTAACTCAATCATTTTTCCTAAACCAGTGGTTGCACCACGCTCAATGGCCAACTTTGCATCTTTGTAGGAAGCAAATGAAGGAGTTCTCTTCTCAATAGGCTCAGCAATAGATAAAGCTTGGAAAGGAGTTCCAACTTCAACCTCAGCATCTATATAAGAGAAGGAAGACAAATGGCTAACCAAGAGAGCCCTTTCTCCCCCTACCACCACCAACTTCTTGTTTTTCACAAATTTCAGTTTCTGGTGTAGGGTGGACGTCACGGCGCCTGCCTCGTGAATCCATGGTCTGCCTAAGAGACAACTATACGATGGGTGAATGTCCATAACCTGGAAGGTAATCTGAAAATCACTTGGTCCGATCTTGATTGGGAGATCAACTTCCCCAATCACAATTTTGCGAGACCCATCGAAAGCCTTCACAACTACTCCACTCTGCCTCATGGGAGGCCCTTGATATGATAGCTTTGAGAGAGTGGACATTGGCAATACGTTCAATGATGACCCAGTGTCCACCAGTACATTGGACATGGCGTCGTCTCTACAACCCATAGGTATATGTAATGCCAAGTTGTGGTCTCTTCCCTCCTCAGGGAGATCAGAGTCACAAAAGCTCAGGTTGTTACAAGCCGTAATGTTTGCAACAATGCTATCGAATTGCTCCAAAGTGACATCGTGATCCACATATGCCACATCCAACACCTTCTGCAGAGCCTCTTGGTGTGGTTCTGAATTTAAGAGTAAGGATAACACAGATATTTTGGATGGCGTTTGTAGAAGTTGGTCCAGAACATTGTACTCGCTCCTTTTGATGAGCCTTAGCATCTCATCACAGTCTTCTTTCACATTGCCACTCGGGCCAACAGAAGTAGGAGTTTTCACTACAGAGGAGGGCTTAGCAGCAAGTGCCGGATTCAGAGAATTCACAACGTTCCCAATCGGGCGTTCAACAAAATCAGCATTAATTTGAGGCTTCAGTGGCGCTGAAAACACACGGCCACTACGGGTCAAACCGCTAACATCAGCAATATTCACAACAGAAGAAGAGGGCAAAGACACCTCTTTCCCATTCTCTACTGCTACGGCGTTGTAGCGATAGGGAACTGCTTTTTCAGAAGAGTAAGGCATAGGACCATCAGGCTTAATGATCAGAGCGAGAGAAGCCTTCTGCTTGCTACCATTGTACTTGATGATAACAGGCTCGGATATCCGGAACACTGGGGAGATCACATTGACCTCAGGCTCATTTTCATCAACACTCCTGTTTTGAAGGATCTCAATGACTCCTTCGTCCAGCATTTCCTGAACATCCTTGCGCACCTGGCAACAACCCAATCGGTTAACAGAGCAGACTCGGCATCTATCATGGTCATGCTCGTAATGACTGTAGTCACATAGCAAATGATGCATCTGGACCAGAGATTGTCGGATATGACTGACATACTTGACTTTGTATTTGCCAGGGCACCCCTGGACCATGTTAATAGATTTCCCATGCTCGGGCAATGGGTTCTTCTTCACGTTAGGACCTACGTCCTCAAAACACAGAATTCCACACCTCATAAGGTCCTGAACCTTGGTCTTCAAAGGGTAACAATTCTCCACGTCATGCCCGGGAGTGCCAGAATGGTAAACACAATGTAACTCGGGCTTATACCACCATTGGGGGTTAGCAGGTATAGCCGGTGGGTCTCTCGGAGTAATCAACTTCCTCTCTATCAAAGAGGGATATAACTCTGCGTACGTCATAGGAATAGGATCGAAGGTGACCTTTTTCCTCTCGTAACTTGTATTGGTCTGATTACTGTTTCGAGGCTGGTAGGCTTGCTGTTGCGGACGGAGCTGTTGTTGCTGATATTGTTGATTGTCTCTGAAAACAGGTGCTATATGAGCCACCTGGTGCTGGTTACCAGCGGGACGCTCGGTCTTCCTCATCACAGAGGGTCTTCTTGGTCTCTCATGGGAGGTCACAGCATGTGCCTCTCCATCTTTCTTCTTTGCAAACACCCCATAACGTTTGGCAGAAGAGCCTTCTTCTCTGGTTAACCGTCCTTCACGGACCCCTTCTTCTAGACGCGTCCCCATATTTATCATCTCGGTGAAGTCAGAAGGAGCGCTAGCAATCATCTCCTCATAATAAAAAGAACTTAAAGTCTTCAAAAAGATCTTAGTCATCTCTTTCTCTTCTAGCGGAGGCACGATATGTGCTGCCATCTCTCGCCACCTCTAGGCATACTCCTTAAATGTTTCTTTATCCTTTTGGGACATGGCTCTCAACTGATCTCTATCGGGGGCCATATCCACGTTGTACTTGTACTGCTTGACGAAGGCCTCGCCAAGATCATTGAAGGATCGGATGTTCGCGCTGTTTAAACCCATGTACCAACGCAAAACGGCACCGGACAGACTGTCCTGAAAGTAGTGGATGAGTAGTTGGTCATTATCGGTTTGAGTCGATATCTTCCTGGCATACATGACCAGGTGGCTGAGAGGACAAGTATTTCCTTTGTACTTTTTAAAGTCAGGGACCTTGAATTTCACAGGGATCTTCACATTTGGAACCAAGCAGAGTTCGGCAGCAGACTTGCCGAAAAGATCCTTCCCTCTGAGAGTTTTCAATTCCTTGCGAAGCTCAAGAAACTGATCGTTCATAACATCCATCTTCTCATAAACATCTGGACCCTCAGACAGCTCAAAATGATAGATGGTGTCATCTACCATGGGCAAAGTATGCACGACGGGAGGAGGAACAGCAAGGACCGGGCTAGATGCCGGCATAGAAGCAAAGGCTGGAACAAGACCCTCAGGCATGAAATTGGGAGGCATCCCCCACAGGAACCCGGTTGGCATGGCTGTTGGAACAAAGTGCATACTGGCAGCGGGCACAGTAGAGGAGACAATCTCAGAGATAATTGTCCTCTGGGGAGGAGTTAAGGGTGTCGGAGAAGACTGGCTCTGGGCAGCCATGAGTGACTCCATTAGGGCAGTCAATCTGGCCACTTCCTCTTTCAGCTCGCGGTTCTCTTGCTCTAAGTGATCCATCAGTCTTGAAATGTTGGCTCTAGTGTAGTACCGGTGAGTCAGCTTGTCTTCAAAATAAATGAAGGACACAGAGTTAGACCACAGGGCAAGGGACCGGAAACAAAATCTGCTTATGCATATGATACATGCAATGCTTGTGCATATGATTTGTTTTTTTATTTCAAAGGAACTTTAGAGTTTTATTTGAAAATTTTAGAAATATTAAGCATTTTATCACATATGGAAATATCTCATCAAATAATATCAGGGAAAAGAAGTGCAGCATTGTCAATCATATACAAGAGAAAAGGAAAATAATCATCCTATGGATCCCTAGAAACAATCATCTAAAGCTCGGGACACAGGAAGATAAGATGCGCGAAGCCTCTTCACCTCCCTCTCGTAGGCTGCCTCCATATCGGCCTTCTCTTTGGCGAGTCGATCATACCTCCTCTTCCAGAACTTAGAAGACTGAGGAAGTAGAGAAGTCCATACATCATCAGGGTCATCAATAACTTGATGCTCAAGGAACTCAATCAAAGCATCTTTCTCCTTAATCTGCTAAAGCAACTCTTCCCTTTCACGGATCCAAGCACGCGATCGGTCTTCGTCTCTCAACTCCTCTACTCCTTGATTAGGGAGGGTTGAAGGCCCAACCACAATCATAGGTGTAGGTCTCGGATACTTGTAAGGCATGAGATACTCAGACGCCCTCTTCCTAACCCAAACAGTGTAAGGCTCCAAAGCGATGCAATCCTTAGGACCTAACTCTTTCCTTCCTTTCCTATGAATCTTGCGCCAAGCGCGGACCATCCTAGCCTTCAAGCCTTGGGGATCTTTACCATCCTGAAAGAATACACCCTCTAACAGAATGTTATTGGGTTTATCCTTTAAGGGGAACCCAAGCTGCCGACGTGCCAAAACAAGATTGTAGTTAATACCACCACATGTACCAAGAAGAGGTACATTGGAGAATTCGCCACAAGAGTCAATAATCTGCACACCATCATACACATGGTTATACCAAGAGGTATCATCATTAGTGAGAGACATAAGTCTCGTGGACCACCGTAGGCATTCCTTGTTCTCCTTGAAAGCGACCGTCTGAGGTAAGTGAGAAATAAGCCACTTATACAACAGAGGCAAACAACACACAATAATGCCACCACCCTTTGCATTCCTCATATGCAAAGAGAAATAGGTATCGCCCAACAGAGTCGGAACGGGATTAAGAGTAGAGAAAATCCTAATAACGTTCACATCTACAAACTTGTCGATGTTGGGGAATAATACCAATCCATAGATGAGAAGTACAAATATGGCTTCAAAGGCATCCTCACTCATGGCCTTCCCATATATAGTAGCTTGAGCAATGAGGAACTCAGAAGGGAGACCTTGAATTCCACCTTTGGTAGTCATATGAGCACCAACCAGAGATTCATCTATGTGCAACATGTCTGCTATCTCTTGTGAAGTAGGAATACTCTCCAAGCCACTGAACGGAAATTGATCCAGAACAGGTATACCCAAAAGATAAGCATACTCCTCAAGTGTAGGCAAAAGCTGAAAGTCCGGAAACGTGAAGCAACGGTACAAGGGATCATAAAACTGCACCAATACACTCATCAATCCTTCATCCACCTGAGTAGTCAGAAGAGGAAGAAGCTTCTCAAAACGAGCCTTGAAACCCAAGGGATCTAATACATAGGATGTCAGATTCCTTAACTCTTTCAAATCTAGTTGCCTGAAGTTGTACTTCTTTGTATTCCTTCTTTGTCTTTCCATGTCTGAAATTTTTGCAAATAGACCTCTTAAGTTCCTTGAAAATTTTCTTATTATTTATGATATGAATGCAAATGGGTGCATGAATGCATGAATGCAACAATCACACTCAAGGATCAAGCAAAGCACACCAAACAAAGGTCATGGGATGGATCATGTTATCCTTAATATCAACCATCCATTTTGGTGGATTATGGTTTACACCTTATCAACACCTAAGTTCCATTGATATTAAGGATTCATGAACGAATCAACCATGAATCAAGGGTTTGTTGCAAGTCACGAGCATGGAGTTTGGTTAAGAACCACCCAAAAGGGAGTGTACTAGGGTTTAAACCTGCCAAACATGTTCTACAAGAGGTTCCCATAGTCATCATCCCATCTTTCGGATATTATTGGAGAAACGACTACTCGTATTCCGAAAATATTCTCAAGAGAGACTCTTATGAGTGTAGTATCGCGTAACAATCGTATCAAATCTTACACTTGAACGACTTTCGCACTACATCCTAAGAATAGGCCAAGATGGGCTTGGTAAACTAAGGTCCTTGGCTTCTAAGGTTTATATTGGAAAGAGTAATGTCTAACCACAACTTACTTGTGTGACATTATTGATCCCAACATAACCTCCACCAAGTGAATGGACTTGCAAGTCAACTTGCTAAGGAATAACTCCACACAAGTCGACAAGACTATGCCATTCTCCTATCCTAAGTGCACTCGAGTTCGGGTATAGAACTCATCTCACAAAGATCACCAAGCATACAAGGAATTAATATTCAAACAATTCAATCATTACATACAATACAGTAATCCCAAATTGCATAAAAATATGTCACAAAAAAATACAATACAATACAACAAATATGAAAAGTAGGCAAAACCCACTAGGCAAATTATTTGTCCCCAGCAGAGTCGCCATTTTTCTGTCGAGCCATGGGTTGCATTAGCTGCATACGAGGCAAAACAAAACCAGTGCAGCCAACAGTTGCCTGCAAGAGGACCAATCAACATTGCCTTGCAAGCACTCTACAGTGACTTGCATCAACCTGCACAGCAGGGTTGCAACAGCTAGTCTACAAGCACACTCAATCCTTTCCACTACAACAAGAAACACATCCCCATTTGTCATGTATTAAGGCCTTGTTGCACCAAGCCAAAAGGACAAGCAAGTTGGTCCTGCTGAAAGTCCTGCACCTGTCCAAGCCAAACCACAAGGAATCCTGTAACAAGCAGCACATGAGAATATTGAGCTAAGTCACAAGAATATTATGTAAGTTGTCCTGCACATTTCCAAACCAAACTATTGATTATTACAGACTACAAGCACTCCATATGGGCCTGCTAGCAAGAACCAACCTGCATTAGACCAAAAGCATGGTTAATCCAACATTAAATAGGGCTTAGGACCAAGATAAAATGAAAAACCAGACCAAGGTTGAATACATGAACAAGGTGTGCTGCAGAATTGAGCAACATAGAGTGCAAGGTACATCAATCTGGTTACACCATGAGGCAATTTGTGACCTGTTACCAACACCATCAATCCAACACCATGTACTACATAAAACCATGGAAATGCTTGTTGAGGATTAGTGAATGAAGGCTGCAGCTTGGATCCTGCAGCAACAAACCAACATTACCACATGAGCCTAACACCAGTTGCTCCTCCACATTACCACCAAACAATAAGATGTACCAGCACCACATGAATGTGCTCATGGAAAGTGAAACCAAGTTCCCTGCTCACAGTACACCATATCACCTGGCCAAAGCCTCCAACCTGCCATCAAACAACAAACTGCAGCAAGCAATGCAACCAAGGCCATGATACATATCTAGTTGTAGCGGGGTATTCGTTACCATTAGAGATATTGACTAAATCCAAGGTAAATCATACAAGTCGAGTCGCCACCGCACTTCTATTTGTCCAAAGGAATGGTTAGAAAGCGAACAAAAACCTAAAAGTTTTATCGAATCAAAAACTAGTAAAAATGTCAGAGATCTGGGTAAGGGGGTTGGTTATGCAATGGGAAGGTGTTAGGCACCCAAAGCATCTTAGGTACTCCTAGGGAGCCCTTTTCACATTTGTTGTAAGGTTGTTGTTTTTTTTTTTTGTGAAAATTTATTTGTGCAAACATGATTGAATGCATGAGAAAAGAATATACAAATTTATTTACATTTTGTGTTTGAATGGATGAACCCATTGCCTACGTACCATCTTAAAAAAAGATTAGGATCAAAACCTCGTAGTTCGGGGTAAAAAAAATTCAAAAAAAAGTTGGTGAATTGATTGGTCCAAAAACCTTAAGGTCTTTTGTTATCAAAGGGAGAAAACTCAACCTAAAACCACAAATCCACCATGTGAGGATAGCTTCAACATGCTAGTGAGGGGTTAACCCTATAATAAGCATGGAAGACTCATTGTCCATCACTAAGGATAAAGGTGAGTATTATATCTACCTCAAGGATAATTCAAACCTAATAGCTAATGGTTATAAAAAGAAGGGTTTGATTAAGAAGGTGGCCATTGAAACCACAAAAAGTATTTGAATGAGTTATATTTACCAATTAAAAGTATTTACAAAAATATGGTTAAAGTGGATTAAAAGTTTCAATTCAGAATAAGTGTTATGTAAAATAAGTTTTGAAAATCAAAAGCATAAGGCTTAGGTTTCTAATGTTGAAAACAAAAGTTATTGTTTGCACAAAAAGTTTTGGCTTGGGTTAGAATGGGGAAAAAAAAGAAGGGTTAAGTTCCTAAACATGCAAGAGATAAGGGAAAAGAAAATAAAACCACATTAGGAGTTCCCCTCTTGAGATCATATTGATGATCCAAGTAGCTCCCATCCTTTGGAATAAGCAGTCACAAACAAATATCTCAAGCCATTAAGCACAGGTAATCGGAATAAACCTCCAGGGGGTATCCCACAAATAAAGTGGAACACCAGGCCATCTCTGCAAGAGTCATGTGAGCCCTCACAAAAAAACTCAACAAACAGGTTAGAGAAACAAGATAGGGTAATCAAGAGTTGCCCCCAAATCAAAATGTAACCACATGAATCATGCCATTAAAATTCACAAAAAAACTCACAAAAAGCAACCAAGGGCAGGAGGCCTAAACCTCTTGTCAAACACATACATTAAAAGGGTATCAAAAAATTTCAGGTTGAAAGTATAAAATAGTGGAAATAAGGCATACCTTATTGGGGAGGATCGATTGAAATTGAGTTGCACCCGTGAGGTTTGCAGAGCAATCTGAGGGCTTGCCTCTGGAGGTTGCTTTGAACTCTGTCAGCTCTTCTCTCACTTTCTTTTTCCTGCCAGGGTAATAGGAATGACATCTTTTTTTGTTTCACTGAAACTTTGAATTTATAACCTGATTTTTGTGGACCTGTGGGCTCAAATGAGAGAGGCCCAAGTCCAATTTTTTTTTTCTTTTTTTCTTTTTTTTCGTGTTTCTCTTTTTTTTCGTTTTTTTTAGTAAACAAAAGTAAGAGAAACAATGATGTATAATTCAAGCATGCTTGGTGATCTCAAACCAATCACAAGGAGTCCCACCCAAAGGCAAAGGGAACCAAGATGCTCATGATCCTTGAGGCTATGCAAATGCAATGTTATGATGCCATGAGGGATCTTAGGGTCAAAATTGGGGTCTTACACTAGTAAGGCATCAAAACAGCTCATGCCACACATAGAATGCTAAGTCATGAAATCAACCAAAAGCATTGGCCTTAGGCTTGTAGACAATCCATCCAAAACCATAACAGGTTTGCAAGGCCATGAAGTAGGAGGCTGGAAGTGATTTGCATATGTACTTGGACCAAAGCAAAAACCAGTCTACTGCATTGGCCCTTCTTGACCTGCATCAATTCAAAACACCAAAACCTGTCATTAACCCATAATATAACATAATCTGAGTTAATGCATTAACGAAAACAGTCAAGACCATGTGCTAAGCCACTAATTCACTTGCTGCACTAGCCAGACTGATAAACCATGAAATGCAAACCACAACAATGCCTTGTAACTCTGAAACAAGTGTACCTCAGGCGCAGCATCCAGCCAATCTGTGGAATCCGATTGTCAAGCATCATTGATATCTTGCACCATCCTTATCCACCCTTACTGCAGCATGCCAAGGGCTAACCCAATTGGACAATGTAACTCACTCTGCACACCACAGGAACATTGCATCCAAGTGAACTTTGCTAAACCTGCAGTAGAGTACATCACAACAAACCAGTTAACCAACGTAACCAGGCCAAGGCATACCTAAGCTAAATCATGAAAAGGATGAAATGGCAAAGCATAGGGTCACTGCTTACAACAAGGCATAACAACATTAACCGACACATAGCACTTCACCAAACTCATTCACAAAATTCGATCCATTGGCCAAGTTGGTATTAAGAAGAAAACCTGTTCAACAGGTTACCACTTAAACCAACAAACCTACTCCACTTAAAAGCCACCTACAACAGCCAGTCAAAAATGCTTCTTCATCCATTCATCAACCAACATTAACCAACTTAACTAATTGAGTTAACTAACTAAGTTTGATGCCAACTCAATGAGTCATCCCTAACTAACTCCAAGCCACCCTGAACTAATTCCTAACCTCATTCCAAAGCTAACACTTTCCAAACCTAAGCTCTATTTAAGAGATTCATCATTCACAATTTCAGAACCTTGGAAAAACCCTATGTAATTTAGTGCAATCACTCTCTGCAATCTCTTCCCTCACCCTCACCAGAGCTCTATTTCTCTCTCGAAGAAGCCATTGAAGCTTCAATTTCGCTTGAGCTAAGCCACTACATTCTCCTTTCACTGTTGTAGTTCAGAAGAAGAAGAAGAAGAAGAAGAAGGCGAAAGAAGAAGAAGAAAGAATCAAGTTCAGGAAACTTACCGATGGATTTTTCGATCATCTTCTCCGGTATGTCATTTCTTATTCAGTGGCATTTTCTTGCTTTGAGAACACCAAGCTGTAGTATCTGAGGTAGGAAATTGAAGCCCCATGGTATTAGGGATTGATTTGCACCAAACACAATTTAATTTAACTTGTAGATCGTTAGGGTTCTTCCGTTTAGTTGTTCGATTCGACCAATACATAGACGATTTCACGATTTCATCCCCATATATGTGCTTAGCGTGTCGTTGTGCTTCTATTGATGGTGGTAGTTAGTCTGTAAGCCAACACCGGCGCCGGAGACGTTCGTTGGCGCGGTGAGTCACATCGAGTGAATGGTGAGATTGAGGGAGAGATGAGCATGCAGGTTTTCATTCAAACCTGTTACCTTGTACAAGTCCACAGGGAGGTGTGGTGGGCTTATATATATATATATATATATATATATATATATATATATATATATATATATATATATATATATATATATAATTCATGTTTCACACCACCTTTTTTCTAATGCACGGTCTTTTGTTTACAAAGGAAGTGAACTGGGCTTCCTCAGGCCCATTGACCCTCTTACGGATTCACCCTGCGAATTTGGAACTCACCCCCTATCTGGAATGAACATTGATGTGTTTTGGGCTCCGAGGCCCATTTCCAGTTTTACTGCACTTACACCCCTTGTTTGGAGTTTGTTGGCTGACAAAAAACTCCATGGGCTCAAATAACAACCCAACAACCTGAATTCCTCTTTCAACCTCCATTTAGTCATGCACACCCATATGAATTTTACTTGTTTTCTTTATGTTTCTTAATTGATTTTTTTGCAACTTGATTAATTAGAATAATATTAGATTACATAGGTTAATTGACATTTAGGATTAATCTAGTTTTTTAGAATCTCATTTAGGATTAATTCATAGCTTTAGGATTTTCATTAGAATTAAATAGGACTTTTAATAGAAATTTAATTAGGTTTTAGATTCTACTTAGAAATGATTTAGCTTTTGTTTAAATTGAGAATTACACCATTTTAATATTAGGTTAAGATTCATCTTAGGATTTAATCAACTTTAGGCCATGAATAAAATTTGACATACTTTGTAAATGACCATTTTGCCCTCATGGGCTTATTTTTGGTATTTTTGTGTTAGAATCTGCACATGCTTCCTTAGGACTTCTAACTTAGAATTTTAATCAATTTCAATACATGATCCCTTAGGGTAGTTCCTAACAATTACTAACTTCAATTCGATCCAAACTTAGTTCCCTAAAAACAAAACAAAACCCATGATTAAATTGATCAAAAGCAATTTTGATTAATTAAATCCTTTGAACTTGTATAATCCCACAGTCTAATTTGAGTGACCAAAAGACCCTTGGTCACTTAATAAGACTTTTCTTCCAAGCTGTGGAGCTCAAGGCCTCAAGACAAGATCTTCAATCAAGGCATCCTCAGTCACACCAAGCAGTGGATTATACAAGATAAATCAAAGGTCAACACTTGGTAAATACGATTCAAATTGTACGAAACGAGCCTTAAGTAATGAGGAATGATGAGATGGAGTCTCTCCTATCCTTGTCTAGAGAGACTTTGCGTATGGGGCGTATGCCCCAAATATTCAAAGCGTTCGCCCTTATTCATAGACTTTAGTATAATACGAATCGATTAAACTACCAAGTCTTCTTCATACAAGTTCAACATCAACATAAGGATCAACGACAAAGGTTCTTCACCAATAACTTGTCAGTCAAGAGAAGTATCATGCGCTTCGAGTCTTAAGTAATGAGGAATGATGAGAGGGAGTCTCTCCTACCCTTGTCTAGAGCGACTTTGCGTATGGGGCGTATGTTCTAAATATTCAAAGTGTTCTCCCTTATTCATAGGCTTTAGTGTGATTCCTATCAATCGACTGTCAAGTCTCTTGTTACTTCACTCTCCATTCCATTCTAATCAATTCAATCTCAATCATTCATTTCTTTTGCCTCCATCGTCTTGTTTTCAGCCCTAGTGGGCTGAACTACAAAAGCTCTGATTTCCTTATTGCACTATAAAGGTACGTAGGCAGGAGAACCTAGTTTCTTCGCGAGCTATCTTATTTATCAAATTATCTTCTCTATCCAATGACTTCATTCATTCAATCTTCATTCATCTTTTTGGGATCAATCGTACTTCTCCTTGGACTCCTTGTCCATCCTTTTAGGACGTCCTGATGACAATCCATCTCTTCAATCGAGAGTTGTTTGGTTCTTATCCCAAAAATTTAATTCATTCTTTTTCGGCTAACATGCCACTTTGCTCTTCGATTAAGACTCTATCCTTCTCTTGGATCTAAGATACTATCTTGAGTTGATCTTGAATTGCCAATTCCACAGCAAGTGATACACTACTCCTTGCATTACAGTTATCCCTTGACTTAGTGTTTGTCTTGTGAGTCCCTGTTGCTTAGACAAATATCTCTCTCTCTATTCTCGTAGTTCCGAACTATGATTGCTCTGACTTTCTCATTTTCACGATGAGAATACGTAGGCACGAGGATGTGAATCCTTGGCGAGCATACTTCTAATTATTCCTCCTTCACCTTAGGGCATCATTCATATCTTTCACTATTCATTACCTACCTTCGATCATAAATCGCTCACCCAATGACATACCGTCTTTTGGACATCGAAATACACTTTCCTTGGAATTCCATATACACCCTTTTAGGATGCATAATGAATAGTCTGCATTTCATACCTAGAGTCGTTTGGCTCTTATCCCAAACATTTAATTCCTTCTTTTTTAGCCAAAACCCTACAGTGGCGGCCTGATAGTCCATGTACCGGTTAACGTTGTTTCCCTTTATGGTAGAAATATCATTTCTCTTATGGATTCCAATACACTTTCATCTTTCGATTTCAAACAATATTTCTTCAGTCATTTATTACCAAATATTCTTTTCTGTAACTTCGGTCACTTCATTCCATTCATCTCCATGATACACTCATCATCTACCTTCCTTCACTCCATGTGATATACCAGTTATCTTTGAGCCAAATACACTATACCTTTGTGCTCCATCTTGTACCTCCTTGTGAACCAAGAGTTGTTTGGCCCTTACTCCAAACACCTAATTCCTCTCTTTTTCGATTATTCCAGTACAGTACAAGTGCTATACGCCCTCACTTGTCGGTCCATACTTGTTTACTCTTGGGTTCACGTTGTCACCCTTGTTGGAGTTCAAACAACATTATCCTTTGGTTCAAGACCATATCTTGATCACATTTCTTACCACCTCCTGCCTCTAGTTCCTTGAACTACGAAGCTCTGAATTCCTCATTGCACTATGAGGATGCGTAGGCATGAGGACCCCAATCCTCACCGAGCACTCTATCTATTTCCTTTCCTTTCCCCTTATTCTTTTGCGAGTAATATTTAGATATAACACCTTTTCGAGCGAGAATAATCAAAACGGTTCCCATGGAGTACCATGGATGTTTGGGGTGTTAATACCTTCCCCTTGCATAACCGACTTCCTTACCCAGTATATCTCTTTCCCCTGGGTTTTATCGATGTTTTCCCTTCCCTTTGGGGATAAATAAAGTTCGATGGCGACTCTGTTGTATGTTCGAGCGTGCGATATGTTCGGGTATATTTCCGCTAGCTTCAGCTGGCGACTCTGTTGGGGATACTTCGCCACTTGGAGTACTTCCTAGTCGCTAAAAGGAGTCGAGCCTAGTTTAGGTTGTTTTCTCGTTAGTTTCTAGGTGTTCACCTCTATGCCTTTCTCGCTTTACATTATTTGCTATTTACTTTATTATTTCATTTTGGCGTCCTTGATATCTGTATGTGTTGTTGTTTGGGTTGGGCTGGTGATACATGAGAGGGAAGCTCTATACCCGAGCTTGAGTACACACATAGGATAGTAACGTGACTAGAGTCGCGTTTGACCTCCGTGTAGTTATTCCACGATTATGGTTGACACGAGACGTCACACCTAGAGTAGATCCTTTTGGGAGCGTCATTGTCCGACGAGTCATTCGTCCAAGACAATGGTATCTCAAATTGGATCGTTGACTCTAGGGACCTTTTTGGACCACCCTTTGAGGATAGTACACACCTGTGAGGGGATATGGGCATTTCTTGCAGGAAACTAAGACTCTTCATACCCGTGTTCTTGTGTATACGTCGAACCTTTGAACCCGCAACAAACAGATTATGCAGTTTATCCAGAGCATGCCAGAATTCTGACTATATGATACCTTGCCATCATTGCATCGCATAACATCATTACATCATTACATTAACCATTACATGCTACATTTGCATTTTTCAGGGGCCTACCATGCCAGTTGCTATTATCAGTGCAACCATGGATAAGACTGATTGAAGAAAAACTTATCAGTACAAATTGAGAGACTCCAAGGTCGATGAGTTAAGAAAGCTCAGGGAGTGCCTTACTGAAGATTATCGAGTAGCCTTCAAACAAGCCTATGGAAACCTGTTGGAAGTTTTGTCTACCAAGGAGGATTCAAGGTTGATGTTCGCGTTCGCACAGTTTTATGACCCCACTCTACACTGCTTCACGTTCCAGGACTTTCTTCTAGCCCCCACACTAGAGGAGTTCGCCCATCTACTACAGTTTCCAGTCAAAAACCAAGCTCCCTGCATGATTGAGGAGGACTTCCCAGATTCCGCAGATATAGCTCAAGCCTTGTGCATGAAGAAGGATCTAGTCGAGTCCATTCTCCGAATCAAGGGTAACATGCAGGGCCTACTGTCCAAATTCCTATTCGAGAACGCCACTATGTTTGCTAACAGTGGAAGTTGGGACGCATTTTACGCCAACTTTGTATTACTCATCTATGGATTGGTGCTATTCCCGAATGTTGAAGGCTTAGTTGACAAGACCGCCATCACCATATTCATCTCCCAGAACCCGGTTCCCACCTTACTAGTTGATGTATTCTTCTCCTTCCATTGGAAAAATATGAAGAAAGGGGGAACCATCAATTGTTGTATTCGTTTGCTTCAGAAATGGATTGTGTCCCACCTCCCGAAGAAAGGGCCGTTTGTTGATAATGTGGGTGATCTAAAATGGTCACAAAGGTTGATGTCATTAGATGTTGAGGACGTCGTATGATTTAGTCTCGATTACTTGAAAGTGGAGCTAATATTTTGATATGGGGATTTTCCAAATGTTCCTCTCGTCAGTACAAAAGGGGGTTTGATCAACTATAATCTCGTTCTCTCATTACGTCAGTTGGGATATCCACTCAAGGAGAAGCCTGAAGACCATTTGTTGGAAGAACTGTTGTTAGCTGAAGGGGTTGAGAGTCCAGAGCTGATGAAGAAAGTACGCAAAGCATGGAGCAAAATATAGTGAGTGGTAAAGAAAGAGCTAGGCAAACAACTATGTACCGTGACTACTTCCTATGCTGATTGGGTGAAGTCAAGGGCCAAGATGATCAAACTGCCATACCCGTGGAAACCTTCCATGTGTATTAAAACCCCCAAGCCACCTGCCGATGTCATTTCTAAAGTGGATCGCCTTAAAGAAATTATCAAGAAGTTGGAAAAAGAGAATGCCGGTCTCCGTTCGAGCCTGATAAAAGTCACCTCAGAAAAGAACACCTTGAAAGCCAGTCTCAGTCAGAAGAGGGAAAGGTTCAACAAAGCAGATACTGATATCCAGATTGAGCAAAACAAAAGGAGAAAAGTGGGAGGCGCTCTGAAAGGGTCTTTTGAGACCATTGCAAACAAGAAGAAAGAGTTAGCCGAAGCCCAATATCGAGCCTGCAAGCGAGAGATTGACTACCAAGGCCAAATCAAATCTCTACAAGACCTATTGGAGAAATCTCAGAAGGAGTTGAAGGACGAGCAATCCCGCACCAAGAAGCTGGAAGTAACCCTCGCACAACTCTAGAGTGACATCGACAAAAGGTTTGAAGAGATACGATCTTTGAATCGCCAAGCCCGTCGGAACTTGGAAGAAAGGAACCAGCTGCAAGAGGAAGCTACCCAATGGGAGATTCAGAGTCGTCACTTGCAAGTTCTCATGGACCAGAAAGAAGAATTTGTGCAGGATATCCTAAGCGGACCGAGTCTTTCCTTGCTGCACAACCTCATCAAGGATGCTCAGTATTGGACCGACAGACATGCCCGCTTGGCCGAATTTGCTAGCCAGTCACTCGAGGACCTTCCTGGGTTGTTGAAGAAAGCCTATGTTGACATGTTTCCTCACAACACCCCGAGGGTTATTTTCCATTTCGTTTCTGTATGTAGGGTTGTCATGGAAATGATCAAGTCAGATCTCCATGCTAGTTCATCAAAATGATCTCGAGTTGTAATAATTTGTATTGTTTGTCTTTCAAATAAATAAAAGAGATTTTGTTGAAATGCTTCTGTTGTCTTATCCCTGCTTGCTGTATGACTATGTATGCACACTGGCACCCTAGAAATAATATTTTTTCACTTGTTAACATGCGTTTATTACATTCATAGCATAAAGCCGCCAGAAAACAAAATGCTTACACTTGCCGTTTTTCCGCAGCAACGACGACGACTCGCCATCAATACTACACACGTTCCAACAAGTCAAGAATCATGGTCAAATACAAAGCTGGCAATGCTGTCGTTCGCGAATCCCTCGCCCAGGTGCAAGGTGAGATAAACCTTTTCAGGGGGAACATGGAGACTATTCTTGAAATCCTCCAATCTCAGAGGAACCCTGCCTCTGCTACTGCCAATGTCACCCATGCTGTTGAGGTGACCATTCCTGATGATGCTGCTGGCACTACCGTCGACACTCTGGTGAAAACTGTTGCGCTCAACCCTGGGATCCGTCAAACGGTCCCCATGGACGCTGCTAGGCTTGTCGCTGCCTACCATTAGGGAATGCCCCCACATCTAGCTGCAAGTCTCACCAGTGGGGGAGCTTTCTTCCCTCACCCAACTCTCTCCGCCGCTGCCACTGCTGGAAATGCTGGTCTCCCGTGGGCTCTCCCCACTCTCCAAATTACTCTAGTCGATGTTGTTGATCTGGATAACCACCAAGGTCAGGCTCCTGGCGACCTCCCCCATGATGAAGAGGACTACTGAGGCCCGCGCCTCCACTTCCAGCTTCCCAATCAGACTGCTCAAGCTGCGAGCACCGGTCAGGTCCCAGCTTTTCCCTTTGGTTACCCTGGGGCAACCTTCATGCCCATGTTGACATACCATGCATCCCAATACGTGCAGACAGGGGCACCTCAGGCCCCTAATGCTCAGGCTGGAATGCAATATCCTCAGTCTGCTCATGCTGCTCAGACTATGCCACCAGGTTTCTCCTACCCGCCTCAGATGTGGTTCACCCCAAACATGCTTGCACCGATCGCTCTAGAAGCTTCTCGACCAGCCAGTCAGGTCGCTCCTCCCGCTGTTGATCCGGCCAGACCTGCGGATTACCAACTCTTGGACGATAGAATAAGGGCCATTGAGGGTTTCTCTTCCTTTGGCATAGATGCTCGAGACCTCTGCTTGGTCCTAGATGTGGTGCTACCTAAGAAATTCAAGGTGTCTGACCTTCCCAAATACAAAGGCCTCAGCTGTCCCCGCAGTCACCTCACCATGTACTGCAGTTAAATGGCCTCACACATTCATAATGACAACCTTTTCATCCATTACTTCCAAGATAGCCTTGTTGGGGCTTCCTTGGATTGGTACATGAGTCTGGAGCATTCAAAGATCCGGTCGTGGAGGGACCTCTCAGAGGCATTCTTGAAACAATATAAGTACAATCTTGACATGGCTTCGACAATGCTTCAGTTACAGAATCAGTCGCAAAGATCTAATGAAACCTTCAAGGAATATGCTCAACGTTGGTGCGAAATGGCATCTAGGGTTCGACCAACATTATTTGACTACGAATTAGTAGACATCTTCATGGGTACGCTGCAAGGGCTGTATTTTGAAAAGATGATTGGCCGTTCATCGACAAATTTTGCTGACATGGTAACCATTGGGGAACGTGTTGAGAGTGGGCTGAAATCAGGGAAAATCACATACACGACCTCCCAGTAGACAACCAACAAGAGACCACATGGGGGGCTTCTCTAAAGAGAAGGAGGGGGAAGCAAACGTTGTAACGGCGAGGGCTCGCCCCCGATATCAATTTCCAACGGCCCCCATGCCATATTACCCGTATTCGTACGTCGCTACAGCTCAATACCAGTAACCGCCTTTCCAGTATCAACTGCAGAAAGGCAATCAACAATCAACACCTGCTCAGAAAAATCCAAACCAACAACATAATAGCGATAACAGAGGGCAAAACTGAGGTCAGAATAATGGAGGCAACTTTGGTAATCATCCCCAGTTTGATAAGATCCCGGTGCCATACGCAGAGTTAATACCTTATCTGATCATGTGGGAGCTATTGTACTGAGAGAATTGCCAGCAGTTTCTCCTCCTTTCAATCATCGTCACAATCCTAATGCCACATGCACTTTCCATGCAGGGTATATAGGACATTCCACCGAAGACTGTTGGACCCTCAAAAAGAGGATCCAAGAGTTAATTGACCAAGATATTCTGTCATTTTCCGAAGAAAAACCGAATGTAAAGACAAACCCTTTTCCAAATCATAGCGGTGCGGCAGTCCACGCCGTGATTGAAGAGGAAAATACCGAAGTTATATTGAGGGTTGAAGAAGTAAAGACTCTGATGTCCATTGTATTACAGAGGCTTGAACATTTTGGGTTTCTAGAAGGGGTACATTATGATTGCACATTATGCGAGTTCGATCCAGATAATTGCGAGTAGTTGAAAGGGTGTGTGCAAGGACTGATGGATCAAGGGTTAATACATTTCTCCAAATCTCAAGCAGCAGAAGAGGTGGCAGTAATCGAACTAATAATAATATACAGGAATAAGAAAGTTGAGCTCCCCCAAGGAGGATTTAGTCGATTCATTTTCGTGTTCCAAATCCGTTTCCGTATCAGAATACTAAGGCAGTTCCTTGGAATTATGAGACCATAACGTATTTGGGAGGAAAAGAAATCAGCATTCCTGACACAGAAATCGTCAACATTGCTGGAACGGGAGGCATGACTCAAAGCGGCCGTGTATTCGCTCCTAAATACACTCCTAGGGTGTCTCCAACACCCACAATTATCCCGCCTAAGGAGAAGGTCATTCCTACTCCGACTCCACAGGCAGGGGCAGCTGTACCGGCTACTCCGATCGTGACAACTGCTCTGGTGTTGACGAAGGTTATTGACAACAATAAAGCTCCGAGGCCGAAGCATCCAAGGGTAAAGAGCCAATGGTTAAGAAAGAACATTTTGAAGATCATAAGAAGAGTATCACCTTTGAGGAAAGTCAGGAATTCCTCAAGCTGATCAAGAAGAGTGACTTCAAGATTATTGACCAGTTGAACCAAACGCCCTCCAAAATATCAATCTTGTCTTTGCTGTTGAGTTCTGAGGCTCACCGCAAAGCACTACTGATAGTTCTAAGTACCGCTCATGTGATGCAAGATATCACAGTCGATCAATTTGACGACGTGGTTGCCAATATCACCGTCATTAGGTATCTGGGATTTAATGAAGCAGCGCTACCTCCTGAGGCAAAGGCCTACAACAAGGCACTACATATTTCGGTCACATGTGCTGACTCTCTCTTATCCCGAGTCCTCGTTGATACTGGATCTTCGCTTAACGTACTGCCAAAGTCTACATTAAGCCAGTTACAGTTTAAGGGGCCCGAAATGAGGATCAATGCATTGATCGTTAGAGCTTTCGATGGTTCCCGAAGATAGGTAATTGGGGAGGTCGATTTTCCTATATATGTTGGACCCCACCCGTTCGACATCACATTCCAAGTCATGGACATCAACCCAGCCTACAATTGTCTGTTGGGTAGACCGTGGATTCATGTCGTTGGGGGAGTCATTTCTACGTTGCACCAGAAACTGAAATACATGGTAGATGACAAACTGGTAATTGTGTGTGGGGAAGAAGATTTGTTGGTCAGTGAACTCTCCTCCTTCAAATATGTTGAAATAGATGAGGGGATCATCGAGGTTCCTCTTCACTGTCTAGAATTTGAAGATGTCAGTTCCACCACCGCCCATAACAACCAATCATCCGCTACCATCCTATCCTCAGCAAAGAGTGCCAAGCAGACACTAGAGAAAGGCTCGCTTCCCAGTTAGGGTAAGGTCATCAATATGGCAGAAAAGTGCGACAGGTTTGGTATCGGTTATCACTCGGCAACACGCAAGGTGAGTCCGAAGAAAAAGCAATTCAACTCGGTCAAGTTCAGCAGCGCCGACTATCAAAGTGAGCATACCATGGAAGTCATTGGAGAGTCCAATGGCAACAAGCCAGGGGCACCCAGCTTTGTTCACAGATGTCCTCCAGGATTCAAGCTTCCCAACTAGACGACCACCGTGGTTCCTATGGTGTACTTGGAAAAAACGTAATGCATTTTATCTTATCCATCCCTCGTCCTCGCCTGAGACGAGAGGATAGCTTGTAAGGGCCCCCATGTTTAAAAGTATTATGTGAATAAATAAAAAGTACTTTTTTGTATGCAAAACTTTTGTTCCCTCTCTTTCAGTTATTTTCCTTTTTCACTAAAAACAACGAAATGGCAAAAGATTTCTATTCTTTTCTTCTTTTCCCACTTCTTTTTTTTAAAAAAGCATACTAAAATAAGCTCATCATATGCAGAGCAAATAAAACCATTGATTACGACACGGCTAAAATCAACTATGAATTTGGACTTCCAATCAACCAAGCTGAAGACGACAGTGAGGAAGATTGTGAATTACCGGTTGAACTAGCACGGCTCCTTGAGCACGAAGAGAAAGAGATTCCGCCATACAAAGAACTCGTGGATGTCATTAACTTGGGTTCTGAAACTGACAAAAAAGACGTAAAAGTTGGGGCATCTCTTGCCGAGCATGTACACTCCGAGTTGGTAGAATTGTTGCGAGAATATGTTGACGTCTTCACTTGGTCGTATCCAGATATGCCAGGGTTAGACACCAACATTGTTGAACATCACTTACAACTCAAGCCTGAATGTCCTCCAGTCAAGCAGAAGATGTTGGCTTCTTAGCCATTTCTGAGTATCCGCAGTGGGTTGCTAATATCGTTCCAGTTACGAAGAAGGATGGGAAAGTCAGAATGTGTGTAGACTATCGAGACCTCAATAGAGCGAGCCCAAAGGATGACTTCCCTTTGCCTTATTTTGATGTTTTGGTCGACAACACAACTCAATTCTCCGTCTTTTCTTGCATGGATGGGTTCTCCGGGTATAATCAGATAAAGATGTCACCAAACGATATGGAGAAGACAACTTTTATCACACCTTGGTGAACTTACTGCTACAAAGTCATGCCATTCGACTTGAAGAATGCAAGGGCAGCATATCAGTGTGCCATGGTAACACTCTTTCACGACATGATTCATGAAGATATCGAGGTTTTTGTGGACAACATGATTGTCAAATCCAGAACTGAGGAAGATCATCTGGTAAACCTGAGAAAGTTGTTTGTTAGACTCCGAAAGTTTAAATTGCGTCTGAATCCGACTAAATGTACTTTTGGGGTCCGATCAGGTAAACTCTTGGATTTCATAGTCAGTCAAAAGGGTATTGAGGTTGATCCTGAAAAAGTTTGAGCCATCCAAGATATGCCATCTCCCCGAATAGAAAAAGAAGTCTGACGCTTCCTTGGGCGACTTAATTACATCTCTAGATTCATATCTCACTTGACGGCTACCTGCGAACCGATATTCAAATTGTTGAGAAAGAACCAGTCGATTGTGTGGAACAACGATTTCCAAGCGGCATTCGATAAAATAAAAAAGTACTTGCAAGAACCACCAATCTTGGTACCACCGGTTGCTGGTAGGCCACTCATTATGTACCTCACAGTACTTGATGAATCCATGGGTTGTGTTTTGGGTCAATATTACGACACATGCAAGAAAGAACATGTTATCTACTACCTCAACAAGAAATTCACCGAATGTGAGACCCGATACTCACTTTTAGAGAAGACTTGTTGTGCTTTGACTTGGGTTGCTCGACGCCTGAGACAATATATGATTTGCCATGCTACTTTATTGATATCCAAGATGGATCCGATAAAGTATATATATTCGAAAAGCCTGTTGTTACTGGTAGAATCGTCCGGTGGAAAATGTTGTTAACCGAGTACGATATACAGTATGTGACCCAGAAAGCAATAAAAGGGAGTGTTATGTCTGACTATCTCGCTCACCTGCCTGCCGAAGGGTACTAACCGTTGAGGTTTGACTTCCCGGATGAAGACATCATATTTATCAGAGACTTCACTATGCCAGGCTTCGAGGTAAGCCCTGAGGAAGGCCCCGAACCAGGATCGCGATGGACGCTCGTGTTCGACGGTCCTTCCAATGCTCGAGGTCATGGTATAGGTGTTGTTATCACTTCTCCAACTAGTTTCCACCTTCCCTTTACCGCTAGATTGTGTTTTGACTGCACTAACAACATGGCAGAATATGAAGCATGTGTCTACGGTTTAGAGGCGACAATCGACTTGAGAATCAAAATCCTTGAGGTATTTGGTGATTTAGCTTTGGTAATCAGTCAGGTGAAAGGCGATTGGGAGACTCGGGATAGCAAGTTGATACCTTATAAAGAGCATATCAGAAAACTGATGCCCTATTTTGATGAAATCTCCTTTCACCATATTTCTAGGGAAGAAAATCATTTAGTCGATGCTCTAGCAACGCTGGCATCTATGTTCAAAGTCAAATGGAAGAATGAAGTACCATCCATCCAGATTGATCACTTAGATGAACCAGCACATTGTCTAGCAATTGAGGTCGATCCTGACGATAAGCCTTGGTTCTATGACATCAAAACATTTAAGGAGAAATAGCAATATCCCGAAGGTATATCCATTACCGATAAGAAAGCTCTGAGAAGACTCTCTTCCAAGTTCTTCCTAAATGGTGATGTACTATATAAGAGGAACTATGGTTCCGTACTGCTCAGATGCGTGGATAGACACGAAGCTAGTACAATCTTAAGGTCCACACATGAGGGTTGCGAGGGTGTACATGCGAAGGGTCCTGTTATGGCCAAGAAGATCATCCAGGCTGGTTATTATTGGACGACAATGGAGGTCGATTGCTACAATTTTGTGAAAAGATGCCATAAGTGCCTGATATATGGTGATAAGATCTTCGTGCCACCGACTCCGTTGAATGTCCTAACTTCCCCATGGCCCCTTTCTATTTGGGGCATCGATATGATTGGGATGATAGAGCCTAAAGCTTCCAATGGACATCAATTCATCCTAGTCTTTATTGATTAATTCACGAAATGGGTCGAAGCTGCTTCGTATGCCAACGTCACTCGACAAGTGGTTACCCGGTTTATCAAGAAAGAGATAATCTGCCGCTATGGAATACCTAGCAAGATCATCACTGACAACGTCAGTAATCTCAACAACACTATGATGATGGAGTTGTGCAAAGAATTTAAGATCGAGCACCACAACTCTTCACCATACCGGCCCAAGATGAACGACACCGTAGAAGCAGCTAACAAAAATATTAAAAGAATCGTCCAGAAGATTGTCAAGACATACAAGGATTGGCATGAGATGTTACCCTTTGCTCTACATGGTTACAGAACATCAGTCCGCACATTCACTGGGTCAACTCCATACTCCCTGGTTTATGGAATGGAGGTTGTCCTACCAATCGAAGTCGAGATTCCTTCACTCAGGGTCATCATGGAAGTTGATCTTGATGAAGCTGAATGGGTTCAATCTCGGTATGACCAGCTGAATCTGATTGAAGAGAAGCGTTTGACGGCCGTTTGTCATGGTCAATTATACCAAAGACGTCTCAAACAAGCTTTTGACAAGAAAGTTCTTCCTCATGCGTACCACGTTGGAGACCTCGTGCTCAAGAGGTATTCTGACATTCACTCAGACCCGCGAGGCAAATGGACTCCCAACTACGAGACCTTTCATTATTAAAAAGGCCTTCTCAGGTGGGTCTCTAATCCTCACAACAATGGATGGGGAAGATTTGTCTTCGCCAGTGAATGCAAACATAGCCAAAAAACATTATGCCTAAAAAGAAATGATGAAAGCCTGCTAGATTAACCTCCGCAAGGTAAATCTAGGCAAAAATGGCTATCCCGATGGACCAAAAATTGATTTGTCCATGCAAAAGTTAGGGAACACATATGAAGCTCGCTAAGCCGAAAACCCGAAAGGGCGGTTTAGGCAAAAAGGAGCATCCCGGTGGACAAAAAGAATTGAAAGATCCAGGCAAAAGTTAGGGATAAAGGCATTGACTATGATCCTTGAGCCCATACGCTACAAGCTAGATATCAGAGGGTCAAGGACCGATCCAATCACCGTTAGTCGAAGCAAGGTCTTGGGATTCAGATTATATGGTAGATTAAGGCGCATGTTGTAACCAATGGAGAAAAATATACAAAAATGTTTCCCATTGCCATTTCAATTATTTTTTCTCAATTTTCACAACATCCTCATTAAGGGTGTCTACATCCTTGTACTCACCATATGTATAGATTCTATATCAATAAAATTCAGTTATTCTATCAAACATGATTATTCTATGTTTTGTATGCAAAATAATTGGCTTGTCTTACTCACATAATGCTTTAAAATTTTGGGGAATAATAAAAAGCTACACTAAAGAGAAACACTTTGCGTTACAGTTGAAACCCAATAAACTTGATAGGTGATCGGTGACTCAATAGTGGTGTTACTTGGATACCTGTGACATTCAATCAGCTGGGACACAGTGGGAGTTCCGGCCTTTCAGTGTTCCTTAACAGGCAGGGAATTCCGTAATGGCAGTATTGGCACCCATTAAACTTCTCGGCAATCATGTTCTAATTCTCGATGACGAGTCAGAGTTCCCATCACAATAAAGACTCATCCCTACATATGACAAATAAGAAAGAAAACATGCATCATAAAAATAAGCATACATCATGCACTACATTAAGCATCTTCCCCACACCGGTGATAGAACTTCGACCACCTGTTGAGGAAAATTTCGGGCACGTAAGTGTTTAATCATCTTCCACCTCGAATACCTGAAAATCTCCTGCAATTCTTGTATCCAAGTTTAAAAAGATTAAATAGGGGCAGCTGTTGTACCCCTAAATTTTCCCTCCCTTTTTCCTAGCCTTCCATCCAACCATATAACCAGAGATCACTTGCATACATTCATAATTCATCCACATGCATCATTCCTCATGGATTCAAAAGAAACTTGGGCTTGTAAAGCTAGGGTTTGTATGGGTATCAAAGCCCAAAGGCATGGTCTAACCATATCATCAGCATGGGGATGTGAAACCCTAATGATGATGGTGAAGGTTTGATTTCAACAAAGGTGTGACCAGACAATCTAGGGCCTTCAAAGCCCTAATTCCTCAAGGCATGACTTCATGGAGCTTTCCCAGGCCTTATCTTGGTCTCTAAAGCCCTAATCAGAAGATGGTGAATCAGATGAACTTGGTGGCTTCACTGTGCATTCATGACCCCTCAATCTTCACCCTTTGTTAATTTGCTTGGCCTAACCTTTCTTGGAGCATTGGTCTTAGTCCAAAGTCAATGGTTCTATTCATATGGTTGTGGATATATCTTTGGTCCTGGTCATCTGAACAACCAAACTTCTTGTATTTCAAGCCACTTGTTGGTCATGCCATTGGTTCATGGATACTATATCAAAACCCTAACTTTATGATCTCATTTCATGGCCTTGTTCATAAACATTATCTGAAATTCTGGTATCAGATATGAGATGTCGAAGGTAATGTCACGACACTAATATCTGAGTAAAACAAATAGGATAAAGATAAAGAATAGTAATGCAAGAGACACGAGCAATTGTTAACCCATTTCGGTGCAACTCACCTACGTCTGGGGGCTACCAAGCCAGGAAGGAAATCCACTAAATAGAATCAGTTCAAAGACTCTTAGTACACTCCACAAGTTACAGTCTTTTTCACCTAATCTCTACCCGTATGATTTCTACCTAAGAACTCTTAGATATGAGATCCCACTCACTCCCCCTCAATCACACTAGTGATTTTAAACAACAATTACTTATGAAAATAAGACACTCTTCAAAGACACACACTTGATCTTACTTAGCAGCTTCAATCAAGTAGACACACACTTGATCTTACTTAACAACTTCAATCAAGTAGACACACACTCATGCTTAAAAGCTTAGAGTGACAAATTACAACTCACAAATCAGACCAATTCAATCATCTATGGATGAATTTAATGGCTTACAAGTCAAACGACCACACAAGACACAAACCCTTATTTTCTCTCAATATTTCACTCTGTATTTCTTGTGTATCAAATCAGGTTTTCCATGTCCTTTTTATAGAAGCTTTCAGCTGGGCTTGGACATCATAAAACCCTAAAACTATTTTCCATTCAAATCTTCTCATGATAGCTGATTAGATCTCTTTGGAAAATAAGTAAATCTGGTTGTAATTAATGATTGAATGTGTTTGTAAATCAGATCTTCAATCATACATAGATTTCCATTAAAAGCGCAATCACATAACACATAATATTCACCCTGAATGTTTTGTGTACAGATGTCATGACATCGGGTCTGACATCCTGGAACAATCCTGCATAATTCCATTTTAAATATCCAGCAGGTACATAATATCAGATGTCATAACATCGTGTATGACATCCTGAAACAATCCTGCATAATTATATTTTTAAACTCCAGCAGCTACAAGATATCTTATGTTAAGACATCACATGCAACATCTTGTGAACACTCTTTGTTTTACCAAAATTGCTGCCAACACTTAGAACCCACAAACTCCCCCTTTGGCAAATTTTGGCTAAAACATATATATGTCCATTTTGTTCACAAGAAAAACACATCAGCAGTTAAACATCATAACAGTGTTTAAGCAACAGCAGAAGCAAACAGAAAAACTAGCTATAGTAGCAACTAGTAAAACACACGTATGCACATGGGTACTTCTTCTCCCCCTAAGTCTGTACAACACAAACATCTCCTTCAGCAATAACAGCACCTGTAATAACAGCACCTGTAACAATCAGAATATCCTTCTGACATCTCCTTCAACATCACAAAATAGAACATCATTTTGTCCCACATCAGACATCTCCTTCAACATCACAGAACAAAACATCATTTTGTCTCCCATCAAACATCTCCTTCAATTTCAGTTGTTCACCTGTTTAGCCTGGCTAGCTTCAACTGCAGATCTCCATAATCCACACATTTAACCGCAGCTCTCCACATAATCACTTCTCCCCCTTTTTAGTCAAAATAGACCAAACGTGACCAATTAGACAAAATAAATGTCAATCAGCCTAGCAGAGAATGTCACAAGAGATGTTATAACATATAAAATGTTAAAACATAAATGTTAGAAGATACAAACTATAATTATGCATAGTTGCAATAGCTGAGATAATTAGAAATCTATGGAACTCATAAAGAGCCCAAATATTACATCAAGGCATCAATAAGGACTGCCAAAAATTACAAACATTAACAAAAAAAAAACAAATTATCCAGCATCCAAAACAGTCTTCATAGCAACACACAGTCTTCATAACAGAGGGACCTTCACAACTTAGTCTGAGGAAGTAGCATCTTCTTCTTACAAACACCTTGCAAAATTCCTTGCTATTTTTGTCAGAAATATCCTCTGGGATATTAACCACAAACTCCTTTGATTGCTATAAATTATCATGAATACAAATCCCCAATTTCCCTCTTAAACATTCAAACTGATTAGCATCCAAAGCTTTTATGAATATGACAGCTAATTGCATTTCAGTAGTAACATGCTCCAGTGCTATGATCTTCTCTTCCACAAGTTCTCTAATGAAGTGATGACGAATATCAATATGCTTTGTCCTGCTGTGCTGAATAGGATTTTTGGAAATATTTATAGCACTCAGGTTTTCATAATACAATGCCATGACTTCTTGTGTGACATTGTATTCAGTCAACATTTGTTTCATCCAAACCAGTTGAGAACAACTACTCCCAGCTAATATGTATTCAGCTTCAATAATGGATAGGGACACACAATTTTGTTTCTTGCTAAACCATGATATCAAATTGTTCCCCAAGAAGAAACATCCTCCTGATGTGGTTTTCCTATCATCAGCACTTCCAGCCCAGTCAGCATCACAGTAACCAGTCAGCATAGATCCAGATCCCTGAGTGTATAACATCTCATAGTCACTGGTGCCATTGACATATTTCAGTATTCTCTTCACTTGGTTTATATGACTGACTTTTGGTTCAGCTTGATATCTAGCACAAACACCTACAGCAAATGCAATGTCAGGTCTGCTTGCTATGAGATATAGCTGACTACCTATCATGCTTCTGTATAGGCTTTGATCTATACTGACACCATTTTCATCTTTGGAGATTTTCACATGTGTAAGAGCAGGTGTCCTTTTATGACTAGCATTCTCCATGCCAAACCTCTTAACAATGTTCTTGGCATACTTGCTTTGAGATAGAAAGATAAAATCTCCCATCTGCTTGACTTGTAGCCCAAGAAAGTAGGTCAGTTCTCCAACAAGGCTCATCTCAAACTCAGACTGCATTTGTCTAACAAAATGTTCAACCATCTGATCCGACATTCCACCAAACACAATGTCATTTACATATATTTGTGCCACCATGAGCTTCCCTCCTTCATTCTTCACAAATAGGGTTTTGTCAATACCTCATTTCCTATATCCATTGTTAATGAGGAACACTGTGAGTCTCTCATACCAAGCCCTAGGAGCTTGCTTCAACCCATAGAGGGCTTTCTTCAATCTGTACACATGCTTTGGAAGATTTGGATCTGTGAATCCTTTAGGTTGTTCAACATATACTTCCTCATTTAAGTAGCCATTCAAGAAGGCAATTTTTACATCCATTTGGAATAGTTTGAATTTCAGAATACATGTCACTCCAAGCAATAATCAAATGGACTCAATGCGAGCTACAGGAGCAAAAGTTTCATCAAAGTCCACTCCTTCAACTTGAGTATATCCTTGTGCTACTAATCTTGCTTTGTTTTTAGTAACAACCCCTTGTTCATCAGATTTATTCTTATACACCCACTTTGTACCTATGACATTTACTCCTTCAGGTCTAGGAACCAGTTCCCATACTTCATTCCTCTTGAATTGACCTAACTCCTCCTGCATGGCATTGATCCAAAACTCATCAGTCAAGGCTTCCTTGGCATTCCTAGGTTCAATCTTTGACATAAAGCAGCCATGTGAGATCACTTCCCTTGATCTAGTAGTGACCCCTTTATTTGGATCTCCTATAATGAGATTTTTGTGATGATCCTTCTGAACTCTAATGGAGGGTCCCTTTTTGATTTTGTCATCTTCTGGTTCAGCTTGAGGAGGTTCACTTTCCTCATTTTTGTCTGAGAAGTCAGCTGGGGAATCATTCAGAGATGTCTCGACATCGTTTGTGACATCAGTATGTTGGTCATCAACTACAACATTAATGGATTCCATCAATACATTAGTTCTGGAATTAAAGACTCTGTAAGCTCTGCTGTTTGTTGAGTAGCCCAGAAATATTCCCTCATCACTTTTGGGATCCATATTCCTTCTTTGTTCACGATCAGTCAAGATATATCATTTACTACCAAATACATGGAAGTATTTGACTATAGGTCTTCTTCCTTTCTAGACTCCATATAGGGTTGTAGGAGTCCCTTTCTTCAATGTCACTCTGTTGTGAACATAGCAGGCTGTGTTCATGGCTTCAGCCCAAAAATGGTAGGGCAATTTCTTAGCATGAATCATAGCTCTGGATGATTCTTGAAGAGTTCTATTTTTTCTTTCCACCACACCATTTTGCTGGGGAGTAATGGGAAATGAGAACTCATGATGAATTCCTTCTAAAGAACAAAATTCAGCAAATTTGTTGTTCTCAAATTCCTTCCCATGATCACTTCTAATTTTGATAATAGGACTTTCCTTTTCTCTTTGAAGTTTTAGACAAAGATCCTTGAAGACTTCAAAGACATCATATTTTTCTCTTATAAAATTTATCCAGGTGTATCTGGAGAAGTCATCCACCACTACATATGCATACTTCTTCCCACCAAGGCTTTCCACTTGCATGGGTCCCATCAAATCCATATGGAGGAGTTCCAAAACTTTGGTAGTGGTGTCATGTCTGAGCTTCTGGTGTGACATCCTTGTCTGTTTTCCAATCTGACATTCTCCACAGATTTTTCCTTCATCAATCTTCAAGTTTGGAATTCCTCTAGCAGCTTCAACAAATATGATCCTCTTCATACCTTTAAGATGCAGATGGCCCAATCTTTGATGCCATATCTTCACTTCTTCCTCTTTGGCCAAGGTACACTTTGAAGAGTAACCAGTTTCTTGAGAACTCCACATGTAGCAATTGCCTTTAGACCTAACTCCTTTCATGATCACTTCATTTTCCTTGTAAGTAATCAGACATTCAATTCTAGTGAAGTTTACATTTAGACCTTGGTCACACAGTTGACTGATGCTTATTAGATTAGAAGTTAATCCCTTAACAAGTAGGACATTGTCAAGGTCAGGAACTCCAGGGAAATCAAGCTTACCAATCCCATTGATTTCACCCTTTGCTCCATCACCAAAGGTTACATAACTTGTGGCATTAGGATGAAGGCCAGTTAGCAGGTTTTTGTTTCCAGTCATGTGTCTGGAGCAACCATTGTCAAAATACCAATCTTCTTTGGCTGAAACTCTGAAGGAAGTGTGAGCTATCAAATTTGTAACATTAGTCCTAGGAACCCATTGCTTTTTATTGATAGGTATGTAATGTTTGGGTTTAGGTAGATAATGAGCAGGCTGAAGGTAACCATACAACTTATAGTAGAAGGGTTTTATGTGGCCAAACTTCCCACAGTAATGGCACCTCCATTTTTGGTGTTTCCCTTTCTACTGTCTTCCTTTATGATGTTGTGACATGTGATGTGACATTGCAGGTTTGTTATTAATATGGCTGCACTTAGGTTTTGATTTAGGTTTGCCATTTGTGTAACTGCAATCAGCCTTAGATTCATTGAACCCAATGCCAGATTTGTCTCCTGTTATTTGACCAGTCTGGAGAATCTTGTCTAAGATGTCAGATCCATTGTTAAGCATTCTTACATACTTGGTCATCTCATCTAGTTTGGAATTCAAGAGTACAACTTCAGTCTTCAACTTGGAGATGGTTTCCACATGTTCTCCCTTTTCATTCTCCAGCTGAGCTATCACTTTCTTCTGGCTTTCAACTTGTCTGCACACTTCTGCACTTTTGTGACACAACTCTCTGTAGGCAGTGGCCAGCTCTTCAAAGGTTACTTCATCATCACTTGACTCTTCATCAGAACCCCATCTTCCTATCAATGCAGTCACAAGATTTGCAGCTTCTTCTGTTTCACTTTCATCAGACCAAGAGGCAGCAAGACTCCTCTTTTGTTTCTTGAGGTAGGTCCCACATTCAGTTCTAATATGACCATACCCATCACATTCATAGCACTGAACTCCTTTTCCTTCTTTGGGCTTTTCTTCTGACCTTGTTCTTCTTCCAATATTGTTGGATTTACTGATGTCAGATGCGATGTTCTTGACATTGGCCTTAGATCTTACATCCATCTTTTTCATAAGTCTGTTGAACTGTCTTCCCGGCATTACTACCTCATTTGCCAGATTTTCATCAATCTCTTGACCACCTTCCTCATCTTCCCCTTCAGTATTTGACATGAAGGCTATGCTTTTGGCTTTCTTTTCAGATCCATCACATATTCCCATCTCAAATGTTTGGAGGGATCCAATTAGCTCATCAACTCTCATATTTGATATGTCTTGAGATTCTTCTATGGCTGTCACCTTCATAGCAAATCTCTTAGGGAGTGACCTGAGTATTTTCCTTACTAACTTTTCATCTGACATCTTCTCTCCCAGAGCTCCAGAGGCATTGGCAATTTCAAGGATATTCATGTGAAATTCATGAATATTTTCATCTTCTTTCATCCTTAAATTTTCAAACTTGGTAGTGAGCAGTTGCAATCTAGACATCTTCACCCTAGAGGTGCCTTCATGAGTGGTCTTGAGAATGTCCCAAGCATCTTTAGCCACCTCATAGTTATTTACCAATCTGAAGATATTCTTGTCTACTCCATTGAATATTGCATTTAATGCTTTAGAATTTCTGAGGGGTAGATCATCCTCCTCCTTGGACCATTGTTCTTCAGGTTTCTTATCAGTTGTGGCTTCTCCTTCCTTAGTAATTACTGGATGTTCCCAGCTTGTTAACACAACCTTCCAAGCCTTATTATCAAGAGATTTTAGGAAAGCTACCATTCGAGGTTTCCAATAGTCATAGTTAGATCCATCCAAAATTGGTGGCCTGTGAACAGATCCTCTATCTCTCTCCATAGTACCAGAAAGTATTGTCTCTAGATCTCACCCAGAACCAGAGCAGGATGCCTGCTCTGATACCAATTGAAATTTTGGTATCAGATATGAGATGTCGAAGGTAATGTCACGACATTAATATCTGAGTAAAACAAACAGGATAAAGATAAAGAATAGTAATGCAAGAGACACAAGCAATTGTTAACCCAGTTCGGTGCAACTCACCTATGTCTGGGGGCTACCAAGCCAGGAAGGAAATCCACTAAATAGAATCAGTTCAAAGACTTTCAATACACTCCACAAGTTACAGTCTTTTTCACCTAATCTCTACCCGTATGATTTCTACCTTAGAACTCTTAGATATGAGATCCCACTCACTCCCCCTCAATCACACCAGTGATTTTAAACAATAATTAATTATGAAAAGAAGACACTCTTCAAAGACACACATTTGATCTTACTTAGCAGCTTCAATCAAGTAGACACACACTTGATCTTACTTAACAACTTCAATCAAGTAGACACACACTCATGCTTAAAAGCTTAGAGTGACAAATTACAACTCACAAATCAGACCAATTCAATCATCTATGGCTTACAAGTCACACGACCACACAAGACACAAACCCTTATTTTCTCTCAATATTTCGCTCTGTATTTCTTGTATATCAAATCAGGTTTTCCATGTCCTTTTTATAGAAGCTTTCAGTTGGGCTTGGACATCATAAAACCCTAAAACTATTTTCCATTCAAATCTTCTCATGACAGCTGATTAGATCTCTTTGGAAAATAAGTAAATCTGGTTGTAATTAATGATTGAATGCGTTTATAAATCAGATCTTCAATCATACATAGATTGCCATTAAAAGCGCAATCACATAACACATAACATTCACCCTGAATGTTTTGTGTACAGATGTCATGACATCGGGTCTGACATCCTGGAACAATCCTGCATAATTCCATTTTAAATATCCAGCAGGTACATAATATCAGATGTCATGACATCGTGTATGACATCCTGAAACAATCCTGCATAATTGTATTTTTAAACTCCAGCAGGTACAAGATATCTTATGTTAAGACATCACATGCAACATCTTGTGAACACTCTTTGTTTTACCAAAATTGCTGCCAACACTTAGAACCAACATTATCAGTCAAGTTATTTTCTTTTCAAAAGTCAAACATCCAAGTCATAAATAAACCAAATGCAAAACCAATTTCAATCACTTTTTAAACCATTTCAATCCATTCCATGTCATTTTAAACCATTAGATTTAATTCTACACAAGAAAATACAAAGTTTGACATTTTTGACCAATTGTTGACTTTGGTCAATAATTGACTTTTTGGTCAACCTTGACCAAAGTCAACCCAAGGCCCTAATGCCCTAAATTTTCACCCTAATCATCAATCCATTGTCCATTTACAAGAAAAACACAAAAATGAATTTTTGCAAATTGTTGACTTTGGTCAACAATTGACTTTTTGGTCAACTTTGACCAAAGTCAACCATAGGTCCTTGGTCATCCCTAATCACCAAACGACTGACCCTAATCCTCATTCCATGCTCCATGTCCATGTTGACCTTGATTTTACCATGTGGATTTGGTTTCTTCACTTTAATGCCAACTTGGTCATGCCTTGAATTTTGGAGTTTCTTGCCTTGTCAATCCACTTCCATCCTACTGCATTTGCCTTGCTGCACCAACTGCTGCAATACCCAACTTGCACAAACTAAGCCACAACCAACATAAGAATCAAGCCTTGAAATGTTGTTAACATGCCTTGAAACCTGCTGTGAGCATGAGCCAGCAGGACTTATGCAAGGGTACAACCTTCTTCCTTCCTGAAACATGTCGAGCCATGGGTTGGATTAGATGTGTAAGACCCCAATTTTGACCCTAAGATCCCTCATGGCATCATAACATTGCATTTGCATTGCCACAAGGATCTTTAGCATCTGGGTTCCCTTTGCCTTTGGGTGGGACTCCTGGTGATTGGTTTGAGATCACCAAGCATGCTTGAATTATACATCATTGTTTCTCTTACTTTTGTTTACTAACCAAAAGCACAAAAATGTGTCACTAACATCTTTTGTTTGAAGCTTGAGTATCATCCAAGACACTTTGTGGGTTCTATTTAGATGATCAGTCAACATAAGGGAGTGGCTTGAGATACTTCCAACAGGTTCAAATGGGGTCTATTCGTCAGTCAAAACGTTAATCTTGAAGGAGCAAAAGTTTGTTCATGAGTTGTCATGCTCGCTAGGCGAGCAGAATGGGTCGCCTAGCGAGTCCCAAGAAAAGCCACCAGAATCACCTACGCTCAGAGGAATTTCTTGAACTGTCATGCTCGCTAGGCGAAGCCCACGAAAAAAAAAAGAACGAAAAACGAAAAAAAAAACGAATAAATAAATAAATAATAATAATAATAATAATAATAAATAACTATATAAATAAATAAATAAATAAAATATAACAGAAAAATTTTGGACTTGGGCCTCTCTCATTTGAGCCCACAGGTCCACAAAAATCAGGTTATAAATTCAGAGTTTCAGTGAAACAAAATTCCATTCTATTCCTATTACCCTGGCAGGGAAAAAGATAGTGAGAGAAGAGCTAACAGAGTTCAGAGCAACCTCCAGAGACTGAAGGGAACTCATCGGCAAAGAACCAATTCCCTCTCATATAAACCCTAAGAGTGCTTTGCAAACCCAACCGGGCAATTCAATTTCATTCGATCTCTCCAGTCAGGTTTTCCTTATTCCCATTACTTTATGCTTTTAATTTGAATGCTCTGAATGTATGAGGTATTATGGGTGAATTTGATACCCTTTTGATGCATGTGTTTGACAAGAGGTTTAGGCCTCCTACCCTTGGTTGCTTTTTGTGAGCTTTTTGTGAATTTTAATGGCATGATTCATGTGGTTACATTTTGATTTGGGGGCAACTCTTGATTACCCTATCTTGTTTCTCTAACCTGTTTGTTGAGTTTTGTTTTGTGAGGGCTCATATGACTCTTGCAGAGATGGCTTGCCTGGTGTTCCACTTTATTTGTGGGATACCACCTGGAGGTTTATTCTGATTACTTGTACTGACTCACTTTCTTTGATGGTGCTAGCTTGGAAGAGTCTTTGGGTTTCTTATTTATCTAATTGATGTTACTTCGGATCTTTATCCGTATGGTAGATCTCTCGATCCCTTTACTTTTCCCGCATGTTACCGATTTCTTAGGTTTCGTATAGCCTCTCGTGGCATGTCATTTAAGGTAGCGCGGTTCCTTCATCTAGGACTGCCTTTTTGCATGAGCATCCTTAAACACCCCAAACTCATTGATTTTTCTTCTCCTAAGAACACGTTATCTCCTTCTACTACAGGCAAGTAAGTCTCCAAAGGTCGAGCATCCGGTAGATTGCGTAGTAACGTCGCTCACCCCAAAACATAACCCTTACCCCATAGGTGGTCGAACTACGTTTTGCTCTGATTTTCATCCCAGATGAGATACGTAGGCATAAGACGTGATGTCTTAGCGAGCACACTCCTCTTTAACCCATAGGTAGCCGAGCTACGAAGACTCTGATTCTCAGATTCATATGAGATACGTATGCAGTGGATGCGACGTCCATGCGAGTCATTTTGTTTTGACCCTTCTTTTAGTAAGTAGTACATTAGATAAACATACACGCTTTTCTCATCCCTTCAATCATGTTTTCACAAATAAATTTTCAAAAAACAAAACAACAACCTTTGCAACAAATGTGAAAAGGGCTCCCTAGGAGTACCTAGGATGCTTTGGGTGCCTAACACCTTCCCATTGCATAACCAACCCCCTTACCCAGATCTCTAACATTTTTACTAGTTTTTGATTCGATAAAACTTTTAGGTTTTTGTTCGCTTTCTAACCATTCCTTTGGATAAATAGAAGTGCGGTGACGACTCGACTTGTATGATTTACCTTGGATTTAGTCAATATCTCTAATGGTAACGAATACCCCGCTATAGAAAAGTGGCGACTCTGCTGGGGAGCGAAACATCCTAGTGGGTTTTGCCTACTTTTCATATTTGTTGTATTGTATTGTATATTTTTTTTTGTGACATATTTTTGTGCAATTTGGGATTACTGTATTGTATGTAATGATTGAATTGTTTGAATATTAATTCCTGGTATGCTTGGTGATCTTTGTGAGATGAGTTCTATACCCGGACTCGAGTGCACTTAGGATAGGAGAATGGCATAGTCTTGTCGACTTGTGTGGAGTTATTCCTTAGCAAGTTAACTTGCAAGTCCATTCACTTGGTGGAGGTTATGTTGGGATCAATAATGTCACACAAGTAAGTTGTGGTTAGACGTTACTTTTTCCAATATAGACCTTAGAAGCCAAGGACCTTAGTTTACCAAACCCATATTGGCCCATTCGTAGGATGTAGTGCGAAAGTCGTTCAAGTGTAAGATTTGATACGATTGTTACGCGATACTACACTCATAAGAGTCTGTCTTGAGAATATTTTGGGAATACGAGTAGTCGTTTCTCCGATAATATCTAAAAGATGGGATGATGACTATGGGAACCTTTTGTAGAACATGTTTGGCAGGTTTAAACCTTAGTACACTCCCTTTGGGTGGTTCTTAACCTAAACTCCATGCTCGTGACTTGCAACAAACCCTTGATTTATGGTTGATCTGTTCAGGTATCCTTAATATCAATGGAACTTGGGTGTTGATAAGGTGTAAACCATAATCCACCAAAATGGATGGTTGATATTAAGGATAACATGATCCATCCCATGACCTTTGTTTGGTGTGCTTTGCTTGATCCTTGAGTGTGATTGTTGCATTCATGCATTCATGCACCCATTTGCATTCATGCATTCATGCACCCATTTGCATTCATATCATCAAAATAATAAGAAAATTTTCAAGGAACTTAAGAGGTCTATTTGCAAAATTTTCAGACATGGAAAGACAAAGAAGGAATACAAAGAAGTACAGTTTCAGACAACCAGACTTGAAAGAGTTAAGGAATTTGACATCTTATGTATTAGATCCCTTGGGTTTCAAGGATCGTTTCGGGAAGCTTCTTCCTCTTCTGACTACTCAGGTGGATGAAGGATTGATGAGTGTATTGGTGCAGTTTTATGATCCCTTGTACCGTTGCTTCACGTTTCCGGATTTTCAACTTTTGCCTACACTTGAAGAGTATGCTTATCTTGTGGGTATACCTGTTCTGGACCAGTTGTCGTTCAGTGGCTTGGAGAGTATTCCTACTTCTCAAGAGATAGCAAACATGTTACACATAGATGAATCTCTGGTTGGTGCTCATATGACTACCGAAGGTGGAATTCAAGGTCTCCCTTCTGAGTTCCTCATTGCTCAAGCTACTATATATGGGAAGGCCATGAGTGAGGATGCCTTTGAAGCCATATTTGTACTTCTCATCTATGGATTGGTATTATTCCCCAACATCGACAAGTTTGTGGATGTGAACGTTATTAGGATTTTCTCTACTCTTAATCCCGTTCCGACTCTGTTGGGCGATACCTATTTCTCTTTGCATATGAGGAATGCAAAGGGTGGTGGCATTATTGTGTGTTGTTTGCCTCTGTTGTATAAGTGGTTTATTTCTCACTTACCTCAGACGGTCGCTTTCAAGGAGAACAAGGAATGTCTACGGTGGTCCACGAGACTTATGTCTCTCACTAATGATGATATCTCTTGGTATAACCGTGTGTATGATGGTGTGTAGATTATTGACTCTTGTGGTGAATTCTCCAATGTACCTCTTCTTGGTACATGTGGTAGGATTAACTACAATCCTGTTTTGGCACGTCGGCAGCTTGGGTTCCCCTTAAAGGATAAACCCAATAACTCTCTGTTAGAGGGTGTATTCTTTCAGGATGGTAAAGATCCCCAAGTCTTGAAAGCTAGGATGGTCCGCGCTTGGCGCAAGATTCATAGGAAAGGAAGGAAAGAGTTGGGTCCTAAGAATTGCATCGCTTTGGAGCCTTACACTATTTGGGTTAGGAAGAGGGCGTCTGAGTATCTCATGCCTTACGAGTATCCGAGACCTACACCTATGATTATGGCTGGGCCTTCAACCCTCCCTAATCAAGGAGTTGAGGAGTTGAGAGACGAAGACTGTTCACGTGCCTGGATCTGTGAACGTGAAGAGTTGCTTCAACAGATTAAGGAGAAGGATGCGTTGATTGAGTTTCTTGAGCATCAGGTTATTGATGACCCTGATGATGTATGGACTTCTCTAAGTTCTGGAAGAGGAAGTATGATCGACTCGTCAAAGAGAAGGCCGATATGGAGGCAGCCTACGAGAGGGAGGTGAAGAGGCTTCGCGCATCTTATCTTCCTGTGTCCCGAGCTTTAGATGATTGTTTTTAGGGATCCATAAGACGATTATTTTCCTTTTCTCTTGTATATGATTGACGATGCTGCACTTCTTTTCCCTGATATTATTTGATGAGATATTTCCATATGTGATAAAATGCTTAATATTTCCATAATTTGCAAATAAAACTCTAAAGTTCCTTTGAAATAAAAAACAAATCATATGCACAAACATTGCATGCATCATATGCATAAGCAGGTTTTGTTTCCGGTCCCTTGCCCTATGGTCTAACTCTGTGTCCTTCATTTATTTTGAAGACAAGCTGACTCACCGGTACTACACTAGAGCCAACATTTCAAGACTGATGGATCACTTAGAGCAAGAGAACCGCGAGATGAAAGAGGAAGTGGCCAGATTGACTGCCCTAATGGAGTCACTCATGGCTGCCCAGAGCCAGTCTTCTCTGACACCTTCAACTCCTCCCCAGAGGATAGTTATCTCCGAGATTGTCTCCTCTACTGTGCCTGCTTCCAGTGCACACTTTGTTCCAACAGCCATGCCAACCGGGTTCCCGTGGGGGATGCCTCCCAATTTCATGCCTGAGGGTCCTGTTCCCACCTTTGCTTCTCTGCCGGCATCTAGCCCGGTCCTTGTCGTTCCTCCTCCTGTCGTGCATACTTTGCCCAGGGTAGACGACACCATCTATCATTCAGAGCCGTCTGAGGGTCCAGATGTTTATGAGAAGATGGATGCTATGAACGATCAATTTCTTGAGCTTCGTAAGGAGTTGAAAACTCTCAGAGGGAAGGATCTTTTCGGCAAGTCTACTGCCGAACTCTGCTTGGTTCCAAATGTGAAGATCCCTGTGAAATTCAAGGTCCCTGATTTTGAAAAGTACAAAGGAAATACTTGTCCTCTCAGCCACCTGGTCATGTATGCCAGAAAGATGTCAACTTAAACCGGTAATGACCAACTACTCATCCACTACTTTCAGGACAGTCTGTCCGGTGCCGCTTTGCGTTGGTACATGGGTTTAGACAGCACGAACATCCGATCCTTCAATGATCTCGGCGAAGCCTTCGTCAAGCAGTACAAGTACAATGTGGATATGGCTCCCGATAGAGATCAATTGAGAGCCATGTCCCAGAAGGATAAAGAAACATTTAAGGAGTACGCCCAGAGGTGGCAGCACAAATCGTGTCTCCGCTAGAAGAGAAAGAGATGACTAAGATCTTTTTGAAGACTTTAAGTTCTTTTTATTATGAGCGGATGATTGTTAGCGCTCCTTCTGACTTCACCGAGATGGTGAATATGGGGATGCGTCTAGAAGAAGGGGTCCGTGAAGGACGGTTAACCAGAGAAGAAGGCTCTTCTGCCAAACGTTATGGGGCGTTTGCAAAGAAGAAAGATGGAGAGGCACATGTTGTGATCTCCCATGAGAAACCAAGAAGACCCTCTATGAGGAGGAAGACTGTGCGTCCCGCCAGTAACCAGCACCAGGTGGCTCATATAGCACCTGCTTTTAGAGACAATCAACAGTATCAGCAACATAGTAACAATCAGCAACCACATCCGTAATATCAGCAACAACAGCACCGACCACAGCAGCAGGCCTACCAGCCTCAAAACAGTAATCAAACCAGCACGAGTTACGAGAGGAAAAGGGTCACCTTCGATCCTATTCCTATGACGTACGCAGAGTTATATCCCTTTTTGATAGAAAGGAAGCTGATTACTCCGAGAGACCCACCGGCCATACCTGCTAACCCCCAATGGTGGTATAAGCCTGAGTTACCTTGTGTTTACCATTCTGGTGCTCCCGGCCACGACGTGGAGAATTGTTACCCTTTGAAGACCAAGGTTCAAGACCTTGTGAGGTGTGGTATTTTATGTTTTGAGGACGTAGGCCCTAATGTGAAGAAGAACCCATTGCCCGAACATGGGAAATCTGTCAACATGGTCCAGGGTTGCCCTGTAAAATACAAGGTCAAATATGTCAGTCATATTCAACAGTCTCTGGTCCAGATGCATCGTTTATTGTGTGACTACAGTCATTATGAGCATGACCATGATAGATGTCGAGTCTGCTCTATTAACCGATTGGGTTGTTGCCAGGTGCGCAAGGATGTTCAGGAAATGCTGGACGAAGGAGTCATTGAGATCCTTCAAAACAAGAATGTTGATGAAAATGAGCCTGAGGTCAATGTGATCTCCCCAGTGTTCCGGATACCCGAGCCTGTTATCATCAAGTACAATGGTAGCAAGCAGAAGGCTTCTCCCGCTCTGATCATTAAGCCTGTTGGTCCTATACCTTACTCCTCTGAAAAGGCAGTTCCCTATCGCTACAACGCCGTAGCAGTAGAGAATGGGAAAGAGGTGTCCTTGCCCTCTTCTTCTATTGTGAATATTGCCGATGTTAGCGGTTTGACCCGTAGTGGCCGTGTATTTTCAGCACCGCTGAAGCCTCAAATTAATGTTGATCTTGTTGAACGCCCGATTGGGAACGTTGTGAATTCTCCGAATCCGACACTTGCTGTTAAGCCCTCCTCCGTACTGAAAACTCCTACTTCTGTTGGCCCGAGTGGCAATGAGAAAGAAGACTGTGATGAGATGCTGAGACTCATCAAAAGGAGCGAGTACAATGTTGTAGACCAACTTCTACAAATGCCATCCAAAATATATGTGTTATCCTTACTCTTAAATTCAGAACCACACCGACAGGCTCTGCAGAAGGTGTTGGATGTGGCATATGTGGATCACGATGTCACTTTGGAGAAATTCGATAGCATTGTCGCAAACATTACTGCTTGTAACAACCTGAGTTTTTGTGACTCTGATCTCCCCGAGGAGGGAAGAGACCACAACCTGGCATTACACATATCTATGAATTGCAAAGACGACGCCATGTCCAATGTGCTGGTGGACACTGGGTCATCATTGAACGTATTGCCAAAGTCCACTCTCTCAAAGCTATCATATCAAGGGCCTCCCATGAGGCAGAGTGGAGTAGTTGTGAAGGCTTTCGATGGGTCTCGTAAGACTGTGATTGGGGAAGTTGATCTCCCAATCAAGATCGGACCAAGTGATTTCCAAATTACCTTCCAGGTTATGGAAATTCACCCATCGTATAGTTGTCTCTTAGGCAGACCATGGATTCACGAGGCAGGCGCCGTGACGTCCACCCTACACCAGGAATTGAAATTCGTGAAAAACAAGAAGCTGGTGGTGGTAGGGGGAGAAAGGGCTCTCCTGGTTAGCCATTTGTCTTCCTTCTCTTATATAGATGCTAAGGTTGAAGTTGGAACTCCTTTCCAAGCGTTATCTATTGCTGAGCCTATTGAGAAAAGAGCTCCTTCATTTGCTTCCTACAAAGATGCAAAGTTGGCCATTGAGTGTGGTGCATTCACTGGTTTAGGAAAAATGATTGAGTTAGAAGACAACGAGTCCCGGGCTGGCATAGGTTTTTCTTCTGGTACTTTCAACAAGCAAGGGTTATTCAAGAGTGGAGGTTTCATCCACACTGGTCTACATGAGGAGGCTGCTGCCGTTTTAGAAGAAGATACAAAGGATTCTGGCAACTTCATCATCCCTGGTGGGGTCTGCAACAATTGGGTCGCTGTGGATATTCCAACAGTTGTCCCTAAGTCAACGTAATAATCACTTTGTTTAAAAACCCTTCTCCCATGCCAAAAGGAGGAGTGATGACATTGATGGCGCATAAATACAATGATATTTTCATTCAATAAATTCATGTTAAATGTTTGTTTTTCCATTTATTTTCCCTTTTTGCTTTTGCATGAAATTGGTGATCACATAAAACCCTAATAAAAAGAAGAATAAAATCGATCTTTTTCATATACATAATGATTTGCCTTGTTTGATTTCTAAAAGCTTTTCATATCCAAAATCAATATGCAGGTTGATTTCTAAACCCATTGAACATAATGACCCAACACCATCTCCCAATTTTGAATTCCCTGTATTTGAGGCAGAGGAAGATGATGTTAAAGAGATTCCTGATGAGATCACCCGGCTACTTGAGCATGAAGAGAAGATCATTCAGCCGCGTCTTGAGAATCTGGAAACAGTCAACTTGGGGTCTGAAGATTGTGTGCGAGAGGTAAAGATTGGGGCACTTCTGGAAGAATCTGTTAAGAAGGGGTTGATTAAGTTGCTACGAGAATATGTTGATGTCTTTGCCTGGTCATATGAAGACATGTCTGGTCTAGATACTGATATTGTGCAACATTTCCTACCTCTAAAGCTTGAGTGCATGCCTGTAAAGCAGAAGCTCAGAAGAACTCATCCTGATATGGCAGTGAAGATCAAAGAGGAAGTTCATAAGCAAATTGATGTGGGGTTCCTGGTGACTTCTATATATCCTCAATGGGTGGCCAATGTTGTGCCCGTGCCTAAGAAAGATGGAAAAGTCCGGATGTGTGTGGACTATAGAGACTTGAATAAATCTAGTCCGAAAGATGAATTCCCTCTACCACATATTGATATGTGGGTAGATAATACAGCTAAATTCAAGGTCTTCTCGTTTATGGATGGATTTTCCGGATATAATCAGATTAAAATGGCACCCGAGGATATGGAGAAGACAGCATTCATCACACCTTGGGGAACATTCTGTTATCGAGTGATGCCCTTCGGTTTGAAGAACGCCGGAGTCACGTATCAACGAGCTATGACTACCTTGTTTCATGATATGATGCACAAGGAGATTGAGGTATATGTCGATGATATGATCGTTAAGTCAAGCATGGAGGTTGTACTCCCAGTAGAGGTGGAGATCCCATCAATGAGAGTCTTGATGGAGGCCAAGTTGACTGATGCTGAATGGGTTCAGAGTCGTTATGACCAGCTGAATTTGATAGAGGAGAAGAGATTGACGGCTATGTGCCACGGTCAGTTATATCAGCAAAGGATGAAGAAAGCTTTTGATAAGAAGGTCAAGCCTCGTGTGTTCTGAGAAGGTGACCTTGTGCTCAAGAAAGTTTTGTCTTTCGCGCCCGATTCCAGGGGCAAGTGGACTCCGAACTATGAGGGTCTGTATGTTGTTCAGAGAGCCTTTTCAGGAGGTGCTTTGATACTTACAACTATGGATCGGGAGGATTTCACTCGTCCTGTGAATTCAGATGCAGCCAAGAAATACTTCGCCTAAAAAAACTAAATAGCTCGCTAAGTTGAAAACCCGAAAGGGCAGCTTAGGAAAAAATGAGCGTCTCGGTGGATTGAAAACCCGAAAGGGCGATCCAGGAAAAAGTTAGAGACACAAAAAATAATGATATATGTATCCCGCTAGATTGAGTACCTCATCCTGGGGCAATCTAGGCAAAAATTAGGGATTTGGCAAGTAACTGCGTCCTGACAAGACTTTGTTTTACAATTGTCATCCGTCGGAAATCCTTGCTCATTATCAGCCAAAGCTTCAAATACATCGGATTCAGAATTGGTGGAGAAATGGTCATTATGTTCAATGTAGCCCATTTCCAATATATATCACCAATTTCAAATTTGTAAAGATCTATGGAGTCTTACCATTCGCAGTCTATCAAATAAATTTGAGCCTTTTATCCAATTATTGGCACTCTTATCTGTTTCTATTCAACAAATGTTTTGCATGTTTTGATTAAGAAAATATCATTGTTTTAAACGATCAAATTTTTTATAATTTGTTTTTAAATAAAGTGAACATTCACAATGACGAAAGGATACTTAGGAGATCCTCAGTGCTCTCCCAAGGGTGGTACGATCCCCAACAGGGTAAGATTTTTGTCCATATTCCTGGCATGACTGTATCTCCTCCCTTCGGAACCCCTTGTGGTTTATCCTACCAAGTGGATTGCTTGTTGAGAGTCACCTCTCTTCCCTTCAGCAGAGTAGCAATCTTTCTTCCTCAGCAGCTTGGATCTCTTTGGGCAAGAGCGATATTTGGTGGTTGATCCCGATAAATCCTTTATCTCCTCGGATAGATTCCCCAGTAGAGTTGTTGGTGTGGTGGACCTTGTCTGTGATAACTCTCGTCCCCAGCTGGAATGATTGATGATTCATCCCTTGCAGAGTTCTTTGCTTCCTGGTATCTCTGATCCCCAGCAGATTGGATACTCCCCGGTGAACTTGGCTTTCTCTCTTGAGATGTAGTACCGGGTGGTTGATTCCTGGACCTGGTTATGTTAGATATGTCTGTCTGTCAGCATACATCATACATAAACCACGCATATACATGCATAATTATAACATTCAGATATTCATGTTGCATTCTTTGCCATATATCGTTGTTTGTTGTCTCCTGCTAATTGGTGATATATTTCCCCAAGCAGATGTGTGTGTCTGATCTCTCCATATAGAGTCAGCTCCATAAGCAGAAAGCGTCTATCCTTTCTTCCATATTCCCCACCGGGTTATATCCTCGTGGATGTTGATTGTTTTTGTTCCTTCCCAACACATATATTGGGATGGTTTTCCCCATTGAGTTATATCCTCACCGGGACAAGTCTCGATTTGGTGTGCCTATCTAGTTTGATCCTAGATCGGTCTCTTGAGACTCTTTTCCTGTTTCCCCGTGGTAAAGAATAATTGCTCAATAATTAGCAATTATTATCCCCGGCGGAGTCTGTGTTTCTCTACCCTCATACCGGTAGTTGTAAACCCTATTTCTTTCCTTTTTGCAGAGTAACTATTTTTTCTCATCTTTAATTGGTGACAGCTATCTTCATCCAATATTCGGTGATGATATCCCCTCATCTGCTTGGATAATTGCCCTAATTACGCAATTTATCCCCAGCGGGTCATCTCTCGTCTACCTTGTTGTTGTTGGTAACGATTGTTTCTCCCCTGAATTGGTCATCATTATATACCTAGTTTTGGTATCTCGATGCCTTTTCATTTCGGTCGATTTATCCTTTATTAACCCAGTAACCGGTTGTGGATAATCGTCCATGCGAGTATATTATCTATGTTCTGACGGTAATAGATAGTATATCTCATGCGCTCTCGGGTCTGAAGCCTTTTGTTCTTCCCCAGTTGAGTAAGATTTGTATCCCCTTAGTGGAGTCGAATATCCATCCTATAATCGAGTTTGCTTTTAGCCCTCTTTTGGATGATGAGTGTTTTGGGAATATTCCCCAATTCACGCCTTGGTTGGTCACCTATTATATGCCCAGTAACCGGTATCCCTGGTGTTCCTTCCTCTCTGCTCCCTATTATGACTTTTTGTCCCATGTGGAGTCAGAATCCCTGAGTTGAAGTATACCTTTTAGGTTTTCCTCAGACGTTTTGAAGTTTTGATATCTCTCACCCTTATACCAGTCTTGGATATTCATCTCTTCCTAAAAATGTTGTATCTCTCACCCTCATACCTGGCGTTCAGATCACATGTCTCCTTGAGCTTATTACCCAGTAACCGGTAATACCTCGTCCCGCTGCTTCCCCAGGAGTGTCCTTGTGGACATCCCCAGCGAAGTCCCTTAGTGGATTGTTTTCATCCGGATTTTATCCGAAGTATCCGATGTGGATAGTTTTTTACGGTATTGGCATATTCCCTAATACATGCATCTTCGAGTCAGCTTGAGTCTTTCCATTGGATCTTTTCCCTTTGGAATTTTGTTCCCCACGCTTTGAGTCGTGACCTGCTCGCGCATTTTTATCCCTTTTCTATCCCCAGGAGAGTCCCCAGGGTCTTGGTCCCATGGAGTGAATTGCTCATATGGATTATCAGTGGCTTCTGATTTCTTTGCTTTTGTGGACACATATCTCCACAGAGTGCTACCATTTTTCATACCTACATTTGCATCATGAGGTCTCTTAGGGACCAAAATTTGTCTCTTTGTTATTATTTAAGCGCATTCTACCCCGTCGAGACGAGAATTTTAACCTTCACTTATCCGGCTAGAATGACCTTAAATAGGGGCATCTGTAAGACCCCAATTTTGACCCTAAGATCCCTCATGGCATCATAACATTGCATTTGCATTGCCTCAAGGATCTTTAGCATCTGGGTTCCCTTTGCCTTTGGGGGGGAGTCCTGGTGATTGGTTTGAGATCACCAAGCATGCTTGAATTATACATCATTGTTTCTCTTACTTTTGTTTACTAACCAAAAGCACAAAAATGTGTCACTAACATCTTTTGTTTGAAGCTTGAGTATCATCCAAGACACTTTGTGGGTTCTATTTAGATGATCAGTCAACACAAGTGAGTGGCTTGAGATACTTCCAACAGGTTCAAATGGGGTTTATTCGTCAGTCAAAACGTTAATCTTGAAGGAGCAAAAGTTTGTTCATGAGCTGTCATGCTCGCTAGACGAGCAGAATGGGTCGCCTAGCGAGTCCCAAGAAAAGCCACCAGAATCACCTACGCTCAGAGGAATTTCTTGAACTGTCATGCTCGCTAGGCGAAGCCCACGAAAAAAAAAACGAAATAATAATAATAATAATAATAATAATAATAATAATAATAATAATAACAATAATAAATAAATAAATAAATAAATAAATAAATAAAATATAACAGAAAAATTTTGGACTTGGGCCTCTCTCATTTGATCCCACAGGTCCACAAAAATCAGGTTATAAATTCAGAGTTTCAGTGAAACAAAATTCCATTCTATTCCTATTACCCTGGCAGGGAAAAAGATAGTGAGAGAAGAGCTAACAGAGTTCAGAGCAACCTCCAGAGACTGAAGGGAACTCATCGGCAAAGAACCAATTCCCTCTCATATAAACCCTAAGAGTGCTTTGCAAACCCAACCGGGCAATTCAATTTCATTCGATCTCTCCAGTCAAGTTTTCCTTAATCCCATTACTTTATGCTTTTAATTTGAATGCTCTGAATGTATGAGGTATTATGGGTGAATTTGATACCCTTTTGATGCATGTGTTTGACAAGAGGTTTAGGCCTCCTACCCTTGGTTGCTTTTTGTGAGCTTTTTGTGAATTTTAATGGCATGATTCATGTGGTTACATTTTGATTTGGGGGCAACTCTTGATTACCCTATCTTGTTTCTCTAACCTGTTTGTTGAGTTTTGTTTTATGAGGGCTCATATGACTCTTGCAGAGATGGCTTGCCTGGCCTTCCACTTTATTTGTGGGATACCACCTGGAGGTTTATTCCGATTACCTGTACTGACTCACTTTCTTTGATGGTGCTAGCTTGGAAGAGTCTTTGGGTTTCTTATTTATCTAATTGTTGTTACTTCGGATCTTTATCCGTACCGTAGATCTCTCGATCCCTTTAATTTTCCCGCATGTTACCGATTTCTTAGGTTTCGTATAGCCTCTCGTGGCATGTCATTTAAGGTAGCGCGGTTCCTTCATCTAGGACTGCCTTTTTGCATGAGCATCCCTAAACACCCCAAACTCATTGATTTTTCTTCTCCTAAGAACATGTTATCTCCTTCTACTACAGGCGAGTAAGTCTCCAAAGGTCGAGCATCCGGTAGATTGCGTAGTAACGTCGTTCACCCCAAAACACAACCCTTACCCCATAGGTGGTCGAACTAGGTTTTGCTCGTATTTTCATCCCATATGAGATACGTAGGCATAAGACGCGATGTCTTAGCGAGCACACTCCTCTTTAACCCATAGGTAGCCAAGCTACGAAGACTCTGATTCTCAGATTCAGATGAGATACGTATGCAGTGGATGCGACGTCCGTGCGAGTCATTTTCTTTTGACCCTTCTTTTAGTAAGTAGTACATTAGATAAACATACACGCTTTTCTCATCCCTTCAATCATGTTTGCACAAATAAATTTTCAAAAAACAAAACAACAACCTTTGCAACAAATGTGAAAAGGAGTACCTAGGATGCTTTGGGTGCCTAACACCTTCCCATTGCATAACCAACCCCCTTACCCAGATCTCTGACATTTTTACTAGTTTTTGATTCGATAAAACTTTTAGGTTTTTGTTCGCTTTCTAACCATTCCTTTGGATAAATAGAAGTGCGGTGGCGACTCTACTTGTATCATTTACCTTGGATTTAGTCAATATCTCTAATGGTAACGAATACCCCGCTACAAGATGCATACGAGGCAAAATAAAACCAGTGCAGCCAACAGTTGCCTGCAAGAGGACCAATCAACATTGCCTTGCAAGCACTCTGCAGTGACTTGCATCAACCTGTACAGCAGGGTTGCAACAGCCAGTCTGCAAGCACACTCAACCCTTTCCACTGCAACAAGAAACACATCCTCATTTGTCTTGTATTAAGGCCTTGTTGCACCAAGCCAAAAGGACAAGCAAGTTGGTCCTGCTGAAAGTCTTGCACCTGTCCAAGCCAAACCACAAGGAATCCTATAACAAGCAGCACATGAGAATATTGAGCTAAGTCACAAGAATATTGTGTAAGCAGTCCTGCACATTTCCAAACCAAACTATTGATTATTACAGACTACAAGCACTCCATATGGGTCTGCTAGCAAGAACCAACCTGCATTAGCCAAAAGCATGGTTAATCCAACATTAAATAGGGCTCAGGACCAAGATAAAATGAAAAACCAGACCAAGGTTGAATACATGAACAAGGTGTGCTGCAGAATTGAGCAACATAGAGTGCAAGGTACATCAATCTGGTTACACCATGAGGCAAGTTTTGACCTGTTACCAACACCATCAGTCCAATACCATGTACTACACCAAACCATGGAAACACTTGTTGAGGACTAGTGAATGAAGGTTGCAGCTTGGATCCTGCAGCAAGAAACCAACATTACCACATGAGCCTAACACCAGCTACTACTCCACATTGCCACCAAACAATAAGTTGTAGCAGCACCACAGGAATGTGCTCATGGAAAGTGCAACCAAGTTCCCTGCTCATAGTACACCACGTCACCTGGCCAAAGCCTTCAACCTGCCATCAAACAACAAACTGCAACAAGCAATGCAACCAAGACCAGGATACATATCTAGTAAGGCATCAAAATAGCTCATGCCACACATAGAATGCTAAGTCATGAAATCAACCAAAAGCATTGGCCTTAGGCTTGCAGGCAATCCATCCAAAACCATAACAGGTTTGCAAGGCCATGAAGTAGGAGGCTAGAAGTGATTTGTAGATGTACTTGGACCAAAGCAAAAACCAGTCTACTACATTGGTCCTTCTCGACTTGCATCAATTCAAAACACCAAAACCTATCATTAACCCATAACATAACATAACCTGAGTTAATGCATTAACCAAAACAGTCAAGACCATGTGCTAAGCCACTAATTCACTTGTTGCACTAGCTAGACTGATAAACCATGAAATGCAAACCACGACAATGCCTTGTAACTTTGAAATAAGTGTACCTTAGGTGCAGCATCCAGCCAACCTGCAGAATCCGATTGTCAATCATCATTGATAGCTCGCACCATCCTTATCCACCCTTGCTGCAGCATGCCAAGGGCTAACCCAATTGGACAATGTAACTCACTCTGCACACCACAAGAACATTGCATCCAAGTGAACTTTGCTAAGCCTGCAGTAGAGTACATCACAGCAAACCAGTTAACCAACATAACCAGGCGAAGGCATACCTAAGCTAAAGCATGAAAAGGATGAAATGGAAAATCACGGGGTCACTGCTTATAGCAAGGCATAACAACATTAACCCACACATAGCACTTCACCAAACTCATTCACAAAATTCGATCCATTGGCCAAGTTGGTATTAAGAAGAAAACTTGTTCAACAGGTTACCACTTAAACCAACAAACCTACTCCACTTAAAAGCCACCTACAATAGCCAGTCAAAAATGCTTCTTCATCCATTCATCAACCAACATTAACCAACTTAACTAACTAAGTTTGATGCCAACTCAATGAGTCATCCCTAACTAACTCCAAGCCATCCTCGACTAGTTCCTAACCTCATTCCAAAGCTAACACTTTCCAAACCTAAGCTCTATTTAAGAGATTCATTATTCACAATTTCAGAACCTTGGAAAAACCTTGTGTAATTCAGTGCAATCACTCTCTGCAATCTCTTCCCTCACCCTCACCAGAGCTATATTTATCTCTCGAAGAAGCCATTGAAGCTTCACATCGAAGCTTCAATTTCTCTTGTGCTAAGCCACTACATTCTCCTTTCACTGTTCTAGTTCAGAAGAAGAAGAAGAAGAAGAAAGAAGAAGAAGAAGAAAGAATCAAGTTCAGGAAACTTACCGATGGATTTTCTGATCATCTTCTCAAGTATGTCAATTCTTATTCAGTGGCATTTTCTTGCTTTGAGAACACCAAGTTGTAGTATCTGAGGTAGGAAATTGAAGCCCCATGGTATTAGGGATTGATTAGCACCAAACACAATTTAATTTAACTTGTAGATCGTTAGGGTTCTTCCTTTTAGTTGTTCGATTCGACCAATACATAGACGGTTTCACGATTTCATCCCCATATATGTGCTTAGCGTGTCGTTGTGCTTCTATTGATGGTGGTAGTTAGTCTGTAAGCCAACACCGGCGCCGGCGATGGTCGTCGGCACGGTGAGTCACGGCGAGTGAACGGTGAGATTGAGGGAGAGATGAGCACGCAAGTTTTCATTCAAACCTGTTGACTTGTACAAGTCAACAGGGAGGTGTGGTGGGCTCATATTGTGGAGGCCCATGGAGATTCACGTTTCACACCACCTTTTTTCTAATGCACCCCATCTTTTGTTTACAAAGGAAGTGAACTGGGCTTCCTCAGGCCAATTGACCCTCTTACTGATTCACCTTGCGGATCTGGAACTCACCCCCTATCTGGAATGAACATTGATGTGTTTTGGGCTTCGAGGACCATTTCCAGTTTTACTACACGCACACACCTTGTTTGGAGTTTGTTGGCTGACAAAAAACTCCATGGGCTCAAATAACAGCCCAACAACCTGAATTCCTCTTTCAACCTCCATTTAGTCAGGCACCCTCATATTAATTTTACTTGTTTTCTTTATGTTTCTTAATTGATTTCTTTGCAACTTGATTAATCAGAATAATATTATATTACATAGGTTAATTGACATTTAGGATTAATCTAGTCTTTTAGAATCTCATTTAGGATTAATTCATAGCTTTAGGATTTTCATTAGAATTAAATAGGACTTTTAATAGAAATTTAATTAGGTTAAAGATTCTAATTAGAAATGATTTAGCTTTTGTTTAAATTGAGAATTACACCATTTTAATATTAGGTTAAGATTCACCTTAGGATTTAATCAACTTTAGGCCATGAATAAAATTTGACATTCTTTGTAAATGACCATTTTGCCCTCATGGACTTATTTTTGGTATTTTTGTGTTAGAATCTGCACATGCTCCCTTAGGACTTCTAACTTAGAATTTTAATCAATTTCAATACATGATCCCTTAGGGTAGTTCCTAACAATTACTAACTTCAATTGGATCCAAACTTAGTTCCCTAAAAACAAAACAAAACCCATGATTAAATTGATCAAAAGCAATTTTGATTAATTAAATCCTTTGAACTTTTATAATCCCACAGTCTAATTTGAGTGACCAAAAGACCCTTGGTCACTTAATAAGACTTTTCTTCCAAGCTGTGGAGCTCAAGGCCTCAAGACAAGATCTTCAATCAAGGCATCCTCAGTCACACCAAGCAGCGGATTATACAAGATAAATCAAAGGTCAACACTTGGTAAATACGATTCAAATTGTATGAAATGAGCCTTAAGTAATTAGGAATGATAAGATGGAGTCTCTCCTATCCTTGTGTAGAGCGACTTTGCGTATGGGGCGTATGCCCCAAATATTCAAAGTTTTCTCCCTTATTCATAGGCTTTAGTGTGATTCCTATCAATCGACTGTCAAGTCTCTTGTCACTTCACTCTCCATTCCATTCTAATCAATTCAATCTTAACCATTCATTTCTTTTGCCTCCATCATCTTGTTTTCAGCCCTAGTGGGCTGAACTACGAAAGCTCTGATTTCCTTATTGCATTATAAGGGTACGTAAGCAGGAGAACCCAGTTTCTTCGCGAGCTATCTTATTTATCAACTTATCTTCTCTATCCAATGACTTCATTCATTCAATCTTCATTCATCTTTTTGGGATCAATCATACTTATCCTTGGACTCCTTGTCCATCCTTTTAAGGCGTCCTGATGACAATTCATCTCTTCAATCGAGAGTTGTTTGGCTCTTATCCCAAACATTTAATTCATTTTTTCGGCTAACACGCCACTTTTCTCTTCGATTAAGCGTCTATCCTTCTCTTGGATCCAAGATACTATCCTGAGTTGATCTCGAATTTCCAATTCCCCAGCAAGTGATACACTACTCCTTGCATTGCAGTTATCCCTTGACTTAGTGTTTGTCTTTTGAGTCCTTGTTGCTTAGACAAATATCTCTCTCTCTATTCTCGTAGTTCCGAACTACAATTTCTCTTACTTTCTCATTGCACTATGAGAATACGTAGGCACGAGGATGCGAATCCTTGGCGAGCATATTTCTAATTATTCCTCCTTCGCCTTAGGGCATCATTCATATCTTCCACAATTCATTACCTACCTTCGATCATAAATCGCTCACCCAGTGACATACCGTCTTTTGGACATTGAAATACACTTTCCTTGGAATTTCATATACACCTTTTTAGGACGCCTAACGAATAGTCTGCATTTCATACCTAGAGTTGTTTGGCTTTTATCCCAAACATTTAATTCCTTCTTTTTTAGCCAAAACCCTACAGCGGCGGCCTGCTAGTCCATGTATCGGTTAACATTGTTTCCCTCTATGGTAGAAATCTCATTTCTCTTCCAATACACTTTCACCTTTCGATTTCAAACAATATTTCTTCAGTCACTTATTACCAAATATTCTATTCTGTGACTTCGGTCACTTCATTCCATTCATCTCCATGATACACTACCTTCCTTCACTCCATGTGATATACCAGTTATCTTGTAACTCCTTGTGAACTAAGAGTTGTTTGGCCCTTACCCCAAACACCTAATTCCTCTCTTTTTCGATTTTCCAGTACAGTGATACAAGTGCTATACGCCCTCACTTGTCGGTTCATACCTGTTTACTCTTGGGTTCACGTTTTCACCCTTGTTGGAGTTCAAACAACATTATCCTTTGGTTCAAGACCATACATTGATCACATTTCTTACCACCTTCTGCCTCTAGTTCCTTGAACTACGAAGCTCTGAATTCCTCATTGCACTATGAGGCTACATAGGCATGAGGGCCCCAATCCTCACCGAACACTCTATCTATTTCCTTTCCTTTCCCCTTATTCTTTTGCGAGTAATCTTTAGATATAACACCTATTCGAGCGAGAACAATCAAAACGGTTCCCATGGAGTACCATGGATGTTTGGGGTGCTAATACCTTCCCCTTGCATAATCGACTTCCTTACCCAGTATCTCTTTCCCTCGGGTTTTATCAATGTTTTCCCTTCCCTTTGGGGATAAATAAAGTTCAATGGCGACTCTGTTGTATGTTAGAGCGTGCGATACGTTTGGGTATATTTCCGCTAGCTTCACTGCGTGCATGTGTTCAACATGAATGGGGTTGAGTTAACTCACTCAGGTGTGAATACAACAAATAAGTAAAAGAACTCCCTAGCATTGACTTTGTTGGAAATTTCCAGTCCAAAAATAGTGCATGCCAACAATTAGTGAAAATAACGCATGGTCGGGTTATGTATCAAAGAAGCGAGGTTACCCTCAAAATTATCAGTAGTCTTCCCTGTTAATGCCTCCCAGAATGGACTAATACCTTGGGATCAATCAACTTCTAACGATGTTTCATAAACTACACCTTCACCACGAAGGAAGTGAAACAAGTAAACAATTTTATTAAAATTATACTAATACTCATGATTAAACATTCGAGAACTAACTGTGCCTAAGATGCTAGCAGTGTTAGGGGAGGGGTTATAAATCAAAGAACTAAGGAATTCTAAGGTCAGTCTAACATATGTAGGGTCTCTACATGCAAGAAAATGTGTTAAACCTACCTTGTCTAGTATCCGATAAACACTATCAAATAATCCTAAATCACGTAGACAAGTGTCATCAGCATACCCGGTTGAGAGAATTTCTCGGTTCTATAGGGCTTCATATTTCTTCCTTTGCCTCTGACCAACTCTGCCTTCCCGAAAGATCACTCCATCAAAATCAACTTCTCCTCCTTGGGCCATTGTTAGAAATGTAGAGAAAGTTTGGTATGGATGAAGGTATGATAAGTTTGAATGTGGTGAAGATGGGGATGGTAAGGTTGGGTTTAAATAGAATGGAAGTGAAAGGTGAAATAATTGAAGGAATATGATAATTTTTTTTGGGAAGGTGGAAGACTTGAATGTGAGTGGTTGTATTATAATTATTAAGGAGTAAATGGGGTAGTTAGGGGTTCAGAATATAAAATAATGGAGTATATGGGAAGTTTTAAGGGTGTTGGCATGATTTTTCCGTTGTCAACTGCATGGCGGGTGCCATGCAGCTCGTGGCGAGCGCCACGAAGGCAAAATCCATTTTTACACTTGTTTTTGTGATTTTTGGTGTTGGGTTTGATCTTTTGGGCTTCTCAACTTTCTTTTTGGTCCTGCATCATGGTTAATGGTGCAAGAATTTTCGGCAAATATGAAAAAAAATCAAAGTTAGATAATAAGAATTTCAATTAAAATGCATTAAAAAATGTGAAAATTTCGTGGGTTGCCTCCCACGCAAGACTTTTGATTTACGTCATAAGGTCGACACACTTGGTAAACTCATTCTTTGGGCGGACTAGCGGGTGGCTTACTCAAGTTCCAGTTAGGATAACTTTCTATCATTTCATCACTGTGATAGTGTTTCAGCCTCTTCCCGTTTACTATAAATGGCCTGGTTGATTTACTCCAAATTTCTACTGCTCCAGACTGCATAACCTTTACTACTTCAAATGGTCCTGACCATCAGGAACGAAGTTTTCCTAAGAACAATCTTAGTCTGGAGTTAAAAAGGAGTACTAGTTTCCCTATATAAATTTTTCTTCTAGTAATACGATTATCATGCCATCTTTTTGTTCTCTCTTTGTAAATTTGGGCATTTTCATATGCGTTTAACCTTAGTTCGTCTAACTCGTGAATATCTAATATCCTTTTCCCTCCCGCGGCTCCGTAATTCATGTTTAGGGTCTTAATGGCCCAATAATCTTTATGCTCTAGCTCGACTGGTAGGTAACATGGTTTTCCATTTACGAGTTTGAATGGTGTTGTCCCTATGGGAATCTTATAGGTTATCCTATATGCCCACAGTGCTTTGTTTAACTTAGACGACCAATCTTTCCTAGAGGTTGCAACAGTCTTTTCTAGAATTCGTTTAATTTCTCTTTTGGAAACCTCTACCTGCCCACTTGTCTGGGGGTGATAAGGTGTAGCAATTCAGGGTTGCACCCCATACTTTTGTAAGAGCTTTTCGAATATCATAGAAATAAAATGTGGTCCCCATCACTTATGACTAACCTCGACACTCCAAACCACAGAAAGATATAATTTTTTTAACATTTTAATTACAACTCGTGCATCATTTATGGGAGAAGAAGTGACTTTTATCCATTTAGATACATAATCCACAACTACGAGTATGTATTTATTTCCCATTGAGGATGGAAAAGGACCCATGAAATCGATTCCCCACACATCAAAGACCTCTACCTCTAATATATTTCTCAAAGTAATTTCATATCGTCGGGAAATGTTTCCAGTGCATTAGCACCGATCACAATTCACGATCATAGCATGAACATCACGCCACATGATAGGCCAATAGAGGCCACCTTAAATAATCTTAGCGCGTGTTTTAGAAGTACTTGCGTGTCCTCCATAAGGAGAGGAACTCCAGTGGTTAATAACACTCTCGATTTCCTCCTCAGGGACACCACGACAAAAAAGGCCATCAGATCCTCTCTTGAAGAGAAGGGGTTCATCCTAATAAAAATGTTTCAGATCGTGGAAAAATTGCTTCTTTTGTTGGTAGGTCATATCAAGAGGTAGAACTTTAGCTACTATGTAGTTTACGTAGTCAGCATACCATGTTACACACTTGTGTACTAAGGCAGCTTCCTCTTTAGGTTTGCTCTCGACATTTGAGTATTTTTATTTAAGATAATCATGATAATAATTATCTCAAAAGGTTTTTGCTCGCCAAGTATATAACATGAAGTTTTCCTCTTTAGGTTAGTGCTCGACACTCTTGTGATAATCACTAGCGTCACACAAAATCTCAAATGTTTGAATCCAATCAGGAGGTTGCATGATAGGTGCAGAGATTAATGCTTGCTTAAGGAGATTAAACGATTCTAAGCATTTTTTGTCGAATATGAATTCAACTTCTTTCATCAGAATATCAGGTAATGGTTTAGTAATCTTAGTGAAGTCTTTTATTAAGCATCGGTAGAAATCGGCGTGTCCAAGAAAAATTCTAACTTCTCTAACTGTTTTAGGTGGTAGAAGATTTTCAATGACCTCAATTTTTGCTTTATCAACCTCAATTCCTCTTTCAAACACTATGTATCCAAGGGCTATGCCTTCCTTCACCATGAAGTGGCATTTTTCCCAATTAAGTACTAGTTGACATTAACGCACCTTTCCAACAGCTTTTCTAAGTTATCTAGGCATCATTCAAAATTGGATCCGCATATGGAGAAATCATCCATAAAGACATCGATGTTATCATCTAAGAAGTCTGCGAATATTTCCATCATACATCGCTGAAAGGTTGTAGGAGCGTTGCATAGTCCAAATGGAATTCGTCGGTAGGCAAAAGTTCCACAGGGACATGTGAAAGTAGTTTTCTCTTGTTCATCTGGATGAATTGGAATTTTGAAAAATCCTAAATAACCGTCTAAATAACATAAATAAGAGTGTCTAGCTAAACATACAAACATTTGATCAATGAACAGAAGGGGGAAATGGTCCTTCCGGGTTTCTTTGTTTAATTTCCTATAGTCTATACGCACACACGACATCTATTTTCTACTCGTTTGGCTACAAACTCTCCTTTTTCATTATTAACAATCATTAGCCCTCCCCTTTTAGGTATGACGTGCACTGGACTAACCCATTAAACTTCAGAGATTGGATAGATTATTCTAGCATCGATTAATTCAAGTACTTCTTTCCTAACCACATTGCTCATAATATGGTTAATCCTCCTCTGGTGTTCTCTAGAGGATTTTGAGTTCTCCTCGAGCATCATTTTATGCATACACAAAAAAGGGCTTATTCCCTTTAGATAAAGAATGTTGTATCCTAAGGCTGTAGGATATTTCTTCAATACAATCAAGAGTTTCTATGTTTCCTCTCTATTAAGATCAATGTTAACTATGATATGGCGATTAAGTCATTCATCAAGAAACCCATATCTTAGGTTTTTAAGTAATACCTTAAGTTCTACTGATGGCTGCTTAGGGCTTGCCATAAGATTTGGTGTAAGTGTTAAACACTCCCTAAGACTGTTATCTTGATAGGGTTTAAGGAATGTATCATCTTCTAATATAAGTGGTGTTGGAATCGATAGGAATTCAGGACTCTGAGGTGTTTCCGACTCCAGTTCTTTCAAACATTCATTAATAATATCCATAAAATAACATGTATCGTCTATTGTTGGGGCTTTAAGAAATTGGGAAAGAATAAACTCAATTTCCTCTTCTCCTAACTCAAATGGCAACTTCCCTCGTTTTACATCAATTATTGTACCGTTATGGCTAAGAAAGGTCTTCGTAAGATAATGGGTATATTAGAATCTTCCTTTATATCCATTACTATGAAGTCAGTAGGGATATAAAATTGACCAATTCGAATTGGAATATTTTCCAGTATTCCCACAAGATATTTAACTGAACGATCTGCTGATTAAAGTGACATTCTAGTAGGTCTTAAGTCTCCTAACTTAAGTTTTGCACAAATGGAAAGAGGCATTATACTGACACTAGCTCTGAGATCGCATAATGACTTGTCTATGACAAACTTGCCTATGACACAAGGGATAGAAAAACTAATAGGATCTTTCAATTTAGGTGGCATGTTGTTTTGGATAATGGCATTACACTCTGCAGTGAGTGCCATAGTCTCGTCTTCTTCAAGTTTATTTTTATTCGACGAGATCTCTTTTAGGAACTTAGCATATGAAGGCATTTGAGTAATGGCCTCAGTGAAAGGTATAATGACATGAAGTTGTTTTAGGAGCTCGATAAATTTCTTAAATTGACCCTTATTATTGGATTTGGCTAGTCTTTAAGGGTATGGTATCTTTGAAGGAGAATTGCCATCCAAGGCACAGCGGAATTTAAAATTTTCTCCATTTAGTGATCCTTACGAATGGGCATGATCAGTGATAGAATCGTTACCTCTTGTGGCGATTCAAACCTTTGGTGCAGATCTCTGATAATGATCAAAACCTTTGATACAGATCCACGGGGCGATCACGAACGTTGAACGATGACAACGTCTCTACTCAGTCCACACGAACGGATTCCTTCAATCGCAGTGCTAGCTGTTATGAATGAAGGCTTTGAGTGAGAGAAAGAGGGAAACAAAATTCCAAGTCTCTACTTGAATTTCTGTCTGAGTGGAATGGAGTTACAATGCTTCTACCCAAGGGGTTCTATTTATAGAACCACTTGTGTGGGCTTCAAGCCAAAAAGCCCACTTAAGTGCATTTTGGACCATATCTCATAATATGCCAAAATCACTTAAGTATTTGGTACCTTACCATATTTCGTCTCCCACTTAAGTGCACCGTACCTTACGGTGTTCCTTAATTATTCTATCTCTCATCAATCCATCCTTTGTGTGTGACCCTATAGGTTTTCGCGGCGTTGGCAATTATATTAAATCACGCATTTAACATAATAAACAGTGAGCGGTATCTAGCAACACATCACTGCTACCCAAGTCACGAAAATGTCATGTGATCTGACAAAACCTCCTGTGATAATAATTATGTGTATAATTACCCCTTTGCCCTTATGTCTATATTGAACACAAGGTATAGACCGTGTCACCCTTGTCCAGTTCAATATTGGGCCCATAGACATTTATCCTGTTAAGCAGGATTGGCAAATTCCATCTAGGACACTCATGTCCCTCAGCATGCTTCGTGGAGTACTCATCAACTATCTTTATGGTCATCCAGTTACGGATGACGTTGGATCAGTAATAAGGCACTCAACTCTACATCTAGGATCCATAGTGGTTTCAGGTCGAAGAGTGGTATACACTATTATCACCATGAGAATAACTTATGACACTTTGCATAACTTTCTATATAGTATTCTCATAGCAGGTCAATCCGGTATAAATATTACTCCTAATATTCATACCTACGTTTAAGACTTGATAACTCTTTATCCATGATCCATGAGATGTGATCATCAGTCTACAAACATAATAGTCTTAATGCTTTAATGTTATCCCACTTCACATTAAAGCTCGACTACGGATACTTTAAGAACAGTGCCCTTATGTTTAATGTGTTCTCATGATTAAGTCACACTTAATACATTAAACGGACTATCTATCCTAGGGACTTTATTAATCAACCATAATAAAGAAAATGCCTTTTATTATTAATAAATAATTCGATACAAGTACCAAAAAATATTGGCCTCTAGGGCTTACACCAACAATCTTAGGTTTATAGGGAGGTGGAGGTACGTATGGTTTCTCTTTCTCAACAACCTCCCCAATAGTAGGTGTAGTCTACTCATAAGTTGTTTTTCCCACTTGATCTCCCTCAGTTACCTTTTTCAGGTGTCTCATCTACTCTCATCTACATCGCATGGCTTTCAACTCTTGGGTCTACGGACCCATCCAACTATGTCCCACTTTGTAGTGTGATAGCATTTGCATGGCCTTTAGGGTTTGGTTGAGTTTGTCATGGAAATGTGCCAGCAGGAGCAGCAATGGTCGCTTGTTGCTAAGCTACTTGAGTTATTTGAGTTTTAAGCATCTTGTTATGAGTAACCATGGCATCAACCTTGGTTGCCAATTGTTTCACCAGCTTGTAGGTATGAACACTTTGGTTCATGAATTATTTGTTCTTCTAGGTTTGGGATGCAATAAAGTTTTCCATCATAAGTTATAAGTTTGACTTTCTAGGAGCAGAAGGAGGAGTAGGGCCTTCTTTTTGGAAATTTTGAGAGTTAGAAGGTGGAGGACTTGGTGCAAACAATGCATTATTGTTCTTGTAGGAAAAATTAGGATGGTTCCTCTATCCAAGATTATAGGTATTGGAATAATGATTTCCTTGTGCATAATTGAATTGGTCTAGCGTAGTTCTAGTCAAGATATGGCAATCATTGCCCATATGTCCTTGGACTTCACAAGTTTCGCAGTTTGGGGCTACAACAGCTACAATGGCTGGAGTGGTTATAGTTAAATTATTGATCTTTTGGGCAAGTGCCTCGACTTTAGCATTTACATGATCAAATCCATTGACTTCGAATATTCCTCCCTTCTGTTGGGTTTTCTCGACTTGAACTCTTTCAGCTCCCCATTGGTAATGATTATGGGCCTTTTGTTTTATAAGTTGGTAGGCTTCCTCGAAGGGTTTGTTCATTAAGGCTCCTCCAGCAGCAACATTTATTGTCATTCCGGTGTTGTATAGTAGACCATTGTAGAAAGTATGAATGGTAACCGATTGTTCTAATATGTGATAAGGACATAGTCTTATCATATATTTAGATCTTTCCCAAGCATCAAAAAGTGATTCTCCTTCGATCTGTCTAAACATAGTTATATGATCTCTTACAACTATCATTTTTCTTGGTGGAAAATATCTGGATAAGATTACTCTCTTGAGTTCATTCCAAGTGGTGATTGATTTTGCGGGTAGAGACTATAACCATGCTCTGGCTCTATATCTTAAGGAAAATGGAAATAAACATAGTCTAATAGCTTCTGGATTTGCACCACTACTCTTTAATGTGTCTGCATACTGTACAAACATTGATAAATGAAAATTTGGATCCTCAGTGGGATTTGTAGAGAACTGGTTATGTTGCACAATTTGCACTAGAGATGGTTTCAATTCAAAAACGTTCGCTTGGATTGCAGGTGGAGCAATGTTTGAGTGCGGTTCTTCCTAAGACAGAACTGCATAGTCCTTGAGTAAACGGTTATCAGCTTCAGCAATGGGTTAAAATATGGCTCTAAGTTCACGTATTCGGCGTTTTAGATGAATGCAATGCTCAATTTCATGAATTTCTGCTTAAAATTAAAAAATTTGAACTTGCACAAAACTACAATATAACTTGGATGCTAAAAATCTAATAAAACCACCTATTTATAGTGTTACAAGTGTAGAAAGTGAGCTCAAAACGTGTGGAAGTCGTGGGAGGAAAACATGGTGTAATGGGGGAAGAATGGGCATTTTATGTTGCTATTTTTTAGGACACGAAGTGCATGGAGAGCGCCATCCACTATGGCGGTCACCACAAGTGAAATTTGAAGATCGTGGCTGGCTGGCAATGTGTGGCGGGTGCCATGGGCCTTTGACTCCATCTCTTTGCTCATTTTCTCTCTTTGGTGGACCCCATAACTACCTAGTCATGGCTAGTACCATGGAAGGCATCATGGAGGTTGCCACTAGTGTATTGTTTCCATATTTTCTCAATTTTGCGTCATTTCCATCTGGCTTCTTCGTGCATTGACTTCCATTTGTAAAGTAACTGAAACATACACAAACTACCAGCATAACACTTCAAAATATGGTACAATGACACTAAAACGTATGCAAATAGAGTCAAAATGAACTATGTATTTTAGTGTTATCAGTTAGAATTTGAATTTTGAGCCTTATATCATTTGTTTCAAAATATGTGAACCAGACCACCTTACAACCTTCAAAAGACCTAATTGAAGAAAGATTCTTTTGGAAGCATACTCAACGAGGTTATGTTAACCGGAATCCTAAGATATTTGCTAATCATTTGTATTGGTATAAATTTCTTGTATCATTGTTTCACACTTTGAATAAACCATTGATGCAATCATTGTACATCACATCATTTGAATAAGGATGTTGATTTCAAAACTTGCATAAGCATTGCATTAAAATTACCATTTTGAATAAACAATTTTATATGCAATTCAACACTTAGCATCAGGGAAGTTCCAACAATGAACAATCAGCAAGGAATTTGATCATTTGTAAAGGACCCAAGTAGGGGCAAACCATCTAAATACCCTATTGAACAGAGGCAAGCAGTCAAAAGACACTATGGTAAGGGGAAAATCCCTCAAAAGATCAGTCAACCAAGGAAAATCATCTCAAGATTCATCCAATTTGGTGCAATCACTTCAAGAGCATAGTGAAGCCGGTCTCCAAGAATTAGTTGATCAGGGGCATCCCGCTTCAAAATCCCAGATACTGGGATAATCCATCTCGAGGTCGGGCTATGGAAAGCTGCTTCCAAATGTCCATTTGATGCGAATTTCTTTAGATACCCAACAGACCGGGGCAAGGTAGGCTACAAACGAACAAGTCCTCTCCATATTTTCAAGTTGTTCAAGCGAAATTCTACCGTACATAAACAAATATCGTGTTCAAAACGAGTGTCAGGAATTATGCTAGCACAACATCATCTTGACGGGAAACTTCTTGAAAGAACCTTTCTTGATCTTAACCATTCAAACATTCAGGGCATCCTCATGAGTTGTCATCAATCATGTTTGCATGAATTAGCATACTCTTGCATTAGATCATGCATTTCATCTTGTGCATGTATATCGTCACCCATATATCATAAAATCCAACCTTGTTTGGTACCTTAAACTCCAATTCTCGTCTGGTGGCCACTTTTCAAATCCAGTTCTCGTCTGGAAGTTAATATTGGAATCCAGTTCCCGTCTGGTAGTTAAGTTTTCAAAACCAGTTCCCGTCTGGTAGTTAAGTTTACAAAATCAGTTATCGGCTGGTAGTTAGCCCTGCTCTAGTCTGGAAGCTTAATTCTCAAGTCAGTTCTCATTTGACCGCCTTTTTCCAGTTCTCGTCTGGTAGTCGGTTCTCGTCTGACGGTTAATCAAATCCAGTTCTCGTCTAGAAGTTGAGTTTCCAAATCCAGTTCACGTCTGGTAGCCTATCTTTTTAACCAGTTCTTGTATGGTAACATTTATTAAAGTCAGTTCTCGTCTGGTTGTTGTCATTTTTACCAGTTCCCGTCTAGCAGTCCATTTTCAAGTCAGTTTTCGTCTGACAGTTCAACTTAAAAGTCCAAAATTCATTTGGCAAACAAGTTCATTAACCCATTGTAAGTATTGACCATGCATATCATCTCAATAAATCATCGTCATGTATTAATCATGTCGCTTCCCTCAAGCATATCATGCAATGCATATGCATATTGTATATCATGCATAGAGGATACATGCATAAGCCTAAGCCAAGATTCAACGACCACTCATGGAAATTCAGTGTAATCCTTAGCAGAATCAAGATTCAAGAGTTATTCTCAAGGGTAGACTTAGCTCTTTTCTTTAGTATAAATTACAAGTTATTCAGAAGTCAGTCAGTAGTATTGTTGATCTTCAAGATGAGGTTCTTCCCCAGTAAAATGATTGATATTACCCGAAGTGAGCTCTAGGGTCAATGGAATTTCTACTTGGTTTCCCCAGTAGACATTTCCCCACAGAGTTCCCATTAAAGATTTCTCCATCAAAGTCTCGTGAGCTCCACAAGCGAGTCTCATTTCAACAAGATTTCCAAGATGGTATCCAAAGCAATGTTATCCTTAGGAAGTATCTTTGAAGTATTTGTCTAAGATATACATCTCTTAACCAGGCTATCTTAGATAACAGTCTCCCCAGCAAGTCTAATTGGTAGGAGTTTCCCAACAGACCAGATTCATTGAATATTCTCATTACATCTCTAGCAAGTCTCTTGGGCATTTATTCCCCCTCTGGAGTCTTTTATATATCCCTAAAAAATTTTTCCAGTCAAGAGAAGTTGAATGCAATGGTTTCATCCAAGAGCAGTTGTATACATTATTTGCATATATTAGCTTTAGCCAAGAGCAGATGGATACTATATTTGCACAACTTTGCTTTCAACCAAGAGTAGCTGGATTTAAGGCCTTCAACCAAGAGTAGTTGGATGTGATTAGCTTCAGCCAAGAGCAGCTGAATATGAGGTCTTCAACCAAGAGTAGCTGAATATGATCATTTCTTCCCTAGGAAAGTCTACCTTCAGCAAAGAACGACTGGACTTAACTTTGATGAGTACATCTATCTTGAATGAAGGGCGTTTGAATATGATGTTACTAATAATCTATCTCCACAAGGAAATTGTTTTGATATGATTACATCCCTCAACAATCACATTTGGATATGGCTTATACATCCCCTGAAGAGTTGTATAACATGTTTACATGTTTGTTATAGTCCAACGTCAACAAGGAGCAACGAAGCATGATCTTTCAACATTAGAAATATTTGTGTCAGTCAAGAGCATTGGACAAGATTTTCTACCCCCCATGAGAGTCTATTGACAGTTAAGAGCAGTTGGACATGATTTTCTAATCTTTTAAGGAGCCTACCTTCAGTCAAAAGCAACTTGTCGTACCCCAAAAAATTTCATCCCCTTTTTACCTTTCATCTGACCGTTAACTTAAGATTCATATTTACTCATGCATGCCTCACTCATGTGCATCATTCACTCATATTAAGACTTTCTCGCAAACATCATAGATTCAAAGCTCAAAGTTGGTTTACTTGACCTTGTGGGATTACATCTTGGCCTTTCATTCATGCCTAAACCCTAGTTTGCTTGGCTCTTTGTCTTGGATGGAATTTTCTGATCCCTAAAACCCTAAATCATTGGGGAAAGATGTCTTACTATGCCTACATGGTGGGTATTTCAGTTGACTCAAGCCTTGGCTCATGCATTCATATGTGCAGATGGTCAAGGATGACTGATTCGCTCAAGTGTTGGTTCCATTGATTCATTCATTGTTGCCTAAGCATCAACCATTGTCTTGTTTGCATTACACGTCATGTGAAAACCCTAATTCAAGACTCATAGTTGACTTTGGTCAACTATTGACTTTTTGGTCAACTGATTGACCAAACTCAACCATCCATTTATAGGTCCATTGGATTTTTCCATTTACATTTGGTTCGAGTCATGCATTCGGATTAGCAAACATTGATTTTTGTCAACCATTAATTTCATTATTTTTAGGAACCTATCCATTTAGTTTGAAATACATTTTTTTTATCGTTTCAAACTTGTTGTCACCATTTCAAGATTAGCAATTACAATTCCATTTAAATTCTTTTTAGGTTCATGAATTTTTGTTAATATCCATTTAAATTTTGCTAATACTTAAGATCCATATTCAAACAAGTTTTTAACTTTTAAAAGTTTTCCAAAAAAAGAGTCAAATAACAAATATTCATGACCAATCTTCATTTTTTAAACTTACAACTTGTTTCCATTTCAATTACAACTTTCAACCCATTTTATATTTTCATTTCATTCAAAATCCAATCTTAAACTGATTCTTCCAACATTCCATTTCACTTTACATTTTACATGAACCAAATTCAAATTCACCGATTTCAAACCAAATTACATTACATTTCCAATTCCAAAACATTCCAATCTTATACATTCATTTCAAGTAAAAATCATTTCAAAGTCAATTTACCATTTCAAGTTAACCGTTTTTAAGTTTATACCACATCTAAAAGCATTCTATTTATAGTGGATTCATTAATTCTTAAATTCCATATTCAGGAAGCTTTTAACAATTTTTTATGTTTTTTCCCAAAATCAATGCAAATATAATATCAATTCTATTTCAATCATTTCATGAAACTTCAAAATTTCCATAACATTCAAGCATTAAATACAAGATTCAATGCACAACTTCAATCTCAATTCTATACAATAATAATTCCCTAACTCAGTTCCATGATTCACATCCCATACTAACTCCATTCCATAAACATGTCATTACAATACCAAAATAAATCCATAATACCTATTGATCTAATCCTAAACAAGTGAGTCAATCCACATAACATACTATGTCCAAGCTCCAACAGCAAGTATGGCCCTCCAATTGCAGCATAAAGCATACTGAAGGATTCAACAAAACCGGATCAGCTCCTAACCTGCAAAAAACCAACAACATCATGTTTCTTCATCACTACATAAGCCCTATGTAAATCAATTGAGACCAACCCGCACCACATTCAACCATGGATCAAATTGCACCGTAACAATTAATATATTAACTCATCACAAGTAAAAAAACAAGTAAATAATTAACACCAAATTTAGTCTGGCATGCTAACAAGTATTAATCCTAACCCTATTAACATGATTTCCAATTAGAGGGAACTGAACTGGACGAATCGACCTCCCAATTATTGGTTTCACTAAGCATTTGTTCAACAAGCAGCATTAACTTAACAAAATTTCACTACAGCATAAAACTCAGCTTTCATCATTTCAAATTAATCTAACAAAGCAATTATCAATATCCATCTTTATCATAAACAAAGGCTAACGTAAACTTAACTACCGAAGTTTTAGTTTCACCAACTTTTCCCCTAACCGTTTCTGACAGAACAATCCAGCTGTATTTGAAAGAAATAATTAAGCATTCATCCAAAATTATTACATAGCATAAAGATCCATTTTAAAACAAGATTCTAACAGCCAATCAGTTTTTCATTCCACTGTAAGTGAGATGCAGTAGCAGTAATTCGAATTTCAGACTAAAATCAAAATCCAAGCTAAAACCAAATGCAAACCATATTAATTTCATTAAATATTAATTTAATCACATTCCAATTTGAATTTTAGTTTACATTTGATAACTACCTTACAAAATAACTAACAAAACTATTAACTCCATAACTAACTGCACTCAACTAATAATAGAAAATCCTTTAACCAATTCAATTTCTAACTAATCTAACAGAGTAGCAGAAATCCACATTTCAAGATAATTTAAGTTGGATTTCATTAGCATTTGTAACTAATTAAAACTAAATTTCTAACTAACTCTGAATTTGAGATGAATTTGAGACGAATTTCATAATTGAATTGCATTGTTATATATACCTCTAAATTCCATCACAAATAGGGCTTCTTCATCATTCTGCAACCACCATTCTTCATCTCTTTTCACTCTTCCTCTTCATCCTTCATTCTGTTTCAACCTTGAATAACGATTCTGCATCCTTCTCACATCCTCACAACAACTCACCAGAATCACCATCTTCACTCTGCGTCACAACAACAAGCAAGAGCATCAAGAAGAAGAAACAAATAATATGTAGAAACTATCTTAACCACTCAAACAGAAGCACAAAGCAAGCATATTTGGAGGAGAAATAGAAGGAATTGAAACGGAGAAGAGAAAAGCCTCGGTACCTATTCGTGTCAAAGCTTTAATTCATTAATTCCGGGACTATTATTCTTCATCTTCTTCTCGGTTCAAGCTCGTGCGTGGATGCCGAAAGGGGGAAAAACCTGCAGAACTTCATCATTCATCAATTCCCCGTGCCGTGTTCGTGAAACAACTCCCTGCATAAAAACTGCACTCTCCCTTCCTCATTATCGACTCATCCTGCAATATTCATCAGCATCTTCATGATCCATTTTTCAATTCACGACCTCGCTACAATTCTCAATTATGAAATTCACGCAATGATTTAATCAAGCGACGAATACCGATACAGTAACAAGGAATCGGAGAAGAAGAAATGAAGCCAAACCAGAGGAAAAAGGAAAAGAATTCAATACCTGTAGCTAACACGTCAGCACTTCGATTCAGTATGTTTTCTCATTCCAATTCCATTCGCACTATGTTTCGGTTCCGTTTCCCCTCTACAGCGCGTGCACACATCGATAAACTGATCTGGATGTTGAAATGGATTGAATGTCGGAGCTTGTTTCTTCATCTCGTCTCTGCTCCGATTTCGAAGGCGCGGCGCAAAGCTGAAACATGGTGAAGCATTCCAAGAGGCACATCATCTTCTGGATGGAGAACGTATAGCTCAGTAGGTTTAGTTTGTTTGATTAGGAATATTTAGATAAAAAAACATGCCTCTTACCCTTATCCAAAGAATAAATTTTTTTTGACAAAAATACTCTCATATGTATATTTTTCAAAAATTGAAGTTTTTTCCATTTGCATTTGAAGACTTCCGGAAAAGAACATTTTGGCATTTTTTGGTATTGTAAACCGGAACACTAAGAGTAAGTCTTCCGATTCACAAAACGTATACCGGAATAATTCTCCAAAGTCTTCCGATTCGCTGCATTTTTGGGGCATTGAATCGGAAGTCTTTTAGAAAGTCTTCCGGTTTGTAAGTGTATGTAATGAAACTCTTTCTTAAAGACTTCCGATTTGGATGAACTAAACCGGAACTCTGTTAAGAAGTGTTCCGGTAGTCAACCTTGTTTTTTTCCACATCGGAATTCTTCTTTGAAGTGTTCCGGTGCGTTTTTTTTTTTTTTTTTTTTTAATTTTTTGTATTTTTAATTATTTTGTTATAATATTTTTTTGTAGTGGTTCGAAGACAAGATGCAGATGGTAGGATTTCAGATCGCAGTTTAGGTCGGGGCGCATCTTCATCTGCAGCAGAGCCGGCTGGATATCCAGGAGGGTCGTACAATACGTCTCTTTTGGTGAAGTACGAGCATCATGTTGCTCGCCATTTATGGTTTGGTGAGGTAAATAAACGTGATATGTGTGAAAATGAATAGTATTTGAATATTTTATATTGTGTTTTCTAATATGTGTTTTAATTGTTTTTAGGAAAGAGGTCCAAAGAAAGAGTTAAAGGTTGCTGGACACGGACTAAAGTTGACATCTAGGGTTCCACTAGCTCTTCCACAACATGTGAAGAGTTGGGTATCTAGATCTGGTTTATCTTCACTTCAGAGAACTAGTCTGAACAAGATAGACACAAATCTGGTCTCTGCATTCGTGGAAATATGGCATCTAGAAACATCTTCATTTTACATGCCGTTTGGTGAAATGAGCGTTACTTTGGATGACGTCTCATGTCTGCTTCACTTGTCCATCAGGGGTGTCTTCTGGAGTCCTCAGGATGTCACGGAAGAGGTTGTTGTTGAACTTGTTGTTGATTGCTTAGGAGTTGTCATACCCCAAAATTTACCCATCATTTTTCCTGAAAAAAAAAAAAAAAAAAAAAAAAAAAAAAAAAAAAAACGAAAAAAGAAAAAAAAAATTTAATTAATTAATTAATTAATTAATTAATTAATTAAATAATTAAAATAAATAAATAAATAAAATATAACAAATTATTTTGGACTTGGGTCTCCCTCATTCCAAGCCCATTACCCACAAAATTAGTCTATAAATACTGAAGTTTCAGTAGAGGAAAAGGACTGGGAGTTAGACTTAGAGTTTACACTGGGAGATTCACTGGAGAAAGAAGGAAGAGAAGCAAAACACTCTGAGGTTTCCTTGGAACAAAACCTTGAGGAAAAAGAAAGAGAGAGAACAGAGAAGGACGGATAGAAACTTTGGCATAGGAACTCTGCCAACCGGAGAATTCAGAATAAAGAAACCCTGAAGGCAGCTCATCCGCCCCGAAGCCATCGCCGCCCAATTCCCGCCGCCTAACTCATTCCGATACCACAAGTGGTCAATCCCTTCAACCTTGAATTGGCAAACAGGTTTGCGTATCTCTATTGTTTATACTTTCAATTGGCCATATCTACACATATAATGCATCATGATTAAATGTTGATATATAATTTGCTTTCGTATGTGAATTTAAATATGCCTGAATACCCTGAATGTTTGACCATGCTGTTCCTGTGATAAAATGCCATAAAGTTCAAGGTTCCTAACATGGGGCTGTTTTTCTCAAAATTCAAAATCCGTGGCCGTTCGCCTGGCCTTCGCTAGGCGAGGCAGAGGCGAACGAGACAGTACCTGATTTTTCTAGTCTGTTTTTTTTTTATGTTTTTATCATAGCCATGCATTATTCATCCTATCCTATTTACTGTTGCGATATTTTTCCGGTGTAATCTTCGATTGCACCCTGATTTGGTATTCTGACATGTTTCTTTTTGAGCTTCGAAAAGGTTCACATATCCCAGGAAAAGGTTATTGGCTAGGTATTCCACTTTATTTGTGGGATACCCTTGTGGAGTTTTCACCCTAAATTACCTAATTAATTTTGATGTATTAATTTTAATGTATTAATTTTAATGTATTAATTTTAATGTATTAATTTTAATGTATTAATTTTAATGTATTAATTCTAATGTGGGAGAATTCCTCCTAATCACCTAATTAATTGTAAAACTTTGCCTTTGAATAAGTGATCTTGGACCTCTCTTTGTTGCCTTACGATTACGATATTACGGTCATGTCCCGCGAATGTGGGGATACCCTTAGCAAAGACCCTTCGGTTAAATCATCATAAAATAAATTATAGTCCCTCGGATGTTGCCTTCGAATATACAACTTTGTCCCTCGATGACCCTCCGATGTTGCCTACGATTAAATGATGATAGTCCCTTCGAATGCTAAGGTATCCTCATAACTATTGCCTTCAATGACCAATCGATGACCCTACGATGACCCTTTTACATCCAAAGGATAAAACTACTTATTTCTCAATAATAAGGACAGTTTTACCCTCATAAGGATAGGAAATGCCCGTAAAGACCTTGGGTCGGTATAACTCTTAATTGCTGGCTCACAACTTAAAACACTTTTTCGCACCTCACACCTTTCAAAATACCTTTAGAAAATCACCACTTGGTATACATTCATACTAGAATCATTACCGAGTTATATTTTTCTAAACAATTTTCAAAACTAAACGAGATAACCACTTTGTATACATTCATACAAGAATCATTACAAAGTTAAATTCTCTTTTCAAAACAATTTTCCAAACAATTCACAAACACTTTTTTTAGACAAAAATAATATAAGTGATCGAGCAATTAAGAGCCCATGGATAACCATGGATACAAAGGGTGCTAACACCTTCCCTTTGTATAATGTACCTCCCGAACCCAAAATCTAAATTAAGGTCTTTCCTGTTCTTTTCCACCTTTCCTTATTGGATAAAAGAAAAGTCGGTGGCGACTCTTGCTAACCGCGACATTGCGATTAAAACCACAAAAAGTCCAGTTCACCGTATGACAGAACTGGCGACTCTGCTGGGGAATATTTAAAAAGAGAGGTTACCTTAAAAACAAGATCACTTATTCAATTTGTCTGATTTATTTTTAAGGGATTGCTTGGGTATGTTATGCTTGAGTGAAAGATCCTACACCCGGATCTAGTGTACCTTAGGTAAGTAGCAAGAGATCATCGCGACTGTCCGGCGTATACTGGAATGGTCAAAATGATGGCTACGGTTAATGTGGCACTTTGGATGTCCTGATGTTCCTCATGTTAGTTGAGGAAATATTTGGCATTCGCGTGGTGTCATAAAAGCATTAACCAGACCTTTAGAACCCTAATTGACTCATCCTGGCCATTAGAAAGTAGTGAGATAACTGGCTTCGGTTCCGACTGGAGTTGGTTGAGACTCGATACTACACTCTTTGAGATTGGACTTTAGGGAAGCTTCGGTCAACCACTTGGTGTTGCACTGAAGTGGACTTAAGGAAAGGTCAATGATTTGAGATCCTTCTAGAACCCGGTTACTATTCTAAGACAGGTTGAACCCACCAAACTTCAGTGGGGAGGGTACTTACCTATGGAACTCATGCAAGCCTTAAAACCTAGGAATGATTGTTGTATGACTTGCTTATGCTTGTTATTTGTTTAATATCATAATATCATAACATCATAACATCATAACATCATAACATCATAACATTATGACATTGCACTAATCACTTCGAGGACTTAGGGATTTAACTTGGCTCTATTTTGTAAGGCTATGGCTCCCAGGAAGACTATCCGGATAAATTTTGTAGTCATCTCTCCTCAACTCAAGGATTTAGTGTCAGAACTTCCTGATCAGGCTCAGTTCGTCAAAAAGCATGGTTCTCTCCTCAATTTGGTTACCACTGGTTTCAAAGAAGATATGATGAGAGTCCTATTCCAGTTCTTCGATCCTAAACATCATTGTTTCACATTCCCAGATTATCAGTTGGTGCCCACATTAGAAGAATTTTCCCAGCTGCTTGGGATGCCTATTCTTGATCAAATACCTTTCAGTGGTTTAGAAAAGATTCCGAGGTCCGAAAAAGTTGCCGCAGCTTTACACATGACAAAGTCAGATATTGAAGCTAATTGGGTAACAAGAAGTGGAGTTAAGGGTTTACTTGCCAAATTTCTGATGAATAAGGCCCGAGAATTCTTAAAAGTCATGAATGTCCATGCTTTCGAGGAGATTCTAGCATTACTAATCTATGGTTTGGTGTTATTCCCTAATCCAGATCAATTCATAGATATGAATGCTATTCAGATATTTCTCGCTCGTAACCCTGTGCCTACCTTGCTCGGCGACATTCTGCATTCCCTTCACACTCGTACTATGAAGAGGCAAGGGACTCTCATGTGCTGCATACCTTTATTATCCAGGTGGTTTATTTCGCACCTTCCTCAGTCAGTCTTGAAGAATGAGCAAAGTTTGAGATGGTCTCAAAGGATAATGTCGCTCTCCCACTCAGACATCCGTTGGTGTCCTCATTTCAAAGAAAACAATATCATCATTGACCGTTGTGGAGAATTCCCTAATGTACCACTCATGGGGATAAGAGGAGGTATTACTTATAATCCTGCTTTAGCCCTACGTCAGTTTGGTTGTGCTCGAAGAGATGGTCCACATGAAATAATTATACAAGGCACGGTGTTTGACTATGATAACGATTCCCAAGGTCTCCGTCAAAGATTTGTGCGAGCTTGGGGCATGGTGAAAAGAAGTACTTTAGGACAGAAAAACTCTATTCCTATGGAACCTTATCTCAGATGGGTCCGCACAAGAGCTCGTGAACTTGTCATGCCATATCTGGCAGTCGGACCACTGATTGTTGAACCAGAAGCTGAAGGAGGTACTCCTCAGATCGTTCCTTATCCAGATATGCCTACCGATGTTGAAGAGTTAAAGAAGTCCTGGATCCAGTTGAGAGAGGAAAGGGATACTTTTGAAGCCCAGTTCTGTGCTACAAGGAAGAAGGTGTTAGAGCTCACCGGCCAGCTTAATGAGGAACGAAGACTCAATACATATCTTCGCCCAAAAAGAAGCCGTCCCTGGGAGACCTGAGCTTTTATTGTATTTTACTTCTTATTATAATGAATATTAATCAAATATTATTAATAAAAGTGGCTTTCTTTTTTGGTAGTTTATGCAAAATTAAATTCCAAAAGTCCTTGAAAACATTTCATACATTGCATAGCATAACATGACATTGCATAACAGGTACTCTAAAAGGATCAGTATTCTCACGGTTTTCCTTCAAACAGAAAAATGGACCTCGAACAAACTGTCAAAGATCTCCAGGCTCAGAATGCTCAACTCCAGGAGATGATCTTGAACTTATCCAAGGGGCAGGAGGAACTAAAGACTCTCTTGCTCAAGAAGAAAAAGGACAAGAAATCTGTGAGGCACATTAACCCGGGAAGAAGGCAGTTTACGAAGATCAATATGACTTTAGCACAAGCACTGCAGGGTATGCTAAAAGTAAATTTAATTACCCTCAGAGATCCTCCTGCAAAACCCAACACTACTTCTCCTCGTTATAATCCCAACGCCAGGTGTGCCTATCACTCCGATAGCCCCGGGCATGATACGAATGATTGCTGGTCGCTGAAGAACAAGATTCAGGATATGATCGACGCTGGGGAATTTGAATTTGATCCTCTGGATATTCCTAATGTCATCACTGCTCCTATGCCCGATCATGACAAGACTGTTAATGCTGTAGAAGATGTGAATAGCGATTGCAACTTGGATAATTGGAAGGCTGAAGACACTATTCCAACTTCCTTTAGTCAGGAGTAATTGTTTGTTGTTTATTCAATGTATCAAATTTGGTTAAATGTTTTGTCATTCTCATAAGCATATTCATATTCAATAAATCAATGGACTTTTTGCATTCAAATATTGCGCTCTTTATCTTTCCTGTCATTTTTCAAATAAGCTATGCTTTCTTGCACACACTCACGTAACAAATTGCGTATCCACATCCACTCTGGATCCTGTTGATAATAGTTCTGCTACTGTTCATTATGACTTCGAAAATCCGATCTACCAAGCCGAAGATGGAAGTGAGGAAGATTGTGAAGTACCTGAAGAACTTGCCAGACTGTTACTGAAAGAAGAAAGGACTATACAGCCGCATGAGGAGTCAATTGAAACTGTCGATCTGAGTACTAAAAATAGACAAGAAAGAAAGTCAGAAGCCTCTTGGGGCACTTGAATTACATTGCCCGGTTTATATCCTACTTGACTGCTACTTGCAAACCTATCTTCAAATTACTGAGGACAGTCAAGAGATGATGAATGTCAGGAAACTTTTGATAAAATCAAGAAGTGTCTCCAAGAACCTCCAATTCTGACACCACCAGTTGAAGGAAGACCTCTAATCATGTATTTGACCGTGTTAGAAAATCCAATGAGGTGTGTTGGGGCAACATGACGAGTCTGGTCGAAAAGAGCATGCCATATACCGCCTTAGCAAAAGGTACCGACTGTGAAACAAGATACTCATAGCTCGAGAAAGCTTGCTGCGCTTTGGCTTGGGCTGCTCGCCGACTAAGACAGTACATGTTGAATCATACCACTTTATTGATTTCTAAGATGGGTTCTATCAAATATCTATTCGAGAAACTTGTTGTCTCCTGAAAGAGTTATCACTGATAATAGTGCTAATTTGAACAACAAGATGGTTACTGCACTCTGCACGCGGTTCAAAATAAAACACTCTAATTCTTCTCCGTACCGGCCAAGGATGAACGGCGCCGTGGAGGCTGCTAACAATGTCCAGAAGCTTATACAAAAGATGACAGTAATGTACAAAGACTGGCATGAGATGTTACCATTTGCTTTTCATGACTATCGCACTTCAGTACGCACTTCGACAAGGGCAGCTCCGTTCTCTTTAGTCTATGGAATGGAAGCCATCTTACCAGTGGAAGTTCAGATTCCCTCGCTAAGAATCATGAAAGAGGCGGGCTTAGATGAAGAGGAACGGATTCAGACTCGACTCGATCAGATAAATTTGATTGAAGAGACTCGCGGCTGTTTGTCATAGGCAGATATATCAGAAACGCATGACCCAGGCATTCAACGAAAGGGTCAAGCGACAAGTGTATCAAATTGGCGACTTGGTAATCAAGCGTATCGTGCTACCGCAAACTGATCCCAGAGGCAAATGGACTCCCACGTACAAAGGGCCATTTGTAGTTAGGAAGGTATTCTCTGGTGGAGCCATGATACTTGCTACAGTGGATGGCGAAGATTTCCCGCATCCCGTGAACGCGGACATAGTTAAAAAATACTACGCATGAAAAAGACCCGCTAGATCGACGTATCTAGGCAAAAGTAAGGGCATCCCGGCGAACCAAAAGGGTTCGGGCAAAAATTAGGGATATATATAAAAAAATGTACACCCGGCAAGTCGAAAACCTGAAAAGGTGGCTTGGGCAAAAAAGGGTATCCTGGTGGACTGAAAACCTGAAAAGGCGGTCCAGGCAAAAATTAGGGATTAAAGCGTATGACTATGTCCCGTTCTCAGTCAACTTTCATCCAAGTTCAAGGGACTGACCAAGCCAATCACTTCTATCCGACAGCAGGGGATGAGATGCTTGAAGACATAATGGCAGTAGTAGACTTAAAATCAATAGGACTTTTTCTGCATAGCTTTCTCTTTGTTTTTGACAATTTCCTCTTACTAGGATTTCTGTCTCCTTGTACACAATTTGCCTGTTTATAGGCCTTCTTTCAAAAATCAATACAACCCTCTTTCAAAAAAGATGCTTTGTTTTTTACTTTTCTGTTTTGGTTGCGTAAATGTCCATTGATTTAATTTGAATTAATATGTGCATTTGAATATGACCAATGTTTACCAAAATACATGCATAGAATAGCAATAGCAATTACTACCCTACTTCAGGATCAAGGAAAAGGTCTAATCATGCTTCCAATGAATCCACTACCAATTCTCTCCCCCCAGCAAGCCTGTTTTTTTCCCCAGAAGAAGTTGGCAGTATTCCCCGGCACAGCCAGCTATTCCCCAACAGAGGTCGGCATCATCAGACAGATTGATCATCTCATCCATCCCCAGCCAGGCTCTGTTGAATATCTCTACCATCAGACAGAAATCAGAACCCCCAGCCGAGAGAGGGTCCTCAACACGAATATCTCCAATCAGTAGATGGGGATTTATTTTCCCCAGTAGAGTCCCCAAGCAGAACTTCTCATACGCATAACTCATTCATTGCATCATTTCACAGCATACGCATGCATACAACATTCGCATTTATTTTCGAAAGCATAAAACATCTCATGCATCATGACATGGCATAAAGCTAACTTTTCTTTGCAGGTTAATTATCCTCCTGATATAGTCAAAGTAAAAGGCTCATTCAGGCAGACGCCTTTATCAATCACAGACAAGATTCAGATACATATTCCAGATGCAATTCATGGGAACATTCATTCTGACAACACTTCGATATCCTCCTAGCGATGGCATCTTTAAGCCCATCCCAGACATTTACTGCAAGTACAACGTATACAGATACAGCCTAACATACGGTTCATTCTGATTCAGCTCAACATATGACTCCTTCAACTCAGATACGATCTAGCATACGATCCATTCTGACCTTCGACAACTCAGATACGATCTAGCGTACGATCCATTCTGACCTTCTTCAACTCAGATACGATCTAACAGACGATCCATTCTGACCCTCAACAACTCAGATACGATCTAGCGTACGATCCATTCTGACCTTCTTCAACTCAAGTACAGTCTAATGCACGACCAAGTTAGACCTTCATCTGACCAGATGCTACCTTCGGACAGGTACATTTCTGGATGGTAGTCCAGTATACGGCTACTCCCTTTCTCAGATGCTACCTTCAGACAGGTACATTTCTGAATGGTAGTCTAATATACGGCTACTCCCTTTCCCAGATGCTACCTTCGGACAGGTACATTTCTGGATGGTAGTCCAGTATACGGCTACTCCCTTTCCCAGATGCTACCTTCGGACAGGTACATTTCTGGATGGTAGTCCAGTATACGGCTACTCCCTTTCCCAGATGCTACCTTCGGACAGGTACATTTCTGGATGGTAGTCCAGTATACGGCTACTCCCTTTCCCAGATGCTACCTTCGGACAGGTACATTTCTGGATGGTAGTCCAGTATACAGCTACTCCCTTACTCAGATGCTACCTTCGGACAGGTACATTTCTGAATGGTAGTCTAGTATGCGGCTACTCCCTTTCCCAGATGCTACCTTCGGACAGGTACATTTCTGGATGGTAGTCCAGTATACGGCTACTCCCTTTCCCAGATGCTACCTTCGGACAGGTACATTTCTGGATGGTAGTCTAGTATACGGCTACTCCCTTTCCCAGATGCTACCTTCGGACAGGTACATTTCTGGATGGTAGTCCAGTATACGGCTACTCCCTTTCTCAGATGCTACCTTCGGACAGGTACATTTCTGAATGGTAGTCTAGTATACGGCTACTCCCTTACTCAGATGCTACCTAGTGTACGGTACATTTCTGAAGTGTAGTCTAGTGTACGACTACTCCCTTTTACCATCAGATTCAGCCTACTGGACGGCTCATTCTGCAACTCAGATTCGATTTAATGTACAATCCATTCTGAGCTCCAGCAACTCCAATGCGGTCTAACGTACGACCCATTCGGATCCTCAACTACTCAGATGCTACCTAGTGTACGGTACATTTCTGAAGTGTAGTCTAGTGTACGACTACCCCTTTCATCATCAGATTCAGCCTAACGGACGGCTCTCTCTTCAACTCAGATACGATCTAGCGTATGGTCCATTCTGATCCTTTATCCCCAACAGCATATGACACACTCCGACTCCCCAGCGAAGTCGGCAGCCTAATGGATGACTCATTATTCGGTCTAATGTACGACCCAGTGTGGCACCCATGTCTTCAAATTGGCCTAATGTACGGCTCGATCTGAAGCTTTCGTCATCAAACCTCCCGGATGGCATCTTTAAGCCCACCTCCATCAAGACCAACTGTCGATCCTCAAGTGCAAATTTTTGGGGCATTCTAGTGTTCAATAATCTTCCACCTCCAGACCACGAATGGCATACACGCCATCCTAACTCTCTCGGTTCAAGAATATTGAACAGGGGCAGCTGTCATACCCCAAATTTACCCATCATTTTTCCTGAAAAAAAAAAAAAAAATTTAATTAATTAATTAATTAATTAATTAATTAATTAATTAATTAAATAATTAAAATAAATAAATAAATAAAATATAACAAATTATTTTGGACTTGGGTCTCCCTCATTCCAAGCCCATTACCCACAAAATTAGTCTATAAATACTGAAGTTTCAGTAGAGGAAAAGGACTGGGAGTTAGACTTAGAGTTTACACTGGGAGATTCACTGGAGAAAGAAGGAAGAGAAGCAAAACACTCTGAGGTTTCCTTGGAACAAAACCTTGAGGAAAAAGAAAGAGAGAGAACAGAGAAGGACGGATAGAAACTTTGGCATAGGAACTCTGCCAACCCGGAGAATTCAGAATAAAGAAACCCTGAAGGCAGCTCATCCGCCCCGAAGCCATCGCCGCCCAATTCCCGCCGCCTAACTCATTCCGATACCACAAGTGGTCAATCCCTTCAACCTTGAATTGGCAAACAGGTTTGCGTATCTCTATTGTTTATACTTTCAATTGGCCATATCTACACATATAATGCATCATGATTAAATGTTGATATATAATTTGCCTTCGTATGTGAATTTAAATATGCCTGAATACCCTGAATGTTTGACCATGCTGTTCCTGTGATAAAATGCCATAAAGTTCAAGGTTCCTAACATGGGGCTGTTTTTCTCAAAATTCAAAATCCGTGGCCGTTCGCCTGGCCTTCGCTAGGCGAGGGAGAGGCGAACGAGACAGTACCTGATTTTTCTAGTCTGTTTTTTTTTTTTATGTTTTTATCATAGCCATGCATTATTCATCCTATCCTATTTACTGTTGCGATATTTTTCCGGTGTAATCTTCGATTGCACCCTGATTTGGTATTCTGACATGTTTCTTTTTGAGCTTCGAAAAGGTTCACATATCCCAGGAAAAGGTTATTGGCTAGGTATTCCACTTTATTTGTGGGATACCCTTGTGGAGTTTTCACCCTAAATTACCTAATTAATTTTGATGTATTAATTTTAATGTATTAATTTTAATGTATTAATTTTAATGTATTAATTTTAATGTATTAATTTTAATGTATTAATTCTAATGTGGGAGAATTCCTCCTAATCACCTAATTAATTGTAAAACTTTGCCTTTGAATAAGTGATCTTGGACCTCTCTTTGTTGCCTTACGATTACGATATTACGGTCATGTCCCGCGAATGTGGGGATACCCTTAGCAAAGACCCTTCGGTTAAATCATCATAAAATAAATTATAGTCCCTCGGATGTTGCCTTCGAATATACAACTTTGTCCCTCGATGACCCTCCGATGTTGCCTACGATTAAATGATGATAGTCCCTTCGAATGCTAAGGTATCCTCATAACTATTGCCTTCAATGACCAATCGATGACCCTACGATGACCCTTTTACATCCAAAGGATAAAACTACTTATTTCTCAATAATAAGGACAGTTTTACCCTCATAAGGATAGGAAATGCCCGTAAAGACCTTGGGTCGGTATAACTCTTAATTGCTGGCTCACAACTTAAAACACTTTTTCGCACCTCACACCTTTCAAAATACCTTTAGAAAATCACCACTTGGTATACATTCATACTAGAATCATTACCGAGTTATATTTTTCTAAACAATTTTCAAAACTAAACGAGATAACCACTTTGTATACATTCATACAAGAATCATTACAAAGTTAAATTCTCTTTTCAAAACAATTTTCCAAACAATTCACAAACACTTTTTTTAGACAAAAATAATATAAGTGATCGAGCAATTAAGAGCTCATGGATAACCATGGATACAAAGGGTGCTAACACCTTCCCTTTGTATAATGTACCTCCCGAACCCAAAATCTAAATTAAGGTCTTTCCTGTTCTTTTCCACCTTTCCTTATTGGATAAAAGAAAAGTCGGTGGCGACTCTTGCTAACCGCGACATTGCGATTAAAACCACAAAAAGTCCAGTTCACCGTATGACAGGAGTGTCACAGGGTGAGGCACAATCACATGTTCGTAGCTGCAGGGGTTCGTATTATAAATTGGAGTGGTTATACGATTTATTCGTACAACATAGAGCTGCTTCCAACTAGGCATATGCGACCAGAGCATATTTGTTGATGTTGGTGGGTTCCACTATTTTTGCCGACAAGACCTTTACACTTGTCGAGGCACGATACCTCCTACTGTTTACGGACTTAGATAGATGTTCGGGATATAGTTGGGGAGCAGCTGCACTAGTTACCCGATACAGATATCTTGGAGATGCGTCCATGTTCAGTTGCAAACAGCTCAGTGGATATCCTACTCTCCTACAGGTATATAATTAGTTTTGTTTATTAAGTGTTGGATTCATTTTATAAAGTATGTTAACTTAATTTATTTTGTTTATTTTGTTTATTATGTTTTTATTTTGTAATAGTGTTGGAATCACGAGTACTTTCCAATTGTTGGAAAAAGAGGGGAGAATTGGAAACCAACTGATAATCGTGGTCTTCCTCGAGCGATGAGATGGTCCTATAGGCAAGGAGTCCTGAAGGTTGACGATTTACGACCTATTTTGGACGAGCTGACACCTGCCGACGTCATATGTCGTCCATTTGAGGATCATAGAGCATGGCGTCAGTTTGATGAGTTATGTCTCTATAGGGGGTGTTTGAAGTGGGGTGACACAGTTGTTCCATACTTGCCTAACAGATGTTTACGTCAGTTCGGTACAAGCAGTATGTTCCATCCCCACCTCTTGATTGTATGATGGCGACTGATATTGATGTTGATTGGATTGGTTACCATCAGAGCGTTATCGCTGTGATCCGTCCAACTACCCTGTCCACCACTCCATCTGATGTAGAAGATGGTTATCTGGAGTGGTATTATTGTGTTTCGCATCCACGTTTGGTCCCTCCCCATCGTGACGATCCAAGAGAGGTACCAGTTCATGTTTATGACGCAGGACCATTTGATCCTGATTGGACTCGTGTATCTACATTGATTCATCGTTATCTGAGACAGGTTAATGCTGAAGAGGAAGATCCACAGTTTGCTGATTTATTTGAAGTTTTGCATATTTCTCGTTCACATTGATTTATGTATTAAGTTTTAGAACTGAATATAATAGACATAATATAAAATTCATGTTTTGATTACATATTCATGTTTTGAGTACATATTCATGCTAATATAGGCGTATAATTGCCAATGTTGTAGACGTCCTACAAATCCTAACATCCAAGACGTTGTTGTATGAGAACGAAACTTCTTCCAATCTAATGTGACTGGTGGCAACGGAAACCCCTTTTTCATGTTAACCTGATAAAGTGAAATAATTAAAATATTAAATCACATAAAATATTAAGTGAAATAATTAAAATATTAAGTCATATAAAATAACTTGTCATACAAAATACGTACCTGAACCCAATGATTTTGGTTAACAAAACCAATGCAATAAATAGAGAGATTTGGTGAATGTGAACTTGTCATAGGAAAGAATGTCATGCACGGATTGCCTAAGCAGACAAGTACAACATTATAGCGATTCGTTATCAAGTAACCCATATCTGGTAGAGTCAACCATTTTTCAGGTGGCTGTGAACCAAAGGATTCTATCATCAAAGATTCTCTCACTTCTGACAACCGATTAGAAAATAACTTGTCATGCAAAGTTGACATATCCTTGTCTATTATTTCCAACCCCAACTCTCTGCGAACCATTGACCAACCATCCTCACCATATCCATGCAATGATGCAATGACTCTAAATCCACAATTACCATCTGATTCAACATTAACTACATCTTCAATGTATGACCTTATATGATTAGGAAATTGAAGAGTGAATTGTGGTTGCTTCTTTGATCATTTTAACTTCTTCGAAGTCTGTGATGGTTGAGATTGCCTTTGTGAAGATTGAGATGCCTTATCAACATACTCATGATACGAAGGATCCGTATAAACATCATATTCTGTTGGTTTTTTCCCTTTCTTCTTCACTCCTCCTTTGGTTTTTAATTTCTCGGGTGATGGACACAATGGAGTCATTGTTGGGTATGCTAGTTCACATACCCTACTCTTTAATGCCCTTTTCCCAATAACATCTAATGGCCTAAATCGTTTCCATAATTCATCTATTGCACAAGTCATATCCACCTCTGGTCCATCATCTGCACCTACCTCTAACTCAACTTCCATAGTTAGTTTCCTCCAATGAACATGAACAACATCTATGGGTATCGGTATACCACCTAGTGCGTATCTTCCTAACTCACAAGCACAAGGTAACCCATAAGATGTTCTAAGAGTACAACCACATATTTGCCTGTTAGTTCCAACATAATCAACTCTCAATAACTCTTCAGCAATACGTCTCAAAGCAGCTAGAGATATGAAACCACGCAAATAACCATAAAAGGGACTTATGTGTGCGTGCTCAACTTCGTAAAAACTCTTTTGAAAAGAAGCTCTTATGTTTCCCAGTTGTAACCTCAAGTTGTTATTCATAGCTTCCCAACATTTGACCATGTCACCTATACTGTTTTCTAACATCTGCTTTAACTTCCAATGAGCAGATTCAACCCTAAAAATATTGAAAATAACACATAAAAAATACATAGAAAAAATATCACATATAAAAATAACACATAAAAAATTATAACACGTACTGATTAGTCGTTGTGTTACCCAAATGTAGCACTCGGTTAATCCATGCTCTAACAAATCTATGTCTATGTGGAGTCAACCATGTGTCTTTCACATAATTAATAAATCCACTATAATCAACACATGCTTGCTCATGTTGATGCAACCGTTGACCATACTCAACCTCATCACTAGCCCAAACAACTTCCATCCATAATGTGTCTATCGTCTTTTGCAGGTCATTCACCACATGTTGTTTGCATTTGGCACCAACGTTTTTGTTAATGTGAAATTTACATAGCAAATTAATCGACCTGGGAAACACAATTTCAATTGCTTTCATCAAAGCAAGATCTCTATCTGTCAAAATCATTTGTGGACATAAATCTTTCTTCACAAACAATTCTTTTAGTTTCTCCAATACCCAGCAAACATTCTCTGTCTGCTCAGACTCCATATACGCAAATGCAACAGCAAAAGTCAATTCGGTTGATGTCATGCCAAAAATTTCAAACAAAGGTTGTCTATATTTGTTTTTCTTATAGGTGCTATCCATAACTAACACAATCGGAAAAATATTCAACAACTTAACTGAATCAGGATGGGCCCAAAATATCTCTCTCACAACTTCCGAGTCATCCTTTTTTCTACTCCAATAAACATAGTCTGCATCCTCAATAAGCTTAAACAAATGTTGTATCTCACTTCTAGGACCTCTTATCTCTTTTTATATCACACTCTTATGCTTGTATACTTGCATAATCTGAGTGACATTCTCAGGATCTCGGTCTTGCAAGGAAAGCAATATGTGTCTAGGTGGTACATGTCTCTGTGTCAAATCAGCGACATGTTGCTTCTCATCTGTGGTCAACCTACCAATAAAGGAATGACCTTCTAATTTATCAGGTAAACCATGATTATGTAACCCACATTTTACATCAATCTTCCAACCAGACCCATCTTTCGCCGGAGTCGACCTGATTTTAAATGGGCATCCACATTTCTTGGACGCACTTTGGGTTCCACTATCAGTCCTCTTGTGTTTCCCACCTTTATCACAACCAAATATTAATTTGTTACTTCTCCCTCTCTTGCCTGTTTCAGTATCTGAAAGACTGATAATAACAGTTACTTTATTATCGATTCCAACCTCTTTAATCCATCTGATCACCTCTTCTCATATACAAAATCTTTCAGTCGTTATAAACGCATCAAAAGTATCTAAACATATTTGGGGAAGATTTTCCATTTCTGCACAATAAAAAAATTTCAATAAAAAATCCAAAAAAAAAAATTGCAAACCGGAAGTCTTCAAAGAAGAGTTCCAGAATACATAAAAAAACAAACCGGAAGACTTCTTCAAAGAGTTCCGGTATGTGTCACTTTGTTTACCGGAACTCTTTCAATAAGTGTTCTGGAACGTTTCTTTTTTATTAAAGAACCGAAACTCTTTCTTGAAGTATTCCGGTTTACTACTTGGTGTGTTCCGGATGTCTTTTGTGAAGTCTTCCAGTTTGGAAAAAATACATACCGGAAGTCTTTTTCCAAGAGTTTCGGTGCGATGGTGGAATGTGTAATTTTTGGAAGTATCAACTGAATGATAAAAATGAAATGGTAAATTGGTTAAAACCAGTTAAGGGTAAAATTGGTATTTTTAAGAAATTGTAGGGGCATGAGGCTAAACGTAGGGGTATGAAGTAAAACTTTCAAACATGGGCGTTTGACCAAGGAATGGGCTCAAGGCCCGATTGACTTTCCAGAATTTTTTGCTCCACACTACCTCCTCAAACCTGCACCCCCAGACCTGCATGGGCCGAGGCTTCTAGGCCCAACCATTTCCTTTTTGCACACTACCATTTTGGGCCTGAATCTCCTTGTGAGCCCTTTTTATTTTTATTTTTGCTAGTTATTTCCTTTTTTTGATAGTTATGTTTAATATTATGATTATGGTCAAATTAATCAAGTTTAATTATGTTGATTAGATTTCTAATTAAATGTTTAGAATAATTAACAATTTAGGTCTTAAATAAATTTTGGGTTTTAACGAGTCTTAATTAGGTTTAATTAGAATAATGAGCCTAATTAGGATTTTGGCATGATAAGATAATTTGACTCGATTAGTTTTTAATTAAATATCGATATTAGATCCTATTTTCCTAATTAACCCATTTTGACATAATGACTATTTTATCCCTAGGTAGAAAAATCTTGATTTTTTAACAGATGTTCCCTTAGCTTAGGGTTTTAATCAGATTTGTCTGATTTTTACGTGGTTAATTAATTCAATAGATTATTATTATACATGGTGCAACTATCATTTCGATCCCACCGATTAGTGTTGACCAAAGGTCTCTTTGGTAAACCAAATCCTTTGTAATCGTGTTGTAAGCCCCGAGCCTATTCAAGTGATTAAAAGACCCTTGATGAATTGATATGGCAAGTCCTTTACGCTCAAGCTATTATGGATATGCTGAATCTCAGGGGCTCTAGACCTCATGTTTCAAATGCAAGATCAACATTTCAAGTCAACATCAATCAAGCATAGCTAGCAAAATGGACTACTTCTCAAGCACTACAAAGGTATCAACACTTGTTGTTCATAATTCAAAGTGTGTGGCACGAGCCTTAAGCAATAGAGAAGGGATGAGACTGGATAATTCCTACACTCATTTTGGATATCTTTGGGTGCGGGACATTTGACCTGTTACTCATTGTATTCACCTCTACTCATAGACTTTAGCACAATTTGAATTACGTGATTGTCAAGTCTTCTTCTACAACAAGTGGCACTACATCAATAAGATCAACACGCAAGATTTCCTGTCAGCAACTTGTTAATTTTCATTCGAGTTACACGCTATGAGCCTTAAGAAACAAAGAATGATGAGAGTGGAGAATTTCTATCCTTGTCTAGAATATCCTTGGGTACGGGACGAATGACCCAGTTGCTCAAGGTATTCGCCTTTGTTCATAGACTTTAGTGCAATTTGGATCATAAAATTGACAAGTCTTCTTCTTCAAACAAGTATCAAGCTTTCAACACTCCAATGATGGAGCATCTTTTACTATTAGCAACTTGTGGTTGCACGCCCTCATTCAATTCAATCATTTACCTCAAGAGGTGGTAAACCTTGGTAATTTAGTTCCTCACCCTGTAAGGTGATAAAACTTGACCCTTGTTCCTTTTCCTTATGAGGTAGTTAACCTTGGCTATTCAATTCAATTCATTTCCTTGAGATTTATAGACTCTAGCATATTTTATTCCTTACCTTGAAAGGTGTTAAACCTTGGTAATTTAGCTCCTTTCCTTGAGAGTTATGGACTCTAGCACTGTTCCCCACCTTGTAAGGTGATAAACCTTGGCAATCCAATTCATTTATTTTCCTTGAGAGTCATGGACTCTAACATATGTTCCTCTTTGCCTCGTAAGGTGATAAACCTTGGCTATTCAGCTCTTTGCCCTGAGAGTCGTAGACTCTGGCATCTATCTCTTTTTTCCCTATAAGGTGATGAGCCTTGGCATTTGATTTTATTCTCCTTGTGAGGTATTTAACCTTGGCAATTCAATTCCCTGACATCATCAGTTTTAAACTCTAGTAGTGATGCCTTACCTAGAAGGTTGTGAACCTTGGCACTCATTTTTCAGCCTTGAAGGAAAGTGAATTCTGGCAAATCAATCTCGTTCCCTTTTGTTTCAGCCATAGTAGGCTGAACTACGAAAGCTCTGATTTCCTTATTGCACTATAAGGATACGTAGGCAGAAAAACCCAGATCCTTCGCGAGCTACTCTATTTATTAATAAATCATTCTTCAATCATTCAATCAAGACCATCTTTTTGAGATCGAATATACTCCTTGGACTCCTTGTACATCCTTTTAGGACGATATAACAGCAGTCCACCTCATGAATCAAGAGTTGTTTGGATCGTCCCCAAACATTTAATTCATTCTTTTTTGGCTAAGATGTCGGTTTACTCTTTGATTCTGAGTCTATCTCCTTCATGGATCCAAGATATTCTTCTTCTTTAATCTCAAATTGTTTGTTCCCCAGCCAGTGATATACTGTTCCTTGTACTCAACAATACTTTCTTTTAGATCCCGCATATACCCTTTTAGGACGATATAGCGGCAGTCCATCTTGTGAATCAAGAGTTGTTTGAATTGTACCCAGACATTTAATTCACCTTGTTTATGGCTATACCATATCGTGGCAGCCCAACTAGTCCACATATCGGTTAATGCCAGTTTTACTCTTTGGTTCCAAGTTCTTTCCATTTGTGGGTTCCCTTGATACCATTCTATTGGTACAAGTTATACTTTTCATCACTTTCAATCTCTCTTTGTTCTCGCGGTTCCACGAACTACGATTGCTCTGATTTTCTCATGCACAATGAGAATACGTAGGCACGAGGATGCAAATCCTTAGCGAGTACACTTATTTATTATTCCTCCTTCCACCTTAGGGCACCATCCATATCTTTCATGAGCCATTATCTACCTTCGATCATAAACCATTCACCCTAGTGACATATTGTTTCTTTGAAACCGAAATACAAATTTCTTTGGATATTCCATATATACCATTTTAGGACCATATAGTAACGAATTCGCATTTGTGCCTAGAGTTGTTTGGGTCGTCCCCATACATTTAATTCATTATTTTTCGGCCCAACCATACAATGATACCATGCCTTATGCCCCTCACTTGTGGTTTGTGCCACCTTCCCTCTATGGTACAAATTCCACTTCTCCTATGGATTCCAATGTATACCTTGACCTTTGGTTTCAAACTATACCCTTTCATCCACTTGTTACCAAAACCCCAATTCTGTGACTTTGGTCACTTTATTCCGCTCATCTCCATGATGCATTCGTATTCTACCTTCATTCACTTCATGTGATATATCAGTTATCTTTGAGCCAAATACAATATTTCTTTGAGCTCCATCTTGTACCCCTTTGTGAACCAAGAGATGTTTGTACTATGAAACCAAACACTTAATTCCTTTCTTTTTCGGTTGTTCCGATATAGTGATACCGTGTTATAGGCCCTCACTTGTTGGTTCATACCAGTTTACTCTTGGGTTCATAGTTCCCCTTATTGGAGTTCAAATCATATCATCCTTTGGTTTAGACCATACCTTGATCACAATCCTTTTCATCTCCCACCACTAGTTTTTTGAACTACGGAGCTCTAAATTCCTCATTGCACTATGAGGATACGTAGGCATGAGGGCCCCAATCCTCACCGAGCACTTTATCTATTTCTTTTCCTTTTCCCATTCTTTTCTGAGTAGTCTTTAGATATCACACCCATTCGAGTGAGAATAATCGAAACGGTTCCCATGGAGTACCATAGATTTTTGGGGTGCTAATACCTTCCCCTTGCATAACTGACTTCCTTACCCAGCATATCTCTTTCCCCTGGGTTTTATCGATGTTTTCCCTTTCCTTCGGGAATAAATAAAGTTCGACGGTGACTTTGTTGTATGTTCGAGTGTGTGATACGTTCGGGTATATTTCCGCTAGCTTCAGCTGGCGACTCTGCTAGGGAATGTGCTTCTTGGAGCATTTCTTAGTCACTAAAAGGAGTCGAGCCTAGTTTTGATTGCTTTCTTAGCTTGCTTAGGGTGTTTGTCTTTGCGTTTTACTCTCTTTATCATTATATTCATTTATGTTATATTATGGATATTATCTGTTATACTCTCTGTTGGGTTAGGGATTGATACTACATGAGTGAAGCTCTATACCCGAGCTTAGTATACACACAGGATAAATTCGTGGATAGTCGTGAACACTTGTGTTTCACGCATTGGGTTGTTACGAGAACCACACCCAGACTAGATTCACTTGGAAGCACTTTTGTCCTGTGAGTATTCACTACGACAGGGTATTTTAATTTCGAGTCGATGACTCTGGGAGACCTTATAGGGACCACCTTGGAGCATAGTCCATACCTGTGAGGGGGATATGGTATTTTTCTATAGGAAACCATAGCCTCTACATAACTTTATTCTCATGGATGTCGGACCTCTGATCCTACATCAGGTAGTAGGCGCAGTTTATCCAGATTATTTTATATTGTTAACATACTCTATTGTAAATCATCTTTGCATTGTTGCATATATGTCGGAGTTTTGACCCTGAGTTATTATACCATCGATGCTTTGAATCTATGGATATTGCATAATTATTTGCATTCCATCCCTAACATGTGCATTCATTCATTTGCATCTCATGCCTATCAACCAGAAAAAGCTCACCTTGTCCTTTCTCCAGTCAGAAACACGATGACCCTTCGACACCATTACTTCATGAGAGCTAACAAGTCGAGAATCATGGCATATCTGGAACAAGAGAATTCTACCTATAGAGAAACCTTGGTTCAGTTCCAAGGAAAAATGGGCACCTTCCAAGGTAACATGAACACCATAATGGAGTACCTTCAAGCTCAGAAGGGTACTACCTCTACCTTTGTTGCTAATCCTGCTACTGTTGTAATTATTGATGCCATTGATATCACTACTTTTATTGATGATGTTGTGAACACTGTGATTCAACCTATGGTGAGCCAAGCGATCTGTCAGCCGTGTCCTAGTAGGCATGCTACTGCCTATCCCTGAGGGTTGCCTCTGAACTTTACTCCCCAAGCTGCTAATGGGAATGCTTTTGTGCCATATCAGTCATTTGTTGTATCATGCCAATGGGAATTTTGTTGCCTATCCTTGGGGCATGACCACTCACTCTCCTCAAATGGTTAATACCAACAATCGAGAGATCAACCTCGAACAGGCTCTTCAAACTTTTGCACCGGTTATTGTTAGAACTCCCGATGAAAATGAAGATGAGTATAGAGGCGTCACCCTTCACTTCTGTCTTCCTCCTCGAGCTACTTAACCTAAAGTTCAGAATTTGAATCAAGGTGTTCATATACCTCCTCCTTATCCTGGGGAATCTTTTGTTGTTGTACCTCTACTTGTGTATCCTAGGGAACCCTATGCTCCATAACAAGGTCAATATGGTCAGAATGTTAGTCAGATGGTAAATCTGGGATTGATGTATCCTCAAGGGTATCCCCAGTTTGCTTCTCCTCCAGTTATTGTTCAGGAAGCTCCTCAGGGTGTTCAACTTCCCAATCATCAAGTTAATCCTTAGACTGCTAATCAGATTGTTGTTGGCTCAGATCAGAACAGACAAGTAGACTATCAGTTACTAGATGAGAGGATCAGAGCCATTGAAGGTTTCTCTACTTATGGTATGGATGCTAAAGACATATGTTTAGTTTCCAATGTGGTGCTTCCTCCTAAGTTCAAAGCGCCAGACCTACCAAAATACAAGGGTTTAAGTTGTCCAAGAAGTCATGTTATTATGTATTGTAGGAAGATGGCGTCCTATTTTGATAATGATGAACTTCTTATTCATTGCTTCCAAGACAACTTATCAGGGGCATCCTTGGACTAATACATGAGCCTGGAATGCAGTAAAATCTGATCTTGAAAGGACTTGTGTGAAGCCTTACTCAAGAAATACAAGTATAACCTAGACATGGGTCCCACTAGGTTACAACTGCAAAATCAAGCCTGCAAGAGTAGTGAAACATTCAAAGAATACGCTCAGAGATGGCATGAGATGGCTTCTAGAGTTAAACTGACCTTGATAGATGTTGAATTGGTTAATATCTTCATGAGCATACTCCAAGGTTTGTAATACTAGAGGATGGTTGGGAGTTCGTCTTCCAACTTTACCGACATAGTAACCATTGGAGAACATATTGAGAATGGGCTGAAAACGGAAAAGATTGCTAGTGTCGATAGCCAGATAGTGGTCAAGAAATCTCAGGGTGTTGCTAAGAAGAAAGAGGCCGAGGAAAGTGTTATGATAGAAAATGTCTATCCTCAAGTTCAAGCACCTATGGCTCCTATGCCATACTACCCTTATCTGTACATTGCCGCTGTCTAGTATCAGCAACCTGCATACCAACCGCAGTATCAGCAGCCTCCACATGCTCCAATTTATCAGAATCAACAAGATAACAAAAACCAGAGTCAAGGTCAGTGCAGACGGTTTGATAGAAAGTGTCCTCATCGTGACCCGATTCCTGTGTCATATGCTCAATTGCTCCTGTACCTTACTCAGCAAGGGGAAATCGTGCCAAAGGAGATTCTGCTTGCTACTTTCCCATATCATGCAAAGCACAATCCTAATGCTTCATGCGCTTACCATGCCGAGCATATAGGATATTCTATCGAGGATTGTTGGCCTCTCCAGTCAAGAGTACAAGAGCTTATTGATCAGAAGGTTTTGTCAATCTCTGAGGTAGAACCCAATGTCATAACCAACTCATTACCAGACCACTGTGGACAAGTTGTGAATGCAGTTAGTGGTGTTGATTGCTCAGATTCAGTTGCTTCTTCAGAGGAGTATCAAGGCTAGCAATATCATATTGATTCAATCATGTCTGATTTGTAACTTTTTTCTTGTTCGTTAATTGTTGCTCATTTGTAAAACTTGTCTGGTTTTCAGATGATAATAATAATGAAACAAACATGGATGTTTCTCTTAAATCCATTTGTGTTCACTCATATTTTATTTATCAGTATCAAATTGTTTGTCATATAAAATTAAAAGAGAATTATGAAATTAAAAATACGCAAGATCGTTGCCTGTATGCTTTTAAATAAGACCGTACTGATGATGTAAGGCATTTTTAAATCCATAAACACCGGAGATATAAGGAAGTTAATCCCTAGTCAACCCCTTTGGGCCTTGTAGTAGGAGTTTCCTTCTTTACACATAAAACCCTCATGTTTAACCAGGGGCAGGGTAGTCTTCAGTTAGTTTAACCTTGCGTCAAAATTTAAAAGGAGAAGAATATTTTGTCAAGTGATCAATCATGTCATATACCTCTCAAGAGGATGGAATCACAAATTCAAAATGGTTATCCTTTACCCACAAAAGGAGTGAGATAGTCATGAACCTTGCAACAAATCGAGAAAGCAGAGTATCACAGGATTTGCTCCAAAAGAAAAAAATGGAAAAAAATGAAACGCCTAATGAAAAGCCCGCTAAGTAAAGAAGCTTGAAAACAAGATTGACTTAGGAAAAAGTTAGGGCATCCCTGTGGGCTGCAGACCGAAAGGACCAACCCAGGAAAAATCAGGGAGAGTCAAAACAAAAGAACAAAAGGATCAATATCAAAATCCTCAACAAAAGCAAATCCCTGTGACTGCAAACAAAAGCAGAAGGTGAGTGATTGTCGCTCCAAACTCTCAATGGGTTCCTTAACCATCATTGATATTATTCAAAATCCTTTTCTGAAAAATGAACACTTGTTTTAATCTAACTGAACATAGGACTAGAGAACATCACAGAGAACAAGTGGGTTAGAATAGGTTTTAAGCCTTATATCCTTTCTTTCTGAAACTGTGAACCAGTCCATGTTACAAACCTCAAAAGACCTAATTGAAGCAGGGTTTATTTCGAAAGCATACTGTGATAAGATCGCGTTAAGCTAACTTCTAAAGATTTGCTTGTCATTTGTATTAATACTGATATGGAATTCTAATCATTGATTCATTCACTATATGTCATAACTCCTAGTGAACACACTTGAGTTTCAAAACTTCCATGACCATGACATTACAATTATCATCTTCAAAATAAGCATTTTACATGAGAACAATCATTTGACATCAAGGAAGCTTACATATTGGGAAGGTTAAACAAATTCCTGATATCCCATAGCTCAGATCTCTTCAAGAGTAAGCCAATCTGGGGAAACCACGTCGGGATTCTACAAATCTCTCTGAATCAGTCAAATAGGGGCAAAGATACTTCAAGGCTCATATTGGGGCGGGCCACCCCAAGAGAATGAGAAGCCAATCATTCATAGATATGGATAATCCAAAGGATACAACTCCAAGATGCCGAGGCAAGCCAGTTTGAGATACTCAGATGATGAGACCACTCTAACTTGTAGCTAGGGCAGTTGGTGCAGATATCTAGTAAATTGGGGAAGAGGCAGGCTACGGAGGTACAAGCTCTCTCCATGTTCCAGACATAATCTAAAGGTGTTACAACAGCAGGTTAGCTTGAAGTGGGTGTTGGGGAATCACGTCTAGATGACCTTATCCTAGACCAAAATTCCCACCTCCCTCTATATGAGCATCTGGCTTAACTTTTGCATAAATCATCATCGTGTATTAATCATGTCGCCTCACTCATGCATATCATTCATATAACATATCATGAAGCCATGTGTACAAATAAGAGAAAACAAAGCCCAGTATTCTATAGGCATCTTCCAATTCCAAACTTTCCTGGTACCTTTTAAAACCAACTGGTTTAACACTTCGTTCAAAGTCCAACTTGCTTAGCATCTTTTAAAGCCCAATTAGCTTGATATCTTTTTCCAACCTTTAGGGTTGATGTTCCTTTGTTTCCAACCTTTAGGGTTGTTGAATCTTTTTTCGACCTTCGTGGTTGATGAACCTTTTTCAATCTTCAGGATTGATAACCCTTTCTGACCTTTAGGGTTGTTGATCTTTGTTTCCAACCTTCATGGTTGCCGGAGCTTTTTCCAGCCTTTAGGGTTGATGATCTTTTTCTAACCTTTGTGGTTGTTGAATCTTTTTCTAACCTTTGGGGTTGATGATCCTTTGTTCCCAACCTTCAGGGTTGTTGAATATTTTTCCAACCTTTGGGGTTGATGATCCTTTGTTTCCAACCTTTCGTGATTGCTGAAACGCTTTCCAAACCTTCGTGGTTGATGAACTTTTTCAATTTACATAACTGCCAAACCTTTTTCCGAACCTGTAAGGTTGATGACTTGTTTTTTCAAAACCTCTGTGGTTGAATTTGCTTCCAGTTTTTTGAGCCGATGATTCAATTTTGAAACCCCTTGCCTGCAAGGATATTCTGGAATTCTCATGTTTAAACTTATAGGCTCTCTGTCCTTGTATCGGAGATTAGCATACGTGGCCTCATGTTTCATAAGATGGTAAAAGAGACATATAACATGCATATCATGATCTTCATTTTCCATCAATATCCACACAGTACATCATAAATCCCAGTAGATGAACCCGTAAAAGTCAAGCTACCACTCCATATCCCATTTAACCGTTCTCAACGGGAAAATTTTAGGATACTCCGGTATTTAATCCACCCATACCTCAAATATCTGAAAATCTCTCGCAATTCGACCATTCAGGTTTAAGTAGATTAAATAGGGGTAGCTGTCGTACCCCAAAATCTGACCGTTGACTTAAGATTCAGATTTACTCATGCATGCCTCACTCATGTGCATCATTCACTCATCTTAACAATTTCTCACAAACATCATAGATTCAAAGCTTGTGAATAACCAGGTTGGTTTACTTGACCTTGTGGGATTACATCTTGGCCTTTCATTCATGCCTAAACCCTAGTTTTCTTGGCTCTTGCCTTGGTTGGATTTTTCTGATCCCTAAAACCCTAATTCATTTGGGAAAGATGTTTGACTACCATATCATACATCATCCGTTATCCACATGCCTACATGGTGGGTATTTCAGTTGACTCAAGCCTTGGCTCACGCATTCATATGTGAAGATGGTCAAGGAGGACTGATTCACTCAAGTATTGGTTTGATTGATTCATTCATTGTTGCCTAAGCATCAACCATTGTCTTGTTTACATTACACGTCATGTGAAAACCCTAATTCAAGACTCACAGTTGACTTTTTGGTCAACTGATTGACCAAAGTCAACCATCCATTTATAGGTCCATTTGATTTTGCCATTTACATTTGGTTCAAATCATGCATTCGGATTAGCAAACATTGATTTTTGTCAACCATTAATTTCATTGTTTTTAGGAACCAATCCATTTAGTTTCAAATACATTTTTTTGATAATTTCAAACTTGTTGTCACCATTTCAAGATTAGAAATTACAATTCCACTTAAGTTCTTTTAGGTTCATGAAATTTTGTTAATATCCATTTAATTTTTTCTAATACTTAAGATCCATATTCAAACAAGTTTTTAACTTTTAAAAGTTTTCCCAAATAAAGAGTCAAATAACAAATATTCATGACCAATCTTCATTTTTTAAACTTACAACTTGTTTCCATTTCAATTACAACTTTCAACCTATTTTATATTTTCATTTCATTCAAAATCCAATCTTAAACCGATTCTTCCAACATTCCATTTCACTCTACATTCTACATGAACCAAATTCAAATTCAGCAATTTCAAACCAAATTACATTACATTTTGATCGCGACTTAGTATGTCTTTCGAAATGGCTAACTGCAACTGCACAGTCGTGTTCTTGGCTCAAATTAAAATACTTTGCCTCACACTCTCGTGTTCTTGGCTTGAGCTATACTCTTAAGCCAAGATGTTTTGCTCTCGCTCACCCACCTGAATTAAAAGTAATTTTTGGAAATTGATAAATCCTAATTAATCATAAAGCGCTCTCACCGTGTTTAGGATTAATGCCTAGAAACCAATATCCAGTTAAAATCTCAAACTCTCGCTCTGTTGATTTATAACCTTATTCACTTTTCACTCTCGTGCAAAAAACCTTTTTAAATTAGAATTGAAAACCAGAGCTAGAAAAATAACTCATAAAAATTATCATTAATTATTACCGAATCCCGTCGAAACGACGGTTTTTACATACCAATGTCGAAAGGTTTAGCCGGACATGGTTTTAAACTTAATCATACAGATATAATTATTAAACAAAAACATAAGCAAAATTCAGAATTGGAAATTAAAGCATAAAGTAAAGAGTTAAGCAATTAAAAGAAACCTGATGAATAATAATAATTGGATTAAACTTCGGAGGATTCTTCGAGTACAAATAATAACTGGAAAATTACAACGATGTCGGCACACTTGATCCAAGCAACTTGTAAATGAAAAAAACAAGGGTGCAATAGCCTCCCGATGTGGAAGAACTATCCCTTTTTAGAGTATTTCTGCTTAAAACTAAGAATCAAAATTACACGATAAAAACTTGGATCGATTTTTCTTCTGATTCAGCCTTTTTATATTCGTGAAGTAGGGATGAACTTCCCTAAATTCGTGTGGAAGTGATGGAGAGGAAATAGGGAGCATCTTGACCATGTTCTATGCAGTTGCTGAAAAACAGCACTGCGTGTCCGAGGCGAACGCCATAGGGCCATGGAGAACGCCATGGTATTTAAACTCTAAAGTGACGTGGCAAGGGGCGTGGCGAACACCACAAGCCCATAACTTTCATTTTCATCATTTTCTTCTTTTCTTCCCTTTTTCTTTGTTTCTTCTCTTTTCTTTACTTCTTTCTCACACATGAGTTTTGCATCAACAAATACCTAAAACAGGGCACCAACACCGGCATGATACAATAAAACATACACAAAATCATACTAAAATGCATAGTTTCATGTTATCAAACTACCCCACACTTGAACCTTTGCTTGTCCTCAAGCAAATGCTACACTTGTGATATGAAAATTCAGAGACTCGTAGGATGTAGATCCATGAAAAATCACATAAACAATCGATTAATCTTTCTAAAGCTACAAACTTCGCTTTGGTTATAATTGCTTAACTAGGTATTAATCGGTACACTAAGGATATCGTAATAATGATATTCCGCAATTGCGATCATGAGTCTCCCTACATGCAAACAAATCTAAATGATATCATTATATCTCAAATTTGTCAACTCACCTTTTATTTTTCCATTCAAATGCGATCATATTAAGTCCGTTATCTTTCACACTTATAGTAGGAAGATCTGTTAGTGACTTTGGTTTCCGGTTCGGGGGTTGATTATGGTATCTAAGTGGTTTAAGCCTCCTCCCAAATCATAATCGTGGGGGATCAGACCGTAGTCCGCCCTACCAAGTTTAGCGCCAATACCACTAAACCAACTACGATTGGTGTTTGTAATTCAAGTGTTAACATATTTTATTCAATATCATTTTTTATTCTTTAGACCAAACACTTATTTGCATCAATCTCCTACGTAAAGCATGACCAAGATGGTGCTGACCGCCTGAACTATCTCATTAGGTAAGGATACAAGGTTTTTGACATAATGAATATTCAAATTAACTCGCATGTTTAGGAGACTCAAGGTGTTAAAACGATACCGATCTTGTACACAAATTTCTCAAGATTTTACAATCAAACCTCAATGTCATTTGTAACTTAGAACTTTATAATTGTGAAATGATTTTCATGAAAGATTTTTTTTTGTTATGGCTCAAGAAACGGGAAGATCAATAAATGGTGGAAACCATGCATAAAGACTCGATAACACATGCATTGACTCAATTAACACTAAACAATTAGATAAAAATGGAAATGAATAAAACAGTAAATCTACCTAAGAAAGCTGTAAATAAAAGCGATAAAGTTCCTCCGCCACACTTAAATCGAACATTGTCCCAATGTTTCGATAAAAGGTGAAAAAGGAAGATAGAACCTGGATGGAGTGCTCAATGACGGCCTCGGCCTCGTGCTGATCCATACATACCATGCTGAGGAGGCAGTATACCTATATGTTACATGTACTCAAGCAGGTCCTCGGTACCCACACGCATGCCCTGTATTTCTTCAATCAGGACCGATAAGTTTTGCTCGGTCCTTCCTGCATAGTCATGTTGCTGCTCCAATATCTGTTGGATATGTGCCATCATGTCGACCTGCTGTCTTTGTATATCTCACAACAACTACTCGCGTTCGGCATCTACATCGTTACGATGCCGCAACTCACAGAGGACATCGTCAAGTGCGGTCCTGATGCCGACATAATCATATTCCTCTCGGGACTGCTATCTAGGAGAGGTACCTACAAAAGTGTTAGAAGGGCCAGGTGCAGGATGCGCACATGTATGTGTGTCAGAAAAAGTGAGAGCATCTTGATCCATCTCATCATATTCATTATCGATCTGACCACCTTGGTTATCCTGCACATGTATGTCATTAGGGGCAGGATGATCGGGTTCAGGGGCGGTCAGATCATAAAGCCAATTGTTCCTGTTATGCACATTTGTGCGTGTGTGGCAGGGTAAGATCATACTTCTAATCTCGCGGTTTCCAACCATGAGAGAGTATCTTCCGTCCCACCTGACCTTAATTAAGCGTCGGTAGGGGTTGTAGAGTTACAAGCTTACTATCTAAGCCTAGTGTGCGGGCTATGGAGGTAAGTAGACCTCCTATACAGAAAGGGGTGGCCCTTCTTGTGCAAAGCAACTGCAAATGATCCAGCATTAAAGGAGTCACATTGACTCGTGTCGGTGCAAATGCAACTTGTAAAAAGAAAATCTCTTTGGAATTCACCATACCGTTGTTTATTCGGCCAAAACTTGTGTTGGCTAATATGCGATGCACATAACGTATAGCAGGGTTATGGATATGTGAAGATTTTATCCCTTCCCAATTGGAAGTCCTCTCACCTGTCAATTATTCCCAAAAATGGAACACTTCATACTGCCATTCTTCTTCCAAGGGACAGACATAAGTTATATCGTCCCCATGGGGAAAATTCAGCATGTCCCCTAGAATATCTTGGCTCAATTCGTAATCCCTATTAAACATTCTAAACATCACCGTGTCAGAAGAGTATTGATCTACCATAGGTGTATAGTAAGTGAAAGAACTTAAAAATTCCAAAGTCAGCCTCTCGTAGGTAGCATCATTTAACAAACAGAAATGCGTTAAATCTAGTCTATCTAGTATCCATTATACACTACCGAATAGTCCTAACATACGTAAGTAAGATTCGTTGGCATACCTTGTTGGAGTTACTGAGCATTTGTAGAACTTCAAGTACCTCCCCTTTTGTAATTCTCCAACTTCACCTTCACTGAAGACGAGATTTGACAAGTTCGTCGTTGGCCTTCTTGTTCTAGCTTGGACTCTTAGAGGCATGATGTGTGTGTGAAGAATAATTTTAGAATGGGGTTCAAATTATATTTGGCAATGTGGTTGAATTTGGGTGATGAGAGTTTAAATAAGTGAAATAGAGAGGTAATTTTAAAGGTTGAAGATGAAGGGTATTAGTGGGGAGTGGTTAAGGTGAGTTAATTTTTTGGAAGTTGAAAAAGTGGGAAAACGTGGGGTTGTGCGTTTAAAATCACGTTTTTGCATTTTTGAGGTTTGTGGCGAACGTCATAGGGTTGTGGCGAACGCTACGAACCTTAAATGTGGAAATTTTGTTTTACCTGCATGGCGAACGCCATGAGGGTTGTTGCGAACGCCACAAGCTTCAGAAACATAATTTTTTTTTGTGGTTCAGGAAAAAATTAAAATGCATAAAATGATATCAAATAATTCAATATAAAATAATACATTCTAAAAATAAAATAAAACAAAATGACATTAATAAAAAATATAAAATATTCGCTATGTTTTCGTCGATAGCACAACACAATAATAAAAAATCGACGAAGAATCATAAAATAAAAGTCTTGAAAGGAAATACTAAATAGAAAGCATGAAATGGTATCCTTCCCCACACTTAAACAAAGCATTATCCATAGTGATTCAGTGTCAAGCTGGAATGCGGAAAAAAAATCTTATAGATCAGCCACTACGATGATCGGTAGGATCGATAACAGGGAGCCTAGAATACACCACTTGGTGAAGATGATCAAATTGTTCGTTAGCAATGTCCATAAAGCCGTAAAGGTCTTGGCAAATGGTAGTAACATCAGCTCTTATAGCAGCGACTTTGGTCTGAAGGGTTTCTAGTGCCAGATTATAGTTGTTACTAGAAGTGGCATGAGCAATGGAAATAAGCGTAGGTGTATCAGAAAGAGGGGGCGGACTACGTCATTCATAAATAGGAGGTTTTGTAGGAGGTGAAGGTGACTCACCTTGGCCTTATAAATTATAAAGCCAGTTGTTACGGTCGTGTACACTGGTTTGCTCAATGTTGGGCAGGGTGAATTGGTGAACTACTTCAAAGCTGATTAACAACTGGAATTTCCTAGGTTCAAGGTTTCTTATTAATCTTCTATTAAAATAAAAGGTAATGTCCATTGGTCGGGTTCCTCCTAGAGGGGTTATGCAGGAGAGTGATGTTCTTAGGGTCATAGAGAAAGGAACTTACTAACCGTGGGTTGCCTCCCATGCAGCGCTTTGTTTAATGTCGTAAGCTCGACACAGATTAACAAATCCTTTTGTTGAGATAGCTGGCGACTCGCCTAGCCTTAGACTAGTATAAAAATCTTTATTGTTAACACAATGATAGTGTTTTAGACGTTGTCCGTTCACGACAAAGGCTTCATTAAATTTACCTTTTATTTCTATAGCTCCATTTTGAAACACTTTGGTAACTTCAAAAGGGCCAGACCACCTAGAAAGTAATTTTCCTAGAAAAAGTCATAGTCGGGAGTTAAATAGTAGGACTAAACCCCCCTCGTTCAACTCTCTCCTTGAGATATGTTTATCGTGCCATTTTTTTGTTCGTTCCTTATAGATTTTGGCATTCTCATAGGTGTCCAATCTCAATTCCTCGAGTTCATGTATCACTAAGACTCATTTTTCACCCCCGGTTGTATAATCCATGTTTAGGGCCTTAATGACCAAGTAAGCCTTATGATCTAATTCAACCTGGAGGTGGCAAGACTTACCATAGATTAATTTAAACACTGTGGTTCCTATGGGGGTCTTATAGGCTATACAGTATGCCCATAGAGCTTCGTGAAGCTTGGAGGACCAATCTTTCCGAGAGGTCGCAACTATTTTTTCTAATATTTGTTTGATTTCCCTATTGGAAATTTCGACCTGTCCACTTGTTTGTGGGTGGTAGGGTGTTGCTATTCGGTGTCTAACTCCATATTTAAGTAGTAATTTCTCGAAGATTTTGGAAATGAAATGGGAGCCTCCGTCACTAATGACGAGTCATGGTATACCGAATCTAGGAGAAATTTGATTCTTAAAGAGATTTATCATAACTCGTGCATCCTTTGTAGGTGAAGTTATTGCTTCAATCCATTTTGACACATAGTCTACGGTGACGAGTATGTATTTGTTAGCAAAAGAGAATGGGAATGGGCCCATGAAGTCAATGACCCACACATCAAAAACTTCTACTTCCAAGATACCTTTTAGATGCATCTCATCGCGTCTAGAGATGTTTCCAGTGCGTTGGCACCGGACACAGCGTATAACCACGAAGTGGACATCTTTCCACAGATTAGGCCAGAAGAAGCCGGACTGTAAGATTTTTGCGCAAGTTTTCGATGTGATGGCATGCCCTTCATAGGGTGCAGCATGGCAATGATGTATGATGTTGTTGACTTCCTCCTTTGGGACGTAGCGACGGAAGATACCATCGGCTCCTATTTTGAAAAGGAGGGGCTCATCCCAGTAGTAGTGTTTCAAGTCGTGGAAGAAATTCTTCTTCTACTGGTAAGTTAGTTCTGGAGGAAGTACTTCGGCTGCTAAGTAGTTGACAAAGTCAGTATACCACTGCATGGTAGTTTTAGTAATTATGGCTTCCACAACCTCATTAGTTTCTGCGTCTTTATAGGTTGAAGGTTCTCAGTTGTGTTACTCTCGATTTGAGCTATAAACCGATCATATGGGAAATCATCGTTGATTAGTTGTTGCTCGATTTTCATATTCTCAAGTCTAGACAGGTGGTCTGCAACAACGTTCTCAGTTCCCTTCATGTCTTTGATCTCCAAGTCGAATTCTTGCAAGAGAAGAATCCATCTTAAGAGTGTTGGTTTGATGTATTTTTTTATTCAATAGATACCTGATTGCGGCGTGATCAGTGTAGGTAATTATTTTAGCTCCCACTAAGTGGGAACGAAATTTATCTAACGCGAAAACGACAGCTAGGAGCTCCTTTTCAGTCATGGCGTAGTTCATTTGTTCTTGGTCCAAGGTTCTACTTGCATAATAGATCACATGAAGCTTTTTATCAGTTCTCTAACCTAAGACCGCGCCTACAACATAATCACTCGCGTCACACATTATCTCAAAAGGTCTGCTCCAATCAGGTGGTTGCATGATGGGCGTAGTTATTAGGGTGTTTTTCAATAATTTGAACGCCTCCAGACATTTTTCGTCAAAGACGAATTTCATGTCTTTCATTAATAAGTTGGTTAATGTTTATGTTATTTTAGAGAAATCTATAGTAAACTGGCGGTAAAAATCGGCGTGTCCTAAAAAGCTTCGTATTTCTCTAACAGTTTTAGAGGGTTGAAGGTTTTCTATAACCTCTATTTTCACTTTGTCAACTTCAATCCCCTTATTGGACACTATGTGTCCAAGTACTTGAAGGAGAATTGCGGTCCAAAACGCAACGGAAATTAAAATTTTCTCCTTTAGAGATCCTTCAATCTCTCTTGTGACGATCAAAACTTTGATGCAGATCCACGAAGCGATCACGAACGTTGAACGATGACAACGTCTCTACTCAGTCCACACGAACGGGTTTCTTCAATCTCAGTGCTAGCTGGTACAAATGAAGGCTTTGAGTGAGAGAGAGAGAGTGAGAGAAAACGAAAATAATGCAAACGCTATGAATGCTTCTGCACAAGGGTTCTATTTATAGAACCACTTGTGTGGGCTTCAAGCTAAAAAGCCCACTTAAGTGTATTTTGGCCCATATCTTATAATATGCCCAAAATCACTTAACCCATGGTACCTTACCATATTTCGTATTCTACTCAAGTACACCGTACCTTACGATGTTCTATAATTCACTTAAGGGCACCGTACCTTACGGTATTCCTTAGTTACTCTATCTCTCATGAATCCGTCCTTTGTGTGTGACCCTGTAGGTTTTCGTGACGTTGGCAATTATATTAAATCACGCATTTAACATAATAAACAGTGAGCGGTATCTAGCAACACATCACTGCTACCCAAGACACGAAAATGTCATGTGATCTGACAATTCCTTATGTGATAATACTTATGTGTATAATTACCCTTTTGCCCTTATGTCTATATTGAACACAAGGCATAGACCGTGTCATCCTTGTCCAGTTCAATATTGGGCCCATAGACATTTATCCTGTTATGCAGGATGGGCAAATTCCATCTAGGTCACTCATGTCCCTCAGCATGCTTCGTGGAGTACCCATCAACTGTCTTTATGGTTATCCAGTTACGGACAACGTTGGATCAGCAATAAAGCACTCGACTCTACATCTAGGGTCCATAGTGGTTTTAGATCAAAGAGTGGTATACAACATTATCACCATGAGAATAACTTATGACACTTTGCATAACTTTCTATATAGTATTCTCATAGCGGGTCAATCCGGTATAAATATTACTCCTAATATTCATACCTATGTTTAAGACTTGATAACTCTTTATCCATGATCCATGAGATGTGATCATCAGTCTACAAACATAATAGTCTTAATGCTCTAATGTTATCCCACTTCACACTAAAGCTCGACTACGGATACTTTAAGAATAGTGCCCTTATGTTTAATGTGTTCTCATGATTAAGTCACACTTAATACATTAAACGGACTATCTATTCCAGCGACTTTATTAATCAACCATAATAAAGAAAATGCCTTTTATTATTAATAAATAATTCGATACAAGTACCAAAAAGTATTGGCCTCTAGGGCTTACACCAACAGTACTATCCCTTGTCTAACCATGAAATGACATTTCTCTCAATTTAGCACGAGATTAACCTTCACACATCTATCAAGTACCATTTCTAGGTTTTTTAGACAACCTTCGAAACTTTGCCCACAAATGGAAAAATCATCCATAAACACCTCCATGATGTTGTTGATAACACTAAAACACACTGCATATTTGGCTCGGATTTCACATGTTTATTGCATTTTATTTATCAATTTCTTGAATTATGCTTGTGTTTTATTTCATTTCCAAGTAACAGTGCCCTAATAAGCCTCTTGCGAAGAAACGATGCGAAAAGAGCAAAAATCGGGGATTTCAAGTGAAAAATACACACATGGCGTCCCACATGGCGTTAGCCAAGGAGGGCGCCATGAGGTGTCATGGTTTGACCATGTCTCAATAGTCACAAGACCACGTCTCCCAATTCTTTTCCCATATGGCAGGTGCCATGTATAGATGATGGGCGCCATCTTCATATGTTGACCATGTCCCAACGGTCAGAAGGCCACAATCTCCCTCTTTACACACATGGCGGGCGCCATGTAGGGGATGGCGGGCGCCATTTGCCTAAAGGAAGCTTTCGGTCAAGGCAGTTGGAGCACTCTCCCATGACAAGAGAAATTCTCTCACACAAATTTTGAATGGGCTGCTTGGACCCCAAGGCATTGTTACACTATAAATAGGTCTTAAATTCTTAGTTTTTGATCATCCAGTCTTAGTTTCAACATTAGGCATAAACTTAGTATTAAAAGCGATAATTTGTCACATCGAGAGGTTATCGCACTATTGTTGTAATTGAGATTGGAGCACCTTAGCATAGAAGTTTATTTTCCTGTCAAATTTATCTTCAAGTCAGATTTACTTTTCGGCATTGTACCAGATTCAAGTCTATGATTTGGGGCAGGTTTTTATTTTAATTCGCAATTTGTTATATATCGCACTGTCTTTACTTTATTTAAATTCCCGTACCGCTTTGCATTCTCTATTTTCCTGTCCTGCTTTAGATTTATTTACATTATTGCTCTACTTTACTTTGTTTACTTTATCACACAATTTACTTGTTTCAAATTCTTTTACCGCAAAAAGATTTGTCTTCGAACCGAACTTAAGAGTGATACTTTCGTTCTTTTGGAAACCAATCACACACTTATCACATTTTTAGTCCCTAAATGACTTATTTTGTAAATCAATTATATGTAATGTTTACCATAGTCATGTCCAGCTAAATTTATTGTGCTGGATGTGAGGACCGTCGTTTCAACGATACTCCATATGTTGTTTCGGTAGAAATACTTTAGGGGATAATTTTGATTTTAAACAATTTCGCTAAACTTAAATTGATCGGCCATTATGTAAATGGGATCATGTTTCTATTTACGTAATAGCCGTGATTACGCCGGGTAGGATCGAAAGCCGTCTGACACTTTAGATAAAATTTGGTTAATTTTTAATTGATAAAAATAGCAAAAGTGCCTAATTAATTAATTAGGGAATTTTAATATTATTAGAAGGCGATTGTAAAACTATTTTTGGACGCGTTTATAGATTTAGGATCCGGTTGTCCGAGCGAAAACCCGGAACCCTTTTAAGTCAAACTTTCAAATCAAAGTCACTTTTCAATTGAGCTAAGAGTTTATTTCCTTAAAAAATGAGTTTACTACTTTAACACGGTAAGCGCCGACCATATGTGACAAATGAAAGATATAAATTAGAGAGTGAAACTCGGCTCCGATTATGCTAACGTGACGGTTCCTGTTTAATTAACTTTTATTTCGAGAAGGAAATATTTCCCCATAAGTGTTACTACTACATAATAGGAGTACTGTTAGATCGAAGTGAATCACATTCAAGTATTATTTCTCTGAATTCAATCTTTGTTTTTATTTCCTGTACCGATTATACTTTGTTTTGATTAGCCTTAGATATACAACGTAACAATAGTAATCGATAGATTGACATTGGTCTCTGTGAGATCGATAATCTTTTATATTACTTGGACATACTCCGTATACTTGCGGATATGAACCATCAAGTTTTTGGCGCCGTTGTCGGGGACCAATTACGTCAAATTTCGTACCATGTTGTTACACTGTCTAGACTACAGCATCCCTTTTTGCCGGTCAATGCGAAGAACTCGCAGTACCAGAAACCTAGTTGACCCAATAGAGGAACCCGAAAGATACGCCCAAGCTCGTCTTTTACTCCGAAGACTTAAAAGAGAAATGGCAGAAGACCAAAAGGAAATACCACTTAAGGATTTCGCCCTGCCATCTAATGAAGAACCCTACTCTAGTATAGTAAACCCCGCCATACTATCTCATAACTTTGAACTAAAACCCTCTCTGTTACAATTAGTAAAGCCCGCCTACGGAAAGCCCGAACCAACACCTAAAAGTCTTTATTCAATTAGCGGATACCTTAAAATCCAATGGTGCTTCTCCTGAGGCGATACGTCTAGGACTACTTCCCTTTTCCCTCAGAGATAGGCCCCGATCATGGCTATATTCCCTTCCAGCAAACTCTATAACCACTTGGAATGACCTAAAGAAAGTTGTCCTTGCTAGATACTTTCCACCGAGTAAAACCACTGTCCTAGGAAACCAAATAACCAGATTCACGTAACAAGAAGGTGAATCAATTTTAGACTCTTGGAAAAGATATAAAGAACTTCTAAGAGTATGTCCACACCATGGGTTAGAGCAATGGCTTATAATTCATACCTTTTATAACAAACTCATCTGCAATACCAAAATGACCATCGACACTGCCGCAGGTGGTGCTCTGATGAATAAACAATACCCCGAAGGTTGCACTCTCATTGAAGATATGGCACAAAACTATTACCAATGGGGAACAGAACAACCACCGATAGAGAGGAAATAGACCAAAGGAGTTACTTAGGAAGTCAGTTGCCTTGACCATATGAGTGCCAAAATGGACACTATAGCCCAAAAAGTAGGAAGTGTAATGATTAACCCTATAGCTACCGCAACCGTAATCCAACCTGGATGTGAGATCTGTGGAACCCAAGGACACACAATAGCTTAATGTAATCTTTTAGCTGACACAAAATCAGATCAGGTCAATTATGCCCAAGGTAACCCCTATTCTATCACATATAACCCTGGATAAAGGAATCACCCAAATGTTTCCTATAAGAATAATAACCCCACTCATAATTCTACACCTCAAAGACTATTTGGTTTCCAAACCCAAATACCAAACCAACCAATGCAAGCTACTTCCCCAAAGTCAAACTTTGAGAAAATGGTGGAGAGCTTCATCACAGCTCAGAATCAGCAAAATAAGGAATTCGTGAACCAAAACATTCATATAAATGGACTAATTACACAATTGGGCACCAAAATCGATTATGTAATTACCCACAACAAAATTCTTGAAACCCATATATCTCAAGTGGCACAACAAAAAGATACTAAAACTACACCAGGAGGACAATTTCCTGGACAACCTCAACCTAACCCCAAGGGTCATGCTAACGCAATTTCCCTACGGAGTGGAACTACTTACGATGAACCCGTAAACCCTAGGTTCAATAAACCAAAAACCCCTAACAAAAATGTTGTGACCACACCCGAGAAACAAGTAGAGGAACCAGTAGAACCTGAGAAACAAAAAGAGGAAGAAGTTAAAGATAAGGAAGGAGAGAAAGATACTAAAGTTTACGTACCACCCCCTCCTTACAAACCACCAATCCGATTTCCGCAAAGACTTAAGAAAAATAAATTAGACAACCAATATAAAAAGTTTGTAAAAGTGATTGAGAAACTCCATGTCGAGATTCCATTCACCGAAGCAATCACCCAAATACCATCTTACACCAAGTTCCTTAAGGACATCCTAACCAACAAACGAAGACTTGATGATCCTAAACCCTTAGAATGAAATTCTATTGCTGAAAATAAACTCGCTAAAAAGGAGAAAGACCCAAGAAGTTTTTCTATACCTTGTATTTCAGGAAATCATGTTATCGATAAAGCACTCACTGACTTAGGAGCCATCGTGAGCTTAATGCCGTTAGCCGTTTGTAATAGGTTAAACCTAGGAGAAAAGCAACCGACTAGAATATCCCTTCAATTAGCCGATAGATCCGTTAAGTATCCAATAGGAATTTTATAAGACATCCCAGTTAGGATTGGCCAACTCTATATTCCTACAGTATTTGTTGTCATGGACATTAAAGAAGACGACGAAATTCCTATCCTCCTAGGTAGACCCTTCTTATCAACAACTGGGGCTACAATAGATGTCAAGAGAGGAAAAATGACTTTTGAGGTAGGTGATGAAAAAGTAGATTTTATATTATCAAAATTCTTAAAAGCACCAGCCATAAACGACTCATGTTATGTCATCGACATCATCGATGAATGCATAAGGGAGTTAGACTAAGAAGACCCCGTTGAAACAATTAAATTACCTTCGACCCCCGTAATGGAGGACGACGAATTTAAAGACCCTTATATAGATGACAACCTTCACGAATGCTTAGCACTCACCCCAAACCATATGCCATGTCCTAAGAAACCATTAATAGAGCTTAAGGAGCTATCTAAGAATCTAAGATACAAGTTTTGGGATGAATAACTAAATCATCCCTTCATAGTAAGCACCACCTTAAATGGTTATGAAACAAATCAACTCTTAGATGTTTTAAGAAAATATCCCACAACTCTAGGATATAAGTTTTTTGATCTCAAACGGATAAGTCCGTCTGTGTGTATGCACCGGATTATGCTGGAGGAAGATTCTAAACCCTCCAAAGAACATCAAAGAATGATAAATTATATACTAAGTGACGTGGTAAAAAGAGAAGTGTTGAAGCTACTAGAGGCTGGAATAATATACCAAATCTCCGATAGTAAGTGGGTAAGCCATGTACATGTGGTACCTAAAAAGGGAGGTGTCATAGTAGTACAAAACGAAAAAGGAGAACAAGTAGCTAAATGCATAGAAAGCGTTTGGCGTATGTGTATTGATTATAGAAAACTTAATAAAGTAACTAGGAAAGACCATTTCCCACTCGCGTTCATAGACCAAATACTTGAACGCCTAACAAGACATTCTTACTTTTGCCATTTAGATGGATACTCAGGATTTTTCCAAATTTCCATTCTCCCCGATGATCAAGAGAAAAAAACCTTTACATGCCCATATGGAACATTTGCCTATCGACGAATGCCATTCAAACTATGCAATGCCCTAGCTACCTTTCCACGTTGTATGATCTTCACAGATTTTCACGACGAGATCATGGAAGTTTTCATAGATGATTTCTCGGTATATTATCCAGTCTTAAAAAATGTTTAACTAACCTTGAGAAAATTATGGAACAGGATGTGGAAGTCAATCTCATTCTAAACTGGGAGAAATGTCATTTTATGGTCACCGAAGGAATAATGTTAGGACACATAGTATCTGAGAGAGGTATTGAAGTTGATAAGGATAAAATAAAGGTTATAGAAAACCTCCAACCACCTAATACAATTAGAGAGATCCGAAGTTTCCTTGGAGACGCCGGCTTCTACCGACGCTTCATTAAGGACTTCTCCAAAATAACAAAACCTTTAACAAATATTCTATTGAAAGACGTTGAATTCATTTTCGATGATAAGTGTCTACAAGCTTTCAAACACCTTAAACAAGCACTAATCTCTGCACCTATTATGCAACCGCCCGATTGGAGCCAACCTTTCGAAATTATGTGCGATGCAAGCGATTACACTGTAGGTACTGTGTTAGGGAAAATGAAAGATAAAATAACTTCATGTAATTTACTATGCTAGTAGGACATTAGATGCTGCACAACTTAATTATGCCACAACCAAAAAATAAATCATTCTCGTTATTTTCGCCATTGACAAATTCCGATCTTATTTAGTCGGAGCTAAAATCATAGTTTACACTAATCATGCCGCCATCCAATATCTATTAAGCAAAAAGGACTCTAAGCCTAGACTCCTTAGCTAAATCCTTTTGCTACAAGAATTCGATCTAGAGATTCGTGATAAGAAAGGCACCGAGAACGTGGTTGCTGACCACCTCTCGAGGCTCGAATACCTAAAACCGGATCTTATCCCGATAAATGGTGAATTTACCTATGAAAGACTTATAATGGAAATTAGAACTAATCATTATGATGACCCAAACACTTATTTAAAACTAGACATTGAAAAAGCTCTAGTATTAACAAATGTACCTTGGTACTCCGACTTTGTAAGCTACCTAACTGGCAATACCATACCCCCGACCTTAATTACCAATAGAAGAAGAGATTCTTTTTTAGCGGTAAATTCGTGATCATCAAGCTATGGATAAACTTAACGTCAATAAAACCAGAGTCGCCACCACGCTTTTATTATTTCCAAAGGAAAAGGGAAAAGTACGAACAAAACCCAAGGATAAGACGTTTTCAAATCAAAATTAATAAAATGCCAGAGATTACAGGTAAGGGGGTTGGTTACACAGAGGGAAGGTGTTAGCACCCAAAGTGTCATAGGTACTCCTAGGGAGCCCTTTTTTGTGCGCATATGTTTTTTGGGTATATACGATGTTTGGTAAAATATAGAGTGTGGGGATGAGAAAAGAATACATTGATTATATTTTTGGGTTTGACAATACCTTCGTGGTAAAAATTTCAAAGAAGTTGGTGAATTAATTTTAACAAAGGTCTAATTGAAAAGGCATAAAAGGACAAAGGTTTGAATGGGGTTGTTAATTCTTTTTGTCTTTTGAAATTTAAGTCAATATGGTTAAGTTTATTTACAAATTTGATTTAAGAAAAAGTTTAAAAATTCAATGGCATAAGGCCAAAGTTTCTAATCATTAAAACATGTCTAAGTTTGAAATCACAAGCAAAGAAGGTTTTTGAAAAGATGGAGAGATTTTAAAATTTAAGAAGTGAGAGGAGATGAAGAGACGACCCTAAGAAAAAATTTAAAAGTTAAGAGTTGAAAAGATATGACCAGTGGAATGCAATTCATCAGACAAGAATCTCATATAGAAACTCATTATCCTTTGGACTTTTATCAAGAAATAAGCAATAAGGAATGAGAAATATCCAGATGTAAGACCCTAATTTTGACCCTAAGATCCCTCATGCTATTCTCATCATATGCATTAGCATTGGAATCACACCTTGGCTTTCTCTTTACCCCTCATTCATTAGGTTTGCATTGGGAGAGATCACCAAGCACATTTGATTGTATTATACTTCATTTTTCATTATTTACTAACCAAAATTCCAAAAATATGTCATTGTATAGTTTAACTCTTTCGTAGATAGTGTGCATGTTCACCTATGCTCTATCAAGCTCATATCTAGGGTTTAAGACCCTCAATGCAAGGAACTCAATCAATAATTGGTTTACTTTGGCTCTAAGTATCATATATTGATACCCATGATCATCACATGTTATTTTAATTAAGAAATCATCAAGAGTTTGGAGTTAGTTTTGCTTCGAAACCCTAATTCATCTACATATCTTATGTGACTTCTTAAACAAGTTTCTTCAACAATTGATCAAATATTTCAAGGGATACTTCACATTACATCATCTTATGCATATATGATCCTCCATGAGTCCCAAAAGTCAAGATAATGTCAAGTTAGCAAGTTGGTTCATGGTGGTTAACCAGAGAAAGTCAACTAGTCAAAACTGGGGTTCCCTAGACCCTATCTCCTACAATTTTTGTCATATTAAAATGATTCCAAGATAAAAGTTACTCTAAATTACATTCCAAACAACGTTCATGTTGAGTTCTAGAGCTAATTTTGCTTGGAAAGTCACTTTTTATGGTGAAAGATTATAGGTCATTTTGTCTAAACCCTAATTTGGAGGTCAACTTCCCAAGACCATAACTTGCCCAATTTTTATGAGATGAAAGCCATTAAAATTGCATGATAAAATTCCATATGTCTAATTAAACTTTGATGTTTGGAGGAAGTGAAAATTCAACTTGAAAATGCATATGCCAAGAGGAAACATTATAGGTCGTTTTGGACCAATACCATTGAACAAGTGATTTTCCTCAACTTCTAAAATGCCTAACGCCTTCATGCCAAATCCAAATGAGGTCAAATTGGTGACAAAATTGAATAGGTTTGAAATATCTACAACTTTTATGAATGAACTTTTTCCATTTGAAGTCCATAGAAAAAGTTATTCAAGGTGGAAGAAGTGATCATTTGACTTGGGACTTAGAAAATTTTCAAATATGTTTGACTTCCTAAACTTCCACCTCAAAATTCATCATGATCCAAGATTCAAATGAAAAAGTGTTCGACATGAAAGTTGTTCCCCTTGATCGCACCTTTCCAAAACATCCAAGATCATCTCATTTGGTCTAGAATTGAAGGACTTGCGCATGGTTTCATTATGAGAAGTGTTTTGGCAAGATTGAACTTGACATGATCATTTCCATTTGCATGCTTGCACACAATGATTTAAGCAAACCTTGTACATGATTTGGAGTTGGATTGTATCACTCTTGAGGCCCAAATGATTACCCATGTACCCATGCAAGTGAATTACTATTTTTGTCCAATTTTCAAGTGGTGCAAATATCAAACACATTGCCTATTTAAACAAGCTTAAGGCTTCAGATTCATCATCAACACCTTGCCCAAGCTTTGCTAGACCTCTGCAAACCCTCACTGCCATAGAATTTTCTGAGAGTTCTATTGAAATCGAGCTTGAACTTCACCATCTGTTTGGAAGTTCAAACTCCAGAAATTCCCTTCCATTTTCAGTTTATTTGGTTTCTGCAAGTAAGAGGAGGAGAAAGCGATCAAATCCAGATCAAGATCAAGTCAAATTGGATCAACTTGAAGGTGAATTTTCATAAACTTCCACTCTTAGATTCTCTCTTCTTTCTCCACTATTCTTGTTGATTTTTGGTTGTCTAAAGTCCTACCAATGTAGGCAACCAGATTGAGTTGCTTATAGGTTAAATCGAAGTAACTCAGTTCATGATCCTCAAAATTCAACTCCCTGTATCTTCTCATATACTTGGAGTTAGACAAAATAGAGGCCATATTCGAGCTCCTGAGCAATTTTTCTTTAAATCCATGTCTTGCTTTTTCATTTCGGTGATGGTTGAAAATGGACCTGTCCGGTGAGGTCCACAGGAGAAGAAGACGATGTGTTGGCAAGCTTCTCAACCACATGATCCATTCAAAATGTTTTAATCTGGGGCGTTGGTTGTGATTACCACATGTGTTGCTCATTTGACTCAAAACCACATGGAACACGCGCTTTGGACCATTTGATCTGCCACCTCAATTAATGAGGGAGATCAGATGGTCCACATATTTTTGAATTTTTGAATTTTCATTTTAATTTCATTATTTTCATTAATTCATATTAATTTCATTATTGATCCAAAAAATATGGGACTTTCAACAAAAAATTTCAAATACTTTTCTCTTTCATTTTCTGAATTAAATTTATTTTTTGGATCAATATTGATATTTTTCATGATTTAATTGTTTTTGTGCATATATTTAATTGTTTAAAAATACTTTTGACTTTTCAAAAATAGTGAAAAATTTTCTCCGAGGTCCTTTGACCTTGTTTGACCTATGATAAATCTCTTGGCCATTTATTTGGTGTTTTTAAGAGGTTTTAGGTTTTTGATCAAACATAATTTAATTTAATGCATTGTTAATTGATTTTTAATTTGTTTAATTGAAAACAAATTGTGTTGAGCCATTTTTATTGACTTGTGTAGTTTGACTATTGTGTTTGGGCCTTGGTCAAGGTCGATTTGACTTTTGTTGGATTAAAATCATTGGATTTAGGGGATTGATGAAATGCATATTTCATCTCCCAAAATGAATGAATGATTTTAATTTGATAAAAATCATCCCATGACCAATTTGTGTTTGTCTCATCTCCCCTCCCTCTCCATCTTCAATCCCTTTCTATCCCATTCCTCTCATTGGTCAATGACATCTCAATATCCTAAGGATAATTGGTTCATAAACCAATACAAGTATGGATGAGATTAGGTCCGCCTTTTGATCATTTTCTTTTTTTGTGTGGTATGTTTTAGGAGTATGGTGCATTATACAATATCTCTAACATGAATTAACACCAAAATTCTTATTGCCTGGCCTCAGATAGTTGTGACTTCTACATAAGTCCAATTACGATTGCTTAACATAGCGCTAAATTTTGACACAAAAGGCATAATATTCTAGTAAGTGAGGTTGTAAGTCTCCCCCCTTTCATGGTATTGTTTGGAAACTTGGCCTTTTTTCCTTCCTTTGGAAGATGTCTTGGTTCAAGGATCTATGCTTGTGAGTAGAGGGTTGAGTGTTCTCCAAAGAATGACTTAAACAATTGAGAAGCAAAACTTCACTAACATCTAATCAACTAATATTTGACTAACTTTTAATTTCAAGACATTTACTTTTATCCACTTTAAATTCAAGCCTTTTATCATTTGCCATTATACATATCATTTGACCTGTTTATGTTTATGTCATTTTTACTTTGCTCATTTGAGCCATATATTGTGATTGTATATACTTGATTGTGTATTTTGTTTGTGTTTGTGGTCCTAGGACCTTAAAGTACATAATAAACAACAAAAACCTTAAAAATGTTTGTGTGGACTGTTGGATTATGATTTGAGCTTTGGACTTAGAATTAGGCAACATTCCCTATACAAAAGGACTTGGCCAATGCCAACATTTCTGGAACCAAGTCATTGTGAAGTGAGCTTTCATCTGATGCAAGTGTTGAAGATCCATATTTGTTCATCTGCTACATGGTCTGGATGCAAATGTTACTTTGAACCTGTGTCTAATGCCTTATTCTGAGTCATTCAAGGAGTATGTCATCTGATACATGGGGAAGATTATGAAGAAGATTATGAAGTTGCTAGCTTGTATGTGGCTATCTTTATTTGATGCCTTGCTCTTCATCTTGCTATTTGTGTATTGATATTGCTTGATCCTAAAGTACAAAGGGAAAAGTGGGGTTCTATATGACATTCTTGTCTATTGGATTGCATCCCATTGGTCAGATCTTTTCAACTCTTAACTTTTAAATTTTTGCTTAGGATTAGTCTCTTCATCTCCTCTCACTTATTAAATTTCAAATCTCTCACTCCTTTCAAAAACCTTCTTTTCTTTTGATTTCTAAACTTAGACTTTATTGCAAATTAGAAACTTTGGCCTTATGCCATTGCATTTTTAAACTCTTTTCTTAAATCAAACTTGTGAATAAATCTAATCATATTGACTTAAAGTTTCAAAAGACAAAAATAACTAACACTCATTCAAACTCTTTTAGGCCCTTTGTACCTCATTTAAACTTAAATTTTTGTTAAAAGCAATTCACTCACTTTGAAATTGATACCACGAACTACGAGGTTTTGATTCCTCATTTTTATGTTGGTACGTAGGCACAAGTCCGAAGGTCTTATCAAACACAAAAATATACTCAATGAATTCTTTTCTCATCCCCACACTCTCTTTATTGCAAACATCTTTTATACCAAAAAAACACATACACATATAAAAAAGGGCTCCCTAGGAGTACCTAGGACACTTTGGGTGCTAAGACCTTCCGTTTGTGTAACCAACCCCCTTACCTTTAATCTCTGGCATTTTATTAGTTTTGATTTGAAAACTTCTTATCTTTGGGTTTTGTTCGTACTTTTCCCTTTTTCTTTGGAAACAATAAAAGCGCGGTGGCGACTATGGTTTTATTGACGTTAAGTTTATCTATAGCTTAATGGACATGAATTTACCGATAAACTAGACATCATAAAGATCAAGGCATCGAATAAAGATAGTCAAATCCAAGCAAGCATTCCAATAGCTACCAGTCTTCACTGTCTTCCAATGTAGCGGATGAAATATTCCTTGGTCAACTCAGAATAAAACATCAGACATAGACCATAACGAAATAACAATTAAGCACAGAGACAAAGTAGCAGATGAATCAAAGAGATCCCAGGTCTTGCATCAGATGAAAGTCACTGTCAAAGATAGCTCAGTCTCATATGTTGGTATTGGCCAAGTCCTTTAGCATAGGGAATGTTGCCCAATTCTAAGTCCAAAAGCTCAGATCAAGTCCCAACAGTCCACCAAATGTTTTTTAGGTTTTTTCTTATTATTAGGTGTCTTAGGGTGTTAAGACCTCAAACAAAATCAAAACACACAAACAAATATATACAATCACAAGATATGGCTCAAATGAGCAAAGTGAAAAGGACTGAAATATAAATAAGTTATATGAAATGTAAATGGCAATGAATGATAAATGACTGAAGTTTAAATTGCATAAAGTAAATTACTTGAAAGTATAATGAATAGTGGTTAGTCAAATGTTAGTGAAGAGTTTTGATTTTGTTAAGTCATTCTTTGGAGAACACTCAACCATTCACTCACAAGTATGAATCCTTAAACCAAGACATCTTCCATGAGAAGGGATCCAACTTGGATAATTCAACAAGTATGCCACTAGCTCTCATGAAAGGAAAAAAGGTCAAGTTTCCATATAATGCCATGAAGAACGGGAGACTTACAATCTCACTTACTAGAATGCTATGCTTTGAGGGTCAAATTTAGCTCTATGTTAAGCAATCGTAATTGGACTTATGTAAAATTCACAACTATCTGAGGCCGGGCAATAAAAATATAGGTGCTAATGCATGTTAGAGATTTGGTATAAAGAACCAAACTTCTAAAACATACCACACACTAAAAGAATATGGGAGGGACTTATCTCAATCAGACTTGTATTGATTCATTTGACACAAGGTCATTGATGAATCAATTTGCATTTACACATTATAGATTTCATTGGTAAAATGAGGGAATGGGGAAGAATAGGGATGAAGATGAAGAGGAAACGGGAAATAGAAATACAAATTGATCATGAGAGGAATTTCATCTGATCAATACCATTCATTCATTTTGGGAGATGAAATGTACATTTCATCAATCTCCTAAATCCAATGGTTTTGATCAAACATAAGTCAAATCCACTGTTACCAAGGCCCAAACAGAAAGTCAAACATCACAAGACCATAAAAATGGCTCAACATAATTTTTAAACATTTAATCAATTAAAAATCACATTAAAAATGAATTAAAATGCATTTTAATTTGGACAAAACCTCAAATCCTTTGAAACAGCAAATAAATGGCCAATGGATTTATCCTAGGTCAAACAATGTCAAAGGACCTTAGACAAAAAATTCCATGACTTTTGGAAAGTCAGAAGTATTTTAAAATACTTAAAAATATGCACAAAAACATTTAATTCATGAAAAATACCAAAATTAATCCAAAAAATAATTTTAATTCAAAATATGGAAGAGAAAAATATTTAAAGATTTTTGGTAAAAGTCCCATATTTTTTGGATTAAAAATGAAATTTCTATGAATTAAACAAATTAGAAGGATTAAAAGTAAAATTAGAAATTAAAAAGAAAATAGAAAAAATAAGGGCCATCAAATATCCCTCATTAATTGAGGTGGCATATCTGATGGCCACGTGCGCGCTATCCACCATGTGCCAAGTTGAACTCGTCATAGGGATGGTAATCACAAGGAGCGGTCAAGATTAAAACATTTCAAATGGATCAGAAGGTTGGGAGACTACCAACACACCACCGGAGCCCTAGCTCTAGTCTTCTTCTACGGTGGACCTCACCAGACTAGTCCACCACCAACGTTCACCAAAATAAAAAGTGTTGACATGATTTTAAAGGAAAAATGCTCAGGAGCTCGAATCTGACCTCCATTTCATCCAATTTCAAGTATATTGAAAGATACATGGATTTGAAATTTGAGGTTCATGATCTGAGTTGCTTCAATTTGATCTCAAAGCAACTCAATCTTGTTGCCTAAATTGGTAGGTCTTCAGACAACCAATAATCAAGCAAAATAGTTGAGAAATGAGAGAGAATCAAATAAGAGAAGTTTGAGAAAAATCACATTTGGGTAGCTTTAATTCAGCTTGATCTTGCTTCCAATTTTCCTTGGCTCTACTCTAGAAGCTTGCAGGAAGTGAAATGGATCAATGAGAGGCTTGGATTCTTGGAGTTTCAATATCAAAACAGAAGGAGAATTGAAACTCGATTTCAAGTGAAACCTTCAAGTTTATCCTTTAATGGAGGCTAGGGATGCAAGGGTTCAAAGCTTAGGCAGAAGGGATTCCCTTTCTGATCATAATGGACCTATACTTATAGGGTTATACATTGCTTTTCACACACTTGCAAATTTTGCCAAATTTAGCAACATATGTGCATGGATGCATGGGCAATGATTTGGGCCCAATTAATGATGTGATCTAACTCCAATTCATGCACAATGGATCTTGAAGCAATAACATGTAAGCATGCAAAAGGAAATGGTCAATTGAATTCAAATCTTGCCAAAACAAACCTATGAAAGGAACCATGTGCAAGTCCCTCAAATCTTGTCCAAATTAAGTGATCTTGGACTTTTTAGAAAGGTGACATCAAAGGGATCAACTTTCATGTTGAACATGTTTCCATTTGAAGATTTTATCATGATGAATTTTGAGGTGGAAGTTTGAGAAATCAAACATAATTGAAAATTTTCTAAGTACCAAGTCAAATGACCACTTCTTCCACCTTGAATAACTTTTGATATGAGCTTCAAATGGAAATGGTTTCTTAACCAAAGTTGTATCTATTTCAATCCTATTCCATTTGGTCACAAATGTGACCTCATTTGGATTTGGCATTAGGGAGTTATGCATTTTAGAAGTTGAGGAAAATTGCTTGTTCAATGGTAATGGCCCAAAATGACCTATAATGTTTCCTCTTGGCACATGCCCTTGCAAGTTAAATTTGACATTTCTAAAATAATAAAAGTTGTAGAAGACATCTTGAAATTAATCATAAAGCTTGGATGGCCTTCATCTCATAAAAATTGAGCAAGTTATGGTCCTTGGAAGTTGACCTCCTAACTAGGGCACAAAAAAATGACCTATAATATTTCATTATAAAAAATGACTTTCCAAGAAAAAATATCTCTATATGATAACATTAGAGTTGTTTGAAATGTCATAAGTAGTAACTTTTATCTGGGAAACATTTTCATATGACAAAAATTGTAGGAGATAGGGTATTAGGACCCTAGTTTTGACCAGTTAACTTTCTCTGGTCAACCTCTTTGAACCAACTTGCAAACTTGAAGTTCTATTGATCTTTGGGACTAGTGGATGATAATATATGCATAAGATGATGTATGATGAAGTATCCCTTGATATATTTGACCAATTGTTGAAGAAACTTGCTAAGGAAGTCACACAAGATACCCAGATGAATTAGGGTTTCCAAGGCAAACAAGCTTCAAACTCTTAATGAATTCTTGATCAAATGATAAATAAAGAACATGGGGATCCATATATGATTCTTAGAACCATTATGAACCATTCCTTGATTGGTCTTTTGCATTAAGGGTCTCAAACCCTAGTTGTGAGCTTGATAAGACATTGGTGGATGCACACACTACCTATAAAAGAAAAAAGCTATACATAGACATATTTTTGTATTTTTGGTTAGTAAACAAATAAAAATGAAGTGTGATACAATCAAGTGTGCTTGGTGATCTCTCCCAATGCAAACCCAATGAATGGGGGGTGAAGAGGATACCAAGGTGTGATCCCAAAGCCAATGCAAATGATGAGATAACATGAGGGATCTTAGGGTCAAAATTGGTGTCTTACAGCTGCCCCTATTTAAGGACATTTTAGTTGAGGATGTGAAGGTTAAAATCTTCGTATCAACTCAGTATAATGGACTTAAATAACAACATCTAGAAACAATTTTGGTCCATAAGAGTCCTCATGATGCATATGATATGAATGCTAAAAATGATATTTATGGGGAATATATTGCCACAAAGGAAAAAAATCTGGAGAGACTGAAAATCCACAGGAACACAATGCATTCTGTAGCGGTAAATTCATGACCATCAAGCTATGGATAAGCTTAACGTTAATAAAACCAGAGTCATACCGCGCTTTTATTGTTTCCAAAGGAAAAGGGAAAAGTACGAACAAAACCCAAAGACAAGAAGTTATCAAATCAAAACTAATAAAATGCCAGAGATTACAGGTAAGGGGGTTGGTTACACAGAGGGAAGGTGTTAGCACCCAAAGTGTCCTAGGTACTCCTAGGGAGCCATTTTCTATGTGTTCATGTGTTTTTGGTATAAAAGATGTTTGCAATAAATAGAGTGTGGGGATGAGAAAAGAATTCATTAATTATATTTTTGTGCTTGACAAGACCTTCGGTCTTGTGCCTACATACCAACATAAAAATGAGGGAGCAAAACCTCGTAGTTCATGTTAAAAATTTCAAATAAGTTGGTGAATTTCTTTTAACTAAAGTTAATAAGAGAAGGCACAAAGGTCCAAAAATTTGAATGGAGTTGTTATTTCTTTTTTTTTTGAAATTTTAAGTCAATATGATTAAGTTTATTTACAAATTTGATTTAAGAAAGAGTTTGAAAATTCAATGGCATAAGGCCAAAGTTTCTAATCATTAAAACAAAGTCTAAGTTTGAAATCACAAGCAAAGAAGTTTTTGAAAAGGGGGGAGAGATTTTGAAATTAAAGAAGTGGGAGGAGATGAAGATGCAATCCAACAGACAAGAATGTCATATAGAAACCCATTTTCCTTTATACTTTAATCAAGCAATAATCAATAAGCAATGAGCAATATCCATACATCATGAAGATCAAGGAATCAAATAAAGATGGCCATATTCAAGCAAGCAACTCCAATAACTAGAAGTCTTTATTGTCTTCCCATGTATCAAATGAAATATTCCTTGGTCAACTTAGGACAAAGCATCAGACACAAGATCAAAATAACAATTAAGCATAGAGACAGAGTAGCAGATGAACCCAAGAAATTCTCAAGTCTTGTATCAGATGAAGGCATATTTCAAAGTAGCTCAGTCTCAAAATGTTGGCATTGGCCAAGTCCTTTTAGCACAGGGAATGTTTCCTAATCCTAAGTCCAAAACTTCATATCAAGTTCAATAGTCCACCAGATGTTCTTTTGGATTTTTGTTGTTGTTAGGTATTTTAAGGTCCTAAGACCATAAACAAAATCAAAACACACAAACAATTATATACAATCATAAGATATGGCTCAAATGAGCAAAGTGAAAAGGACATAAACATAAACAAGTTATATGAAATGTAAATGGCAATGAATGATAAAGGACTGAGATAATGAACTGAAAGTAACGTAATATTAACAAGAGTTAGTCAAATGTTAGTCAAAAGTTAGTGGTGGAGGTGATTTTTAATTGATTAAGTCATTCTTTGGAGAACACTCAACCATTCATTCACAAGTATGAATCCTTAAGCCAAGACATCTTCCATGAGAAGGGCTCCAACTTGGATAATTCAACAAGTATGACACTAGCTCCTATGAAAGGAAAAAAGGTCAAGTCTCCACACAATTCCATGAATAATGAGACTTACAATCTCACTTACTAGAATGCTATGCCTTGAGGGTCAAATTTAGCTCTATGTTAAGCAATCGTAATTGGACTTATGTAAAAGTCACAACTATCTGAGGCCGGGCAATAAAAATTTAGGTGTTAATGCATGTTAGAGATTTGGTATGAAGAACCAAACTTTTAAAACGTACCGCACACTAAAAGAAAAGTCAAAAGAGAGGGACTTATCTAGGTCATACTTGCATTGATTCATCTGACACAAGGTCATTGATGAATCAATCAACCATTAGACATTAGAGATTTCATTGGTCAAATGAGGAAATGGGAAAGAATATGGATGAAGATGAAGAGGGAAGGGAAGATAGAAACACAAATTGATCATGGGAGGAATTTCATTAGATCAAAACCATTCATTCATTTTGGGAGATGAAATGTGCATTTCATCAATCCCCTAAATCCAATGGTTTTGATCCAACAAAATTCAAATCAACCTTGACCAAGGCCCAAACAGAAAGTCAAACATCACAAGACCATACAAATGGCTCAACATAATTTTTAAACATTTTAACAATTAAAAATCAATTTAAAAATGAATTAAAATGCATTTTAATTTGGTCAAAACCTAAAATCCCTTCAAAACACCAAATAAATGGTCAAGAGATTTATCCTAAGTCAAACAAGGTCAAAGGACCTTAGACAAAAAGTTTCACTATTTTTAAAAGGAAGAACTATTTTTAAACAATTAAAAATATGCACAAAAACATTTAATTCATGAAAAATACCAAAATTAATCCAAAATAATTTTAATTCAGAATATGGAAAAGAAAAATATTTAAAGATTTTTGGTGAAAGTCCTATATTTTTTGGATGAAAAATGAAATTTCTATGAATTAAATGAAATAAATGGATTAAATGAAAATTCAGAAAATAGAAAAAAATAAGGGCCATCAGATCTCCCTCATTAAGTGAGGTGGTAGATCTGATGGGAAAGTGTGCGCTTCATACCATAACCTCAATCAACGCGTCATAGGGATGGTAATCATAAGGGGCGGTCAAGATTAAAACATTTTAAATGAATCTGAAGGTTGGAATAGTGCAACGCACCACCGGAGCTAGGGCTTCGATCATCTTCTTCGGTGGACCTCACCGGACTGGTCCACCCTCAACCAACTGGAAAATGAAAAATGAGTACATGTTTTTAAAGGAAAAATGCTAAGGATCACGAACCTGACCTCTATTTCATCCAATTCCAAGTATATAGAAAGATACATGGATTTTAAATTTGAGGTTCATGATCTGAGTGGCTCTGATTTTACCTCAAAGCAACTCAATCTTATTTCCTACATTGGTAGGACTTCAGTCAACCAAAAATCAAAGAGAATGGTGAAGAATTGAGAGAGAATCCAAGGCTCAAAGTTTCTGAAAAATCACCTCCGGGTAGCTTCAAATTCGCTTGATCTCGATCTGAATTTACTTGATTCTTCCTCCTCTTGCTTGCAGTGATCAATTGAGATGATAAAGGCTATGAATCTTTGGAGTTTGAACTTCAAAACAGAAGGTAAAATTCAAACTCTATTTCAAAGAAATCTTCAAGGAATTCTATGGTGTGAGGTTCTAAGATCTCTTGGCAAATCATGGGAAAGGTGTGTGTGCTATTTCTGGGGCAATGCACTTGTTTATATAGCCAATTGAATTCAGTTTTGCACCCTTTCAATTTTTGGACAAAATTAGAAACCATAATGCATGGATGCATGGGCAATGATTTAGGCCTAAAGAATGATGCAATCCAACTTAAATTCATGCATAATGAGTACTGAGATCATCAGATGGAAGCATGCAAAGGGAAATAATCATTTGAATCCAAATCTTGCCAAAACAAACCCTACAAAGTAACCATGCCCAGGTCCCTCAATCTTGGCCAAAATGAGGTAATCTTGGACATTTTGGAAAGGTGAGACCAAGGGGAATAACTTTAATGTTGTACACGTTTCCATTTGAAGCTTGGATCATGATTAATTTTGAGGTGGAAGTTTGGAAAATCAAACATAATTGAAAATTTTCTAAGTACCAAGTCAAATATCCATTTCTTCCACCTTGAATAACTTTTGATATGAGCTTCAAATGGAAAGCATTCCTTCATAAAAGTTGTATCTCTTTCAAACCTATTCAATTTTGTCATAAATTTGACCTCATTTGGATTTGGCATTAAGGAGTTATGCATTTTAGAAGTTGAAGAAAATTGCTTGTTCAATGATGATGACCCAAAATGACCTATAATGTTTCCTCTTGGAACATGCCCTTGAAGGTTGAATTTGAAATTTCTCAAAGAATAAAAGTTAGGGAGAAAATCTTAAAATTGATCATGAAACTTGGATGGCCTACATCTCATAAAAATTGAGCAAGTTATGGTCCTTGGAAGTTGACCTTCAAACTAGGGCATAGACAAAATGACCTATAATCTTTCACCATATAAAATGCCTTTCCAAGAAAAACTATCTCTTGATCTTAACATAAAAGTTGTTTGGAATGTCATAAGGAGTAACTTTTCTCTTGGAATCATTTTCATATGACAAAATATGTAGGAGATAGGGTCTAGGGAACCCTAGTTTTGACTAGTTGACTGTCTTTGGTCAACCCCCTTGAACCAACTTATAAACTTGAAGTTATCTTGATATTTTGGATTCATGGTGAATAATATATGAATAATGTGATGTATAATGAAGTATCCCTTTAAATATTGATCAATTTGTTGAAGAAACTTGTTGGGGATCCATATATGATGTTAAGAACCAATGTGAATCTCTCCTTTATTGATCTCTTGCACTAAGGGTCTCAAACCCTAGTTGTGAGCTTGATGAGGCATTGGTGGATGAACACACTACCTACAAGAGTAACAAATTTATACATAGATATATTTTTGGTATGTTGGTTAGTAAACAAAAGAAAAATAAAGTATGACACAATCAAATGAGCTTGGTGATCTCTCCCAATGCAAACCCAATGAATGAGGGGTAAGGACGATGCCAAGATGTGATCCCAAAGTCAATGCAAATGATGAGATAGCATAAGGGATCTTACGGTCAAAATTAAGGAAATTCTAGCTGAGGATGCGAAGGTTAAAATCTTTGTATCAACTTAGTAGAATGGACTTAAATAACAACGTCTAGAAACTAATTTTGGGCCCTAAGAGACCTCATTATGGATATGATATGTATGTTAAAATAATCTTTGTGGGGAATAAATTTCCATAAAGAAAAAGAATCTGGAGAGACACGAAAGTCCATAGGAGCATAATGCATTCCATAAGGAAAACTCAATGGGGAGACAGAGACTCTGGGGATAAAAGTTTTGCGTAGGCCAGGCTACGACTTAAAACTGCTGGGAGACACGAGGGAATTTCCATGAAAATAAATCAATGGAAATACTCGGTCTGGGGATAAGGAACAAAAGTCTGCAGGGGATGAGAATAGACTAGAACAAACTGAAATATTCAAATCAAACAGGGGATGGAGATTTCACTGAAGAAATACGCACTCAAACTTAACTGGGGAGTAATGAACTTCAACACAAGAGTAAAAGAGATACAATATCTATCACCGGTTATTGGGTAGGAAGATAATACACTCTAACAGAGGGTCATCCGTTACCGGTTAGGGTAAACATATCAAGGATGACTCGCTGAGAAAAAGAGGTGTATTCATTACTGGTCAACTGGGTAATAATAACCTACTGGGGAGAGAAATCAAATAGGATTTACAACTACCGGTTACTAGGCAGAAAACCAAAGAGAGAGTATCCATCACTAGTTAAAATGAACATATCAAGGATAAACTCAAAGGAAGAATACCCGTCATCGGTTAGGATGAACATATCAAGGATATACCACCTGGGAAAGAGGTAGAATATTCATTACCGGTTAGGGTAAACATATCAAGGATAGACTGTCGAGGAGAAATAGGAATTACAACTACCAGTTACTAGGTAGAATACCAAAAAGGAGAGAAAATCCGTCAACAATCAAAGTGAACATATCAAGGATAGACTCTCTAGGGAATAAAATAGGGATTACAACTACTAGTTACTGGGTAGTATACCAAAAAGGAAGAATATCTATCATCGGTTAGGATGAAAATATCAAGGATAAACTCACTGGGGAAACGTGGAAACGAATCCGCTGGGGAAAACAAGAGAAGTAGATTACATTTTACCGGGTATTGGGAAAAAGTAATGTACTTCAAAATTGAGAAGAATATTACCATTTACTGGGTAAGAGACTCTCAGGGGACCAAAATATCTATCTAGGTAATAACTAGAAAGAAATGGTCAAACAAAGACTCAGTCTAATGAGGATATAACTCAAGGGGAGTGGTTTCATCCAGATAATTAACTGGGGAGGAAACTGAAATAATAATCATCCACGAGGAAATAACTCAGTGGGGAATGAGAAAGGTTAAACTCTTTCTGCTTAAGGGGATGACGCCCTCTAATTGAAGGAGGACAAACACCAAATCTGCACGGGTAAATAATATTACCGAAGCAGGGGATCAGAAGAAAAATCAAATGCGATAAAATGCATAATGAAATATCTGATGGTATGTTTTATGCATGAATATGCATGTATATGATTGTGATTATGTTGACAAAACAATACAAAGGATACAAATAACAAAGATTTGAATCATCACTAAAACACTCGTCTAATCTCAACAAGATGGAAACACCAACTGGAGAAAATGATAGGGATGAAAATAAATCATCTAGCTCCGAATAAATCAACTCTGGTTGGGGAAAGACATGGAGATCATGCTTCTAATCAATCACGACAAACTCTATGGGGAGAGAGCACTACTGAAGGATGATCAATCAAACATGCCGAGGATAGAGAAAGGATTTGCCGAGGATCCAAATTGTCAACACTGCGGGGAATTTTAAGTCAACACCATATCAAATGGGAGACAACCTTTCAGGGGACTAAATCAAATACTGAACCAAACACTGTCGGGAAAGAGGGAACTTTTATCAGAAGATGAACTCCGCCGGGGAATACAAGAGATAATATTCTGCATGAGGATTTAAGCAAATTGTTAGGGATGCTGTGACCAAGATCGTCGCATTTCTCAATAATCATCGAATTCTTCTTGGAAATTGTGAAATAAACCAATTCCAAGGCAAAGATAACCAGGTCTGATTCACACAAAGGAGAAATTACCAAAGTTATGCCATAATTAAATGCAAATGGAGACCAAATAAAGGTTTCGGATCTCTAGGGTACAATCATAAATCACAAATTGGGGAGATACAAAACATGAGCACCTCAGCTAGTGAAAATGAAATTGCAAAGGGGGGCGATCGTCAGCTCAACTCTATTGGGGATGATAAGTTACCCGGGGATAAACTTATCGACCAAGCCGGGGATCAACGACAAACGGCTAGGGAGGGAAATAGTTACCAAATCAACTGCTTGGGGAAGACCAACAATGCTTCACACTTCAAGACTTATCTGTTCTCGGATTGCTGTTGACATTCCTTGCAGAAACCGATTATTCTTAAAGTGATTGTTTTTATTATTTTAAAAAAATAATAATTATTCATTAATTTATTTCAAAATTATCATCGTAAAAATTCAATTTTGTTTATCAAAAGGAAATAAGAATAAAAATAATTAGATAAAAGCTCAACTTTATTTAATAAAATCGTAGTCCGTAAATGACGAGACTCCATAGATCTTTACAAAGTTTGAAAATGGTAATTTACATGGAAAAGGGCTACATTGAATACAATGATCACTATTCCTCCTACCAACTTAAATATCCATTGTGCTTGTCGTCGGTTGAGAATGATGATTCAGAACAAAATGATTGCTCAAAATTGCTTCACGGGATTAGGACCAACCGAATGCAGTTACTTGCCATAATCCCTAATTTTTGCCTAGATTGTCCCAAGGTGGAGTACTCAATCTACCAAGATAAATTTTCTGTTTCATGTCTCTAATTTTTGCCTGGATCGCCCTTTCGGGTTTTCAATCCACCGAGACGCTCATTTTTGCCTAAGCCGCCCTTTTGGGTTTTCAACTTAGCGAGTTGTTCTTTTCTTTTTTTAGGCGAAGTATTTCTTGACTGCATCGGCATTCACAAGACGTGTGAACTCTTCACCATCCATAGTTTTAAGAATCAATGCACCTCCTGAGAAGGCTCTCTTAACAACATATGGGCCTTCATAATTAGGAGTCCATTTTCCCCTAGCATCATAAAATCTTCTTGAGCACGAGGTCACCTTCAATAAACACACGAGGCCTGACCTTCTTATCAAATATTTTCTTCATTCTTTGCTGATATAACTGACCATGACAAATGGAAGTCAATCTCTTATCTTCAATCAAATTCAACTGATCATATATGGTCTGACACCATTTAGCTTCAGTCAACTTAGCTTCCATCAAGACACACAATGATGGGATCTCAACCTCTACTAGGAGTACAACTTCCATGCCATAAACAAGAGAGAAAGGGGTTGCCCCTGTTGAAGTGCGGATGGATGTATGGTACCCATGCAAAGCAAATTGGAGCATCTCATGCCAATCTTTGTATGTCACAACCATCTTCTGAATGATCTTCTTAATGTTCTTATTCACAGCTTCAACAACCCCATTTATCTTAGGTCTGTAGGGAGAAGAATTATGATGCACAATCTTGAAGTCCTTGCAAAGAGCTTCCACCATATTGTTATTCAAGTTAGATCCATTATCAGTAATGATCTTACTTGGCGCACCATACTGGCATATAATCTGATTTTAGATAAACCTCACAATAACTTGCTTGGTTACATTTGCATATGATGTCGCTTCAACCCACTTTGTGAAGAAATCAATAGCCACCAGAATGAAACGATGTCCGTTTGAAGCTTTAGGCTCAATCATATCAATTCCCCATATGGAGAAGGGCCATGGAGAGGAAATGACATTCAACAGTGTCGGAGGAACATGAATTTTATCTGCATATATTTGACACTTGTGGCATTTCTTCACAAACTTGCAACAATCAGATTCCATTGTCATCCAATAGTAACCTTCTCTCAACATATTCTTTGCCATATCATGTCCATTGGAATGAGTACCAAAGGAACCTTCATGGACTTCAGTCATCAATAGGTATGCTTCGTGTCTATCCACGCGTCTAAGCAAAACCATATCGAAATTTCTCTTGTAAAGCACATTACCATTCAGGTAGAAGTTGCCAGCTAATCTTCTCAAAGTTTTCTATCTTTCAAATATTACCTAGGCGGGTAATCTGACTTTGGAGGAAACATTTGATATCATAATACCGAGGCTTTTCATCTTTGACTTCTTCAACATCAAACACATGAGCTGGCCTGTCAAGACGCATCACAGTCAAATTAGAAACTTCATTCCAGAATTTCACCATAATCATTGAAGCCAATGTTGTAAGAGCATCTGCCATACGATTTTCATCTCGAGGGATATGATGAACCTCAACCTTTGTAAAGAAAGTTGAAATCCTCCTCGCATAGTCTCTATATGGTATTAAACCGGGTTGATTCGTCTCCCATTCACCTTTGATTTGATTTATTAGCAAACTGAGTCTCCAAAGACGTCAAGATATTTAATTCTGAGTTTAATGGCCTCTTCAAGCCCCATAATGCAAGCTTCATACTCAGCCATATTGTTTGTACATTTGAAGGTCAAACTAGCTGTAAACGGAAAATGAATGCATTGAGGAGTAATAATCACTGCTCCAATGCCATTACCATAAGAATTAACAACTCCATCTAATACCATGCCCCAACGGGAACCAGGTTCTGGCCCTTCTTCAAGCAATGGTTCATCACAATATCATATTTAAGTAAAAAATCTCTTCATCAGGAAAATCATATTGCACTGACTGATAATCTTCAATCGGTTGGTGAGCCAAATGGTCAGCCAAGACACTCCCTTTAATAGCTTTCTGAGATCGATATTCAATATCATACTCAGATAATAACATCTGCCAACGGGCGATCCTCCCAGTTAAAGCAGGCTTCTCAAAAATGTACTTGATGGGATCCATTTTGGATATCAACCAAGTAGTATGACTCAACATATACTAGCGCAGACGCTTAGCAGCCCAAGCCAATGTGCCACACGTCTTCTCAAGTAAAGAATATCGAGTCTCACAGTCGGTGAACTTCTTACTGAGGTAGTAAATTGCATATTCTTTCTTTCCATATTCATCTTGCTGACCAAGCATATAACCCATACTCTCATCAAGCATAATTAAATACATGATCAACGGTCTTCCTTCAACAGGAGAAGACAAAATTGGAGGCTCAAGCAGATACTCTTTGATGCTATCAAAAGCTTTCTGGCAATCTTCGGTCCAATCACAAGACTGATCTTTCTGTAGGAGCTTAAATATTGGCGCACATGTGGCAGTCATATGCGATATAAATCTTGAGATATAGATCAAGCGGCCGAGAAAACCTCTGACTTGCTTCTCAGTTTTGGGCACAGGCATCTCTTGTATTGCTTTGACCTTGGGAGGATCAACTTCAATACCCTTCTCACTGACAATCAAGCCCAACAATTTACCAGAACGAACACCAAAAGTATATTTATTGGGATTCAAGCGTATTTTATACTTTCTCAAACGCTAGAATAACTTCAACAAATGCTCAACATGTTGGCGATCATATCATCAACATAAACTTCAATCTCTTTATGCATCATATCATGAAAAAGAGTGGTCATAGCTCTCTAGTACGTTGCACCAGCATTCTTTAAACCGAAAGGCATCACTCTATAACAGAATGTTCCCCAGGGTGTAATGAATATGGTCTTCTCCATATCTTCAGGTGCCATCTTGATCTGATTATAATTGGAAAATCCGTCCATAAATGAAAAGACTTTGAATTTAGCTGTATTGCCTACCATCATATCAATGTGTGGCAGAGGAAAATCATATTTCAGACTAGCTTTATTCAAATCTCTATAATCAACACACATACGGACTTTTCCATCTTTCTTATGAACATGCACAATATTGGCCACCCATTACGGATACTCGGATGTTACAAGGAAACCAACATCAATCTACTTCTGTACTTCCTCTTTGATCTTCACTCCCATATCAGGATGAGTCCTTCTCAACTTCTGCTTGACTGGTGGGCATTCTGGCTTCAACGGAAATCTATGCTGCACAATTACAGAATCGAAACCAGGCATGTCTTGATAGGACCAAGCAAACACATAAGAATAATCTCGAAGAAGATCAATCAACCCCTTCTTAGCTTCTGGACACAGTTGAGACCCAATCTTGACTTCCTTCACATTATCCCCGGAACCCAAGTTGACTAATTTAATCTTCTCTTCAAACGACTGAATGGCTTTTTCCTCGTGCTCAAGTAAATGTGATAACCCATTAGATACTTCTTCATCACCAATCTCTTCCTCGACTTCAAACAGAGGGAAATCAAAGTTTGGTGAGGGAGTAAGATCATTGTATTCAATGGGTTTGAGAACCAACCTGCATAATGATTTGATATTTTGATTTTAGAGAAGTGGAGTGCGAACAAATATTATGCAGATGGAAGGATTATTATTTATTTATTTATGTTCTTTGTGGTTAGCATTTTCAGAAAAAGCAAAAAGTAAAAATAAAACATCATAAACGTGGATGAATAAAATTGTATTTTATTGATGATAATACTAAAAATGCCCAACAATGTTCACTTCTCCCTTAGGTATAGGAGAAGGATTTTTCTTAAAAATAATAAAAACAAATTACTTAGAATAGTGAATGACAACAGGAACATCAACATCAACCCAGTTGTTGCAAGTATGGCCATGCGTCACAAAGTTGGAGTAAGCTTCATCTTCATCACCACTGTCTTCAATAATGGAAGCTGGGTGTTGATCATTCCCATGAATGAACCCTCCACTACGGAAAATTGGTTGCATAACTTTGGCTTTGACGTTGAACGGTCCTGATTGAAATCCTAGCCCGACTCTGTTTTTGTTCTCGACGATCTCCACAACACGGCCCCACTTGTCAATACTTCCATCCTGAATAGCCTCTTGCGCATCTTTCAAAGAAGACATGAGTGCCCCAGTTTTCTTCAATTCATCAGTAATAGATAAGGCTTGGAACGGAATCCCAACCTCCTCCTCAGTATCAACATACGTGAAAGATGACAAATGGCTCACCAATAATGCATTCTCTCCACCAACAACGAAAAGCTTGCCGTTCTTCACTAATTTCAGCTTTTGGTGAATAGTAGACGTCACAACTCCAGCTTCGGAAATCCATGGCCTTCCCAACAAGCAACTGTAGGCCGGGTGGATATCCATTACATGGAAAGTAATTTGGAAATCACTCGGACCTATCTTCACTGGAAGTTCCACTTCTCCAATGACGGTCATACGAGAACCGTCAAACTCTTTGACAACCACACCACTATATCTTGTCGGGGCTCCTTGATAAGAGAGTCTTGACAAAGTTGGTTTTGGTAACACATTCAATGATGACCCAGTGTCAACCAACACATGGGACAAAGCATCCTCCTTGCAATTCATAGAAATATGGAGTGCCAAATTGTGATTTCTGCCTTCCTCGAGAAGTTCTTTATCACAAAAACTCAAATTATTACAAGAAAGTAATGTTGGCAACTATGTGGTCAAACTGATCCACGGTAACATTGTAACACCCTTATAAACCCCATGTATAATTAATGGAATTAATTAAACAGTCACCAACACTAGAGTGTCACACTTCATAAAAGATAAGCTATCTTGCCCTATAACACGGGTTACAACTAACAAATTAACCTGTCATCGCATGCTCACCTTCATTTAGGTATCATCGCAGCAGGATTCAACATCAACATTCAAAGAAGGTGGAAGAGCATACGACATTTAGTCTTAAACTTCAATTTTAAAAACATCATAAAGAGTCGTAAATAGTTTAACTCAACAACTTAAAATATTCAACATAATATGATTCATCATAAAACATTATAATTTAATCCAAACGTTCGACTCCAACCCGATGTTACATGATTATAGCAGAATCTCACTACATAACGATAACTAATGAAAGTCACTACAAAGCTTCCTTCCACTTACTTCAATAGGGTCTACTCCTGGGTATATGCACGATGCCCACGTAGAGGCAACATTCAAACAGAAGGAGTGAGAAATCACAATCAATTATAAAAGGTATAACATGAAAGATAAATTGCACTCAACATAATCATTCACAACAACATATTGTAATTCTCACACCCAAATCATCATCAACATCATACACAACAACTTCTCAATTATCATCAACATCATACAAACCAACTTCTCAATTATCATGAATATCATGCACAACCAATACAAATGCAACACTTATGCAATGAATCAACGCCGACTCGACATGCATGTGGTACCAAATATGAACACTCAGGTTCGTTTCACTCTAGATCCCCACCATAGGATTGATTCCATCTTGGAACTGGAGCACACCAAAATCGCTACCATCATCACAAGTAACGCTTCACTAATCCCCCATAATAGGAATTAGCTACTCGCACCCGATCCATCACCATATGATCGAGGCTCACCAACTAAATAGAACTAAATTTCTGACAACAAGGATGCATGACTCCTAACATGCAGCAATAACAATATCATCAACACATACACATCGGTCCACTCTTGACCGTGTATGCCAACATCAATACCACATCATCAACATAATTTCATCATGTTCATATTATCATCATAAAACATCAACATAACAACATCAACACAATCACATTAATAACATCATTATAGCAACACCGACATAACAATATTATTGTCACACAAAAATTATTCATGTTTAATCAATCATTTATCATTGGCATATATTCATCATTAATCAATCACTACATCATACCAATTAAAATCATAATAAATCAGAAATTAACATCAAAACAACATCATACAGTAGCTAATAGTACCCAACAACCAACAAAATACAGAAAATCGACAATTGCAACTTTCACATAAACAAATGCCATATAACAACTAAGGCATCTACAACAATAATGCATTATCAATTAATTCAGTGTTAAATACGTCATATTCAGCCTCTTAAGGCATCACCATGATATAGTATTATGTGTTAGCTTTCTCACGCTTCGAACCATACTGAAAACGGAGCTACGTAGCTCAAGTTACGTCATTTTCAATTTCTTAAAATTTTCACGTAACAGTGGTAATCGATTACGCTCAACCGGTAACCGATTACAGGCTTCGAAAACACCCCCGAAACCTATTTTTCAAGTGGTAATCGATTACAATCGGACCGGTAACCGATTACAGGTTCGAAGAACAACCTATAAGCTTATTTTTCTCTGTTGGAGGCCTTCCAGACCTCTAATTTTGATTCCGTAAAAAGTATCGATCTCAGAATTCGAAACTCAACACTTATCCAATGATTAGAACATCAAATTTACGATTTATCACATATTGGAATCAATTAAATCATATAGTTCATAACTTTATCAATTCCATAAACCTTTGAAGCTCTCAACAATGGTGAAATTATCACAACATTCAAAACATAAAATACAACCACATATAGTGCACGAGAAACATCAATAATCACAACATATAACATCAAGATATCATAAATATTCAGAATTTAGTAAAATCCCAAACACCCTATTGGAGTTTAAGGACTCTTCTACCCTACCCTTCATGCACATACCCTTATTATTGAAATAATTTCCCACCCTTACCTGAATTCCTAGTAAGTGATGCAATTCTGTCTTGAATTCCTCTTCTTCTACGTCTAGTCAACCTTACATTTTCCTATTTTGCTCTCCAATTCTACGTACTGTCAAATGGTTTCTCTAAAAACCTAATTTTCCCAACTTTTAGAATATATAGTAACCTCCTTACATTTTCATAATTATTATTATTGCCCAAATTAATTATAGCTCCTCCCCTCTTACCACAAACTTTCCTCAATTCACACAATTGACCCAATTCTTATTCTTATCAATTTCTCTATTTATTTCTAATCATAATTAAAATGCTAACTATTCTAATATATATTCACGTAATTAAACAAATAAACTTATTATTTAATCACTAAAAGAACTCTAAATAATTCCACTAATTTATACACCACTTAACTATTTTAATTGACCCAATCCATCAATACATCAAAACACACCTTACACATAATTCATAAATAAATCAATAATACTGAATAATTGAAAATGAGGTGTTACAACTCTTCCTCACTTACAGAATTTTCGCCCTCGAAAATTACTTGAGGAAAACAAAGTCGAATATGACTCTGTCATCTGCTCCTCACGCTCCCAAGTCATGCTCCCACCAGATGGTCCACCATAAACTACCTTCACTAAGGAAATCTCTTTACCATGCAATTGCTTCACTTCCCGATCCCCTATCCGCATGGGTGATGCCTCAACATTCAGGTTATCTCTCACCGTGTAAGAATGAAGTGCGCCTAAAAGGGGGGGGGGGGTGAATTAGGTTCTTTAAAATTTTATCCGGTTTTATGATATGAAGTTGATAATATTTCTGGTTTGGAAATATATGAAAGATGTAAAGGCGGAAAGATAAATGACACAAGGATATATCCTGGTTCCCCTCACAATCCGAGAGTACTCCAGTCCCCTTACGCAGTAAGAGATTTTCACTATGTTTGGTAACTTGTACAAGAAATAACCAAAAAACCAAGAACAATCCTCTTGGATTTTCACTAAGTCACCCTATGAGAACAATCCTCTCAATGTGACTAATATTGCTTCCTAAAAATCCTAGAAAGCAATGATACAACAAGTATAATTTTTGTATAAGAGTTTGAATAGATGAAATATATCAATCACTTGATTGATCTTCTCTTTCAAGTAAAACAAATCACAAGGATAATATTAGTGCTCAATGTGTATGAATATATGAGAGTATTTTTCTAAAATATGTGTAACAATGTTGGAAAAATATCTCAATGAAAGTTGATGTATATATGAATACTTTGGTTAAAAGTTGGTATATTTGAAGTTTGTAATTTGTATGAAAGAGGTGAGTGATAAAATCTGAAAAGTATAGTATATATAGGAGACTCTATACCCTTTAGAAAGGCTGCATATAAGTTGAACAATGCAATGGTCAAGGGCAAGAGATATGAATTCGTATGGCACTAAATAACAATAAAGAAGTGCCACAGGTTCAGGTGTAACCGGTTACCGGAAGGATGTAACCGGTTACATGGTTACGTTATGGCCCAAAAATTCAAAAACTCGATCATGTAACCGGTTACTTAAATGATGTAACCGGTTACATCATATTGAAAATGATCAAATATAAAGGTTTTTTTCTACTGCCAGGGATGTAACCGGTTACATGATATTGGTAACCGGTTACATGAACTTAAAAGACCAAAAATAGTGTTTTGTAAAAGGGTAAGTGTTTATGGTATGTATTTGATGTGTTGGTAATGCATTTGACTAAATGTTTTGAGCACTAACAAATATCAATGCAAAGAGTTTTAGCTTGTACCCATATAAGTTGAAGATCAATTACTTTGAGTCTTTAATCTTCATGAAATTAGTAAGCAAGCTTTGATCCTTATGCAATTTGTCTTGGCTCGTCCTTTTTGATATTCTTGAAATATGTTGTCTTCATCAAAACAAAGTCTTTAAGCAATTTTGGAGAAGCTTGAAAATACATTCTCCCCCTTTTTGATGATGACAAACAATGAGCCTTTGAGCTTTGTTATTTTTGTCCAAGAGTATATGCTCCCTCTATCTTGATATTTCCCCCCTATCTTGATAGCCTTTCTTTACTTATATATGGACTGCATAAAAGTTGGACAAAAAGCAACATACAAGAAATATACATACCAACCAAGCTCTTTTCCCCCTTTGGAATTATCAAAAAGGATGGGGAAAAGAAGATATAACATTTTTTTAGAAAATAATATATAGGGTATATATAAAACAACACTTATGGAAAAAATGCAGTGATGTAACCGGTTACTTACTTCATGTAACTGGTTACATGGTGTGAAAAAAGAAAAAATCGAATCAAATAAAATTTAAGTTACAGTGATGTAACCGGTTACCTACTTCATGTAACCGGTTACGTGGTGCAGAAATGACCAAACAGAGGCAAAAATACATATACGCACAGTAATGTAACCGGTTACTTACCTTATGTAACCTGTTACAGGATGCAAAAAATGAGAATTAAAAGCAATAAAAATATATTTTTGCACATGTAACACATATAGAACCTTCACAAATGAAATTGTGAAGATTTATTAAGGTAGAGGAATATATAGCATGCACCTTAAGTGATGAATATGCGTGTCATACGTCATGTTCGTCCAAAATCCCAAGTTCTCTCCGAATCTTGAAGAAGAGTTCTTTGGCAAGCGGTTTTGTGAAGATATCTGCTAACTGATTATGTGTATCTACAAAAGTGACTTCAACATCTCCTTTAAGCATATGATCGCGAAGAAAATAATGTCGAATGTCTATGTGTTTGGTACGAGAATGCATGACCGGATTCTTTGTAATATTTATCGCACTTGTGTTGTCGCATCGAAGAGGTATGCAACCAAGATTTACTCCGTAGTCACTAAGTTGTTGTTTTAGCCATAAGATTTGAGTGCAACAACTACCGACCGCAATGTATTCTGCTCCAGCCGTACTAACTGCTACACATGCTTGTTTCTTGCATGACCATGAAACTAAAGCATTTCCTAAGATGTGACATGTTCCACTCGTACTTTTGCGGTCAGTTTTGCAACCTGCATAGTCCGTGTCAGAATAACCAAGTAAATTACATACACTACCTTTAGGATACCATAATCCAATGTTTGTTGTTCCCTTCAGATATTTCATAATCCTTTTCACCGCCATGAGATGAGATTCTTTCGGGTTTGCTTGAAAGCGAGCACACAAACAAACACTAAACATTATGTCAGGACGGCTTGCCGTCAAATATAATAATGAACCAATCATACCTTGATACTTTGTAATATCAATAGAGACACCAGATTCGTCTTGATCAACATAAGTTCCGGATCCCATTGGTGTAGACATTGCTTTACAACTATCCATGTCGAATCTTTTCAACAACTCTTTGCAATACTTTGATTGGTTGATGAAAATGCCATCCTTTAGTTGCTTGATTTGAAGTCCAAGAAAATAGTTCATCTTTCCCATCATGGACATTTCAAATTGTCCTTGCATTATGGATGAGAATTCTTCACATAATTCTTTGTTGGTTGATCCGAAGATGATATCGTCAACATATACTTGAACTAATAGATTATGGTTCTTAATTTTCTTTATGAACAATGTCTTGGTGCTTGCTTTAATCCATAGAGTGCCTTTTTCAACTTGTAGACATGTGAGGGATGCTTGAAGTCTTCAAAGCCCGAGGGTTGTTTGACATAGACTTCTTCATTGATATAGCCATTCAAGAATGCGCTCTTGACATCCATTTGAAAAAGCTGAAAATTTAAAGAGAAAGCATAAGCAAGTAAAAGACGAATAGCTTCTAACCTTGCAATGGGAGAAAAAGTTTCTTCAAAGTCGATTCCTTCCTCTTGATTATACCCTTGAGCCACCAACCTTGCTTTGTTTCGAACAGTTATACCATTCTCATCAAGCTTGTCCTTAAACACCCATCTTGTACCTATGATGTGTTTATCACTTAGTCTAGGAACAAGTTCCCAAACTTGATTCCTTTCGAATTGGTTTAACTCGTCTTGCATAACAATTATCCATTGATCGTCTCCTAAGGCTTCATGAACTTTGGAAGGTTCAATTTGAGAAACAAACTCCATATTCAAACAAGCATCTTGAAGATTTAGTCTTGTTGTAACGCCTTGACTAATGTCACCAATAACTTTATCAATTGGATAATCTCTATGAGTTCTCCATTCTTTCGGTAGATGGTTGACATTTGTATTTGGTTGTGAAACTTCTTCTTGTTGTTCCGATGGATCTTTGTTGGTATCTTTGGAAGAAATTTCTTGAGGGATTTCTATTATATCATTATCATCATCACATATAATAATATCCTCCTTGGAGGGGTTAGATTCATCAAAAGATACATGCATTGATTCTTCAATTTTTAAAGTTCTTTTGTTATAAATTCTAAAAGCTTTACTAGTAAGAGAATAACCAAGAAAAATACCTTCATCGGATTTTTCGTCAAACTTACCAAGATTATCTTTGTCATTGTTAAGGACAAAGCATTTGCATCGAAAGATGTGAAAATAAGCAATGTTTGGTTTCCTACCTTTAAATAGTTCATATGGAGTCTTCTTTAAGATAGGACGAATATTAACTCTATTACTTACAAAACATGACGTGCTCACCGCATCCGCCCAAAAATACTTAGGAAGATTTGAATCGCTAAGCATTGTTGTTGCAAGTTCAACAAGTGATCTATTCTTTCTTTCAACAACTCCATTTTGTTGAGGAGTTCTTGGTGCCGAGAAGTTGTGAGATATTCCATGTTCTCCGCAAAATTCTTCAAACGAAGCATTTTGAAATTCTCCACCGTGACCACTTCTTATGGAGGCGATTGTTAATGATTTCTCATTTTGAATTTGTTTGGCATATTTCTTGAATGCCTTAAATGCATCATTATTCTGCACTAAAAAGAATGTCCAAGTGTATCTAGAAAAATCATCAACAATAACTAAATCATATAAATTACCTCCGAAGCTTCTTGTTCTTGATGGACCAAATAAGTTCATGTGTAACAGTTGTAGTGGCCTAGAAGTGAACACCACATTTTTGGATGTGAAAGTTGACTTGGTTTGCTTCCCCTTTTGACATGCATCGCAAAGCCTATCTTTGATGAATTTTATCTTTGACAATCCAATGACAAGGTCATGTTTTACTAACTTATTCAAGTGCTCCATGTGAATGTGAGCAAATATCTTATGCCATAACCATGAGTCGTTGTTATTTGCCACAAGACACTTAACCTTCAAAGAAATATCGTCAAGGGAAATCATGAAAATATTATTAATTCGCTTACCTATAAGCATTACCTCTTGTGTGATTTCGCCTTCAATTAAGCATTCATCTTTTGTGAATCTTATTTTGAGTCCTTTTTCACAAAGTTGGCTTATGCTTAAGAGATTGTGCTTTAGTCCTTCGACATATAGCACACCTTTGATGGATATGAAATTTGGTGCACCTACTCTGCCTATGCCAAGAATTCTTCCTTTGTTGTTATCTCCATAAGTAACATAACCCTTGGCCTTAAGCTTTAGATCTGAAAATTTGTGCACATCACCGGTCATATGCTTGGAGCACCCACTATCCAAATACCAAATATTTGTTATGGCCTTCAAGCAAACCTACAAAACAAAGTTAAGTTTTGTTAGGTACCCAAATTGCTTTGGGTCCTTTATAATTAGTTCCTTTTTTAACCCATACATAATGCTCTTTTGCTACACTAAAATTTCTAATGTAGCAAGCATTAGGTGTATGGCCAATAATACCACAATAAAAACAGGTTGGTTCAAAATTGCTTTTGTATCTAGGAACGAAAGACTTTTTCTTGATAAACTTTTTATTTTTAGGATGTTGATGCACAACTTTTGGTGTGTTGACTCTTTCTTTTGGAGGTTGATCCTTAGGCCTTACAAAGATAGTTTTACTTGTACTTGGTTTAGAAAATTTGGAGTAGCCAAGTCCATTTTTGTCATTTGAGTACCTTTGTTGTCTAAGAACCCCTTCCAAACCAATTTGTCCTTTTTCATATCTTTCAAGGACTCTTTTAAGTTGGACAACTTGGAATGAGAGAGACTCACACCCTAGACATACAAAACTCTTCTTTTCACTAATCATCTCTTGTTTCTCATTTTCAAAAATTTCAATCTTCTCTTCCAATGAAGAAATTTGTTTCTTTTGAGACGATATAGTTTTATAAAGAATTTTGCATTCATTTAGCAATTCATTAATTGCATCTTGTGCATCATCATCAAAAAGAGAAAAATTGTTACTAACCTCTTCTTCACCATCGGAATGATGTGAGGCCATTAGCACCAAGTTTGCACATTCCTCGCTATCTGATCCAGATGAGGAGCTAATTTCATTGTCCTCCCATGCAAGATATGCCTTTTTATTCTTGAAGTCCTTCTTGCTCTTGAATCCTCCTTTCTTTGAAAGTTTAGGACATTCCAGCTTTATGTGGCCTTGTTTTCCACATTCGTAGCATGTTACATCTTGCGTAGATGTGGTGGCCTCCTTCTTCCTAAAATGTCTATTCTTTTTAGCGTTAAAGGATTTATCATTTTTGTTAAAGAACTTACCGAGCCTTTTAACAAGGAGCATGAAATTCTCATCTTCCTCCAATGCGTCATCATCTTTATCTTCTTTTGCGTCTACCTTCAAGGCAATCCCTTTAGATTTATTTTCTTGTCTTTCATGTTTCTCAAGCCTACCGAGTTCTAACTCATGTTCTTGAAGTTTGCCAAAGAGAGATGCGAACGTCATTGTTGAGAGACTTTTTTTTCCGGAGATAGCCGTCACCGTCGGTTGCCATTCTCGAGTCAATGATCTTAGTACTTTCAGATTGAGATCGTCATTTGTAAATGTTTTTCCGAGAGCAATCAAGTGGTTTGTCAAGTGAACAAATCTCTTTTGTAGCACCACGATGGATTCTCCGGGCAGCATTCTAAACATCTCATATTCTTGACTTAATGTATTCAACCTTGATCTCTTTACTTCGGCGGCGCCTTCATGTGTCTCCACTAAGGTGTCCCATATTTCTTTTGCCGACTTGCATTGAGATATGCAGAAGAACTCATCCATGCCTAAAGCACTTTGAAGAATGTTTATTGCTTTCTTTTCATTTAAGATTTTTTTCTTATCATCTTCATCGTACGAACTCTTTATCTTTGGAGTACCAACGCCATTGATCACACTCGTAGGTTTATGTGGGCCATTTCAACGACTTCCCATATGCCTTCTCCTTGGGATTCTAGATGTGCCTTCATACGGATCTTCCAAAAATCAAAATATTCTCCAGAGAATAGTGGTGGTTTGTTACTACTTCCACCGTCTTTAAAAACCGGATTCGTGCTTGCGGAAGCCACGCGGATCTTTTAGGAATAGGTTACCTATAACCTGCTCTGATGCCAATTGTAAGAACGAAGTGCGCCTAAGGGGGGGGGGGGGGGGTGAATTAGGTTCTTTAAAATTTTATCCGGTTTTATGATATGAAGTTGATAATATTTCTGGTTTGGAAATATATGAAAGATGTAAAGGCGGAAAGATAAATGACACAAGGATATATCCTGGTTCCCCTCACAATCCGAGAGTACTCCAGTCCCCTTACGCAGTAAGAGATTTTCACTATGTTTGGTAACTTGTACAAGAAATAACCAAAAAACCAAGAGCAATCCTCTTGGACCAAGAACAATCCTCTTGGATTTTCACTAAGTCACCCTATGAGAACAATCCTCTCAATGTGACTAATATTGCTTCCTAACAATCCTAGAAAGCAATGATACAACAAGTATAATTTTTGTATAAGAGTTTGAATAGATGAAATATATCAATCACTTGATTGATCTTATCTTTCAAGTAAAACAAATCACAAGGATAATATTAGTGCTCAATGTGTATGAATATATGAGAGTATTTTTCTGAAATATGTATGTAACAATGTTGGAAAAATATCTCAATGAAAGTTGATGTATATATGAACACTTTGGTTAAAAGTTGGTATATTTGATGTTTTGTAATTTGTATGAAAGAGGTGAGTGATAAAATCTGAAAAGTATAGTATATATAGGAGACTCTATACCCTTTAGAAAGGCTGCATATAAGTGGAACAATGCAATGGTCAAGGGCAAGAGATATGAATTCGTATGGCACTGAATAACAATAAAGAAGTGCCACTGGTTCAGGTGTAATCGGTTACCTGAAGGATGTAACCGGTTACATGGTTACGTTATGGGCCATAATTTCAAAAACTCGATCATGTAACCGGTTACTTAAATGATGTAACCGGTTACATCATATTGAAAATGATCAAATATAAAGGTTTTTTGCTACTGCCAGGGATGTAACTGGTTACCTGATATTGGTAACCGGTTACATGAACTTAAAAGACCAAAAATAGTGTTTTGTAAAAGGGTAAGTGTTTATGGTATGTATTTGATGTTTTGGTAATGCATTTGACTAAATGTTTTGAGCACTAACAAATATCAATGCCAAGAGTTTTAGCATGTACCCATATAAGTTGAAGATCAATTACTTTGAGTCTTTAATCTTCATGAAATTTGTAAGCAAGCTTTGATCCTTATGCAATTTGTCTTGGCTCATCCTTTTTTATATTCTTGAAATATGTTGTCTTCATCAAAACAAAGTCTTTAAGCAATTTTGGAGAAGCTTGAAAATACACATAAATAATTCAATAATACTAAATAATTGAAAATGAGGTGTTACAACTCTTCCTCACTTACATAATTTTCACCCTCGAAAATTACTTGAGGAAAATAAAGTCGAATACGACTCTGTCATCTGCTCCTCACGCTCCCAAGTCATGCTCCCACCAGATGGTCCACCATAAACTACCTTCACTAAGGAAATCTCTTTACCACGCAATTGCTTCACTTCCCGATCCCCTATCCGCATGGGTGATGCCTCAACATTCAGGTTATCTCTCACCGGCACATCATCCACTTGAATCACATGAGACAAATCCAGAATGTATCTCCTCAATTGAGACACATGAAACACATCATAAAGATTAGCAAGCGGCGACGACAAAGAAATCTGATAGGCCACCTATCATATCCTCTATAAAATCTAGTACGGACCAACAAAACATAGCGTGTGCTTTCAATACTTCAAAGCTCGACAAAGACCAGTTACTAGCGTAACTCTCAAAAACACGTGATCTCCCTCTTGGAACTCAAGTGCTTTCCTCCTCTTGTATAGGTAACTTTTCTGATGACTCTGCAATGCTTTCATCTTTTATTGGATCATCTTGATTTTTTCCAGTTGTCTGGTGAACAATCTCAGGTTCGAGCATAACACTCTCGCCTGACTCATACCAACACAAGGTGTTCTACACCTCCTACCGTACAACACTCATATGGTGTGATTTCGATACTAGAATGGAAATTTTTATTGTAGGTAAACATATTTAACATCAAATAGATATCCCAAGCACCTCATTGTTCTAGCACACAAGCCCTTAACAAATCCTCCAAAGATTGGATAATCCTCACTGTTTGACCGTCCGTCTGCGGGTGATAAGCAGAACTCAACTTCAGCTTAGTACCTAAAGCAGCCTGCAGACTCTCCCAGAACCTCGATGTAAATCTCAGATCTCTATATGATACAATACTTGAAGGAATACCGTGCAACTTCACATCTCATCAATATACAATTCAGCCAGCTCCTGCAAAGGATAATTGATCCTCATTGGTATAAGATGAGCCGATTTGGTCAACCTATCAATAATCACCCAAATAGAATCACATCCCTTTGAAGTCTTCGGCAAACCTATTACAAAATCCATGGAACTAATATCCCATTTCCATTCAGGAATATTCAACGAATTCATCATACCTAAGGCTCCTGATGTTCAATCTTTGATCTTTGGCGAGTCAAACAAGCATATATGAATTCAATAATCTCTTTCTTCATCCCTGGCCACCAAAACATCTTTTTCAAGTCTTGATACATTTTGGTCGCACTTGGATGGATACTCAGCTTACCGCTGTATCCTTCCTCAAGAATACTCTTCTTAAGTTCAAACACATCTGGAACACAAATTACGTCTCTGAATCTCATCACACCGTTCTCGTCAATCTTGAAGTCACCACCTTTACCTCGATTGATCAATGTTAACCAGTCAATCAATCCCAAGTTGATCTTTTGTCATTCTCTGATCTCGTCAAGAATACTACTTATCAGCTTCAACATACCCAACTTCACACTGTTAGGAGTTTCTTCACATATTAAACTCATATCTATGAATTTCTCAATCAATCCTAACTCTCAAACTATAAGCATTGACGTGTGCAAAGACTTCATACTCAATGCATCAACTACGACATTAGCCTTACCAGGATGGTAACTTAATCCAAAATCATAATCCTTCAGAAGGTCAAGCCATCTTCTCTGCCTCATGTTCAATTCTTTTTGATCGAATAGGTACTTCAGGCTCTTGTGATCACTGAACACCTCAAATCTATAACCAAAAAGATAATGTCTCCAAATTTTCAACACAAAAGCCACAACTACTAACTCCACACCATGCGTATGATAATTCCCCACATGAACTTTCAACTGCCTGAAAGCATAAGCCACAACCTGACCATTCTGCATCAACACATCCCCCAAAACCATCTTCGAAGCATCACAATACACAACAAAGGACTCACTTGGATTCGACAAAATCAAAATGGGAGAAAACATCAACTTCTTCTTGAGGTAATATGAATAGGGTAAAAAGAGACCTTTTTCCTCTCAAAGTTCCGTTGTTGTTGATTATTATTGGTGTTGTTGTTGTAGTTATTTGTTCTTTGTTGTGGCTATTGTTGATGTTTTTGTTGAAATGGAATTGAATGATTGTTAGAAAATACTGGGATAACTAATAAAACTTGATGATGATGCTGACGTGGTTGCAGACTTTTCTTGACATGAGGCCTCATCTGCCTCCCCATAGATACTACATTGGTTTCACCTTCCTTCTTTCTAGCGAAACCGCTACCATACTTCTTGGTTGATGACACCTCTTCCTTAGACGAACTTCCCTCACAGACACCCTCCTCTAACCTCATCCCCATGTTTACCATTTCGGTAAAATCACTGGGGGCACTAGCAATCATTCGTTCATAATAAAACGAACTCAGGGTCTTAAGGAAAATCTTGGTCATCTCTTTCTCTTCCAACGGGGAATTGATCTAGATGACAAGCTCTCTCCACCTCTGGGCGTACTCTTTAAACATCTCTTTGTCTTTTTGAGACATCGACCTCAACTGGTCTCTATCGGGCACCATGTCCACGTTGTACTTGTACTGCTTCACAAAAGCCTCACCCAAATCATTGAATGTGCGAACACTCGCACTATCCAATCCCATGTACCACCTCAGAGTGGCACCGGTCATATTGTCTTGGAAATAGTGAATCAGTAACTCATCATTATCAGTTTGCGTTGACATTTTACTGGCATACAGGACGAGATGGCTAAGTGGATATGTATTTCCCTTATACTTTTCAAAGTCAGGGACTTTGAACTTCATCAGGATTTTGACATTTGGCATTAGGCATAGTTCAACGACACTCTTACCGAACAAATCTTTTCCCCTTAAGGTCTTCAATTCCTTTCGTAGCTCAAGGAACTGGTCTTTCATTTCGTCCATCTTCTCATAAACATCAGGGCCCTCAGATGGCTCGAAATGGTAGATGATGTCCTCAACATGAGGCAGAGTGTGAACCACTGGAGGCGGAACAGACATGATCGGGCTAGATGTCGACATGGAAGCAAAAGTAGGCGCGAACCCTTTAGGTAAAAAGTTCGGTGGCATTCCCCACAGGAATCCGGTAGGCATGGCTGGAGAAAACTGAGTAGCAGGCACGATTGAAGTAGCAACCTCTGAGATGACAGTCCTCTGAGGAGGAGGAGTTGCAGAAGTTGGAGAAGACTGACTCTGAGCAGCTAAAAGAAACTCCATCATGGCAGTCAAGCGGGCAATTTCGTCCTTTAACTCTTGGTTCTCTTGTTCCAGGTGTCCCATGATTCTCGGTTGATTGGCGCGAGTGTTGTATCGGTGAGTCAGCTTGGCTGAAGCACATAAGAATAACCAATAAGACATCTGGCGGAAGAAACCTGTTATGCAAATGATGCATGAAATGCAATGTTTGGATTGTTTTTATTTTCAAGGAACATACTATTTTATTTGCAAATATATATAATAACAACAATAACAATTTGATTGACCATAAAAATCTCTTTTATTCATATAATTTTGGAAGGATTACACTGAGTAAAATTTCAGAAACCAAAATACAAATACAAGAGAAAAGGAAACTAGTCATCCTAAGGATCCCCTAACAACAATGTCATATAATTTGGTTGCAGGCGTGTACTTCCTTCGGATGCGTCGGATCTCGGACTCAAAAGAAGTCTTCATCTGAGCCTTCTCGAGGACAAGCTAATCAACAATCTTCTTCCAAGCACTAGAAGATTGAGGCATACTAGAGGAAGATGGACCCTATGGCTCTCTCTGTCTCTTCACTGCTCGGTCTTCAAGAAGTTCAATGAGTGCATCCTTGTCTTTAGACTCAAGCTGCAACTCCTCATGCTTTCTGCTAAAAGCACGGAACCGCTCTTCCCACATATCCTTCTCTTGGCGAGTGCGTCTTCCAACTCCTCTACATCTTGGTTAGGGAGAGTTAATGGCTCAACCTCAACCATAGACATAGGTCTTTCGCAAGCATATGGCATCTTCAACTCCAAAGCTCTCTTCTTCACCCAAGTAGTGTAAGCTTCCAAAGCTAAACAGTTGCGCGGACCAAGCTCAGATCTTCCTTTCCTATGCACATTATGCCAAGCATGTATTATCTTCTGCTTCAGATGTTGGGAATCTTTACCCTCTTGGTAGAAAAGACCCTCTAACTGAGTGTTATTAGGTTTGTCTCTCAAGGGGAACTCAAGTTGACGACGAGCCAAAGAAGGGTTCTAATTGATTCCTCCTTGTGTACCAATGAAAGGTACATTAGAGAATTCACCATAACTATCAATAATATCCAAGCCACTCAATGAAGAATCATACCAAACTATATCATCATTAGTGAGAGACATAAGTCTCTGAGACCATCGTAGGCATTGTTTGTTCTCCACAAAAGCAGGCGTCTGAGGCAAGTGCGAAATAAACCACTTGTACAGAAGAGGAACACATCATACAATAGTTCCACCACCTTTAGAATTTCTTAGATACAAATAGAAGTACATATCACCTAACAGAGTGGGCACGGGATTCCCAATCAAGAAGATTCTAATGGTGTTAACATCAATAAAACCGTCAATGTTAGGGAACAAAGCTAAACCATAGATGAGCAACCCAAAGATGGCTTTAAAAGCATCCACACTACCGGCTTGAGAAAAGGCAGTAGCTTTCCTTATGAGAATCTCAGAAGTCAACCCAAATATTCCTCCTTTCTTCACCCCATGAGCCTCAATCTCGGACTTCTTTAGATGAAGACCTTCAGCTATAAGATGAGATCTAGGAATATCCTTCAATCCATTAAAGGGCACTTTGTTAGACACAGGTATTCCCAAGATATGGGCATACTCCTCTAACATGGGCATAAGCTGATAATCAGGAAAAGTGAAGCAATAGTAGAAAGGGTCATAAAACTGAACCAACACACTCAAGAGTCCTTCAATCACATCAGTAGATAATATAAACAAGAGCTTCCCATGGCGTTGCTTGAAGTCTAAGGGATCTAATATAAAAGATGATAGCTTCCTTAACTCTTTCAAGTCGGGACATCTGAAACTGTACTTCTTAGTGTTCCTTCATCCACAATCCATGGTTTGAAAATATTTGCAAATAAAACCTCAGTTCCTTGAAATTTATTTTCTATGATGGATGTTATGATGCGCATGAATGCATGAATGCAACAATCACAAATAAGGGATCACACACAAGGAAAACAAACAAAGGTCAAGGGATGAATTAAGTCATTGTCAAGATCAATCATCCATTTTGGTGGATTATGGTTCTCACCTTATCAACACCTAAGTTCCATTGATATTGACAAGACTTGATTGGATCAACCAAGAATCAAGGGTTTGTTGTGAGTCACGAGCATGGAGTCAGGTTAAGAACCATCCCAAAGAAGTGTACTAAGGATAAAACCTGTATATCATGTTCTAAAAAGTTCCTAGAGTCTTAATTCCATCTATCGGATATTATAGGTTAGGATGACTGACTCATCAACCCATAATATTCTCAAGAGAAACTCATCTGAGTGTAGTATCGCGTAACAACTGTTATCAAGTCTACACCTGAACAGTCTCCGCACTAAGTTCTAAATGGGCCAATTTGGGTTAAATGTTCTACGATTCTCATCTTCTCGGACCCTAAATCAGAGAAAGTAATGCCTAACCACAAATAACTTGTGTGACATCAATAACTCCAAAAGGGTCTCCACTGAGTATATGGGTCTCAAGTTAACTTGTTAAGGACTACTCCACACAATTCGAACATGACTATACCATCCTCATATCTTAATTGAACTCAAGTTCGGGTTAAAACTTATCTCACCACTCAGAGATCACCAAGCATAACAAACAGATTATATCATACAAATAAATATACAAATATATACACACATAAAAAAGTAGGCTAAACCCACTGAGGACTACTCCCCAGTAGAGTCGCCACTTAATTTCTGTAGCAGTAAATTCATGACCATTAAGCTATGGATAAACTTAACGTCAATAAAACCAGAGTCACCACCGCGCTTTTATTATTTCCAAAGGAAAAGGGAAAAGTACGAACAAAACCCAAAGATAAGAAGTTTTCAAATCAAAACTAATAAAATGCCAGAGATTACAGGTAAAGGGGTTGGTTACACAGAGGGAAGGTGTTAGCACCCAAAGTGTCCTAGGTACTCCTAGGGAGCCCTTTTTTTATGTGTGTATGTGTTTTTGGTATAAAAGATATTTGCAATAAATAGAGTGTGGGGATGAGAAAAGAATTCATTAATTATATTTTTGTGTTTGACAAGACCTTCAGACTTGTGCCTACGTACCAACATAAAATGAGAGATCAAAATCTCGTAGTTCGTGGTATCAATTTCAAAGTGAATGGGTTGCTTTTAACAAAAATTTAAATTTAAAAGAGGCACAAAAGGGCCTAAAAGAGTTTGAATGAGTGGTAGTTCTTTTTGTCTTTTGAAATTTTAAGTCAATATGATTAGATTCATTTACAAGTTTGATTTAAGAAAAGAGTTTAAAATGCAATGGCATAAGGCCAAAGTTTCTAGTTTGCAATGAGGTCTAAGTAAAAAATCACAAGCAAAGAAGATTTTGAAAAGAGGGAGAGATTTGAAATTTAAGAAGTGGGAGGAGATGAAGAGACTAATCCTAAGCAAAAATTTAAAAGTTAAGAGTCGAAAATATTTGACCAATGGGATGCAATCCAATAGACAAAAATGTCATATAGAAACCCACTTTTCCTTTAGACTTTAAAATTAAGCAATATCAATAAGCAAGCAAGATGAAGGGTAAGGCATCAAATAAAGATAGCCACATTCAAGCTAGCAACTTCATAGTCTTGTTCATAATCTTCCTCGTGTATCAGATGACGTACTCCTTAAATGGCTCAGAATAAGGCATTAGACACAAGTTCAAAGTATCATTTACATCAAGACCATGTTGCAGATGAACTCAAGTGGATCCCAATACTTGTATCAGATAAAAGCTCACATCACAATGACTTGATTTAAGAAATGTTGGCATTGGCCAAGTCCTCTTGCATAGGGAATGTTGCCTAATTCTAAGTCCAAAGCTCATATCAAATCCAACAGTCCACACAAACATTTTTTAAGGGTTTTTATTGTTTATTATGTACTTTAAGGTCCTAAGACCATAAACACAAGCAAGGTACACAAACAAATATATACAATCACAATATATGGCTCAAGTGAGCAAATGACATTAAAGATAAACAAGTTAAGTGATATGTATAATGGCAAATGATAAAAGGCTTGAATTTAAAGTGCATAAAAATAAATGACTTTGAAGTTAAAAGTTAGTCAAATGTTAGTTGATTAGAAGTTAGTGGATTTTTCTTTTCAATTGTTTAAGTCATTCTTTTGAGAACACGTAACCTTCTATTCACAAGCATGGATCCTTGAACCAAGACATCTTTCAAAGGAAGGAAAAAAGACCAAGTTTCCACACAATACCATGAAAGGGGGAGACTTACAATCTCACTTACTAGAATGTTATGCCTTTTGTATCAAAATTTAGCGCTATGTTAAGCAATCGTAATTGGACTTATGTAGAAGTCACAACTATCTGAGGCTGAGCCATAATTTTTTTGGTGTTAATGCATGTTAGAGATATGGTATAATGAACCATACTCCTAAAAATACCACACACAAAAAATAAAATGACAAAAGGGTGGACCTAATCTCATCCATACTTGTATTGGTTCATCTAATACAAAGTTATTGAAGAACCAATTAGCCTTAGGATATTGTAACTTCATTGGTCAATGAGAGGAATGATGTAGAAAGGGATTGAAGATGAAGAGGGAGGGGAGATGAGACAAACACAAATTGGTCATGGGAGGAGTTTTATCAAATAAAAATCATTCATTCATTTTGGGAGATGAAATATACATTTCATCAATCCCCTAAATCCAATGATTTTAATCCAACAAAAGTCAAATCAACCTTGACCAAGGCCCAAACAAATAGTCAAACTTCACAAGTCAATAAAAATGGCTCAACACAATTTATTCACAATTAAACAATTAAAAGTCAAATTAAAATGCATTAAATTAAATTATGTTTTATCAAAAACCTAAAACCTCTTCAAAACACTAAATAAATAGCCAAGAGATTTATCATAGGTCAAACAAGGTCAAAGGACCTTGGAGAATTTTTTTCACTATTTTTGAAAAGTCAGAAGTATCTTTAACCAATTAAAAATATTCACAAAAATAATTAAATCATGAAAAATATCAATATTGATCCAAAAAATAATTTTAATTCAGAAAATGAAAGAGAAAAATATTTGAATTTTTTTGGTGAAAGTCCCATATTGGTTTGATCAATAATGAAATTAATATGAATTAACTAAAATAATGCAAATAAAAGAATTTAACAGAAATTCAAAAAAATGTGGACCATCCGATCTCCCTCATTAATTGAGGTGGCAGATCAGATGGATCAGCGCGCACATTCCACATGGACCTAAGTTAACTGAGAAGCACGCGTGGTAATCAGAACCAATGCACAGGATTAAAACAATTTAAATGGATCCTATGGTTGAGATGCTTCCAACACATCGCCGGAGCCAGAGCTCCGGTCTTCTTCTCTGGTGGACCTCAACAGACTGGCCCACCTTCAACCATCACCAAAATGGAAAAGCAAGACATGGATTTAAAGAAAAAATGCTCATGAGCTCGAATCTGGCCTCAATTTTGTCTAACTCCAAGTATATGAGAAGATACAGAGAGTTGAATTTTGAGGATCATGAACTAAGTTGCTTCGATTTGACCTCAAAGCAACTCAATCTTGTTTCCTACGTTGGTAGGACTTCAGACAACCAAAAATCAACAAGAATAGTGGAGAATTGAGAGAGAATCTAAAAGGAGAAGTTTCTGAAAAATCACCTTCAATTTGATCCAATTTCACTTGATCTTGATCTGGATTTGATTGCTTTCTCCTCCTCTTGCTTGCAAAAACCAAATGGAAGTGAATTTCTGGAGTTTGAACTTTCAAACAGATGGTGAAGTTCAAGCTGGATTTCAAGAGAAATCTCAGAAAATTCTATGGCAGTGAGGGTTTGCAATGGTCTAGTAAAGCTTGGGCAAGGTGTTGATGATGAATCTGAAGCCTTAAGCTTGTTTAAATAGGCAATGTGTTTGATATTTGCACCACTTGAAAATTGGACAATTAGCAACTTCCTTGCATGGGTGTATGGGCAATCCTTTGGGCCTCAATAGTGATGCAATCCACTTCCAAATCGTGTATAAAGTCTGTTGAAACCATCATGTGCAAGCATGCCATGCGAAGTTCAATCTCGCCAAAACACTTCCTATAATTAAGCCATGCGCAAGTCCTTAAATTTTAGTCTAAATGAGATAATCTTGGATGTTTTGGAAAGGTGAGATCAAGAGGGAGCACTTTCATGTTGAACACTTTTTCATTTGAAGCTTGGATCATGATTAATTTTGATGTGCAAGTTTGGGAAATCAAACATATTTGAAAAGTTTCTAAGTCCCAAATCAAATGTTCACTTCTTCCACCTTGAATAACTTTTTCTATGGACTTCAAATGAGAAACGTTGCTTTATCAAAGTTGTAGATATTTCAAACCTATTCAATTTGGTCACTAATTCGACCTCATTTGGATTTGGCATGAAGGAGTTATGCATTTCAGAAGGTGAGGAAAATCACTTGTTCAATGGTATTGGTCCAAAATGACCTATAATGTTTCCTCTTGGCATATGCATTTGCAGGTTGATTTTGTACTTCCTCCAAAAATCAAAGTTGAAGTAGACATATTGAATTTGATCATGCAATTTGAATGTATTTCATCTAATAAAAATTGAGCAAGTTATGGTCTTGGGAAGTTGACCTCCAAACTAGGGTTTAGACAAAATGACCTATAATCTTTCACCTCAAAAAAATGACTTTCCAAGAAAAATTGGCTCTTGACCTCAACATGAAACTTGTGTGGAAAGTAACTTATAGTAACTTAGCTCTTGGAATCATTTTCATATGACAAAAATTGTAGGAGACAGGGTCTAGGGAACCCCGGTTTTAACTAGTTGACTTTCTTTGGTCAACCACCATGAACCAACTTGCTAGCTTAACATTCTCTTAACTTTTGGGACTCATGGAGGATCACATATGCATAAGATGATATGAGGTGAAGTATACCTTGAAATATTTGATCAATTGTTGAAGAAACTTATTGAAGAAGTCATACAAGATACCCAGATGAATTAGGGTTTCCAAGGCAAACAAAATCCAAACTATTGATGATTTATTGATCAAAATAACATGTGAAGATCATGGGGATCCATATATGACACTTAGAGCCAATGTAAGCCAATTCTTGATTGAGCTCCTTGCAATGAGGGTCTTAAACCCTAGATATGAGATTGCTAGAGCACAGGTGAGCACACACACTACCTACAAAAGAGTTAAACTAACAATGGCATATTTTTGGTATTTTTGTTAGTAAATAATGAAAAATGAAGTATGATACAATCAAAAGTGCTTGGTGATCTCTCCCAATGCAAACCCAATGAATAAGAGGTAAGGAGAATGCCAAGGTGTGATCCCAATGCTAATGCATATGATGAGAATATCATGAGGGATCTTAGGGTCAAAATTGGGGTCTTATAGTACTAAGTCGATGACAAACTCTACTTCGTGCTCTAGAGGACAATCACTTATGTCTTCAAGAAACACTTCAAGAAATTCACACACTCTATGAAGATCACGAACTATTACCTTTCCTCTAGCTTCCAACGAAGCTAACATCACAAACACTTGTGACGTATCCTTCACGTACTCTCTCACTTGCTTAGCTGATACAAACATTAACTTTTCACCTTCATCGATCTCAGATTCACACTCTGGAGGCAAGTCGTAGATATCTTCAAGAAAATATTAGATATCACACACGGCTAACATAACATTAGTCGTCACATTTCTCTCTACTCTCCGAGAAGCAACATCAACAATACCTGATCATTTTCCCTAAAGACTTCCCAACTTGACCGGCAGATAGGAATCTCGAATCCACGACATCTTCAATGTTAGGAATAACACAACTTCAACCTCGCATGAGCTCTTGCAATCAGCGGCATACTGCAATAACTTATCAAAATAATTGGTAAACACTTGGTTTAACTCCAACCAATTCATTCCAAGAATAATGTCAACTTGTTACAACAAAATACAAACCATACACATCCTAATAGGACATGTTGGGATACTCAACACACCACTGGCTCATCTCTGGCCAAAACATTACCTTCCCCATCACAAGGAAGCGACCAACAAAAACAACTGGTTGTCTTCCCTCAAGGATCACATCATTTTTCTAACCAATACCATCCTCGAATCTGACCTCTCTTCGGGTTCCAGAAAAGCACAACATCCTCAAAATAGTTCAACTAGCCAACATTTCACTCTTGCATGCGACAACATGATGTCCAAGCTCTATATAGTTGGAACGTCCAAGAGAAGCATACTCTTCTCCCCCACTTGTTTCATTCCCAACCTGCAAATGGAAAATAAAACAAGCATCGACGATCATGTCACATACTATGGAACAAACAAAATTTAACAACTTGGCCGGACTGACCGACCTGCTCTGATACCACTAATGTAACACCCTTATAAACCCCACGTATAGATAACAGAATTAATTAAACAATCACAAACACAAGGGTGTCACACTTCATAAAAGATAAGCTATCCTGCCCCATAACACGGGTTACAACTAACAAACTAACCTGTCATCGCATGCTCACCTTCATTTAGGTATCATCACAGCAGAATTCAACATCAACATTCAAAGAAGGTGGAAGAGCATACGACATTTAATCTTAAACTTCAATTTTAAAAACATAATAAAGAGTCGTAAATAGTTCAACTTAACAAATTTAAATATTCAACATAATATGATTCATCATAAAACATTATAATTTAATCCAAACATTTGACCCCAACCCGATGTTACATGATCAGAGCAAAATTTCACTACATAATGACAACTAATGGAAGTCACTACAAAGCTGCCTTCCACTTACTTCAATAGGGTCTACTCCTGGGTATCTGCACGATGCCCATGTAGAGGAAACATTCAAACAGAAGGGGTGATAAATCACAATCAATTATAAAAGGCATAACATGAAAGATAGATAGCACATAACATAATCATTCACAACAACATATTGTAATTCTCACACCCAAATCATCATCAACATCATACTCATCAACTTCTCAATTCTCATCAACATCATACAAACCAACTTCTCAATTATCATCAACATCATGCACAACCAATACAAATGCAACACTTATGCAATGGACTCAACTCCAACTCGACATGCATGTGGTACCAAATATGAACACTCAATTTAGTTTCACTCCATGATCCCCACCATAGGATTGATTCCCTCTTGGAACCGGAGCACACCAAAATCGCTACCATCACCATAGGTAACGCTTCACTAATCCCCCATAATAGGAATTATCTACTCGTACCATATCCATCACCATATGATCGAGGCTTACCAATTAAATAGAACTAAAGTTTCGACAACATGGATGCATGTCTCCTAACGTGCAACAATAACAATATCATCAACACATGCACATTGGTCCACTCTTGACCATGTATGCCAACATCAACACCACATCATCAACATAATTTCATCATGTTCATATTGTCATCATAAAACACCAACACAATAACATCAACACAATCATCTTAATAACATCATTATAGCAATACCGATATAACAATATTATTGTCACACAACAATTATTCATGTTTAATCAATCATTTATCATTGGCATACATTCATCATTAATCAATCACTATATCATACCGATTAAAATCATAATAAATCAGAAATTAACATCAAAACAACATCATAGAGCAGCTAATAATACCCAACAACCAACAAAATATGGAAAATCGACAATTGCAACTTTCACATAAACAAATGCCATAGAACAACTAAGGCATCTACAACAATAATGCATTACCAATTAATTCAATGTTAAATACATCATATCCAGCCTCTTAAGGCATCACCATGAGATAGTACTATGTGTTAGCTTTCTAACGCTTCGAACCGCACGTCAAACGAAGCTACGGAGCTCAAGTTACGTCATTTTCAATTTCTTAAATTTTTCATGTAACAGTGGTAATCGGTTACGCTCAATCGGTAACCAATTACAGGCTTCAAAAACAGCCCAGAAACCTATTTTTCAAGTGATAATCGATTACACTCGGGCTGGTAACCGATTATAGGTTCGAAGAATAGCCTAAAAGCTTATTTTTCTCCGTTGGAGGCCTTCCGTACCTCCAATTTTGATTCCATAAAAAGTATCGATCTCAGAATTCGAAACTTACGATTTATCACATATTGGCATCAATTAAATCATATAATTCATAACTTTATCAATTCCATAAACCTTCGAAACTCTCAACAATGATGAAATCATCCCAACATTCAAAACAGAAAATACAGCCACACATAGTACACGAAAATCATCAATAATCACAACATATAACATCAAGATATCATAAAAATTCAGAATTTAGTAAAATCCCAAATGCCCTATTAGACTTTAAGGACTCTTCTACCCCACCCTTCATGCATGTACCCTAATTATTGAAATAATTTCCCACCCTTACCTGAATTCCTAGCAAGTGATGCAATTCTCTCTTGAATTCCTCTTCTTCCACGTCTAGTCAACCTTGCACTTTCCTATTTTGCTCTCCAATTCTACGTACTGTCAAATGTTTTCTCTAAAAACCTAATTTTCCCAACTTTTAGAATATATAGTAACCTCCTTACATTTGCCTAATTATTATTATTGCCCAAATTAATTATAGCTCTTCCCCTCTTACCACAAACTTTCCTCAATTCACACAATTGACCCAATTCTTATTCTTATCAATTTCTCTATTTATTTCTAATAATGATTAAAATGCTAACTAGTCTAATATATATTCACGTAATTAAGCAAATAGCCTTATTATTTAATCACTAAAAGAACTCTAAATAATTCCACTAATTTATACACCACTTAACTGTTAGACGATGGCACGGATCTAAAAGGGGGGGTTGAATAGATCCCAATTAAAAACTTGAGTCGGCGCCACCAATTTAAAAGAAAATTGGTTTTAAAAATTGTTTTAAGTGCGGAAGCAGCCGAGGAAAATTTTAGTCTAAAACGAACCGTTATTGGAAAACCGGATATGCGTTAAGCTGATGGAGTAGAGATAAAATGAAATACAAATTACTACACAATTTGCACACTCAATTGATATATTTCACTAACTAGCAAGCCTAGTTCCAATGATCCAAAATACCAAGTTAAACTGAATGCAAACTTAAGACAACTTTGGCTTATGCAAATTCACAAACACTTGGTGTGCATACACTCCAAGAGATATTTGAGTTGAGTAAGTAATTCAAATTTATCTAGTACAATATACTATTGTACTTTGTATTCAAACAGCAGTTTTAATCTCTTACTCAACTTATATCAACGTTTGGTAAAATTGCTTAAACTAAAATCACTTAATTTTTAAGCTGAAAAGCACTTATGCAGAAAATTAAAGAAGACAGAGATTTGATGAGGCAGTTCCCCCGCCGTCCTCGCTTCGGGGTACGTCTGCCCTCAATTCTAAAAATAGAATTGAGATGATTAATTAGATATCACCTGTGAAATTTAATCATTTATACAAGGATTGCAAAGCACGTAAACAACAGAATTTCTAATGTGTTGAATGATGCTTCCTATCCTTGCTCCTTGATTCAAGATGAATCAAGACCTTCGATCGTTGATGCTAGACCTCCGATTCCAGCCCCTTTGTTGAAGAATCTTCCGTTCTTCAAACCCTCGGCCCGGCTGATCTCAAACACAACGAGTCGAACCCGAATCCTTCACTTCAATGCCACCGAATCCGCTACTAGACTGATGAAGACTTCCTCTTCTCAATCACCTTCGCTCGGCTGAATATTGATGAAGCGATTCGTCCAAAAACCCCCAAACACAAACTGGTATTGGAGGACAACACCCTAATGGTTTTATTCAAGAAAGAACCTGCCACAAGCTTCAACTCGAACCGGATTCTTCGATCACAGCTTCGAACCTTATCACCTTTGCTCGATCACGAACCACATCAAAAGTAATTGTTCGCAGATGATGAGTTGTGAAATGTTGAAGATGAAGATGATGAGTCTTGGGCACCTTTTTCACTCTTTCTTGTTTCCTTGAACACTTGAACTCAATTGGCAAATGTTGGTTAATAAAAGTGTTTTAACTTCTATATATAGTAACAGACAAAACCAATTAAAAATAACAGAATTTCAAACATTGGAAATAACTCAGAAAACTGAGTTTACGCACGAGCGGTCGACCATAGGTCGGCGTGCGCTGAGCCGTGAGTGATGCGCCGACCCCTATGGTCGACCCATGGTTCCATGCGCTGACCCAGGATTACTTCATTAAGCCATGCGCTGACTTCTGGTCGACGCAAGGAGTTTTTGCGCTAACCCGTGAGTTATGCGCCGACCCTTATGGTCGACGCAAAGGAGCATGCGCTGACCAATCTCAGTTCTGCTGAGCTTTGCGCTGACCCGTGAGCTTTGAGCTGACCCCTATGGTCGACTCAAGGCCTTCAAATCTGCATAAAACTGTGTTTTGTGATTTTCATGCATTTCGTCATGATCACACTTTGTCCACATATGTTTTTGATCATTATAATAGGTTTAGACAGACGTAGAAAAGGATATGGTGGGTAATGTGTTTCATTTGTTTGTAGACGTGCATGATGGTCTTTTGTCATCATCGAAACTTGCGATCGTATGTTGTCTGACTCTTTGTCTTTACATACTCCCCCTTTTTGATGATGACAACCTGTATAATTCAGCGTGACGAACATCATGCGGTATTGACACATTTTCCACACTCCCCCTTTCTTTTGTAATCTAAGGCTATCTGCAGAAAGCTACTGTTAGTTGTGGGCATTTTTGTCTGCCTGCTTGGTGCACTTTTCTCCTCCTTTGACAATATCAAAAAGAGAGACAGAGTGATTTTTCAAGATATCAAGGAAATTTCACAGGAAATAACATAAACAGATAATAATAACACACCAATGTCATTTCTGAGCAATAGTCATTTATAAGGAAAACAAGTAAAACATAGAAATACATTCAAAATAACAGTTAAACTACATAATGCATGTGAATGTCTATGTCCTAGTGGCGGTGTCCTGGATGATAACAAATTCCCGGGTTTTTGTAAGGGTCAGCCAGAGATGATAGGTATTCGGTGACACCGTTCAGATTCTTGAGACTCATGTCGATCGACTTTTCTTGAAGTTCAAATGAAGCCGAAAAGGTTGCAAACCGGTCATTCATGCTTGTAGAGAAGGCGTCGAGACGCTCATTTTGGGCTTGAATTTGCTCGTTGATATGAGCATAGCGCTCATCTTGAGCTTGCATGAAGGACTGTTGAGCTATCTGCATATTATGCATCATATCCAACAGTTCTGAAGAATCTGCTTGTTGTGGAGGGGACGGAGGAGATTCTTCCTCATCTTGGTAATACGGCTGGTAAAATTGACGTTGAGTTGACCAGCCCTTGTGTTGCCATTCACCCCAGCCACCCCAGCGTGAAGCATCTTCTTCATCTGAATGCGACTGCTGAGCCCAAGCGGAGTCCGAGTAGTCTTGAGTGTCAACGGGTGGAGGATCATCATCTCCACCATTGTGATCCACATCGTGCCTGACTTCTTCTTCTTCATTTTCTTCTTCATCTTCTTGGTCTTCGCTTTCATCGCTGTCATCATCTGTAGGAATATTTGCTCTTCTAATAAACTTATACATTCTCCGCTCATTGCACCAAAGATATCCCATCATAGACATGGTTTTTGTGCTGAACTCCTTGTCAGATGAGATGGAAGTGTACGGGAAAGACGGATGATTAACGTTGGCTGCAGTCAGGACCTCTTGAATAAAGGATCCGTAGGCAAGCGCCGTTCCTCGTCCGGAGTCACGTAGCCCAAACATTCTGCTGGCAATGTAGTACGGCCAGTTGATTTTTATCTTATTTTTCAGAATGTAAATCAGATGAACCTCGGCCGGTTCGACTCTGGAGAGGCCTCCCTTCTTTGGGCGCAGGATTCGTGAGACAACCCACTGAAGGATCCTTTCTCCGGCTTTCAGCTTGCCGGCAGTGACAGTTCGTGGGAACGCGTCACTGTTCACAAACTGATCAGTATAGGGTCGTCTCAGCATGTTATTCAATGCATTCTTAAACTCATAGCCAGCTATGTGGTGAGAGTCAGTTACCTCAGGTAGAGGGTTTCCATCATCATCAACAGACATATCAAAATATTGGTTCCAGATATTTGATTTAAGCGGTACCTTTGTCGGACCAATTCTAGAGTGAAACTTGTGCCCGCGAAAGTTGTCATGAAGGCCGACATAGAACACTCGAACAAGGTCTTCACTGTATTTGGTATTACATTCCAAGAAGTTGATAAAACCCTGATGCTGCAGCAGAGCCAGGACTTCAGGAAGGTGCATGCGTTCAGCGGTAAGTTTGTAGAACGCATGTTGTTGCACAACGCCTCTTTTGCTGATGTCTCTGTTGAAGACTTCGACGCGAGCGGGTGGAACGAGTGATACAGCAGATATGGGTAGAGATGCGGCGGATGATTCTCGGGATCTCTTGCCGGAAGGTCTGCGTGATGTGGTAGCCATTTGAGCAAGTTTGAAACGGAGTGTTTGGGTATAGAGAGAAGGTTTAAGAAGGGTTTTGAGAGTGATTCTGCTAGATAGAGGTTTCTCCCAATTTATAGTGGAAAGGTTAGGGTTTTGGGAAGATGGAAGATCAAAGAACAATGGCCACTAGGTAGATGCAAGTTACAAAGTAGTGGGTAGTTTGAAAGGTGATGGAATGTAAATGCACAATTAATGATGAATTTTTGGATGGGAATGCATGAAAAACGATTTAAATTTTTCTGCAGAAAAACGAAATTTTCGAGCGATGCGTCGACCATAGCCCTGTATGCGTCGACGCATACTGTTTGGTTTTTGAGAAAATGCAGAAATTAATTTTGCTTGCGTCGACCATAACCCTGCTGCGGTCGACTCATACAGTCCAAATTTCAATTTTTCACTATTTTCCACATGCGATGACAGGTTTGATGCATAATTAACACAGCATACAGCAATAAACATCCAAAGAGAGAGATCATATATATATATATATATATATATATATATATATATATATATATATATATATATATATATAAACAACATCATTATGAGATATAACTATTGTAGTCATGAGATTTTGCAGAGAGAGAAAGAGAGGAACAGTATCACCTTAATGCCGGAGTGACTTAGTGAACGGTAGAATTGTGCTTACAACAACATAGATTTGTTAGAAGTACAGGATTAAAGTCTTATATGGAATAAGGTAAAACAGCAGACTATAGTGCCCGTTCCGAAATATCGAGAATGCCAAGTTCTCGGCGGATATGAAAGAAAGGTTCAGTGGCTAGCGGCTTTGTGAAAATGTCCGCTAGTTGATTTTCAGTATTGATATGTTCAAACACAATGTCACCTTTCTCTACATGATCCCGAAGAAAGTGGTGTCGTATTTCGATATGTTTGGTGCGAGAATGTAGCACAGGATTCTTGGTTAGGTTAATGGCACTTGTATTGTCACAAAAAATGGGAATTCGTTCAAGTTTGAGGTTAAAATCCAATAGTTGTTGCTTAATCCATAGGATTTGGGCACAACAACTACCGGCGGCAACGTATTCCGCTTCGGCGGTTGACAATGCAACAGAAACCTGTTTCTTGCTATGCCAACTGACCAAAGAGTTTGAAAATAAGTGACAAGTGCCACTGCTGCTCTTCCTATCCGATTTGAAACCGGCAAAGTCGGAATCGGAAAATCCTACCAATGAACAATCATTACCTTTGGAATACTATAGTCCATACTTCGGAGTACCGGATAGGTATCGAAGTATTCGTTTGACGGCTTTTAAATGGGATTCCTTGGGACATGATTGATATCTTGCACACATGCATACGCTAAACATAATATCGGGACGAGAAGCAGTAAGATAAAGGAGTCAACCAATCATACCTCTATACCGTTTTACATCTACTTCTATACCGTCTTCATCTTTGTTCAAGTTGGTACACGTAGGCATGGGTGTGTCTATGGCCTTAGCTTTTGCCATGTCAAATCTCTTGATAAGGTCCAAACAGTACTTTGTCTGGCTCACGAAAGTTCCTTCTTTGAGGTGTTTGATTTGCAGACCGAGAAAGTATGTGAGCTCCCCCATCATACTCATCTCGAATTCGCCCTGTATAAGGTCAGAAAACTCTCTCACAAGATTCATGTTAGTAGATCCAAATATGATATCATCTACATAAATTTGCACTAATATCAAGTGCTTTCCTTGACGTTTAATGAAGAGGGTTGTGTCAACCTTTCCTCTTGAGTATTTTTGATCGAGTAAGAATTTGCTTAGTCTCTCATACCAAGCTCTAGGAGCTTGTTTGAGGCCATACAAAGCTCTTTTTAGTTTATAGACATGATCAGGATACTCATGGGATTCGAAACCCGGAGGTTGTGCGACATAAACCTCTTCATTTATGTGACCGTTAAGGAATGCACTCTTGACATCCATTTGGAATAGCTTAAAGTCTTTCGCACAAGCGAAAGCAAGGAGAAGGCGTATAGCCTCGAGTCGGGCAACCGGCGCATAAGTTTCCTCATAGTCGATGCCTTCCTCTTGGTTATACCCTTGCGCGACTAAACGCGCCTTATTGCGGGTTATTACCCCGTTTTCGTCCAGCTTGTTCCTAAACACCCATCGGGTGCCGATTACTCGATGATCTCGCGGAGGAGGGACGAGGTCCCAAACCTCATTTCTGGTGAACGGATTAAGTTCCTCCTGCATTGATAAAAACCAGTGTTCATCGAGTAGGGCTTCTTTAGGGTTTTTAGGTTCCATCTGCGAAACGAAAGCGAAGTGATAACAGAAGTTACTTAGCTTAGATCGAGTTGTTACACCCTTTGATATGTCCCCGAGAATGTTGTCTATTGGATGATCTTTGGAAGACTTCCAAGCTTGAGGAAGATCATCATTTGAAGGCGGATGAACTACCTCGGTTTCCTCATGGTGTACATCTTTGTCCTCCTCAATTTTGACTATGTCGGGTTGATCAATCCCCGGCTCGCCACCTTTGAGTATGTCTTCAGTAGATGTACCTACACCATGTAAAACACTACCCTTTCCGACATTTCTCGGATTGGATTCATCAAAAGTGACATGTACAGACTCTTCTACAGTAAGTAATCACTTGTTGTATATTCTATATGCTTTGCTAGATTGAGAGTATCCGAGGAAGATACCTTCGTCGGCCTTGGAATCGAATTTCCCTAAGTTTTCCTTTCCATTATTCAATACAAAACATTTGCAACCAAAGACATGTAAGTGAGAAACATTTGGCTTTCGCCCTTTTAAAAGTTCATACGGTGTTTTGTTTAGAATGGGGCGAATGAGCACCCTATTCAGAACGTAACAAGCCGTACTAATGGCGTCAGCCCAAAAGTATTTTGGTAAGCCACTTTCATTGATCATTGTTCTTCCCAATTCTTCCAAAATTCGATTTTTACGCTCCACAACCCCATTTTGTTGAGGAGTACGTGGAGCGGAGAAGTTATGATCAATACCATGGTTACCGCAATATTCTTCAAATAAGTGATTTTCAAATTCACCTCCATGATCGCTTCTAATTGCAACAATGTTTGTATTTAGTTTATTTTTGGAAAGCTTAGCAAATCGTTCAAAGGCGGCGAATGTGTCACTCTTACTTACTAAGAAAAAAGTCCAACAAAATCGAGAAAAGTCATCCACTATTACGAAACCGTAATAGTTTCCTCCTAGACTTTTAATCCTAGATGGCCCAAATAAATCCATATGGAGAAGCTCGAGGGGTCTCGTTGTTTAAATAATATTTTTGGATTTAAAAGAGATCCTCGTTTGCTTCCCTTTTTGACAGGCATCACAAAGGTGATCCTTGGTGAACTTAATTTTGGGGAGACCTAGGACTAGATCTTTTGAGACCACTTTGTTGAGTAAGTCAAAGTTAACATGTGCTAAACGCCTATGCCATAACCATGAATCTTCACTCATTGTTACGAGGCATTTGTCACTTGTTAACGATACTTCATTTAAGTCAAGCATATAGACATTGTTCACACGAAGACCATTAAACATACTCTTCTTATCATCATTATGTACAATTTTGCAACAATCTTTTGAAAACGATACATTGTATCCTTTGTCACATAATTGACTGATGCTAAGTAGATTGTGTTTAAGACCTTCGACAAGCAACACATCAGAAATAGTAATAGAGAAGGGATTACCTACACTACCTTTACCAAGTATTGCTCCACGGTTGTTGTCACCATAAGTTACATATCCCTTCTTCTTAGCCACAAAGTCAATGAAGAGAGATATGTCACCTGACATGTGCCTTGAGCATCCACTGTCGAGAAACCATCTTCTCTCGGTAGTCTCGAGGCATTGTACCTGTGACAAGATAATTAACAAGAGAAGGTACCCGATTGCTTATTGGGTCCTGAGTGGTGAGGAACGAAATGGTTGCATTTGGGCATCCATTGATAAATGCCTTTAGGAACTAAAAACCTCCTAAATCTACATTTAGCAATGGAATGGCCTTTCTTGCAACAATAGAGACAAGAGAAAGTTACATTTGGATTGCTTTTGCTATCTTCATCTTTTATAACATATTTATATTTTTGATATGGATTAACCATACTTTTTCGAAAATTAGATTTGTTGATAGCAAAAGTAATCTTGGGCTCAAGAGCCTTGTCAAGTTTGGCTTTTAGGTTTCTTACTTCACCTTGCCAAATGTAACAAGTATCACACCCAAAGTTCATCATTCTACTTTTAAGGTCCTCATAACTTGTTTTTGTGCTTTCCACTATAGAAGCTTTAAGAGCCTCAAGTTTCCGTTCGGATTCTTGAATTTTATGTTCCAAATGAGAAAAAAATTTCTTATTTGAGGCAAGCCTTTTAAAGGCTTCTTTTGCTTCATAGTGTAAAGTATCAAAAGCAGTTTGCAATTCATTATGAGACATACTAGAGGATTTTTCATATTTAGCATGTCGTACCTGTTTCTTTTTGTTCTTTTGATGAGCAGAAAGACATAGATTTGCATTTTCATCTTCATCACTAGAGCTTTCATCATCGGAGGAGTCGCTATCGCTTTCCCAAGCGATGTATGCTCTCCTTGGCTTTGATGGTTTCTTGTGTGATTTGTATGAGTCTTTTTCTTTTGTCTTTTTGTTCATCGGACAGTCCGGTTTGTAGTGACCCGACTTTCCACACTTATAGCACGACCCTCTAGTTGTTTTTCCTTTTGAGTCATCATTTTTGGAGAACCTAGATTGCTTCCGGAAGTTTACTAAGTTCTTCTCGGAATGTTGGATGCCGTTCTTTCTCACGTAACGGTTGTAGCGTTTGACGAACAACCCCATATCTTCACTCTTGTCCTCTTCTTCTTCGTCAATCGATGAATAATCACTTTGCTCTTTTGCTTGAGACTTTGAGGAGGAAGTCTTTAGAGCTATTGATTTCTTTTCACTCACCTTTGCTTTGTCTTTCTTGTCTTTCTTTTCGTGTTGTTCCAGGCTTAAGAGAACTTGTTCGTGCTCTTGTAGTTTACCGAACAATGTTGTCAAGTCCAATGTGGTAAGATCATTTGCCTCTTTTATGGCGGTCACTTTCGGCTGCCATTCCCTGTTAAGACATCTTAAGATCTTATTAGTAGCAATATCATTGGAAACATGCCTACCAAGTGAATGTAATCGATTGATGAGATGAGTGAATCTCTTTTGCATGTCGGCAATGGTTTCCCCTTGCTCCATGAAAAAGAGATCAAACTCTTGTGTTAGTGTATTCATTCTAGCCAATTTAACATCATTTGTCCCCTCATGGGCAATTTGTAGTGAATCCCACATGGCCTTAGCAGTAGGACAATGGGATACACGATAGTATTCATCTACACCTAATGAGGAGATTAGGATGTTTTTGGCTTTCCAATCATAATTGTATTTCTTTTCATCATCATCGGTCCATTGTGCTTCGGGCTTAGGCACCACTTCGTTGTTCTCATTGGTCATGGTTATTTGAATTGGACCATTGAGAATAACATTCCATATTTTTCTATCTATGGAATTTATGTGCACCCGCATACAGTCTTTCCAATAACTATAATTTTCACCATTGAAAACGGGAGCTCTATTGTAAGCCCCTTTAGGTTCGTTAGCCATTTTCTATCAACGTTGTATTTTGAAGCACGGAGTGAACCGGAACTCCTGATACCACTTGTTAGACTATGACACGGATTTAAAAGGGGGGGTTGAATAGATCCCAATTAAAAACTTGAGTCGGCGCCACCAATTTAAAAGAAAATTGGTTTTAAAAATTGTTTTAAGTGCGGAAGCAGCCGACGAAAATTTTAGTCTAAAACGAACCGTTATTGGAAAACCGGATATGCGTTAAGCTGATGGAGTAGAGATAAAATGAAATACAAATTACTACACAATTTGCACACTCAATTGATATATTTCACTAACTAGCAAGCCTAGTTCCAATGATCCAAAATACCAAGTTAAACTGAATGCAAACTTAAGACAACTTTGGCTTATGCAAATTCACAAACACTTGGTGTGCATACACTCCAAGAGATATTTGAGTTGAGTAAGTAATTCAAATTTATCTAGTACAATATACTATTGTACTTTGTATTCAAACAGCAGTTTTAATCTCTTACTCAACTTATATCAACGTTTGGTAAAATTGCTTAAACTAAAATCACTTAATTTTTAAGCTGAAAAGCACTTATGCAGAAAATTAAAGAAGACAGAGATTTGATGAGGCAGTTCCCCCGCCGTCCTCGCTTCGGGGTACGTCTGCCCTCAATTCTAAAAATAGAATTGAGATGATTAATTAGATATCACCTGTGAAATTTAATCGTTTATACAAGGATTGCAAAGCACGTAAACAACAGAATTTCCAATGTGTTGAATGATGCTTCCTATCCTTGCTCCTTGATTCAAGATGAATCAAGACCTTCGATCGTTGATGCTAGACCTCCGATTCCAGCCCCTTTGTTGAAGAATCTTCCGTTCTTCAAACCCTCGGCCCGGCTGATCTCAAACACAACGAGTCGAACCCGAATCCTTCACTTCAATGCCACCGAATCCGCTACTAGACTGATGAAGACTTCCTCTTCTCAATCACCTTCGCTCGGCTGAATATTGATGAAGCGATTCGTCCAAAAACCCCCAAACACAAACCGGTATTGGAGGACAAAACCCTAATGATTTTATTCAATAAAGAACCTACCACAAGCTTCAACTCGAACCGGATTCTTCGATCACAGCTTCGAACCTTATCACCTTTGCTCGATCACGAACCACATCAAAAGTAATTGTTTGCAGATGATGAGTTATGAAATGTTGAAGATGAAGATGATGAGTCTTGGGCACCTTTTTCACTCTTTCTTGTTTCCTTGAACACTTGAACTCAATTGGCAAATGTTGGTTAATAAAAGTGTTTTAACTTCTATATATAGTAACAGACAAAACCAATTAAAAATAACAGAATTTCAAACATTGGAAATAACTCAGAAAACTGAGTTTACGCACGAGCGGTCGACCATAGGTCGGCGTGCGCTGAGCCGTGAGTGATGCGCCGACCCCTATGGTCGACCCATGGTTCCATGCGCTGACCCAGGATTACTTCATTAAGCCATGAGCTGACTTCTGGTCGACGCAAGGAGTTTTTGCGCTAACCCGTGAGTTATGCGCCGACCCTTATGGTCGACGCAAAGGAGCATGCGCTGACCAATCTCAGTTCTGCTGAGCTTTGCGCTGACCCGTGAGCTTTGAGCTGACCCCTATGGTCGACTCAAGGCCTTCAAATCTGCATAAAACTGTGTTTTGTGATTTTCATGCATTTCGTCATGATCACACTTTGTCCACATATGTTTTTGATCATTATAATAGGTTTAGACAGACGTAGAAAAGGATATGGTGGGTAATGTGTTTCATTTGTTTGTAGACGTGCATGATGGTCTTTTGTCATCATCGAAACTTGCGATCGTATGTTGTCTGACTCTTTGTCTTTACATTAACTATTTTAATTGACCCAATCCATCAATACATCAAAACACACCTTACACATAACTCATAAATAATTCAATAAAATTTAATAATTGAAAATGAGGTGTTACAACCATCATGCTCAACATAAGCTTGTTCCAACACTTTCTGCAACGCTTCTCTGTGCGCTTCGAAATTCATCAGCAATGACAGCAAGAAGATCTTTGACGGAGTCTGGAGCGCTTCTCTACAACATTAAACCCATTTCTCTTTATTAACCTTAACACCCCATCATCAACATTAGTCTTCAACTTGCTGGACTCAACAGACTGACACGTTGGAGCACTAATTGGATTCTCTACAAGAATGTTTGCTTTCTTACTCGCGGAAAATTCTTCTACAACCCTCGAAAACACTGGACTAAACACACGACCACTATGGGTCACCTTTGCAATATCTGTAATATTCACCACTGAGTCTGCAATTGGTAGAGAAACCTCTTGACCATTTTCAATCATAGTGGCATTATATTGGTATGGCACAGCTTTATCGGATGCATAAGAGACAGGGCCCGCTAACCGTATAACCAACGACGATACCGATCTATTGACATTATTATTGTTGCTACTATCAAACTGAATGACTACCCACTCAGGGGTCTTAAACACTAGTACAATGACATTCACATCATCTCCCATATCCCTCGACTGTTGAATCTGTATTACATTCTCATCCATCAACTTCTAGATGTCTCTCTTGACAATCATACACCCACAGGGATTCGTGCTACAAATGACACAACCGTCATGGTCATGTTCACCGTCACTGATCAAACACAAAGTCTTATGCATCTCCACCAAAGATCTTAGGATACGTCTCACATCAAAAACTCGGAAACTCTCTTGACATTCGTCCACCATGTTGACAAAAGCGTTACCATGAGCAGACAACGAATTCACTTTCACATTTGGCGTTTTGTCCTCAAGGATATCGTACCACTCTTTACCAGCTTCTGAACTTCATACTTTAGTGGATATCAATTCTCTATATCATGACCAGGGGATCCCTGGTGAAAAGCACAACGAAGATAAAGTTTGAACCACCATGTTAGTGGCTCAGGAATTTGTGGAGGATTTCTTGGTTGGATTAGATTCTTGAGGACCAATGACGGGTATAATTCTACATAAGTCATAGGACTAGGGTCAAAGGAGACTTTCTTCCTCTCAAAATTTTGTTTGTGATTATTGTTGTTGTTGTAGTAGGTTATATGTTGCGGCTGTTGTTGATGTTGTTGTTGTTGTTGTTGAATTAGAACTGATTGATTAGAATTTTTGGAAAAAACCAGAATTACTGAGGAAACTTTATGTTGATGTTGATGAGGTTGAGAACTTTTTATGACATGAGGCCTCATATGCCTCCCTATTGATACTGAATTAGCTTCTCTCTCATTCCTCTTGGATAAACTCCCGCCATACTTCTTGCTAGCTGACGCCTCTTCTTTAGACAAATGTCCTTCACGGACTCCTTCTTCTAGCCTCATCCCCATGTTTACCATTTCGGTAAAATCATTGGGGGCACTCGCAATTATATGTTTGTAATAAAACAAACTCAGCGTCTTCAAGAAGATCTTCGTCATCTCTTTCTCCTCAAGAGGTGGACTTATCTGAGCAGCCAATTCTCTCCATCTCTAGGCATATTCTTTGAATGTCTCCTTATCCTTCTGAGACATTGACCACAATTGGTCTCTATCAGGCGCCATATCCACATTGTACTTATACTTCTTGATAAAGGCCTCGCCTAAGTCATTGAAAGACGGACGCTTGCACTATTCAAACCCATGTACCACCTCAAGGCAGCTTCAGTTAAACTGTCTTGGAAATAGTGAATCAGCAATTGATCATCATCAGTCTGAGTAGACATTTTTATGGCATACATAACAAGATGGCTTAGCGGGTAAGTATTACCTTTGTACTTTTCAAAGTTTGGGACCTTGAATTTCACCGGGATCTTAACATTGGGGACCAAGCAGAGTTCAACAACACTCTTCCCAAACAAATCTTTCCCTCTCAGAGTCTTCAACTCTTTGTGCAGCTCGAGGAATTGATATTTCAATTCATCAATCTTCTCATATACATATGGACCCTCAAACGGCTCAGGGTGGTAGATAGTGTCCTCAACACGAGGAAGAGTGTGAACAATCGAAGGAGGCACTGACATGACCGGGCTAGATGCCGGCAGAGAAACAAACATGGGCGCATACCCTTCTGGCATAAAATTTGGTGGCATTCCCCAAGGGAATCCAGCAGGCATAGAAGGAACGGATTGACCGGCAGTGGTAACTGGAACATTTCAAGTAGCAACCTCAGAAATGAAAAACCTCTAAGGAGGAGGAGTTGCAGGATTTGGTGATGACTGATTCTGGACAGCAATCACATATTCCATCAGCACTGTAAGTCTGGCGATATCATCCTTAGGCTCTCTATTCTCTTGCTCTAGATGCTCCATTCTCTTTGGTTGATTAGCACGAGTATTATAGCGGTGAGTCAGCTTGGTTAATGCACAGAAGAAGAACTGATAAGACATCTAGAGGAAAAACCTGTTATGCAAATGATGCATGAAATGCAATGTTTTTTATTGTTTTTAATTTCAAGGAATATATGAGGTCTTATTTGCAATAATAACAATTTGATTGACCATAAAATCTCTTTTTATTCATAAAATTTGGAAGGATTGCACTGAGTACAAGTTCAGAAACCAAAATACAAATACAAGTGAAAAGGAAACTATCATCATAAGGATCCCTTAGCAACTGCACTAGATGACTTGGCTATGGATGCATACTTCATTTGGATGCGTCGAATCTCAAACTCAAAGGATGTATTCATCTGAGCCTTCTCAAGAACCAACTGATAAACAATATTCTTCCAAGCACTGGAAGGTTGAGGCATGCCAGAGGAAGATAGACCCTCTGGCTCTCTCTGTCTCTTTACTGCTCGGTCTTCAAGAATCTCAATAAGCGCATCCTTGTCTTTCAACTCAAGCTACAACTCTTAATAGAATATACCCTCTAACTGAGTTTTATTAGGTTTATCTCTCAAGGGGAACCCAAGTTGACGACGAGCCAAATCAGGGTTGTTGTTGATTCCTCCTTGTGTACCAATGAGAGGCACATTAGAGAATTCACCATAACTGTCAATAATATCCAAGCTACTTAATGCAGAATCATACCAAACAATATCATCATTAGTGAGAGACATAAGTCTCTGAGACCACCGTAGACATTGTTTGTTCTCCAAAAAAGCAGGCGTCTGAGGCAAGTGCGAAATAAACCACTTGTACAGAAAAGGAATGCAACAACAATAGTTCCTCCACACTTAGAATTCCTTGAATGTAGAGAGAAATACGTGTCACCCAACAAAGTTGGAATAGGATTCCTAATCAAGAAGATCCTAATGGCGTTAACATGAACAAAGTTGTCAATGTTAGGTAACAATGCTAAACCATAAATAAGCAAGACAAAGATGGCTTCAAAAGCATCCATACTACCGGCTTGAGAAAATACAATAGCTTTTCCAACGAGGAACTCAAAAGTCAACCCAAGAATACCTCATTTCTTCACCAAATGAACATCAATCTCAAATTTCTTCAAATGAAGAGCTTCAACTATGACGTGAGATCTGGAAATCTCCTCTAATCCACTGAAAGGTACCTTGCCAGATACGGGTATACCCAAGAGATGGGCATACTCTTCAAACATAGGCACAAGATGATAATCTGGAAAAGTGAAACACCATTAGAGAGAATCATAGAATTGAACCAAAACACTCAGAAGTCCTTCAACCACATCAGTAGATAATACAAACAAGAGCTTCCCATGACGTTGCTTGAAGTCCAAGGGATCTAATACAAAAGATTACAACTTCCTTAGCTCTTTCAAATCAGGACATCTGAAACTGTACTTCTTAGCGTTCCTTCATCCATAATCCATAGTCTGAAAATATTTGCAAATGAGACCTTAGTTTCCTTGAAATTTATTTTTCTGTGATGAATGTCATGATGTGCATGTATGCATGAATGCAACAATCACAAACAAGGGATCACACACAAAGCAAACACAAACAAAGGTCAAGGGATGGATCAAGTCATCATCAAGATCAATCATCCATTTTGGTGGATTATGGTTTTCACCTTATCAACACCCAAGTTCCATTGATATTGACAAGACTTGATCGGATCAATCGAGAATCAAAGGGTTTGTTGTGAGTCACGAGCATGAAGTCAGGTTAAGAACCATCCCAAAGGATTGTACTAAGGATAAAAACCTGCAGATCATGTTCTATAAAAGTGCCCAGAGTCTTAATCTCATTTATCAGATATTATATGTTAGGATGACTAACTCATCAACCCATAATATTCTCAAGAGAAACTCGTCTGAGTGTAGTATCGTGTAACAACTGTTATCAAGTCTACACATGCACAGTTTCCGCACTACGCCTAAATAGGCTAGGTTGGGTTAAATGTTCTATGGTCCTTAGCTTCTCAGACCCCAAAACAGAGAAGGTAGTGCATATCCACACATAACTTGTGTGACATCAATAACTCCAAAAGGGTCTCCACTGAGTAGATGGGTCTCAAGCCAACTTGTTAAGGACTACTCCACACAAGTTGAACATGACTATACCATCCTCCTATCTTAATTGCACTCAAGTTCGGGTTAGAACTTACCTCACCACACAGAGATCACCAAGCATAACAGACAGATTATATCACACAAACAAAATACAAACATCAAATATACACATATATACACATAAAAAAGTAGGCTAAACCTACTGAGGACTACTCCCCAGCAGAGTCACCACTTAATTTCTATAGCGGTAAATTCATGACCATCAAGCTATGGATAAGCTTCACGTCAATAAAACCAGAGTCACCACCGCGCTTTTATTGTTTCCAAAGGAAAAAGGGAAAAGTACGAAAAAAAACCCAAAGATAAGAAGTTTTCAAATCAAAACGAATAAAATGCCAGAGATTACAGGTAAGGGGGTTGGTTACACAAAGGGAAGGTGTTAGCACTCAAAGTGTCCTAGGTACTCCTAGGGAGCCCTTTTTTATGTGTGCATCTGTTTTTCGGTCTTGTGCCTACGTACCAACATAAAAATAAGGGATCGAAACCTCATAGTTCATGGTAAAAATTTCAAATAAGTTGGTGAATTTATTTTAATAAAGTTAATAAGATAAGGAACAAAGGGCCAAAAAATTGAATGGAGTTGTTAGTTCTTTTTGTCTTTTGAAATTTTAAGTCAATATGATTAAGTTTATTTACAAATTTGATTTAAGAAAGAGTTTGAAAATTCAATGGCATAAGGCCAAGGTTTCTAATCATTAAAACGAAGTCAAAGTTTGAAATCACAAGCAAAGAAGTTTTTGAAAAGGGGGGAGAGATTTTGAAATTAAAGAAGTGGGGGGAGATGAAGAGGCTACCCTAAGCACAAATTTAAAAGTTAAGAGTTGAAAAGATCTGACCAATGGGATGCAATCCAACAGACAAGAATGTCATATAGAAACCTGTTTTCCTTTGGACTTTAATCAAGCAATAATCAATAAGCAATGAGCAATATCCAGACATCATGAAGATCAAGGCATCAAATAAAGATGGCCACATTCAAGCAAGCAACTCCAATAGCTAGCAGTCTTCATTATGTTCCCATGTATCAGATGAAATATTCCTTGATCAACTTAGAGAAAAACATCAGACACAAGAACAAAATAACAATTAAGCACACAAACAGAGTAGCATATGAATCCAAGAAATTCTCAAGTCTTATATCAAATGAAGGCACAAGTCAAAGTAGCTCAGCCTCAAGATGTTGGCATTGGCCAAGTCCTTTTAGCATAGGGAATGTTGCCTAATCCTAAGTCCAAAAGTTCATATCAAGTTCAACAGTCCACCAGATGTTTTTTTGGGTTTTTGTTGTTATTAGGTATTTTAAGGTCCTAAGACCATAAACAAAATCAAAACACACAAACAAATATATACAATCACAAGATATGGCTCAAATGAGAAAAGTGAAAAGGACATAAACACAAACAAGTTATATGAAATGTAAATGGCAATGAATGATAAAGGACTAAAATTTAAATTGCATAATAGTAAATGACTTGAAAGTAAAGTAATATTAACAAGAGTTAGTCAAACGTTAGTCAAAAGTTAGTGGTGTTAGAGGTGATTTTTAATTGATTAAGTCATTCTTTGGAGAACACTCAACCATTCATTCACAAGTATGAATCCTTAAACCAAGACATCTTCCATGAGAAAGGCTCCAACTTGGATAATTCAACACGTATGTGATTGCGACTTAGTAAGTCTATGGGAATCGTGACTGCAATTGCATAGTCAAATCGTGTAGTTTTAAAGATTATCGAACCCACAAGGACTAATAATCGAAGGTATCGTTATCTAATGTTACTATGTAAATCTAAGGTTGATGATCATTCTAAGATTGGAGGGATGAAGAGAAATAACTATAACATAAACAGAATATTAATAAAGAAATTTGATAAAGGGATATTGGTATGTAACACATCAAACTTCGGGGATTCGATAGATATTTAGTTTAATCTTATTGGTCAAAATATTCTTCAGTAGAAATTATTTATAAAAATGACTTAGTCTCACACTCTCGTTTTATTGACTCTGACCATACTCTTAAACCATAATGCTTGGCTCTCGCGGTCCCATTTTGAATTTAAAAGTGATTTTTGAATATGAATAAAGTCTAATTAATCCTAAAGCGCTCTCGTTGTGTTTAGGATTAATGCCTAGTTTCAACTATCTGGTTAAAATCTCAAACTCTCGTTCTTGTTGACCGTAACCTTTGTTTGTTTTGTACTCTCATACGAAAAACAGTTTTTAATGAAATAAGAAACTAAAACCTGGAAAATAAGTTTTATAAAAGCCAACACCAATTATTTACGAATCTCGTCGTTTCGACGGTCTTTACATACCGATACCTAGGGGTTTAGCCGTACATGGATCCGGTAACAGACATGGTATTCAGAAAATCTAACATACAATAAGGCATAAATAAGTAAAATAACAATCAAAATAAAACCTGGATTATGAATTGAGAACTTGAACTAAATCTCGATTCTTCAAATAAAATAATGTCGGCAGGCTTTGGCAATGAGTAACCGTTACAATTGAATTCAAATGCGTAAATAATAAGTTGCAATAGTCCCCGATATGGAGAACTATTACTTTTACAAAGTAATAAAACTGCCTAGAAAACTAACCAAAAAGAATCTGACTAAAAATAAAACGTCCCCCCTTAAAGGAGAAACAACCCTCCTTTATATATTTTCCACTTCCCTAGATTGTAGCGAAAAGGTGAGTGGAATCGTGGCTGAAATTGTGGAGAGAAAGTAGGGAAGACCGGGTTGTGGCGGTTGCCATATCCCTAGTTTTGATCTCCGTGGTGAGCGCCACCTTTTGAGGGATGGGCGCCACCACTTCCTTGCTTTGTGGCGGGCGCCACCACTCCTTTTAGATCATGTGGCGGGCGCCACATATCCATGTTATGGGCGCCACATGCCCATTTGGTATGGTGGGCCCATACTCTCTATTTTTCTTCTCCATTTTCTTCTCTTTTTCTTTCCTTTTTGCTATTTTTCACTTTGCTTGCTTGTACACCTTTTGTTCGATAAATACCTGCAATAACATAAAATATTGTGTAATAATAAGTGTTAATCAAGTAAAAAGAAATGCGTATGAAGCCAGATATACAATACGTTTTCGCGTTATCAAACTCCCCCATACTTAAACCTTTGCTTGTCCTCAAGCAAATGCTGCGTATATGAATAAAAAATTTGGTAATATCTTTGCAGCATAAAGTATCAAGACTCATAAAAGATACAGTTTCATTCAGATACTCATTCTAGTCTATAAAATCTACTTTGGTCAAAAATTGCATTAACAGGTACTCATTTCCACACTAAGGGTATCGTTGGAACACATAGTCGCAGTAGTGCAACCATAAGTCTCCCTCCTATATAAACCAATCTGAATCATGTCGTCATGCCTAAGCCTACCTTACTAAACCTTCTTTTTATCCTTTTTCATTCTGGCACAATCACATTAAGCCCGTTATCCTCTCACATTCATAGCAAGATAATTTGTTAGTGACTATGATCTCATCATTACTTATTTATTTCTTTTTCGCACTTTGGCTCAAAAGACAGTTAAAGATGGTTATACCGTTGGGCTAAATGACCGGGTGAGGATCACCTAACTTAGAGGGAACAACATTTTTCATACATTTCATCAATGTTTTTCTCTTTTAAGCCTGAGATCACACACTTATTTGCATCGACTTCTCGTGTAATGTGTGCTTAGGATGGTGTTGACTGCTAGATAAACTACTTAAGGAATATTAAAGGATGGAATTTAAGGCTATGGCATGACAAGTACTTAAATCAATCTTATACTTGGGAGATTTAAGGTGTTAAAACGATACTGATCTTGTAAAGTTTTTCCAAATCTCTACAATTCAACCTCAGTTTTATTTATAGTTTAGAATTTTCAAAAGATATACTGAATCTCTAAGTCTAGATTTTTGCAAAAAGTTTTGGTATGGCTTAAGCAAACGGGAGAATCAGTAAATAACGGAAACCACGCATAAAGACTCGACATCACATTGATATTTGACTCGACTGACACTTAACAAAAGTAAAACAGAAATAAAATAACAAAAGGAAATAACAATAATTTAAATCTACCTAGAAAGCGATAACTAAAAGCGGTAAAGCTTCCTCCCCCATACTTAAACTTTGCATTGTCCCCAATGCAACGACATAAGATAGGGAAAAAGGTAGAACTTGGGTAGCCTGTTACTGGTGTCTTCTGCCACGTGTACATGCACGTCCACCATTTCCTGGCTGGTGAGGTGGTGTATAGTCTTATAGATCTTCCACACGCACTGTTAATGCTGCCATTTCATCAATCAAACCATACATGTTCTGTTCGGTTCTGAAAGTGTAGTCGTGCTGATCATGCAGCATTTGGTGAAGGATTTGCATCATTTCTATTTGTTGAGCTTCCATGTTTCAGATTTGTAGGTCGCATTGAACGTCTAATTCGCTACGCCGCAGTAGTTCAGAATAGATCTCATCAAGAGTGGTTGGTGACACATTTCTTCTTCTGGGTCTTTGGCTGGAGGATGTACCTGCAATATTTTCAGATGACATGTGTGTAGTGTGTGGGTCAGTAGCTAGAGCAGCTTGCTCCGGAATATGATCGTTGTCGGTGTCCCCGCCAACAGCTACATTCTCAGGAATATGCGCGGGGACCGGATCATTAGTATAATGAAACTTTTCCTGGTTACGCACATCTGTGCGAGGTGGATTTGGGAGGATGAAATCTTGTAACACATTATTTGCAATTATTAGATTAAACTTACCGTCTCTCCTTTTTTACCAATTCCATGCTCCTCGCCATGTCAATGTCAATGGTATGATGCGGGAGCGGGGTTAGCCTGGAGAATGTTTCTTTGAGTCCTATGACTCTGGCTATGGAGGTTAGTAAACCTCCAAAAATAATCAGCCCTCTCTTTGCATTAACAATGGCCTGCATGTGAGATAACATAAAAGGGCCGATATTCATCTTTTGTGGCAGAAAAGTGGCGAACAAATAAAAGAGTTCTTTTTCGTTCACCTTGTTAGAATTTTCTCGGCCAAAAATGGTGGACGCCAATATTTGGCGGAAATATCGAATAGCCGGGTTGTAAGTTAAAGTGGTTATGTTTCCCTCAAAACTATGGGTTACTGTACCCGTTATTGCCCTCTAAAATGGTTGAAAGGCACGTTGCCAACCCTCAGTATCTAGGACCTCACTTACTACGCCGTCCCCATGGGGAAATTGTAGCAGGTCCGCAAGTTGGGAAAATGTAAGAGCATATTCAATGTTGAACAAACAAAACTAGACAGTCCCATTGGAACAGTTTGTGTTGGGTGTGGGACTAAAAATTAACGAACTTAGAAATTCTAGTGTTAATTGAGCATAGACAGGGTCCTTAAGATATAGGAAATAATTTAAATTTAAAGTGTCTAGCATATAGTTAACACTATCTAAAATTCCTAAGGCAAATAAGCAGGGTTCATCGACATACCTTGTTGATTTGATCTTTCTCGCGCTTAGAGCCGTGTAAATATCTCCCTATAATTCACTTGGCTCGCCGTTTCTGAAAACTATTTCGTATTCCCTCATCTGTGCCATGATGAATTTCACACTTCTTGTGTAATGTAGTGAGAATATAGCAAGAGAGGGGAGAATTATGCTTATGAGAGGTGTGATTTTGTGAGATTATGTTGGTGGTTTATATAGAGATAGTTGTGGTTGGGAATTGATGAGTGAAATAAATTTCATTTACGGTCTTCAATGTCGTGGTCAAAGGAATTTGAGAGTGGTTGAAGAGCTTTTATGGAGTGTCCAGCATGCAAGGGACAGTGCATTGAAAAGGGATCATGTGAAATTAGTACATCATAAATGCATGTGAACGGAAATGTAGTAATTGACGCCACTTTTTATGCTTATGGCGGGCGCCACAGTCTTCACATGGGCGCCACAGCCTGTGTGTGGCAGGCGCCACATGCAGTGTGGTTTGTTCCCATGTGTGGCCCTCTTTATGGTTTTGACCATAAATTTCCATTTGAATTTTAATTGTCCGGTATTAAATAAATAGTGGTTGTATAGTTAGGTAGAAGAAAATCAACATAATATATAGGTAGGAATGAGAAACAAGATATGGTAAAATGACATTAAAATGCAAAATTGAAAAATGAGAGAATGAGGTAGACAAAAAAAGATGATATAATTCGTCTATTAGAATAAAAAGAAATGAATTAAATAAATAAATTCCCTATGTGTAAAAACAACAAGAAAATAAAATAGATGTCAGTGAATCGGTAATATTCAAATAAGTTAGTCGTTACGACGACTGCTGGTAGGAGGAGCAAACAAGTAGAAGTGTTGGTAAATGTGATCTAGGTTCTTTGTCACTACATCTATAAAGCTGTGGAATTCCACATGCAAGGTGCACAACTCGCCTCTCAGGTTGGCGACGTCTGTCTGAACAACTTTGATGGCAGCAGCATGATCGGTGAGAGGTGCAACAGGTATAACTAGGGCGTGTGACTCAGCATCAGAGAGATAAGTGTCATAGGGGTCGTAGATTTAGGGTGTCTCTGGAGGAGAAGATGGTGCATCTGGTTGTCCATCCAAATCATAGAGCCAGTTGTTCCTATCATGTACACTCATCCTATGGTCTCGCAGGGTAAACAGGTGTACTACTTGGCGGTTAATTAGAAATTCTAACACATCCGGACCTAGGTTCCTAATGATACCAGTGTTGAAACAAAATCCGATGTTCATTGGTCGTATCCCACTTAAAGGGTTAGCCTGATAAGTGGTTGTCTCAGTCCGATGGCATTTGCTATCATGGTCACTAAGCCTCCCATTAAAATTGGTCCATGGTTATCATGTGCTTATACAGTCCAAATTAGCTACCATGAATGTAGCGGCGTTAACAGGTCGGGCCTGTGATGCACAATACATTATAAAGAGTTCATTTTTGGACACGGAGGTTCTGTTCTATCCCTTTCCAAATAAGGCGTGAGCTAGGATCTTATGAAAGTAACGAATGGCGGGGTTATAGATGTTCTTGTAATGCATAAGATCTGGCTCGGAATGGTCGTTTCCTGTGATGCTACCCCAAAAGTGATCTAATTCAAGGTCTACAAGCCTGTCTTCCTAGGTAATGGTAAAGGTATTAGGACCATTAGGGCATCCTAGGAGTTCAGCTATTTCTCTATGGGTGTAGCGGTAGTCATTATCGAACAACCTAAAGGTGATGAGGCGTTCGTTAAATCCCATACCATAGTTTGACAGGTAAACTAGGGAGCTTAGGAATTCTAAAGTCAACCTACTGTAGGAACTAAATTTTCTTTTGATAGCAAAGGTGTCCCAACCTAGTTGGTTGATTAGGAACATAACACTGTCTCTCATACCTAATTTGGTCATGGTGCGTCCATCTGGGTATAAGGTTAGTGCCATTTTTCTCTGAGCTAGAGCCTCAAAACGTCTCCTTTGAGCCCTGCCTCTGAAGACTATATCCATGTAATTTACTTGTTGCATTGTGATGGTCAGTAGCTAAATAAAATCAAGTAGATAACAACATTAAGTTAGTAATGGTCAATAATAAAGAAAGATACCGATTGACTTTATGAAAAATAAGAAAGAAAGAAAGAAAGAAAAATAAGTAGTAGTAATAATCAGAAATTTAGATAATTAAATTAAAAGTTAAAGATAGAGTGTGGGTTATCTCCCACCAAGCGCTTTGTTTATTGTCGTAAGCTCGACAGAAGTAGAATAGATGTTATTCTTGTGAATAAGCTTTAGATTCGCGATGAAATCATTGTTGTCAATGTTGTGATAATGTTTCAAACGCTGGTCGTTTACTGTAAATGGTTCGCTCATTTTTCCCTTTATCTCTATCGCTCCATTTGGAAAGACATTGGTAATTTCGAAGGGATCGGACCACCTAGAGCGAAGTTTTCCAGGAAAGAGTCTGAGGCGGGAGTTAAACAGAAGTACTTTCTCGCCTTCCTTAAACTCTTTCCTTGATATGCGATTGTCGTGTCATTTCTTAGTTCTTTCTTTATAGATCCGGGCACTCTCATACGCATCTAGTATAAGTTCTTCTATTTCATGGATACCTAATATTCTTTTTTCGCCTACGGAAGTATAATTGAGATTAAGGGTCTTAATGGCCCAATATGCTTTATGTTCTAATTCTACCGGCAGATGACATGATTTTCCATAAACTAGCTTAAAAGGTGTGGTTCCTATTGGGGTCTTATAAGCTGTCCTATATGCCCACATGGCTTCGTGTAATTTTGAGGAGCAATCTTTCCTAGAGGTGGCAACCGTCTTTTCTAAGATTTGTTTGATTTCTCGGTTCGATACTTCTACTTGCCCACTCGTTTGTGGGTGATATGGTGTTGCTACGTGGTGCCGGACTCCATATTTCAGTAATAACTTTTCAAATATCCTTGAAATGAAATGGGAGCCACCATCACTGATGACAAGTCTCGGCACACCGAATCTAGGGAATATTATACGCTTAAAGAGTCTAATTACCACTCGTGTGTCATTCGTTGGAGAGGCTATGGCCTCAATCCATTTTGATATGTAATCGACCGAAACAAGGACATACTAGTTACCAAAAGAAGATGGGAATGGTCCCATAAAATCGATTCCCCAAACATCGAAGACTTCTACTTCCAAAATGCCTTTAAGTGGCATTTCATCGCGTATAGATATGTTGCCAGTGCGTTGACACCGGTCGCAATTGATGATCGCGATGTGGACATCTTTCTACAGAGTGGGCCAAAAGAGGCCAGCTTGCAAGATCTTAGTGCAAGTCTTCGAGGTGCTTGCATGTCCTCCATAGGGAGCAGAATGACAGTGGGAGATTATGTTTTCTACCTCATCTTCGAGGAGGGATCGATAAAAAATGCAGTTGGCGCCTCTCTTGAAAAGTAGAGTCTCATCCCAATAGTAATGTTTAAGGTCGTGGAAGAATTTTTTCTTTTGTTGGTAAGTCAAGTCTGGTAGGAGCACCCCAACTGCTAAGTAGTTGACGAAATAAGCATACCATGGCAGTATGGTTTTGGTGTAAATTGCTTCCACTACCTCGTTTATTTTGGTATCCTTATGGGTTAATGCGTATTTAGCTGTATTGCTTTCCAGTTGGGCTAGAAGTCTTTCGTAAGGGAAATCGTCGTTTATATGCACGCGTTCAGGTTCAATACCTTCCATTCTTGACAAGTGATCGGACACGACGTTTAGTGCCCCTCTTATCCTTGATTTCTAGGTCAAACTCTTGTAATAGTAAGATCCACCTTAGGAGTCTTGGTTTAGCGTCCTTTTTATTTAACAGGTACCTAATTGCAGCATGGTCGATATAGATAATTATTTTTGCTCCTACTAGGTAGGAACTAAATTTATCCAGAGCGAACACTATGGCTAAAAGTTCCTTTTCTGTGGTGGCGTAGTTCATCTGTGGAGGGTCTAGGGTTCTACTTTCATAGTATATTGCATGAAGTTTCTTATCCCTTCTTTGTCCTAAGACTGCGCCTACAGCATAGTCACTAGCGTCACACATGATTTCAAAGGGTAATCTCCAATCGGGTTGTTGCATGAGAGGTGCGATAATAAGAGCTATTTTTAGTTATTCAAACGCCGCTAGGCATTCGTCATCAAAGATGAATTCGGCATCCTTCATCAATAAGCCAGTCAATGGTTTGGTGATTTTTGAGATATCTTTAATGAATCACCGGTAGAAACCAGCGTGTCCTAAGAAGCTTAGTATTTCTCTTACAGTTTTCGGAGGCTGAAGGTTTTCTATAACTTCTATTTTAGCCTTGTCGTCTTCAATCCCCTTATCGGATACTATGTGTCTGAGTACGATCCCTTGTCGGACCATGAAATGGCATCTTTCCCAGTTTAGCACGAGGTTCAATTTTACGCATCTTTTAAGTACCATTTCAAGATTCGAGAAGCAGCCTCCAAAGCTTTGTCCGCATACAGAGAAATTGTCCATGAAGACTTCCATGATGTCATCTATAAAATCAGCGAAAATTGACATCATGCATCTTTGGAATGTTGTGGGAGCGTTACACAGTATGAATGTCATTCGTCGGTAGGCGAATGTATCATAGGGACATGTGAAGGTCATTTTCTCTTGGTCGTCAAGATGAATATGAATTTGTAAAAATCCCGAATAGCCGTCTAAGTAGCAGAAGTGAGAATGCTTAGCCAATCGTTCAAGCATTTGATCAATAAACGATAAAGGAAAATGATCCTTTCGAGTGGATTTGTTTAATTTTCTATAATCAATGCACATTCTACTTCTAGTAACCACTCTTTGTGCAATAGATTCGCCTTTTTCATTATTAACAACTGTGACGCCTCCCTTCTTTGGTACGACATGTACTGGGCTGACCCGTTGACTATCGGATATCGGGTAGATAATACTTGCTTCTAATAACTTTTGCACTTCTTTCTTTACCACATCACTCAGAATGGGAGTTATCCTTCGTTGATGTTCTCTAAAGGTCTTACTGTCTTCCTCTAGCATTATGCGATGCATGCATATGGAAGGGCTTATTCCTTTTAGATCTGAGATATTGTAGCCTAGAGCAGTTGAATATTTTCTTAAAACGTGTAGAGGCTTTTCGGTCTCTATCTGCCCTAAGTCTGCATTGACTATTACAGGTCGCTCAATTTCAGTGTCTAGGAATTCGTACCTTAGATTTTTGGGTAACATCTTAAGTTCTAGGGTTGGTTTCTTTGGGCAAGGCATATGATCGAGCGTTAGTGCTAGGCATTCGCTTAGGCTATCATATTGGTATTCCTCACTCCAATTTTCATCTTCAAAAGTAGGAGGCCTTGGAATTTTCAGTATTTCGAAGTATGATGTTTGTTTATTCTCCATTTCTCTTATACATTTGTCGATGACATCTAGTAGATAACAGGTATCGTCTATAGCTGGTGCCTTTAGGAATTGCGTCAAAATGAATTTGACTTTTTCCTCACCAACTTCAAAGGTTAGCTTGCCTTTCTTAACATCTATAATGGCTTCGGCTGTAGCTATGAATGGTCTTCCTAATATGATAAGGATGTTGGAATCCTCTTTTATATCCATGATTATAAAATCAGTAGGAGTATAGAATTGTCCTATGCGTACCGGGACATTTTCTAACATACCTATGGGAAATTTAACAGAATGATCCGCAAGTTGTACGGACATCCTCGTAGGTCTTAGTTCTCCCATTTTGAGCCTTTCGCGTATGGACAATGGCATTAAGCTAATACTGGCTCCTAAGTCACATAGTGCTTTGTCTATGACAAACTTTCCGATTACACAGGGTATGGAGAAACTACCTGGGTCTTTCAGCTTAGGAGGCATATTGTTTTGTATTATGGCGCTACACTCGGCAGTAAGTGTAACGATTTTGTTATCCTCTATCTTCTTCTTGGTAGATAAGATTTCTTTGAGATACTTAGCATATGAGGGCATTTGAGTGATGGCTTCTGTAGAGGGTATTGTGATATTCAATTATTTTAGAAGCTCTACGAATTTTTTAAATTGCCCTACACTTTTAGATTTAACAAGTCTTTAAGGATATGGGATAGGGGGTTTATACGGTGGTGGAGGCACATAAGGTTCTTCTTTCTCTACGGCCTCTTTGTTTTTATCTTCCTCTTGATCGTCTTCCTTCTCAATTTCCTTACCAGGGTCTTGGTGCATGGATGGGTTTTGAATTCTATGGTCAGTCGGTTCATCTAGTTATGTCCCACTTTGTCGTATAATAGCATTCGCATGACCTTTTAGGTTTGGTTGCGGTTGTCCAGGAAATGTGCCTGCAGGAGCAGTAGTAGGTGCTTGTTGTTGAGCCACTTGCGAAATTTGTGTTTCCAACATTTTGTTATGGGTGGCTAACGCATCTACCTTGTTTGCTAACTACTTGATTTGCTCACTAGTGTGTATGTTTTGATTTAGGAAATCCTTATTTGTTTGGGCTTGGGTAGCTATGAAGTTTTCCATCATTATTTCTAGGGTTGACTTCCTAAGAGCATTTTGAGTATTTGTGGCAGCTTTATGATATCCTGGTGGTACAGCAAGTGCTTTGTTAGGTGCATACAATGCATTATTATTTTTGTACGAAAAGTTAGGATGGTTCTTCCAACCTGGGTTATAAGTGTTTGAGTAAGGGTTTCCTTGAGCATAGTTCACCTGGTTTGTGGAGGTTCCTGTCAAGAGTTGACATTCTGGGGCAGCATGCCCTAGAACTCCGCATATCTTGTAGTTTGGTGCTACGGCATCCACGATGGTTGCGGGTGTTATGGTCAAGTTGTCTATCTTTTGAGTAAGAGCATCTACCTTGGTGTTGACGTGGTCAAGATTGCTTAGTTCGTACATACTGCCTTTCATTGGAGGTTTCTCTATGGAGGTTCTTTCGCTTCCCCGCTAGTAATGATTCTGGGCCATACTTTCGATAAGTTGATAGGCCTCATTGTAGGGTTTATCCATCAGTGCGCCATCTGCGACAGCGTCTATTGTCAATCTTGTGTTGTACAAGAGACCGTTGTAAAAGGTATGGATGATCAACCATTCTTCTAGATCGTGACGTGGACAAAGCCTCATCATGTCTTTGTATCTCTCCCAAGCTTCAAAAAGTGATTCATTATCTTTTTGTTTAAACCCGTTTATTTAGGCTCTCAGCATAGCCGTCTTACTAGGTGGGAAATATCATGCTAAGAAAACTTTCTTCAACTCGTTCCACGTAGTGACAGAGTTGGATAGGGGAGACTGGAGCCAAGCTCTAACTCTATCTCTCAATGAGAATGGGAAAAGACGTAGTCTTATAGCTTCGGGGTTGACACCATTTTCTTTCACTGTGTCTGTGTATTGTAAAAACACTGACAAATGTAGGTTCGGGTCCTCCGTGGGACTACCTGAAAATTGGTTTTGTTGTACGGCTGACAACAATGAAGGTTTTATCTCAAAATTATTGGCCTCGATGGCAGGGGCAGCTATGCTGTTATGTGGTTCATCCTGGGAAGGGATTGCATAGTACTTAAGAGGACGATTTTGTGGTCCTTCGGCCATCTCTGGTTGAATAACTGGTTCAGGGATAGGGATGTTAGGATCATGAAGTTTTAGCTTGATACGATGTTCTCATATCAAGTCTCGTATCTGGCATTCTAATCTTAGATAACGCTCAGGTTCGTCGATTGGTAGCTTTAATTTCTCGCCTTGAGAGCGAGTACTTGGCATACACTCGACAAATTAGAAAGGGAAATAGAATAGTTTTCCTTAGTCTATACTGGGAAACACTGAAGTTACGATATCGGCTAAATTAGTCCCCGACAACGGCGCCAAAAACTTTATCGCGACTTAGTAAGTCTATGGGAATCGTGACTGCAAATGCACAGTCGAATCGTATAGTTTTAAAGATTATTGAACCCACAATGACTAATAATTGAATGTATCATTATCTAATGTTACTATGTAAATCTAAGGCTGATGATCGTTCTAAGATTGGAGGGATGAAGAGAAATAACTATAACGTAAATAGGATATTAATAAAGATATTTGATAAAGGGATATTGGTATGTGATGTAACACCCTTCTAAAATACCCCAATTATTTAATTAAAATAATAAACATATATCAGAGTAATTATGCAGTTAAGGGTGTCACACAATCATTCACACCATGTTCCAAAATAACTGTCATGCTCTTTATTTAATCAATTAAACATTTGCATAAATCGCAGCGGATATAAATCAAATTAATCAAAACATGTAACATACTACATGTAAACTGGTTCAACAATCTTTAACAACATAATTAAAAAGGTTCCCTCCCGATGTTACATCTATCAGAGCATGACCCACTAAGGAGACTACACTAGACTCCAAGCATTCGCTTCTACTCAACTCATTTCTCGTTACCTGAAAAATAGTTGTAAGGGTGAGTTCCTCAATCAATATAATAAGCATTATAAAACAACATGTAATGCCAAGTAATTAACACATCAATCACCCTAATTGCAATACACATTCAGTAATAGCTCATTGGCTTAAACATCATTCTCAACATCAATATACAATACCAGTATAATCTCAAATCATACTTAACAACAACACAACACACGTATAATATTGGAACACATCCATTCATATTATACGCCATACATATTTTTATGCAATGAGACTCTACACATGCGGTACCGACTATCCCTGAACATATAGTTCAAGCTCACCGATCCCTCCGGATACGGCTACTAAGCTCACTAGTCCCACTCATTGAGATCTAATGACTCACTCACTAATTCCTCACCATGGGAATTAGCTACAGCCCCAAAGGCTAGACTATGCAAGCTAATCATCTAGCATGCAAACATCAACAACAATTCACAACGATTCACTCACCAATTCCTCACAATGGGAATTAGCTACAGCCCCACAGGCTATGCCATGCACACTAATCATCTAGCAATGCAGCATCAACAACAACTCACAATGGACATATGCTCACACTCTAAACCATACAACAGTCCATTCACAAATACATGCATAATATATACATTCACAACATTTTGCATATCATCATACATCATCAATACATGTATCAACACATCATCAACACATATATAAAACACTTCCTCAACACATGTATGAAACACCTCAGCAACACATGTATAAACACTTCTTCTGCCTTGCTCGCTAGGCGAGGTAGTGGCGAAGCTCTGGTTCGCTAGGCGAGCTCAAGGCGAACAGCTCCAGGAAATTGGTAAATTAATTCGCTAGGCGAAGGTTATGTTCGCTAGGCGAACATGACAGTTCACCAGACGCGTTTTCTTTGGGCAGGGATCTCATGTGCCCATTCCAGACCCTTCCCACTCAAACTTACCCGTCGCTATTCATCACCAATTTATTGGTTTGATTACACACACAATTATCAATTTGATTACGGTTTTCACTCAACCTATTCATCACAAATTTTCAGCATTCCAAATCCCAATTAGGGTCAAATTAACGGCTTATCACTACCCATGACATATTATCCCAAAATACCCATTAATCGACGATAAACCCCCCTTACCTTAACAATCCGGCGAATCTTTGAGCTGCAAGCCTTTCCGTTCTTCTCCAACTTTCTTCCTCTTGCTCTGCCTCTGCCCTTTTCCTCTTCTCTGCAGTTTCTCTGTTTTCACGTGAAAACACTTCTTTACCAAATGGGATTCTCTTTCCTCATTTCACACTTATATATTTCCAATAATAATTATTATTCCAAAATAATTAAAATAATCCAATAATAATAATCTAATTATTTAATTAAATTAATAATATACTATTAATTCAATTTTTAATAATTATTTTATTTTATTGGGGTGTTACATGTGACGCATCAAACTTCGGGGATTTGATAGATATTTGGTGTAATCTTATTGGTCAAAATATTCTTCAGTAGAAATTATTTATAAAAAGGACTTAGTCTCACACTCTCATTTTATTGACTCACACCATACTCTTAAACCAGAATGCTTGGCTCTCGCAGACTCATTTTGAATTTAAAAGTAATTTTTGAATATGAATAAAGTCTAACTAATCCTAAAGCGCTCTCGCTGTGTTTAGGATTAATGCCTAGTTTAAGCTATCTGGTTAAACTCTCAAACTCTCGTTCTTGTTGACGTTAACCTTTGTTTGTTTTGTACTCTCGTACGAAAAATAGTTTTTAATGAAATAAGAAACTAAAACCGGGAAAATAAGTTTTATAAAAACCAACACCAATTATTTACAAATCCCGTTGTTTCGACGGTCTTTACATACCGATACCTAGGAGTTTAGCTAGACATGGATCTAGTAACATACATGGTATTCAGAAAATCTAACATACAATAAGGCATAAATAAGTAAAATAGCAATCAAAATCAAACCTGGATTATGAATTGAGAACTTGACCTGAATCTTGATTCTTCAAATAAAATAATGTCGGCAGGCTTTGGTAATGAGTAACCGTTACAATTGAATTCAAATGCGTAAATAATAAGTTGCAATAGTCCCCGATGTGGAGAACTATTACTTTTACAAAGTAAGAAAACTGCCTAGAAAAGTAACCAAAAAGAATCTGACTAAAAATAAAACACCCCCCTCAAAGGAGAAACAACCCTCTTTTATATATTTTCCACTTCCCTAGATTGTAGCGAAAAGGTGAGTGGAATCGTGGCTGAAATTATAGAGAGAAAGTAGGGAAGACCGGGTTGTGGCGGTTGCCACATCCCTAGTTTTGATCTCCGTGGCGAGCGCCACCTTTTGAGGGATGGGTGCCACTATTTCCTTGCTTTGTGGCGGGTGCCACCACTGCTTTTAGATCATGTGGCGGGCGCCACATGCCCATTTGGTGTGGTGGTCCCATACTATCTATTTTTTTTCTCCATTTTCTTCTGTTTTTGTTTCCTTTTTGCTATTTTTCACTTTGCTTGCTTGTACACCTTTTGTTCGATAAATACCTGTAATAACATAAAATATTGCGTAATAATAAATGTTAATCAAGTAAAAAGCAATGTGTATGAAGCCAAATATATTATACGTTTTTGCGTTATCAGTATGGCACTAGCTCCCGTGAAAGGAAAAAAGGTCAAGTCTCCACACGATGCCATGAAAAATGAGAGACTTACAATCTCACTTACTAGACTCTTATGCCTTGAGGGTCAAATTTAGCTATATGTTAAGCAATTGTAATTGGACTTATGTAAAAGTCACAATTATCTGAGGCCGGGAAATAAAAATTTAGGTGTTAATGCATGTTAGAGATTTGGTATGAAAAACCAAACTCCTAAAACATACCACACACTAAAAGAAAAGTCAAAAGGGAGGGACCTATCTCAGTCATACTTGTATTGATTCATCTGACACAAGGTCATTGATGAATCAATTAGCCTTTAAACATTAGATATTTCATTGGTCAAATGAGGGAATGGGAAAGAATAGGGATGAAGATGAAGAGGATGGGGAAGATAGAAACACAAATTGATCATGAGAGGAATTTCATCAGATCAAAACCATCCATTCATTTTGGGAGATGAAATATGCATTTCATCAATCCCCTAAATCCAATGGTTTTGATCCAACAAAAGTCAAATCAACCTTGACCAAGGCCTAAACAGAAAGTCAAACATTACAAGACCATAAAAACGGCTCAACATAAATTTTAAACATTTTAACAATTAAAAATCAATTTAAAAATAAATTAAAATGCATTTTAATTTGGTCAAAACCTAAAATTCCTTCAAAACACCAAATAAATGGCCAAGGGATTTATCCTAGGTCAAACAAGGTCAAAGGACCTTAGAAAAAAATTACACTGTTTTTAAAATGTCAGAAGTATTTTTAAACGATTAAAAATATGCACAAAAACATTTAATTCGTGAAAAATACCAAAATTAATCAAAAAAATAATTTTAATTCAGAATATGGAAGAGAAAAATATTTAAAGATTTTTGGTGAAAGTCCCATATATTTTGAATAAAAATTGAAATTTCTATGAATTAAATGAAATAAGTGGATTAAATTAAAATTCAGAAAATACAAAAAAATAAGGGCCATCAGATCTCCCTCATTAATTGAGGTGGCCGGTCTGATGGCCAAGCGCGCGCTTCACACCATACACCTCAGTCAACGCGTCATAGGGATGGTAATCATAAGGAGCGGTCAGGATTAAAACATTTTAAATGAAATTGAAGGTTGGAAGAGTGTCAACGCACCACTGGAGCTAGGGGTCCGGTCATCTTCTCTGGTGCACCTCACTGGATTGGTCCATCCTCAACCAATTGGAAAATGAAAAGTGAGTGCATGTTTTTGAAGGAAAAATTCTCAGGAGCACGAATCTGGTCTCCGTATCTTCCAATTCCAAGTATATAGAAAGATACATGGATTTGAAATTTGAGGTTCATGATCTGAGTTACTTCGATTTGACCTCGAAGCAACTCAATCTTGTTGCCTACATTTGTAGGACTTTAGCCAACCAAAAACCAAAGAGAATGGTGAATAATTGAGAGAGAATCGAAGGCTCAAATTTTCTTAAAAATCACCTTCGGGTAGCTTCAAATTGGCTTGATCTCGATCTGAATTTACTTGATTCTTCCTCCTCTTGCTTGCAGTGATCAATTGAGATGAGAAAGGTTATGAATCCTTGGAGTTTGAACTTTAAAACAAAAGGTGAAATTCAAACTTGATTTCAAATAAATCTTCAAGGAATTCTTTAGTGTGAGGTTCTAAGATCTCTTGGCAAAGCTTGGGCAAGGTGTGTGTGCTATTTCTGAGGCAATGCACTTGTTTATATAGCCAATTGAATTCAGTATTGCACCCTTTCAATTTTTGGACAAAATTAGAAACCATAGTGCATGGATGCATGGGCAATGATTTGGGCCTAAAAAATGATGCAATCCAACTTCAATTCGTGCATAATGAGTACTGAGGTCATCACATGGAAGCATGCAAAGGGAAATAATCATTTGAATCCAAATCTTGCCAAAACAAACCCTACAAAGTAACCATGCACGGGGCCCTCAATCTTGGACCAAATGAGGTGATCTTGGACTTTTTGGAAAGGCGAGATCAAGGGGAAAAACTTTCATGTTGAACGTGTTTCCATTTGAAGCTTGGATCATGATTAATTTTCAGGTGGAAGTTTGGAAAATCAAACATAATTGAAATTTTTCTAAGTACCAAGTCAAATATCCACTTCTTCCACCTTGAATAACTTTTGATATTAGCTTTAAATGGAAAAAATTACTTCATCGAAGTTATAGCTCTTTAAAACCTATTAAATTTGGTCACAAATTTGACCTCATGTGGATTTGGCATGAAGGAGTTATGCATTTTAGAAGTTGAAGAAAATTGCTTGTTCAATGATGATGGCCCAAAATGACCTATAATGTTTCCTCTTGGCACATGACCTTGCAAGTTGAATTTGAAATTTATAAAAGAATAAAAGTTGGAGATGACATCTTGAAATTGATCATGAAACTTGGATGGCATTCATCTCATAAAAATTGAGCAAATTATGGTCCTTGGAATTTGACCTCGTAACTAGGGCACAGACAAAATGACCTATGATCTTTCACCATAAAAAATGAATTTCCAAGCAAACCTAGCTCTTGAACTCAATATAAAAGTTGTTTTTAATGTCACAAGGAGTAACTTTTCTCATGGAATCATTTTCATATGACAAAATTTGAAGGAGATAGGGTCTAGGGAACCCTAGTTTTGACTAGTTGACTTTCTCTAGTCAACCCCCTTGAACCAACTTTCAAACTTGAAGTTATCTTGATCTTTTGGATTCATGGAGAATCATATATTCATAAGATGATGTATAATTAAGTATCCCTTAAAATATTGATCAATTTGTTGAAGAAACTTGTTGAGGAAGTCACACAAGATAACCAAATGAATTAGGGCTTGCAAGGCAAACAAGCTTCAAACTCTTGAAGAATTCTTGATCAAAATGAAAAATGAAGAATGTGGGGATCCATATATGATGTTAATAACCAATGTGAATATCTCATTTATTGATCTCTTGCACTAAGGGTCTCAAACCCTAGTTGTGAGCTTGATGAGGCATTGGTGGATGCACACACTACCTACAAAAGAAACAAAGTTATACATAATAAAATGTGCTTGGTGATCTCTCCCAATGCAAACCCAGTGAATGAGGGGTAAGGAGGATGCCAAGATGTGATCCCAAAGTCAACGCAAATGATGAGATAACATGCGGGATATTAGGGTCAAAATTGAGGTCTTACACATTCTGCAAGGAAAAATCACTGAGGGGACAAAGACTCTAGGGGAAAAAGGCTATGCATAGACCAGAATATACTTGAAAACTACTGGAAACACGAGATATTTTCCACTAAAATAAATCAATGTAAGGACTCGGCCTGGCGAAAAGGTTATCTGCAGGGGATGCGAATAGATCAGAACAACGTTGCAATACTTAAACCAAACAGGGGATTGGCGACTTCACTGGGGAAATACACACTCAAATTCTACTAGGGAAGAACGAACTTCAACACAGGAGTAAAAGAGATGTATTATCTACTACCGGCTACTGGGTAAGAAGATCAATACACTTAGACAGGTGGACATCCGTTACCGGTTAGGATAAACATATCAAGGATGACTCGCTGAGGAAAAAGAGGTGTATTCATTATCGGTTACTGGGTAAGAATAAATTACTGGATAGAGAAGATCAAAAAGGATTTATAACTACCTATTACTGGGCAGAAGACCAAAGAGAGAGTATCTGTCACTGGTTAAACTGAACATATTAAGGCTAAACTCAAAGGAAGAATATCCGCCATCGGTTAGGATGAACAATATCAAGGATATATCACATGTGGAAAGAGGAAGAATATCAGTTACCTGTTAGGGTAAACATATCAAGGATGAACTACCAGGGAGAAATAAGAATTACAACTACCGGTTACTGGGTAGAAGACCAAAGATAGAGAATATCTGTCATCAGTTAGGATGAACATATCAAGGATAGAATCAACAGAGGAAATGGGATTTACAACTACCAGTTACTGGGCAGAAGACCATAAAAAATAGAGAAAATTCGTCACTAGTTAGAGTGAACATATCAAGGATTAACTATGAGGGGGTAAATAGGATTTATATCTACCAATTACTGAGCAGAATACCGCAAAGAGAAGAAAATTTGTCACCGGTTAAAGTGAACATATCAAGGATAGACTCTCTGGGAGAATAAAAGTGGGGATTACAACTACCTGTTAATGGGTAGAAGACCAAAAGGGAGAATATCTGTCACCGGTTAAGATGAATATATCAAGGATAGACTTATCGGGGAAACGTGAAAACGAATCCGCTGGGGAAAACAAAGGAAGTAGATTACATTTTAATGGGTATTGGGTAAAGGTAATGTACTCAACATCAAGAATAATATTACCAGCTACTAGGTAATAGACTCTTGGAGACCAAAAGATCTATCTAGGCAAGAACTAGAAAGAAACGGTCAACCGAAGACTCAACCCAATAAGGATATAACTTAGGGGGATTGGTTCCATCCAGATAATAAAGTGGGGAGGAAACTGAAATAATAATCATCCACGACGAAATAACTCAGTGGGGAATGAGAAAGGATAAATATTTCTGCTTAAGGGGCTGACACTCTACAATTGAAGGAGGACAGGCACACCAAATCTGCACGGGGAAATAATATCACCAAAACAGGGGATCAGAAAATCAATGCCATAAAATGCATAATGAAATATCTTATGATTTGATTTATGCATGAATATGTATGTATGTGGTTATGATTATGCCGATAAAACAGCACAAAGGATACAAATAACGAAGATTTGAATCATCCCTACAAAACACTCAGCTAATCTCAACAAGATGGAAACACCAATTGGAGGATATTCTAGGGATGAAAATAAATCATCTAGCTCTGAATAAATCAACTCTGACTGGGGAAAGACATGGAGAACATGCTTCCAATTAGTCATGGAAAACTCCACGGAAAGAGAGCAAGTTGAAGGATAATCAACCAAACATGTCGAGGATAGAGAAGGATCTGCTGAGGATCCAAATATGTCAACAATGTGGGGAATTTTAAGTCAACACCATGTCGAATGGGAGAGAACCTTGCAGGGGACAAAATCAAATATTGCTTAGAACCAAACACTGTCGGGAATGAGGGAACTTCTATTAGAAGACAAACTCCGCCAGTGAATACAAGAGATAAAACTCTGAATGGCGAATCGAGCAAATTGTTGGGGATGTTGTGACTTGTTGGAACAAACCAAAGACCGTCACACTCCTCAATAATCATAAAATTCTTCTTGGAAATTGTGAAATAAACCAATTCTAAGGCAGGGATAACCGACTCTGACTCACACAGGGGAGAAACTGTCGCGGTTATGCGACAAAAACAAATGCAAATGGGGATCTGGAGACCAAATAAAGGTTCTGGGATATCCATGAAGGAGAATTGCGGTCCAAAACGCAGCGGAAATTAAAATTTCTCCTTTAGAGATCCTTACGAATGGTCATGATCAGTGATAGAATATTTACCTCTTGTGATGATCGAAACCTTTGGTGCAGATCTCTTGTGACAATCAAAACCTTTGATGCAGATCCACGGAGCGATCACGAACGTTGAATGATGACAACATCTCTACTCAGTCCACACGAACGGGTTCCTTCAATCTCAGTGCTAGCTGGTACGAATGAAGGCTTTGAGTGAGAGAGAGAGAGAGAGAGAGAGAGAGAGAGAGAGAGAGAGAAAACGAAAATAATGCAACCGCAAATTTTTGCTTCTGCACAAGGGTTCTATTTATAGAACCACTTGTGTGGGCTTCAAGCTAAAAGCCCACTTAAGTGTATTTTGGCCCATATCTTATAATATGCCCAAAATCACTTAAGCCCATGGTACCTTACCATATTTCGTATTCTACTCGAGTACACCGTACCTTACGATTTTCTATAATTCACTTAAGGGCATCGTACCTTACGATATTCCTTAGTTACTCTATCTCTCACCAATCCGTCCTTTGTGTGTGACTCTGTAGGTTTTCGTGACGTTGGCAATTATATTAAATCACGTATTTAACATAATAAACAGTGAGCGGTATCTAGCAACACATCACTGCTACCCAAGACACGAAAATGTCATGTGATCTGACAATTCCTTCTGTGATAATAATTATGTGTATAATTACCCTTTTGCCCTTATGTCTATATTGAACACAAGGCATAGACCGTGTCATCCTTGTCCAGTTCAATATTGGGCCCATAGACATTTATCCTGTTATGCAGGATGGGCAAATTCCATCTAGGTCACTCATGTCCCTCAGCATGCTTTGTGGAGTACCCATCAACTGTCTTTATGGTTATCCAGTTACGGACAACATTGGATCAGCAATAAAGCACTCGACTCTACATCTAGGGTCCATAGTGGTTTCAGGTCGAAGAGTGGAATACACTATTATCACCATGAGAATAACTTATGACACCTTGCATAACTTTCTATATAGTATTCTCATAGCGGGTCAATCCGGAATAAATATTACTCCTAACATTCATACCTATGTTTAAGACTTGATAACTCTTTATCCATGATCCATGAGATGTGATCATCAGTCTACAAACATAATAGTCTTAATGCTTTAATGTTATCCCACTTCACACTAAAGCTCGACTACGGATACTTTAGGAATAGTGTCCTTATGTTTAATGTGTTCTCATGATTAAGTCACACTTAATACATTAAACGGACTATCTATTCCAGGGACTTTATTAATCAACCATAATAAAGAGAATGCCTTTTATTATTCGATACAAGTACCAAAATGTATTGGCCTCTAGGGCTTACACCAACAATCTCCCACTAGCACTAGAGCCAATCAGGCATACCCCGTATGCCCATTGATCTAGTATGGCCATCATGCTTCTGCTGCGCAAGAGGCTTTGTCAGTGGGTCAACTATATTGTCAAGTGTAGGTACTTTACATATTTTCACACAACGCCTAAGTATGTGTTTGGATCGTTGGTGAGATCTAGGCTCCTTAGCTTGTGCGATAACACCATTGTTATCATAATAGAGACCAATGGGATCCACAATGCTAGGGACTATGCCAAGTTCACTAATGAACTCTTTGATCCAAACAACTCCCTATTCTGCATTTGAGGCAGCAATATACTCGGCCTCGGTTGTAGAATCAACAATTGTATCTTGCTTTGAACTTTTCAAGCTCACAGCGCCACCATTTCAGCAAAACACATAACCATTGGAATCATTCATATTAAAGCGTCTCAGCACCTTGTCTATGTACTCTGACTTAGGCCAAGCATTTTATGATCTATCTCTATAGATTCTGATTCCTAATATATAGGCTGCTTCACCTAGGTCCTTCATAGATAAGCATTTCCCCACCCAAGACTTTGCTTGTTGCAGGGTAGGGATATCGTTTCCAATAAGTAATGTGTCATCTACATATAATACCAGGAATACGATCATGCTCCCACTAACCTTCTTGTAGACACAAGGCTCATCTTCGTTCTTGATGAATCCATATTGTTTTACTGTTTCATCAAAACGAAGATTCCACGAGTAGGTCACAAGCTCATCTTGATCCATGAGTAATACATCACCTTGATCAGATATCCATATATCTCAGGTAGGTGACGTATCCTGCCTGACCTACACTGGTCTTGTTCTACTTGAGCGGGTTGCTCTTACACAACTACTTGTGTTTCCTGCTCCAATTCCTCCATAGGTGCGTCGATGCTTTGTGATTCTTGAATTTCTTCAAGCTCTACTTTCCTCCCACTGGTTCCTTTGGAAATAAAATTACTTTCTAGGAAAACTCCAGTTCGAGCGACAAACACTTTTCCCTCAGAAGGATTGTAGAAGTAATACCCTCTTGTTTCTTTAGGATACCCCACAAATAAGCATTTGTCAGATTTGGGCTCAAGCTTAGTTGAAATTTGTCGTTTCACATAAACCTCGCAACCCCAAATCTTTATGTAAGACATATGTGGTCTCTTACCACTCCATATCTCATATGGTGTCTTATTAACCTTTTGGATGGAACATGGTTAAGTGTGTAAGCTGTTGTCAATAGTGCATGTCCGCAAATGGAGTTTGGAAGATCAACGTGACTCATCATGGATTTAACTCATTAAGTTTCATCCTTTTAGTATTAATGTTATAAGTTGGCATTATGAGATCAAGGACATATAGTCCATTGCTCACTTGTGCAGTAGCATAGAATATATCATTCAAATAAATTGAGCAACAATTGTTCTTTATTATAAATGAAAAACCAAACTTGTCCAAACAAGAAATGGAAATAATATTCCTGCTAATTGCAGATACATAATAACAGTTCTCTAACTGAATTATAAAACCACTAGGTAAAGTTAATAAGATCCTACGGCTAAAGTAGCAACCTTTGCTCCATTGCCAACTCGTAGGTCAACTTCACCTTTTGCCAAATCTCTACTCCCTTTCAGCCCCTGCACATTTGTACAAATGTGAGAACCGCATCCAGTATCTAATACCCATGATGCAGAAGTAGATGAATTAATAACAAAAATACCTGAAGTTGAAGTCTCTACTCCATTCTTCTTATCTTCCAGGTACTTTGGGCAGTTTCTCTTCCAGTGTCCGGTCTTACCGCAATGGAAACAGGTGCCTTCTTTTGCTATGCCTCCATTAGGCTTCAAAGCAGCAACGGTGGGTTTGGGTTTGGCAACTTCCTTGCCTTTCCCTTTATCACCCTGCTTAGTGGGCCTTTTGTTCTGTCTCTTTCCATTTCCGATCATCAGAACGGACTTCCCTTTTGTCTTCAGATTCTGCTCAGCTGTTCTTAACATGGCTAGCAAGGACTTCAAATGAAAAATGTTTCCTCATCAAAGTTGTATATATTGAAAACCTATTCAATTTGGTCACCAATGTGATGCAATCCATTTGAACACTTTCCATTTGAAGCTTGGACCATGATGAATTTTGAGGTGGAAGTTTGGAAAATCAAACATATTTGGAAATTTTTTAAGTACCAAGTCAAATGTTCACTTCTTCCACCTTGAATAACTTTTGCTAAGGACTTCAAATGGAAAACATTTCTTCATGAAAGTTGTATATCTTTCAAACCTATTCAATTTAGTCACCAATGTGACCTCATTTGGATTTGGCATGAAGGAGTTATGCATTTTAGAAGTTGAGGAAAATCACTTGTTCAATGGTAATAGCCCAAAATGACCTATAATGTTTCCTCTTGGCACATGCATTTGAAAGTTTAATTTGAACTTCTTCCAAACATAAAAATTAAAGATGACATATTTAATTTAATCATGGAACCTGAATGGATTTGATATCATAAACAATGATCAAGTTATGGTCTTTAGAAGTTGACCTTCTAACTAGGGTTCAGACAAAATGACCTATAATTTGTCACCATAAAAAATGACTTTCCAAGCAAAACCAGCTCTTGAATTAAGCATGAAAGTTGTTTGGAATGTTATTATTAGTAACGTTTCTCTTGGAATGATTTTCATATGACAAAAATTGTAGGAGATAGGGTGTAGGGAACCCCAGTTTTGACCAGTTGACTTTCTCTGGTCAACCACCATGAACCAACTTGCAAACTTGAAGTTCCCTTGATCTTTGGGACTCATGGAGAATAATATATGTGTAGGATGATGCAATGTGAAGTATCCCTTTAAATATTTGATCAAATGATGAAGAGACTTACTGAGGAAGTCACATAAGATACCCAGATGAATTAGGGCTTCCAAGGCAAACAAGCTTCAAACTCTTGATGATTTCTTGATCAAAATGATATGTGAAGACCATGGGGATCCATATATGATGTCTAGAGACAATGTAAACCATCTCTTGATTGATCTCCTTGCATTGAGGGTCTTAAACCCTAGATATGAGCTTGACGGAGCATGGGTGAACACACACACACTACCTACAAAAGTAAAAACTATACATAGACATATTTTTGGCATTTTGGTTAGTAAATAATGAAAAACAAAGCATGATACAATCAAATGTGCTTGGTGACATCTTTCAATGTAAACCCAATGAATGAGGGGTAAGGAGGATGCCAAGGTGTGATCCCAAAGCCAATGTATATGATGAGATAGCATGAGGAATCTTAGGGTCAAAATTGGGGTCTTACAGTTGCTCCTATTTAAGGACATTCTAACTGAGGATGTGAAGGTTAAAATCTTCGTATTAACTCAGTGGAATGGACTTAAATAACAACATATAGAAACAAATTTTGGTCCTTAAGAGACCTCATGATGTATATGATATGAATGTTAAAATAACCTCCATGGGGAATATATTGCCACAGAGAAAAAGAATCAGGAGAGACTGAAAGTCCACAGGAGCATATTGCATTCCATAAGAAAAACTCACTAGGGAGACAGAGACTCTAGGGGATAAAAGTTGTGTGTAGGCCAGGCTACGACTTGAAAATTGCTGGAGACACGAGGGGAATTCCATGAAAATAAATCAATGCAAAGACTCGGTCGGGGATAAGGGAAAATCTACAGGGGAAACGGGTAGATCAAAAAAAATTGAAATATCTGGACTAAATAGGGGATTGGCAACTTCACTGAGGAAATATGCATTCAAAATCAACTAGGGAAGAATGAACTTCAACACAGGAGTGCCAGAAGTATATTATCTATTACCGGTTACTGGGTAGGAAGATAATGTACTCTGACAGAGGGACATCCGTTACCGGTTAGGGTAAACATATCAAGGATGACTCGCTGAAAAGAAGGAGGTGTATTCGTTATCGGCTACTGGGTAAGAACAACCTGGTGGGGAAAATATAAAATAGGATTTACAACTATCGGTTACTAGGTAGAAGACCAAAGAGAGAATATTCGTCACCGGTTAAAGTTAAACATATCAAGAATAAACTCAAAAGGAAGAATATTTGTCATCGGTTAGGATGAACATATCAAGGATAGACTGTCGGGGAAAAATAGGAATTATATCTATCAGTTACTGGATAGAATACCAAAGAGAGAATATTTGTCACTATTTAGGGTGAACATATCAAGGATAGACTCAGCAGGGGAAAGCAGGACTTACAACTACCGATTACTGGGCAGAAGACCGTAAAAGGGAGAAAATCTGTCATCGGTTAGGATGAACATATCAAGGATTAACTCTGAGGGGAGAAGTAGGATTTATATCTATCGGTTACTGGATAGAATACCAAAAAGGAGAAAATTCGTCATCGGTTAGGATGAACATATCAAGGATTAACTCTCTAGGGAATGAAATAGGGATTACAACTACCTTTTTACTGGGTAGAAAACCACAAAGGAAGAATATCCATCACCGGTTAGGATAAACATATCAAGGATAAACTGCCTGGGGAAACGTGAAAATGAATCCGCTGGGAAAGCAAGGGAAGTAGGTTACATATTACCGGGTATTGGGCAAAAGTAAAGTACTCAGAAAATTGAGAAGAATATTACCAGTTACTGGGTAATAGATTCTCAGGGGACCAAAACATCCAATGAGGATATAACTCAAGGGGAGTGATTCCATCCAGATACTTAACTGGGGAGGAAACTGAAACAATAATCATCTACGAGGAAATAACTTAGTGGGCAAATGAGAAAGGTTAAATTCTTTCCACTTAATGGGCTGACACTCTACTATTGAGAGAGGAAAGACGCACCGAACCTTTTTAGGGGAATAATATCACCGTAGCAGGGGATCAGAAATAAGGAATCAAATGCAATAAAGATGCGTAATGAAATATATGATGATATGTTTTATGCATGAATATGTATATGTTTGATGATTATGCTGATAAAACCATCACAGAAGATACAAATATCACAGATTTGAATCACCACTGCAACACTTGGCTAATCTCAACAAGGTGGAAACACCAACTGGAGAAAAGATGTTGGGGATGAACGTTAATCATCTGGCTCTGAATAACTCAATCCTGGTTGGGGAAGGAGAAAATATATGTTAAGGATCTAAATTGTCAACTCTGCGGGGAATTTTAGGTCAACACTATATTAAATTGGGGGACAACCTCGCAGGGGACGAAAATCAAACATTACTCAAGACCAAACACTGTCGGGAGATAAGACTCAGCACGGGATCTGAATATGGACTCAGCAGGTGAATACAGGAGATAAGACTTTGCACGGGTTCAGAGCCAATTTGCTGAGGATATGAGCATACAACTCAGCTGGAGAATGGTTTGCAAAAGGGACCGATCAACAGCTCCACTCTACTAGGGATGAATGATGAACTGCTTGGGAATTATCGCCCAACCAATTGCTTGGGGGAAGACCAAGGCTTTACATGTCAAGACTTACCTAATCTCAGACTCCTGTTGATATTCCTTATTGAAATCAATTTCTTTTAAAGTAATTGCTTTTATTTATTTAAGAAAAATGATTTTTATTTATTAATTTATTTCAAAATTATCATCATAAAAATTCAATTTTATTTAGCTGAAATAAATAAGAGTAGAAACAATTGGATAAAAGCTCAACTTTATTTATTAGGATGGTAGTCAGTAAATGACAAGACTCCATAGATCTTTACAAAAGTTGAAAATGGTAATTTACATGAAAAAGGGCTACATTGAATACAATGATCACTACTCTTCCTACCAACTTCAATCTCCATTGTGCTCTTTGTTTTGGTTGAGAATGATGAATCAGAACCAAATGATTTGCTCAGAATTGCTCCAATGACTAGGACCAACCGAATGCAGTTACTTGCCATAATCCCTAATTTTTGCCTAGATTACCCCAAGGCGGGGTATTCAATCTACTGGGATGAATTTTATGTTTTATGTCTCTAACTTTTGCCTGGACCGCCTTTGCGGGTTTTCAATCCACCGAGACGCTCATTTTTTGCCTAAACCGCCCTTTCGGGTTTTCAACTTAGCGAGTTGTTCTTTTCTTTTTTTAGGCGAAGTATTTCTTGACTGCATCGACATTCACAGGACGAGTGAACTCTTCACCATCCATAGTTGTAAGAATCAAAGCACCGCCTGAAAAGGCTCTCTTCACAACATATGGGCCTTCATAATTAGGAATCCATTTCCCCTAGTATCAGGTTTAAAAGATAGAATTTTCTTGAGCAGAAGGTCACCTTCTCTGAACACACGAGGCCTGACCTTCTTATCAAAAGCTTTTTTCATTCTTTGCTTATATAACTGACCATGACACATGGCAGTCAATCTCTTCTCTTCAATCAAACTCAATTGGACATATCTAGTCTGACACCATTCAGATTTAGTCAACTTAGCTTCCATCAATACATGCAATGATGGGATCTCAACCTCTTCTGAATAAGGGAGAAAGGGGTTGCCCATGTTGAAGTCCAGACGGATGTACGATACCCATGCAAAGCAAATGGGAGCATCTCATGTCAATATTTGTAGGTTACAACCATCTTCTGAATGATCTTCTTGATGTTCTTATTTGCAGCTTCAACAGTCCCATTCATCTTAGGTCTGTAGGGAGAAGAATTATGGTGTGCAACCTTGAAGTCTTTACAAAGAGCTTCCACCATATTATTGTTCAAGTTAGATCCATTATTAGTAACGATCATACTCGGCCACCATAACGATATATAATCTGATTCTTGATAAACCTTACAATAACTTGCTTGGTTACATTTGCATACGATGTCGCTTCAACCCACTTTGTGAAGTAGTCAATAGCCACCTGAATGAAACGATGTCCGTTCGAAACTTTGGGCTCAATCATGCCAATCATATCAATTCCCCACATGGAGAAGGGCCATGGAGAGGAGATGACATTTAACAGTTTCGGAGGAACATGAATCTTATCTACATAAATTTGACACTTGTGGCATTTCTTCACAAACTTGTAACAATCATATTCCATTGTCAGCCAATAGTAACATGCTTTCAACATCTTCTTCGCCATAGCATGTCCATTGGAATGAGTACCAAAGGAACCTTCATAGACTTCAGTCATCCATAAGTCTGCTTCATGTCTATCCACGCATCTGAGCAAGACCATATCGAAGTTTCTCTTGTAAAGCACATCACCATTCAGGTAGAAGTTGCCAACTAATCTTCTCAAAGTCTTCTTATCTTTCAAAGATGCCCTAGGCGGGTAGATCTGACTCTGGAGGAAACATTTGATATCAAAATACCATGGCTTTTCATCTTTGACTTCTTCAATAACAAACACATGAGTTGGCCTATCAAGACGCATTACAGTCAAATTGGAAACTTCGTTCCAAATTTTCACCAAAATCATTGAAGCCAACGTTGTAAGAGCATCTGCCATCCGGTTTTCATCTCGAGGGATATGATGAAACTCAACCTTTGTAAAGAAAGTTGAAATCCTCCTCGTATAGTCTCTATATGGTATCAAACCGGGTTGATTCGTCTCCCATTCACCTTTGATTTGATTCACAACCAAGGTTGAATCTCCATAGACATCAAGATACTTGATTATCAGATCAATGGCCTCTTCAAGCCCCCATAATGCAAGCTTCATACTCAAACATGTTATTCGTACAATTGAAAGTTAATCTAGCTGTAAACAGAAAATTTGTGCCTTGAGTTGTAATAATCACTGCCCTAATGTCATTACCATAAGAATTAGCAGCTCCATCAAATACCATGCCCCAACGGGAACCAGGTTCTGGCCCTTCTTCAAGCAATGGTTCATCACAACCTTTCATCTTTAAGTACAAAATCTCTTCATCGGGAAAATCATACTACACTGACTAATAATCTTCAATTGGTTGGTGAGCCAAATGGTCAGCCAAGACACTACCCTTAATAGCTTTTTGAGATCGGTATTCAATATCATACTCTGATAACAACATATGCCAACGGGCTTCTCAAAAATGTACTTGATTGGATCCATTTTGGATATCAACCAAGTAGTATGATTCAACATATACTAGCGTAGATGCTTGGCAGCCCAAGCCAATGCACAACAAGTTTTTTCAAGCATAGAATACTGAGTCTCATAGTCGGTGAATTTCTTACTGAGGTAGTAAGCTGCGTACTCTTTCTTTCCAGATTCATCTTGCTGACCCAGAACATAGCATATACTCTCTTCAAGCACAATCACATACATGATCAATGGTCTTCCTTCAACAGGCGGAGACAGAAATGGAGGCTCAAGCAAATACTCTTTGATACTGTCAAAAGCTTTCTGGAAATCTTCGGTCTAAACACAAGACTGATCTTTCCGAAGAAGCTTGAAAATAGGCGCACATGTGGCAATCATATGCGATATAAATCTTGATATATAATTCAAGCGGCAGAGAAAACCTCTAACTTTCTTCTCAGTTTTGGGCACAAGTATCTCTTGTATTGCTTTGACCTTGGCAGGGTCAACTTCAATACTCTTCTCACTGATAATAAAGCCCAACAGCTTACCAGAACGAACACCAAAAGCACACTTATTGGGATTCAAGCGTGTTAGACTATGGCACGGATCTAGAAGGGGGGGTTGAATAGATCCTAATTAAAAATTGAGTCGGCGCTACCAATTAAAAATTGGTTTTGAAAATTTGTTTTAAGTGCGGAAGAGGCCGAGGAAAATCTAGTCTAAAACGAACTGTTATTGGAAAACCGGATATGCGTCAAGCCTATGGATTAGTGATAATGTAGAATACGAATCACTACACTCGTCACACTATCAATGATTTGTTTCACTTGCTAGGATTCCTAGTTCCAATGATTCAAAGAGCAAACCAAACTAGATACACAACTAAGATAATTTTGGTTTAGGCAAATTATCAAACACTTGGTGTGCAAAAACACTCCAAGTGATATTTGTGTTGAGTAGGTGATTCCAATTAGTCTAGCACAATATCTTATTGTACTTTGGATTCAAAAACAGAGTTTTAACTTCTTACTCAATTAATATCAAGGTTTGATAAAAGTGCTTATACAAAAATCACTTAATTTTTAAGCTAAAAACAAATATGCTGAAAAATAGAGAAGGCAAAGATTTGATGAGGCAGTTCCCCCGTCGTCCTCGCTTCGGGGTACGTCTGCCCTCAATTCTAAAACTAGAATTGAGATTGCTTTAATAGATATCACCTGTTGAGTTTAACCGTTTATACAAGGATTGCAAAGCAAATATACAACAGAACTCTCAAGACATTGAATGTTGCTTCCACTCCTTGTTCCTTGATTCAAGGTGAATCAAGTCCTTCGATTGTTGTTGATAGACCTCCGATTCCAGCCCCTTTGTTGAATAACCCTCAGTTCTTCAAACCCTCGGCCTGGCTGATCTCAACTACAACAAATCGAACCCGAAATCTTCCCTTCAATATCACTGAATCCGCTACTAGATTGATGAAGACTTCCTCTTCTCAATCACCTTCACTCAGCTGAAAATTGATGAAGAATTCTTCCAAAAACCCCCAAAAACAAACCAGTCTTGGAGGACAAAACCCTAAAGGTTTTATTCAAGAAAAAACCTGTCGCAAGCTTCAACCCGAACCGGATTCCCCAATCTCGGCTTCGAACGTTATCACCTTTAACCAATCACAAAGCACTTCAAAAATGGTTATGTGTAGTTGATGTGTTGTGAGATGTTGAAGATGAAGATGAAGAATCTTGGACAACTATTTGACTTTTTCTTGTTCTTTGAACACTTGAATCAAATTATCAAAATGTTAGTTGATACAAGTAACTAAACTTCTATTTATAGTAACAAACCAACCAACCCACTTAACAGCTTTTCAAACAGAGTGGGAAATGCTTAAAAACTGAATTTGCGCACAAACGGTCGACCATAGCAGGTCTATGCGTCAACGCATAGCCTGCAGTTTTGGACAGGCTGAAAAGCACAACAGTATGCGTCGACCATAGGTCGCGCGTGCGCTGACCCGTGGTTCATGCGCTGACCCATGCGGTCGACTCAAGCCTTTTATGCGCTGACCCGTGGGAAATGCACTATGTTATGCGCTGACCCGTGGGAAATGCACTATGTTATGCGCCGACCCTGTGGTCGACTCAAACCCTGCAAATCTGCAAAAATTCATATTTTTGTGGTTTTCATGCATTTTGTCATGACCACATTTTATCCACATATGTTGTATGAAATATAACAGTTTAGATGAGCATAGAAAAGGATATGATAGGTGATATGTTGCATTTGTTTTGTAGAGGTGGAATCGACAATGCCGATTCATCCATGGTGGTCATTTGTCATCATCGAAACCTATGATCGTATGTTGTATGACAGTTTGCCCTTACATACTCCCCCTTTTTGATGATGACAACCTGTGTGAAACCAAAGAGAAACAACATGCAATATTTACACACACTCCCCCTTTCTTTTGTAATCTAAGGCTGGCTGCAAAATAAACTGTTAGTTGTTGTGAATATCTTGGCTTGGCTTTGGTTTGGTACATGCTCTTCTCCCCCTTTGACAACATCAAAAAGAGAAAGAGAACTATTATTCAACATAAGAAGATATTCAACAGGAGATAACGAATCATATAATAATACTACACCAAATATTACTACTGAACAAATTGAAAATGAGATAACACTAAACTAGACTAACAAGCAAGCATAACAGATAATAAGTTCAGTCAAACAACAAAAGTACAGATGCACATGCAGTTCTATGCCCTAATGGCCTCGTCCTCGACCGAAACAACCATTCGTTATTTGGTCAGCAACACTACTTAGATACTTGAGGACCATATCGACGGACCGCTCCTGTCGTTCAAATGTTTCAGTGAATGCTGCATACCGTTCATTCATGCTGGTAGAGAGGTTATCGAGCCTCTCATTTTGTGCTTGAAGCTGGCTGCTTATATTGGCATAGCGTTCATCCTGAGTTTGTATGAATGATTATTGAGCCAGCTGCATATTTCGCATCATATCTAAAAGTTCAGAAGAGTTTTCTTGCTGCGGAGGAGACGGTGGAGATTCTTCAGCACCATATTGATTCGGCTGATAGAATTGGCGTTGTGTTGACCAGCCCATATGTTGCCATTCACCCCAGCCACCATGGTTGGGGGCATCTTCTTCAGTTGAATATGTATTCTGAACCCAAGCGGTGTTTGTGTAGTCGTGAGTGTCTGCTTGTGGAGGACTATCATGTTGCTCCAATGCTTGTCCTGCTTCTTCTTCTTCATTTTCCTCTTGGTCTTCTTCTTCACTTTCATCACTTTCATCATCTTCTTCAACAGTCGTAGGAATATACCCTCTGCGAACAAATTTGTATATTCTCCGCTCATCACACCAAAAATATCCCATCATAGACAAAGTTTTGGGGCTGAATTCTTTATCTGAGGAAATAGAGGTATACGGAAAGGACGGATAATGAACGTCGGATGCAGTAAGAACCTCTTGAATAAAAGATCCATAGGCAAGAGCCGTTCCTCGTTCGGAGTCTCGTAAATTGAACATCCTACTAGCAATGTAGTAGGGCCAGTTGATTTTGCGCTGATTTTTCAGAATGTATATGAGATGAACCTCAACCTGTTCAACTCGGGAAAGGCCACCCTTCTTAGGTCGCAGGATGCGTGACACAATCCACTGGAGAATGCGCTCACCTGTTTTCAGCTTACCGGCAGTGATAGTTCGTGGGAACACATCACTGTTCACAATCTGGTCTGGGTAGGGTCGTTTCAAAATAGCGTTCAAAGCGCTCTTAAACTCATAGCCTTCTATTGTGTGAGAATCAGTCACCTCAGCAAGAGGATTTTCATCAGCAGCCAATGTCTTATCAAAATATTTATTCCAAACATTAGACTTAAACGATACCTTTCTTGTGCCGATCCTGGAGTGAAACTTTTGCCCACGAAATTTGTCATGAAGGCAAGTGTAGAACACACGGACCAGGTCTTCGCTATATTTGGCATTGCATTCCAGGAATTTAACAATGCCGTGATACTGTAGCAGAGACATGATTTCTACGAGATGCATGCGTTCTGCTGTGAGTTTGTAGAAGGCATGTTGCCTCACAACTCCTCTTTTACTAATGTCTTTGTTGAAGGTGTCGACAAGAGCCGGTGGAACTAATGATACTGAGGTAATGGGTAAAGAGGCAGAGGATGATTCCCTTGATCTCTTATCGGTAGGTCTGCGGGATGAGGAAGCCATTGGTAATGATTTTGAAGCTTTTTGTAGGGTAGAGAGTGAAGCTTGGTGAAGGTTTTTGAGAATGATTTGCAAGAAGGAGGTTTACCCTTTTTATAGATGAAGGTTTAGGGTTTTGGGAAGAGGAGAGGCCAAGAGACAATAGGCACTAGGTAGATGCAACTCAGAATGTAGTGGGTTGAATGCACACTTAATGAGAATTTGAAATGTAAATGCATGGGAAGTTTGAACGTTTTCTGCAGAGAAAAACTGAGTTTTCGTGCGACGCGTCGACCATACCCTTTGCATGCGTCGACGCATACTGTTTGAATTTTGAAAAAGAGAAATTTTTTGAGGTGTGCGTCGACCATTGCCCTGTTATGGTCGACTCATACAGGCAAATTTTGCAGTTTTTCACTGTTATGCACATATGCTCACATGTTTGATGCATAAATAGAATGCCACACAACATTAAACATCCAAACAGATATGGTATAAGAAGCAAGTCATATATATATATATACAATATTATCATGTAATACAACTATTTAGCCATGAAGTTTGGGAGAGAGATAAGGGTAAAGGAACAATATCACCTCGATGCCGGAATAACTTGATGAACAATATAATTGTGCTTGCAACAACATTAACTTGTTAGAAGTACAAGATTATAGTGTTAAATGAAATAAGATAAAGCAAGCAATTTATAACGCCCGTTCAGAAATGTCGAGAATACCAAGTTCTCGGCGAATATGAAAGAAAGGCTCAGTAGCTAGCGACTTTGTGAAAATGTCCGCTAGTTGATTTTCAGTATTAACATGTTCAAATACAACATCACCTTTCTCTACATGATCCCGAAGAAAGTGGTGTCGAATTTCGATATGTTTGGTGCGAGAATGCAACACAGGATTTTTGGTAAGATTAATGGCACTTGTATTGTCACAGAAAATGGGAATACGTTCGAGTTTGAGATTAAAATCCAATAATTGTTGCTTAACCCATAGGATTTGAGCATAACAACTACCGACGACAATGCATTCTGCTTCGGCGGTTGACAAAGCAACTGAAACTTGTTTCTTGCTATGCCAACTGACTAAGGAATTTGAAAATAAGTGACAAGTGCCACTAGTGCTTTTCCTATCCGATTTGCAACCGGCAAAATTGGAATCGGAGAAACCTACCAATGAGCAATCATTACCTTTGGAATACCATAGTCCATACTTCGGAGTACCGGATAGGTATCGAAGTATTCGTTTGACAGCTTTTAGATGGGATTCCTTGGGACATGATTGATATCTTGCGCACATACACACGCTAAACATAATGTCGGGACGAGAAGCAGTAAGATAGAGAAGTGATCCAATCATACCTCTATACCTTTTTACCTCTACGTCCTTACCGTTTTCATCTTTATTCAAGTTTGTACATGTTGGCATGGGGGTGTCAATGGCCTTAGCTTTTTACCTCTAGGTCCAAACAGTACTTTGTTTGACTCACGAATGTTCCTTCTTTGAGTTGTTTAATTTGCAAACCAAGAAAGTACGTGAGCTCCCCCATCATACTCATCTCGAATTCACCCTGCATAAGATCCGAAAACTCTCTCACGAGATTCATGTTAGTAGACCCAAATATAATATCGTCAACATAAATTTGTACTAATATCAAGTGTTTTCCTTGACGTTTAATGAAGAGAGTTGTGTCAACCTTTCCTCTTGAGTAACCTTGATCAAGTAAAAATTTACTTAGTCGCTCATACCAAGCTCTAGGAGCTTGTTTGAGACCATATAAAGCCCTTTTTAGTTTGTAAACATGATCGGGATACTCATGAGATTCAAAACCCGGAGGTTGTGCGACGTAGACCTCTTCATTTATGTAACCGTTAAGGAACGCACTCTTAACATCCATTTGGAATAGTTTAAAGTTTTTCGCACAAGTGAAGGCAAGGAGAAGGCGTATAGCCTCGAGTCGGGCAATTAGCGCATAAGTTTCCTCATAGTCGATGCCTTCCTCTTGGTTATACCCTTGCGTGACTAAACGCACCTTGTTACGGGTTATTACCCAGTTTTCGTCCAACTTGTTTCTAAACACACATCGGGTGCCGATTACTCGATGATCTCGCGGAGGAGGGACAAGGTCCCAAACCTCATTTCTAGTGAACTGATTTAGTTCCTCCTGCATTGACAAAAACCAGTGTTCATCGAGTAGGGCTTCTTTAGGGTTTTTAGGTTCCATTTGTGAAACGAAAGCGAAGTGATAACAGAAATTACTTAGCTTCGATCGAGTTGTAACACCCTTTGAGATATCTCCGAGAATGTTGTCAATTGGATGGTCTTTGGGGGACATCCAAGCTTGAGGGAGATCATCGTTTGAAGGCGGATGAGCTACCTCGGTTTCCTCATGGTGTACATCTTTATCCTCCTCAACTTTGACTTTGTCGGGTTGATCAATCCCCGGCTCGCCACCCTTGAGTATGTCTTCCGTAGATGTACCTGCACCATGAACAACACTACCCTTTTCGACGTTTCTCGGATAGGGTTCGTCAAAAGTGACATGTACAGAGTCTTCCACAGCAAGTAATCGTTTCTTATATATTCTATATGCTTTACTCGATTGAGAGTATCCGAGGAAGATACCTTCGTCGGCCTTGGAATCGAATTTGCCCAAGTTTTCCTTTCCATTATTTAATACAAAACATTTGCAACCGAAGACATGTAAGTGAGAAACATTTGGCTTTCGCCCTTTTAAAAGCTCATACGGTGTTTTATTTAGAATGGGGTGAATGAGCACCCTATTCAAAACATAACACGCCGTACTAATGGCGTCGGCCCAAAAATATTTCGGTAAACTACTTTCGTTAATCATTGTTCTTCCCAATTCTTCCAAAATTCGATTTTTACGCTCCACAACCCCATTTTGTTTAGGAATACGTGGAGCGGAGAAGTTATGATCGATACCATGGTTACCGCAATATTCTTCAAATGAATGGTTTTCGAACTCACCCTCATGGTCGCTTCTAATTGAAACAATGTTTGTATTTAATTTATTTTGGGAAAGCTTAGCAAACCTTTCAAAGGCGGCGAACGTATCGCTCTTGCTTACTAAAAAAATAGTCCAACAAAATCTAGAAAAATCGTCCACTATTACGAAAACGTAATAATTTCCTCCTAGACTTTTAATCCTAGACGGCCCAAATAAGTCCATATGAAGAAGTTTGAGAGGTCTCGTTGTTGAAACGATATTTTTGGATTTAAATGAGATCCTCGTTTGCTTCCCTTTTTGACAAGCATCACAAAGGTGATCCTTGGTGAACTTTATTTTGGGGAGACCTAGGACTAGATCTTTTGAGACTACTTTATTTAGTAAGTCAAAGTTAACATGTGCTAAACGCCTATGCCATAACCATGAATCTTCACTCATTGTTACAAGGCATTTGTCACTTGTTAACGATACTTCGTTCAAGTCTAACATATAGACATTATTCACTCGCAGGCCATTAAACATACTCTTCTTATCATCATTATGTACAATTTTGCAACAATCTTTTGAAAAAAATACATTGTATCCTTTGTCACATAATTGACTGATGCTAAGTATATTGTGTTTAAGACCTTCGACAAGCAATACATCAGAAATAGTAGTGGAAGAAGGTTTACCTACACTACCTTTACCTAGTATTGCTCCACGGTTGTTGTCACCATAGGTTACATATCCTTTCTTCTTAGCCACGAAGTCAATGAAGAGTGATATGTCTCCTGACATGTGCCTTGAGCATCCACTGTCGAGAACCCATCTTCTCTCGGTGGTCTCGAGGCATTGTACCTATGGAAATGCAATTAACACGAGAAGGTATCCAATGGCTTATTGGGTCCTGAATGGTGAGTAACGAAATGGTTGCATTTGGGCAGCCATTGATAAATGCCTTTAGGAACTAAGAATCTCCTAAACCTGCATTTAGCAATGGAGTGGCCTTTCTTGCAACAATACAGACAAGAGAAATTTACATTTTGATTGCCTTTGCTATCTTCATCTTTTATAACATATTTATATTTTTGATATGGATTAACCATACTTTTTCGAAAGTTTGATTTATCGATTGCAAAGGTAATCTTGGGCTCAAGAGCCTTGTCAAGTTTGGCCTTTAGGTTTCTTACTTCACCTTGCCAAATATAACAAGTATCACACCCAAAGTTAATTATTCTATTTCTAAGGTCCTCACAACCTGCTTTTGTGCTTTCTACCATAGAAGGTTTGAGTGCCTCAAGTTTCCTTTCGGATTCTCGAATTTTTTGTTCCAAATGGATAAAAATTTGGTTATTTGAGGCAAGCCTTTTAAAGGCCTCTTTAGCTTCACGGTGTAAAGTATCAAATGCAGCTTGTAATTCATGATGAGACATATTAGAGGATTTTTCATATTTAGCATGTCGTACCTGTTTCTTTTTGTTCTTTTGATGAGCAGAGAGGCATAGGTTTGCAGCTTCATCTTCATCACTAGAACTTTCATCATCGGAGGAGTCGTTATCGCTTTCCCAAGCTATGTATGCTCTCCTTGGCTTTGATGATTTCTTGTGTGATTTGTATGATTCCTTTTCCTTTGTCTTCTTGTTCATCGGACAATCCGGTTTGTAATGATCGGGCTTCCCACAAGTGTAGCACGACCCTCTAGTCTTTTTACCTTTTGAGTCATCATCTTTAGAGTACCTCGGTTGTTTCCGGAATTTTACCAAGTTCTTCTCGGAATGTTGGATGCCGTTCTTTCTCACGTAACGATTGTAACGTTTAACAAACAACCCCATATCTTCACTCTTGTCCTCTTCTTCTTCATCGCTCGAGGAATAATCACTTTGCTCTTTTGCTTGAGACTTCGAGGAGGAAGTCTTAAGAGCTATTGATTTCTTTTCACTCACCTTTGTTTTGTCCTTCTTTTCTTTCTTTTCGTGTTGTTCTAGGCTCAAGAGTACTTGTTCGTGCTCTTGTAGTTTGCCAAATAATGTTGTCAAGTCTAATACGGTGAGATCATTTACTTCTTTGATGGCGGTCACTTTCGGCTGCCATTCCCGGTTAAGACATCTCAAGATCTTATTAGTAGCAACATCATTGGAAACCGGCCTACCTAATGAATGTAATCGATTGATGAGATGAGTAAATCTCTTTTGCATGTCAGCAATGGTTTCCCCTTGCTCCATGAAAAAGAGATCAAACTCTTATGTTAGTGTGTTGATTCTTGCCAACTTAACATCGTTCGTCCCCTCGTGGGCGATTTGTAGTGAATCCCACATGGCCTTAGCAGTAGGACAATGGGATACACGATAGTATTCATCTACGCCTAATGAGGAGATTAGGATATTTTTGGCTCTCCAATCATAATTGTATTTCTTTTCATCATCATCAATCCATTGTGCTTCGGGCTTTGGCACTAATTCATCATTCTCATTGGTCATGGTTATTTCAATTGGACCATTGAGAATAACGTTCCATATTTTTCTATCTATGGAATTTATATGCACCCGCATACAGTCTTTCCAATAACTATAATTTTCACCATTGAAAACGGGAGCTCTATTATAAGCCCCTTTAAGTTCGTTAGCCATTTTCTGTCAAAGTTATATTTTGAAGCACGGAGTGAACCGGAGCTCCTGATACCACTTGTTAGACTATGGCACGGATCTATAAGGGGGGGTTGAATAGATCCCAATTAAAAATTGAGTCGGCGCTACCAATTAAAAATTGGTTTTGAAAATTTGTTTTAAGTGCGGAAGCGGCCGAGGAAAATATAGTCTAAAACGAACTGTTATTGGAAAACCGGATATGCGTCAAGCCTAGGGATTAGTGATAATGTAGAATGCGAATCACTACACTCGTCACACTATCAATGATTTGTTTCACTTGTTAGGATTCCTAGTTCCAATGATTCAAAGAGAAAACCAAACTAGATACATGTCATACGGTGAACTGGACTTTTGTGTTTTTGCTTCGGAAAGCAAATGTCGCGGTTAGCAAGAGTCGCCACCGACTTTTCTTTTATCCAATAAGGAAAGGCAGAAAAGAACAGGAAAGACCTTGATTAGATTTTGAGTTCGGGAGGTACATTATACAAAGGGAAGGTGTTAGCACCCTTTGTATCCATGGTTATCCATGGGCTCATAATTGCTTGATCACTTAGGTTTTTCTTGTCCGAAAAAGGTGTTTGAGAACTGCTTAGAAAATGTTTTAAAAAGAGAGTTTAACTTTGTAATGATTCTTGTACGAATGTATACAAAGTATTTATCTCGTTTAATTTTGAAAGCTGTTTAGAAAAATATAACTTGGCAATGATTCTAGTACGAATGTATACCAAGTGGTGATTTTCTAATAGATGTTTTGCAAAGTGTGAGGTATGAAAAATGTTTTAGGTTGTGAGTCAGCAATTAAGAGTTATACCTACCCAAGGTCTTTATGGGTATTTCCTATCCTTATGAGGGTAAAACTGTCCTAACTATTGAGAAGTAAGTAGTTTTATCCTTTGGATGTAAAAGGGACATCGTAGGGTCATCGATTGGTCATTGAAGGCAACATTTGCAAGGATACCTTAGCATTCGAAGGGACAATCATCATTTAACCGTAGGCTACAACGAAGGGTCATCGAGGGGCAAAATCATATATTCGCAGGCAACATCCGAGGGACTATGATTTATCTTATAAGGACCTGATGATTTAATCGAGGGGTCTTTGCTAAGTGTATCCCCACATTCGCGGGACATGACCATAATACCGTAATACCGTAAGGCAACAAAGAGAGGTCCAAAATCACATATTCAAAGGCAATATTTTATAATCAATTAGGTAATTAGGATGAATCTCCACATTAAAATTAATTAGGTAATTAGGATGAATCTCCACATTAAAATCAATTAAGTAATTAGGATGAATCTCCACAAGGGTATCCCACAAATAAAGTGGAATACCTAGCAAGCTACTTTTTCCGGGAATATGTGAACCTTTACAAAATTAAGCAAACAGGTCAGAATACCAAATCCGGGTGCAATCGAGAGTTGCACCAAACTAAAAGGAATCACAAACAATACTGATGTCAGGTAAACAATGCATGGTGATAATAAAACAAATCAGATAAGCATAGAATAGAACAGAAAAATCAGCGACTGTCACGTTCGCCCCTGTCTCGCCTAGCGAAGGCTTAGCGAATACTCGCTACATGCTCGCTTAGCGATGTGCTAGCGAGCGGCTGCGGGTTCTGGTTTTGGTAACAATACAATTCTAGAAAGCTCCAAACCCTATGGCATCCATTACAGAAATTACATGGTTAAACGCTCAAGATATTCATACATACTGAAATTCGCATGCAAAAACTTAAGATATTTTTATAGATTCAATCATAAGGCCACATGCAAGTTAAGAACAGAAAGCAGTAATAGTAATGCAAACGTGTTTGCAATTGAATTGCAACCTGGAATTGGCAAGTCGGATTGAGTTGGGCGGAGGTAAACTTGGTGCAGATGAGTTTCCTTCAGGGTTTCCTTTAGGGTTGCTCTGAATTCTCTGGGTTAGCCTCCAGGGTTCGTTGTGTTGCTTCTGTCAGGGTTTCTGTCCGTCTGTCTCTGTGTTCGTCCCCTTTTTCTGACTGAAGTGCTGGTAATTATAATGCTTTTATTGACCTAATGGGCTCAGAATGAAGCCCAGAATTTTCTGGTGTTCGCAAGCTTCGCTAGGCGAGTGGTGCAGCGAAGGGTTCGCTAGGCGAAGGATTCTGCTCGCCTAGCGAGCAAGCCAGTTTAGGCCATTTTCTGGATTTGGGCCACCTGTGTGCTGGGTCTTTGTTCCTGTAAGACCAGTGTCTTGAAAAAATGAGTTGGAGTGCCTTGAAAAATGTCTTGCAAGATTAACGGGCAAATTTTGGGGTATGACAGCTGCCCCTGTTCAATATTCTTGAATCGAGAGAGTTAGAATGGTATGTACGCCATTCGTGGTCTGGAGGTGGAAGATTATTGAACACTTAGAATGCCCCAAAAATTTGCACTTGTTAATTAGTCTTGATGGAGATGGGCTTAAAGATGCCATCTAGGAAGTTTGATGATGAGAGTTTCAGAGTGCGTCGTACGCTGCTGGGGATAAAGGATCAGAATGGACCATTCGCTAGCTCGTATCTGAATAGCAGGATGAGTTGTCCATTAGGCGGGTGACTTCACTGGGGATGAAAGATCAGAATGGATCTTACGCTAGATCGTATCTGAGTTGCAGAATGAGCCATTTGTTAGGCCGTATCTGACGAAATAAGAATCGGAATGGATCGTACGCTAGACCGTATCCGAGTTGCAGAATGAGCCGTACGTTAGGCTGTATCTGACGAAGTAAGAATCAGAATGGATCGTACGCTAGATCGTATCTGAGTTGCAGAATGAGCCATACGTTAGGCTGTATCTGAAGAAGAAAGTAGTCGTACGCTAGACTACACCCCGGAATGTACCGTACGCTAGGCAGTATCTGAGGATTTGAAGATCATAATGGATCGTATGTTAGATCGTATCTGGGTTGCAGAATGAGCCGTACGTTAGGCTGTATCTGAAGAAGAAAGTAGTCGTACGCTAGACTACACCCCGGAATATACCGTACGCTAGGCAGTATCTGAGGATTTGAAGATCAGAATGGATCGTACGTTAGATCGTATTTGAGTTGCAGAATGAGCCGTACGTTAGGCTGTATCTGAAGAAGAAAATAGTCGTACGCTAGACTACACCCCGGAATATACCGTACGCTAGGCAGTATCTGAGGATTTGAAGATCAGAATGGATCGTACGTTAGATCGTATCTGAGTTGCAGAATGAGCCGTACGTTAGGCTGTATCTGATAATGCTTGTATATGTTGTATTTGCAATAAATGTCTGGGGTGGGCTTAAAGATGCCACCATTAGGAGGATATCAGAATGCTTGTCAGAATGGATGTTCATATGGATTATATCTGAGAGATGTATTTGAATCTTGAACATAATCGATAAAGATGTCCGTCTGAATGGACCTTTGTTTTGACTGCATCAGGATAATTGACCTGAAAAATAAAGTTAGTTTCATGCCATGTCATGATGCATGAGATGTTTTATGCTTTCAAAAATAAATGCGAACATTGTATGCATGCGTATGATGCGAAATGATGCATGAATGAATTATGCGTCTGAAAAATTTGCCAGGGGAAAATAAATCCCCATATTCTGATTGGAGATGTTTGTATTGATGACCCTTTCTTAGCTGGGGATATCTGATTTCTGTCTGATGGTAGAAATATTCAACAGAGCCTGGCTGGGGATGGAAGAGATGACCAGTCTGTCTAGTAATGCCAGTTTCTTTTGGGAAATAACTGGTTTTGCTGGGGAATAGGATTAGCAACTGGATTCATCGGAAAGCATGGTTAGACTTTATCCTCGACCCTAAAGTCCTTTTGTAACTGCTATTGCTATTTTATGCATGTATTTTTGGTAAACATCAATCATGTTCAAACGCATATCGTTAATTCGAATTAAATCAATGGACGTATGTGCAAACAAACAGAGAAAGTAAAAACAAAAGCATCTTTTTGGAAATGAAATTGTATTGATTTTGAAAAAGGGGCCTATAAACAGGCAATTTGAATACAAGGAGACAGAAATCCTAGTAAGAGGAAATTGTCGAGAACATAAAGAAAAAGCTATGAAGGAAAAGTCCTATTGATTTTAATTCTGCTACTGTCATTATGTCTTCAAGCGTCTCATCTCCTGCTGTCGGATAGAGGTGATTGGCTTGTTCAGTCCCTTTGACTTGGGTGAAGCTGACTGAGAACGGGACATAGTTATACGCTTTTAATCCCTAATTTTTGCCTGGACCGCCTTTTCAGGTTTTCAGTCCACCAGGATACCCTTTTTTTCCCAAGCCGCCTTTTCAGGTTTTCGACTTGCCGGGTGTACATTTTTAGATGTTTATCCCTAATTTTTGCCCGAACCCTTTTGGTTTGCCGGGATGCCCTTACTTTTGCCTAGGCACGTCGACCTAGCGGGTCTCTTTTATGCGTAGTATTTTTTAAATATGTCTGCGTTCACGGGATGTGGGAAGTCCTCGCCATCCATCGTAGCAAGTATCATGGCTCCACCAGTGAATACCTTCTTAACTACAAATGGCCCTTCGTATGTGGGAGTCCATTTTCCCCTGGGATCACTTTATGGTAGAATGATACGCTTGATTACCAAGTCGCCGATTTGATACACCCGTCTCTTGACCTTTTTGTTGAATGCCTGGGTCATGCGCTTCTGATATATCTGCCCATGACAAACAGCCGCAAGTCTCTTTTCATCAATCAAATTTATCTGATCGAGTCGAGTCTGAATCCATTCATCCTCGTCTAAACCTGCCTCTTTCATGATTCTTAGAGAGGGGATCTGAACTTCCACTGGTAAGACGGCTTCCATTCCGTAGACTAAAGAGAAAGGAGTTGCCCCTGTATTTTTTAAACCGAATGGCATTACTTTGTAACAGAAAATGCCCCATTGCATCACGAATGTAGTTTTCTCCATGTCTTCAGGTGCCATCTTAATCTGGTTATAACCCGAGAATCCATCCATGAATGAGAATACCTTGTGTTGAGCGGTGTTATCTACCAGAACATCAATGTGCGGAAGTGGAAAGTCGTCTTTGGGACTCGCTTTATTCAAATCTCTGTAATCTACACACATTCGCACCTTACCATCCTTCTTTGGCACTGGTACCACATTAGCAACCCATTGAGGATAAGAAGTAACAGCCAGAAAACCTGCATCCAATTGTTTCATAACCTCGGCTTTGATTTTCTCAGACATTTCAGGACGCATGCGACGAACTTTTTGCTTAACAAGATGACAATCCTCCTTCATTGGCAAACGATGCACTACTATATCAGTATCCAGTCCTGGCATGTCTTCATAAGACCAAGCAAAAATCTCTATTTAGTCATGTAACATCTGAATCAATCTTTCTTTGACACTGTTTTCCAAGCCTGCTCCTATTTTGACTTCTTTCTTGTCTACTTCAGTACCCAGATTTATAGTTTCAATTGATTCCCCATGCGGCTGTATAGTCCTTTCTTCTTGCAGTAACAGTCTGGCAAGCTCTCCAGGTACCTCACAATCTTCCTCACTTCCATCCTCGGCTTGGTAGATCGGATTTTCAAAGTCATAATGAATAGTAGCAGAATTATTATCAACAGGATCCAGAGTGGATATGGATCTGCAGTTTGTTACGTGAGTGTGTGTAAGAGAGCATAGCTTGTTTAAAAGATGACAGGAAAGATAAAGAGCGCAATATTTGAATGCAAAAAGGTCCATTGATTTATTGAATATGAATATGCTTATGAAAATGACACAACCCTTAACAAATTAGCTATTGTGCCCCGGGCATAAACACAATGCTTTGAGAAGTTCAATTGTAAAATTAAAAGTTACAACACTAAAATAGGCAATAACAATTACTCCTGACTAAAGGAAATCGGGATAGTGTCTTCAGTCTTCCAATTATTGAGTCCGTCACCAATTGTTGTGAAAATCATGCTATCCAAGTCACAATCGCTATCAGCATCTTCGACAGCGTTAATTTGATCTTTGACCATCTTTTCAGAGTTAAACCCCATACCAGACTTGTCAGACTTGTACGGTACGTTGATCAGTTGACCCCAACCAGTACGACCACCATTTTCAACCACGGCTTGAGCATCTTTCAGAGAAATCATAGCAAGAGGAGCACGAATAACCTTGGGCACAAGGGGAGTTGGCTTAAGGACAGGACTGGGCGGCGAAACCACTTCAAATGACTGAGAAGGAGTCTCGAAGAATTCGCCATCCACCTCGACGTATCTGAAGGCCTGCACACTACTGATAATATACTCCTCTTCTCCACACACAGTGACAATCTTACCCTCTATTGGATACTTCAGCTTTTGATGGAGAGATGCAGCTACGGCACTCGCCCCATGAATCCAAGGGCGTCCCAGCAAGCAGGAATAGGCCGGACGGATGTTCATCACGTGAAAGGTAGTGTTGAAGACTTGAGGTCCTATCTTGATAGGGAGAACCACTTCACCATGGACAACACTTTTCGCACCGTCGTACGCATGCACCACAGTGTCACTAGGTTTCAATTCGATGCTCTTACAATCAAGTTTATCGAGCACAGCTGTCGGCAGCACATTCAAAGAAGAGCCATTGTCGATCAATACGTGAGATAAGGTGATCCCTTCACACTCGATGGAGATATGCAGAGCTCTATTGTGATTCTTTCCTGCTGGTGTCAGGTCGGCATCAGAAAAGCCTAGGCCATTGTCAACAGTCAGATTGGCCACATAGTTTTCGAACTGATCGACGGATGTCTCCTGAGGTATATGAGCAGTCTTCAAGAATTTTATCAATGCCTTGGCGTGAGATTCAGAAGATAATAACAAGGATAACATCGAGATCTTAGACGGAGTATGCCCCAGCTGTTCTACCACATCAAAATCACTCTTACGGATGATTTTCAGCATTTCCTCCATTTCCTGCTTGGCGACATCTTCAGTAGTAACTTTGACCGGTGTCTTTGACTGAGAAGGGTTGATCACTGGTTCCTTTCCTCGAGTTTCAGGGGCGGGAGGTGAGATTTCTGGAGAGAAGATCCTTCCACTTCGAGTAATTTTACTAGTCCCAACAATGCCATTAGGATTAGCAGAATTATCAACTTGCTTTACGCCATGGATGTAAACATCACCTCCATAATTCCACGGAATGGCTTTGCTTGAGGAATATGGTATTGGGCCAGGTGTAGTAATAATTAGGGGAGCTACCTTGGGCTCAACAGTAATCTTCACCGGCGCCCTAGTAGCGGTAATCTTCACTGGAACTTTGGACCTAGCAATCACAGATATTTCTTCAGTAGGGTTTTCCACCTTAGGAATCTTTTCGAAGAGAATTGTACGATCGTCCATTAGCCGTTGAATACCATCTCTCAACTTCAGGCAATCATTGGGTCGAAGTATACAGAGATCACAACTTTCAGCGCAACCTGGAAATAAACCAGCTTGCAATAAATTATTCTTGATGGTCAGGAGAGGAGACACTAAGTCGGCTACATTAGAAATGTGAGAATTGTCATCCACAACAATAATAGTCTTGTCATGGTTAGGCATAGGAGCAGTGATGACATTAGGAGTCTCCGGAGGATCAAATTCAATTTCTCCAGCGTCGATCATATCCTGAATTTTATTCTTCAACAACCAACAATCGTTTGTATCATGCCCGGGGCTATCGGAGTGATATGCACACCTGGCATTGGGATTATAACGAGGAGAAATAGTGTTGACATTTGCAGGGGGGCCTCTGAGGGTAATTAAATTTGCCTTTAGCATACCCTGCAGTGCTTGTGCTAAAGTCATATTGATCTTCGTAAACTGCCTTCTTGGTCTGTCTTGTCTGTGTTGGAAGTTTTGAGATGGCGGTGCTGTAATCGTCACTGCTCCAACAGCATGGTCACGATTTTTCTTGCTATGACCCCTTTGACCGTACACAGCATTTGATTCATTCTTCCCCTGATAGGACTTTTTGGTGCTTGCAGAGGTAGCCGCCTGTATCTTTCCACTTCGAATGTCGCTCTCCACACGTTCACCTGTCAATATAAGTTCAGTGAAACCCGATGAGGAACTTCCCAATAGATGGCTGTAGAATGGGCCAGTCAGTGTGCCCATGAACATGTCTACTAATTCTCGATCAGTCATAGGGGGTTTGACTCTGCCAGCCAAATCTCTCCATTTTTGAGCATATTCTTTGAAGCTTTCTTTAGATCCCATAGTCATACTCTGCAACTGTAGCCGAGTAGGCGCCAATTCAGAATTGTACTGGTAGTGCTTGTAGAAAGTTGTCGCTAAATCAGTCCAGGTGCGGATGTTAGAGCTCTCGAGCTGGTAGTACCACTCTAACTGTATGCCAGACAGACTCTCTTGGAAGAAATGGATCCATAGCTTCCTATCAGTGGTATACGGCTGAATCTTTCTCACATAAGCTCTCAGATGCATCTGAGGACAGGACGCACCATCATACTTAGTGAAAGCGGGGACCTTGAATTTGCGGGGAATGACCACATCAGAGACCAGACCTAAGCTTTTGAAGTCCAGACTGGGCGTCTTCTGACCCTCCATAGCTAGCATACGTTCTTCCAGCAACTTATACTTATCATCTTTTGGAGAGTACTGTTCATTTTCATAATCTTCATCGTCGTCCTCCTGGCTGAAAGGATCAGCATTCTCATCTTCTGAATTTGTCCCCTCTTCTTGATCCTTCGGAATTCTAATCTTGACTCCTGCGGCCTGTCCTTTAAGCCTTCTTCCCGGGTTAATGTAACTCACAGGTTTCTTGTCCTTCTTCTGCTCGAGCAAGAGGGCCTTCAGTTCCTCCTGCCCCTTGGATAAGCTCAAGATCATCTCCTGGAATTGAGCATTTTGAGCCTGGAGATCTTTGACAGTTTGTTCGAGAGCCATTTTTCTGTTTGCAATAGGAAGACCGTGAGAATATTGACCCTTTAGAATACCTGTTATGCGATGTTATGTTATGCAATGCAATGTATGAAATGTTTTCAAGGACTTTTGGAATTTAACTTTGCGTAAACTACCAAAAAGAGGGGAACTTTTATTAATAATTTCTTAATCAATGTTCATTACAGAAAATAATAATAAAAATACAATGAAAGCTCAAGTCTCCCAGGGACGGCTTCTTTTTGGGCGAAGATATGCATTGAGTCTTCGTTCCTCATTAAGCTGGCTGGTAAGTTCTAACACTTTCTTCCTTTCAGCACAGAACTGGGCTTCAAAAGTATCCCTTTCCTCTCTCAACTGGATCCAGGATCTCTTCAATTCTTCAACATTGGTAGGCATATCTGGATAAGGAATGATCTGAGGAGTACCTCCTTCAACTCCTGGTTCAACAATCAGCGGTCTGACTGCAAGATATGGCATGACAAGTTCACGAGCTCTTGCGCGTACCCATCTGAGATAAGGTTCCATAGAAATAGAGTTTTTCTGTCCTAAAACGCTTCTTTTCACCATGCCCCAAGCTCGTACAAATCTTTGACGGAGACCTTGGGAATCGTTGTCATAGTCAAACACAGTGCCTTGGATAATCATTTCATGTGGACCATCTCTTCGAGCACAACCAAACTGACGTAGGGCTAAAGTAGGATTATAAGTAATACCTCCCCTCATCCCCAGGAGTGGTACGTTAGAGAATTCTCCATAACGGTCAATGAGGATAACATTTTCTTCGAGATGAGGACACCAACGGATGTCTAAATGGGAGAGTGATATTATCCTTTGAGACCATTTCAAATTCTGCTCATTCTTCAAGACCGATTGAGGAAGGTGCGAAATAAACCACCTAGATAATAAAGGTATGCAGCACATGAGAGCCCCTTGCCTTTTCATAGTACGGGTGTGAAGGGAATGCAAAATGTCTCCAATCAAGGTAGGCACAGGGTTATGAGTGAGAAATATCTTAATAGCATTCATGTCTATGAATTGATCCGGGTTAGGAAATAGCACCAAACCATAGATTAGTAGTGCTAGAACATCTTCGAAAGCATGGACATTCATAACTTTTAAGAATTCTCGGGCCTTATTTATCAGAAACTTGGCAAGTAAACCCTTAACTCCACTTCTTGTTACCCAATTAGTTTCAATGTCGGACTTTGTCATGTGTAAAGCCGCAGCAACCTCTTCAGACTTCGGAATCTTTTCTAAGCCACTGAAAGGTATTTGATCAAGGATAGGTATCCCAAGCAGCCTGGAGAATTCTTCTAATGTGGGCACCAACTGATAATCTGGGAAAGTGAAGCAATGATGTTTAGGATCGAAGAACTGGAATAGAACTCTCATCATATCTTCTTTGAAACCAGTGGTAACCAAATTGAGAAGAGAACCATGTTTCTTGATGAACTGAGCATGATCGGGAAGTTCTGACACTAAATCCTTTAGTTGAGGAGAGATGGCTACAAAATTGATCCGGATGGTCTTCCTGGAAGCCATAGCCTGTTTGCAATGCAAAGTTAAATCCCTAAGTTCTTGAAATGGTTAGTACAATGTCATGATGTTATGATGTCATGATGTTATGATGTTATGTAAGTAACAAACACAAGCAAGTCACACAACAATCATTCTTAGGTTTTAAGGCCTGCATGAGTTCCATAGGTAAGTACCCTCCCCACTGAAGTTTGGTTGGTTCAACCTGTCCTAGAATAGTAACCGGGTTCTAGAAGGATCTCAAATCATTGACCTTCCTTTAAGTCCACTTCAGTGCAACACCAAGTGGTTGACCGAAGCTTCCCTAAAGTCCAATCTCAAAGAGTGTAGTATCGAGTCTCAACCAACCCCAGTCGGAACCGAAGTCAGTTATCTCACTACTTTCTAATGGCTAGGATGAGTCAATTAGGGTTCTAAAGGTCTGGTTAATGCTTTGATGACACCACACAGAAGCCAAATTTTTCCTCAAGTAAACATGAGGAACATCAGGACATCCAAAGTGTCACATTAACCGTATCCATCACTTTGACCATTCAAGTATACGCCGGATAGTCGCAATGATCTTTTGCTACTTACCTAAGGTACACTAGATCCGGGTGTAGGATCTTTCACTCAAGCATAAGTTGCCCAAGCAATCCCTTAAAAGTAAATCAGACAATTTAAATAAGTGATCTTGTTTTTAAGGTAACCTCTCTTTAATTTTCCCCAGCAGAGTCGCCAGTTCTGTCATACGGTGAACTGGACTTTTGTGTTTTTGCTTCAGAAAGCAAATGTCGCGGTTAGCAAGAGTCGCCACCGACTTTTCTTTTATCCAATAAGGAAAGGCGGAAAAGAACAGGAAAGACCTTGATTAGATTTTGGGTTCGGGAGGTACATTATACAAAGGGAAGGTGTTAGCACCCTTTGTATCCATGGTTATCCATGGGCTCTTAATTGCTTGATCACTTAGGTTTTTCTTGTCCGAAAAAGGTGTTTGAGAACTGCTTAGAAAATGTTTTGAAAAGAGAGTTTAACTTTGTAATGATTCTTGTACGAATGTATACAAAGTATTTATCTCGTTTAATTTTGAAAGCTGTTTAGAAAAATATAACTTGGCAATGATTCTAGTACGAATGTATACCAAGTGGTGATTTTCTAATAGATGTTTTGCAAAGTGTGAGGTATGAAAAATGTTTTAGGTTGTGAGTCAGCAATTAAGAGTTATACCTACCCAAGGTCTTTATGGGTATTTCCTATCCTTATGAGGGTAAAACTGTCCTTACTATTGAGAAGTAAGTAGTTTTATCCTTTGGATGTAAAAGGGACATCGTAGGGTCATCGATTGGTCATTAAAGGCAACATTTGCAAGGATACCTTAGCATTCGAAGGGACAATCATCATTTAACCGTAGGCTACAACGAAGGGTCATCGAGGGGCAAAATCATATATTCGCAGGCAACATCCGAGGGACTATGATTTATCTTATAGGGACCTGATGATTTAATCGAGGGGTCTTTGCTAAGTGTATCCCCACATTCGCGGGACATGACCATAATACCGTAAGGCAACAAAGAGAGGTCCAAAATCAGATATTCAAAGGCAATATTTTATAATCAATTAGGTAATTAGGATGAATCTCCATATTAAAATTAATTAGGTAATTAGGATGAATCTCCACATTAAAATCAATTAAGTAATTAGGATGAATCTCCACAAGGGTATCCCACAAATAAAGTGGAATACCTAGCAAGCTACTTTTTCCGGGAATATGTGAACCTTTACAAAATTCAGCAAACAGGTCAGAATACCAAATCCGGGTGCAATCGAGAGTTGCACCAAACAAAAGGAATCACAAACAATATTGATGTTAGGTAAACAATGCATGGTGATAATAAAACAGATTAGATAAGCATAGAACAGAACAGAAAAATCAGCGACTGTCACGTTCGCCCCTGTCTCGCCTAGCGAAGGCTTAGCGAATACTCACTACATGCTCGCTTAGCGATGTGCTAGCGAGCGGCTGCGGGTTCTGGTTTTGGTAACAGTACAATTCCAGAAAGCTCCAAACCCTATGGCATCCATTACAGAAATTACATGGTTAAACGCTCAAGATATTCATACATACTTAAATTCGCATGCAAAAACTTAAGATATTTTTTTAGATTCAATCATAAGGCCACATGCAAGTTAAGAACAGAAAGCAGTAATAGTAATGCAAACCTGTTTGCAATTGAATTGCAACCTGGAATTGGCAAGTCGGATTGAGTTGGGCGGAGGTAACCTTGGTGCAGATGAGTTTCCTTCTAGGTTTCCTTTAGGGTTGCTCTGAATTCTCTGGGTTAGCCTCCAGGGTTCGCTATGTTGCTTCTGTCAGAGTTTCTGTCCGTCTGTCTCTGTGTTCGTCCCCTTTTTCTGACTGAAGTGCTGGTATTTATAATGCTTTTTGTGACCTAATGGGCTCAGAATGAAGCCCAGAATTTTCTGGTGTTCGCAAGCTTCGCTAGGCGAGTGGTGCAGCGAAGGGTTCGCTAGGCGAAGGATTCTGCTCGCCTAGCGAGCAAGCCAGTTTAGGCCATTTTCTGGATTTGGGCCACCTGTGTGCTGGGTCTTTGTTCCTGTAAGACCAGTGTCTTGAAAAAATGAGTTGGAGTGCCTTGAAAAATGTCTTGCAAGATTAACGGGCAAATTTTGGGGTATGACAATACACAACTAAGATAATTTTGGTTTAGGCAAATTATCAAACACATGGTGTGCAAAAACACTCCAAGTGATATTTGTGTTGAGTAAGTGATTCCAATTAGTCTAGCACAATATCTTATTGTACTTTGGATTCAAAAACAGAGTTTTAACTTCTTACTCAATTAATATCAAGGTTTGATAAAAGTGCTTATATAAAAATCACTTAATTTTTAAGCTAAAAACAAATATGCTGAAAAATAGAGAAGGCAAAGATTTGATGAGGCAGTTCCCCCGTCGTCCTCGCTTCGGGGTACGTCTGCCCTCAATTCTAAAACTAGAATTGAGATTGCTTTAATAGATATCACCTGTTGAGTTTAACCGTTTATACAAGGATTGCAAAGCAAATATACAACAGAACTCTCAAGACGTTGAATGTTGCTTCCACTCCTTGTTCCTTGATTCAAGGTGAATCAAGTCCTTCGATTGTTGTTGATAGACCTCCGATTCCAGCCCCTTTGTTGAATAACCCTCAGTTCTTCAAACCCTCGGCCCGGCTGATCTCAACTACAACAAATCGAACCCGAAATCTTCCCTTCAATATCACTGAATCCGCTACTAGATTGATGAAGACTTCCTCTCAATCACCTTCACTCAGCTGAAAATTGATGAAGAATTCGTCCAAAAACCCCCAAAAACAAACCAGTCTTGAAGGACAAAACCCTAAAGATTTTATTCAAGAAAAAACCTGTCGCAAGCTTCAACCCGAACCGGATTCCCCAATCTCGGCTTCGAACGTTATCACCTTTAACCAATCACAAAGCACTTCAAAAATGGTTGTGTGTAGTTGATGTGTTGTGAGATGTTGAAGATGAAGATGAAGAATCTTAGACACCTATTTCACTTTTTCTTGTTCTTTGAACACTTGAATCAAATTTATCAAAATGTTAGTTGATACAAGTAACTAAACTTCTATTTATAGTAACAAACCAACCAACCCACTTAACAGCTTTTCAAACAGAGTGGGAAATACTTAAAAACTGCATTTGCACACAAACGGTCGACCATAGCAGGTCTATGCGTCGACGCATAGCCTGCAGTTTTGGACAGGCTGAAAAGCACAACAGTATGCGCCGACCATAGGTCGCGCGTGCGCTGACCCGTGGTTCATGCGCTGACCCCTGCGGTCGACTCAAGCCTTTTGTGCGCTGACCCGTGGGAATGCACTATGTTATGTGCTGACCCGTGGGAAATGCACTATGTTATGCGCCGACCCTGTGGTCGACTCAAACCCTGCAAATCTGCAAAAATTCATATTTTTGTGGGTTTCATGCATTTTGTCATGACCACATTTTATCCACATATGTTGTATGAAATATAACAGTTTAGATGAGCATAGAAAAGGATATGATATGTGATATGTTGCATTTGTTTTGTAGAGGTGGAATCGACAATGCCGATTCATCCATGGTGGTCATTTGTCATCATCGAAACCTATGATCGTATGTTGTATGACAGTTTGCCCTTACAAAGTGGAGTTTGTATTTCCTCAAACGCTGGAATAATTTCAACAAATTCTCAACATGTTCTTCCTCATCACTTGATTTGGCAATCATATCATCAACATAGACTTCAATCTCTTTATGCATCATATCATGAAAAAAAGTGGTCATTGCTCTCTGGTCTGTGGCACCAGCATTCTTTAAACCGAAAGGCATCACTCTATAACAGAATGTTCCCCAGGGTGTAATGAATATGGTCTTATCCATATCTTCAGGTGCCATCTTGATTTGATTATAACCGGAAAATCTGTCCATAAACGTAAAGCTTTTGAATTTAGCTATATTTTCTACCGACATATCAATGTGTGGCAGAGGGAAATCATCTTTCAGACTAGCTTTGTTCAAATCTTTGTAATCAACACACATGCGGACTTTTCCATCCTTTTTAGGAACATGCACAATATTGGCCACCCATTGCGGATATTCGGATGTTACAAGAAAACCAGTATCAATCTTCTTCTGCACTTCCTCTTTGATCTTTACTAGCATATCAGGATGAGTTCTTCTCAATTTCTGCTTGACCGACAGGCATTCTGGCTTCAAAGGTAATTTATGCTCCAAAATCTCAAAGTCTAAACCAGGCATGTCTTGATAGGACCAAGCAAACACATCCGAATATTCTCGAAGAAGATCAATCAACCCCTTCTTAGCCTCTGGACACAGTTGAGACCCAATCTTGACTTCATTCACATCGTCTTCGGAGCCCAAGTTGACTAATTCAATATGCTCTTCAAACGGCTGAATGGCTTTTTCCTCTTGCTCAAGTAAACGAGATAATTCATCAGATACTTCATCATCAGTTTCTTCATCAGCCTAAAACACAGGGAAATCAAAGTTTATAGTTGGAGTAGGATCATTGTATTCAATGGGTTTGAGAATCAACCTGCATAATGATTTGATATTTTGATTTTAGATAAGTGAATTGCGACCAAATATTATGCAGATGGAATATTATTATTTATGTTTTTTGTGATTACCATTTTCAGAATAGCAAAAAGTACAAAAATAAAACAACATAGATGTGGCTGAATAAAGTTATATTTTATTGATGATGATTGAAATGCCCAAAATGTTCACTTTTCCCTTAGGCATAGGAGAAGGATTTTTTCTTAAAATGAAAAAAAAATTACTTAGAGTGATGAATAACAGTAGGAACATCAACAGCAATCCAATTGTTGCAAATCTGGCCATGCGTCACAAAGTTAGCGCAAGCTTCGTCTTCATTGTCACCATCCTCAATCAGAGCAGCTGAGTGTCGATCATTCCCATGAATGAACCATCCACAATGGAAACTCGATTGCACATCCTCTGTTTTGACGTTGAACGATCCTGGTTGAAATCCCAATCCAGCCCTATTCTTGTTCTCAGCAATCTCTATCATTCGGCCCCACTGATCAATGTTGCCAGCCTCAATAGCCTTCTGAGCATCCTTTAAAGAAGACATGGGTGCCCCAGTTTTCCTTACTTCATAAGCAAACAGACAAGGCTTGGAACGTCGTTCCAACCTCCTCCTCAGCTTCAACATACGAAAAGGATGACAAATGGCTTACTAATAATACCTTCTCTCCACCAACAATGACAAGGTTGCCGTTCTTCACAAATTTAAGCTTCTGATGTAGAGTAGACGTCACTGTTCCATCTTCATGAATCCATGGGCTTCCCAACAAGCAGCTATAGGCCTGGTGGATATCCATTACTTGGAAAGTAATTTGGAAATCACTCGGACCTATCTTAATTGGAAGGTTCACTTCACCAATGACGGTTTTACGGGAACCATCAAACGCTTTGACAATCACGCCACGGTACCTCATCAGGGTGCCTTGGTAAGAAAGCCTGGATAGAGTTGACTTTGGAAGCACGTCCAGGGATGACCCAGTATTAACCAACACATTGGACATAGCGTCCTCCTTGCAGTTCATAGAAATATGCAATGCCAAATTGTGATTTCTGCCTTCCTCAGGAAGCTCTTCATCACAAAAACTCAAATTATTTCAAGAAGTGATGTTGGCAATAATGTGGTCAAACTGATCCACAATAACATTGTGCTCAACGTAAGTCTGCTCGAGCACTTTCTGCAGCGCCTCCCTATGTGCCTCAGAGTTCATCAATAATGACAACACGGAGATCTTTGACGGGGTTTGGAGCAGCTTCTCCACCACATTAAACTCACTTCTTTTTATTAACTTCAGAACTTCTTCATCATCATTAGCCTTCAGTTTTCTGGATTCACCAGACTAACACACTAGAGAACTAACTGGATTCACCACTGGAATCTCTGTCTTTTTACTGATTGAAACATCTTCTGCCTCCTTCAGGGAAACTGGACCAAACATACGACCACTACGGGTCACCTTCGCAATATCAGCTATACTCACCATGGAGTCTGCAACTGGTAAAGGAACCTCTTGACTATTCTCCACCATTGTGGTGTTATATTGATAAGGCACATCTTTATCGGATGCATACGGAACAGGGCCCGCTAACCGTATTACCAACGATGATACCGATCTATTAACATTATTGTTGTTGCTGCTATCAAATTGAATGACTACCCGCTCAGGGGTCTTGAACACTGGCACTATTACGTTACATCATCCATATCCCTTAACTGTTGAATCTGGATTACATTCTCATCCATCAACTTCTGGATATCTCTCTTGACAATCATACACCCACGGGGGTTCACACTACATATTACACAACCATCATGGTCGTGTTGATAGTCACTGATCAAACACAAGGTTCTATGCATTTCCACCAACGACCTACGGATACGTCGTACATCGAATACTCGGAAATTCCCTGGACAACCATCCACCATGTTGACAGTAGCATTACCATGAGCAGGAAATGGATTAGCTTTCACATTAGGTGCTATGTCCTCAAAGGACACTATCCCACTCTTCACAAGCTTTTGCACTTCTTACTTCAACAGATAACAATTCTCAATGTCGTGGCCAGGGGCTCCTTGGTGAAAGGCACAGTGAAGTTCGGGTTTGAACCACCATGGAAGTGGCTCAGGAATTTGTGGAGGATTTCTGGGTTGGATGAGGTTCTTGAGAACCAAAGATGGATACAATTTTGCGTGGGACATAGGAATAAGGTCAAAGAAGACCTTTTTCCTCTCAAAATTTTGATGGTTATTATTGTTGTTAGTGGTGGTGGTTCTTTGTTGCAGTTGTTGTTGACGTTGTTGTTGTTGAATAGGAACAGATTGATTGTTGGAATTATGGGAAAATACGAGAATCACTGAAGAAACTTGATGTTGGTGTTGACAAGGTTGAGAACTCTTTCTGACATGAGGCCTCCTCTACCTCCCCACAGTTACTGAATTACTCCCCCCCCCTTTCCTCTTGGAGAAACTACCCCCATACTTCTTGCTAGACGATGCTTCTTCTTTAGACAGATGTCCTTCACGGACTCCTTCTTCTAGCTTCATCCCCATATTTACCATTTCGGTAAAGTCATTGGGGACACTAGCAATCATACGTGTGTAATAAAACGAATTCAGCGTCTTCAAGAAAATCTTTGTCATCTCTTTCCCTTCCAATGGTGGAATAACCTGGGCAGCAAGCTCTCTCCACTTCTTGGCATACTCTTTGAATGTCTCTTTATCTTTCTGAGACATAGACCTCAGATGGTCTCTATCGGGCGCCATATCCACGTTATATTTGTACTGCTTGACAAAGGCTTCACCCAAGTCGTTGAAGGTATGGACACTTGCACTATCTAACCCCATATACCATCTCAAAGTGGCACCAGTCAAACTGTCTTGGAAGTAGTGAATCAATAACTGATCATTATCAGTTTGAGTTGACATTTTTCTAGCATACATCACAAGGTGTCTTAGTGGACAAGTATTTCCCTTATACTTTTCAAATTCAGGGACCTTGAACTTGATCGGGATTTTCACATTAGGCACTAGGCAGAGCTCAACAACACTCTTCCCAAACAAATCCTTTCCTCTTAGAGTCTTCAACTCCTTGCGCAGCTCGAGGAACTGATCCTTCATCTCGTCCATTTTCTCATATACGTCTGGGGCCTCAGATGGCTCAGAATGGTAGATGGTATCCTCAACACGAGGCAATGTATGAACGACTAGAGGTGGCACTGTCATGACCGGGCTAGATGCCGGCAGATAAACAAAAGTGGGTGCATACCCTTCAGGCATAAAATTTGGTGGCATTCCCCAAGGGAATTCAGCAGGCATGGAAGGACCGGACTAGCTGGAAGCTATAGGAATAGTCGAGGTAGCAACCTCATAAATAATAGTCCTCTGGGGAGGAGTTGCAGGAGCTGGTGAAGATTGATTTTGCGCAGCAAGAATAGACTACATCATAGCAGTCAACCGTGCAATTTCATCCTTCAGCTCTATATTCTCTTGCTCTAAGTGCTCCATGATCTTCGGTTGATTAACGCGAGTGTTGTATCGGTGAGTCAGCTTGGCTGAAGCATAGAAGAATAACCAATAAGACCTCTGGCGGAAGCAAACCTGCTATCTAAATGATGCATGAAATACAATGTTTTTGTTTATTCCAAGGAACATACAAAGTTCTATTTGCAAATATTAAATAATAACAATAGTAACAATTTAATTGACCACATAATCTCTTTTTATTCATAAAATTTTGGAAGGATTACACTGAGTACAATTTTTGAAACCAAAATACAAATACAAGAGAAAAGGAAACTAATCATCCTAAGGACCCTTTAACAACTATGTCAGATGATCTGGCTGAGGGTGCGTACTTCCTTCACATGCGTCGAATCTCGGACTCGAAAGATGTCTTCATCTAAGCTTTCTCGAAGACAAGCTGATCAACAATTTTCTTCCAGGCAATGGAAGACTAAGGCATACTAGAGGAAGGTGGACCCTCTGGCTCTCTTTGTCTCTTCACTTCTCGGTCTTCAAGAAGTTCAATAAGCGCGTCTTTGTCCTTTGACTCAAACTGCAACTCCTCATGCTTTTGGCTCAAAGCATGTAACCGCTCTTCCCACATACCTTTCTCTTGCTTCATCTTAGTGAGTGCATCTTCCAACTCCTTTATATCTTGGTTAGGGAGAGTTGACGGCTCGGCCACAACCAAAGACATAGGACTTTCACATCAAGCGTCAAGGCCGAGTATAGGGCCATGACAATGGCAACATGTGAACTTATTTGGTTAAAACAGTTTCTCAAGGAACTTCAAATTGAAGAAGCAAGACCAATGACACTTATTTGTGATAATCAAGTTGCATTACACATTGCTTCAAATCCAATTTTCCATGAGAGGACCAAACATATTGAGATAGACTGTCACTTTGTTAGAGAGAAGATCGACTTTAATGATCAATTGGCAGACGTGTTTATAAAAATCTCTGCGAAGTCCCAGAACTAATTATATATGTAACAAGCTTGGTGCATTTGACTTATATGCTCAAGCTTGAGGGAGAGTGTTGATATTTGTAAATATCTAGTGTTGAGAATATTTGTATATAGAATAGTTCCACATCGACTATATAATGTAATTAGTTGTAATCTCTCTCTATATAATAAAGTCTCTGTAGTGCTTTTAAAAACACACGGTTTAACCTAAATGTCTCTTAGTCTCTCCTAATTCAATAATAACAATTTGCCACCTATTTCTTCTTATACCCAAGGATGACTTGAAATTTTCAAAGTCATTCAAATAAAAATAAAAATACTGACTTAAAAGTCTAGTAGGTAGTTAGTGATTGTTATGGTATACAAGTCCCCAAATTGGATCAATGAAGATAAAAGTCCACACTTGGTGAATGAGACAGGTTCAATTAGTTGACCCAAATAATATTTTTGTTAAGTAATAATGGTTAATTTTATGTAATTAGTTAAGGAAATTATCATATCATTACATGAATTTTAGAATATATATATTTTTTATGATGATTACTATTCTAACATGTTAGTGTTTGCATGTGCACCTGCCAGGGCCAGTCTTGTGCAAGTGCAGCATGTGCTGCAGCACAGGGCCCCAAATATTAGAAAGCCCCAACTTTTGAAATTTTCAATTTTTTTTCATAAATATTAAAAAAATTCAATAATTGAAAGAAATGTTATGATAAAAACTCAATACATACAAAACTAAAGATTGATCAAAACTCAAAATAATTATAATTAAATTTATTTTTAATTAATACATAATTGTATTTTTGATATATTTTTTTAAATTATTATAATTGTATTTTAAAAAAATTTGAATCCATTTTTTTAATTAGAACAGGACCTCCGATATGATTGGGCCGGCCCTGACACCTGCCACTAGGACGCTATATATTTTTGAATGATTGTTGTTTGGAACACATCTTCACTCGCATTTTGGAGAGTTGATTTTGTTGTAAATTATGAACTCAACATAAATAATATGATATACCTTGTCTCAGTTTTTTATGTCATAAATCTATAATTGATGAAATGTCGTTCATAGGCAATAAACTTTATGTACATAAATCTATAACATGTTAACCGTATCACTCCCTCCCATTTTTGGTAATTTGACATTATGGCTTTATTATTTGGAAACAAGCTGGAAATAAGCTGGATGGATTCATTCATCCGGAACTTCATTATTTGGAATGTATGATAATCATCTAAGTGGAGATATGGCTGCTTGCTGACCATATAATTTGTCTCCATTTTTGGAGGGATCACTCCAAAGCCGGTGATTCTTCATATGAACATGACACTTCTTGTGTAAGGACTGAAAACCTATATGAGAAGAATATAATTGGAAGCAGTGCATGAGTACGGGTTTAAAGTATTGCACTATCATTAATATTTGAAAGTATTTGAGATAGAACTCGAGACTGTTGGCAACATACTAAGCAAAAGAAACTGATTAGTCTCCAAGGCTACTCTTTGTCACACCATATGGACACCTTTACATGGAAGATCAGTCTTTGTCCCTCCTCTCAAATTGGTGTCTTGTGCTTCCCTGCTCTTGATTGGCAATATGGAAAGCTCTCAGTCACAACCAATAAAATGGTAAAACCTTTCTATCGAGCTCAACTCTTCTCCAAGTTTGGACAAGTAGTCTCACAGAACAGTGAGTGAGGTTTTTGATGGAACAGTTATTAGTTGAGGGACTGGTTTTATGAGGATATGCCGGTGGTATGCCATGTGCTCTGTCTTCATTGTCAAGGAAAATTGGGTTGTTCCTTTCTCGATTGTATTTCACACAACACATAGTAACATCGGTATTTACATGTAATTGCAATTCATAATGAATAATCCAAAAAGAAAATTATTTATAATAATAAAGAAAAAAAATTAATTCTCAATCAAAGTTATTAATTTTGGATAGCGAAGCGGAACGGTCGGCTCCAAAAATAGGATAGCGGAATAACGTGATATTTTTTGTTGATTTTTTAGAGTCGACTATTTTTTAGATTAAATATACATATAATTTATACAAATAACACTAACATAACCAACTCTAACACAACCAACATAAAAGTTTTATAAAAATTAAATTAATAAAATAAAAATGGATTAAAGACTTAATTATTTATTCTGTTATATATTATTATTATTATTATTATTATTATTATTATTATTATTATTTATTTATTGAAAAGAGGTCATAAGCCCAATATGTTATTATTATTTTTATTCACAATATTGATAAGGTGTTGATAAGGTACAATATTGATAAGGTAGCATAGTGGTACAACTGTATTATATTTAAGTAGCTGTTGCAGATTAAATATTATTTTTTACAGTTGTACAACTATAACTAGTTGTTGCAATGGATTAAATACTATTTCTTACAGCTTTACAGTTGTAACTAGTTGTTGCAATTTGATAATTATTCTATTTTTTTACTTTTCAATCCTTATCATTTTCCTCTTCTTTCTGTTCTTCTTCCATTTCCTTTCTGAAATTGTCCTGTCTCTTCTCTTCCTTCATCACAAAGGGAAAAAAATCAAAAAAAGAAAGACATCTCAGTCAGCCGCTCCCCAGGGTGCGACCCGTGACCCACGTTTGCGGCGATATTGGTCGCATTTTTAAACAGTGCTCCATCCCCCTCTTCTCGCATGGCTAGTGGCCGCTTCGGCCGGATCGCCTGGGATTGCGACATTCACGACCACGATCGATAACTCTGTTCCCGATTAACGTCCCCTCAAATTAATGTGATTATTCAAAGAGCATCAATTTGCTAACAAGAAATTGATGTTGTGGGAGTGGAACAACTTGGTAAGAATATATGTGACCTACAATTGAGTACTTACATGAGAAAGTGATATAAGTTGTTCATCGTAAGCATCACAAATTAAATGACAATTAGCTTCCATATGTTTGGTATGTTCATGAAAAATAGGATTTGCAACAATTTGAATGACACTTGTATTGTCAACATAAAGTGAAGTTGACTCTATTTGGGGAAATCCAAGTCCCCCTAAAGACCACAAAGCCATAGTGCTTCTGAACAAGCAGCAAACATGGCACGATACTCAGATTCAATAGAAGATTTAGAAACTCTTGCTTGCTTCTTACTTTTTCAAGAGATCAATGAAGAACCAAGAAACATGAACTAACTAGTGACAGATCGGGGAGTATCAGGACACCCTGCCCAATTAGTATCACTGTAAGTACTCAACTGAAGAGAAATTCCAATGGAAAAGAATAATCTACAATGAGAGGTTCCCTTCAAGTAACGAATTATCCACAGTCAAATGGAGATGGCAAGGAGAAAATATGAATTGACTTACTTGCTGAACAAAAAAAAATATGTCTGGGAAAGTAATAGTCAATTAATTAAGGCTACCCACAAATTGTCGATACAATAAAGGAACAGACAAAAGATCACCATCATCACGATGATATTTAACATTAAACTCAATGGGGTATCAACCGGATTAGCTGATTGGAGACCAGACGTATAAATCAAATATGTAGCATACTTGTGTTGATGGAGAAAGATTCTCTTGGGTGTAGAATGAACCTCAAGACCAAGAAAATAGTGCAGTTCACTATGATCTTTCATATGAAATGAAGCATGTAATTGTTGCTTAATTCTTTAAATGGAAGCATGATCAGAACCAGTAATAACCATATCATCAACATACAAAAGAAGTAATACAATTCTCGTAGATGTGCTATAAATAAATAGATAGGAATCACACTAACTCAGAGTAAAGGAGAACCCAAGTATACTGGAGTGAAATTTCTCATACCATGCTCTAGGTGCTTGTTTCAATCATATAAAGAGTGTTTAAGCTTGCAAACACCCTTGGATGAAGAGAAACAACCTTGAAGATGTGTCATATAAATTTATTCAATTAGGCCACCATGAAGAAAAACGTTTTTCACATCTATTTGAAGAAGATACCATCCATTAGAAGCACCTATAGAAATTACAGTGTGAATAGTTGTCATTTTGGAAACCGGTTAAAGTGTCTCATCATAATCATTTCCATATTCCTGCTTGTTTTCTAAGACAACCAAGTGAGCCTTGTAACGGTTGAGGGACACATCGGAATTCAATTTCACATAATACACCAATTTGCAGCCAATGAGTTTAACATTAGAAGGACAAAAGACAATATCCCTTGTGAAATTCCCTTGAAGAGCATAAAGTTCCTCATTCATTGCTTTTATCCAACAGACGTCTTTCACATCTTGTGAGCAACAAGTAGGAATAGAAATGCTCGAGAGTGTGGTAGTTAGAGAAGTATGTGAGGAATCATACTTGTCTGGTGAATATTTATCTGGTGCTCGAGATATTCGACCAGAATGTCGTGGTTCAACCTGTACAAGATCAGGTGGCGGTTCAACATCGTAAAGGGGTGTGGGAACTTGTTGTGTGTGTTTTCTAACATATACATGACCTGGTTTATAACAGACTATAGATTGAGGCATAATAGAAAACATAGGAAGAGTAACAATATCATTTATGGCAGGAGAAGCAAAGGGAAACATAAATTGATTATTAAAAAAAAGTCACATTCTTAGAAATCTAAAAATAATGGTTAGATACATCATAACACATAAAGCCCTTATGAGAGTGAATATACCTCATAAATGCACATTGAACAGATTGTGCTTCAAGCTTATGCCTTTCAAATGGAGGTAAGTGAACAAAACACACACACCTAAAAGTATGTAAAACACTATAGTCATGGTGAATTTTAAAAAGACAGAAGAAATAAAAATCAATATCAATAATCGTAGAAGGAAGATGGTTGATTAAGAAGGCAACTGTGGAAAGAGCCTCTACCCAAAATCGGGATGATACAGAAGCTTGGAGAAGCAAGATGTGTGTTACATCAAGCAAATAACGATTCTTACGTTCTGCCGTGCCATTTTATTGAGGGGTATTGGGACAAGATCGTTGAGACAAGATACCTTTTTGTTGAAGGTATTCCTAAAACTCACGAGACATGTACTCACCACCAGAGTCAAAGCGAAATTTTTTAACACTTGCTTGAAATTGAGTTTCAACATATGTAAAAATTTTCTTAAACATAGAAAACACTTCAGATTTAGAACGACTATAATCACTAATTAATGTGAAAAAATATTTATAATGAGCATGAGAAATTACATGAGACATTCCCCGTACATCACTATGAATCGTCTCAAAACAAGTGGAAGCACAGTGAGCACTGTAACACTCCATTTTTAGTAAATTATTTTATTTTAATTAAATTAAAATTTTGTGTATTTATTTAATTATTATGTATGGGTAATTAAATAAATATGGGTGAGAATGAGGGTGTATAACCTTATGATAAGGTGTGGAGAGTAACTAAAGGAAGAGAGAATAATTAGAAATTATTTTATTAATTCAAATAATGATTTGGTTATATTATTGAAATAAAATAAATAGAATAAAAAGAAAATAGAAGTGGTAGAAATATTAAGAGCAAGGTGGACATTAGAGAGAAAATTAAGAGCAAAGTAGGAGCATCCTAATTAAGAGATTAAGTTTTTAGAGTAAAAATAGAATTAGAAGAAGAGTTTGACAAACTTTTTACCCAAATACCCCTAATTTTCAAAAAAAAAACCCAAATAACCCTGATTTCAAAAAAAAATCTCAAACTACCCCACTTTTAAGAGGAGACGCCAGACCAATTGGCGCCAGCTCGTAAAGTTAGAGAGGAGGAGCCAATTGGATTGGCTAGGGCATATGGTGCTGCCAATCCAATTGGCGCCCATGTGTTACTTTTGAGAGAAGGCGTCAATTGGTCTGGCGCCTCAGTGTAAAGTACAAGTTTTTTGTTATAAATAAAGGTGTTGTGTGAATCATTTTTCCACATCTCATTTCATCATTTTGCAAACATGTTTGATGTTCGTCGCCGCTATGGAAAGGTGATTTATTCGAGAGACAAACCTCAGATGTTGATACTCTTCTGGAACATCACTATTTTCGATCAACTGAAGAGGGAGCTGATTCGTTGGTTAGATGGAAAAATACCAGAAGGGAAAAAATTAGAAGTATTGAGAGACTCAATAGTATATTTGGTTGGATGCGAGTCAAAACTGATAAGGATGCTAGGGAAATGATGTTTGGATGAGATGACATCAGTTTGATTGTTGTAATCAGTTAGAAATGTTTTGTTTTATGTTTTCTTATGCTGTAGTGATGTTTGTTGTTAACCTTGTTGTAACAAAAAGTTAATGATATATAAAATCCAAGGTTACAAAAAGATTATGATGCAGATGTTGCTCCTCGATTGAGACAATTGTTCTTATTGTGTCCTGGTTGACGATATATACTACATAGTCTTATCATTTTATCAGTCGTATCCATTTCTGTTCTAATATGCGTGTTGTTTGACCGTCCTTTTTTCTTTCTTCGCATCTCGTCGTTGTGCCAAACTATGTCACCTTCATATGGAGGCCAATATTCCTCCATTGGTAGCACTGAGAAGCTTTTGTTATACACGTTAATGACAGTAATGACCTTGTAAACATCAGATAGATGGTTGTAAGCGTCCTGGCGAGTATGTGTGTATGCTGCAATGACATGGGAGCAAGGAATGCGGAAGGCTTAGAAGTTTCCACAGTCGCACAAACTTCTGTTTAGTTTGGCAGCATAGGATAAATTTGATATCCCCTCATTGTGGTCCATTGTTTCTTGCACGCTGAAATTTTGCCTATGACGGTCAAAGACTGTTACCGCATGTGTGCAGATTTGATGCGCTCCTCTTTCATCACTTTCATACAACACTCACTGAATATTTTCCCAGACATTAACACCTCACTCCATCTTTCACCTCTGGTTGCGAAGGTAGAAGCCAACCTATAATAGGTTGATCTAACCAAGGCGGTTATTGGTAGATTTCTAATGCCTTTGAATACGCCGTTCATGCATTCCACAAGGTTTGTTGTCATGTGATCCCATTGACAGCCTCCGTCAAATGCTCTTGTCCACTGCTCTACTGGTATGTTATCCAACCATCTTCCTGCATCTTCATTAGACAATCTAACTTCATCACGGTAATATTGAAATGACGACTGAGTTAGAGCATACCTATCACTCACCACTTTTTTGCGAAGGCTTATATATTTGATTGCACGCATGAAGTTTTGTGCGATATGTCTAATGCAATAGACATAAGTAGAAGGAGGATCATGCCATACGTTGTCATGGTTATTGTAAGCACTCTCAATGACAGCATGTCTATCAGAAATCAAACTATGATTGGCTTGTGGAGCCACATGTGTTCTAAGATGTCGAAGAAAGAAACCCCAACCACCAGCAGTTTCACCTTCAACCAGAGCAAAGGCAATGGGAAAGACATTGTTGTTGTCGTCTTGTGCAGCCGCCATAAGCAAAGTACCCTTGTATTTGCCATATAACAATGTTCCATCAATTTGAATAATAGGTTTGCAGAATGCAAAACCTTTGATGCACGGGTCAAACGCCCAAAAAGAGACGGTGAAAGATTCTATTTCTAGCAACACAGGTTCCGTCTGGCGTAAATGCTGGCAATGTCTCCATAATTGCAACAGTTCCTGGTACGTATGTTTTTAGTGCCCATAAAAATCGTGGCAATTCTTTGTATGAATCCTCACAGTTGCCGAATACCTATTCAACAACCTTTGTCCTCACAATCCATGCTTTCTTGTAAGATGGAGTATAATTATATCTTGTTTTGATATGAGATGTTATTATACTCACCTTCACTGATAGGTCTTTGTTAACAAGCGGCAAAATGTCTTGACATATCAATGCAACGCTTAATTTACGATGATCTTGTTCAACGTTAGTTGCAATGCAACTGTGAGGTGGGTCTATTGAAGCTATCTCCCAAGAGTCGCTTTTCTTTTTATGAGACACAGCCAACCGAAACTTATAAAGGATGTTACGATATTCGATGACATACCTTCTCGAATCAATGTGTTTCACTATGAAATCAGCAGAGTTATTCATGTGAAATTTTTTGATAGCTCGCACACATTCTTCTTTAGTGCGGAACATGTCTCCCACCTTTAACTTGCCTTCTGATCGTGGATATGGGTTATAAAAAACACTGTTGGATGTTTCATCGTCATGCAGATCCATGTTTGTCATATGTTGAGGCGGATTGTATACATGACTTGGAGGTAATGGCGTTGGTTGATCATCATCTTCAATGTTGTTGTTCAACATATGATCGACATGTGTCTTGGTCTCTTCTTCTTCATCAACGAAGTTGACTTCTACTTCTGCTTCTGGGTCGATATCATTTGAGTATTGTGAATCAAATTCATCAGATTCATCCTGATTAGTTATTTGAGATTGCTGAGATGGTATACTTGGTTGAAGAGTAATATACAACTCAATACAATTGCAAACGGAATGTTCGTGACTAACAAACATATATTCAACATCTTCATCATCCCGTACCTTTTGCGGGAAAAAATGCATTGATTGTTCTAAAAAACATTGGATTTTGATACGTGATCTTTGACACAATACCAGATCCTATGCAGGATTCAATTCGTTTTTTCAGATGCAAGAAATTTGAATTTCTCTTGATCGTAAGTCAGATGGTATCGGTGTTTCGAAAACAAAACCCGTATAACTCAGACTCATATGTCTCACCATTGCAGTGAACATTGATACTATATTTCGGTGAAGATGACATTGTAATATTTCTTGTGCAGATGAAAATTAATTTCCTGCTGCAGATGAATGTGTGTTGATTGTTGGATATAGATAGTAAGATACTTAAATAGGTAAGTGATGTGTCTAACATGCAAACAAGTCCAAAGTGATGTGTCAAACATGCAAGCAACTCAGACTCATGAGTCAAACATGCAAGTAAGACAGAAGCCATGTGTCACACATGCAAGCCATAGCTCCAATCCAATTGGCACTTGCTTGCAATGCTTGCACATGGGCGTCAGTCCAATTGGCGACACCATGTCTTACATGCATACCTCGTAACCAAGCATGCAGAGCCATGCATGCGCCGTGCTAGGTCAAGATGTGTCATGCATGAGCCTGGGGAGGCGCCAATTTGATTGGCGCTAGCATGTAGCAAATGCACATGGGCGCCAATTCATTTCGCTAGCAAATGCAATCACAATTTTCCAAGCTTCCACACTTTTTCCTGTCACACCTTATAAATAGGCAAGAGACTCTCACATTTCTCCCACACCAACACTCACTACTTCCTCAATAACATCAAATCTTTCATCTATAACAACCTCTTTCATCTGTACCAACCTCTTTCATCTCCGACAAGATGTCTCTCCTCATAATGGGCGAATCACACAGAGGAATAGTTGCAAACATATCAACTTATGTAAGCGCTTAATTCTTTTGTTATATGTCTAGAATACCTTCTAATAACATATCAACTTAGTAACATGTTTTGTTGTTTCTTTTATAGGATGTTTCAAGGTTCCGAACTCGGGGTCCACGAATATGTACACATGGACTCGATGATTCAACCGTATGTCAAACTCGCTGGTTTTGGACATATAAGCAAAATAATGTCTAGTTCGGTGGATAATAAATTCATTCTTGCGTTATGTGAAAGATGGCGTCCCGAGACACACACATTCTGGTTTCCAACCAGTGAGTGTACCGTGACATTAGAAGACGTCTACATGCTATTGGGACTGCCTATCGAAGGTAAAGCTATAAATGGTAAAACCAACTATGCGAATTCAATTTGCATGGACCTCTTGGATGTTGATTTGTTATATGATAACTCAAGAGGTCAAGGTATACTCATTTCACGCCTTAAGGTATACTATAACAGCTTACATTTAGATGAGCATTCTACCGAAGAGGCTCGAATAATAAAAACTAGGTGTTACATTATGCTTTTAATTGGTTCTTTTTTATTTTGCGAAGTTAGTGGTTCTAGTATGCTTGTTATGTATTTACCTTTACTAAGATATGTAGATAGAATAGGAAGTTACAGTTGGGGATCCGCTTGTCTGGCCTATCTTTATAGCTCTTTGTGTAAAAATTCACACAAAGACACATCTACCTTTTCTGGATGTGTTGTTTTGCTCCAAGCATGGGATTGGTCAAGACTACCGTCCCTAGCGCCCGTCAACAACAACCCTTTCACATTCTCGTATGCACAAAATTAAGTTGTTTAAAATGGTATATATTTACTTACTTTACCGATTATTATCTCTAACTAATATTTTTACCTTTATGGTGCAGATGGTTGGCACGTGGTATAAGTTATAACAGATGTCCTAGACATTGTATTACCCAGTATCACAATCTCTCGGATCACCTTCGACCGACAAATGTATGGATAATAACCTAATTATTTCGTAATAATTTGTTAATTTCTTCTACCAAATTTATAATCTAACATACATTCACATTTCAGTTCATTTGGTGTCCATACCTAAATTTGGATCATGACCATAAAATCAACGAAGAAGATGCAGCCGTATGGACTGCATGCACACCGATCATAAGATTCGCCACTGTGGAGAGGCACAATAGTGATCATGTGAAATTACAGTTCGGTATGCTTCAACACATCCTAAATCCCCTAGAAAACCTAGGAGAATGACATCTACACAAAGTTAACGACCAGTGGAACTTTAACCCATGGCAAAGCTTCGCTAGATATGAGTGTCGCAGATGGAAGCACCGTCATTACCATGTTTTAACTGACGCTGTGATGCCAACTGAAGAAAAACCAAGTCGTACTTATATGGCTTGGTACAGATCTGTTGGTTTTAAGTTCATCGCCGAGGATATGTACCTATACGACCCACGCCAGGCAACTTACACACCAGACGCCTCAACATCTAACCCCTAACAACATTGTCAGACCGACTACACACAACCCCCTATCCGTCAAACTTTCCGTTCCACAAACACACAAACATACAACCCTAACATGCCATACACCCAACCACAATACCAAAAGCATACCCCGTACCACCACAAACAACCAGATCATCAACCAAAGACCCAACATCGCTTCGCACCCAACGCATCACCCTACCAAAGTCGCCTTAGCCAAAACACTCAACGATCATTTAACATCAACCGTCCTCTTCATACCATAGCCAAGAAGTCCAAAAATCTCAAAACCGAAACCTTCAACAACCCTATCTCTACCAAACACCATAACAATATTTCCAACCTTTCCTAGATGCATCATTCACACCAATGTCTCCCTTCAATCGTCTCGGTCGCCCACCAACAACTCAAACACAACCCAACTACTCTGGCATGGGTCATGAACTCAGCTATGGTGGTACACATTCGATGCATACACAAGACTACGCTGATTTGTCTGACTATCGCAATAGGCAATCTCCTGCAGTTGGTAGTGATGTTCCTGGGCCGTCAGATGCTCAAACACCTGGGGTGAATCATCAATGTGGGTTAGGGCCATGAGTTCGGGTAGCTAGGGGATGTGGGACCGGAGGTTGGTTAGGTGATCTCGGTCATCAACATTAGTCTTTTTTGTGTAAACGGGAATTAATATTAATATGATTTGGTCCGATTTCGACTTTATGTATCATGTAAACTATTTTTGATTTTTTTTTTACAAAACACACAGAAGTGGTAATCCAATTGGCGCATCCCTTTAATCTTTACACATGGGCGTCAATTGGATTGGCAACACCATGTACCCTAGCCAATTCAATTGGCGCCTCCTCTCTAAGTTTAAGAGGAGACGCCAATTGGATTGGCGTCTCCTCTTAAAAGTGGGGTAGATTGAGATTTTTTTTGAAATCAGAATTATTTTGTGATTTTTTTTCAAAATCTAGGGTATTTTAGTAAATAATTCGAGTTTGACACAACGTAGAAAAAAGGTAAAAAGAGACAAGAGCATGGAGAAGGTTAGGGCATAGAAGAGCACCCATTAAAAAAGTTTGGAAGAAATTGCAAGAGAAATTTAAAGTAATGGAGAAAAATAACCTTCAATAAAGAAAAACTTATGTATGAGAGGTATATAGAGAAGTCCTTAATCTTTTATAAAGACGATGATTTTGATAAATTCTTTATTTTTTTTTGGTGAGAAGTTAACATTTTGCTGTATTAATATTAATTTCATATAATTTGATAGATATCATTTTAAACCACTTTTGGTCTGTGACAATTTTAATGGAATATAGATATACTATAACTTTTGTTATTATATATGAACATTGCCGTTATTAAACACTGTTGTACGGTGGTTTTCTTTATGCATATATGAATGATAACTTGTTTCAATTACTAAATAATATGTTTCAATTATATATACAATAATTTGTTTCGATAACTATATAATATTATCTCTCTTCTTTTATATAAGAGATAAATTATTTTTTAATTTATTAAATAACTAATATGTCTAATTTATAAATTCATCTTTATTCAAATTGTCTAACTAATATATTTCAAATAATTTTCTTTAATTTATTAAATAATTAATATATTTAATTTATAAATTCATCTTTATTCAAATTGTCTAACTAATATATTTCGAATAACTTGTTTCAATGACTATAGCGATAACACATTGCCGTTATTAAACACTGTTGTACGGTAGTTTTCGTTATGCATACATACATGAACGATAATTTGTTTCAATTACTATATAATATGTTTAAATTATATATACAATAAACTTGTTTCAATTACTATATAATATGTTTCAAATAACTTGTTTCGATTATTATAGTAATAACTTGTTTCATTATATACCGTAGTTTGTTTCAATTACTATACATAATTTTTTTTTAAGGAGTTCTGAGTTAGAGATAAATAATAGAGTTATTTAGTTAACTTAATTCATTTTCAATTTTGTTAGAGTTATTCATAGATTTGTTAAAGTTGTCAATTGAACCTATAAAAATTATCTTTTTTTGCAAGGGTTGTTAGTAGAATATTTTTTAGTATTTTAAGTTGTTTTAGAATCGTAAGGATTGTTGTAGAGTTATTTAGAATTCCTTGAAAATCTTGTTGAGTTATAATTATGTATTGTTATAATTTTTTACGAACTAAGAGTGTACAATAAATTAATAAAAATACTTTATTGAGATGTTTTAAACTCATAAAAATGTATTTTTGAGTCTTTTGAGTTTCGTGACTGTTGGCTACCGCTGGGTAGTGTTAGGGGCTGTTTGACGTGATTTAAATGATTGAAAATAATTTTTAATTAATTTTTATTAATTTTATGAGATGATTATGTATAGATGAGTGGATGATGTTGTGCCAGATTACCATGCTTTCTCTTGAATACTTGCTGGTTTTATAAGTATGTTGTTGGGTATCGTTGAGTTAAAGGTGAGTTACAAATATGTGAATTGATAATTTATTGAGTTGATTAAATTGATGTGTTGTTTGAAATATAATTTTGTTGAGATGAATTATCCGAATGCTTTTGTTTTACTGTTGATTGATAATGTGCATTTTATGATTTTGGCGTGATGTAATCCAGATAGGGGATTACTTGAGTTGTCAATGCATTTATGTTAGGATCGAAAGATGGGCCTTAGCATATTGAATTTTGTTAACATGTTCATACATTCATGTTGAGTTGTGCCAAGATGCATGTTTGCTAGTTCAAAAGAAGGGACTAGTGGCTTGTCCCAAGCTCGGAGAAGGGGTTTGGAGCTCAGAAGATGAGGCTCATGGGTTCAGAAGTGGGGACCCGGTTCCAGACAGAACCAAATATTGAGTTGGTACCACAGACATATGCATAGAGTTGCATAGACGGGCTGTATTGCATAACGAGCCATATGTGCATTTGTTGAGATATATTTGTTGAGTTGTGATTGATTTGGTGAGTTGGATGTGGAAATGTAATTGATATACTATGATCGAGATTGTGTATAATATGATATGTGTTTAATATCCTACCTTACAATATATGTCTATTATTATTAATTGTGATTTCTCACCCTTTTTGTTTGAATGTTGTCTTTACATGAGCATCGTGCAAATACTCAGAAGTAGCATTACTGAAGTAAGTAGAAGATAGTTCTTGGAGTTACTTCTTTAGTTTATCGTTTTGACTAGTGGTGTCTTGCTCTGATCATGTAATATCAGGTTGGGGATAACCGCCTGAATTGATTCTTATGTCGTTTTATTTTTGAATTCAAGACTATTTATGTTGTTGAGATTTCTAAGTTGTTTTGAGTTGAATGTTATGAAGTTGACATTTATGAGACTAAATGTCGTGAGGTACAATATTGTTGTTAATTGCTTTATTAATGATTCTTTTGCGATGACACCTTAAATATTTGGGTGAGTATGTGATGATATGTTTTAAATGCCTTATTATATGAGTATGGAATACGGATCAGATGGATTGAATGTCGTGTAAACATCCCAATTACAGATCATATGAGTCAGATATCGTCTAAATATCCCAAGTACAAATGTGTGTATTAAATTATTCTGTCGTAATCCATGTTACAGAGCAGGTTATGCGTTTGTTGTGTGTGATACCTTGAGAGGTTGTATTATGATTAATCAAATTCCATGATAATTTTATGTGCGGGGATTAGGGTGTTACATTAGTGGTATCAGAGCATGTCGGTCTTCCGACCAGGTTTTTGTATATTATCCAGTCCATATGAAGTCGATAAGTATGTTTACACTGTCGATGTGTTGTTTCTTCTAATATGGTTTATCGGTTTGCAGAAGTATGGTTGGTGGAAGAAACAACAATGATATTGTAGAAGCTTGGAATCATTGGCTCAAACAATGACGCATAATACACAGAAAAATTAAAATGGGGGTGCAGGAGAAGCTCCAGATGATTTCCGCGCTTTGGAAAAATTTAAGAGGAACAACGCACCAAATTTCATGAGTAGCTATGATCCACAGGGTGCACAAGCATGGCTCAAAGAAACTGAGAAGATATTCCAAGTGATGACATGCACTGAGGTTTAGAAGATACAATTTGGTACTCATATGCTGTCAGAGGAAGCTGATTGGTGGGATAATGCGCGTCAAAGATTGAAAGCTACTGGTACATAGATAACTTGGGTTGTGTTCAGAAATGACTTCTTGGATAAGTATTTCCCCGGGGATGTGTGTGGCAAGAAGAAGATAGTTCCTTGAGCTGAATCAAGGGAACATGATTGTGGCAGAGTATGCTGCAAAGTTTGAGGCGTTGGTGAAGTCATGTCCTCATTACAACATAACTGATCCTGAGACTTCCAAATGTATCAAGTTTGAAAATGGAGTGAGACCAGAGATCAAACAAGATATTGGATACCGACAGATTCATAGGTATGTTGAACTGGTGAATAAGAGCAGAATCTACGCCGAGGATAACAGAGTCTAATCTGCTCACTATAAGAGTCTGAGTGAGAAGAAAAGGAATGGACAGTTTTGAGGAAAGCCTTATGTAAATCCTAGAGACAAAGGAAAACAGGAAGCTGCAGGTGAGGAGAAGCCAAGTGGGGGAGGGACTCCTGCTCTTGTCGGGTGCTACAAGTGTGGTGTCTTGGGATATCGTGCTAATGAATGACATGGTTCTGAGATAAAGGGTTTCAAATGTGGAAAGACCGTTCATAAGGCTACTGATTGTAGGAGTAATGGAATAACTTGCTATAACTATGGAGAAGAGGGACACATTAATACTAATTATCAAAAGCCAAGACAGGTCCATTCTAGAGGGAAAGTCTTTGCATTGTCTAGTTCAGAGACCAACGAGGAAGGATGATTGATTCGAGGTATGTGTTTCATTATTAGTACTTGAATGATATTGTTGATTTGAAAGATTGGGAGTCAGAAAAGGGAGTAAATATCCATTAATAATTGGAGCCAGTTAGAAAGGGCATTCCATGAGAAGCTTTACATGGACCAATAGAAGATCAACCTCAAAGAATTATCCAATGTAAGGCGAAAGATGGCTGAATCAATAGATGAATATCTCGATAAGTTTAGGATAATCAAGTCTAGGTGCTTCACTCATGTGCCTGAACATGAGTTAGTCGAACTAGCAGCAAAGGGTCTGGACTATTCCATTAAGAAGAAGTTGGATACCCAATACTTTAGGGACATGACCCAACTAGTAGACAGAGTTCGATAAGTCGAACATCTAAAAGCTGAAAAGGCTAGGTCAAATAAATACCATAAAAAAGTCGATTATGTAGATGTAGATGTAATTGAACACGTATCAAACATTGATTGTGATAATGAGATTAACCTGGCAGAATTAAAACCAAGACCTCCTTATGTTTGTAAAGTGCTAAAACTATCAGACGAGAAAAATATTGTTGAACCTATTAAAAATGAGAAATTTGTCATCAAAACATACACATTTGATGTAATTAAGTGTGATGAAATCTTTGAATTATTAGTTTCTGATAGCCAAATTGTAGTTCCTAAGGGGCTCAAAACACCTCCATTAGAACAAAGAAAGAAAAAATGATTCTGTAAATTTCATAACTTTCTTGGTCATAAGACCTCTCAATGTGTCCTTTAATGGATTTGATGCAGAATGCTCTGCAGATCCTTTCTATATGTTATAAGGGAAGATCCTGCAAAAAATTAGCTCAAAATTGGTGTTGAGGCCTAGGTTTCCGTTGTTTCCGGTCCGTACAGAGCCGACACTCAGAAAAATCATAAAAAATCCATACTACGTCGAAAATAACTTATTTTTTGTGGGACATATGCTTATATTGTGTTTAATAAGCGAGCAAAAAATCATGAAAAAATTCGAAGTCTAAGTCATAAAACAGGGGGTTTATGTGTACAGGGAAAAAGAGACCCAGTTGTTGCTAATGCAGGAGTTGTCGTTCAAACATATATAAGGGGAGGCCCTTGGCCAGTCCGACCGTCCTATGGCCCATTCAATCATAGTCCTAACACGAAAAAGAAGCCTTTCTTGCATGAAATCCTTACAAATTTTGAAATTTTCATCATCAAATGAAATATACTTCGATTCAAAATCCAATTTTGGATGAACTTGTGCAAAATTACCACGTGCACGTGTGTGCTTGTGCACCCATTGGCCTAGTTGCTTTGTTTTATTTTTCATGCTTAGTGCGGAGAAACCGGCATTATTTTATGCTACTATTTTCGTGCGTGCCTTGGAATTGTGGGGTGTGGTACGTTTTGTGATGTTGGATCTTACTGAAACAAGGGTGTATGAGTGGTATTGCAGGTGTTTGTGTCTGCTGGCTCTATGCTTTTGCACATAATTGTGAACACCACAATCCTAATCATTTTTCATCATGTGCACTCAATGTTTGTTTATATGTTCTTTTTTGTCTTGCTATAAAATGGTTAAAAAGTGGCCGGTTAGGTTTGAACCATCCCATCCCATTTCTTAATGTTGTGGTGCCTTTTAAAGTGATATGTGTGTGCCTTTTTATATGTCGCGTGTGGCGTCTCTTACGGTATGCATGTATTCATTGATTTCTTGAAGGCGGTACTTGAGATGACCTTTGGTTTATCCCATTATGTCCCTTACTAATGGTTGATTAAAATCATGTCATGCTCTTTTGCATGTTTTGCTCCCATGCCACTTGAGAAACAATTCAAATATTAAAATGCAAGTATATCTTAATGACAACTAATATGGCTAAAGAGAAATTTAAAACTCCAATAATGCATGAAATGAAATGAAAATGGTAAATGCAATGAAATGTTATGAGATACAAATTTTCTAAAATGACATTTTTTAAAAGAAAAGATCAAGAGTATTGATACTTGGCTCATAAGAAAACAAACACTTATTTCTCAACAAAATAAAATGATATCAAGTAAACCATGAATCAAATCAAATTTAACACTTCACTGACTTCAAATGATGCATGATAACAATGTATGAAAATATATGGATTTTTCAAAATGAACCTCAAAATAGAGATTGACCTTAGTCTTAATTTTGGCCAATGCATGAAAATGAGATCTTATGACTACACGAAGTGGTCATAAGAAAATATGCAAAAATGAGATGCATATAGAAACATGCAGATGAATGATCTTAGGAAGGGGAAAAATTTAGGATATGACATTGTGCTTCATAGAGAGTTTGTTGTGTATTTGGTGCATCCAGAGATCAGAATCTGTTCTGTTGCAGAACCAAAAATGGTGAGGATTCCAGAAATTATGATGGAATAGAGCTTTCGATGTATTACCTTGATGTGACACCGTGGATCAGAGGTTATGACCACAATGCTTCTTGAACCAAAGGTATTGGTGTTTACGCGATGTTGTTAACGAAGTTGTCATCTCCAATACGGTGGATCTAGGGGGTACCTGCACGGTTAGTACTCTAACTCCCAAGTCAGTTTAGGGTTCAGGATCGAAGGTAGTGAAAATGGAGATTAGAGATTGTGTATATTAGAACCTCATAAATGTATTTATAACATGGGCCTAACTGATTAGGCTAGAAAATGATCCTTGAGTTATCGTGCCTTTGACTGGTTAGGAGTAATTGACCTGAGCCTTTGGTCGGCGCAGACCAGAAGGTACTGGATCTTGGCCGACATGTACCGGTGGCTCTTGGGTCTTTGGCCGACACTGAACAGTTTCCCCTAAGACTTATTAGGCATGTCTTATGTCGGGGAAGGCTTTCAGTAGTTATGGACGGACCTTGGGAATATCTGTCCATGCGTCAGATGACATGTGTCTCTTTAGTTTTGTCGAAGCATGATGCGAATGTGAGCATGAAATGTGATATCATCATCAAAATGTTTTGTCCATTTCTTCTTTGACATGTAACCTGAAAAGGTAGGGGGTGACGCGACACAACTTTCTCAACACTTGAATGCACTTGAGGATGAAATATGATTGTTGATATCTCCTCATTCTTGCTTTCAATCTGATTTGTTCGATTGCGATTGCGTATATAAAGATGGGAAAAGATTGTGGGAAAACCTTTTAGCCCTTCTACAGATTGAGTTTCCCTTGTCTCTTTGAGTTTTTGCCTCTTGTTTTAGAGCACTTACTTCCCAGAGTAACCGCTGATGTACATTCATAAATTTGAAGTGCTAAAGCTTTAAATTTTCAGCTTCCTTTCCCGTTTCAAGGTACCTTTCATTGTCGAGAGCCATTCAGAGGGTAGTGTTTCTTCATCTTCAAAAATGAGAATGGATTCTGAGTCACATTCTCCCCCATATGTTAGTGGGGGTTCTGAATCATATATCATCGTTTTGAGTGATGATTCAAAGATTGAGGGGTTACGCTGAGACTTTCTGTCAGATGAAGTTCTCTCCATGAGTACTTCAGAATCCCTGTTCCCCATGAAATTGGGTGGGAGTGAAAATCTTACCGAGAGGATGGTTCTTCCCCCCTGTTTTAACCAAGGAAGAAATAGAGACTGCATGTAAAAGGAGGGAACATTTTGGTTACTTTGTTTAGACATACCGGGAGTTAATCGGTCATGACCCTAGCGACGCAGCGATTGCCCGTCACCTGGAGTGTGAAGAAAAACATGAGGCCGTATCTTGGTTCAATCCTGGTGATCATCATAGATCCCACATATTTTCCTGTATGGGACTTCAATTATTAGAGTCGGTCAATGCAAGTAGATATCATTGGGTGGCCATTGAAATAAGCAGCACTCCTTGTGTTCTGAATACTGTCGAAGCCATAGCTTAGACCGACATCATAATTGGTGACTCATAGGATTCAGAGATTCTTCTAGTATGTATAGATGAAAGGGTGTGTAGTTATTTCAAGGGTTTCTTGGTTCCTCTATACGAGTGCCTCTTTACCATATTAGCGGTGTGTATGCCTTTCTCTAATTTTAAGGTGGCTGTGATGAACCACCTAAAAATTTCCCCCTTGTAACTTCATCATGTAGCTTGGGCCTTCATATTGATGTTCCAACTTTTTTCTGGGTACAAGTCTTAGAAGCCTTCGTTGGGGATCTTCTTTGACCTCTTCTCTGTGATGCACATCTCATTGGGCGAGACATTGCTCGCTCTCATTGGGATATGAATCGCTCACTAAGTGCGACTCATAGAAAAACCATAACACTCAATCTGTTATGCCCCGCTAAGAGATCACAGTAGCTCGCTAAGCGAAGCTTGTCCCCGCTGAGCTAGGTTGCTCAGAACCTGGAAAACACGATTTTCCATCATTAGAGCCCCATCAAAGCTCCTATTTCGACCCCAATTGATCCCAAATGCATGAAATTCAATCACACATGTTAATACAATATTAAAACACTCAATTAGACACACATTAACATATATTATATCGATTTTATTCAAAATCATCATCACCTTCAACAATTGCAATCCAACTCATAAGAACACCAAATTTCAGATTTTAATAATATACTTTCACATGAAATTAACATGAAATTAGTATACGAATTTCACACGACAACATCAATCATAATAGAATATACATGTATTCATAGTCAATCATTTACACATAATCAACAATGACAAAATATGATAAAACCTAAAAGAGGATTAATGATTCCTCACTAACCTCTAATAAATAATGTAATCTTTACACACTCATCCTAAAAAGCTCTAATAACCCCTTTTTTATCTCTAAAAACTTAGTCTAATCTTTTATTAATTACACTTTGGCCCAACTCCTCTTACAATTCTCACCACTTTCGTTATTTCTCTTTAGTTCCTATTTTCCACGAGAAACCTCTATTTTTATTTATTTTAATTAATTAAAAATAATAATTAACTCTAATTATTTCTAATTATTTTAATCATTCTATCAATCCGCCAATATTCTCACTACATCCACCATACCCCACATACAGATACAACTCATAATATATTTAATTAAAAGTGCATCATATACTAAATAATTAAATAAAAAATGAATAATATGATTAAATAGATTAATCAAATTTTGGGGTGTTACAATAAGCATCATCGAACAAGAAATATAGAAAAACAAAGTTGATCAAGTTTTAATGTTGAAAGCAATACAATACAAATCAATTTCAAATTTCAATATCAAAAGGAACTAAAGATGTGAAAGTGCGTTTGATCTTTCGGTTAAGTGTTTTAATCTTCTAACTAGTTATATGTAAAATAAGTAAGATTAAGTCTTGAAGTACTAAGGTGATGCACACACGTGTAAAACCTCTTTATTTCTTCATCTATTTTTCATTTCTTCTAAAAATCAATTGTTGCAAGTGCTTCATCAAGTAAGAAACAATTTTGACAAATTAGGAAAGCTAAACTAGTTGTCTAATCGATTACAACTTTCTTTTAATTGATAAGGTGCAAGTTTTCCTCATAATCGATTAGAATGTCAATTAATCAAATAAGGAGAAAACCTGAATTAAGGTTTCCTTTCCTAATTTTATCTAGCTGATTAGCTTGTCGTTTATAATCGTTTAGAGAGAGGTCAAACCCATGGATTATTTCCTTTTAGAGTTAAATTGTTTCATATATAAAGAATGTGCTCACTCCTAAAGCACATATTTTTTGAATTATCTACTTTCTTGTCTCACTCATCCTCATTCTAAAAATAGTTTATTCACTACACATTGTCTTAATGTTGAGAAAATGAAAAACTTATCTTGAGAGTTGTGTACTTCAGTTATCGTGCTTAATTTTTTAATTCAAGAGCTTAGTTCTCTTGTGCATTTTTAATTGACTTACAGATTGTAAGGTAAATCTATAAATCGTTTGGTGTAAGGAAGATTCTTTGGGTTGAACTTGTATAAAAGTTCAAGTGTTAATAATGGAAATTTCAAGAGGAAATTCTAGCAGACTACAATAGGTCTCGTAGTTTAAGACCGAACAAGTATAATCTATAGTGTGATATCTCTATCTCTTTTATTTTCCTCATTTATTCTTCTACTGCCTAATTCTCTACTTCTACCCTTTTCTTAAAATCAATAAAGTTAATATCAGTCTTTTGCAAAAAAATAATTAAAAATCCAAATATAAATGTTCACCCCTCCCCCCATCTTGTGTATTGATCACTTGTTCAATAAGTAGAATTTGAGCATAACTAATCTTATAATACTAGTTGTCCCAAGATGTAGGAATAATTTCAAACAATTCAATAAACAGACCCTTATGCTTTAATTGAGAGGCGTATGCTTATTGAAAAGAGAAGTTAAAAATCTTTATAAAGGAGATGGATTATGATAACTAGACTTATATAAAACAAACGATCATTTTGTTCCTACACATCTTGTTGATGGTGTTATGGGAAAAACTAGAGAAATTTGTACCAAAGAGGATAAGGAAAAGAAGTAGAACAATTTGAAATAAAAAACTATTAACACTATCGCTCTTGGTATTGAGAAGTTTTTTTTTTATTTCTTATTATGAATTTCCTAAAGAAATGTGGAACACCCTTCGAATTTCCCATGAAAGTACAACCAAGGTAAATAGGGCTAGAATGAACACATAAACCCAGGAATACTAATTATTTAAAATGAAACATGAAGAAAATTTTCAAGATATTGAAAAATATTTTATTCATATTATGAACCATATGAGAACTTTGGACATAAATTTTGTAATTGACAATTTGATTAACGAAGTCCTTAGGTGCTTAAGTCGCAATTCGAAACCTAAAGTCATTGCGATTTATGATTTGACTATCTTGTTTGAAAAATTGAAAAAAAACAACAACAAAATGAAACAAAAAAGACTAACTAAGGACGAAGGAGACAAAAAAAGAAGAAGAAGAAAATCTCGTTCTCAAGGTTGACAAAAACAAAAATTCATAAATTATGAATACATGACCTTGTTGGTCCAAAAATTTAAGAAGTTCATAAAACATCATAAGCAACAAGACTTTTAACACAAAGATGAAGGAATATCTTTGTTCACCCCAACTTTCTACCAATGTGAAAAGAAAGGTCGTAAAAGTCTGAATTGCCTCAAAACCATAAAAGTGCTGAAAAATTCAAAAGACCTCAAAAAGAAACAAAGAAGGAATACATAGTTTGGGATGACAATGATATGGACTCTTCAGATGAATCATAAGAATAGGAAGGAATAAACATTTTCCTTATGGAGAAACATGAAGATAATTAGGTAATTAAAGAGAAACTTGAAATAAAGCTACTATAAGTAAAGAGCCTAAAAACAAGACAAAGAGTTTTAGTAATATTTTTCATGCTAATGGGATCTCTAAATCTAATATGCTTAATTGTAACTACTTAAATAAAAATAACCAAATTGCTTTATTATGTTTTATTAAAAAAAATTCATGAAAGTAAAAAATAATTATTCTCCTTCTTACTTTTATAAAGAATATCATGAAAATAAAATGCGAAATAGGCTCACTTCATCTTAGTTATGTGATCATTATTCTAGTTAGAAACCTAGAGATGATATGTATTACACCAATATTAGAGGACCCAAAATAATATGGGTATCTAAAGTTAATACTTCATTTAAGATACAAGTTTAGTTTACAATATCAAATGCTAAATGGTATCTTGAAAGTGGTTGTTCAATCATATGATTAGAGATAAATATTTTCTCTCCTAAAAAGGAAGGATTTGTTTCCTATGGTGATAATAACAAAGTAAGGATTGTTGGTTCTAGTTTTATTAGTAAGTTTCCCATACCAACGGTCGAGGATGTCCTTTTAGTTGATGGTCTAAAACATGATTTTCTAAGTATTAGTCTGTTATGTGATAAATGTAACAATGTGACGTTTGATTCATTTAGAAGTAGAGTTGTAAAATTTGAAAATAATCATACTCTTTTTACTAGTTTAAGATGTGGGAATACTTACAGCCTAGATTTTAAAAAAATCTCTTAAAATGATGTATTTATTTTAAGTCATGAGGACAAATTGTGGCTATGACATAGGAGAATAACCCATATCCACACGGACTATAAGAACAATTTGGTCCACAAGGAATTAGTATTGGATTTATCAAACTTGCCTTTGGAAAGAATCGTTTATATGATGCATGCCAAAAGGGTAAACAAGTAACGTCCTCCTTTAAATCAAAAACATCATTTCTACAAATAGGTCTTTAAAACTCTTGCATATGGATCTTTTTGACCCATTCAGAACCATGAGTTTTGACGAAGATTATTATGCCCTTGTAATCATGGATGACTATACTCCCCATACCCAAAGAAAATTCTCATCTCATGAAAATACGTATATTTTGTCTTTTTAAAATTTTTTAAAGTTATTTAAAACAAAAAAAGGTTAGTATTACGTTTATTCTAAGTGACCACGAAATAAATTTCAAAATATGGAATTCGAGAACTTTTATGCTAAGACTGGGATATGGCACACATTTTCTGTTGCACGAACTCCCCTAACAAAATGGGATAATGGAATGGAAGAATATATAGGAAAATATTTCCATGATTTTTATTGATTATCACCCTGTAATATATACATGAATTCCAATTACATAATAGGAAAACTATTTATGCCTAATTATGCCTAATCAATGTAAATATTCTTTGACTATTATCTCATAAGTGTACAATATTTGTTCCAAATATAGAGTGTATGTTGTCAATATTCTGTCATGTTCTGTCACACCCCCGCAGTTGAAGCGGGAGGTTGGCGTACGCTTAAACTGTCTCGGAAATCTTGAAAGAGTATTAAGGGAAGTCCCTTGGTGAATATATGCGCAATTTGATAGTGCGAGGGAACATGCAAGACGCGTATCTATCCACGAGCTACTTTTTCACGTACAAAGTGAATATCCATCTCAATGTGTTTTGTACGTTGATGTTGAACAGGATTACCAGAAAGATATATGGCACTAATGTTGTCACAGTACACCATAATAGCTTTGTGTATCGGACAATGTAGTTTGAGAAGTAGGTTATGTAACCAACATGACTCATAGACGACATTGGCAGCTCCACGATATTCAGCTTCAGCACTGGATCGAGACAATGTGGGTTGACATTTGGACGACCATGATAGTAAGTTGTCTCCAAGAAAAACACAATATCCTGAGGTAGAGCATCTAGTGTCGGGACATCCTCCCCAATTAGCATCTATGTAAGAGACCAACGATGTAGTGGATGATGGATAGAGATGTAAACCATAGTGACTGGTTCCCAGAATGTAACGCAAAATGCATCGAAGAGAGTGCATGTGATCGTCCATGGGGTCATGCATAAAAAGACATATCTGTTGTACCGCATATGTGATGTCGGGTCTCGTGAAAGTGAGGTATTGGAGAGCACCGGAAAGGCTACGGTATAATGATGGGTCTTCATAGGGAGTGCTAGTCTTGGCGCTAAGCTTCAGTTTAGTGTCAATCGGAGTGGGACATGATTTGCATGATGACATACCTGCTCGCTCAAGAATTTCATCTGCATACTTTTTTTGAGATAAGAACAGACCACCATCATGTCGAGTAACTGCAATACCCAAAAAATAATTTAGTGGTCCCAAGTCTTTCATAGCAAATTCAGAGCTGAGTCGTGATATTATAGACTGGCGAAGATTATCAGAAGACGTAGTGAGAATGATGTCGTCCACATAAAGAAGAAGATAGGCCATGTGTGTATCTTTCCGGTAGATGAAAAGAGAGTTGTCTGACTTGCTTTGAGAGAATCTGATAGAATATACATAATCTGCAAATCGTTTGTACCACGCTCTTGGAGCTTGCTTGAGCCCATACAAAGATTTTCGCAGACGGCAGACATGATGAGGAAGATTTGGATCCTTAAAGCCCAAAGGTTGATGCATATACACTGTTTCTTTGAGTTCACCATGTAGAAACGCATTCTTGACGTCTAAATGATGAATTTGCCATGCTTTAGATAAGGAAATACTGAGTACTGTTCGGATGGTGGCTGGTTTGACAACCGAACTAAAAGTCTCTCCACAATCTATGCCAACCTGTTAACCTGCACCGTTACCTACAAGTCGGGCTTTATGCCTCTCAAAAGAACCATCAGATTTTACTTTATGCCTAAAAATCCACATAGAACGAATAACATTTGCATCAGGTGGACGGGGTAATCCCACGTCTTATTTTGAATTAGAGCATTGTATTCATCATCCATAGCCATTTTCCAATTCGGGTCTTTTACTGCTAACACAGGGTTACGAGGGAGAGGAGATTTTGTGATTTTGGTGTGGAGATTGATGTATTTTTGGTTGGGTTTAAAAATGCCATGTTGGCTCCTCGTAACTGGTTTGTTGTCAGAGCTAACGGTAGATTGGTAAATAGCAGGAAGTGGTATATTTGGTGGAGTAGATATGGAAGGCAAAGTTTAGGCTGGTTGAGGGGGAGTTGGGGCCGGTCCTAGTTGAGCAGGTGGTGGAGAGTTTTGTTGAGTGATGTTTGGTGTTGTTGGACCTGGTCTAGGTTGTGTAATAAAGTGGTTTATGTAAGGTGACACTTCATCATCAAGAAATTGATAATTTGTTGGATTGAGAATGTGCATCTTTGAAAAAGGAAATTCTGATTCATCAAATATGACATGGCGACAAACAATGATTTTATTTAGGGATAAGTCATAGCATTTGTACCCACGATGATTTGAAGGATATCCTAAGAAGACACATGGGGTGGAACGAGATTGGAGTTTATTTATAGTGGTTGATGGAAAAAGAGGGTAACATAAACAACCGAAAACTTGTAGATGAGTGTAGGATGGATCTTTTTGAAAAAGAATTTTGAGAGGTGATTGATATTTCAACTTTTTATTTGGTAAAATATTCAGTAGATATGTTGCCATTTGTAGGGCATGGTGCCAAAAATTTGGTGGTAAAGAAGCATGAATTAGTAAAGTCCGAATTATATTATTAATAGAACAAATTTTTCTTTCAGCTTTGCCATTTTGAGAAGATGTATGAGGACACGAGAAGCGAAATGAAATTCCATTTGCTTCACAGAGTTTTTGAAAGGGACCATTGACATATTCTCTACCATTATCACATTGAATATTTTTAACTTCCCGATGAAATTGAGTTTTAATATATGCTCTTAAATTTTCAAAAGTTGGAAAGACTTGCGATTTATGTGAAATTGGGAAAGTCCACAAGAAATTCGAATAATCATCCAAATAGAGCACATAATATTTATGACCGGAAGTACTCAATATGGGAGATGTCCATACATCACTATGTAACATATCAAATGGCATAAAAGTAGAGTTATGTGAATCAAAAAATGGCATTTTAACATGTTTACCAAGAGGACAAGAATGACAAAAAGTTGAATTTATGTTTGAATTAGGAATACAATCAATCATTTTATTTTTCCTAAGAGAATCTAAAATAGATGCTCCCGGGTGACCCAAACGGTTGTGCCAAATAGAAGTGGATAAAGCTGCAAACTTGGAAGGAAAAACAGTCTTATTTTTGGTGATGTTGGTGATAGGATATAGCTGGCCTTGACTCTCACATCTCATTAGAACCATCCCCGTCTGAAAATCCTTCACAGAAAAGCCAAACGGATCAAATTCAACAGAAACATGGTTATCGGTAGTGAATTTACGAACGGAAATTAAATTTTTAATTAATTTCGGTGCATGAAGGACATTTGATAAGGCTAGTGGAGGATGAGGGGGAGGTAAGTTAGCATTTCCAAAACCATGAATCGGAACAGAATGGCCATTTCCTACGATAATACTATTATTTTTGCTCAAATTAAAATAAGATGAGAGATTACCATGCGTAGCTATCATGTGCGATGTTGCTCCAGTGTCCATATACCAGGATGGGTCAGACTGAGTAAGATGTAGAGTGTGAAGAGCCGCTTCAATATCTGTCGGGCTTGGTCCAGTGGCAGTAAAGGCAGCAGGTTGGGGTTTTGGTCCAAGAATACCAGATTGTTGTTGTTTTGGGCCAACATTGGGTTTAGCCCAATAAGATGGGTAAGGGCATGGAGGAGGAGCCCAAGGGTATTGTTGTTGCCAAGGAAATTGTTGCTGCCACCATTGAGGATACTGACCACGTCCACCACCTGAGCCACCGCCGCCGTTGTTACCGCGACCATCTCTACCGAAGTTCTTCCCCTTGTTACCACGGTTACCATTTCTACCCCCGATTGTTGTTGTTTCCGCGATTGTTGTTGTTGTTGTTGTTGTTGTTGAGAGGGTATGGCACTGGATTGGCAGGAGGGGCAGAGGGAGATGCGTTCGCATCTTCTGATTTCATGAGTAAGGCCGTCGGAGATGAGTGGTTGCCGGATTCGCGTGCAACGCGTTGAATCATGGTGGATTCTTCTAATTCCAACTAGGATTTTGCCGTTTCAAACGCCGGCAAGGGATCGTGTTGCTGAATGTATGTAACGAACCCAGCATACGAATTTGTCCGTCCAGAAATCATCTTCAACACAAGACGAGTGTTGTTGACGGGAGAATCAACATTTGCAAGTTGATATGCGAGGAGTTTTAGGTGATTGCAATATGCTTTTGTTGACGGGAAATCTTCCAAGTCCGTGTTGGCGAATTGATGTTCGAGGTGGACTGCTCTCGAATGCTTGTTATCTTTAAACATGGCAGCAATTCTGTTCCAACAACTTTCAGCAGTATCATTGATAACTAGAATGGAACTGAGAATATCCTGGGTTACGGTGGCATACATCCACTGCAAAACGACCGTGTCGAGACGTTTCCAGAGACTGGGGTTGTTTTTCTTTGTTGCTTCTACTGTTTGTTTTTCTTTTTCATCGGTGGGAGGGATGATATGATCAAGCACGTTATGAACACAAGGTTGAACTTGAAACATCGTAGACCATGAGAGATAGAGGCTTGAATCGTTGTCTAACGCGATTGGAAAGATGGATTTCACGTTGGTGAATCCAAAAGCAGTGTGGAATTTGGGTTTTTGTGTTGTTGTTTCAGGTGTTGCGGCTGCCATGGCTGCAGGTAAGGGATAGTTTGAGTGGTGCGGAAGAATTTGAGTGGTGGCTAGGAAAGAAGGTTGATCGAAAAACTAATTGCTGATACCATATAGGAAAATATTTCCATGATTTTTATTGATTATCACCCTGTAATATATACATGAATTCCAATTACATAATAGGAAAACTATTTATGCCTAATTATGCCTAATCAATGTAAATATTCTTTGACTAATATCTCATAAGTGTACAATATTTGTTCCAAATATAGAGTGTATGCTGTCAACATTCTGTCATGTTCTGTCAGAATATATCTTTTGAAGAGATAGTGAGGATGGTGCTCAACAAGACTAACCTTCCTAAGTATTTATATACGGCCAACCATGGTATGAGGTATCTCCTAAGCACATCACTTATGGGTTTATAATACTACAAAGGGATTGATTGTGCTTTAGTTGGATATTGTGATTCCAATTTTGCTGGTTGTAAATTGGACAAGAAAAGTACCAATAATACATGTCACTTTCTTGGGAACTCGTTTGTCTCATGGTATATCAAAAAACAAGCAAGTGTTGCATTATCCATAGGTGAAGAAAAATATGTCACTGTCGGTAGTTGTTGTGTGCAAGTTAACTAGATAAAACACAACATAAGTGATTGTGGAGTTAATTTCGAAACCGTCCTAATAAAATATGACACCACTAACACCATAAACCTCACTAAGAATTCGATATTTCACTCTTATATAAAACACATTGAGATTAGACATCATTTAATTAGGGGGATTAGATATTTCACTCTTATTCTCTTTATCTTTCTTCCCTTTAAAAATGTGTTATATGTGTTTTACTAATGTGTTCTTCTTCTTCTTCTTCTTCTTCTTATTATTATTATTATTATTATTATTATTATTATTATTATTATTATTATTATTATTATTATTATTATTATTATTATTATTATTATTCTTCTTCTTCTTCTTCTTCTTCTTCTTCTTCTTCTTTTATCTCTTGCTTTTTGATAATGACAAAAAAGGGGGATTAGAGTATACTTTGAAGGGGATTAAAGTATACTCTCTTTGTCTTTGAGGAGGAGTTAACTACTCCATTTTGTTCATCTATTATTTTCTAGTTTACCCCTATTAATTAGGGGAATTCGATATTTCACTCTTATTCTCTTTATCTTTCTTCCGTTTAAAAATGTGTTATATGTGTTTTACTAATGTCTTCTTCTTCTTCTTATTATTATTATTATTATTATTATTATTATTATTATTATTATTATTATTATTATTATTATTTCAAAAAGCTGAGGAGGAGCTGGATCAAATTTTCAAAAAGAATAAGCGTGTTGAACCCCATCCGGAAAAAGCTGAGGAGGAGCTGGATCAAATTTTCAAAAAGAAAGAGGAGGATCATTCAATTTATAACAATGATATTCCTTTCGAATGGAAATCTTCTAAGGATCATCCCATCGATAATATTCTAGGATATATCTCAAAGGGAGTTATCACACGGTCAAAGATAAGTAGTTTTTGTTATCATTTCGCTTTCGTCTCTCAAACTGAGCCTAAAAACTCCAAAGAAGCATTACTCGATGAACATTGGTTTTTAGCGATGCAAGAGGAACTTAATCAATTCAAAAGAAATGAGGTATGTGATCTTATTCCCCCTCCGCGAGATCATCGAGTAATCGACACTAAATGGGTGTTTAGGAACAAGTTAGACGAAAATGGAGTTATAACTCGCAACAAGGCGTACCTTGTTGCTCAAGGGTATAACCAAGAGGAAGGCATTGACTATGAGGAAACTTATGCTCCAGTTGCCCAACTCGAGGCTATACGCCTTTTGCTTGCCTACGCTTGTTCTCAAAATTTCAAACTATTTCAAATGGATGTTAAGAGCGCTTTCCTAAACGGTCACATTAATGAAGAAGTCTATGTATCTCAACCTCCAAGTTTTGAAAACTATGAGCATCCTAACTATGTTTATAAGCTTAAACGTGCTTTGTACGGTCTCAAACAAGCCCCTAGGGCATGGTATGAGCGTCTTAGAAAATTTCTACTAGAACAAGGATTCTCAAGAGGGAAGGTTGATACAACCTTTTTTATTAAGCGTCAAGGAAAACACTCTATTTTAGTTTAAGTCTATGTAAATGATATGATTTTTGGATCTACTAACATAAATTTGGTCAAGGAATTCTCTAAGTTGATGCAGGGAGAATTTGAAATAAGCATGATGGGGGAGCTAAGTTACTTCCTCGGACTTCAAATCAAGCAACTTGAAGAAGGAACTTTTGTGAGCCAAACAAAGTATTGTAATGAGCTACTCAAGCGCTTCGATATGGAAAACTCCAAGGTAATCGACACTCCAATGCCTACTGCTGTAAATATGGATCGGGATGAAAATGGTAAGGCCGTAGATATAAAAAGGTATAGAGGTATGATCAGATATCTCCTCTATCTTACCGCATCTCGACCAGACATTATGTTTAGTGTATGTATGTGTGCTAGGTATCAATCATGTCCCAAAGAATCACATTTAAAATACGTCAAGCACATACTTAGATGCCTATGTGGTACTTCAAAGTATGGACTCTGGTTTTCTAAGGGAAGTGATTGCTCTTTGGTTGGCTACTCCGATTGCTCTTTGTCATCTTTATTCAAATTCCTTAGTGAGTTGGCACAACAAAAAGCAAGTTTCAGTTGCTTTGTTAACAACCGAGGCGAAATACGTTGTTGCGGGTAATTGTTGCGCTCAAATTCTTTGGCTCAAACAACAATTACTTGATTTTAATGTTCAACTTGAACGTATTCCCATTTTTTGTGACAACACAAGAGCCATCAATTTTTCCAAAAATCTTATACTACGTTCGCGCACTAAACATATTGAAATTCGGCATCACTTCCTTAGGGATCATGTTGAGAAAGGTGATGTTGTCTTTGAGCATGTTGATAGAAAAAATCAACTTGCCGATATTTTACAAAACCACTTGCGACAAAGCCTTTCTTCCACATCCGTAGGAAACTTGGTGTTCTTGATATCTCGGATCGCGTTTAAATACATATGTTATGCTGTCTATTCCTTGATTTATAAGTGTGGCTATGTGAGGGCACTCGTCGTCTACACCATTAGAGGTAATATCGTTCCTATCCATTTGACCTATATTGATCAACTATGTATGTACATACTTGATCTATGTAACTCTTGATGTTCATTTGATGGCTTGATCTAAGTTTGATCAACTTCTATGTTTGAATTATACTTGAACTTGCTTAGGTATCATATTTAACATGCATGTTACTGTATTTTAGTCTTTTGTCTTAAAGTTTATGCTAAACAAATGTGACAATGTTATTTACTTATTTCCTTTTACTCCGTGTATTATTTATGCCTATAATTCATCCATTGACTTCATGTTATGTGCATAGTTGTTGATGTCTATATGTTGCAAAGTCGTTGACTAAGTGCTTATGAATATATTTATATCATGTTGGTCGTTTCATTATTTCTTTTTGATGTTGTCAAAAGGGGAGACGCAAAGGAAACACAATAGCCGATTTAGCAAATTTATAATAGCAGAATGTTTGAAGCATACATAAAATCAGGGGGAGGGTGTCTATCAAAGTATGCGATTGCGCCACAGTTTGCCATCATAAAAAGTGGGAGTATGTGAGAGCAAATATGCCTAGTCCTTATTTTAATGTTGTCAAACCTTTCTAGTCGCCCATAACATGTACTTTGGACAATGTCATCATATCATAGAATTCATTCATCCTCTAACATGTTCAAAATATAAGTTTAACGTGTTCAGGCATATAAGAGCATTACATAGATGTGAATCATGCACTTGATCATCATTAATACCCCAGGTTCATAAGAGATTGGTTAAATTGGTCAAAATACATCTCAAAACTCATTTTTGAGAGTTTAAGAATTATGAGTTGACTCATGACTCGGATCATAACACTCGGGTCTGAACAGGTCGAGTCACAAGACGACTCAATCCTGGGAAAACTGAATGAGTCGACTCATCCACATGTTGCATCAACTCAATGCCTATTTTCATTTGAACCATGTAGCCATGTGTCTGAACAGGTCGAGTCATAGGTCGATTCCAACCCTGGAAAAACTCTGTTTGAGTCGACTCATCCCCTGTTTGAGTCGACTTGTTGCATATTTTACTTAAATAATTTTGCCTCGGGTCCATACAGGTCGAGTGACCTGTATGAACAGGTCGAGTGGCCGCTGCTTGGACTCAATTTTCTGCTGTGTAATTTTGAAAAATAGTTCTGTATGTCTGTTATTTGGTCCATGCATCATATAAATATTCTAGAGTCCCTTCTTCAATAAAAAACAAGAAAAGTGAAAGATATACACCAAAGTGCTAATCATCTTCATTCTTCATTGCATTTCTCAATAATCACACATAACAATCTTTGTTGAGCATTGTGTGTTGCTGTTGTGATAACGTCCAAAAAAGATTGTGTAATCTTAGTTTGGGTTACGGCTTTGTGTGGGGTTTTCTTGAATAAAACCATTGGGGTTTTGTCCTCCAAGAATTGGGGGTTTTTGCACTAACCTTTGCTTCACAAATTCAGCCGAGTGAAAAGTTTGAAGAACGGTGGGTTCAGTTAAACAAGTAATGGTAACCGGAGGATTGTGAAGAAAGCTTAGGGTTCAAGTGACTTGCATTCGAAATCAGTCGAGCTGAAGTTTTGGAGAACATGGAATTCTTGCAATAAGGTAGCTGTAAGCAGAGGTTTGCTCGAAGCGCTTGAAGGACTTGGTTCAACTCGAATCAAGGGGAGAGAGAAAAATAGGATCTACAATAACACTAGGGGTTGATTGGTGGTGATCATTTGTTCTCTTGTATTGACTTTGAAACGTGTTAATAAAAACATCTCAATTCTATATTTAGAATTGAGGGCAGACATACCCTAAGCAAGGACGATAGGGGAATTGCTTCAACAAATCCGATCTTGTTCTCTCTATCTCTCAACTCTTTAAATTTTGCATTAATTACGTTTTATGTTAAATTAATAGTAAAATCAATATCGCTTGATTGTTGTGCATAGTAACTATTCGATAAATTGGTGCAATCACTTTGATTGCAACTGAGTAAAATTCTGCACATTGAATTTGAGTGAATTTGAAACTTGGTGTGGAGTGCTCACCAAGTGTTCGATAAAATTAATCTCACACAAATCTAGTAATATTTTTGAAATTCTGGTATCAGATATGAGATGTCGAAGGTAATGTCACGACAGTTATATCTGAGTAAAACAAATAGGATAAAGACAAAGAATAGTAATGCAAGAGACACAAGCAATTGTTAACCCAATTCAGTGCAACTCACCTACGTCTGGGGGCTACCAAGCGAGGAAGGAAATCCACTAAATAGAATCAATTCAAAGACTCTCAGTACACTTCAACAAGTTACATTCTGTCTCACCTAATCTCTACCTGTGTGATTTCTACCTATGCACTCTTAGATTTGAGAACCCACTCACTCCCCCTCAATCACACATGTGATTTTAAATAACAATTACTTATGAAAAGAATACACTCTTCAATAACACACACTTGATCTTACTTAGCAGTTTCAATCAAGTAGACACACACTTGATCTTGCTTAACAGCTTCAATCAAGTAGACACACACTTGATCTTTCTTAACAACTTCGATCAAGTAGACACACACTCTTGCTTAAAAGCTTAGAGTGACAAATTACAACTCACAAATCAGACCAATTCAATCATCTATGGATGAATTGAATGGCTTACAAGTCTCACGACTAAATAAGACACAAAACCTTCTTCTCTCTCAGTATTTCACTATGTATTGGTTGTGTATCAAATCAGGTTTTCCATGTCCTATTTATAGAAGCATTCAGCTGGGCTTGGACATCTTGAAAACCCTAAAACTATTTTCCAATTAAATCTTCTCATGACAGTTGGTTAAATCTCCTTGGAAAATAAGTAAATCAGGTTGTAATTAATGATTGAATGCGCCTGCAAATCAGATCTTCAATCATACATAGATTGCCATTAAATGCGCAATCACAAAACCCATAACATTCACCCTGAATGTTCTGTGTAGAGGATGTCATTACATTGGGTCTGACATCCTGGAACAATCCTGCATAATTCCATTTATAATTTCCAGCAGGTACATAATATCAGATGTCATGACGTCGTGTATGACATCCTAAAACGATCCTGCATAATTATGTTTTTAAACTCCAGCAGGTACATAGATATCTTATGTTAAGACATCACATGCAACGTCTTGTGAACACTCTTTTGTTTTACCAAAATTGCTGCCAACACTTAGAACCAACAAACTCCCCCTTTGGCAATTTTCGGCTAAAACATATATCTGTCCATTTTGTTCACAAGAAAAACTGTCAGCAGTTAAAAACAGTTTAAGCAGCAGCAAAAGCAAACAAACAGAATTACTAGATAGCAACTAGTAAAACACACAAATGCACAAGGGTACTTTTTCTCCCCCTAAGTCTGTACAACACAGACATCTCCTTTGACAATAACAACACATGTAATAACAACACCTATAACAATCAGAATATCATTCTGACATCTGCTTCAACATCACCTGTGCACCACATCAGACATCTCCTCCAACATCTGTAAATAGAACATCATTATGTCTTACACCAAACACATCTCCTTCAATAATAGTGGTTCATCTGTTCATCTACACCAGCACATACATCTCCACACAGCTCCACATATTTAACTGCTCCACATAATCACTTCTCCCCCTTTTTAGTCAAAATAGACCAAAGGTGACCAATTTGACAAAATAAATGTCCATCAGCCTAGCAGAGAATGTCACAACAGAAGTCATAACATATAAAATGTTAAAACATAATTGTTAGGAGATATAAACCATAATTATACACAGCTGTGATAGCTGAGATAATTAGAAATCCATGGAACTCATTAAGAGCCCAAATATTACATCAAGGCATCAGTAAGGACTGCCACAAATTATAAACATTTCAACAAAACAATACAACATTCAAGCTTCCAAAACAACCAAATCATCATCCAGAACAACACACAGAACAACCAAACCAACCCAATCTTCATTACAGGGGGAACCATTACTACTCAGTCTGAGGAAGTAACATTTTCTTCTTACAACCACCATGCAGAACTCCTTGCTATTTTTGTCAGAAATATCCTCTGGGATATTAACCACAAACTCCTTTGATTGCTATAGATTCTCATGAATACAAATCCCCAATTTCCCTCTTAAACATTCAAATTGATTGGCATCCAAAGCTTTTGTGAATATGTCAGTTAATTGCTTTTCAGTAGTAACATGCTCCAGTGCTATGGTCTTCTCTTCCACAAGTTCTCTAATGAAGTGATGACGAATATCAATGTGCTTTGTCCTGCTGTGCTGAATAGGATTTTTGAAAATATTAATAGCACTCAGGTTGTCACAGTACAATGTCATGACTTCTTGTGTGACATTGTATTCAGTCAACATTTATTTCATCCAAACCAGTTGAGAACAACTACTCCCAGCTGCTATGTATTCAGCTTCAGCAGTGGATAGAGATACACAATTCTGTTTCTTGCTAAACCATGATATCAGATTGTTCCCCAAGAAGAAACATCCTCCTAATGTGCTTTTCATATCATCAACACTTCCAGCCCAGTCAGCATCACAGTAACCAGTCAGCATAGATCCAGATCCATGAGTATATAACATCCCATAGTCATTGGTGCCATTGACATATTTCAGTATTCTCTTCACTTGGTTTATGTGACTGACTTTTGGTTTAGCTTGATATCTAGCACAAACACCTACATCAAATGCAATGTCAGGTCTGTTTGCTGTGAGATATAGCAGACTACCCTATCATGCTTCTATATAGACTTTGATCTACACTGACACCATTTTCATCTTTGGAGATTTTCACATGTGTAGGAGCAGGTGTCCTTTTATGACTTGCATTCTCCATGCCAAACTTCTTAACAATGTTTTTGGCATACATGCTTTGAGATAGAAAGATAGAGTCTTCCATCTGCTTGACTTGTAGCCCAAGAAAGTAGGTCAGTTCTCCAACAAGGCTCATGTCAAACTCAGACTGCATTTGTCTAACAAAATGTTCAACCATCTGATCCGACATCCCATCAAACACAATGTCATCTACATATATTTGTGCCACCATGAGCTTCCCTCCTTCATTGTTCACAAATAGAGTTTTGTCAATACCTCCTTTCCTGTATCCATTGTTAGTGAGAAACACTGTGAGTCTCTCATACCAAGACCTGGGAGCTTGCTTCAACCCATATAGGGCTTTCTTCAATCTGTAGACATGTTTTGGAAGATTTGGATCGGTGAATCCTTTAGGCTATTCAACATATACTTCCTCATTTAAGTAGCCATTCAAGAAGGCATTTTTTACATCCATTTGGAACAGTTTGAATTTCAGAATACATCCCACTCCAAGCAATAATCTAATGGACTCAAGGCGAGCTACAGGAACAAATGTTTCATCAAAGTCCACTCCTTCAACTTGAGTATATCCTTGTGCTACTAATCTTGCTTTGTTTTTAGTAACAACCCCTTGTTCATCAGATTTATTCTTATATACCTACTTTGTACCTATGACATTTACTCCTCCAGGTCTATGAACCAGTTCCCATACTTCATTCCTCTTGAATTGACCTAACTCTTCCTACATGGCATTGATCTAGAACTCATCAGTCAAGGCTTCCTTGACATTCCTAGGTTCAATCTTTGACACAAAGCAGCCATGTGAGACCACTTCCCTTGCTCTAGTAGTGACCCCTTTATTTGGATCTCCTATAATGAGATCTTTGGGACGATCCTTCTGAACTCTGATGGAGGGTCCCTTGTTGATTTTTTCATCTTCAGGTTCAGCTTGAGAAGGTTCACTTTCCTCATTTTTGTCTGAGAAGTCTGCTGGGGAATCATTCAGAGATGTCTCGACATCGTTTGTGACATCAGTATGTTGGTCATCAACTACAACATTAATGGATTCCATCAATACATTAGTTCTGGAATTAAAGACTCTGTAAGCTCTGCTGTTTGTTGAGTAGCCCAGAAATATTCCCTCATCACTTTTGGGATCCATATTCCTTCTTTGTTCACGATCAGTCAAGATATATCATTTACTACCAAATACATGGAAGTATTTGACTATAGGTCTTCTTCCTTTCTAGACTCCATATAGGGTTGTAGGAGTCCCTTTCTTCAATGTCACTCTGTTGTGAACATAGCAGGCTGTGTTCATGGCTTCAGCCCAAAAATGGTAGGGCAGTTTCTTAGCATGAATCATAGCTCTGGCTAATTCTTGAAGAGTTCTATTTTTTCTTTCCACCACACCATTTTGCTAGGGAGTAATGGGAGATGAGAACTCATGATGAATTCCTTCTGAAGAACAAAATTCAGCAAATTTGATGTTCTCAAATTCCTTCCCATGATCACTTCTAATTTTGATAACAGGACTTTCCTTTTCTCTTTGAAGTTTTAGACAAAGCTCCATGAAGACTTCAAAAACATCAGATTTTTCTCTTATAAAATTGATCCAGGTGTATCTGGAGAAGTCATCCACCACTACATATGCATACTTCTTCCCACCAAGGCTTTCCACTTGCATGGGTCCCATCAAATCCATATGGAGGAGTTCCAAAACTTTGGTAGTGGTGTCATGTCTGAGCTTCTGGTGTGACATCCTTATCTGTTTTCCAATCTGACATTCTCCACCGATTTTTCCTTCATCAATCTTCAAGTTGGGAATTCCTCTAACAGCTTCAACAGATATGATCCTCTTCATACCTTTAAGATGTAGATGGCCCAATCTTTGATGCCATATCTTCACTTCTTCCTCTTTGGCCAAGGTACACATTGAAGAGTAACCAGTTTCTTGAGAACTCTAGATGTAGCTGTTGTCTTTAGACCTAACTCCTTTCATGATCACTTCATTTTCCTTATTAGTAATCAAGCATTCAGTTCTAGTGAAGTTTACATTTAGACCTTGGTCACATAGTTGACTGATGCTTATTAGATTAGAAGTTAATCCCTTAACAAGTAGGACATTGTCAAGGTCAGGAACTCCAGGGCAATCAAGCTTACCAATTCCCTTGATTTCACCCTTTGCTCCATCACCAAAGGTTACATAACTTGTGGCATGGGGATGAAGGTCAGTTAGCAGGTTTTTGTTTCCAGTCATGTGTCTGGAGAAACCACTGTCAAAATACCAATCTTCTTTGGCTGAAACTCTGAAGGAAGTGTGAGCTATTAGGCTTGAAACATTAGTCTTATGAACCCATAGCTTCTTGTTGACATGCCTGTGATGTTTGGGTCTTGGTTGATAGTGAGTCCGATGAGGAACAGAGCTAGGATAACCATACAACTTATAGCAGAAGGGCTTCAGATGGCCAAATTTTCCACAGTAATGGCATCTCCATCTTTGGTGTTTCCCTTTCTGCTGTCTTCTCTTCTGATGTTGTGACATGTGATGTGACATTGCAGGTTTACTATCAATATGGCTGCACTTTGGTTTTGATTTTGATTTTCCATTTATGTAACTGCAATCAGCCTTAGATTCATTGAATCCAATGCCAGATTTGTCTCCTGTTGTTTGACCAGTCTGGAGAATCTTGTCTAAGATGTCAGATCCATTGTTAAGCATTCTTACATACTTGGTCATCTTATCTAGTTTGGAATTCAAGAGTACAACTTCAGTTTTCAACTTGGTGATGGTTTCCACATGTTCCCCCTTTCCATTCTCTTGCTGAGCTATCACTTTCTTCTGGCTTTCAACTTGTCTGCACACTTCTGCATTTTTGTGACACAACTCTCTGTAGGGAGTGGCCAGCTCTTCAAAGGTTACTTCATCATCACTTGACTCTTCATAAGAACCCCATCTTCCTCTCAATGCAGTCACAAGATTTGTAGCTTCCTCTGTTTCACTTTCATCAGACTAAGAGGCAGCAAGACACCTCTTCTGTTTCTTGAGGTAGGTCCCACATTCAGTTCTAATGTGACCATACCCATCACATTCATTTCACTGAGCTCCTTTTCCTTCTTTGGGCTTTTCTTCTGACCTTGTCCTTCTTCCAATATTGTTGGATTTACTGATGTCAGATGCGATGTTCTTGACATTTGCCTTAGATCTTTCATCCATCTTTTTCATAAGTCTGTTGAACTGTCTTCCCAGCATTGCTACCTCGTTTTCCAGATCTTCATAAATCTCTTGACCACCTTCCTCATCTTCCACTTCAGTGTTTGACATGAAGGCTATGCTTTTGGCTTTCTTTTCAGATCCATCACATATTCCCATTTCAATGTTTTGACGGATCCAATTAGCTCATCAACTCTCATATTTGAGATGTCTTGAGATTCTTCTATGGCTATTACCTTCATAGAAAATCTCTTAGGGAGTGACCTGAGTAGTTTCCTTACTAGCTTCTCATCTGACATCTTCTCTCCCAGAGCTCCAGAGGCATTGGAAATTTCAAGGATGTTCATGTGAAATTCATGAATATTTTCATCTTCTTTCATCCTTAAAATTTCAAACTTGGTAGTGAGTGTCGCATCTCGAAAAATACGATTCCTCGCGATGGTCGCGGAAAAAATTAATGTTCAAACAGAGTCGCCACCGAACTTTATTTATCCCAATGAAGGGATAGGAAAATATCGATAAAACCTTTGGGAAATAGAATAATGGTCATCGCAACCATATTCGGGTTCGGGAGTGGATTACGTAAGGGGAAAGTATTAGCACCCCTTACGTCTGTTGTATTCAACGGGAACCTTTTAGTTCAATAGTGTGTTTCGATTGTTAACTTATGTTTGTTTGTTATCTTTAGGTTATTAAAAATAGAAATGGATGAGAACCTCAGAAAGGGAAAGGGGAGGTTTTTTATTAGTGTGCTCGCGAAGATACAGCTATCTCCTGCCTACGTATCCTTATGGTATAATAAGGAAATCAGAGCATTCGTAGTTCGGGGAACTACGGTTGGTTGGTGTCTTTTAATGAACGACTGTTTAGATCGCGTTCTAAAGGCTAAACGTTGGCTTGTCTACTCTCGACGGAGGCTTAAGCACTAGTTTGTTGTGCACATTAGAAAGGATTAAATAGTGTTCTTTCTGAAAAGAGTTTTGCTCACACTAGGGTGACAATTTGATATGTTGGATGTTTTGATTGGTTGAGATGTTTTTGGTTGGATGACGATTACTCGGATAGTCGAGTAAGACAACTCGTATCCTGACAGTCAGGAAAGGGAGTAGAAGACTCTAGACCACTTTCTTTTTCATCCTTAATTATAGAAAGGATTTGATAATAATTTAAGTGTTTTGAACGGATGACGAATACTCGGATAATCGAGTAAGACAACTCGTATCCTAATAATCGGGAAAAGGAATAGAAGACTCTAGACCACTTTCTGTTTCATTTGAATATTTTATGAAAATAAGGTTGTATATGGTTGATGTATTTTACAATGAATGACAAGTACTCGAATGACTGAGTAAGACAACTCACATCCAAGCATTTGAGAAGAGGAATTGAAGACTCAAGACCATCTCCCTTTTCGTATAACTTTGATTGATTTATTAATTAGCGGAAAAATGACAATCGTTTGACTGATCGAGTAAGAGAACTCGCATTCAAACAATTGAGGAGAGAAGTTGAAAACTCAAAGTCATCTCCCTTTTCATTTAGCTTACTATGAAAATAATTTGATTTAATCGGGGTCTCGAAATTTGTAAAGGAACGACAATTATTTGACTAACCAAGTAAGAGAACTTGTATTCAAATAGTCACGGAGAAAAAATTGAAGACTCAAAGTTATCTCCCTTTTGGTTTCATATTATAAAAGGATTTGATTTATTTGTACTTAAATGAATTAGAAATGACGACCATTTGACTAACCGAGTAAGAAAACTCGTATTCAAATAATCGAGGGGAGGAGTTGAAAACTCAAAACCATCCCCCTTTTCATTTCTAAATGAAATAGTATTTAACCGTAATTAGGGGTTTTAATTTAATTTTAATAAAAATACTCGATATTGGATCGAGGTTTTAAATTGTTGTTTTGTGAATAAATTGGATTATTATTTTAGTGTATCAATCATCTACTCGATTAATTAATAACCGAATAGGTCTCATTGTAGCAAAGCCCAAGAGTAAGCTATGTGAGGTTGATGGTGATGCTTTAAAAGCAATCGACTTACAAAGGTGTTTGGCAATGGGCTTGAGGTTAAATCAAGAATTGTGTGATTTTTAAATTATTTAAATGATTCTAAGTCGACAATGAGGTTGAATGAGTTTTATTTTGAAAGTGATTGTGAATTTAGGATAGGGATGGAAAAAAAATCGGTCAATAAAATCAATTGAACCAAAATATTGTCATAATGCTTACGAAGTTATTACAACGTGTAAGAGGTACACTAATATATGGAGAGGTTAATAGAAATTGACTTAAAACTTGCTAACCCTTTTATCTAACAACCAAAATTTAATAAAATAAAATTTAATAAGAAGGATTTTGAGTTGAATGTATGTTTAGTAAAAAAAATGAAACAAATAAAGAACAGGTTATCAAGGAATCGGCGCCCTCTCTTTTTTTTTAATTTTCTTTGTTAACACCCATTAAATACAAGGCTGACACGTGTCAGACCTTATAGAGAAGAAAAAAATAAAAATAAAAAACTAATTAATAATAATAATAAAAAACTTTCACATCCTCTTTTCTTTTAATCAACCGTATCATAGGCTAACATCTAATTCCCCCCTTTTTTTAATTTGATAATGTTAAAGTAAAGCAACAATTAGTACTTAATATTTTTTCAACACAATCCAAATGCAAACTTGCAGAGATCACCACCGGGTAATGGAAGTATATAGTTCGGCACACACAAGAATCACCAGTGGTTTAAACAATATCAACAATTTTTAAATCTAGATCTTCTTATCACAATCAAATATAGCTAAATCATGTGAAAAAGAAACTTGGAGTTTAGGATTTCATAACAGTCCTGTTTATGGACTCGAATCTGCCGGAACCGGAAACGGTATAAACAAACGACCTATAATGCAATCTTTGCATCCATAACAGATGCAACAAATGACACCAACTTTAAAACCAACAAAATAATAACTCAGATTTAGACACCATATGCAACTTAAATCCACGATCTAAATGCCAAAAGAATCATCACATGCAAGAACGGATCAAAATGAAAGGTTACACAAACACAGGACCGAAAACAACAAGATTCACACATAGACAATGGTTCCAGATATTACCACGAAGTCGTTTCGTTCCTTGAGTCGGAGCTTGGTGTCTTGCCTTCTTTGGGCGAAGCTATGTTGTTGTTGTCGACGGAAAGCGCATTGGAGAGAAGAACAATGGTTACGAAAATCTACGACGGCCTTCCGAGCAAGAAAATCGAAAGTGGCGAGGATGGTATAAACGGCGAAGAGGTTGTTTCGTGCGGTGGTGCTGTGATGGACGTAGGGTGCGACGTGGCCGTGTTGTTGAAGGCATTGGGTTGTTGAGGACGGTTGTATGGTGGTGCGTGGGGGTTTGTGTTCTCCGGCAATGGAGGAGGTGAACGGCGGTAGATGACTGTTTTGTGACGGTTTAAAGGAGAATGATGGTGGGTGCGCCGGTGAACGATGTGTGTGGTTAGGAAGGAGTTGTTGACGTGACGAAAATGAAGGTTGAATGAGCGGTTTTAATGGAGGGTGTGTCGGCGGATTTGATGGAGGTTACGAAGTGTGGTTTTGTGTGGAAGAGGAAGAAGAATGTGGGGTTTGTTTGTGGGTCCCCTTTTTGAAGAAGAAGAGAAGCCTCCTTTTTATTTGTCTGTGCGTGTCACCTCTTTTTATTTTTTGAAAATTTTCTTTCTCCCTTTCCTTGTAACCGTTGGGAGAGAGCCTCGAGGAGACCACCAATTGCCAACCATGTACCACTCATTAAGAAGATAAGACTGCCACGTGGCATCTGACAATTGGATTAAAAGAGATATTTTTAATATTTTCTGATTTTCTATTTAACTATTTATTTAAATTTCTATTTTATGATTAGATATTAGAGATAAGTATGGATTGCTAACATGGGCCTTTGATTAATTTGAATCAACGATTCAGATTGAATTAAAGAAGCACACAAAGAAACACATCCTTTTAAATAATTTGAAATGCCTATAATGCCCTTTTTATATGATTTAATCGTTTTAAAATAATTCAAATCAATTGAATGAAATAAAAATTCCAACTTCTAAAATGAGTATGGTAAAAATAAAATAAGAACATGGAAAATTCTATTTATTTAATCCAAATATTTTGACGAAAGAATAAAATTAAAACGACTTAAAATGAATAAAAGTGGGGCGAAAATTTGCTCAAAAATATAAAACCGGATGCACTAAAATGATTAACACGAAATATACTTATTGAAAAAATACAGCGTTTCTTTTAATTTTGAAATAAATTTTCAACGGTTAAAAGGCTCAGGCGGGTCAAAACGCAACTGAAACAGCTTCTGAAAATTACAACGAACACACCTGGTTAAACTACATGAACGGTAGATTAATAATACTGGTGTCTGCAATTTTAATTCTGAAACTTTTTACCCGCTGATTTTACATATACTTGAGAAATGATTTGACCAATTTGTCTGTATTTTCAATAAATTTATCCTGACTGATATTTCAGGTATTATTAATGATAAAATACATGTTATGTTGTACATATGATGTAAACTGAAAATTAAATCGAATTTATGATAATTTAAAATGCCCGGACAAAATTGGGGTATGACAGCTTCCCCTATTTCATTATCTTGAACCAAAAGGTAAGAATGACAGCAGTCTTCATACATTCGTAGTGGAAGGTAATTAAATACGAAAAGACCCAAATTTTGTCCTTTGAAATGCAAGGAAGAAATGCAAAAAAGAAAATGCAGTGAAAAATACAGTAAGAAAAATTATCCTTTTGTAAAGTTGTTCTAATTTGTGTTGTTGAAATCTTATTTAAAATTAACTTACTTATGTTCTAAATTTTATAACACTAGTTTACTAAAAATTATTTTCATTAGTTTTCTGATGTGAAATCGTTTCATGTTGGTTATAACAGTAACAAATTTTATTTAGTTTTTCATAATTTCTTCAAGGTCTATTCTTTGTTAGTTTTTCATATTTTGTTTCATAACTTTTTCATAATATATTCTTATTAGCTTTTTTTACAACTAGCTGTTTATACTTTGTTCTAATTTTAAGTTTGATCTATTTTTACAGGAATGAGCCAAACTGATCCTGTAACTCAATCTGATATTGTCAACAACCTTATTCAGGTATCAAAAATTAATTTTAAGTGGATTATTTTACCTTTGAAAATGTTGGTTAATGTTACAATGGTGTAATATTGTGTTTCCTATTTTATAGGCTGAAACAACTGAAGCTCCACCTCCATCGGTACAAAGTAGTGAAACAAACAATGATGAAGAAAATGCTAACAAGAAAAGAAAGGTTGGAGAAGCTTCCAATGATTCTAATGTTATAGCTGGAGATTCAGGTAACAGAAAACCTATTAAATCTAGATAATTAGGTAATTTACTTATAACTTATATTATTTTTTGTTGAGCATTGTTTATCTTTTATATTGAGTAATATTTATCTTTATTTTTGTAGAACTTGCTCCAATCCCACAATTGAATGAAGGTGTATCTGATATAGACTCTGATTAGCTTTTGATATCTGAAAGAATTGGGTAGATTGTGAAGCTGGAGCAATTGCAGGATAATTATTGTGAAGCTGGAGCAATTTCAGGATAATTAGAAAATTTTAGATTTGTCTATCAATGTTGCAGGCTGTGATTTTGAAACTATCAATTATGCTGTCATTGATATTTTTCTTGAAGTTTTATTATTATATTCACTTTAATGCAGCTTTGGTATGTTACTGTCATATATATTTGTCATATATTTAATTTATATTACAAGTCTCCCTATAAGCACTAAGTAAGCAGGTCTCCATATAAAATATTTATTACAGCAATGTTTATTTCGTTGGGATAGATATTGTCCATATATTATAATGAATCTTTGCAACAATGACATCAAATAGCCATATAATATGAAAATTAGATATTGTCTTAGTAGACGTTGGTGGCATAATTGTAACTGGTATTGAAATATATTCGTTTTAAATTTCACAGTGTTGATTTAAAAACCGAATAAAACCGATTCAACCGAACCGAAGTAAACCGTATAAATTGGATTGGATTGGATTGGATTTTTCTTGTTGTCATCCAAAAACCGAACCAAACCGTATGCTTTATATATTTTGGATCGGATGATATTTTGTCTCAAAACCGATCCAAACCGGACCGTGAACACCCCTACTCGAGACTCTCTAGGAATCATTAGAACAATATCTTGGATGTCATAATCGAGATATTCCTGGTAATGGAACGATACCTTAACTAAATCTCAAGACTTTTCCAGGATGCTAGAGCAGTATCTCTAAAAAGTCTGGCATGAGACTCTTCATATTAATGAAGCAGCATCTTAACAGTAAAAATGAGATTCTCTGTATCGAGTCGAAGCAGCATCTTATATGATAGAATTAAGATGTTCCGAACAAGGGAATGATACCTTAATTGAATCTAAGACTCTCCGAGGATACTTAGAGCAGTATCTCTAAAAAACAAATGAGATTCTTCAAATTGATGAAGCAGCATCTCAAACAGTAAAAATGAGATTCTCTGTATCGAGTCGAAGCAGCGTCTTATATGATAGAATTAAGACATTCCAGCAGGGAGAGATACCTTAATTGAATCCAAGACTCTCCGAGGATATTAGAGCAGTATCTCTAAAAAATCTGAAATGAGATTCTTCAAATTGATGAAGCAGCATCTCAAACAGTAAAAATAAGACTCTCTGTATCAAGTCGAAGCAGTATCTTATATGATAGAATTAAGATACTCCAACAAGGGAAAGATACCTTAATTGAATCTAAGACTCTCCGAGGATACTTAGAGCAGTACCTCTAAAAAATCTGAAATGAGACTCTTCATAGATGAAGCAGCATCTCAAACAGTAAAAAGTGAGATTCTCTGTATCGAGTCGAAACAGCATCTTATATGATAGAATTAAAATATTCCAGCAAGGAAAAAATACTTTAATTGAATCTAAGACTCTCCGAGGATATTAGAGCAGTATCTCTAAAAAATCTGAAATGAGATTCTTCAAATTGATGAAGCAGCATCCCAAACAGTAAAAATAAGACTCTCTATATCAAGTCGAAGCAGTATCTTATATGATAGAATTAAGATACTCCAACAAGGGAAAGATACCTTAATTGAATCTAAGACTCTCCGAGGATACTTAGAGCAGTACCTCTAAAAAATCTGAAATGAGACTCTTCATATTGATGAAGCAGCATCTCAAACAGTAAAAAGTGAGATTCTCTGTATCGAGTCGAAACAACATCTTATATGATAGAATTAAAATATTCCAGCAAGGGAAAAATACTGTAATTGAATCTAAGACTTTCCGAGGATACTTAGAGCAATATCTCTAAAATATATCTGAAATGAGACTCTTCATATTGATGAAGCAGGATCTCAAATAGTAAAAGTGAGATTCTCTGTATCGAGTCGAAACAACATCTTATATGATAGAATTAAAATATTCCAGCAAGGGAAAAATACTTTAATTGAATCTAAGACTTTCCGAGGATACTTAGAGCAGTATCTCTAAAAAAAATCTGAAATGAGACTCTTCATATTGATGAAGCAGCATCTCAAACAGTAAAAGTGAGATTCTCTGTATCGAGTCGAAACAGCATCTTATATGATAGAATTAAAATATTCCAGCAAGGGAAAAATACTTTAATTGAATATAAGACTTTCCGAGGATACTTAGAGCAGTATCTCTAAAAAAAATCTGAAATGAGACTCTTCATATTGATGAAGCAACATCTCAAACAGTAAAAGTGAGATTCTCTGTATCGAGTCAAAACAGCATCTTATATGATAGAATTAAAATATTCCAGCAAGGGAAAAATATTTTAATTGAATCTAAGACTTTCCGAGGATACTTAGAGCAGTATCTCTAAAAAATCTGAAATGAGACTCTTCATATTGATGAAGCAGCATCTCAAACAGTAAAAGTGAGATTCTCTGTATCGAGTCGAAACAGCATCTTATCTGATAGTATTAAAATACTCCAGCAAGGGAAAAATACTTTAATTGAATCTAAGACTTTCCGAGGATACTTAGAGCAATATCTCTAATAAATAAATGAGATTCTTCAGATAAATGAAGCAGTATCTCAAACAAATAAATGAGATTCTTCAGATAAATGAAGCAGTATCTCGATTGTTCGTCTGCTGGGGGAAATTTTTAAGAAAGGACTCCTTTTGAGGGAGATTTACTAGAAATGCTCTGCAGAGGGAAAAGCTCATAAGAGACTTCTTAGGGTAACCTCTGCTTGGGGAGCAATGATTGTAAAGAAAAATGCTGGGAATATCATTATTAAAAAAGTTGAAAAATGATTTGCTGAGAAATAACCCTACGAGCCTATGTAGGGTAATAACTTTATTTGGAAATGGGGAATGTCCGAGACATATACGAATGACCTTAGATCCTGTTATTTTATATTTGATTTTTGTATAATGTCCCACTTTAGGTGGGAATTCCATGCATGGGATGATGCATGGGATGTACGCAAGTATGCAATTTTGTTGGGGATATTTGGTTGTGCATGTAGGAATGCGAATGATTTTTATTTTGCTAAAATTCCCATTTTGTGGGAGTGTTATGCATGAGTATGCTGATGATTGATATGACTGTGTTTTTTTGAATTTTCTGTTTGGTAGGAAATCCATGTATGGATGATTTGTGTGATGCATGTGGGAATGCAACTGGGTAATTGGATATTTTTTTGTAGGGTTTCATTCTTGATTGCCAATGAGGTTGGACTTTAAATGGGAACTGCCAGATGAGAACTGGTGAAGGAGATTGAACTGCCGGATGAGGACATCACTCAAAGGATATGTTACCAGACGCGAACTAGTGAAAATAATTGAAATGTCAGACAGGACTGAATTTGTTTTTGTTTGTCAGACGGGAACTGACTTTTTTAAAATAGGCTACCAGACGAGAACTGGTGAAAATAATTGACTACCAGACGAGAACTGGTATCGAAATGGGTGACCTACCAGACGAGAACTGGTATTAAGAGATAATTTACCAGACGAGAACTGGTATTTGGTAAATGATTTGTCATGGAAGAACTGATTTTTGATATAGTTTGCCAGACGGGAACTGAACTTTGGAATAAGTTACCAGACGAGAAATGGACTTTGAAATGAATTGTCAAACGGGAACTTGGTTTTAAAATAAATTGCCAGACGGGAGTTGGGCTTTTGAAAAAAAAGGCTGCCAGACAGGAATTGGGTTTTGAAATAAATTTCCAGACGGGAACTGGGCTTTGAAATAATTTTCCAAACGAGAATTGGACTTTGGCGTCAGATTTTGGGTTTCAAGGCTTTTTGATGTCAGGTTCATGTTATGGGTTATGCTTGATAAATGATATGATATGCATGGCTTTATGTTAGAGCAAAGCGACATGACTAATGCATGATGATGATTTATGTAATGATTGGAAGGTTTCCAAAATGTCCCTGCGCGGGTATTGGAAGAGAAGGTTTTTTTTGCAGAAAGGCTTTTGTCTGTCAAAAGGTTATTTTATGGGGTGATAGCGTGATTCCCCGACACTCAACTTGAACTCTGCAGTTGATGACATGTGAAAAAGCTTTCCTTTAACAGCTTGAAGTCAGGGAGATGACTTGCTCCTGTATGGCTCATCTTGCCCCAATGTGATGGGTCTATGCAAAATGTTTACCTCGAAAGGATTTTGAAAGCAATTGTACCATAATTTAGAGATGGATTGCCCTAGAATTTTGATCCATGAAAGGATTTATCCTTGGTTAACCGACTCTTGGAGTGGTTGACTTTTCTGTGATCTTGAGGTAGCTTTCCCCGATATGAGCGTTGAAGTGACTTAACTCACCCTAACTGAACATTGAAGGGGTATGCCCCTGGCCAATAGAACCTCTAGGTGATCTGCCCCTAGTTAATAGAGTCTTGAGATGATTTACTCTGGATCAAATGATTCTTGAAATGACTTGCCCCTGATTAACAGATGTTTGGAGATTGTTTAAGACTGGCCAATTCTTAGAGTAATCTTCCTATGATCAACTGATGTTTAGGTGGCATGTCCCTGATTCGTGGGTTATGAGGTAATCTTGATTCTGGTGAATGGTCAAACTTCTCTGATTGCTCTTTGTTGAAGTTTCCCTGACGTTAAGTACTGACTTACAATTAAAATTGTTCACTCATAAATGGTAATTTTAATGCGATATTCATGCAAGTTTTGAAAAAATCATTTATTGGAATGATATGATATTGTGTGGCGAGTGGACCATTAGTCCAAACGCAATGTCGATTTAACAATTTAAAGTGTGAAAGACGTAGTGAGAGTAATGACATCAATGTTAAAGATTAGCAAATCTTTAGGAGTCAGTTTACGCAACTTTGCTGTAATATGCTTTCGGAAATAACCCTACCTCAATTAGGCCTTTTGAGGGTTGTAACGTGGCTTGGTTCATGGTTATTGAAACAAAGGATATGAGGCTCAAAATTGTTTATGTACCCACCCTTCTTCTTGATAAACTCCAGTCCTACGTTCAGTTAATTCAACATACACATTCGTCTTTTAAGAGAATTTTGAAGGTGTACGAATCTTTTGAAATGACAGATGCTTCATTTTGCTCTTCATGGATATTGGTGACCCTTTGATTCTTGATATGGTGGTCACTAAATCTTGTTTTTATTTTGTTGAGGGTTTTTGTGACCTCCTTTGATTTTTGTTTTGATCCCTAACTTTTGCATGGACCGCTTTTTGAAGCTTTAGTCCATCGGGATTGCCCTAATTTTTGCCTAAGTCGCCTCTTTAGGTGTTTGACTTAGCGGGATCTTTCTTTGATTTTTCTTTGAAAATTTGTGACTGCCAAGTCAATGGTCATTCGGAGAACAACCAACATAACTTTTGGATTTTGCAAGGTTCCTTTGACACTTCAGGATGTGTGCGAAGAATATCATGTGATTGATCCTCGGACAAGATATTTCGTCTTGTAATCCGAATGTGTAGTTAGATTAACTGAACACTACCCTGCCCCAGGTTTAATGTAAGGTTTTTTAGATCCAAAAGAAACTCCTACTTCTAGGCTCGAAGTGGTTGACTAGGGGTTAACTCCTTATCTCTCCAGTGTTTGGGGATTTGAAACAATGCCTGTACATCATCAGTAGGATTTTATCCGAAAGCATACAGTTAGCAATTATGAGTATCTTGTTTTCGTCATCCTCCCTCAAATCTTTGCTAAAACAAAAAGTTATAATAAAGAAAAGTGAATGGGAGAAATACTGATGTATTTTCTGTTTTTGATATAAGAGAAGAAAAATGAGCGAATGCGAGATAATTAATTCAAAACATGCATCATTACTTCATCACTATTACCATTAAAAACAACAATGTTTAAACACAAGCAGCTTTTAACAACAAAGAAACTACAAATGCAAAAATAGAAACAAATCAGTCCAACGATTGCCAGTGTTGAGGATGTCTTCCTGGTTTGCTAAAACTATCATAGCTTCCACAAGTTGGTCCAACTAATTTTTCGTCGAGTGCACATCTCCTCTTAGTGCAATATGGCTTTGCTCCAACGGATCCATGATCTTTCAAGAGCTACTTCAAGTATGGTATTAGTATCGGGAAATCATCTGCAGGTTATGGACGAAGGATGAATGAGTTTTTTTTGTATTTATTTTTTGGTGAAAAATGAAATGAAATGTATGATGATGAATGCAGATGCAATGATATGTGTATGAAGGTAGTGACATGTTTAGGATCACAGGTTCAAAGTGTTCTCAGATGGATCAGCATAACGGGTGAATGACGGGTATCTCTGAATAATGTAACCCCAGGGGTAGGCTCTATAGTTGGTAGGTTCCTAGAGTCACAAATATTTCTTGAGAATGTCACTGCCGTGACAAAGACTCGTCGGACAATAATATCCTTAAGAAGATCTCGTCTAGGTGAGGTCTTCGTATTGTCCCAACAAGGAAGGCTCCATGGGGATTCTACTACACGACTCTCGAGTCCAGGGTTCTAACAAGGTTCTCAGAGTCATAGATCGAGGTTGGAAATATTACTGTAAGATAGCAATACGTCCAAGGGATCTCATCTGATTGGGGCTTTCGTATTAACCCAACAAGTCTGAAACTTCGTAGGTTAATACTACATAACCGCCGGATATAGTGGGTTAAAAGGTCCCTAGAGTCATTGATCCAACTTGAGAATACTATCGTCATGACGAAGACTCGTCGGGAAACAATATCTCAAGAGAATCTCCTCTAGGCGGGGTCTTCGTTTCTTCCCAACAAGGAAGACTCCTTGTGGGCGCCCACTACGCAACCACCAACTTAATTTTATGGTTTTTCTCAGACTCGGGTGGAGAGCTTAACTCACAAAGTATCACCAACCAGAGGCCCCCAAATAAGACATAGTCAATAAATCATAATACAATAGTTATGACAAAATAATAATAACAGAATAAAAATAAAAGACAAACAAACAAGATTAACACACAATACTGAAATTAAACTAAATTAGGCTTCACTCTCTTTTGCTTGGAGCTAATCCCCAGCAGAGTCGCCATCTGTCGCATCTCGAAAAATACGATTCCTCGCGATGGTCGCGGAAAAAATTAATGTTCAAACAGAGTCGCCACCGAACTTTATTTATCCCAATGAAGGGATAGGAAAATATCGATAAAACCTTTAGGAAATAGAATAATGGTCATCGCAACCATATTCGGGTTCGGGAGTGGATTACGTAAGGGGAAGGTATTAGCACCCCTTACGTCCGTTGTATTCAACGGGAACCTTTTAGTTCAATAGTGTGTTTCGAGTGTTAACTAATGTTTGTTTGTTATCTTTAGGTTATTAAAAATAAAAATGGATGAGAACCTCAGAAAGGGAAAGGGGAGGTTTTTTATGAGTGTGCTCGCGAAGATACAGCTATCTCCTGCCTACGTATCCTTATTGTATAATAAGGAAATTAGAGCATTCGTAGTTCGGGGAACGACGGTTGGTTGGTGTCTTTTAATGAACGACCATTTAGATCGCGTTCTAAAGGCTAAACGTTGGCTTGTCTACTCTCGGCGGAGGCTTAAGCACTAGTTTGTTGTGCACATTAGAAAGGATTAAATAGTGTTCTTTCTGAAAAGAGTTTTGGTCACACTAGGGTGACAATTTGATATGTTGGATGTTTTGATTGGTTGAGATGTTTTTGGTTGGATGACGATTACTCGGATAGTCGAGTAAGACAACTCGTATCCTGGCAGTCGGGAAAGGAAGTAGAAGACTCTAGACCACTTTCTTTTTCATCCTTAATTATAGAAAGGATTTGATAATAATTTAAGTGTTTTGAACGGATGATGAATACTCGGATAATCGAGTAAGACAACTCGTATCCTAATAATCGAGAAAAGGAATAGAAGACTCTAGACCACTTTCTGTTTCATCTGAATATTTTATGAAAATAAGGTTGTATATGGTTGATGTATTTTACAATGAATGACAAGTACTCGAATGACTGAGTAAGACAACTCATATCCAAGCATTTGAGAAGAGGAATTGAAGACTCAAGACCATCTCCCTTTTCGTATAACTTTGATTGATTTATTAATTAGCGGAAAAATGACAATCGTTTGACTGATCGAGTAAGAGAACTCGCATTCAAACAATTGAGGAGAGAAGTTGAAAACTCAAAGTCATCTCCCTTTTCATTTAGCTTACTATGAAAATAATTTGATTTAATCGAGGTCTCGAAATTTGTAAAGGAACGACAATTATGTGACTAACCAAGTAAGAGAACTTGTATTCAAATAGTCACGGAGAAAAAATTGAAGACTCAAAGTTATCTCCCTTTTGGTTTCATATTATAAAAGGATTTGATTTATTTGTACTTAAATGAATTAGAAATGACGACCATTTGACTAACCGAGTAAGAAAACTCGTATTCAAGTAATCGAGGGGAGGAGTTGAAAACTCAAAACCATCCCCCTTTTAATTTCCAAATGAAATAGTATTTAACCGTAATTAGGTGTTTTAATTTAGTTTTAATAAAAATACTCGATATTGGATCGAGGTTTTAAATTGTTGTTTTGTGAATAAATTGGATTATTTTAGTGTATCAATCATCTACTCGATTAATTAATAACCGAATAGGTCTCATTGTAGCAAAGCCCAAGAGTAAGCTATGTGAGGTTGATGGTAATGCTTTAAAAGCAATCGACTTACAAAGGTGTTTGGAAATGGGCTTGAGGTTAAATCAAGAATTGTGTGATTTTTAAATTATTTAAATGATTCTAAGTCGACAATGAGGTTGAATGAGTTTTATTTTGAAAGTGATTGTGAATTTAGGATAGGGATGGAAAAAAAATCGGTCAATAAAATCAATTGAACCAAAATATTGTCATAATGCTTACGAAGTTATTACAACGTGTAAGAGGTACACTAATATATGGAGAGGTTAATAGAAATTGACTTAAAACTTGCTAACCCTTTTATCTAACAACCAAAATTTAATAAAATAAATTTAATAAGAAGGATTTTGAGTTGAATGTATGTTTAGTAAAAAAAATGAAACAAATAAAGAACAGGTTATCAAGGAATCGACGCCCTCTTTTTTTTTTTTAATTTTCTTTGTTAACACCCATTAAATACAAGGCTGACACGTGTCAGACCTTATAGAGAAGAAAAAAATAAAAATAAAAAACTAATTAATAATAATAATAAAAACCTTTCACATCCTCTTTTCTTTTAATCAACCGTATCATAGGCTAACATCTAATTCCCCCCCTTTTTTTAATTTAATAATGTTAAAGTAAACCAACAATTAGTACTTAATATTTTTTCAACACAATCCAAATGGAAACTTGCAGAGATCACCACCGGGTAATGGAAGTATATAGTTCGGCACACACAAGAATCACCAGTGGTTTAAACAGTATCAACAATTTTTAAATCTAGATCTTCTTATCACAATCAAATATAGCTAAATCATGTGAAAAAGAAACTTGGAGTTTAGGATTTCATAACAGTCCTGTTTATGGACTAGAATCTGCCGGAACCGGAAACAGTATAAACAAACGACCTATAATGCAATCTTTGCATCCACAACAGATGCAGCAAATGACACCAACTTTAAAACCAACAAAATAATAACTCAGATTTAGACACCATATGCAACTTAAATCCACGATCTAAATGCAAAAAGAATCATCACACACAAGAACGGATCAAAATGAAAGGTTACACAAACACAGCACCGAAAACAACAAGATTTACACATAGACAATGGTTCCAGATAGTACCACGAAGTCGTTTCGTTCCTTGAGTCGGAGCTTGGTGTCTTGCCTTCTTTCGGCGAAGCTATGTTGTTGTTGTCGACGGAAAGCGCATTGGAGAGAAGAACAATGGTTACGAAAATCTATGACGGCCTTCCGAGAAAGAAAATCGAAAGTGGCGAGGATGGTATAAACGACGACGAGGGTGTTTCTTGCGGTGGTGGTGTCATGGACGCAGGGTGCGACGTGGCCGTGTTGTTGAAGGCGTTGGGTTGTTGAGGATGGTTGTATGATGGTGCGTGGGGGTTTGTGTTCTCCGGCGATGGAGGAGGTGAACGGCGGTGGATGACTGTTTTGTGACGGTTTAAAGGAGAATGCTGGTGGGTGCGCCGGTGAACGATGTGTGTGGTTAGGAAGGAGTTGTTGACGTGACGAAAATAAAGGTTGAATGAGCGGTTTTAATGGCGGATTTGATGGAGGTTACGAAGTGTGGTTTTGTGTGGAAGAGGAAGAAGAATGTGTGGTTTGTTTGTGGGTCACCCCCCTTTTTGAAGAAGAAGAGAAGCCTCCTTTTTATTTGTCTGTGCGTGTCACCTCTTTTAATTTTTTGAAAATTTTCTTTCTCCCTTTCCTTGTAACCGTTGGGAGAGAGCCTCGAGGAGACCACCAATTGCCAACCATGTACCACTCATTAAGAAGATAAGACTGCCACGTGGCATCTTACAATTGGATTAAAAGAGATATTTTTAATATTTTCTGATTTTCTATTTAACTATTTATTTAAATTTCTATTTTATGATTGGATATTAGAGATAAGTATGGATTGCTAACATGGGCCTTTGATTAATTTGAATCAACGATTCAGATTGAATTAAAGAAGCACACAAAGAAACACATCCTTTTAAATAATTTGAAATGCCTATAATGCCCTTTTTATATGATTTAATCGTTTTAAAATAATTCAAATCAATTGAATGAAATAAAAATTCCAACTTCTAAAATGAGTATGGTAAAAATAAAATAAGAACATGGAAAATTCTATTTATTTAATCCAAATATTTTGACGAAAGAATAAAATTAAAACGACTTAAAATGAATAAAAGTCGGGCGAAAATTTGCTCAAAAAAATAAAATCGGATGCACTAAACTGATCAGCACGAAATATACTTATTGAAAAAATACAGCGTTTATTTTAATTTTGAAATAAATTTTCATCGGTTAAAAGGCTCAGGCGGGTCAAAACGCAACTGAAACAGCTTCTGAAAATTACAACGAGCACACCAGGTTAAACAACATGAACGGTAGATTAATAATACTGGTGTCTGCAATTTTAATTCTGAAACTTTTTACCCGCTGATTTTACATGTTCTTGAGAAATGATTTGACCAATTTGTCTGTATTTTCAATAAAGTTATCCTGACTGATATTTCAGGTATTATTAATGATAAAATACATGTTATGCTGTACATATGATGTAAACTGAAAATTAAATCGAATTTATGAAAATTTAAAATGCCCGGACAAAATTGGGGTATGACAGTGAGCAGCTATAGTCTAAACATCTTCACTCTAGAGGTGCCTTCATGAGTGGTTTTGATAATGTCCCAAGCATCTTTAGCTACCTCACAGTTGTTTACCAATTTGAAGATATTCTTGACTACTCCATTGAATATGGCATTCAATGCTTTAGAGTTTCCAAGGGCTAGATCAGCCTCCTCCTTGGACCATTGTTCTTCAGGCTTCTTATCAATAGTGGCTTCTCCTTCCTTAGTAATTACTAGATGTTCCCAGCTTGTTAACACAACCTTCCAAGCCTTATTATCAAGAGATTTTAGGAAAGCTACCATTCGAGGTTTCCAATAGTCATAGTTAGATCCATCCAAAATTGGTGGCCTGTGAACATATCCGCCATCTCTCTCCATAGTATTAGAAAGTATTGTCCCTAGATCTCACCCAGAACCAGAGCAGGATGTCTGCTCTGATACCAATTGAAATTCTAGTATCAGATATGAGATATCGAAGGTAATGTCACGACATTTATATCTGAGTAAAACAAACAGGAAAAAGATAAAGAATAGTAATGCAAGAGACACAAGTAATTGTTAACCCAGTTCGGTGCAACTCACCTACGTCTGGGGGCTACCAAGCCAGGAAGGAAATCCACTAAATAGAATCAGTTCAAAGAATCTCAGTACACTTCAATAAGTTACAGTCTTTCTCACATAATCTCTACCCGTGTGATTTCTACCTAAGCACTCTTAGATATGAGAAACCCACTCACTCCCCCTCAATCACACCTGTGATTTTAAACAACAATTACTTATGAAAAGAAGACACTCTTCAATAACACACACTTGATCTTACTTAGCAGTTTCAATCAAGTAGACACACACTTGATCTTGCTTAACAACTTCAATCAAGTAGACACACACTTGATCTTGCTTAACAACTTCGATCAAGTAGACACACACTCTTGCTTAAAAGCTTAGAGTGACAAATTACAACTCACAAATCAGACCAATTCAATCATCTATGGATGAATTGAATGGCTTACAAGTCTCACGACTAAACAAGACACAAACCCTTCTTCTCTCTCAGTATTTCGCTATGTATTGGTTGTGTATCAAATCAGGTTTTCCATGTCCTATTTATAGAAGTATTCAGCTGGGCTTGGACATCTTGAAAACCCTAAAAACTATTTTCCAATTAAATCTTCTCATGACAGTTGGTTAGATCTCCTTGGAAAATAAGTAAATCAGGTTGTAATTAATGATTGAATACACCTGCAAGTCAGATCTTCAATCATACATAGATTTCCATTAAATGCGCAATAACAAAACACATAACATTCACCCTAAATGTTCTGTGTACAGATGTCATGACATCGGGTCTGACATCCTGGAATAATCCTGCATAATTCCATTTATAATTTCCAGCAGGTACATAATATCAGATGTCATGACATTGTGTATGACATCCTGAAACAATCCTGCATAATTATGTTTTTAAACTCTAGCAGGTCCATAGATATCTTATGTTAAGACATCACATGCAACATCTTGTGAACACTCTTTTGTTTTACCAAAATTGCTGCCAACACTTCGAACCAACAATTTTAATTGCTCTCTTATTGTGTTAAAGCATTATTAGAGGTAAAGATATCAAGGATTGTAGTGGTTAATCAATTGATTTAGATAGTGGTTGATTATCTCTATCGTAGTTATTTCATTCGATTTCACACATATCCAATCTTTTCATTAACAGATTGTTTAGGCGATTATAATCTAGGGTGCTTCCGCAACCGTTGAAACATTTTTAAAAAGCGCTAAATTTCAAAAACTGATCTATTCAACCCCCCTTCTAGATCGGTACTATCGTCTAACAATATGCTATGTTAAATTTTAGTTAGCATGATTATTTCTAATGCATGATATCGAGTTATGTCATGGATGTATGGTATGAGCTTGTTATATTTATGTGCAATAAACTTGAACTGCTATGTATTTACTATGACCTGGTTTGAATGTAATAGGTACCTTAAATTGCCATATTAATTGCTGATCAAATTGCCCTGCTGCTGATATGAAAATGACGCAGTTAATGTCCCATATTGATTGCTTAATGAATTTGAAAGAATGTTGCTACTGTCATGAATGAATAACATTTAAATAGTGAGCTAGTAGTTTTGTGTTGTTACGTATTGAGTGAATGAAAGGATGTGCTAGTGTAATGTTTGAATTGTTGTTTTGTTGAATGTGCTGCTAAAGATGCAATGTTAGTATGCACCTTGTCATGTGGATTTAGGATGGTATTAACATGTTGCTATGGTGATAGTTATGTACGTTTGAATTGGAATCATGAATGTCATGCTTGTTATTTACATACTAGAATTAAGTAAGTTTCCTTACTATGGAATGCAATTAGGCTGCTAGTGCACTTTGTTGTTATTGGCATGAGCATGCTACATGGTATGATGTTGAATGGATGTGTGTGGGATAATGTATGCATTGCCCATGGATTGAGTGCAATTTTTTTTGGTGATACAAGGTTTCTTTGGTTATATTGGTTAATACTTCAAGGCATTGGAATGAGACATGGAGGCATCATGATCGAAAAGGCCAAAAGCATGGGTTTCTTGCGTATGAAGCAAGCTTGACAATGGATTCAAAGGAGAATATGGGAGAATGAAGAATAAAAGTAGGAATTTAGGATTAGGCTTAGAAAATAGGGGAGTTGAATTTGGTCAAAGTTGACGAATAAGCAATCGTTGACCAAAGTCAACTATTGGTCAAAGTTATCTTTTTTCTTTGTATTTTTTTGTATGAATGATGTAATTTATAATACATGAATGAAATGTACACTTGTATGAAAATGGTTCTTTTATTTCAATGAAAATGTGCTTTAATTTCAAGTGAAACTTTTCCACTCCAAAGTCCAATTACATTCTTCTTGAATTGAATGAAACATGAATGCACTAATAAATTCAAATTAGTGCACTATGAACCCCTATGAAGCATGAGACCATGGACTAGGAATGCAATAACGAACTAAGAATGAATGAATCATGAATTTGAATGAAATCATGAATAACATGAATTCAATAAAGTCTTGTATCAAATGGATCTTTAAACACAAAGTCAAGTACTAAACCCCAATCAATATATGATTAAGCTTGATGAAAGACACCAAAGAATGATTGCATGAATCAAATCACAAGGACCAAATAGTCCATTCCATGAATTACGGTTTCATGGAAAACTACAAGATCAATATACAAACATATGATAAATAATTATAAACTTTGAATCTATGGTGATTTGTTTTAAAATGTTAATATAAATGAATGATATACATGTATTTGGCATGAATGTGTGCAAATGAGTCTTAAAGATAAAGTCAGATGAAAAATGAAAAAATTAGGGCAAATTTAGGGGTATGACAGCTACCCCTATTTAATCATCTTGGACCTGAATGCACGAATTGCGACAACTTTTCAGTATTCAAGGTAGAAGAGGATTAAATAAAACAATATCCAAAAAATTCTCATTGAGAATGAATGTAACGTGAGAAAGATAAATGTATTAGGGATATGCTATGGCAAGTAGACTTTATAGGTTCATCTATCGGGGGTCGATTAAAATATTATATGGGGAAATATGTCAATCGTAAAGGGGAAACATGATATACATGCTATATATAATGTATGTTTGATTTTCCATGATGCATGAAGTTATGTATGCTATGAAAAAATATGGGTTATGGTATCTCCAAGGGAGATAGTCTTCTTGTGTAGGGCTTTCAATATGTTGCCAATAAGAATTGGACTCTGTAGAGACGCCAATAAAGATTGGGCTTTGAGAGAGATACCAATAAGAATATGGCTTTGGATTTTCTGGTTTATAAGGCTTCATGCTATGCTAGATGAATGATATGCATGAGTGAAGCGACATGATTAATGCATGATGATGATTTATGTAAGGCTTGACCAGATCTCATGTGGCGGGTAGTGGGAGATTCAAGGCCAGGATAAAGGTCACGGAGACATGATTCTGCGACACCAACTTCAAGATCAATAGTTATTGTCACACCTTTGCTTGAAACATGGAGAGAGGCTTGTGCCAAGGTAGCCTACCTATGCCCCAGTCTACTGGGTATATGCATATATTGCCCCAATTACAAATTGTGAAGCAATCTTGTTATTAGAAGATCTAAATCTAACTTTCCCCGATATCTTGGAACTGTATCCCCTTGGTTAACCATTTCTGGGGGCAATTGACTTCTCGTGCTTTTGCGATGGTCTGCCCCAATATGAGCCTTGAAGTAATTTGCCCTTGTTTGGATGATTCAGAGAGATTTTTTGAATCGCGGCATGATTGCCCCAAATTTACTGAATTATGAGACATATGTGCTTTGGGATATCAGAAGAAATGTCCAATCTTCCCTTTGTATAAGCTTTCTTAATGTCAAATTCTTGTTCGCAAGTAAAAATGCTCATTTCGAAAATGATAATTGTAATGTCACGCTCATGCAAGTTTTGAAATTCAAGTATGTTCACTAAGATATGACACATATAGTGAAAGAATCACTAGTTAGAATGCCATATCGATATCAATACAAATGACAAGCAAATCTTTAGGAGTGATCTTTGACACGATCTTACCATAATATACTTTCGAAATAATCCCAGCTTCAATTAGGTTATTTGAGGGTTGTAACGTGGCCTGGTTCACAGTTTTAGAAAGAAAGGATATAAGGCTGAAACCTATTCTAACCCACCTATTCTCCGTGATGTTCTCCAATCCTACATTAAATTAGCTTGAAACAAGAGTTCCTCTTTCATAAAAGGATTCTGATTGGTATCAATGATGGTTATGGAACCAATGGGAGTTTGGAGTGACAATCACTCTCCTTTTGTAGCCACACAAATTTTCTCTTGCTGAGGAATTTATTACTGATCCTTTGTTCTTTTGTTTTGCTTTCCCTGATTTATTCATGGACTGGTCCTTTGGTTTGCAGTCCACCAGGATGCCCTATCTTTTTCTTAAGTCAATCTTATTTTCAAGCTCTTGACTTAGCGGGCTTTCTTTTACTTCTGATTTTTATTTCTCATTTTTTTATATTGGAGTAAATCCTATGACATTTGCTTTCTTGATTTGTTGTAAGGGTCATGACTGTCTTACTCCTTTTGTTGGTAAGGGATAACCATTGTGAATTTGTGATTTAATCCTCTTGGGATGGATATGATATGATTGATCCTTTGATGGGATACTCTCATTTTCTAAATTTGAATGCAAGGTCAAGCTGACTGAAGACTACCCTGCCCTTGGTTAAAATTGAGGGTTTTATGTATAGAAAGAAACTCCTACTCCCAGGCCTAAAGGGGTTGACTAGGGATTATCTTCCTTATACCTCTGGTGTTTAGGGATTTGAAACAATGTCTTATATCGTCAACAATGTTTTATTCAAAAACATACAGATAACGATCTCACACATTTTATTTCATCATTCTCTTTTGATTTTTCTTAAACAAAAGTTTGATATTGATAAATAAAATATGAGTGAACACGAATGGACTTACTCAAAACATGCACACTTATTTCATTATTATTATCATATGAAAACCATACAAGTTTTACAAATGAACAATAATTTATAAACAAGAAAAGATTACAGATGATACATGATTGAACAAAATGACATTGCTGATATGACTAGTCTTGATATTTATCCATGGAGGTAACTGAATTTGAGCATTCTCCACCAATAGCTGCATTCACCTGTCCATTGTAATCTGGCAACAGATTAGTCCTGACATTGGGTCCTTCCTCAGAGAATAACAAGATCTTCTGATTGATAAGCTCTTGTACCCTGGCTTTGAAAACCAAACAATCCTCTGTAGAATGTCTTATGTATCCGACATGGAATGTGCAAGACACATTAGGGTTATGCCTGTGATGGTAGGGAGAAGCAGCAAACGAAATCTCCTTTGGTACAATTGCCCCTTGTTGGACAAGATAGGGTAGTAATTGAGCATACAACACATGGATCTGGTCACGCTGAGGACGCTTTCTATCATTATGCCTGTTTTGCCCCTTTCTTTGGTGGTTATATGGCACAATTTATTGACTTAGTAGAATCTGAGCCTGAGGAGGCTGTTGATACCGGGTTGTAACACCATGTGAGAATGAGTAGTATGGCACGGGCATCAAAGGTACTTGGAACCGAGGATAAATATGAAGATTTTCCATTGGTGGGAACATCTGAGCAGAGTGCATTAAGGCAGGGTTGACTATCTGATTAGAAGTATGACCATACTGAACTCCAAATGAGACGTAGGGTGCCCCAGGATAAGTATACTGAGGCGTAATAGCAGTGAAAGATGATGCCCTAGGATAGGCGAAAGGTATTTCAGGGTGATATCCTTGATACTAATACTGTGTAGTAGGTTGGACTACAGAAAGATGCACCTGCACATGAATTGGAGGACCCTTATACTCAAACTCTTTCTCAATAGGCACCTCAGTAGTTTTAGGTGTGAAGCACACCAACTTCTGATCGATGAGCTTTTGAACCCATGCCTTGAAAAGGTAATAATTCTCTATAGAATTCCCCACGTGTCCGGGATGATATCCACATGTGGCATTGGGATCATGCTTACGATGGTAGGGAAACTTAGTAGGCTTGATCTGTTTGGGCATAATTTCCCCAACATTAATCAATATAGGCCGCATATGTGCATAAGATATAAGAATCAGATCATTGAGAGGACGTCTCCTTTCTTGATCATATCTTCATTTGCTGATTTGTTCCTGCTTCAAATTCTGATTGTCTTGAGTAGGCCTTTGGTGTGGCAGGAGATACTATTCTCGAGGAGGAGGTGACATAATACCTGCAGTTGAAATCTGTATGTTACCCTTCTTCACACTGTCTCCAATTCGTTCACCAATTGCAACCCAATTTGGGAAGTCCATTGTCAAACTGTCAAGGAATAATCCCAAGGTCACGTCAACTCTGCCTTGATTGTGACCCAAACTCCTCTTGCACACAGTGCTCTCATTCTTACTCAGTTCTATGAATCTTCGATGATTGGCCTCGGAGAATCATTATCTTTCTAGTTAAGGAACATACAAGGTGAGTTTTTTCTGGTTGACATGCATGAGATGCAAATGAATGAATGCATGTGTTGTAGGTGGAATGCAAATAATTATGAAACATCCATAGATTCAAAGCATTGATGGTGTAGTAACTCAAGTTTGAAATTCTGGCATATATACAACGATGCAATAATGATATGCAACAAAACATATAGGCAAACTACAAAATCTTCATGATACTCTTGATAATCTATCCATACTTCTCGATGTAGGTTCAAAGGTCTAAGGTTACGCGATAACAAAGGTATATAGAGTTTATGGTTTCCTACAGAAAAACCCATATCCCCCCTCACAGGTGTGTACTATCCTTCAAGGTTCCTAGAATCAATGATCCATTTTGAGATACCATTGCCTGAGATGACTGACTCTTCGGACAATAATGCTCTCAAAAGGATCTACTCTAGGTGTGATGTTTCGTGTAAACCATAATCGAGGGCTAACTCCAAGGAGGTCAAAACACTACTCAAGTCACATTTCTATTGTCGCAATGCGAAAAATACAGAGTCACCATCATTTTTTATTTATTCTAAAGGAAAGGGAAAATGTTGAGAGAACCCCAAAAGAATAGTCATCGCAACCACGAATAGGTTTGAAAGTCGGTTATGCAAGGGGAAGGTATTAGCACCCTTCACATCCATCATACTCGAACCATCTAGGATATCTACACTTGATTGGGTGTCATTATCTTAATGCTTAATTGCTAAGGTTTACAAAGTGAAAACGGATTTTTTATTAGTGTGCTCGCCAAGGATTGGGTCCTCGTGCCTACATATGCTCACTTGTTGAAGTGAGAAATCAGAGCCCCGTAGTTCGTGGTACAAAATGTTTATTTGTTTTGTTTATTTTATACCTTAAAAAAGGGTTTTTGAACTGATTTGTTAAGGCTCAAACAAAAGGTTTGATGAGTTGATATTGATTTTAGGTTTTGGAAAGAGATTGTTTTGACTTCGGATTGCACTAAAGACTATGAGTAAAGGTGAATATTTAGAACTACCAAGCCAAGCGTCTTGTGTCCAAAATACTCATAATGAGTGTAAGAAAGCTCTGTTCTCATCCCTTCTCTACCAGTTAAGGCTCGTGGCATAGAATCCTAATCGTATCTTATTGTGTTTGAATTTGGCTTGAGAAAAGATCACTTGACGTTGGATCAAGGGTTTGTTTATTATTTGTGAAATGGTGACGATCCTAAATCCTAAGGTGGGCTAACAAGCAACAACAGGACAAAGGAAAACAAGTAAAAAGTAAACCAAAATGGGGAGAGGGATACATGAAAAATACAAGGGATTTGTGCGAGAAATAAAGGGTCTCGTTGTAAGGTAGCCCAAGAGAAAGCCTTGTGTGTGAATTGTGTCCTAAGCTAATAATTAAGTAATAGAATTATAAAGCATGTCTCCCTAAGGTAGTGCCATGAATGTTCTCTTGTAATAAAAGATTACAAGGCCATGTTGCTCCAAGTTTGCACAGGTCAATCACAAAAGTCAAAGCCCAAGTGGAAGGGTACTAACATGTCCTCCAAGTCTCCAAGCTTAGGTCATACACAAAGGTCCATAATAAACTCCATGTCTAATTCTAAGGTCAAACACCAAGTCCATAGTCTAATAGTCCTCAAATTAAATCTTTTTTAGTCTTCTCCATTTTATCATGTTTTTTCATTAATTTTAGATTAGATAACAAAATAAAGCAATAATGGTGAAGAATGAGAATTATAATACAAAAAGCAAAGAAATAAATTGCAAGAATTTAAATGTTAGAAGTTAGATGCGTAATATAAATGTTAGAGGTTAGATGTTAGAAGTCAATTTAAAAAGGAGCCGATTACTTGAGATTATTTATCCACAAACCAAATGATTCAAAGTATGACGTATTAAGGGACAACCTATCAATGATTCAAAGTATCGAAAATGATCCAATGATCATTTATCAACAAGTTTGAGTCAAAGAAGAATAAATCAACCAAAATGTCCATCTATCAATGATTTGAAGTGTGGAAGATTTATCAATCAAGTTATTAAAACAAAATGAAAAGAAATACAAGTCAATGGTTAGATGTTAATAGTCAAAGATCAATCAAGATTACAAGATGAAATGAGAATACAAACCAAACCATAAAAACAATTATTCATAATAAAAATAAATTGCAAAAAAAAAAGAATATTAAAATTCCATGAAAATGCAATAGAAAAGAGAACAAGAATAAAAGCATATAAAAATAAAAAGTAATTTGCTAAAAATTAATTAGCACAAAAAAATAAAATGAAATATAAAAATTAAAAAAAAAACAAGAGGGAAGGGGTACACTACTGCAAGTAGTGGTAGTGAAGGGAATTGGGCGTTGAGGCCCAATCCAAGGCCCATTGGCCTTGGTCCTCACTACCTAGACGGTGCAAAAGACTATCAGTGGTGTAGTCATCCATTGGATGGTCCTAAAGCCTAATATGTCTCACAAAGAAGACCAAGCGGAAGCCATCCCCCCATCACGTGCCAGACCAGTCCAGTTCAAATTTATCCCTTCAACTTCGATCGGAGACTCGAGCTTCCACCGCGCCGGAGCTCATTGTCATCGGCGACAGAGCTTCAATGGGCATCTACCTACCAAAACCTTCCTCACAACCTCCTTGATTCGAATCTCCAAACCAAATAACCTACATCTAAGCCTATTGACTAAATCGCAGCTAAATGCAGATGAACCCTAAATTCAATTTCCAGAATTTAAATGAAATACGTCGAAGATCAAAGATTAGCAGGTTAGGGCTTCAATCTCCCTAATCCAATACTACACCATTGTAAGCAAATCGGAGTAGAAGCAATGATTTGAGCAAGTTACCTGCTGGAGACGACGACACAGACAATGGTGATTTCAACTCATACCTCCGATACACTTCTTCTTCAATCCCACATGATTTTCCTTTCCCTTCCACTCCCTTGTTCTTCTCCTTCTTCTTTGAATTCTTGTTCTGATTTTTGAATGGAGAGTGTGATCAAAGCGTGTCAGGGAGCTATTTTTCTGACCCCAATGATTTTCAATGATTGCTTCATTTATAGTGTGATCCAAGAGGGTAGTTTAGGGAATTGGAATAATTCACTTAGCATAGCTGGAAATTGGAATTAAGATGCATTTATTTGATAAAATTTTGATAAAAAGTGAGATGGTAAGGAGTGAATCACGTGGGATTTAGATGAGTGAAAACATGTGCTCTTATTTTCCAATTCACTTGTTGTAGCCTCACACTTTTCACTTTGGATATTTGCCACAAACTAACTTGCATTAGGTGAACCAGATTGGATTGTTGATGCAAGCCTAGATATCTGCTTCATAAATGTTACTTCAACTGACGCTTAAGTCTTGATTTGACTTAGTTATTCTTGCAGTTGATGATGGTTTGTCCCTAAACTATATTGCATTGCGAGTTTGATAATTTGAATTTGACCGAGCATTAATTCTAGTTTAATTTTGAATGAAGCTTGTTAGGCATGACTGCTTATCAATGGACTTGTTTGATGGTGCAATATTGTTGACCTATGTGTTTGCTACATCATGTAGTGAACTTGCTCATGGCTCTTGTTGCCTCCTAACTTGTAGCATGATTTTTCTTGATATGCATCCTTGGTTTGCTAGGGTACATTGTGTGCAGGTATGGAGGGTAATGCTTCATGTGACTAAGGCATGTTGGTTCTAACTTGGTGATTTTGCAGGATGTGCACTCCTGGCTTGATATGGTTCTGAAGCATGTTCAATGTCCATTTCCTCATGGTTTTTTGTAGCATGTGGTTGTGGTATGCACTCTGAGCTGTGTTTGATTTGCAACATTTCCATATGATTCAATATGTTTGCCACGTTTTCTCTATTGGCTTCACTTTGGTTCATGATACCTTTCTTTTTTATTGTTTCCATATTGTATGGTTCTGTAGGTCTTCATAGGTGTTACTTCTGGATGCCTATGATGATGGTTAGGTAGTCATCTACTAAGTTGGGGAAGATGGAATTGCATGTGAGTTTGAGGTTATGATTGCAGCAGGGTTTGGCTGGCATAATTTGTTTGGGTGTTTTCCCATGATGCAGAGTTGGAAACTCTACCATGAACCAGGATTGTTGTGGCATGTGTGGCCTGATGTTGCCCTATAGGCATGTTGCAACTAATGGTGGATGGTCATAGCATAACATCTTGGTTTTGTAGGATGGGTGAGGTCCTAACTTGTAGTCTTGGTATTCAATTTGCAAGTACATGTTTGTGGCTGCCTTGTAAGTTTAAGTTGCAAGTTCTTGCATTGGCATGATGTCTACAAATGTTGATATGGTTTGAAAAAAATTGCATTGCCTTAGCATGTTTCTCATTGTTCTGACTTTAGTTGTATAGGTTTGCAACATGACGAAACTGTGCAAGCCTTGGTTTCATGTGATTCTGCAGGATCACATTGTGCTGCAGGTGGTTATGTTGGTCCATAGCATATCAGTAGGCCCTGCAGGGATCTTGTGGCTTGTGATTCTGGATTTTGTTAGCCTATGTTTGCTCATGGTTTTGATGGAAATTCATAGTTGTTCTGCCCCTTTGTATTCATTGCTTTGAATCCTGATTTGTGGCTCACTTTGGCATGCTTGTGGAATATAGTTTTTGGGTCATATGCACATGATGGTATGTGAACAAGGCACAATGTCATCAACTTTGGAATTTTGAGGCAACATGCATAAGTGACAATTCAAGGAACTATGATGGATCTTGAATGGTTAGGAAAGGAGTTTAGGGTTTAGGATGATCATTTAGGGTTCAAGGGGATTGGGTTGACTTTGGTCAAAGTTAACCAAAAAGTCAACATGTGGTCAAATCTCAATTTTTTTTGTAATTTTCCCATGTAATGAACATTTTATGCTTATGTAATGAATGGCATTTCCTTATATATTTGAATTGATATTGATTCTTGAAGTGAATGAATTTGAGGCTTGTACATGAACATTGAATTTTGTATGACTATGATGCTTGTAATGGATTGAAACAGATGAATTAATGAACTAAATAACTTGAACATGAATTGAATATGACTTGTAACTTGGATACCATCATGACTTGAAATGTATTGACACTTGAAATGAATGAATAATTACCTTGAATCAAGGGACATAACTGTCGCTATCGGGATTTAACGATAACGAAAACCGAGACTTAAAGAAATGAAGAAGGGAGGCAAAATCAGAAGAGTCGCCACCAGATTTTATTTGTATGCCTCTATCGGAGAGGCGAGGGGAAATAGTTGATAAAACCCTCAAAAAAGATATGCGCAAGGGAAGCGCTAAAAGGGGGATAAGGAATCGGTCTCGTGACCGAGACTTGGGTTCAGAAGTCAGTTACGCAAGGGGAATGTATTAACACCCCTTACGTCCATGGTACTCCATGGGAACCATTTGGGTTGTTTACGTATGCGGGGGTTTATCTTATTATTGCTTTATTTTATAAAAGAATGTGTGAAAGAGGGGGATTTTTGGGTTTTTTATTATTGTGCTCGCCAAGGATTGTGGCCCTTGTGCTTACGTATCACTCATCGGGGATGAGGAATCTGAGCTCTGTAGTTCGGAGTAGAAAATGTTTGTGGGTTTGATTAATTTTACCTTTGAGAAAATGGTTTTCGGGGTGGATTCCCTAAGGCACAAAAATTAGGTTTGATGGGTTGTGTTGATTTTACCTTGAACAAGGGTTTATGAAAATAATGTTTTTGATTAGATTGCACTAAAGTCTGTGGGCGGAGGTGAATATTATAAACAACAAGTCAAGCATATTACGTCCAAAATAATCAAAGTGAGGTTAGGAATGTTCTATTCTCACTCATTCTCCACCACTTAAGACTCATGGCGCACAATACTAATCGTAGTTATTAAGTGTTTTAAGTTTTTTTAGGAAAATGCCGATTGACGTTGGATCAAGGGTTTTTTTATTTGATTAAGAAATTTGGCTTATGCAATATGAATGCAAAGTAACCAACAAGAAAATAAAGGGTCTCATTGTAAGGTAGCCCAAGAGAAAGCCTTGTGTGTTCAAAAAGTGACCTAATCTAAACCAAGGATAATGGTCTTGCAAACATGTCCCCCTAAGGTGGTGCCATGATGCCATTCTTACAACTGGTATGTAAGTGAAAATGAAACCAAAAGTTCACAAAGTGTCACAAAGATAATGGAAAAGGCCTCGAAGCAAAGGTCCTAGGATGATATCCTCTAAGTCCAAGTGGATTAAGTGAAATGAAATGATTTTTGGCCTTATAATTTTATCATGTGTTTTTTTTAAATGTAATGATAAAAATAAAGTAAAGACAAATGATAAAATATGCATGATGAGTTTGTACAATGATAATCATAATGAGTGCTTAAATATGAATGACATAAAAGTAAATAACATAAACAAACCAACTAGGAATCATCACTGAACCCAACTTTTATTCCCCACTAAATTAAGTATTTTAGCCGTTGTTAAGAATCATCGTTAAATTCACTTGGTCGATCCCCAGTAGATGTCAGGTATTCTAGTCAGTTCTAGGATTCATCACTAAATCTATATTTTCCCCATCATAGTTAGGTGTTCCGTCAGCTTATAGGAATTACCTTCTTTTTCTCCCCAGTTGTTTCTAGGGGTAGTCGCCTTTTCTTTTTTACAGAGATGCTCATTCCCCAGCGGAGTTTCTTCCATCCGTCTTCTTGAGGTTTTAACATCAAAAGATACTTATGTTTCATACCTCACATTACATGCATAATCATCATAACCTTGCATAATTCCCACTAGGGAAAGTTTTTGATTACTCCTATTAGTATTTAATCCCCTCCTACCATTAAGGTATTGAAAATCGTTGTTATCCATACCTTCAGGTCTAAGAAGATTAAATAAGGGAAGCTGTCACAACCTCAAATTTACCCCACCCCATATCAACATCTTAAATCCTAATCCATGAGCATACATACCACACATGTCATCTCATATGCATCCATACTTAACAATCCATAATAATCCATAAATTCAAGGGGCATGGGATTCATCTATGAAGATTCAAGACCCTCAAGCCATGTTGAGGTGTGCTCAAACCACCTTAGCCCTAATCTCTTCCTCAAGCATCCCACAAAGCTTAGAGGACCACTCAAGGCATGTCACTCACTCCCCAAACCCAATTTGGGTGGTGAGTCCCCTTTGAATAAGACTCAAGATTCATCTGGTCACTCAAGGACCAAACCCTAGTTCTTGACCTCCTTTGGCTTGTACAAGTCATGATTCACCATGAATATTTCCATTCCTTTGAGGACCCCTCAAATCCAAAGTTTTTTCATGCCCCATACCTCTTAAACATCTCAACATGACCCTTGCATTTCAAACCCTAATCCATCTGGCTTTGGTTCTTGACAAAACTTGTGGCTCAAGAAACCCTAATTTGGGGATCCTTCAACCATTGAAATTGCTTCATTTTGATCATCTAAATACCTTACCATTCATTCAACATCATTTTATGTCCATTACAACCAAGATCTATCATTTAAACATTCATTCAATCCATGTTACAAGTAGTTGGTTTGTTCATGATTTTTCAACTTTCAATGCTTTGATCCACCCATTAAAATCAAAGGTTAGTAAAATTAGGTTAAGTTAGGTAAAATTAGGTTATGATTATTGTTGTTGTAGCTGGTTCTTTGTTGAGATTGTTGTTGATGTTGTTGTTGCTGAATTGGAACTAATTGATTGTTGGAATTATTGGTAAAAATCGGAATTACTGATGAAACTTGGTGCTGATGTTGACGAGGTTGAGAACTCTTTCTGACATGAAGCCTCCTTTGCCTCCCCACTAATACTAAATTAGTTTCTCCTTCCTTCCTCTTGGAGAAACTCCTACATATTTCTTGCTAGCTGATGCCTCTTCTTTAGACAAATGCCCTTCACAGACTCCTTCTTCTAGTCTCATCCCCATATTTACCATTTCGGTAAAATCATTAAGGGAACTTGCAATCATATGTTTGTAATAAAACGAACTCAATGTCTTCAAGAAGATCTTTGTCATCTCTTTCTCTTCAAGAGGTGGACTTATCTGGGCAGCAAGCTCTTTCCATCTCTGGGCATACTCTTTGTGTGTCTCCTTATCCTTCTGAGACATAGACCTCAACTGGTCTCTATCAGGCGCCCTATCCATATTGTACTTGTACTACTTGACAAATGCCTCGCCTACATCGTTGAAAGTACGGACGCTTGCACTGTCCAAACCCATATACCATATTAAAGCAACTCCAGTCAAACTGTCTTGGAAATAGTGAATCAACAATTGATCATTATCAGTCTGAGTAGACATTTTTCTGGCATACATCACAAGATGGCACAACGAACAAGTATTCCCTTTGTATTTTTCAAAGTCTGGGACCTTGAATTTCACTGGGATCTTAACATTGGGGACCAGGTAGAGTTTAACATCACTCTTCCCAAACAAATCTTTTCCTCTCAAAGTCTTCAACTCTATACGCAGCTCGAGGAATTGATCTTTCATCTCATCCATCTTCTCATACACATTTGAACCCTCAGACGGTTCAGAGTCGTAGATAGTTTCCTTAACACGAGGAAGAATGTGAACAACAGGAGATGGCACTGACATGACCGGGTTAGATGCCGATATAGAAACAAATGTGGGTGCATACCCTTTTGGCATAAAGTTTTATGGCATCCCCCAAGGGAATCCAACAGGCATAGAGGAAACAGATTGACTGGAAGCAGCAACATGAATAGTTGAGGTAGCCACCTCAAAAATAATAGTCCTCCGGGGAGGAGTTGCAGGAGTTGGTGATGATTGGTTCTGTGCAGCAATGACAGATTCCATCTGCGCCGTTAATCTGGAAATATCATCCTTCAGCTCTCGTCTCTCTTGCTCTATATGCTCCATGATCCTTGGTTGATTAACACGAATGTTATAGCGGTGAGTCAGCTTGGCTGATGCACAGAAGAAGAACTGATAAGATATCTGGCGGAAGAAAACCTGTTATGCCAATGATGCATGAAATGCAATGTTTTTAATTGTTTAATTTCAAGAAACATATGAATTTCTATTTGCAAATATATAATAATAACAATTTGATTAACCATAAAATCTCTTTTTATTCATAAAATTTGGAAGGATTACACTGAGTACAATTTTAAAAACCAAAGTACAAATACAAGAGAAAAGGAAACTATCATCCTAAAAATCCCTTAGCAACTGTATCAGATGATCTGGATGTGGGTGTGTACTTCCTTCGGATGCATCGAATCTCGGACATAAAGGATGTTTTCATCCGAGCCTTCTCAAGAACTAGCTGATCAACAATCTTTTTCGAAGCACGGGAAGGTTAAGGCATACTATAGGAAGATGGACCCTCTGGATCTCTCTGTCTCTTCACTGCTCGATCCTCAAGAATCTCAATAAGTGCATCCTTGTCTTTTGACTCAAGTTGCAACCCTTCATGCTTTCGGATCACATCATGGAACCACTCTTCCCACATATCTCTCTATTGCTTCATCTTGATAAATGCATCTTCCAACTCCTCTACATCTTGGTTAGGGAGAGTTGATGGCTCAGCCACAACCAAAGACATGGGTCTTTCACAAGTATACGACATCTTTAGCTCCAAAACTCTCTTTTTCACCCAAATAGTCAAGTGTTGGGTATCTTTACCCTATTGACATAAAAGACCTTCTAACTAAGTGTTATTAGGTTTATCTATCAAGGGGAACCCAAGTTGACGACGAGCCAACGAAGGGTTGTAGTTGATTCCTCCTTGTGTACCAACGAGAGACACAATAGATAATTCACCATAACTATCAATAATATCCAAGCTACTCAATGCAAAATCATACCAAACAATATCATCATTAGTGAGAGACATAAGTCTCTGAGACCACCGTAGACATTGCCTGTTCTCCAAGAAAGCAGGCGTCTGAGGCAAGTGTGAAATAAACCACTTGTATAGTCTCACCACCTTTAGAATTCCTCAAATGCAAAGAGAAATACATGTTACCCAACAAAGTCAGAACATGATTTCCAATCAAGAAGACTCTAATGGCATTAACCATAGATGAGAAGTACCAAGATAACCTCAAAAGCATCCATGCTAACATCTTGAGCAAAAACAATAGCCCTATCAATGAGAAACTCAAAAGTCAACCCAAGAATTCCTCCCTTCTTCACCAAATGAGCATCCATCTCATATTTCTTCAGATGAAGAGCTTAAACTATAACATGAGATCTCAGGATCTCCTCCAATCCACTAAAAGATACCTTGTCAGATACATGTATACCCAAGAGATGGGCATACTCTTCCAACATGGGCACAAGCTGATAATCTGGAAAAGTGAAACACCAGTAAAGAGGGTCATAGAACTGAACCAAAACACTCATAAGTCCTTCAACCACATTGGTAGATAACACATACAAGACCTTCACATTGTTTGTGTAAGCCCTAGAGGCGAATACTTTTGGTACTTGTATCAAATTATTTATTAATAATAAAAGGCTTTTTCTTTATTATGTTTGTTTAATAAAGTCCCTATAATAGCTAGTCAGTTTAATGTATCAAGTGTGACTTAATCATGAGATCACATTAAACATAATGACACTATTCTTAAAGTATCTGTAGTCGAGCTTTATTGTGAAGTGGGATAACATAAAGCATTAAGACTATTATGTATATAGACTGATGATCACATCTCATGGATCATGGATAAGGAGTTATCAAGTCTTAAACATAGGTATGAATATTAAGAGTAATATTTATACTAGATTGACCCTCTATGAGAATACTATATAGAATGTTATGCAAAGTGTCATAAGTTATTCTCATGGTGATAATGGTGTATACCATCCTTCGACCTGAAACCACTATGGACCCTAGATGTAGAGTCGAGTGCCTTATTGCTGATCAAACATTGTCCGTAACTGGATGACCATAAACACAGTTGATGGGTACTCCACGAAGCATGCTGAGGGACATGAGTGACCTAGATGGAATTTTCCCATCCTCCGTAATAGGATAAATGTCTATGGGCCTAATATTGAACTGGACAAGGATGACATGGTCTATGCCTTGTGTTCAATATAGACATAAGGGCAAAAATGTAATTGCACACATAAGTATTATCACAAAAGGATTTGTCAGATCACATGACATTTTCGTGTCTAGCAGTGATGTGTTGCTAGATACCGCTCACTGTTTATTATGTTAAATACGTGATTTAATATAATTGCCAATGCCGCGAAAACCTACAGGGTCACACACAAAAGGAAAGATTGATGAGAGATAGAGTAACTAAGGAACACCGTAAGGTACGACGCACTTAAGTGAATTGTAGAACATCGTAAGGTATAGTGTACTTAAGTAGAATACAAAATATGGTAAGGTACCACGCGCTTAAGTGATTTTGGCATAATATAAGATATGGGCCACATACACTTAAGTGGGCTTTTTAGCTTGCAACCCACACAAGTGGTTCTATAAATAGAACCCTTGTGCAAAAGCATTTGCGCAGTTGTAATTTCGTTTCTCTCACTCTCTCTCTCATTCGAAGCCTTCATTCATAGCAGCTAGCACTGAGATTGAAGGAATCCGTTCGTGTGGACTGAGTAGAGGCATTGTCACCATTCAACGTCGTGATCGCTATGTAGATATGCATCAATGGTTTCAATCACCACAAGAGGTAACAATTCTATCACTGATCATGCCCATTCGTAAGGATCACTAAAGGAGAAAATTTTTTAAATTTCGTTGTGTTTTGCATCACTCTTCTCCTTCACACATGACGTTGCTTGAAGTCCAAGGGATCTAATACAAAGGGTGACAACTTCCTTAGCTATTTAAAATTAGGACATCTGAAACTGCACTTTTTAGTATTCCTTCGTCCACATCCATGGTCTGAAAATATTTACAAATAAGACCTTAGTTTCCTTGAAATTTATTTTTCTGTGATGAATGTCATGATGCGCATGTATACATGAATGCAACAATCACAAACAAGGGATCATACAAAAGGCAAACACAAAGAAAGGTAAAGGGATGGATCAAGTCATCATCAAGATCAATCATCCATTTTGGTGGATTATGGTTTTCACCTTATCAACACCCAAGTTCCATTGATATTGACAAGACTTGATATCAACCAAGAATCAAAGGGTTTGGTGTGAAGCACGAGCATGAAGTCGGGTTAAGAACCATTCCAAAGGAGTGTACTAAGGGTAAAACTTGTAGATTATGGTCTATAAAAGTGCCCAGAGTCTTGATCCCATATATTGGATACTATAGGTTAGGATAACTGACTCATCAACCCATAATATTCTCAAGAGAAACTCGTCTGAGTGTAGTATCGCGTAACAACTGTTATCAAGTTTACACTTGAACAGTCTCCGTACTACGTCCTAAATATGCCAAGTTGGGTTAAATGTTCTACGGTCCTCAACTTATCAGATCCCAGATTTAGATAAAGTAATGCCCATCCACAAATAACTTGTGTGACATCAGTAACTCCAAAGAGGTCTCCACTGAGTAGATGGGTCTCAAGCCAACTTGTTAAGGACTACTCCACACAAGTTGAACATGACTATACCATCCTCCTATCTTAATTTCACTCAAGTTTGGGTTAGAACTTATCTCATCACTCAGAGATCACCAAGCACAACAAACAAATTATATCACACAAACAATATACAAAAATCAAATATACAAATATATACACATAAAAAAGTAGGCTAAACCCACTGAGGACTACTCCCCAGCAGAGTCAACACTTATTTTCTGTAGCGGTAAATTCATGACCATCAAGCTATGGATAAACTTGACGTCAATAAAACCAGAGTCACCACCGCACTTTTATTGTTTCCAAAGGAAAAGGGAAAAGTGAGAACAAACCCCAAGAATAAGAAGTTTTCAAATCAACACTAATAAAATGCCAGAGATTACAGGTAAGGGGGTTGGTTACACAAAGGGAAGGTGTTAGCACCCAAAGTGTCATAGGTACTCATAGGGAGCCCTTTTTTATGTGTGCATATGTTTTTGGTATAAAATATGTTTGACAAGATAAAGAGTGTGGGGATGAGAAAATAATTCATTGATTATATTTTTGTGTTTGACAAGACCTTCGGTCTTATGCCTACGTACCAACATAAAACTGAGGGATCAAAACCCCGTAGTTCATGGTAAAGATTTCAAATGAGTTGATGAATTGATTTTAACAAACATTTTAAGTAAAAGGATATAAAAGCCAGAGTTTTGAATGGGGTTATTAGTTCTTTTTTATCTTTTTGAAATTTAAGTCAATATGGTTAAGTTTATTTACAAATTTGATTAAGAAAAGATTTAAAAATTCATTGGCATAAGGCCAAAGTTTCTAATCATTAAAATATGTCTAAGTTTGAAATTACAAACAAAAAAGATTTTTGAAAAGAGGGAGAAGTTTTGAAATTTAATAAGTGGGAGGAGATGAAGAGGCTATCCTAAGCATACATTTAAAAGTCAAGAGTTGAAAAGATCTAACCAATGGGATGCAATCCAACAAACAAGAATGTCATATAGAAACCCATTTTTCTTTGGACTTTGACCAAGCAATAAGCAATAGGCAATAAGCAATATCCAGACATCATAAAGATTAATGCATCAAATAAAGATATCCATATTCAAGCAAGCATTCCAATAGATATCAGTATTCATTATCTTCTAATGTATCAGATGAAATATTCCTTGATCAACTCAGAAAAAAACATCAGACATAAACCGTAACAAAATAATAATTAAACACAGAGACAAAGTAGCAGATGAATCAAAGAGATCCTCAAGTCTTGCATCAGATGAAAGTCACTGTCAAAGATATCTCAGTCTCAAAATGTTGGCATTGGCCAAGTCCTTTAGCATAAAGAATGTTGCCTAATTCTAAGTCCAAAATTCAGATCAAGTCCCAACAGTCCACCAAATGTTTTTTAGAGTTTTTGTTGTTATTAGGTGTTTTAGGGTCTTAAGACCATAAACAAAATCAAAACACACAACAATATATACAATCACAAGATATGGCTCAAGTGAGAAAAGTGAAAAAACGATTTAAACATAAACAAATTGTATGAAATGTAAATGGAAATGAATGATAAATGACTAAAATTTAAATTGCATAAATTAAATGACTTGAAAGTAAAAGCAAAAATGAATAAAAATGGTTAGTCAAATGTTAGTGTTGAATTTTAATTGATTAAGTCATTCTTTGGAGAACACTCAACCATTCATTCACAAGTATGGATCCTTAAACCAAGACATCTTCTATGAGAAGGGCTCCAACTTCGATAATTCAACAAGTATGCCACTAGCTCTCATGAAAGGAAAAAAGGTCAACTTTCCACACAATTCCATTAAGAATGGGAGACTTACAATCTCACTTACTAGAATACTATGCCTTCTTGATCAAATTTATCTCTATGTTAAGCAATCGTAATTGGACTTATGCAAAAGTCACAACTATCTGAGGCCAGACAATAAAAATATAGGTGCTAATGCATGTTAGAGATTTGGTACAAAGTACCAAACTCCTAAAGTATACCAGACACTAAAAGAAAATGGGAGGACCTATCTCAGTCATACTTGTATTGATTCATCTAACACAAGGTCATTGATGAATCAATTAGCATTTAGACATTAGAGATTTCATTGGTCAATGAGGGAATGGGGAAGAATATGGAGGAATATGAAGATGGAAGGAGAGATAGAAACACAAATTGATCATGAGAGGAATTTTATCTGATCAATACCATCCATTCATTTTGGGAGATGAAATTTACATTTCATCAATTCCCAAAATCCAATGGTTTTGATCAAACAAAAGTCAAATCAACCATGACCAAGGCCCAATCAGAAAGTAAAACATCACAAGACCATAAAAATGGCTCAACATAATTTGTAAACATTTAATCAATTAAAAATCACATTAAAAAAGAATTAAAATGCATTTTAATTTGGACAAAACCTCAAATCCCTTCAAAACACCAAATAAATAGCCAAGGGATTTATCCTAGGTCAAACACTGTCAAAGGACCTTAGACAAAAAAAATCATGATTTTTAAAAAGTCAGAATTATTTTTAAATAATTAAAAATATGCACAAAAACATTTAATTCATGAAAAATACCAAAATTAATCCAAAATACAATTTTTATTCAAAATATATAAGAGAAAAATACTTAAAGATTTTTGGTGAAAGTCCCATATTTTTTGAATTAAAAATGGATTTATTATGAATTAAACAAAATAAGGTAATTAAATGAAAAATCAGAAAATATCAAAAATCAAGGGCCATCTGACCCCCCTCATTAATTGAGGTGGCAAATCTATTGGCCAAGTGCGTGCTTCCATCAACTACGTCATTCAACTGCATCACACGTGTGGTATTCAAAAGCAAGGGCCAGGATTAGAACGTGGATACATGAATAGATGGTCTGGGAAATGCCAGCACACCACTCGATCCCTAGCTCCGATCATCTTCTCCGATGGACCTCACCGGACTGGTACACCACAAACCACCATAAAAATTAAAAGTAAGGACATGGTTTTAAAGGAAAAATTCTCATGATATCGAATCTGATGAATGTTAGGGAACAAAGCTAGACCATAGATGAGCAATACAAAGATGGCTTCAAAAGCATCCATACTACCGACTTGATAAAAAACAGTAGTAGCTTTACCAATGAGGAACTCAGAAGTCAACCCAAGAATACCTTTTTTCTTCACTAAATGAGCATCAATCTCGGACTTCTTCAGATGAATAGCTTCAGCTATGATATGAGATCTGGGAATCTCTTTCATTCCACTGAAAGCTACCTTGTCAGATACGGGTATACCCAAGAGATGGGCATACTCCTCTAACGTAGGTACAAGCTAATAATCGAGAAAATTGAAGCACCGGTAAAGAAGATCATAGAACTGAACCAAAACACTCAGAAGTCCTTCAACCACATCAGCAGATAACACAGACAAAAGCTTCCCATGACGTTGCTTGAAGTCCAAGGGATCTAATACAAAAGATGACAACTTCCTTAGCTCTTTCAAATCAAGACATCTGAAACTGTACTTCTTAGTATTCCTTTGTCCATAATCTATGGTCTGAAAATATTTGCAAACAAGACCTCAGTTCCTTGAAGTTTAGTTTTTCTATGATGAATGTTATGATGCACATGTATGCATGAATGTGACAATCACACACAAGGAAAACACAAACAAAGGTCAAGGGATGGATCAAGTCATCATCAAGATCAATCATATATTTTGGTGGATTATGGTTTTCACCTTATCAACACCCAAGTTCCATTGATATTGACGAGACTTGATCGGATCAACCGAGAATCAAAGGGTTTGTTGTGAGTCACGAGCATGAAGTTAGGTTAAGAACCATCCCAAAGGAGTGTACTAAGGATAAAAACCTGTATATAATGTTCTACAAAAGTTCCCAGAGTCTTAATCCCATCTTAGTATGGTGCAACTTCTTACTCAGCTCGGGATGCACAGGGGTCCTATGTCAGTCAAGTTTGAGACAGTTGCGTCCGATCCTTTTCTTCAGCAGTATCGATTTGGGAGGACCATTTAACCACAAGCAATAGTAAGTAGGGTGATCTTTCTATCCACTACCACTAATGGTCATCACCAAAAACAACACCAAGAACCTGAAATACATGCAGCAAATGACACCCTATAGTAACAGACAAACCAATGTAAAACAGTAAACAAAAAGGGAAATAAAAAAAGAAACATAAAAACAAAATCATAATTAAATATTCCTCACACATGAACTAAACATTGGCCTCAATGTTTTAGAACAAAATAAGGGAGGGTGACTCACAGTGCCCTACTAAGGAGGTTGGGGCGGAAAATGCAACATCAATTGTCGCATCATAATGTTCATCTCATCTAAAACAGCCCATTGTCAAGCCTGCTTTATTCCTTGTCTCGATTGCTTAGTTCTTAGGTCACCAAGCTCAGTTTGTACCCATGTCCACTGGTCTTGATTCATGGACGATGACCCGACACCTTGTTGGGTTGGATCTTGGTGAAGGGGTACAAACTGCTCCTGATGCTGATCATCTTCATTTATATTTTCACCTGCAACCGCATTGTCAGCATCGTAGCCTTCCTATTCATTAGGGTCAGAACTAACATATAACCAGTTAGCATAATCAATAATACTTACTCTGTCTAGATTAGGTAATGCAATGATAAATCGTTTATGGATCACCATAGAGTAATAATCACGAGAAATAGAAATCTTACATTGTTGAGTGAGGGAGGACATATCAATTTTAGTCTTACCTGTTATAAGACCCCAATTTTGACCCTAAGATCCCTCATGTTATCTCATCATTTGCATTGGCTTTGGGATCACACCTTGGCATCCTACTTACCCATCATTCATTGGGTTTGCATTGGGAGAGATCACCAAGCATATTTGATTGTATCATACTTTGTTTTTCTTTGTTTACTAACCAAAATACCAAAAATATGTCCATGTATAACTTTGTTTCTTTTTGTAGCTAGTGTGTGCATCCACATGTCCTTCATCAAGCTCACAACTAAGGTTTTAGACCCTTATGGAAATATATCAATCAAGGAAAGTTACACAATGGTTCTAAACATCATATATAGATCCTCATGTTCACCATTTAACATTTTTATCAAGAATTCATCAAGAGTTTGAAGATAGTTTGCCTTGGAAGCCCTAATTCATCTAGGTATCTTGTGTGACTTCCTCAACAAGTTTCTTCAACATTTGACCAAATATTTCAAGGGATACTTCATTATACATCATATTAAGCATATATTATCCTCCATGGGTCCTAAATATCAAGATAACTTCAAGTTTGCAGGTTGGTTCAAAGAGGTTGACCAGAGAAAGTCAACTAGTCAAAACCGGGGTTCCCTAGACCCTATCTCCTACAATTTTTTTCATATGAATATGATTCCTAGATAAAAGTTACTCTTTATGACATTCCAAACAACTTTCATGTTGGCATAAAGAACTAGTTTTGCTTTGAAAGTCATTGTTTATGGTGAAAGATTATAGGTCATTTTGTATGTGCCCTGGTTAGGAGGTCAACTTCCAAGGACCATAACATGCTCAATCGTTATGATATGAAGTCCATCCAAGTTTCATGGTCAAAATAAAGATGTCTTCTCCAACTTTTATTATTTGCGAAATGTCAAATTCAACTTGCAAGGGCATGTTCCAAGAGGAAACATTATAGGTCATTTTGGTCCATCATCATTGAACAAGCTATTTTCCTCAACTTCTAAAATGCATAACTCCCTCATGCCAAATCCAAAATTTCTAACCAAATTTAATAGGGATGAAAGATCTACAACTTTGGTGAAGAAACCATTTTCATTTGGAGCTCATAGCAAAAGTTATTCAAGGTGGAAGAAGCGGTCATTTGACTTGGTACTTAGAAATTTTTCATCTATGTTTGATTTTCTCCAACTTCCACCTCAAAATTCATCATGATACATGGCTCAAATGGAAATGTATTTAACATAAAAGTTGTTCCCCTTGATGTCACCTTTCCAAAAAGTTCAAGATCATGACATTTGTAGAATTTTACAAGGACGTGCGCATGGTTACTTTTCATGGTCCCATTTGGATGAATCACATAACAATTTCTCAAGTACACTTGCATGGCCTCATGTTAAGCTTTCAGCATCATTCATGCATAATTGTGGACCTTTGCAATCATTTCATTGGCCTATCACACGCCCATGCAAGCATGCACTAACATTTCTATTTTTGACCAATTTTGGAAAGTGTGTGAAGAGAAATGCAAAACCCTATAAATACATTTCCCTTGTGATCAAAATGAGGACCCCTTGGACCAAGATTTGAATTGCGTCTTCCCTAACCTCCATTGATAGGATAACCTTGAAGATTTCACTTGAAATCAAGCTTCAATTCCACTTCTGTTTTGGGATTGAAACTCCAAGGATCCAAGCCTTTTGATCATCCCTTTTGTAGTGGTAAATTTATGATCATCAAGCTATGGATAAGCTAGAGATCAAATAATAAGAGTCGCCACCGCGCTTTTATTGTTTCCAAGGGAAAGGGAAAAAGTACGAACAAAACCCAAAAAGTAAGAAGTTTTCAAATCAAAACTAATAAAATGTCAGAGATTACAGGTAAGGGGGTTGGTTACACAGAGGGAAGGTGTTAGCACCCAAGGTGTCCTAGGTACTCCTAGGGAGCCCTTTTTGTGTGCATATGTACTTGGTATAAAGTGATGTTTACAAACAAATAGAATAGGGGGATGAGAAAAGAATTCATTAATTATATTTTTGTGTTTGACAAGACCTTCGGACTTGTGCCTACGTACCAACATAAAAATGAGGGATCAAAACCTCGTAGTTCGTGATACAAATTTCAAAGTGGGTGCATTACTTTTAACAAAAATTAAGTTTGAAAGGCACAAAGGCCTAAAATGAGTTGAATGAGTTAGTTCTTTTTGGCTTTTTGAAAGTTTAAGTCAAGTATAGTTAAGTTTATTTACAAGTTTGATTTAAGAAAAGAAGTTTTAAAATGCAATGCCATAAGGCCAAAGTTTCTATCTTTTATGCAAAAAGTGGTCAAAGTTTAGAACAAAATAAGTTCAATCAAAGAAGATTTTTGAAAAGGGAGGGAGAGATTTTGAAATTAAAGAAATACGGAGAAGAAGAAGAGACTATCCTATGTACAAAATTAAAAGTTTAGAGTTTAAAAGATCTGACCAAATGGGTAGCAATCCAATAGACAAGAATGTCAATAGAAACCCAGAATTCCCTTGGACTTTTAGAATCAAGCAACACACAAATGCACAATTATATTATCTTGAAGAGCAAGGCATCAAATAAAGATGGCCACATCCAAGCTTATCCATTCCATGATCTTCTTCATGATAGCCCATGTAACAGATGAATTTCACAAGTCACAGGTTTAAAATAATAGCTTCACAATGATCATGTTGCAGATGAACTTAGAGAGATCTTGAATGACGTATCAGATGAAGTTTCAAATTGCAAGCACTTGGTTTATCAATAAGTTGGCATTGCCCAAGTCCTTTAGCATAGGAATGTTGCCTAAATTCTAAGTCCATATGTCCAAGATCAAGCCAACAGTCCACACAAAAGTTTTTTAGGGTTTTTGTTGCTATTATTTGCATTAATGGTCAAAGACCACACAAATGAACAAAGCATACACAAACAAAGTATATCACACAATATGGTCCAAGTGGAAAAAGTGAAAATTGCATTAACATAAACAATTAGAATGATATGAACAATGGAAAATGTATAAAAGCTAGAATTAAATGGCATTAAAGTAAAGGGCTTGAAATTAAAAGTTAGTAGTTAATAGGTTAGAAGTTAGTATGGTTTTGCTTTTGCTTTTCATTTTTTAGACATTCTTTGGAGAACACTTAACCCACTTATCACAAGCATGAATCCTTGAACCAAGACATCTTCCAAAGGAAGGAAAAAAGGCCAAGTTTCCACACAATACCATGAAAGAGGGGAAACTTACAATCTCACTAACTAGAATGCTATGCCTTTTATGTCACAAATTTAGCGTTATGTTAAGCAATCGTAATTGGACTTATGTAGAAGTCATAACTATTTGAGGTCGGGCAATAGAATTTTGGTGTTAATGCATGTTAGAGACATAGTATTATGAACTATGCTCATGAAACATACCACACACAAAAAGAATATGCAAAAGGTGTGGCCTAATCTCATCCATACTCATGTTAATTTTTCAATCAACTAGCTTTAGGACTTTGAGATATCATAGGCCAAATGAGATGAATGCATAAAGAAGGGGAGTGAGATGAAGAGGGAGGGGAATGGATCAAAACTCAAATTGGTCAAAGGAGGACTTTTACCAAATTAATATCATTCATTCATTTTGGGAGATGGAATGTACATTCCATCAATCCCCTAAATCCAATTATATTAATTTGACAAAGTTAAATCAACCTTGATCAAGGCCGAATAACAAGAGTCAAACACAAACAAGTCATCACAATTGGTCAACAAAATTATTTGGCATTTATTCCAATTAAAAATATTAAAATAAAGCATTTAAATTAAATATGGTTTGTCAAATTCCTAAAACCTCATCAAAACACCAAATAAATGGCCATGAGATTTATCATAGGTCAAACAAGGTCAAAGGACCTTGGAGAAATTTTTTTCTGATTTTTAAAAGACTTGAAAGTGTTTTTAAACAATTAAAATAAAATGAAAAATAAATTAAATCATGAAAAATATTAATAATGATCCAAAAAATAATTTTAATTCAGAATATGAAAGAGGAAAATATTTGAATTTTTTTGGTGAAACTCTCATATTTTTTGGATCAATATTAAAATTAATATGAATTAATGAAAATAAAGCAATTAAAAGGAAATTCAAATAATAAAAAAAAACATGGATCACTTGATCTCCCTCATTAATTGAGGTGGTAGATCAAGTGGCCACCAGCGCGCGTTCCCTGTGGTCTCTAGTCAACTGAGCAGCACGCGTGGTAATTAGAAACAACGCCCAGGATAAAAACAATTCAAATGGATCCTATGGTTGGAGACGTGCCAACACACGGCCGGAGCTGTAGCTCCGGTCTTCTTCTCTGGTGGACCTCACCGGATTGGTCCACCTTCAACCATCGCCAGAATAAAAAAGGAGGACATGATCTGAAAGGAAAAATGGCGTAGATCACGAATATCACCTCAATCTTGACTAACTCCTCACATATATAAAGATATGAGGAGTTGAAATTTGAGCAGGACTTTAGATCACGATACTGATCTAAGCAACTCAATCTTCTTGCCTACATTGGTAGGACTTTAGACAACCAAAGAATCAAGAGAATTGAGCCAGATTGAGAGAGAATCGAAGAGATGAAGTTTTCTGAAAATTACCTTCAATGCAGTGCAATTCTTGATGTTGCTTGCTCCAAACATGATTTGATCACACTTGAGAAGCTAACAGGAAGTGATTGATGAGGTTGCAAGGCTTTGGATCCTGGAGTTTTTGAATCTCCAACAGTTGAGATTCAAACTTAAATTTCAAGTTGAAATTTATCAGGTTTTCCTTTGGAATGAGAGGGTTTCAATGGGGGAGCAAAGCTGGCGTGCAAGGTGTCTTCAATTCTAAGCAGAAGGGGCTCTATTTATAGCTGCAGCTCATGATATTTGCACCTCAAATTCACATTCCAAAATTGGCAATTGATGATGCATGGGTGCATGGGCGTGTACAGGCCCATGAGATCATTGTTTAAGGTCCACAAATGAGTGTGAGAGGGTCTGAAATCAACTTGGATTGCAAGGCAAGTGTGTGTGAAGATTTGAAGTTTGATCTTTGCCAAATGATGATACCATGTTCATGCCATGCGCAGCCCTAGCAATTCTTGTCCAAAATGGATGATCTTGGATTTTTTGGAAAGGTTAGATCAAGAGGAACAACTTTCATGTTCAACACGTTTCCATTTGGAGCTTGTATCATGATGAATTTTGAGGAGGAAGTTTGGAAATTTCAACATGTTGAAAATTTTTCTAAGTGTCAAGTCATATATCTCAATATTCCACCTTTCTTAACTTTTTATGTGAGCTTCAAATGAGAAAAGTGTCTTCATCAAAGTTGCATATCTTTCAAATACCTTCAAAATGGTCACCAATTTCATGTCATTTGGATTTGAAATGATAGAGTTATGCATTTTTGAAGTCTGGAAAAATCACTTGTTCAATGGTATAGGTCAAAAGTGACCTATAATGTAGCCTCATATCACATGCTCATAAACGTTGAATTAGCTCTCACTCCAAACATCAAAGTTCATGTAGACATCTTGAATGTGATTGTGCAACTTGGAAATATTTCATCTCATAAACATTGAGCAAGTTATGGCCTTAGGAAGTTGACTTTCAAATTAGGGTTTAGAGAAAATGACCTATAATGTTTCAACATAGCAAATGATTTTCCAAGCAAAACTAGCTCTATGTCTCAACATGAAAGTTGTTTGGAATGTTATTTAGAGTACGTTTAATCTTGTAATCGTTTTCATATGGTGAAAATTGTAGGAGATAGGGTCTAGGAAGACCCAGTTTTAATTAGATGAATTCATCTGGCCAACCACCATCAACCAACTTGCTAACCTTCAATTCTCTTGACTTTATCGGCTCATGGTAGATCATATATGCATAAGATGATGAATTTTGAAGTGTCCATTGAGAAATTTGATCAATTTGTGAGATAGCTTGTTGGAGAAGTTACTCAAGATACCCAGTCAAACTAGAGTTTTCAAGGCAAATCACCCTCAAACTCTTGAGGAAAACTTGATCAATATAACATGTAGTAATCATTGGGACTCATATATGATGCCCATAAACATTCTTGTATTAATTCAATGGTTGGGCTCTTTGTCATGGGTGTCTCAAACCCTAGATATTAACTTGATAAATCAATGGAGATCATGCCCTACCTACAAAAGAGTTAGGAAAATGCAAGGACATATTTTTGATATTTTGGTTAGTAAAATGATAATATACAAGTATGATACAATCATTTAGTGCTTGGTGATCTCTCCCAAAACAAACCCAATGAAGGAGGGGTAAGGAGGATGCCAAGGTATGATCCCAATACTAATGCTTATGATGAAATTGCATGAGGGATCTTAGAGTCAAAATTGGGGTCTTACAGCTGCCCCTATTTAAGAACATTCTAACTGAGGAGGCGAAGGTTAAAATCTTCATGTCGACTCAGTAAAATGGGCTTAAATAACAACATATAGAAACAAATTTTGGTCCCTAAGAGACCTTATGATGCATATGATATGAAATGCAAAAGTAAATTCTTTGTGGGGAAATATTGCCACAAAGGAAAAGAAATCAGAGAGACCAAAAGTCCGCAGTGGTAAAATGCATTCCATAAGGAAAACTCACTGGGGAGACAGAGACTCTAGGGGATAAAAGGGGTTATGCGTAGACCAGGCTACGACTTAAAACTACTGGGGGACTCGAGGGATTCTATACAAACATGGAAAGGACTCAGTAGGGGAACCATAACATCTGCAGGGGATACGAGTAAGTCAGGATAAAACTGAAATACTTGAATCATGCAGGGAAAAGCGATTTCACTAAGGAAATACGCACTCAACTCAACTGGGGAAGAAATAAACTTCAACACAGGAGGAGCAGAAATCTATTATCTACTACCTCTTACTGGGTAAGGAGATGATAAAAATCTGACAGAGAGGACATCCGTCATCGGTTAGGATGAACATATCAAGGATGACTGGTTGAGAAACAACAGAAGGGAATATTCATTACTGGTTACTGGGTAAGAATAACCTTGCTAGGGAGAACTGCGGAAAGTAGGATTTACAACTACCAGTTACTGGGCAGAAGACCAAGGGTGAGAGTATCCGTCATCTGTTAGGATGAATATATCAAGGATAAACTCAACAGGGAAGAAAATCCATCATCGGTTAGGATGAACATATCAAGGATAGACTTGCCTGGGATTGTCAAGGAGGATACCCGTCATCGGTTAAGATGAACATATCAAGGATAAACCAACTGAACAAAAAGTAGGAATTACATCTATCGAATGCTTAGATAGAATATCGTCAAAGAGAAAATCCGTCATCGGTTAAGATGAACATATCAAGATAGACTCTGCGAGGAGATAAAATAGGAATTACATCTATCAGTTACTGGATAGAATACCAAGAGAGAGAATCCTTCACTGGTTAACGTGAACATATAAGGGATCAACTCTGCGGGGAGAACAAATCAGGGTTTACAACTACTGGTTATTGGGTAGAAGACCGCAAAGAGAAGGAAACCCGCCATCAGTTAGGATGAACACATTAGGGATTAACTCTCTGGGAAACAAGATAGGGATTACAACTACCTTTTTACTGGGTAGAATACCAAAAAGAGAATATTTGTCATCGGTTAGGATGAAAATATCAAGGATAGACTCGAACAGGGGAGAGAAAGATATCCATTACCGGTTAGGGTGAACATATCAAGGATATACTTCCTAGGGAATCAGATCCACTAGGGACTCTACTGCTGGGACACTGTGGTACTTTTGCCGAGTATTGGGCAAGAAGTAAAAAACTACAAACTAAGAAGAATATTACCAGTTACTGGGCAATAGACTCTTAGGGAACTCAAAGTATCTATCTAGGTAGGAGCTAGAAAAAAATAGTCAATCAAGACTCAACCCAATGAGGACATAACTCAAGGGGAGTGGTTCCATCCAGATAAACAACTGGGGAGGAAACTGAAGTAATAATCATCCACGAGGAAACAACTCAGTGGGGAAGAGGAGAAAGGTTAAATTCTTTCTGCCTAAGGGGATGACACTCTACAATTGAAGGAGGACAGACACCGAAATTTGTACAGGGATAAAGTACCGCCATACAGGGAATGAGAATCTCAAACCAACAATTTAATCAGATATGCGAATATGCAAATATGAAATTATATGAATGTATATGTATATATATGATGATTATGCTGACAAAACAATCACAAAGGATACGAAGGTGTCACAAAGAAATTGAATCATCGGTACAATCCTCGGTCAATCCACAAAATATGGAGACAACTGTTGGAGAACAGAGAAATCAACAATTCAAAAAGGCTCAACCCTAACTGGGGAAGGAGGAGATCTACTGAGGAAAGAGAGATATCACTGAACCTGTGGGGAGTTTTAGGTCAACACCATAAACAAGGGAGACAACCCTACGGTGAAAACAAACTGCTCAGGAACCAGGAGGAAACTCTGACTGGGGAGCAAGTCGACTGGCGATTGGCGGGGAAGCCAATGCGATCTACTGGGGAGATCAACCATTTTTGCTGAAGGAAACCAAACTCCACTGGGAAAGGCAGAAACTTTGTCGAGGGAGACAAGTCGCAGGGTACCTGAATCAACCAACTCAGCTAAGAAAAAGGAACAAAGCTCTACCGGGGAATCAAAAATGCCGCCGAGGAACTGAATCAACACAATCGTCTAGGGATACCCAAAGGGTTAACTGCTTGGGGAACCTCTGATGTTTCGCACTCAAGGACTTGTTATCCATCAGAATGTTGTTGATATTTCTTTCAATTGCTTTGGAAAATTCTTGCTTTATATGTTTTTAAGAAAAAAACTTTAAAAAATTTTAAATTTTCAAAAATGATCATAATAAAATTTAAATTATTGGCTGAAATAAATAAGAGTAGAAACAATTGGATAAAAGCTCAACTTTATTTGATAGAATGGTAGTCTGTAAATGACAAGACTCCATAGATTTTACAAAGTTGAAAATGGTAATTTACATGGAAAAGGGTTACATTGAATACAAATGATCCTTAATCCTTCTACCAACTTTTAATATCTGTTGTGCTCTCGACCGCTGTCGGGGTGATGAATTGATGTCGACCCTTATGCTCAATCAAGTTTCGAAATACTGAAGATTAGCAGAATGCAGTTACTTGCCATAATCCCTAATTTTTGCATAAGTTGCCCCAAGGTGGAGTACTCAACTTATCGGGAAATTCTTTCTGTTTTTATGTCTCTCATTTTTTCCTGGACCGCCCTTTCAGGTTTTCAATCCACCGAGACGCTCATTTTTTTACTAAGTCTCCCTTTCGGGTTTTCAACTTAGCGAGCTGTTCTTTTTCTTTTTTAGGCGAAGTATTTCTTCACTGCATCTGCATTCATAGGACGAGTGAACTCTTCACCATCCATAGTTGTAAGTGTCAGTGCACCGCCTAAAAAGGCTCTCTTAACAACATATGGGCCTTCATAATTAGGGGTCCATTTCCCTCTAGAATCTGGCTTGAACGATAAAATCTTCTTGAGCACAAGGTCACCTTCTCTGAACACACGAGGTCTGACCTTCTTATCAAAAGCTTTCTTCATCCTTTGTTGATATAACTGACCATGACACATGGCAGTCAATCTCTTCTCTTTAATCAAATTCAACTGGTCAAACCTAGTCTGACACCATTCAGCCTCGGTCAACTTGGCTTCCATAAGCACACACAATGAAGGAATCTCAACCTCTATAGGGAGCACCACTTCCATACCATACACAAGAGAGAAAGGGGTTGCCCCTGTTGAAGTGCGGATGGATGTACGATACCCATGCAAAGAAAATGGGAGCATCTCATAAATCCTTGTATGTGACAACCATCTTCTAGATAATCTTCTTAATGTTCTTGTTTGCAGCTTCCACAACCCCATTCATCTTGGGTCTGTAGGGAGAAGAATTATGATGTGCAATCTTGAAGTCTTTACAAAGAGCTTCCACCAAATTATTATTCAAGTTCGATCCACTATCAATAATGATCTTACTTGGCACACCATAACGACATATAATCTGATTCTTGATAAACCTTACAACAACTTCCTTGGTTACATTCGCATACGATGCCGCTTCAACCAATTTCGTGAAATAGTCAATTGCCACCAAAATGAAACAATGTCCATTCGAAGCTTTGGGTTCAATCATCCCAATCACATCAATTCCCCACATGGAGAAGGGCCATTGGGAGGAGATAACATTTAATAGTGTCGGAGGAACATGAATCTTATCAGCATAAATTTGACACTTGTGGAACTTCTTCACAAATTTGCAACAGTCAGATTCCATTGTCAGCCAATAGTAACATGCTCGCAACATCTTCTTCGCCATTGCATGTCCATTGGAATGAGTACCAAAGGAACCTTCATGCACTTCAGTCATCAACAAGTCTGCTTCATGTCTATCCACGCATCTGAGCAAAACCATGTCGAAGTTTCTCTTGTACAGTATATCACCATTCAAGTAGAAATTTCCGGCTAATCTTCTCAAAGTCTTCTTATCTTTCAAAGATGCCCCAGACGGGTAAATCTGACTTTGAGGGAAACATTTGATGTCATAATACCACAACTTCTCGTCTTTAATCTCTTCAACAGCAAACACATGAGCTGGCCTATCAAGACGCATCACAGACAAATTGGGAACTTCATTCCAATACTTCACTATAATCATTGATGCCAACATTGCAAGAGCATCTGCCATCCGGTTTTCATCTCGAGGGATATGATGAAACTCAACCTTTGTAAAGAAATTTGAAATCCTCCTCGCATAATCTCTATATGGTATTAAACCGGGTTAATTTTTCTCCCATTCTCCTTTGATTTGATTCACAACCAAGGTCGAATCACCGAAGACATCCAAATACTTGATTTTGAGATTCATGGCCTCTTCAAGCCCCATAATGCAAGCTTCATATTCTGCCATATTGTTTGTACACTTGAAAGTCAATCTGGCTATAAATGGTAGATGCGTGCCTTGAGGAGTAATAATCACTGCCCCAATGCCATTTCCATATTGATTAACAGCTCCATCAAATACCATGCCCCAACGGGAACCAGGTTTTGGCCCTTCTTTAAGCAATGGTTCATCACAATCTTTCATTTTCAAGTACAAAATCTATTCATCAGGAAAGTCATACTGCACTAACTGGTAATCTTCAATTGGTTGGTGAGCCAAATGGTCAGCCAAGATACTACCCTTGATTGCTTTTTGAGATCGGTATTCGATATCATACTCTGATAACAACATATGCCAACGGGCAATTCTCCCAGTTAAAGCAGGCTTCTCAAATATATACTTGATTGGATCCATTTTGGATATTAACCAAGTGGTATGATTCAACATATACTGGCGCAGACGCTTAGCAGCCCAAGCCAATGCGCAACAAGTTTTCTCAAGCATAGAATACCGAGTCTCACAGTGGGTGAATTTCTTACTGAAGTAGTAGATTTCAAATTCTTTCTTTCCAGTCTCATCTTGCTTACCAAGAACACAACCCATAAGCTCATCAAACACAGTCAAATACATGACCAACGGTCTTTCTTTAACAAGTGAAGACAAAATCGGAGGTTCAAGCAAATATTCCTTGATACTGTCAAAAGCTTCCTGGTAATCTTCAGTCCAATCACAAGACTGATCTTTCCGAAGAAGCTTGAATATAAGCGCACATGTGGCAGTCATGTGGGAAATGAATCTGGAAATATAATGCAAGCGGCCAAGAAAACCTCTGACTTGCTTCTCAGTTTTGGGCGCAGGCATCTCTTGTATTGCTTTGACCTTGGCAGGATCAACTTCAATACCCTTCTTGCTGACAATAAATCCCAACAACTTACTAGAACGAACACCAAAAGTACACTTATTGGGATTCAAGCGAAGTTTATATTTCCTCAAACGCTGGAATAGCTTCAACAAATGCTCAACATGTTCCTCTTCATTAATTAATTTAGCAATCATGTCATCAACATAAACTTCAATCTCTTTATGCATCATATCATGAAAAAGAGTAGTCATTGCTCTCTGGTAAGTTGCACTAGCATTCTTTAAACTGAAAGGCATCACTCTATAAAAGAATGTTCCCCAAGGTGTAATGAATATGGTCTTCTCCATATCTTCGGATGCCATCTTGATCTGATTATATCTGGAAAATCCATCCATAAACGAAAAGACTTTGAATTTAGCAGTATTGTCTACCAACATATCAATGTGCGGCAGAGGGAAATCATCTTTTGGATTGGCTTTATTCAAATTTATATAGTCAACACACATGTGGACTTTTCTATCTTTCTTCGGCACAGGCACAATATTAGCCTCCCATTGCGGATACTCAGCGGTCACAAGGAAACCGGCGTCAATCTATTTCTGCACTTCCTCTTTGATCTTCACAGCCATATCAGGATGCGTTCTTCTCAACTTCTGCTTGACCGACGGGAATTTTGGCTTCAACGGCAATCTATGCTCCAAATATTAGAATCCAACCCAGGCATGTCTTGATAGGACTAAGCAAACACATCTGAATACTCTCGAAGAAGATCAATCAACCCCTTCTTGACTTCTGGACACAGTCGAGACCCAATCTTGACTTCCTTCACATCATCCTTGGAACCCAAATTGACTAACTCGACTTGCTCTTCGAACGGCTGAATGGTCTTTTCATCTTGCTCAAGAAGATGAGATAATTCATCACTCACCTCTACATCACTTTCCTCCTCGGCCTCAAACACAGGGAATTCAAAATTTGGAGAAGGAGAAGGATCATTGTATTCGATAGGGTTAGGAACCAACCTGCATAATGATTTGATATTTTGATTTTAGAGAAGTGAATTTGTGACCAAATATTATGCAGATGGACAATTATATTATTTATTTATATTTTTTGTGATTACCATTTTCAGAATAAAGCAAAAAGTAGAAACAAACATCATAGATGTGGATGAATAGAATTAATTTTATTGATGATCAATTTGAAAATGCCTAAACAATGTTCGCTTCTCCCTTAGGCATAGGAGAAGGATTTTAAAACATATAAAAGCAATTACTTAGATCGATGCAAAATAATAGGAATATCAACAGCAGTCCAATTGTTGCAAGCCTTTCCATGCGTCACAAAATTGGTGCAGTCTTCCTCTTCGTCATCCTCTAGCACAACAACTAAGTGTTGTTTATTGCCATGAATGAACCCTCCGCTACGGAAGCTAAGTTGCATATCTTCAGACCTTGCAATTGATGATCCTTTCTGGAACCCCAAACCAATTCTGCCCTTGTTGTCGGAGACCTCTACCATGCGCCCCAACGGGTCAACATTGCCTTCTTCCACAATCTTTTAAGCATCTTTCAACGAGGACATAGGTGCCCCAACTCTCTTCTCATCACCAATAGATAAAGCCTGGAACAGAGTTCCAACCTCATCCTCAGCTTCCACATATGAGAAAGATGACAAATGGCTAACCAACAACGCTTTCTCTCCACCAACAATCACTAGCTTGTCATTCTTCACAAATTTGAGCTTCTTGTGCAAAGTGGAGGAAACAGCTCCTGCCTCATGGATCCATGGCCTTCCCAACAAGTAACTGTAGGCCGGGTGGATATCCATTACTTGAAAAGTAATTTTAAAATCACTCAGACCTATCTTAACTGGAAGGTCCACTTCACCAATACTGTCTTGCGTGAACCATCAAAGGCTTTGACAATTACACCGCTATACCTCATGGGTGCTCCTTGGTAAGATAGCTTTGACAAAGTTGACTTCGGAAGCACATTTAGTGACGAACTGATGTCAACAAGCACATTTGACAAAGCATCCTCTTTGCAATTCATAGAAATGTGCAAAGCCAGATTATGATTTCTTCCCTCCTCAGGGAGTTCTTCATCACAAAATATGAGATTATTGCAAGAAGTGATGTTAGCCACGATATGATCAAATTGATCCACTGTAACATCATGTTCTACAAATGCTTGCTCTAGAACTTTCTGCAGTGCCTCTCTGTGCGCTTCGGAATTCATCAACAGAGACAGTACTGAGATCTTCGAGGGGATTTAGAGCAGCTACTCCACCACATTAAACTCACTCCTCTTGATTAACCGAAGTACCTCATCATCATCGTTAGCCTTCAAATCGCTGGATTCACCAGACTTATCTTTTGAAGCACCAACTGGATCTACAATAGGCACTTCTACCTTCTTACTCACAATTGTTTCTTCCTTATCCTTTGGGAACACCGGCCCAAACACACGACCACTGCGGGTCACGTTGGTAACATCAACAATGCTCACCATAGAGCTAGTCGTAGGCAACGGGACCTCTTGGCCATCCTTCATCATTGTAGCATTATAGTGATACGGCATAGCTTTATCATATGAATATGGGATTGGGCCCGTTAACCGTATAACCAACGGCGATACTGATCTATTGCTGACATTGTTATTGTTGCTGCTATCGTACTGGATTACCAATCTCTCTGGGTGCTTGAAAATGGGAAATATGACATTCACGTCGTCATCCACATGATGGGATTGTACAATTTGAATCATGCCTTCATCCATCAACCGCTGGATGTCCCTTTTCATAACTTCACAACCCCTCGGGTTAACACTGCAAACAGCACAACCATCATGGTCATGCTCACAATCACTTACTAAACAAACATCCTTATGCATCTGCACTAAGGACCTTCTGATAAAACGAACATCAAAAACTTTAAATTCTCTAGGACAACCATCCACCATATTCATAGAAGAGTTCCCGTGAGCAGGCAATGAGTTCACTTTCACATTCGGCGCACGGTCCTTGAAGGACACCATACCACTCTTCATCAATTTTTGAACCTCATACTTAAGAGGATAACAATTTCCAATATCATGTCCAGGTGCTCCTTGATGAAAAGCACAATGGAGTTCAGGTTTATACCACCAAGGAAGTTGTTCTGGAATCTGTGGCGGGTTTCTTGGTTGAATCAGGTTCTTGAGAACCAAGGATGGATAAAGCTCTACGTAAGACATAGGAATCGGGTCAAAAGAGACCTTCTTCCTTTCAAAGTTTTGTTGTTGATGATACTTGATGATGATGATGTTGACAGGATGTTGGATTCCTTCTGATCTGAGGCCTCCTCTGCCTCCCACTGCTTATTGCATTCGTCTCACTGTCTTTCTTCTTAACAAAATTACTACCATACCTCTTGCTTGTTGAAGCCTTATCTCTTGACAAACGTCCCTCTCGGACTCCTTCCTCAAGCCTCATCCCCATGTTTACCATTTTAGTAAAGTCATTGGGGGCACTAGAAATCATTCATTCATAATAAAATGAACTTAGAGTTTTCAAAAAGATCTTTTTCATTTCTTTTTCCTCCAAAGGAGGAGTGATATGGGCAGCCAAATCCCTCCATCGATGCGCATACTCTTTGAATGTCTCTTTATCTTTCTGAGACATAGACCTCAACTGGTCTCTATTTGGCACCATATCCACGTTATACTTATACTGCTTGATAAAAGCCTCCCTCAAGTCATTGAAAGTGTGAATGTTGGTACTGTCCAATCCCATGTACCAACGAAGCGCAACGCCGGTCAGACTATCTTGGAAGTAGTGAATAAGAAATTGAGCATTATCAGTCTGAGTAGACATCTTACGAGCATACATCACAAGATGAGTGAGCGGACAAGAGTTCCCCTTATATTTTTCAAAGTCATGCACTTTGAACTTCACCGGGATCTTGACGTTAGGCACTAAACATAACTCGGCAGCACTCTTCCCAAACAAATCTTTACCTCTCAACGTCTTCAATTCCTTGCACAACTCAAGAAACTGATCTTTCATTTCGTCCATCTTTTCATAGACATTCGGACCCTTCGACGGCTCGGAATGATAGATGGTGTCCTTTATGCGAGGCAAAGTGTGCACAACAGGAGGTGGCACGAACATGACCGGGCTAGATGCCGGCATGGAAGCAAAGGTAGGCACAAAGCCTTCTGGCACAAAGTTGGACGGCATTCCCCACAGAAATTCGGCAGGCATAATTGGAGCAAAATGGGCGGCAGCAGTAGGCACGGTAGAGGTAACCACCTCTGAAATAACAGTCCTCACAGGAGGAGTTGCAGGCGTTGGAGAAGATTGACTTTGAGCAGCAAGAACTGACTCCATCATGGTAGTCAGGAGGGCGATCTCGACCTTCAACTCTCTGCTCTCTTGCTCTAGGTGCTCCATGATTCTCAGATGATTGGCTCAGGTATTGTACCAGTGAGTCAGCTTGGCTAAAGCACAGAATAAACACCAATCAGACATCTGGCGAAAACCTACTTATACAAATGATGCATGAAATGCAATGCTTGATTGTTTTTATCTTCAAGGAACTTACTATATCATTTGCAAATATATATATTTGAATAGCAATTGCAACAATTTGATATGAGCAAAAATCTCTTTTTATTTATATAAATTGGAAGATTATACTGAGTACAATTTCAGAAACCAAATGAAAAAATACAGGAGAAAAGGAGACTAGTCATCCTAAGGATCCCTAACAACAATGTCATAAGATCTGGCTGTAGGCGCGTACTTCCTTCGAATGCGAAGGATCTCGGTCTCAAAAGAAGCCTTCATCTGAGTCTTCTCGAGGACAAGCTGATCAACAATCTTCTTCCAAGCAACGGAAGGCTAAGGCATGCTAGAAGATGAAACCTCTGGCTCTCTCTGTCTCTTCGTCACTCGGTCTTCAAGTAGCTCAATAAGTGTATCTTTGTCCTTAGACTCAACCTGCAACTCTTCATGCTTCTTGCTCAAAGCACGGAAACACTCTTCCCACATGTCCATCTCTTGCTTCATCTTGACGAGCGCGTCTTCCAACTCCTCTATATCTTGGTTAGGGAGAGTTAATGGATCAACCACAACCATAGACATAGGTCTTTCATAGGGATAAGGCATCTTCAACTCCAAAGTTATCTTCTTCACCAAAGAGTGTAAGCTTCCAAAGCTACACAATTGCGCGGACCAAGCTCGGATCTTCCTTTCCTATGCACATTATGCCAAGCATGCACAATCTTCTGCTTCAAATGTTGGGGATCTTTACCCTCTTGATAGAAAAGACCTTCTAACAAAGTGTTATTAGGTTTGTCTCTCAAGGGGAACCCAAGTTGACGACGAGCCAAAGCAGGGTTGTAGTTAATTCCTCCTTGTGTACCAATGAGAGGCACATTAGAGAATTCACCACAACTATCAATAATCTCCAAACTACTTAAAGACGGGTCATACCAAACTATATCATCATTAGTGAGAGACATAAGTCTCTGAGACCACCTTAGACATTGTTTGTTCTCCACAAAAGCAGGTGTCTGAGGCAAGTGCAAAATAAACCACTTGTACAGAAGAGGAATACAATAGACAATAGTTCCACCACCCTTAGAATTCCTTAGATGCAAAGAGAAATACATATCACCCAATAAAGTAGGCACAGGATTCCCAATCAAGAAAAGTCTAATGGCGTTAACATCAACAAAACCGTCAATGTTAGGGAACAAAGCTAATCCATAAATGAGCAACATAAAGATAGCTTCATAAGCATCCATACTACCAGCTTGAGCAAAAGCAGTAGCTTCCTTGATGAGGAAATCATATGGTAACCCAAATAACCCTCATTTCTTCACCCAATGAGCCTCTATCTCAGACTTCTTCAAGTTAAAAGCTTCAGCAATAATACTAGATCGGGGAATCTCCTCCAATCCATTAAAAGGTACTCTACTAGAAACAGGTATCCCCAAAAGATGAGAATATTCCTCCAAGGTAGGCACAAGCTGAAAATCTGGAAAAGTGAAACAGCGGTAGAGAGGATCATAGAATTGTACTAGCACACTCAAAAGTCCTTCAACCACATCAGTAGACAAGATGGAAAAAAGATTCCCATGACGTTGTTTGAAGTCCAAGGGATCTAATACAAAAGATGCTAGCTTCCTTAACTCTTTCAAGTCGGGACATCTGAACTGTACTTCTTAGTGTTCCTTCGTCCATAATCCATGGTCTGAAAATATTTGCAAATGACACCTTAGTTCCTTGAAATTTTCGTGTGATGAATGTTATGATGCGCATGAATGCATGAATGCAACAATCACAAATAAGGGATCACACATAAGGCAAACAAAGGTCAAGGGATAAATCAAGTCATTGTCAAGATCAATCATCCACTTTGGTGGATTATGGTTTAAACCTATCAACACCCAAGTTCCATTGATATTGACAAGACCTGATTGGATCAACCAAGAATCAAGGGTTTGTTGTAAGTCACAAGCATGGAGTCTTGGTAATAACCATCCCAAAGGTGTGAACTAAGGATAAAAACCTGTAGATCATGTTCTAAAAAGTTCCCATAGTCTTAATTCCATCTATCGGATATTACAGGTTAAGATGACTGACTCATCGACCCATAATATTCTCAAGAGAAACTCGTCTGAGTGTAGTATCGCGTAACAATTGTTATCAAGTCTACACTTGAACAGTTTCCGCACTACGTTCTAAATAGGCCAAGAGGGGTTAAATGTTCTACGGTCCTCAGCTTCTTGTGTGACATTTCCAAATCCAAAAGAGTCTCCACTGAGCAGATGGGTCTCAAGCCAACTTGTTAAGGACTACTCCACACAAGTCGAACATGACTATACCATCCTCCTATCTTAATTGCACTCAAGTTCGGGTTAGAACTTATATCACCAGTCATAGATCACCCAGCACAACAAGCAGATTATATCACACATACATATATACAAACATCACATATATATAAATATACACACATTAAAAGTAGGCTAAACCCACTGGAGACTACTCCCCAACAGAGTCGCCACTTAATTTTTGTAGCGGTAAATTCATGATCATCAAGTTATGGATAAGCTAGAGATCAAATAACAAGAGTCGCCACCGCGCTTTTATTGTTTCCAAGGGAAAAGGGAAAAAGTACGAACAAAACCCAAAAAGTAAAAAGTTTTCAAATCAAAACTAATAAAATGTCAGAGATTACAGGTAAGGGGGTTGGTTACAGAGAGGGAAGGTGTTAGCACCCAAAGTGTCCTAGGTACTCCTAGGGAGCCCTCTTTGTGTGCATATGTACTTGGTATAAAGTGATGTTTACAAACAAATAGAATGGGGGGATGAGAAAAGAATTCATTAATTATATTTTTGTGTTTGACAAGACCTTCGGACTTGTGCCTACGTACCAACATAATAATGAGGGATCAAAACCTCGTAGTTCGTGATACAAATTTCAAAGTGGGTGCATTGCTTTTAACAAAAACTAAGTTTGAAAGGCACAAAGGCCTAAAAATGGTTTGAATGAGTTAGTTCTTTTTGGCTTTTTGAAAGTTTAAGTCAAGTATAGTTAAGTTTATTTACAAGTTTGATTTAAGAAAATAAGTTTGAAAATGCAATGGCATAAGGCCAAAGTTTCTATCTTTTTTGCAAAAAGTGGTCAAAGTTTAGAACAAAATACGTTCAATTAAAGAAGATTTCTGAAAAGGGAGGGAGAGATTTTGAAATTACAAAAATAGGAAGAAGATGAAGAGACTATCCTATGTACAAAATTAAAAGTTTAGAGTTGACAAGATCAGACCAAATGGGTAGCAATCCAATAGACAAGAATGTCAATAGAAACCCAGAATTCCCTTGGACTTTTAGAATCAAGCAACACACAAATGCATAATTATATTATCTTGAAGAGAAAGGCATCAAATAAAGATGGCCACATCCAAGCTTATCCATTCCACGGTCTTCTTCAAGATAGCCCATGTAACAGATGAATTTCACAAGTCACAGGTTTAAAATAACAGCTTCACAATGATCATGTTGTAGATGAACTTAGAGAGATCTTGAATGATGTATCATATGAAGTTTCAAATTGCAAGCATTTGGTTTCTCAATAAGTTGGCATTGGCCAAGTCCTTTAGCATAGGAATGTTGCCTAAATTCTAAGTCCATTTGTCTAAGATCAAGCCAACAGTCCACACATATATTTTTTAGGGTTTTTGTTGCTATTATGTGCATTAATAGTCAAAGACCACACAAATGAACAAAGCATACACAAACAAAGTATATCACACAATATGGTCCAAGTGGACAAAGTGAAAATTGCATTAACATAAACAATTAGAATGATATGAGCAATGGCAAATGTATAAAAGTTAGAACTAAATGGCATTAAAGTAAAGGGCTTGAAATTAAAAGTTAGTAGTTAATAGGATAGAAGTTAGTATGGTTTTGCTTTTGCTTTTCATTTTTTAGACATTCTTTGGAGAACACTCAACCCACTTACCACAAGCATGGATCCTTGAACCAAGACATCTTCCAAAGGAAGGAAAAAAGGCCAAGTTTCCACACAATACCATGAAAGAGGGGAAACTTACAATCTCACTAACTAGAATGCTATGCCTTTTATGTCACAAATTTAGCGTTATGTTAAGCAATCGTAATTGGACTTATGTAGAAGTCATAACTATTTGAGGTCGGACAATAGAATTTTGGTGTTAATGCATGTTAGAGACATAGTATTATGAACTATGCTCATGAAACATACCACACACAAAAAGAATATGCAAAAGGTGTGGCCTAATCTCATCCATACTCATGTTAATTTTTCAATCAACTAGCTTTAGGACTTTGAGATATCATAGGCCAAATGAGATGAATTCATAAAGAAGGGGAATGAGATGAAGAGGGGGGGAATGGATCAACACTCAAATTGGGCAAAGGAGGACTTTTACCAAATTAATATCATTCATTCATTTTGGGAGATGGAATGTACATTCCATCAATCCCCAAAATCCAATGATATTAATTTGACAAAGTCAAATCAACCTTGATCAAGGCCGAATAACAAGAGTCAAACACAAACAAGTCATCCAATTAAAAATACTAAAATAAAGCATTTAAATTAAATATGATTTGTCAAGTTCCTAAAACCTCATCAAAACACCAAATAAATGGCCATGAGATTTATCATAGATCAAACAAGGTCAAAGGACCTTGGAGAAAAAATTTCAGATTTTTAAAAGACTTAAAAGTATTTTCAAACAATTAAAATCAAATGAAAAATCAATTAAATCATGAAAAATATTAATAATGATCGAAAAAATAATTTTAATTCAGAATATGAAAGAGGAAAATATTTGAAATTTTTTGGTGAAACTCTCATATTTTTTGGATCAATATTAAAATTAATATGAATTAATGAAAATAAAGCAATTAAAAGGAAATTCAAATAATAATAAAAAAACGTGGACCACTTGATCTCCCTCATTAATTGAGGTGGCAGATCAAGTGGCCACCAACGCGCGTTCCCTGTGGTCTCTAGTCAACTGAGCAGCACGCGTGGTAATTAGAAATAATGCTCAGGATTAAAACAATTTAAATGGATCATATGGTTGGAGATGTGCCAACACACGGTCGGAGCTGTAGCTCCGGTCTTCTTCTCCGATGGACCTCACCGGACTGGTCGACCTTCAATCATCGCCAAAATAAAAAAGGAGGACATGATCTGAAAGGAAAAATGGCGTAGATCACGAATATCACCTCAATTTTGACTAACTACTCACATATAGAAAGATATGAGGAGTTGAAATTTGAGGTATATCAACTTAGTTGCTTCGATTTGACCTCTAAGTAACTCAATCTTCTTGCCTACATTGGTAGGACTTTAGACAACCAAAGAATCAAGAGAATTGAGCAAGATTGAGAGAGAATCGAAGAGATGAAGTTTTCAGAAAATTACCTTCAATGCAGTGCAATTCTTGATGTTGCTTGCTCCAAACACGATCTGATCACACTTGAGAAGCTAGCAAGAAGTGATTGATGAGGTTGCAAGGCTTTGATCCTGGATTTTTTGAATCTCCAACAGTTGAGATTCAAACTCAAATTTCAAGTTGAAATTTATCAGGTTTTCATTAGGAATGAGAGGGTTTCAATGGGGGAGCAAAGCTGGCACGCAAGGTGTCTTCAATTCTGAGCAGAAGGGGCTCCATTTATAGCTGCAGCTCTTGATATTTGCACCTTCAAATTCACTTTCCAAAATTGGCAATTGATGATGCATGGGTGCATGGGCGTGTACAGGCCCATGAGATCATTGATTAAGGTCCACAAATGAGTGTGAGAGGGTCTGAAATCAATTTGGATTGCAAGGCAAGTGTATGTGAAGACTTGAAGTTTGATCTTTGCCAAATGATGATACCATGTTCATGCCATGCGCATCCCTAGCAATTCTTATTCAAAATGGATGATCTTGGATTTTTTGGAAATGTTAGATCAAGAGGAACAACTTTCATGTTCAACACTTTTCCATTTGGAGCTTGTATCTTGAAATTTTTTGAGGGGAAGTTTGGAAATTTCAACATGTTGAATTTTTTTCGAAGTGTCAAGTCATATATCTCAATATTCCACTTTTCTTAACTTTTTATGTGAGCTTCAAATGAGAAAAGTGTCTTCATTAAAGTTGTATATACTTCAAAGAACTTCAAAATGGTCACAAATTTCATGTCATTTGGATTTGAAATGATAGAGTTATGCATTTTTGAAGTTTGGAAAAATCACTTGTTCAATGGTATAGGTCAAAAATGACCTATAATGTAGCCTCATATCACATGCTCATAAAAGTTGAATTAGCTCTCACTCCAAACATAAAGGTTGAAGTATACATATTAAATTTGATTGTGCAACTTGGAAATCTTTAATCACATAAAATTGAGCAAGTTATGGCCTTGGGAAGCTGACTTTCAAATTAGGGTTTAGACAAAATGACCTATAATGTTTCAACATAGAAAATGATTTTCCAAGCAAAACTAGCTCTAGGTATCAACATGAAAGTTATTTGGAATGTTACTTAGAGTAAGTTTTCTCTTGGAATAATTTTCATATGGTGAAAAGTGTAGGAGATAGGGTCTAGGAAGACCCAGTTTTGATTAGATGAATTCATCTGGCCAACCACCACCAACCAACTTGCTAACCTTCAATTCTATTGACTTTATAGGCTCATGATAGATCATATATGCATAATATGATGAATTTTGAAGTGTCCCTTGAGAAATTTGATCAATTGGTGAGATAGCTTGTTGGAGAAGTTACTCAAGATACCCAGTCAAACTAGGGTTTCCAAGGCAAATCACCCTTAAACTCTTGAAGAAAACTTGATCAATATAACATGTAGTAATCATTGGGACTCATATATGATGCCCATAACCATTCTTGTATTAATTCAATGGTTGTGCTCTTTGTCACGGGGGTCTCAAACCCTAGATATTAACTTGATAGATCAATGGAGATCATGCCCTACCTACATAAGAGTTAGGCAAATGTAAGGACATATTTTTGATATTTTGGTTAGTAAAATGATAATATACAAGTATGATACAATCATATAGTGCTTGGTGGTCTCTCCCATAACAAACCCAATAAAGGAGGGGTAAGGAGGATGCCAAGGTATGATCCCAATGCTAATGCTTATGATGAAATTACATAAGGGATCTTAGGGTCAAAATTGGGGTCTTACACCTTTCATCTCCTGCAAGCAAGTAGAAGCAAGCCCAAGCTAATTGAGATCCAAATCGAGCTTCAACACTGCAAACAGAAGATGAATTTTGTGAAACTTTCTCTCTTCGTTTATCTCAGTTCTCCATCATTTCAAGTAATTTTGGGTTGGATGAAGTCCGACCAATGTAGGCATCAAGATTGAGTTACTTTTAGGTCAAATTGAAGCGACTCAGATCATGCACCTCAAACTTCAAGTCCACGTATCTTTCAATATACTTGGAATTGGGTGAAAATGAGGCCAGATTCGAGCTCCTGGGCATTTTTCTTTAAAAATAGTGTATTCACTTTTTATTGTAATGGTGGTTGGTGGTGGACTAGTCCGGTGAGGTCCACCAGAGAAGAAGACCGGAGCTAGGGCTCCGGTGGTGTGTTGGCATCTTCCCAACTACTTGATCATGTTCAAACTTTTTAATCATGACCTTCGCTTCTAATAACCACGCGTGTACACGCGTTGACTGTGGTACATGATAGAGCGCACGTTGTAGCCATCAGATCTTCCACCTCAATTAATAAGGGAGATCTGATGGCCCTTGTTTTTTCTTATTTTATTTTATTCATAGAAATTTCGTTTTTAATCCAAAAAATATGAGACTTTCACCAAAAATCTTTCATATTTTGAATTAAAATTACTTTTTGGATTAATTTTGATATTTTCCATGAATTAAATGTTTTTGTGCATATGTTTAATTATTTTAAAATACTTATGACTTTTCAAAAATTATGAAATTTTTCGTCTAAGGTTCTTTGATCTTGTTTGACCTAGGATATATATATATATATATATATATATATATATATATATATATATATATATATATATATATATATATATATATATATATATATATATATCCTTGACCATTTATTTGGTGTTTTGAAGGGATTTGAGGTTTTTTCCATATTAAAATGCATTTTAATTCACTTTTAATTTGATTTTTAATTGATTAAATGTTTAAAAATCATGTTGAGCCATTTTTATGGTATTGTGATGTTTAACTTTCTTTTTGGGCCTTGGTCATGGTTGATTTGACTTTTATTTAATCAATAACATTGGATTTAAGGGATTGATGAAATATACATTTTATCTCCCAAAATGAATGGATGGTATTGATCAGATGAAATTTCTCTCATGATCAATTTGTGTTTCTATTTCCCTTTTCAACTTCATATTCATCTCTATTCTTTCCCAATCATTCATTTGACCAATGATTTCTCTAATGTCTAAATGCTAGTTGATTCATCAATGACCTTGTGTCAGATGAATCAACACAAGTTTGACTGAGATAGGTCCTTCCCATTTTCTTCTAGTGTGTGGTATGTTTTAGAAGTTTGATCATTTATACCAAGTCTCTAACATGCATTAACAACTATATTTTTATTGTTCGGCCTCAGATAGTTGTGACTTCTACATAAGTCCAATTATGATTGCTTAACATATAGCTGAATTTGACCCTCAAGGCATAGCATTCTAGTAAGTGAGATTGTAAGTCTCCCATTCTTCATGGCATTGTGTGGGAACTTGACCTTTTTTCCATTCATGAGAGCTAGTGGCATACTTATTGATTTATCCAAGTTGGAGCCTTTCTTATGGATGATGTCTTGGTTCAGGGATTCATACTTGTGAATGAATGGTTGAGTGTTCTCCAAAGAATGACTTAATCTATTAAAACTCATCACTAACATTTGACTAACCATTGACTAACTTCTTAATTAATGTTGCTTTACTTTCAAGTCATTTACTTTATGCACTTTAAATTTCAAGTACCTTTATCATTCATTTCCATTTACATTTCATGCAACTTGTTTATGTTTCAAGTCCTTCTCACTTTGCTCATTTGAGCCATATCTTGTGATTGTATATATTGTTTGTTTGTCTTTTGTTTTGTTTTTGGTCTTAGGACCTTAAAACATTTAATAACAATAAAACCCTAAAAAACGTCTTGCTGGAATGTTGGGATTTGATCTAAACTTCTGGACTTAGAACTAGGCAACATTCCCTATGCTAAAGGACTTGGCCAATACCAACATTTGAGACTGAGCTATCCTTGACTATGCCTATCATCTGATACAAGATCTTGGACCCCTTTGATTCATCTGCTACTTTGTCTTTATGCTTAATTGTTATTTTGTTATTATTGTTTATGTTTGATGATTTGTTCTGAGTTGATCAAGGAATATTTCATCTGATACATTAGAAGACACTGAAGACTGCTATCTATTGGAATGCTTGCTTGGATAATATGGTTATCTTTATTTGATGCCTTGGTCTTCACATGATGCTTGGATATTTTTCATTTCTCATTGCTTATTGTTTGTTGCTTGTCAAAGTCTAAAGGGAAATGGGTTTCTATATGACATTCTTGTCTGTTGGATTGCATCCCATTGGTCAGATCTTTTCAACTCTTAACTTTTAATTTTTTTCTTAGGGTAGTCTCTTCATCTCCTCCCACTTCTTTAACTTAAAAATCTCTCCCTCTTTTCAAAAACTTTCATTGCTTGTGATTTCAAACTTTGTCATGTTTTAATGATTAGAAACTTTGGCCATATGCCATTGAATTTTAAACTTTATTCTTAAATCAAACATGTAAATAAACTTAACTATATTAACTTTAATTTCAAAAATACAAAAAGAACTAACAACCCCATTCAAATTTTTGGCCCCTTTGTTCCATTTTCATTTAAACTTTTGTTAAAATTAATTCACCAACTTCTTTGAAACTTTTACCACGAACTACGGAGTTTTTATCCCTCATTTTTATGTTGGTACGTAGGCATAAGACCAAAGGTCTTGTCAAATACAAAAATATAATCAATGAATTCTTTTCTCATCCCCACACTCTTTATTTTATCAAATATCATTTATACCCAAAACATATGCACACAAAAATATAATCAATGAATTCTTTTCTCATCCCCACACTCATTATTTTATCAAATATCATTTATACCCAAAAACATATGCACACAAAAAGGGCTCCATAGGGGTACCTAGGACATTTTAGGTGCTAACACCTTCCCTCTGTGTAACCAACCCCCTTACCTACAATCTCTGGTATTTTATTAGTTTTGATTTGAAAACTTCTTATCTTTGGGTTTTGTTCATACTTTTCCCTTTTCCTTTGGAAACAATAAAAGTGTGGTGGCGACTCTGGTATTACTGACGTCAAGTTTATCCATAGCTTGATGGTCATGAATTTACCGCTACAAAAATTAAGTGGCGACTCTACTGGGGAGTAGTCCTCAGTGGGTTTAGGCTACTTTTTATGTGTACATATTTGTATATTTGATGTTTGTTTATATATATTATTGTGTGATACTTTTTCTGTTGTGCTTGGTGATCTCTGTGTGGTGAGATAAGTTCTAATCCGAACTTTAGTGCAATTAAGATAGGAGGATGTTATAGTCATGTTCAACTTGTGTGGAGTAGTCCTTAACGATTTGGATTGAGACCCATCTACTCAGTTGTAAGACCCCAATTTTGACCCTAAGATCCCTCATGCTATCTCATCACATGCATTGGCATTAGGATCACACCTTGGCATCCTCCTTACCCCTTATTCATTGGGTTGCATTGGGAGAGATCACCAAGCACATTTGATTGTATCATACTTTGTATTTTATCATTTTTACTAACCAAAATACTAAATATTTCTTTGTATAAACTAACTCTTTTGTAGGTAGAACACATGCTCACCTTTGATCTGTCAAGCTCACATCTAGGGTTTAAGACCCTCATTGCAAGGAGCTCAATCAAGAATTTGTTTACTATGGTTATAAGCATCATATATGAATCCCTATGGTCTTTACATGTTATTTTGATCAAGAATTCATCAAGAGTTTGGAGTTGGTTTGCCTTGGAAACCCTAGTTCATCTAGGTATCTTATGTAACTTCTTCAACAAGTTTCTTCAACAATTGATCAAATATTTCAAGGGATACTTCAAATTTCATCATCTAATGCATATATGAACCTCCATGAATCCCAAAAGTCAAGAGAATATTAAGCTAGCAAGTCGGTTCATGGTGGTTGACCAGAGGAATTCATCTGATCAAAATTGGGGTTCCCTAGACCCTATCTCCTACAATATTTGTCATATGAAAATGATTCCAAGAACAAAGTCACTCTAAAGGACATTCCAAACAAATTTAATTTTGAGGTCAAGAGCTATTTTTTCTTGGAAAGTCATTTTTTATGGTGAAAGATTATAGGTCATTTTGTCTAAACCCTAATTTAGAGGTCAACTTCCCAAGGCCATAACTTGCTCAATTTTTATGATATGAAAGATTTTCAAGTTGCACAATCAAATTCAAGATGTCTAATTAAACCTTTATGTTTTGAGTAAGACAAAATTCAACTTTTATATGCATGTGATATGAGGAGACATTATAGATCATTTTGGACCAATGCCATTGAACAAGTGATTTTCCTCAACTTCAAAAATTCATAACTCCTTCATGCTAAATCCAAATTAGGTCAAATTTGTGATCATTTTGAAGGAATTTGATAGAGATACAACTTTGGTGAAGGAACTTTTCTCATTTGAAGCTCATATAAAAAGTTAGCCAAGGTGGAATAAGTGAACATATGGCTTGACACTTAGAATTTTTTTTGATATGTTTGATTTTCCCAACTTCCACCTCAAAATTCATCATGATCCAAGCTTCAAATGAAAAAGTTTTCAACATTAAAGTTGTTCCTCTAGATCTAATATTTCCAAAAAGTTCAATTTCATCCTATTTGGACAAGGTATGAGTGACTTGCACATGGCTTAAACATGGATGGCCATTTGGCATAATTGAACTTGCATTTCTCATACACAATTGCATGGCTTACCAATGTGACTTCAACAATGTTTGTACTCATTTTTGGACCTGAAGAGATGATTACATGGGCCTGTCACACGCCCATGCATCCATGCAATGTACATTGCTATTTTTGGAACTTTAATTCAAGTTTGCAATTAGCAATCATATGGCTATAAATAGAGCCCTTCATGCTCAGAATCAAGGACCCTGACCAGCTTTGAATCCCGATCTCCAAAACCCTCTCATTCAAAGGATAACCTTGAGAATTTCCATTGGAAATTGAGTTTGAATCATACTGTTTTAAGATTCAAATCTCCAAGAGTCCTGTGCCTTTTGTTGATTCAATTCCATTCCATCAAGTGTCCAGAGGAAGATCAAGAGCAAGTGGAGGCAAGATCATGTTCATACAGACCTGCATTAAAGGTATTTTTCAAAAAAAATCATCTCTTCGATTCTCACTCAATTCTCCATAATTCTTCTTGATCTTTGGTTGTCTGAAGTCCTACCAATGTAGGCAACAAGATTGAGTTGCTTTGAGGTCAAATCGAAGCAACTCATATCATGATCCTCAAATTTCAACTCCGTGTATCTTTCAATATACTTGGAGTGAGGAGAAATTGAGGCCAGATTCGACCTCCTGAGTATTTCTAGTTTAAATTCATGTCCTTTTTTTATTTTGGTGATGGTTGTGAGTGGACCAGTCCAGTGAGGCTCACCGGAGAAGAAGACCGGAGCTTTGGCTCCGGTGGTGTGTTGGCGCTCATTTGAACCACATGATACTTGCAAAATATTTTAATCCCGTGCGTTGGTTTTGAATACCATTCCTGCAGCGCTTTGACTCGTGTCCATGATGAAACGCGCGTTGAAGACCACTTGATCTGCCACCTCAATTAATGAAGGAGATCAAGTGGTCCACGTTTTTTTTTCCATTTTCTGATTTTCATTTTATTTGGTTTATTTTCATTAATTCATATTAATTTTAACATTGATCGAAAAAATATGAGAGTTGCACCAAAAAAATTTAAATAAATTCCCCTTTCATTTTCTGAATTAAAATTATTTTTTGGATCATTATTAACATTTTTCATGATTTAATTGTTTTTGTGAATATTTTTAATTGTTTAAAAATAGTTTTAAGTTTCAAAAATTAATGAAATTTTTTCTCCAAGGTTCTTTGACCTTGTTTCACCTATGATAAATCTCATGGCCATTTATTTGGTGTTTTGATGAGGTTTTAGGATTTGGACCAACCATAATTTAATTTAATGCATTATTTAATTGATTTTAATTGTTTAATTGCAAAATAAATTGTGTTGAGCTTTTGATATTGACTTGTTGAGTTGGACTTGTGTTGTTGGGCCTTGGTCAAGGTTGATTTAACTTTGTTGAGTTAAAATCATTGGATTTAGGGGATTGATGGAATGTACATTTCATCTCCCAAAATGAATGAATGATTTTAATTTGATAAAAGTCCTCATTTGACCAATTTGTGTTGATTCCATTACCCCTCCCTCTTCATCTCAATCCCATTCTCTTCTCATTCATTTCATGGACCTATGATATCTTTATATCCTAAGGCTAGTTGATTGCAAAATCGACCTAAGTATGGATGAGATTAGGTCCACCCCTTTTGCATTCTTTTAAGTGTGGTATGTATTAGGAGTATGGTTCACAATACCATATTTCTAACATGCATTAAAACTAAAATTTCTATTGCCCGACCTCAAATAGTTTTGACTTCTACATAAGTCCAATTACGATTGCTTAACATAGCGCTAAATTGTTGACACAAAACACATAACATTCTAGTAAGTGACATTGTAAGTCTCCCCTCTTTCATGGTATTGTGTGGAAACGTGGCCTTTTTTCCTTCCTTTGGAAGATGTCTTGGTTCAAGGACTCATGCTTGTGAATAGTGGGTTGAGTGTTCTCCAAAGAATGACTTAAACAAAATAAAGCAAAAGCAATACTAACTTCTAATCAACTAACAACTAACATTTAATTTCAAGCCATTTACTTTTATGCACTTTAATTGTAAAGTCTTTATTCATTTTTCATTATTCATATCATTTAACTTATTTACCTTAATGCCATTTTCACTTTGCTCATTTGAGCCTTATCTTGTGATTAAAGTGTGATTGTATACACTTGTTTGTATTTGTGGTCTTTTGACCTTAATGTATATAATAACAACAAAACCCTAAAAGACATTTGTGTGGACTGTTGGATTTGATCTGAGACATTAGACTTAGAATTAGGCAACACTCCCTATGCAAAAGGACTTGGCCAATGCTAACTTTCATGAAACCAAGTGCTTGTGAATTGAAACTTCATCTAATACAAGTATTGTGATTCCATTTGAGTTCATCTTCTATATGGTATTACTGAAGCTATTACTTTGAACCATTATCTAGTGCCTATCTTTGAGCCATTCAAGGAGTATGTCATCTGATTCATGGGAGATTATGAAGAAGATCATGGAATTGCTAGGCTTGGATGTGGCTATATTTATTTGATGCTTTGCTCTTCATCTTGCTATTTGTGTATTGATATTCCTTGATTCTAAAGTCCAAGGGAAATTTGGGTTTCTATATGACATTCTGGTCTATCGGATTGCAGCCCATTGGTCAGATCTTTTCAACTCTTAACTTTTAAATTTTTGTTTAGGATTAGTCTATTAATCTCCTCCCCATTTCTTTAATTTAAAATATCTCCCTCCTTTTAAAATCTTCTTTCTTTGTGATTTCTAAACTTAGACCATATTGTAAATTAGAAACTTTGGCCTTATGCCATTGCATTTTTAAACTCTTTTCTTAATCAAACTTGTAAATTAATTTAACTATACTTGACTTAAAATTTCAAAAGACAAAAATAAATAACACTCATTCAAATCTTTTTAGGCCTTTTGTGCCTTTGTTAAAACTTAAATTTTTGTTAAAAGCAATGCATTCACTTTCAAATCGTTACCATGAACTACGAGGTTTTGATCCCTCATTTTATGTTAGTACGTAGGCACAAGTCTGAAGGTCTTGTCAAACGAAAAAATATAATTAATGAATTATTTTCTCATCCCTCCACTCTATTTATCGCAAATATCATTTTATACAAAAGCACATATGCACACAAGAAAGGGCTCCCTAGAAGTACCTAGGACACTTTGGGTGCTAACACCTTCCCTCTGTGTAACCAACCCCCTTACCTGTAATCTCTGGCATTTTATTAGTTTTGATTTGAAAACTTCTTATCTTTTGGGTTTTGTTCGTACTTTTCCCTTTTCCCTTGGAAACAATAAAAGCGCGGTGGTGACTCTAGTTTAATTGATGTTAATTTTACCCATAGCTTAATGGTCATGAATTTACCGCTACAGAAATTAATTGGCGACTCTGCTAGGGAGTAGTCTCCAGTGGGTTTAGCCTACTTTTTGTGTGTATATAATTGTATATTTGATGTATATATATTTGTTTGTGTGATATAATCTGCTTGTTGTGCTTGGTGATCTCTGAGTGGTGAGATAAGTTCTAACCCGACTTGAGTGCAATTAAGATAGGAGGATGGTATAATCATGTTCGACTTGTGTGGAGTTGTCCTTAATAAGTTGGCTTGAGATCCATTTACTCAGTGGAGACCCTTTTGGAGTTATGAATGTCACACAAGTTATTTGTGGTTAGGCATTACTTTCTCTGATTTGGGGTCCGAGAAGCTGAGGACCGTAGAACATTTAACCCCTCTTGGCCTATTTAGGACGTAGTGCGGAGACTGTTCAGGTGTAGACTTGATAACAGTTGTTATGCGATACTACACTCAGACGAGTTTATCTTGAGAATATTATGGGTTAATGAATTTGTCATCCTAATCTGTAATATCCGATAGATGGATTAAGACTCTGGGAACTTTTTAGAACATGATCTACAGGTTCTTATCCCTAGTACACTCCTTTGGGATGGTTTTTAACCAGACTCCATGCTCGTGACTCACAACCAACCCTTGATTCTTGGTTGATCCAATCAAGTCTTGTCAATATCAATGGAACATGGGTGTTGATAAGGTGAAAACCATAATCCACCAAAATGGATGATTGATCTTGACAATGACTTGATTCATCCCTTGACCTTTGTTTGTTTGCCTTGTGTGTGATCCCTTATTTGTGATTGTTGCATTCATGCATTCATGTGCATCATAACATTCATCACACCAAAAAATAATTTCAAGGAACTGAGGTCTTATTTGCAAATATTTTTAGACCATGGATTGTGGACGAAGGAACACTAAGAAGTACAGTTTCAGATGTCCAAATTTGAAAGAGTTAAGGAAGCTGTCATCTTTTGTATTAGATCCCTTGGACTTTAAGCAACATCATGGGAAACTTCTGTCTATTTTATCTGCTGATGTGGTTGAAGGACTCTTGAGTGTGTTGGTTCAGTTCTATGATCCTCTCTACCATTGCTTCACTTTTCCTGATTATCAGCTTGTGCCTATGTTAGAGGAGTATGCCATCTCTTGGGAATACCTGTTTCTAGCAAAGTGCCTTTTAGTGGATTGAAGGAGATTCCCATATCTAACATCATAGTTGAAGCTCTTCACTTGAAGAAGTCTGAGATAGAGGCTCATTGGGTGAGGAGGACTGTTTGGGTTGACTTTTGAGTTCCTCATCAAGGAAGCTACTACCTTTGCTCAATCTAATAGTGTGGATTCTTTTGAAGCTATCTTTGTGTTTCTCATCTATGGTATAGCTTTGTTCCCTAACATTGACGGTTTTGTTGATGTTAACGCCATTAGAATTTTCTTGATTGGTAATTTTGTGCGTACTCTGTTAGGAGATATGTACTTCTCTTTGCATCTAAGGAATTCTAAAGGTGGTAGAACTATTGTCTGTTGTGTTCCCCTTCTGTACAAGTGGTTTATTTTGCACTTGCCTCAGATGCATGCATTTGTGGAGAACTAATGATATCTAAGGTGGTCTCTGAGACTTATGTCTCTCACTAACGATGATATAGTTTGGTATGATTCTTCATTGGGTAGCTTGGAGATTATTGATAGTTGTGGTGAATTCTCTAATGTGCCTCTCGTTGGTACACAAGGAGGAATCAACTACAACCCTGCTTTGGCTCGCCGTCAACTTGGGTTCCCCTTGAGAGACAAACCTAATAACACTTTGTTAGAAGGTCTTTTCTATCAAGAGGGTAAAGATCCCCAACATTTGAAGCAGAAGATTGTGTATGCTTGGCATAATGTGCATAGGAAAGGAAGATCCGAGCTTGGTCCGCGCAACTGTGTAGCTTTGGAAGCTTACACTCTTAGGGTGAAGAAGAGAGCTTTGGAATTGAATATGCCTTATGCTTGTGAGAGAACTATGTCTATGGTTGTGGTTGAGCCATTAACTCTCCCTAACCAAGATGTAGAGGAGTTGGAAGACGCACTCGCCAAGATGAAGCAAGAGAAGGATATGTGGGAAGAGCGTTTCCATGCTTTGAGCAGAAAGCATGAGGAGTTGCAGCTTGAGCCTAAGGAAAAAGATGCACTTATTGAGCTTCTTGAAGACCGAGTAGTGAAGAGATAGAGAGAGCCAGATGTTTCATCTTCCTCTAGTATGCCTCAACCTTCTATTGCTTGGAAGAAGATTGTTGATCAGCTTGTCCTCGAGAAGACTCAGATGAAGACTTCTTTTGAGTCCGAGATTCGACGCATCCAAAGGAAGTACGTGCCTGCGGCTAGATCATCTGACATTGTTGTTAGGGATCCTTAGGATGACTAGTTTCCTTTTCTCTTGTATTTTGTATTTTTGGTTTCTGAAATTGTACTCAGTGTAATCCTTCCAGTTATATAAATAAAAGAGATTTTATGGTCAATCAAATTGTGCAATTGTTATTATTATATATTTGCAAATAAAATAGTAAGCTCCTTGAAAATAAAAACAAACAAGCATTGCATTTCATGCATCATTTGCATACAGGTTTCTCTTTCACCAGATGTCTTATTGGTTCTTCTTCTGTGCTTCAGCCAAGCTGACTCATCGATACAATACCTGCGCCAATCATCCGCGAATCATGGAACACTTGGAGCAAGAGAACAGAGACTTGAAGGACGAGATTGCTCGTCTGACTGCCATGATGGAGTCAGTCCTAGCTGCTCAAAGTCAATCTTCTCCAACACCTGCAACTCCTCCTCCTCAGAGGACTGTCATATCAGAGGTTGTTTCTTCAACCGTGTCTGCCGCTCATTTCGCTCATGCCATGCCTACTGGATTCCCGTGGGGAATGTTGCCCAACTTTTGTTCTTGAGTATTTTGCGCCTACTTTTGCTTCCATGTCGGCATCTAGCCCGGTCATGTCCATGCCACCACCGATTGTTCACACTCTGCTTCCTGTTAAGGACACCATCTATCATTTTGAGCCATTTGAGGGTCCATATGTTTATGAAAAGATGGATGAAATGAAAGACCAATTCCTTGAGCTACGAAAGGAGTTGAAGACCTTGAGGGGAAAAGATTTATTCGGTAAGAGTGCTACGGGACTTTGCTTGGTCCCTAATGTTAAAATCCCGATGAAGTTCAAAGTCCCTCACTTTGAAAAGTATAAGGGGAATACTTGTCCACTAAATCATCTCGTCATGTATGCTAGAAACATGTCGACGCAAACTGATAATGATCACTTACTGATTCATTATTTCCAAGACAGTCTGACTGGTGTCGCTCTGAGGTGGTACATGGATTTGGATAGTGTGAGTGTCCACACGTTCAATAATTTGGGTGAGGCTTTCGTGAAGTAGTACAAGTATAATATGGATATGGCGTCGGATAGGGACCAGTTGAGGTCATTGTCTCAGAAGGACAAAGAGACATTTAAGGAATACGCTCAATGATGGAGAGAGATTGCTGCTCTGATTTCCCCTCCTTTGGAAGAAAAGGAGATGACCAAGATTTTTCTCAAGACCCTGAGCTCGTTTTACTATGAGTGCATGATTGCCAGTGCCCCTAGTGATTTTACCGAAATGGTAAACATGGGGATGAGGTTAGAAGAAGGTGTCCGAGAGGGACGGTTGTCTAAAGTGGAGGTTTCGTCTAGCAAGAAGTACGACGGTGGGTTTGCCAAAAAGAAAGAAGGCGAGACTAATGCAGTATCGGTTGGGAGGCAGAGGAGGCCTCATGTTAGAAGAAGTCCACAACCCCGTCAACACCATCATCAAGTATCATCTATTATTCCTATATTTTCAAACAATCAATCAATGCCCATTCAAAAACAACGTCAACAACAGCCACCGCAAAGAACAAATAACTACAACAACAACAACAACAATCATCAACAACAACAAAACTTCGAGAGGAAGAAGGTCTCTTTTGACCCGATTCCTATGTCTTATTCTAAGTTGTATCCATCTTTGGTTCTCAAGAACCTTTTGCAACCAAGAAATCCTCCATATATTCCTGAACCACTTCCATGGTGGTACAAGCCAGAGCTTCACTGTGCCTTTCACCAAGGGGCTCCTGGCCATGATATTGAGAACTGTTACCCCCTAAAGTATGAAGTCTAGAAGTTGGTAAAAAGTGGGATGGTGTCCTTTGAGGACCGTGCTCCTAATGTCAAAGCTAACACACTGCCTACTCATGGTAACCCTTTTGTTAATATGGTAGATGACCGTCTTAGGGAGTTCAAAATATATGATGTCCGTTTCATTAGAAGATCCTTGGTGATGATGCACAAGGATATCTGTTTGGTTAGTGATTATGAGCATGACCATGATGGTTGTGAAATATGTAGTGTCAACCCCAAGGTTATATGGTTGTGAAGAGAGACATCCAGAGGTTGATGGATGAGGGTATGATCCAGATTCTTCAGTCCCGTCACTTGGGTGACGATATGAATGTAATAGTTCATGTGTTCAAGACACCAGAGAGAGTGGTAATTCAATTTGACAGCAGCAGCAGTAACAATGTCAGCAATAGATCGATATATGAAGCAGCAAGTTCATCCAAGGTAAGCTCATCTCCGCTTGAGTCATCATCTGAGGCACAGACACTGGTCAGAGCAGTGACATGTTTGGCAGATTCTCCTTCAGATTCACTCTCAGAGTCTTCTTCTGACCAGGTGACAGATAGCCCTTTCTTTTGCATCTTGAGAAAGGTAGGGCATTCAGCTTTAATATGACCATACCCTTCACATCCATGACACTGGATTCCCTTGCCTTGAGTGACCTTTTCTTCATATTTTGACTTTCTACTGTTGTCATATGAAGAGTTCTTGACATTAGGTCTACCCTGTTGATCAACCTTCTTTATGAACTTGTTGAACTGTCTTCCAAGCATGGCTATGGCTTCTGAAATGCTTTAATTTCCTCCAATGTTTCCTTCTTCTGAATTCTCTTCAGTATTTGATACAAAAGCTATGCTTTTGTTCTTCTTTTCAGCATCCTCACATAAGCCCATTTCAAAGGTTTGGAGAGAACCAATGAGCTCATCCACCTTCATATTGCAGATCTCCTGAGCCTCTTCTATAGCAGTGACATTCATGGCAAATCTCTTAGGTAATGACCTGAGAATCTTTCTTACAAGTTTCTCTTCAGCCATTTTTTCACCTAAGCCACCAGAGGTGTTGGCAATTTCAAGAATATTCATGTGGAAGTCATGAATAGTCTCATCCTCTTTCATCCTTAGATTTTCAAACTTGGTGGTCAGCATCTGAAGTTTAGACATCTTCACCTTGGATGTGCCTTCATGAGTTATCTTGAGGGTATCCTAAACTTCCTTGGCCAGCTCACAGTGGTGCACCAGCCTGAAGATGTTCTTGCTGATTCCATTGAACAATGCATTCAAGGCCTTAGAGTTTCCAAGGGTTAATGCCTCTTGCTCCTTGTCCCACTCTTCTACAGGAATTTGCACACTGACTCCATCTTCCCCTGTCTTCGTTGGATGTTCCCATCCTTTGTTGACAGCTCTCCAGACTTTGCTATCTAGAGACCTTAAGAAGGCTATCATACGAGGCTTCCAGTCATCATAGTTAGAACCATCCAGCATGGGTGGTCTATTTGAGTGTCCTATATCCTTGTCCATGGTACTAGAAAGTAACTTCCCTAGATCTCACCCAGAAATTAACAGGCAGGGTGCCTGCTCTGATACCAATTGAAATTCTAGTTATCAGACTTTCGATGTCACACGGGTTGTTATGACATCCAATTCTGCGCAGATAAGAATTATGCAGAACTTAAAAAGTAAGTGCAGTAAATAACACAAGTAATTGTTTACCCAGTTCGGTCCAACATGACCTACGTCTGGGGGCTACCAAGCCAGGGAGGAAATCCACTATTAGTAGTATTAATTCAGACCTTAAACCAACTGTTTAACCCTATCACTTAATACCTACCCAATGCAATTTCAATCTTACACTAAGATCAGAGTTCCTACTCACTCCCCCTCAATCACCTCAGTGATTACAACCTTTAATTAAGATTAAAGACAATTTTGAAGTCACACTTCAAACAACTCTTGATTGTGCTTAACAACTTTAATCAAGATACACAGCACTCACGCTTAAAAGCTTAGAGTGACACAACACTTACAACTCAATGAACACCCTATACCAATGCAATCATCTCAATGATAACAGCTTGGCTTACAAGTTACGTCTAATACAAGACTCACAAAAATACAGCAGTGAAGTATATTGGACACATAAAATCTTCACGCCTAAAACCCCTAAGTTTTGAAGGAAGGATTGCCATCCTTTTATATTGCAGCACTTGGGCCTTGTACTTGTATTTCCTGAATTTAAGGTCAAGAGAGTTAACCTAAATTCCACAACTAGGTTACTAACAAATAGGCTATTTGTTAGGTTCATTAATTGTAGCTTAGTTGTTGGTTTCCTGGATTTTAGCTCAGCTGTTGACTTCCTAAAGAATAGCCTGAGAAAAATGCTGAAACATAAAAACTAAACAACCTACAATTTAGCACACGCTGTCAGGAATGAATGTCACAACATTCAGTTTGACGTCCAAAACATAGACCATGTGCTAAGTCTGTTTTTCCTTAACACAGACTGTACAAAATTGTTGTACTGTACATAACCAATCTGTCCATACTTCAGTATCAGCGTACATTAATAAATGTCAAAATATCCAATTTGACATTCACACATAGAGCCTTACATCAGGTCTGTTATCCTCTTGATAAGTAGACTGAGTTGCATACTGAAATGTAGCAGAAAACCAATCTGCCTATTGTTCAGTATATGCTGTTAATGATGAATGTCATAACATCCAGTTTGACATTCAGACAGTAGGCCTTATGCCAGGTCTGTTATTTCCTTGATAAATAGACTGAAAATAAATACTGAGTTATAGAAGAACACCAACTATTCTATTCCTCAGTATCTACTGACAGGGATGAATGTCATAACATCCAGTTTGACATTCAATAAATCTTGTATTAGCTAAACCTGCAGTATACTACTCAGAATGTCATGACATCAGCCAAGACATCAGAGTACAACTAGATATTCTAACATACAATGCAGTCAAAAAAACATCTCCACAGCATGTCATGACATCAGTCAAGACATTAGAATCCAGCTAGTGTTTTACCATACAATGCAGCCAATTAAACATCTACAAAGGTGACCCGTAGTGGTCGTTTTTTTGGGTCGGTGTTCCCAAAGAATGTAGAAGATGTGTTTGTCAATAAGAAAGTTGAAGTGCCTACAGGTGATCTGGTTAGCGCTCCAAAGCGTCAGTCTGGTGAATCCAACGGTTTGAAGCCTAATGATGATGATGAGGTACTCCGTTTAATTAAGAAGAGTGAGTTTAATATGGTGGAGCAGTTGCTCCAAATCCCTTCCAAGATTTCAGTGTTGCCTCTGCTTATGAACTCTGAAGTGCACAGAGAAGCATTGCAAAAGGTATTGGAGCAAGATTATGTTGAGCATGATGTTACGGTGGACAAGTTTGATCATATTGTGGCTAACATTACCTCCTATAACAACTTGAACTTATGTGATGAGGAACTTCCTAAGGAAGGTAGAAATCACAATCTAGCGTTGCACATTTCGATGAACTGTAAAGAGGATGACATGTCGAACGTATTGGTTGATACTGACTCGTCTTTGAATGTACTCACCGGGTCAACTCTTTCCAAATTGTCGTATCAAGGAGCTCGGATGAGATATAGTGGCGTGATCGTCAAGGCATTTGATGGTTCTCGCAATACTGTGATTGGTGAGGTGGACCTTCCTGTGAAGATAGGACCAAGTGATTTCTAAATTACTTTCCAAGTAATGGATATCCACCCTGTCTATAGTTGCTTGTTAGGAAGGCCATGGATACATGAGGCGGGAGTCGTTACGTCAACTTTGCACCAAAAATTGAAGTTTGTCAAGAATGGAAAACTTGTTATCGTCAATGGGGAGAAGGCTTTGTTGGTAAGCCACCTGTCATCTTTCTCTTATGTAGAAGCTAGGGATGAGGTTGGAACTACGTTCTAAGCTCTATCTATTGTTGAGGAAAAGAGAGTTGGAGAACCCATGTCCTCCTTCAAGGACACTCAAAAGATTGTTGAAGACGGTATTTCTAATCAGTGGGGCCGGATGGTAGAGGTCACTAAGAACAAGAGTAGAGCCAGTTTGGGATTCCAACAAGGTTCATATGAGATTAGAGATGAAGATGTGCAACCCAATTTCCATAGCGGAGAGTTCATTCATGGTAACGAACAACATTTAGCTGCCGTGATCGAGGGTGATGAAGATGAAGACTGCACCAATTTTGTGATGCATGGAAAAGCTTGCAACAATTGGACTGTTGTTGATGTTCCTATTATTATGCATTGTTCTAAGTAATTGCTTTTATTATTTTTGAAAATCCTTTTCCTATGCCTAAGGGAGAAGTGAACATTGTGTGGCATTTTCAAATTTGATCATTAATAAAATTCAATTTTATTCATCCACATCTATGATGTTTTATTTTTACTTTTTGCTTTTCTGAAAAATGGTAATCACAAAAAACATAAATAAATGAAATACAATTTGTCCATCTTGAAATTCTGGTATCAGATACGAGATGTCGAAGGTAATGTCACGACACTGATATCTGAACAATATACACAAGATAAAAGATAAAGAACAGTAATACAAGTGACACAAGCAATTGTTAACCCAGTTCGGTGAAAACTCACCTACGTCTGGGGGCTACCAAGCCAGGAAGGAAATCCACTAAACAGAATTAGTTCAAAGACTCTCAGTAAACAACTTCAAGTTACAGTCTTTTCACCTAATCTCTACCCGTGTGACTTCTATCTAAGAACTCTTAGATATGAGATCCTACTCATTCCCCCTCAATCACAGCAGTGATGTAAAACAAATATTACAATGAAAGAAGACACTCTTCAAGAACACATACTTGATCTTGCTTAAAAGCTTCAACCAAGTAAACACACACTCATGCTTCAAAGCTTAGAGTGGACAAATTACAACTCAAAAGTCAGTCCAATTCAATCATCTATGGATGAATGAATGAATGGCTCATAATACACATGACCACACAAGACTAAAACCCTTATTCTCTCTCAATATTTCGTTCGTTATTTCTTGTGTGTTAAAACTAGGTATTCCATGCCCTTTATATAGAAGTGTTTGGCTGGGCTTTGGACATCATAAAACCCTCAAACTATTTTCCATTCATATCTTCTCATGACAGCTGATTATATCTTGTTGGAAAATAAGTCAATCTGGTTTTAATTATTGATTGAATGGCGCATTCAATCATCTCATCAATCACACATAAGTTAGCATAAAAAACGCAATCACACAATACATAACATTCAGACTGAATGTTTTGTATACAGATGTCTTGACATCGGATCTGACATCTCAGCAAAATCCTGCACATCCACATTTTAAACACCCTGCAGAATCCTGTTATCTTATGTCAAGACAACACTTGTGACAACTTGTGAACACTCTAGGTTTTACCAAAATTGATGCCAACGCATAGAACCAACAAACTCCCCCTTTGGTAAATTTTGGCTAAAACATACATCAGAGCATTTGTTTCACAAGAGAATAATCACATCATCAGTTTAGCAGCAGAAGTAATAAAACACACATTACTAGCAAAAATAACAACTAGTAAACACATATTAAACACACATGCGCTTGTGCTCCACCTCCCCCTCAGTCTACTCAACACAGACATCACCTGTAACATACACCTCCCCATCTGACATCACCTTCAACATCACCTGTACTAAATAGATTATCTCCAATATACATCCTCTTCAACATCATCTTCATATGTTTATAGTATAGCATAGCTACTTTAGCTACTTCTCCCCCTTTTTAGCCAAAAGAGACCAAAGAGACCAACGAGACAAAATAAATGTCCATTAGTCAAACAGAATGTCACACAGAATGTCAAAGCAGATAGTTAGGTGTTACAGATCCACAAACATACACAGCTATACAAGCTGAGATAAAAATCCAGAAAAACCAAAAAGAACCCAAAAAAAAATACATCAAGGCATCAGAACATGACTGCCAAAAGAACCACCAGAACATCCATCACGGCACATCATCAGAAAAGTGGGGGACAAATTCAACAAAACTAGTCAGAGGAGTTTGCATCTTCATCAGCTTCAGAACCAGAACTGCCACTTGATTCATCTTTAGATTTAGACCTCTCACTAGAGGTTTGGGCTTCTGTCTCCTTGGCTTGTCCAACATTATCTCTATCAGCTTTCTCCAAGCTTGCAATTAGAACCTCCAAAGCTTCTTTCCTGGCTTTAACTACCCTTATCCTTGTATCTAATTCTTTACAAGTTTCTTTCAGTTCAGCAATCAGACCACCTTTTGAGGCTGTCTTCTTCACAGCAGATGTCATGACAATGTCCTCTACATGACTGCCTTCAAACAATTTGTAATGAACTGATAGAGGAAGTTTTCTTCTACTAGGAAGATCATTTATGCTCAGAATTCCAGGTTGCTGGCTCAGGATAATCCCACAAATCATTGAGGGAAAAGCTATGGGCAACTTCACTACATTTGTAGAAGCATGTTTGACAATTTGTTCAAACATAAATCTACCATAATCAAATTTCAGCTTGGTTCCAACAACAAAGATGAACCTTCCAAGGGCATTTGAGATTGTAGAGATGTGATTGGTTGGTACCCAATTTGCTGACCCTATCTTGTGCAAAATAGCATATTTCACAGTTAGCTTTCCAACAGGGAGATGCTTCTTGCTAGGCCACTCCTTGACCTGTCTTGCAGTTATTTCCCTACAGACCTCATTGTTTGTGGCTTCTAGTTCACATGCACCTTATGTTCCTCTTCCTAGAAACTTGTTAATCTCAGTAGGAGAAAAAGTGATACACTTCCCTCTTACAAACACTTTACAAAACTCTTTGTTGTTTTTATCAGCAATGTCCTTAGGGATGTTGACCACAAATTCTTTCGCCAGTCCTTCATAACACTGAGATAACCTAGCAACAGTTTTTATTAATCCAGCAGTTTTAATCAGGTCCATGACCTCTTTAACCTCCATATCATCCTTGCCCAATTCTCTTTCCATAGCCACCCTTCTTTGGATTACAAGCTTCTACTTTGATGCCCCATCTTCAAGATGAAAGGAAATATTGTCCAAGTGTACAATAGCAACTTTTGCAGGGGACTTCCTAACAGTTGTCCTCTTGACAGGGGAGATGTCAGGGACATCTTCTTCGACATCTTCATGTGACTCAGAACTTTCTCTCACTTTCCTCTTCTTCACCTCAACCTTGCTCCAAGACTTTGAGGGGCCTACACCAGTAGCCTTCTTCGCAGTTTTGGCTGACATCATTTCAGCCACCGACCTACCCTTTCTAGTCTTCATCCTTTTAGCCACACTAGGCTTCAAATGATGAAGCAAGCTATCATCTTGATCATCCGAACTATCAACTTCTAGGTTAATCACCTTCTTTGCATAATCATGCTTCTTAGACTGAGAAGCATTGGCAGTAGGTGATGCCACAGATTTCTTACTAGACAAAGTTTGCCCTAACGAGCACAATCCTTCAGCAGCTATATCTTTTTCAGACCTAGATGAATCATCATCCTTCTCATTGTGAGGTCCAACCTCAGGAGAGGCATCCCTTCTTGATAGAGGAGTAGAAACTCCCTTTATAGAGTGTCCTTCATTGAGGATCCTCGTGACAAGATTTCTAATGACACGATCAATGTGATGCATGCCGTCCTTAGAGCTAGGGGTATGAGTAAAGGTGGAAGGGATGTTAGAACTATTACCTTGAGTAGGGCATGCAGAGGCAGATGAGCCAGGAGCTTCGCCTGGGATGACAGACAGGGGAATCACGTCCAAAATATCTTTATCAAGAAAGTCCATAGAGGGAGTTCTATCCTTGTGAGTAGGTTTGTTAGTTTTAGAACCAGATGATGTTGGATATTGTGACATCTTGTTGTTCTTGTAGAAAGGTATATGTTGCCCTAGCAGAGAAGTTTGATGAAGTCGAAGGAAGGTGGAAATGTTTGAGTAAAGGTTGTGTGTGAAAAGGCAATAGATGGAAGTTCCAATACTAGGTGATGATTTACCATAAATGGGGAACTTTATTTTAAGTGGGCAGACAATATTTTTATTACCTTTTCCACTCCAAATTAATTGCTACAAATTCTCATAGATACAAATCTCTAATTTCCCTCTTAGACATTCAAATTGATTAGCATCTAAAGCCTTTTTAAATATATCAGCTAACTGCATTTCAGTAGCAACATGCTCCAGGGCTATGATTTTATCTTCCACTAGTTCTCTAATAAAATGATGACGAATATCAATATGTTTTGTCCTGCTGTGCTGAATAGGATTCTTAGAAATACTTATAGCACTCAGGTTGTCACAGTACAATGTCATGACATCTTGCATGACATTGTATTCAGTCAGCATCTGTTTCATCCAAACCAGTTGAGAATAACTACTTCCAGCTGCTATGCATCCAGCTTCAGCAGTGGACAGAGACACGCAATTTTGTTTCTTACTAAACCATGATATTAAGGTGTTCCCCAAGAAGAAGCATCCTCCTGATGTGCTTTTCCTATCATCAGTACTTCCAGCCCAGTCAGAATCATAGTATCCAGTCAGCACAGGTCCAGATCCATGAGTGTACAGCATCCCATAGTCACTAGTGCCGTTGACATATTTTAGTATCCTTTTCACTTGGTTTATGTGACTGACTTTTGGTTCAGCTTGATATCTAGCACAAACACCTATAGCAAAAGCAATGTCAGGTCTGCTTGCTGTGAGATATAGCAGACTCCCTATCATGCTTCTGTAGAGACTTTGATCTACACTAACACCATTTTCATCTTTAGAGACTTTTAGATGAGTAGGAGCAGGTGTCCTTTTATGACTTGCATTCTCCATGCCAAACTTCTTAACAATGTTTTTGGCATATTTGCTTTGAGACAGAAAGATAGAATCTTCCATCTGCTTGACTTGTAGCCCAAGAAAATAGGTCATCTCTCCAGCAAGGCTCATTTCAAATTCAGACTGCATTTGTTTAACAAAATGTTCAACCGTCTTATCTGACATCCCACCAAACACAATATCATCCACATATATTTGAGCCACCATGAGTTTTCCTCCTTCATTCTTAACAAATAAGGTCTAATCAATGCCTCCCTTCCTGTATCGATTGTCCATGAGAAACATTGTGAGTCTATCATACCAAGCCCTAGGAGCTTGTTTCAAACCATAGAGGGCTTTCCTCAACTTATACACATGCTTTGGAAGATTTGGATATGTAAACCCTTTAGGTTGTTCAACATACACTTCCTCATTTAAGTAACCATTTAAGAAGGAACTTTTTACATCCATTTGGAACAGTTTAAACTTCAGAATACATGTCACTCCAAGCAATAGTCTAATGGACTCAAGGCGAGCTACAGGGGAAAATGTTTCATCAAAGTCAACTCCTTCAACTTGAGTGTATCCTTGTGCTACTAATCTTGCTTTATTTTTAGTAACCACCCCTTGTTCATTAGATTTATTCTTGTAAACCCACTTTGTTCCAATAACATTTATTCCTTCAGGTCTTGGAACCAGTTCCCATACTTTATTTCTCTTGAATTGGCCTAACTCTTCCTGCATGGCATTGATCCAGAATTCATCATTCAAGGCTTCCTTGACATTCCTAGGCTCAATCTTGGACACAAAACAACCATGTGAGATCACTTCCCTTGATCTAGTTGTGACCCCTTTATTTGGGTCTCCTATAATGAGATCTTTAGGATGATCCTTCTGAATTCTGACAGAGGGTCCCTTATTGATTTTGTCAGCTTGAGTGAGTTCACTCTCATTACTTTTGTCTGGGAAATCAGCTGGGGCATCATTTAGAGATGTCTCAACATCGTCTGTGACATCAGTCTGTTGATCATCAACCAACACATTGATAGATTCCATCATTACTTTTGTTCTGGAATTAAAGAATCTAAATGCTCTGCTGTTGTTAAGTAGCCCATAAATATTCCTTCATCACTCTTGGGATCCATCTTCCTTCTTTGTTCACGATCAGTCAAGATATAACATTTACTACCAAACACATGGAAGTATTTGACAGTAGGTCTTCTTCCTTTCCAGACTTCATATAAAGTAGTAGGAGTCCCTTTCTTCAAGGTTACTCTGTTGTGAACATAGCAGGCTGTGTTCATAGCTTTAGCCCAAAAGTGGTAGGGCAATTTCTTAGCATGAATCATAGCTCTGGAAGATTCTTGGAGAGTTCTATTTTTCCTTTCTACCACCCCATTTTGCTGAGGGGTAATGGGAGATGAGAACTCATGACTAATCCCTTCAGATGCACAGAATCCACCAAATTTGATGTTCTCAAATTCTTTCCCATGATCACTTCTAATTCTAATAACCTGACTTTCTTTTTCTCTTTGAAGTCTTAGGTAAAGATCTTTGAATACCTCAAATACATTAGATTTTTCCCTTATGAAATTGACCCATGTGTATCTGGAGAAGTCATCCACCACCACATAAACATACTTTTTCCCACCAAGACTTTCCACCTACATAGGTCCCATCAAGTCCATGTGAAGAAGTTCCATCACTCTGGAAGTGGTGTCATGTATGAGCTTCTGATGTGACATATTTGTCTATTTTCCAATCTGACACTCCCCACAAACTCTTCCTTCATCAATCTTTAAGTTTGGGATTCTTCTGACAGCTTCAACAGATATAATCCTCTTCATTCCTTTATGATGTGGATGGCCTAATTTTTGATGCCATAGCTTCACTTCTTCTTCTTTGGCTAGAGTACACATTGATGAATAACCAGTTTCTTGAGAACTCCACATATAGCAGTTATCCTTAGACCTGACTCCTTTCATGATCACTTCATTTTCTTTATTAGTAATCAGACATTCAGTTTTTGTGAAGTTTACATTTAGACATTGGTCACATAGTTGGCTGATGCTGATTAGGTTTGCAGTCAGTCCTTTAATAAGTAGCACATTGTCAAGGTTAGGGACTCCAGGGCAGTTTAGCTTTCCAATCCCCTTATTTCACCCTTTGCTCCATCACCAAAGGTTACATAGCTGGTGGCATGAGGATGAAGGTCAATTAGCAGGTTTTTGCTTTCAGTCATGTGTCTGGAGCATCCACTGTCAAAATACCAGTCTTCTTTGGCTGAAACTCTGAAGGAAATGTGAGCTATCAGGTTAGTAGCACCAGTCTTAGGAACCCATTGTTTTCTGTTGACAGGGATGTGGTGTTTGGGTCTAGGTTGATGATGAGAAGGACTAGGATAGCCATACAACTTAAAGCAGAATGGTTTTATGTGGCCAAATTTTCCACAGTAATGACATCTCCATCTTTGGTGTTTTCCTTTATGTTGTCTTTCCTTATGATGTTGTGACACATGATGTGACATCTTTGGTTTGCTACCAGTGTGACTACACTCAGGTTTGGATTCATTGAACCCAAGGCCAGACTTCCATCTTTGATGTTTTCCTTTATGTTGTCTTTCCTTATGATGTTGTGCCACATGATATGACATCTTTGGTTTGCTACCAGTGTGACTACACTCAGGTTTGGATTCATTGAACCCAAGGCCAGACTTGTCTCCTGCCATTTTTCCAGTCTGGAGAATTTTGTCTAAGGTGTCAGATCCATTGTTTAGCATTATGACATACTTTGTCATCTCATCCAGTATGGAGTTCAAGAACACTGCTTCAGTCTTCAACTTAGAGATGGTTTCCAAGTGTTCTGTCTTCTCATTCTCCAGTTGTGTTATCAATTTCTTCTGACTTTCCATTTATTGACACACTTCTTCACTTCTGTGACACAACTTTCTATAGGTAGTGGCTAACTCATCAAAGGTTACTTCATCATCACTTGAGTCTTCATCAGAACCCCATCTTCCAGTCAAGGCAGTCACAAGATTTGCAGACTCTCCTTCTGTTTCACTTTCATCAGACCAAATAGCAGCAAGACTCTTCTTCTGTCTCTTGAGGCAGGTCCCACATTCAGCTCTAATGTGTCCATACCCATCACATTCATGGCACTGAACTCCTTTTCCTTGTTTGGACTTTTCATTAGATCTTGTTCTTCTTCCAGCATCATTGGGCCTACTGATGTCAGATGAGATGTTCTTGACATTAGACTTAGACCTTACATCCATCTTTTTCAGAAGTTTGTTGAACTGTCTCCCCAATAATACTACATCATTTGCCAGATCTTCATCAGTGTCTTGACCACTTTCTTCCTCTTTCTCTTCAGTGTTTGACATGAAGGCTATGCTTTTGACTTTCTTTTCAGATCCATCACACATTCCCAACTCAAACGTTTGGAGGGATCCAATTAGCTCATCCACTCTCATATTGAAAATGTCTTGAGATTCTTCTATGGCTGTCACTTTCATGGCAAATCTCTTGGGAAGTGACCTGAGTATTTTCCTCACTAGTTTTTCATCTGACATCTTCTCACCCAGGGCTCCTAAGGCATTAGCAGTTTCAAGGATATTCATATGAAAGTCATGAATATTTTCATCTTCTTTCATCCTCAAATTTTCAAACTTGGTAGTGAGCAGCTGCAATCTAGACATCTTCACTCCAGAGGTGCCTTCATGAGTGGTTTTGAGAATATTCCAAGCATCTTTAGCCACCTCACAGTTGTTCACCAGTCTGAAGATGTTCTTGTCAACCCCATTGAATATAGCATTCAATGCTTTAGAGTTTCCAAGGGCTAGTTCATCCTCCTCCTTGGTCCATTGTTCCTCAACCTTCTTCTCAGTTGTGACTTCTCCTTCCTTAGTAATAACTGAATGTTCCCAGCCTGTTAGAACAGCCTTCCAAGCCTTATTATCCAAAGATTTCAGGAAGGCTACCATTCGAGGTTTCCAGTAGTCATAGTTAGATCCATCCAGAATTGGTGGTCTGTGAACAGATCCTCCGTCTCTATCAATAGTACCAGAAAGTAACGGCCCTAGATCTCACCCAGAACCAGAGCAGGATGCCTGCTCTGATACCAATTGAAATTCTGGTATCAGATATGAGATGTCGAAGGTAATGTCACGACACTAATATCTGAACAATATACACAGGATAAAAGATAAAGAATAGTAATACAAGTGACACAAGCAATTATTAACCAAGTTCGCTGCAAACTCACCTACGTCTAGGGGCTACCAAGCCAGGAAGGAAATCCACTAAACAGAATTAGTTCAAAGAATCTCAATAAACAACTTCAAGTTACAGTCTTTTCACCTAATCTCTACCCGTGTGACTTCTATCTAAGAACTCTTAGATATGAGATCCTACTCACTCCCCCTCAATCACAGCAGTGATGTAAAACAAATATTACAATGAAAGAAGACACTCTTCAAGAACACATACTTGATCTTGCTTAAAAGCTTCAACCAAGTAAACACACACTCGTGCTTCAAAGCTTAGAGTGGACAAATTACAACTCAAAAGTCAGTCCAATTCAATCATCTATGGATGAATGAATGGCTCACAATACACACGACCACATAAGACTAAAACCCTTATTCTCTCTCAATATTTCGTTTGTTATTTCTTGTGTGTTAAAACCAGGTATTCCATGCCCTTTATATAGAAGTGTTTGGCTGGGCTTTGGACATCATAAAACCCTCAAACTATTTTCCATTCATATCTTCTCATGACAGCTGATTATATCTTGTTGGAAAATAAGTCAATCTGGTTTTAATTACGGATTGATTGGCGCGTTCAATCATCTCATCAATCACACATAGATTAGCATAAAAAACGCAATCACACAATACATAACATTCAGACTGAATGTTCTGTATACAGATGTCTTGACATCGGGTCTAACATCTCAGCAAAATCCTGCACATCCACATTTTAAAAACCCTGCAGAATCCTGTTATCTTATGTCAAGACAACACTTGTGACAACTTGTGAACACTCTAGGTTTTACCAAAATTGATGCCAACATATCTGCATAATATTTGGTCACCAATTAACTTTTCTAAAATCAAAATATCAAATCATTATGCAGGTTGGTTTCTAAACCCATTGAATACAATGATCCTACTCTTTTGCCAAACTTTGAATTCCATGTGTTTGAGGCCGAGGAAGGAAGTGATGAAGAAGTATCTGATGAATTGTCTCATCTACTTGAGCACGAGGAAAAAGTCATTCAACCGTTCGAAGAGAAGATTGAGTTAGTCAACTTGGGTTCCGAGGATGATGTGAAGGAAGTCAAGATTGGGTCTCAACTGTGTCCAAGAGTGAAGAAGGGGTTGATTGATCTTCTCTGAGAGTATTCAAATGTGTTTTCCTAGTCCTATCAAGACATGCCTGGTTTGGATTCTGAGATTTTGGAGCATAGATTGCCATTGAAGCCAGAATGGCCTCCATCCAAGCAGAAGTTGAGGAGGACTCATCCTGATATGGCCGTAAATATCAAAGAAGAAGTGAAGAAGCAGATTGACGCTGGTTTCCTTGTTAATGTTGAGTATCCGCAATGGGTTGCCAATATTGTGCTTGTGCCGAAGAAAGATGGACAAGTTCGTATGTGTGTTGATTATAGACATTTGAACAAAGCTAGTCTAAAAGATGATTTCCCTCTGCCACACATTGATATGTTGGTAGACAATACAGCTAAATTCGAAGTCTTTTTGTTTATAGACGGATTTTATGGTTATAATCAGATCAAGATGGCACCTGAAGATATGGAGAAGAGTATATTCATTACACCCTGGGGAACATTCTATTATAGAGTGATGCTTTCCGGTTTAAAGAATGCTGGTGCAACTTCCCAAAGGGCAATGACTACTCTTTTTCATGATATGATGCATAAAGAGATCGAAGTATATGTTTATGATATGATTGACAAATCCATTGATGAAGAGGGACATGTTAAGCATTTATTGAAGCTATTCCAGCGTTTGAGGAAGTACAAACTCTGCTTGAATCCCAATAAGTGTACTTTTGATGTTCGTTCTGGTAAGTTGTTGGGCTTTATTGTCAGCGAGAAAGGTATTGAAGTTGATCCCGCCAAGGTCAAAGCAATACAAGAAATGCTTGCGCCCAAAACTGAGAAGCAAGTCATAGGTTTTCTCGGCTGCTTGAATTATATCTCAAGATTCATTTCACACATGTCTACCACATGTGCGCCTATATTCAAGCTTCTTCGGAAAGATCAATCTTGTGATTGGACTGAAGACTGCTAGAAAGCTTTTGATAGTATCAAAGAGTATTTGCTTGAGCCTCATATTCTGTCTCCGCCTGTTGAAGAAAGACCGTTGATCATGTATTTGATTGTGCTTGATGAGAGTATGGGTTGTGTTCTTGGTCAGCAAGATGAGACTGGAAAGAAAGAATATGATATTTACTACCTCAATAAGAAGTTCACCAATTATGAGACTCGGTATTCTATGCTTGAGAAGACTTGTTGCTCATTAGCTTGGGTTGTTAAGCGTCTGCGTCAATATATGTTAAATCATACTACTTAGTTGATATCCAAAATGCATCCAATCAAGTATATTTTAGAGAAGCCTACTTTAACTAGAAGGATTGCTCGTTGAAAGATGTTGTTATCAGAGTATGATATTGAATACCGATCTCAGAAGGCAATCAAAGGTAGTATCTTGGCTGACCATTTGGTCCACCAACCAATTGAAGAGTATCAGTCAGTGCAATATGATTTCTCTGATGAAGAGATCTTGTACTTGAAAATAAAAGATTATGATGAACCATTGCTTGAAGAAGGACCAGAACCTGGTTCTCGTTGGGGCATGGTATTTGATGGAGCTGTTAATAAATATGGTAATGGCATTGGGGCAATAACCATTACTCCTTAAGGCACGCATTTTCCATTTACAGCTAGATTGCCTTTCAAGTGTACAAATAACATGGCCGAGTGTGAAGCTGGCATTATGGGGCTAGAAGAGGCCATTGATCTTAGAATCAAGTATTTAGACGTCTATGGAGATTCAGCTTTGGTTGTGAATCAGATCAAATGTCAATGGGAGACGAATCAACCCGGTTTGATACCATCTAGAGATTATGCGAGGATGATTTCAACTTTCTTTACAAAGGTTAAGTTTCATCATATCCCTCGAGATGAAAACCGGATGGCAGATGCTCTTGCAACGTTGGCTTTGATGATTATGGTAAAGTATTGGAATGAAGTTCCCAATCTGACTGTGATGCGTCTTGATAGGCCAACTCATGTGTTTGCTGTTGAAGAGGTCAAAGATGATAAGGTGTGGTATTATGATGTCAAATGTTTCCTCCAAAGTCAAATTTACCCATCTGGAGCATCTTTGAAAGATAAGAAGACTTTGAGAAGATTAGCCGGTAATTTCTACCTGAATGGTGATGTATTGTACAAGAGAAACTTCGATATGGTTCTGCTCAGATGCGTGGATAGACACGAAGCAGCCCTATTTATGACTGAAGTCCATGAAGGTTCCTTTGGTACTCATTCCAATGGATATGTTATGGCAAATAAGATGTTGCGAGCGGGTTACTATTGGCTGACAATGGAATCTGACTGTTTCAAGTTTGTAAAGAAATGCCACAAGTGTCAAATTTATGCAGATAAGATTCATGTTCCTCTGACACTGTTGAATGTCATTTCCTCTCCATGGAATTTCTCCATGTGGGGAATTGATATGATTGGCATGATTGATCCTAAAGCTTCGAATGGACATCGTTTCATTCTGGTTTCAATTGACTACTTCACAAAGTGGGTTGAAGCGGCATCGTATGTGAATGTAACCAAACAAGTTATTGTGAGGTTTATCAAGAATCAGATTATATGCCGATATGGTGTGCCAAGTAAGATCATTACTCATAATGGATCTAACTTGAATAATAATATGGTGGAAGCTCTTCGCAAAGACTTCAAGATTGCACATCATAATTCTTCTCCCTACAGACCTAAGATGAATGGGGTTGTTGAAGCTGCAAACGAGAACATCAAGAAGATTATCCAGAAGATGGTTGTGACATACAAATATTGGCATGAAATGCTCCCATTTGCTTTGCATGGGTACCGTACATCCATCCGCACTTCAACAGGGGTAACTCCTTTTGCACATCAACAATGGACATAAAAAGTTGATAGAAGGATTAGTGATCATTGTATTCAATGTAGCCATTTTCCATGCAAATTACCATTTTTCAACTTTTGAAAAGATCTATGGAGTCTTGTCATTTACAGACTACCATTCCATTAAATAAAGTTGAGCTTTTTATCCAATTGTTTCTACTCTTGTTTAATTCATCCAAATAGATTTAAATTTTATTATGATCATTTTTGAAATTAATATTTTAAAATCAAAATCATGTTTTATTAAATATATAAAAGTAGTTATTTTTAAGTAATCGATGTCATTTAAAAGAATATCAACAGCAGTTTGAAAAGCGATAAGCCCTAAATATGGAGCATTATTGGTTATCCCCAAGCAGTGGCCTCCCTTGAGTTGTAGGCGTGTTGCTTCGGCAGTTTGCATGGTTTTGGCAGATTTTGTTTCCCCGTAAGTCGTCAGAGTTACTCCTGATTTTGAGTAGCTATTGTGTTAATCCCCTGCAGGGTTGTCTCCCATTTGATATGGCATTAACCTAAAATTCCCCGCAGATGTTGTAGCAGTTTCCTCAGCAGATCCTCTCCTTGTGCTTTACCCAGCTAGGATTAAGCCTTCGAGGCGTTCGTTGTTTTCTCTTCAGAAGTTATTTCCCTCCTGCGAGGATTGGCTAGGGGTTGTATCGATGATTCAAATCAGTGACATTTGTATTCTTTATGATCGTTTTGTCAGCATAATCATCATCATCATATATATATATATATGTATATATATATATATATATATATATAATATATATATATATATATATATAATATATATATATATTATATATATATATATATATATATATAATAATATATATATATATATATATATATACATTCATGTAATTTCATTATTGCATTGTTTCACTTTGTGATTCATTGTTCATGTTGATCCTCTACTATGGTGGTATATTTTTCCCCATACAGATTTGGTTTATTCAATTGTAGAATGTCAGCTCATTAAGCAGGAAGACTTTAACCTTTCTCTTTCCCCACTTGAGTTATTTCCTCGTTGATGGCCATTATTTTAGCTTCCTCCCTAGTTGATTATCTAGATGGAACCACTCCCCTTGAGTTATATCCTTATTGGGTTGAGTCCTTTGATTGACCTTTTCTTTCTAGATCTTACCTAGATAGATGCTTTTGGTCCCCTGAGAGCCTATTACCCAATAACTGGTAATATTCTTCTCATGTTTGTCACTTTTGCCCAATACCCGGCAAAAGTAACCTTTTTTCCCCAGTGGATTCGTCTTCACGTCTCCCAGGAAGTATATCCTAACCGATGACAGATTTTTTCTTCCCTTGTTTGAGTCTATCCTTGATATGTTCATCCTAACTGGTGACGGATATTCTCTCATTTTGGTATTCTACCCAGTAACCGGTAGTTGTAATCCTTATTTTATTCCCCATAGAGTTAATCCTTGATATGTTCATCCTAACCGGTGATGGATTTCCTCCTCTTTGCGGTCGTCTGCCCAATAACTGGTAGTTGTAGATCCTATTTTTCTTCCCATCGTAGAGTTTATCCTTGATATGTTCATCCTAACTGATGACGGATATTCTCCTTTTGGTATTCTATCCAGTAACTGATAGATGTAATTATTATTTTCCCCTCTGAGTCTATCCTCGATATGTTCATCCTAACCGGTGACAGATATTCTCTTGTTAGTATTCTATCCAGTATTTTGATAGATGTAATTCCTACTTTTTTCAGGCAGTTTATCCTTGATATGTTCATCTTAACCGATGACGGGTATCCTCCCTAGAATCCCCAGGCAAGTCGATCCTTGATATGTTCATCCTAACCAGTGACGGATTTTTCTTTCCTTTGAGTCTATCCTTAATATGTTCACTTTAACCAGTGACGAATATTCTCTCTCTTTGGTCTTCTGCCCAGTTACTGGTAGTTATAAATCCTATTTTGGCTTTTCCCATCAGTTTATTCTTACCCAGTAACCGGTAATGAATACACCTCCTGGTTTCCTTCAGCAAGTCATACTTGATATGTTTACCCTGACCGGTAACGGATGTCCTCCCTGTCAGATTTTATTATCCCCTTACCCAGTAACCGGTAACGAAAATAATATTGTTGCTCCTCCAGTGTTGAAGATCGTTTCTTCCCCAGTTGAGTTTGAATGTGTATTTCCTTAGTGAAATCGTTGTTTCCTATTTGGTTCGAGTATTTCAGCTTTGTTCTGATCTACCCGTTTCCCCTACAGATGTTCCCCTTATTCCCCAGCTGAGTCTTTCCATTGATTTATTTTCATGGAATCCCTCGAGCCCCCCAGTTGTTTTATGTCTTAGTCTGGCCTACGCACAAACCTTTTTCCCCAGAGTCTCTGTCTCCCCAGTAAGTTTTCTTTATGGAATGCATTATACTGTTGTGGACTTTCAGTCTCTCCGGACTCTTTTCCTTTATGGCAACATTTCCCCACAGGGATTTATTTCAACATTCATCTTGAGGTCTCTTAGGGACCAAAATTTGTTTCTATATGTTGTTATTTAAGCTCATTCTACTGAGTCGATGCGAAGATTTTAACCTTCATCTCCTCAGTTAGAACGTCCTTAAATAGGGGCAGCTGTAAGACCCCAATTGTGACCCTAAGATCCCTCATGCTATCTCATCATATGCATTGGCATTTGGATCACACCTTGGCATCCTCCTTACCCCTCATTCATTGGTTTGCATTGGGAGAGATCACCAAGCACATTTGATTGTATCATACTTTGTATTTTATCATTTTTACTAACCAAAATACTAAATATGTCTTTGTATAAACTAACTCTTTTGTAGGTAGAGCACATGCTCACCTTTGATATGTCAACCTCACATCTAGGGTTTATGACCCTCGTTGCAAGGAGCTCAATCAAGAATTGGTTTACTATGGTTCTAAGCAGCATATGTGAATCCCCATGGTCTTTACATGTTATTTTGATCAAGAATTCGTCAAGAGTTTGGAGTTGGTTTGCCTTGGAAACCCTAGTTCATCTAGGTATCTTATGTAACTTCTTCAATAAGTTTCTTCAACAATTGATCAAATATTTCAAGGGATACTTCAAATTTCATCATCTAATGCATATATGATCCTCCATGAGTCTCAAAAGTCAAGATAATATCAAGCTAGCAAGTTGGTTCATGGTGGTTGACCAGAGGAATTCATCTGACCAAAACTGGGGTTCCCTAGACCCTATCTCCTACAATTATTTTCATATGAAACTTATTCCAAGAACAAAGTCACTCTAAATAACATTACAAACAACTTTCATGTTTAGGTCAAGATCTAGTTTTGCTTGGAAAATCATTTTTATGGTGAACGATTATAGGTCATTTTGTCTAAACCCTAATTTGGAGGTCAACTTCCAAAGGCCATAACTTTCTCAATTTTTATGAGATGAAATATTTTAAAGTTTCACAATCAAATTCAATATGTCTACTTAAACTTTTAGGTTTGGAGGAAGATAAAATTCAACTTTTATATGCATGTGATGTGAAGAGACATTATAGGTCATTTTGGACCAATGCCATTGAACAAGTGATTTTCCTCAACTTCAAAAATGCACAACTCCTTCATGATAAATCGAAATGAAGTCAAATTTGTTATCATTTTGAAGTAATTTGAGAGAGCTATAACTTTTATGAAGGAACCTTTCTCATTTGAAGCTCATATAAAAAGTTAGCCAAGGTGGAATAAGTGAACATATGGCTTGACACTTAGAAAAAAAATTATATGTTTGATTTTCCCAACTTCCACATCAAAATTCATCATGATCCAAGCTTCAAATGAAAAAGTGTTCAACATGAAATTTGTTCCTCTTGATCTAACCTTTCCAAAAAAGTCCAATTTCATCCCATTTGGACAAGGTATGAGTGACTTGCACATGGCTTAAACATGAATGACCATTTGGCATAATTGAACTTGCATTTCTCATGCACAATTGCATGGCTTACCAATGTGACCTCAGAAATGTTTGTACTCATTTTTGGACCTGAAGAGATGATTACATGGGCCTATCACACGCCCATGCATACATGCAATGTATATTGCTATTTTTGGAACTTTAATTCAAGTGTGCAATTAGCAATCATATGGCTATAAAAAGAGCCCTTCATGCTCAGAATCAAGGACCCTGCGCGCCAGCTTTGAATCCCAATCTCCAAAACCCTCTCATTCAAATGATAACCTTGAGAATTTCCATTGGAAATTGAGTTTGAATCTCCATTGTTTTTAGATTCAAATCTCCAAGAGTCTTATGCCTTTTGTTGATTCAATTCCATTCCATCAAGTTTCCAGAGCAAGATCAAGAGCAAATGGAATCAAGATCGTGTTCATACAGACCTGCATTGAAGGTATTTTTCAGAATTTTTCATCTCTTCAATTCTCACTCAATTCTCCATAATTCTTCTTGATCTTTGGTTATCTGAAGTCCTACCAATGTAGGCAACAAGATTGAGTTGCTTTGAGGTTAAATCGAAGCAACTCAGATCATGATCCTCAAATTTCAACTCCCTGTATCTTTCAATATACTTGGAGTTAGGAGAAATTGAGGTCAGATTCGAGCTCCTGAGCATTTCTACTTTAAATTCATGTCCTCTTTTTTTATTTTGGTGATGGTTGTGAGTGAACCAGTCCGGTGAGGCTCACCGGAGAAGGAGACCGGAGCTTTGGCTCCGGTCTTGTGTTGGTGCTCATCTGAACCACATGATCCTTGCAATATGTTTTAATCTCGTGCGTTAGTTTTGAATATCATTCCTACAGCGCTTTGACCCGTGTCCATGATGGAACGCGCGCTGAAGACCACTTGATCTGCCACCTCAATTAATGAGGGAGATCAAGTGGTCCATGTTTTTTTTGCCATTTTCTGATTTTCATTTTATTTGGTTTATTTTCATTAATTCATATTAATTTTAATATTGATCCAATAAATATGAGAGTTTCAACAAAAAAAATTTAAAAAAATTCTATTTCATTTTCTGAATTAAAATTATTTTTTGGATCATTATTAATATTTTTCATGATTTAATTGTTTTTGTGAATATTTTTTAATTGTTTAAAAATAGTTTTAAGTTTCAAAAATTAATGAAATTTTTTCTCCAATGTCCTTTGACCTTGTTTGACCTATGATAAATCTCATGGCCATTTATTTGGTGTTTTGATGAGGTTTTAGGATTTGGACCAACCATAATTTAATTTAATGCATTATTTAATTGATTTTAATAGTTTAATTGCAAAATAAATTGTGTTGAGCTTTTGATATTGACTTGTTGAATTTGACTTGTGTTGTTGGGCCTTGGTCAAGGTTGATTTGACTTTGTTGACTTAAAATCATTGGATTTAGGGGATTGATGGAATGTACATTTCATCTCCCAAAATGAATGAATGATTTTAATTTGATAAAAGTCCTCATTTGACCAATTTGTGTTGATTCCATTACCCCTCCCTCTTCATCTCAATCTCATTCTCTTCTCATTCATTTCATGGACCTATGATATCTCTATATCCTAAGGCTAGTTGATTACAAAATCAACCTAAGTATGGATGAGATTGGGTACACCCCTTTTGCATTCTTTTAAGTATGGTATAGTTTAGGAGTATGGTTCACAATACCATATCTTTAACATGCATTAACACTAAAATTTCTATTGCCTAACCTCAAATAGTTGTGACTTCTACATAAGTCCAATTACGGTTGCTTAATATAGCGCTAAATTGTTGACACAAAAGACATATCATTCTAGTAAGTGAGATTGTAAGTCTCCCCTCTTTCATGGTATTGTGTGGAAACTTGGCCTTTTTTCCTTCCTTTGAAAGATGTCTTGGTTCAAGGATCCATGCTTGTAAATAATGGGTTGAATATTCTCCAAAGAATGACGTAAACAAAACAAAGCAAAAGCAATACTAACTTCTAATCAACTAACAACTAACATTTAATTTCAAGCCATTTACTTTTATGCACTTTAATTTTAAAGTCTTTATTCATTTGCCATTATTCATATCATTTGACTTGTTTACCTTAATGCCATTTTCACTTTGCTCATTTGAGCCTTATCTTGTGATTATAGTGTGATTGTATATACTTGTTTGTGTTTGTGGTCTTTTGACCGTAATGTATATAATTACAACAAAAATCTTAAAAGAAATTTGTGTGGACTGTTGGATTTGATCTGAGACATCGGACTTAGAATTAGGCAACACTCCCTATGCAAAAGGACTTGGCCAATGCCAACTTTCATGAAACTAAGTGCTTGTGAATTGAAACTTCATCTGATGCAAGTATTCTGATTCCATTTGAGTTCATATGCTATATGGTCTTATTGAAGCTGTTACTTTGAACATGTATCTAATGCATATCTCTGAGCCATTCAAGGAGTATGTCATCTGATACATGGGAGATTATGAAGAAGATCATGGAATTGCTAAGCTTGGATGTGGATATCTTTATTTGATGCCTTGCTCTTCATCTTGATATTTGTGTATTGATATTGCTTGATTCTAGAGTCCAAGGGAAGTTTAGGTTTCTATATGACATTCTTGTCTATTGGATTGCAGCCCTTGGTCAGATCTTTTCAACTCTTAACTTTTAAATTTTTGCTTAGGATTAGTCTCTTCATCTCCTCCCCATTTCTTTAATTTCAAATCTCTCCCTCCTTTTAAAATCTTCTTTGTTTGTGATTTCTAAACTTAGACCATATTGAATATTAGAAACTTTGGCCTTATGCCATTTCATTTTTAAACTCTTTTCTTAATCAAACTTGTAAATGAACTTAACTATGCTTGACTTAAAATTTCAAAAGACAAAAAGAACTAACACTCATTCAAACCTTTTTAGGCCTTTTGGGCCTTTGTTAAAACTTAATTTGTTTTTTAAAAGCAATGCATTCACTTTGAAATCGTTACCACGAACTACGAGGTTTTAATCCCTCACTTTTTGTTGGTACGTAGGCATAAGTACGAAGGTCTTGTCAAACGCAAAAGTATAATTAATGAATTCTTTTCTCATCCCTCCACTCTATTTATCGCAAACATCATTTTGTTCAAAAGCACATATGCATACAAGAAAGGGCTCCCTAGGAGTACCTAGGACACTTTGGGTGCTAACACCTTCCCTCTGTGTAACCAACCCCCTTACCTGTAATCTCTGGCATTTTATTAGTTTTGATTTGAAAACTTCTTATCTTTTGGGTTTTGTTCGTACTTTTCCCTTTTCCCTTGAAAACAATAAAAATGCGGTGGCGACTCTGGTTTAATTGACGTTAAGTTTATCCATAGCTTAATGGTCATGAATTTACTGCTACATCAGTGGAGACCCCCTTGGAATTATTGATGTCACACAAGTTAATCGTGGATAGGCATTACTCTTTCCGAACCGGGAGTCCAAGAAGCTGAGGACCGTAGAACATTTAACCCAACTTGGCCTATTTAGGATGTAGTGCGGAGACTGTTCAAGTGTAGACTTGATAACAGTTGTTACACGATACTACACTCAAACGAGTCTCTCTTGAGAATATTATAGGTTGATGAGTCAGTCATCCTAACCTATAGTATTCGATAGATGGGATCAAGACTCTAGGAACTTTCTAGAACATGCTCTACAGGTTTTTATTTGTAGTACACTCCTTTGGGATGGTTCTAACCCGACTCCATGCTCGTGACTCACAATAAACCCTTTGATTCTTGGTTGATCCGATCAGTCTCATCAATATCAATGGAACTTGGGTGTTGATAAGGTTAAAACAATAATCCACCAAAATGGACGATTGATCTTGATGATGACTTGATCCTTCCCTTGACCTTTGCTTATGTTTGACTTGTGTGTGATCCCTTGTGTGTTATCCCTTGTGTGTGATTGTTGCATTCATGCATATACGCGCATCATAACATTCATAACAGAAAAATAAATTTAAAGGAAACTAAGGCCTTATTTGCAAATAATTCAGACCATGTGTAGCACCTCAAATTTGCACCCTACATTTTGTACATACAGTTTCATATTGGGTCATTTAACATAACATAGGCCATTGCATTGTCCTTTGCCCAAGTGCAAGTTCATCTGACAGACTAGGTCAAATTGGTCAGGAGATCAATCAAGCAAGCAAGTGCATTTTTCCTTTGAGACAAGGCCCTAGGGTTGGTCAAACATGTTCACATGACCTAGGGGTCCTTTGGAAGTGTTTTGGTCAAGGATTGGTTGCTCAGAAATCATCAGTCAATGTGCAGTCCACCAGAAACCCTAGAAGGTCAAATATGGTCAACTATGGTCAACTGTGCCTGATTTTATGGATTTCAAGGTGGGAAATGGTTTGAAAAGGTTTCATTCATGTCCACACAAGTCTCATTCAACATTTCAAAGATCAAGATTGAAGAATTTGAAGTCAGACAAAAAGTTTCCAAAAATAGAAAGTTGACCTGTATTTGGAATTTGCCAAAAATGGAAAGTCTTGATCCTCAAAATTACATCATGAGACAAGCTTCAAATGAATTTTTGCCCAACATGAAAGTTGAAGATCTTGTTCTTGCCTTTCCAAAACGTCCAAGAACACTCAATTCCCAAGTATGGTTGGCAAGTTATGATCAAATCATTCTCAAAAATATTTGAACTTCAAAGTGGCATATCTTCCAAACCATTTGGCCAAATTGGGTGGGGTTTTTTGCTACAAGTCATATTTGATGCCCTCTTTCCAAATTTGTCATCACAATTCATCAAAAGTTTACCAATCAAAATGGCCATTTTCAAAGTAGCATGAATTAAATTAAGTGAAGTGAAAAAATGGACTTTCAAAATAAACATTTCCAACACTTTGTGCCAATTGGAATGGTTCTGAAATCATGTTTAGAGGTTGTCTAAGGCCCAAATTCGTGCACCTCCATACACCCCCATGCAACTTGAGTAATTTTTAGCAAATGGCAAAAACATTTCATTAAACTAATTTCCAATTAATACTTCCATTAACCAAGCTTACAAAGGTTAAACAGAATATATATACCCCATTTTCTGTGAGAAGAAGCCCTAGCACACCTTGCCAAAACAGAAAAAACCCTCTTGCTCTCAAAACCCTCATTTCCTTCATTTGAGAATTTTGCTGAAAAACTCAAAAGAACACGAACTTGGTTTGGTTATTTCGTGATCCACCATCCTCTTGGAAGCTTTTGAAAGCAAGGAAACACAACTGTAGGGTCATCTTCCACACTGTTCTATCAAAGCTTCTCCCATGGCAGATGTTATTTGGAGCGGATTCAAGAGCAGATGAACCAAAGTTTCATCTTCATTCACCTACTGCATCATCAAGCTTCGTCTGTTTCAACTCATAACAGCTAGACAACCACTATTCCACACTGCCCTTCAAGATTTGGTAAGAATTCGAACTCAACCTTCGATGAAATTACATGATGCATCTTGTAGATCTTTTCACCGTGAGTGTCATGAACTTTAAATCGATTGAAACCATGCCATAATAAGAGAGAACGAGGGATTTGAAGTTTCTTGTTCATGATTAGATTCGTTCGATTTGTGCTTGATATGTTGTTGTTTGATGAAATGATTGTTGTATATTGATGCCTGTTGATGGATCTACACGTTGCTTTTCTTAAATTTCATTTCTGGGACTTTTGATTTTTTTCTGGAAATCACGTTTGGAGATGACGATGACCAGCTGGCTGTTCTTCTTTTCTGGAGAATTTCCTGCGGATTCTCCTGCAGCCTTCATAGGGTGTTGCTACGACATTACCTGCGGAAACACGTGAGTTTCCTGCGGATTTCGTTCACCTAGGGTATGCATGCGCTTCCCATGCGCTGTTTCTGATTGGCTGAGCCAATCCACTAATTGAAACGCACCGTTTGGTGCTTGGCGCCAGTTTGTCTTTTTTGAATTAATTACGAATCTGCCACTGGCCATTTAATTATTTAATTAATCATTTTAATCTTGCAATATTTATTTCATTTACATGGCCAATCTTAGAAAATTCATAAGTTGATCATTCCTTATCCAATTTTGATGGGGTTTTTTGTGGATTGATGCTCTTGATCTCTAGTTTTTCATGGTGTATTTTCCAGATTTTTTGCACGTGTGAATTTTAAAAGATGCTAGGGTTTGTTCATGTTGACCATTTTGTGCATGTTTTGCCAAATTGATTGTGAAATGGTGATACATTATCCAATGCCTTCGAAATTTTTTTGTGCTTAAACTAGACACATTCATGGTGATTTTGGTGTAAAGTTTGTGAATTTACCATTGCTGGTTTGTGAGTTATGATTTTTTGAATAGGGGTGTGACAATTTGTGTCACACCATTGATGTCCAACTTCTTGATTTTAATTACCTTGCCTAATGAACTCAAAATGGTCCGATTTTTTGCATGAACATGCTTATGGATGTTGAGAAAGTGTGTGATTTTTTTTCTGGAATTTTGGAATGCATTTTCTATTTGATTGATAATTTCTCCCCTGTTTGACCAAAATGTTGACTTTTGTGACACATGATGCCATATGATTTGTGAAATTCTCATACATTATTGGATGGACATGAAATTTGACATGTGATTAGTAGACATCTTAAGGTTTATCATGGTTTTAATCCCATTCATTTCTCATATGTTGTCACTGATTTTTGATTTTTTGAAGTTGGTGTATGTTTGGTTGGCTTCTTTGAGCATGTTTGAACTTGCCATGCCTTCCTGATTTTCATTTCCCTACTTCCCATGATCAAAATGAGCTGAAATTTGGTATGCTTATCATGTTATGGATGATGTTTGATCATGAATTATTTGAGATTTTTTTGAATTGTTTGTGATTGGATTTGAGTTGCATATTTCTGTTGACTTCTTTGAGCTTCCATATGCCATGCTTTGACCCAATTTGCTTATGAAATGATGATGATGATTGATATGAGCATGAGATCAATTGGGTTTGTTTCTTGATTGTTTGAACTTGATTTTGGACATTTGTCATTTGCTGTTTTGACTTTTTTATCTCTTTTTGACCCTAGGCTTGTCCTAGTGGTCATGTTGCTCATGTTTAAGTTGGTTGTTTCAGGTTAAGCAACAAATACCCAAAGAGATCAATACAAATTGATTGAGCCTGAGTGATTATCATGACTAACTTGTTTGTTTTGTAGGTTGCTTGGCTCACATGCTTTGAGCCTTGTGCATTGCACACTTAACTGACTGTGTTGACTGTTGATCTCTATCTCATTTTGATTTAACTTTGAATTGTATACTGATGTTGTCTGACTGGTTTCAGGTACCTTTAGTTGCTTATAGTTCTTTAAGAACTTTTCTTTGCTTTGCTTAAGAGCAATTTGCATTGAGGTATAACTTCTTATCTTCATGTAGTCTGGAAGACCTGGCCTGTTACTTGGCCAGGCACCTGTCTGAAGTCCTCCTTAAGAGGCAGTGTTTGTGACTGTTTACATTTGTCCTTGTATATATTCAAAGACCTCCTAAGTGAAGAGGCAATTGGCAGAACCCAAGGGATATGCAATCTATCCCCTGTTATTCTGTGTGTCATCTGCTTTGCTCACACCACTGTGTTGATGCATTGCAGATACCAACCCAAGATCTTGTACAGTTGTACAGTTGAGTCAGTTTCAAATGTGTAGAAGGGTTCCCACTTTCTGAACCCACACATTCTTGTCTTAATCTCTCCCAGGCCAGGGATAAGAGCTGTGAAGTCTTATCTTCACTCACCTTTCATCTGCTTCACCTTAGCCCCTCAATGGCAAGGTTAAGAGCTAACACTACCCAGTTCCAGTGGTTTGTTTGTTGAGGTTGATATGACCCCTCGACTAAAACCTAACCTTGTTTGAGCCCATTGCTTGCATATAGTGTGTGCTATTTGTGTTTGTGTGTTTGCTTTAGCTTGCTTCCTGTGCAAGTTAGGTTTAGTGTGGCTTGCTTCCTGTGCAAGTCATGTTTAGGATAGGCTTGCTTCCTGTGCAAGTTAGCTAGAAACCTTAACTTAGGGATGATTTTGCATGATAACATCTAGGCTCGAGTCGTAGTCTCCCTAGTTGTGTCTCCCTATGTTATCTGGTTAGGCTAGTCCTGTGTCCCTTCGTAGGGGAACTACGTCGCCCTGATCCTCATACCAGATGAGGTACGTAGGCAGGAGATGAGCTGATCTCTCCGGGCGCCCTTTTGTTTTGTTTGTGTGAGTTGTTTCTCCTTTTCTGGTTGGAGTCCGACGTAAGTCCAGCGATTGGCAGTTGGTTTCCTGTGTGTGTTTGTTGGTTCGGATGCTGATGTAAGTCTAGTGATTGGCATTCGGGCTCCACGTTTGCCTTTGCCTATGTTTGTTTGTGTGCGTGTCAGCCGAGCTACGGATGCTCTGATTCTTCTTAGTCCAAGAAGATACGTATGCATAGGGTGCGATATCCTAGCGAGCATGTGTCGTTTCCCCAGTCCGAACTACTTTGACTCTGATGTCTATGCCTGATAGACTAAGTAGGCCCAGGATGCGGTATCCTGCCGAGTCAGTTTCAGTCTGTTTTCTTGTGTCTCTTTCAGCCAGTGTGTGTGTGTTTGAGCAGTGTTTTAGCAACCATTTTCCTTCCTATTATGCGTGGATCCCGTCGAGTACGACGGATGCGTAGGGGTGCTAATACCTTCCCTTCGCATACCGACTCCCGATCCCATTCTCTTTGGTCGCGAGACCATGTCTTTTCCAGGTTTACTCTGAGCGTTTCCTTTCCCTCTTTTGGGATAAATAACGCACGGTGGCGGCTCTGTTGTTCTTGTTTTCCCGCCGGTTTTTCGCGTAATGCGACACCATGGATTGTGGATGAAGGAATACTAAGAGGTACAGTTTCAGATGTCCTGATTTGAAGGAATTAAGGAAGTTATCATCCTTTGCATTAGATCCCTTGGACTTCAAGCAACGTCATGGGGATCTTTTGTCCATGTTATCTACTGATGTGGTTGAAGGACTTCTGAGTATTTTGGTGCAGTTTTATGACCCTCTCTATCGCTGCTTCACTTTTCCCGATTAACAGGTTATGCCTATGTTAGAAGAGTATGCCCGTCTCTTGGGTATGCCCGTATCTGACAAAGTACCTTTTAGTGGATTAGAGGAGATTCCCAAATCTCATGTCATGGTTGAAGCTCTTCATCTGAAGGAATCCAATATTGATGCTTATTTGGTACAGAAAGGAGGTATTCTTGGGTTGACTTCTGAGTTCCTTATTGATAGAGCTACTGTTTTTGCTCAGTGTCATACGGTGAACTGACTTGGGGTATTTTGCTTTTTATCGCAATGTCGCGGATAGCAAGAGTCGCCACCGACTTTTCTTTTATCCAATAAGGAAAGGTGGAAAAGAACAGGAAAGACCTCAATAGATTTTTTGGGTTCGGGAGGTACATTATACAAAGGGAAGGTATTAACACCCTTTATATCCATGGTTATCCATGGGCTCTTAATTGTTGGATCACTTATATTTTTGTCTGAAAAGTGTCGGTGAATTGCTTAAAAAAATGTTTGAAAGAGAGTTTAACTTTGTAATGATTCTCGTATGAATGTATACAAAGTATTTATCTCATTTGATTTTGAAAAATGGTTTAGAAAAATATAACTCGGTAATGATTCTAGTATGAATGTATACCAAGTGGTGATCTTCTAGGATTTGTAAAGTGTAAAGTGTGAGGGGTGGAAAATGTTTTAGGTTATGATCCAGTAATTGAGAGTTATACCTTCCTGAGGTCGTTATGGGCATTTCCTATCCTTATGAGGGTAAAACTGTCCTTACTATTGAGAAGTAAGTAATTTTACCCTTTGGATGTTTAAGGGTCATCGTAGGGTCATCGATAGGTCATTGAAGGCAATAGTTGTAAGGATACCTTGGCATTCGAAGGGACGATCATCATTTAACCGTAGGCTACACCGAAGGGTCATCGAGGGACAAAATCGTATTTTCGAAGGCAACATCCGAGGGACCATGATTTATTTTATGATGATTTAATCGGAGGGTCTTTGCTAAGTGTATCCCTACATTCGCGGGACATGACCGTTATACCGTAATATCGTAAGGCAAAAGAGAGGTCCAAGATCACATATTTAAAGGCCATATTTTAAAGTCAATTAGGTAATTAGGATGAGCCTCCACATTAAAATCAATACATTAAAATTAATACATTAAAATTAATACATTAAAATTAACACATTAAAATTAATTAAGCAATTTAGAGTGAGTCTCCACAAGGGTATCCCACAAATAAAGTGGAAGACCTAAACGGCGATCTTTTTTTCTGGGACATATGAACCTTTGCAAAATTCAACAAACGGGTTAGCATACCAAATCAGGGTGCAATCGAGGATTACACCGCAAAAGAAAATACAGCAGCATGAATGTCAGGCAAAACAGTGCATAATTAACATAGAATAGATCAGGTTACGCATAGAACATAACAAATATCAATGGCTGTCCCGTTCGCCTCTGCCTCGCCTAGCGAAGGCCTAGCGAACACTCGCTACATGCTCGCTTAGCGATGTGCTAGCGAGCGGCTGCGGGTTTTGAATTTCAGAACAGTATGACTTCAACCTGCGGCATGGCTTATGGCATTCAACACATAATTACATGGTTCAGCATTCACAATATTCAGGCACACTTAAATTCACATGCAAAACCTCAAATATGTTTATGAATTCAATTATAATATCCCATGCAAGTTAAGAACATAAAGCGGTATCACATGCAAATTAAGAAAATAAAGCGATAATAGTAATGCAAACCTGTTTGCAATCGAATTGTAACCTTGAGTTGGCCGATCGGATCAAATTGAGTGGAAGTGACCTTGCTGCCGCCGGCTTTTCCTTCAGGGTTCCCTTTAGGGTTTTCCGTCTGTGAGCGCTAGGGTTTGCTTGCTAGGGTTCTCCTTTTCTCCTTTTTTCGTTCCTCTTTCATTACTGAAGTGCTGGTATTTATAATGCCCTTTTTCATGACCTAATGGGCTCAGAACGAAGCCCGAAATTTTTTGTTGTCTGTCAGCCTCGCTAGGCGAGCTGGTAGCGAACGTTTGCTTCGCTAGGCGAGTGTGTAGTGAACGTTCGCTAGGCGAGCGTGTAGCGAACGTAACGTTCGCTAGGCGAGCGTGTAGCGAACAGGCCAGTTTGGGCCATTTTCTGGATTGGGCCATTCGTGAGCTGGGCCTTTGTCCCTTTAAGATCAGTGCCATAAAATGAGTCGGAATGCCCCTGAAAAATGTCTTGAACTATTGATGGGCAAATTTTGGGGTATGACAGCTGCCCCTGTTCAATATTCTTGAACCGAGAGAGTAGAATGGTATGTGCACCATTCGTGGTCTGGAGGTGGAAGATTATTGAACACTAGAATGCCCCGAAAATTTGCGCTTGTCAATTAGTCTTGACGGAGATGGGCTTAAAGATGCCATCCAGGTAGCTTGATGAGGAGATTTCCAGATTACGTCGTACGTTAGACGATATCTGGAGACATGGGTGTCACACCGGGTCATATGCTAGACCATATAGTGAGTCATCCATTATGCTGTCGACTTCGCTGGGGAGTCAGAGTATGCTATATACTGCTGGGGATAAGGGATCAGAATGGATCATACGCTAGATCATATCTGAGTACCAGAGTGAGCTGTTCGTTAGGCGGATGACTTTGATGGGGATAAAAGATCAGAATGGATCGTACGCTAGATCGTCTCTGAGTTGCAGAATGAGCCGTCCGTTAGGATGAATCCGCTGAAAAGGGAGTAGTCGTATACTAGACTACCATTCAGAAATGTACCTGTCCGAAGGTAGCATCTGAGTAACAGAATGAGCCGTCCGTTAGGCTGAATCTGCTTTAAAGGGAGTAGTCGTATACTAGACTACCATTCAGAAATGTACCTGTCAGAAGGTAGCATCTGAGGAGGGAGTAGCCGTATACTAGACTACCATTCAGAAATGTACCTGTCCGAAGGTAGCATCTGAGGAGGGAGTAGCCGTATACTAGACTACCATTCAGAAATGTACCTGTCCGAAGGTAGCATCTGAGTAAGGGAGTAGCCGTATACTAGACTACCATTCAGAAATATACCTGTCCGAAGGTAGCATATGAGTAAGGGAGTAGTCGTATACTAGACTACCATTCAGAAATGTACCTGTCCGAAGGTAGCATCTGAGTAAGGGAGTAGTCGTATACTAGACTACCATTCAGAAATGTACCTGTCCGAAGGTAGCATCTGAGTAAGGGAGTAGCCGTATACTAGACTACCATTCAGAAATGTACCTGTCCGAAGGTAGCATCTGAGGAAGGGAGTAGCCGTATACTAGACTACCATTCAGAAATGTACCTGTCCGAAGGTAGCATCTGAGTAAGGGAGTAGCCGTATACTAGACTACCATTCAGAAATGTACCTGTCCGAAGGTAGCATCTGAGTAGGGGAGTAGCCGTATATCAGACTACCATTCAGGAATGTACCTGTCCGAAGGTAGCACCTGAGCAAGGGAGTAGCCGTATACCAGGCTACCATTCAGGAATGTACCTGTCCGAAGGTAGCATCTGAGTAAGGGAGTAGCCGTATACTAGACTACCATTCAGAAATATACCTGTCCGAAGGTAGCATATGAGTAAGGGAGTAGTCGTATACTAGACTACCATTCAGAAATGTACCTGTCCGAAGGTAGCATCTGAGTAAGGGAGTAGTCGTATACTAGACTACCATTCAGAAATGTACCTGTCCGAAGGTAGCATCTGAGTAAGGGAGTAGCCGTATACTAGACTACCATTCAGAAATGTACCTGTCCGAAGGTAGCATCTGAGGAAGGGAGTAGCCGTATACTAGACTACCATTCAGAAATGTACCTGTCCGAAGGTAGCATCTGAGTAAGGGAGTAGCCGTATACTAGACTACCATTCAGAAATGTACCTGTCCGAAGGTAGCATCTGAGCAGGGGAGTAGCCGTATATCAGACTACCATTCAGGAATGTACCTGTCCGAAGGTAGCACCTGAGCAAGGGAGTAGCCGTATACCAGGCTACCATTCAGGAATGTACCTGTCCGAAGGTAGCACCTGAGTAAGGGAGTAGCCGTATACCAGACTACCATTCAGGAATGTACCTGTCCGAAGGTAGCACCTGAGAAAGGGAGTAGCCATATACCAGACTACCATTCAGGAATGTACCTGTCCGAAGGTAGCACCTGAGCAAGGGAGTAGCCGTATACCAGACTACCATTCAGGAATGTACCTGTCCGAAGGTAGCACCTGAGCAAGGGAGTAGCCGTATACCAGGCTACCATTCAGGAATGTACCTGTCCGAAGGTAGCACCTGAGCAAGGGAGTAGCCGTATACCAGACTACCATTCAGGAATGTACCTGTCCGAAGGTAGCACCTGAGAAAGGGAGTAGCCATATACCAGACTACCATTCAGGAATGTACCTGTCCGAAGGTAGCACCTGAGCAAGGGAGTAGCCGTATACCAGACTACCATTCAGGAATGTACCTGTCCGAAGGTAGCACCTGAGCAAGGGAGTAGCCGTATACCAGACTACCATTCAGGAATGTACCTGTCCGAAGGTAGCACCTGAGCAAGGGATGAAGGTCTAACTTGGTCGTACATTAGACTGTATTTGAGCAGCATCTGGTCTAACTTGGTCGTACATTAGACTGTATTCGAGTTGAATTCGAGGACTTGACGGTCTAACTTGGTCGTACATTAGACTGTCATTGAGCAGAATCTGGTCTAACTTGATCGTACATTAGACTGTATCTGGGCAGAATCCGAGGACTTGACGGTCTAACTTGGTCGTACATTAGACTGTCACTGAGCAGAATCTGGTCTAACTTGGTCGTACATTAGACTGTATCTGATGACTGGAAGGTCTAACTTGGTCGTACATTAGACTGTATTTGATGACTGGAAGGTCTAACTTGGTCGTACATTAGACTGTATTTGAGTGGTATTTGAAGATTTGAAGGTCTGAATGGATCGTACGCTAGATCGTATCTGAGTTGAAGGAGTCATGTGTTGAGATGAATCAGGGTGGACCGTATGCTAGGTAGTACCTGAGAAGTGAAGGTCCAACTGGGTCGTGCATTAGATCGTGTTAGGAGTAGTTGAAGATCAGAATGGATCGTCCGTTAGATCGTATCTGAGTGGAAGGAGTTATATGTTGAGCCGAATCAGAACGAACCGTACGCTAGGCTATATCTGCTAGTATTTGTATATGTTGTATTTGCAATGAATATTTGGGATGGGCTTATAGATGCCATCGTTAGGAGGATGTCAGAATGAATGTTGTCATGGAGTGTATCTGAAAGATGTAGTTGAATCCTGAATGTAATTGATAAGGATGTCCGTCTGAATGGACCTTTGTTTTGACTATGTCAGGAGGATAATTGACCTGAAAAATAAAGTTAGCTTCATGCCATGTCATGATGCATGAGATGCAAATGTTGTATGCATGCGTATGCTGTGAAATGATGTAATGAGTGAATTATGCGTCTGGAATAAATGAGAGCATTGTATGATGTAATGCATATGATGCGGAATGAAAATTGTATGTAGGTATGTGATGTGAAATGATGTAATGAATGCCCTATGTGTCTGAAACGTTCTTCCAGGGGACTCTACTGGGGAATAAATCTCAGTCTTCTGGTCGGAGATATTTGTATTGATGATCCTTCCTTAGCTAGGGGATACTTGATTTTTATCTGATGGCAGAGATATTCAACAGAGCCTGGCTGGGGTAGAAGAGATGACCAGTCTAGTGATGCCAAGTTCTTCTGGGGCATAATTGGCTTAGCCGGGGAATAGAATTGGCAACAGATTCATTGGAAAGCCTGGTTAGACCTTCTCCTCGATCCTGAAGTCCTTTAGTAATTGTCATTGTTATTTTATGCATGTATTTTGATAAACATTGATCATATTCAAATGCATATATCAATTCAAGTTAAATCAATGGACGTTTATGCAAACAAAATAGAGAAAGTAAAACAAAAGCATTTTTTTTGAAACAGAATTGTATTGATTTAGAAAGAGGGCCTATAAACAGGCAATTTGTGTACAAGGAGACAGAAATCCTAGTAAGAGGAAATCGTCCAGAAACGAAGACAAAGCTATGCAGAAAAAGTCCTGTTGATTTTAATTCCACTACTGTCATTATGTCTTCAAGCCTCTCATCTCCTGCTGTCGGATGAAAGTGATTGGCTTGTTCAGTCCCTTGAACTTGGTTGAAGCAGACAGAGAACAGGGCATAGTCATACGCTTTAATCCCTAATTTTTGCCTGGACCGCCTTTTCAGGTTTTCAGTCCACCGGGATACCCTTTTTTGCTCAAGCCGCCTTTTCAGGTTTTCGACTTGCCGGGTGTACGTCTTTATATGTTTATCCTTAATTTTTCCCGAACCCTTTTGGTTCGCCGGGATGCCCTTACTTTTGCCTAGATACGTCGACCTAGCGGGTCTCTTTTATGCGTAGTATTTTTTTTAACTATGTCAGCGTTCACAGGATGCGGGAACTCTTCGCCGTCCATTGTAGCAAGCATCATGGCTCCACCAGAGAATACCTTCTTAACTACAAATGGCCCTTCGTGTGTGGGAGTCCATTTGCCTCTGGGATCACCTTGTGGTAGAATGATACGCTTGACCACCAAGGCACCAAGTTGGTACACCTGTCTCTTGACCTTTTTGTTAAATGCTTGGGTCATGCGCTTCTGATATATCTGCCTATGACAAACAGCCGCGAGTCTCTTCAATCAAATTTATCTGATCGAGTCGAGTCTGAATCCGTTCCTCTTCATCTAAGCCCGCCTCTTTCATGATTCTTAGATAGGGAATCTGAACTTCCACTGGTAAGATGGCTTCCATTCCATAGACTAAAGAGAACGGAGTTGCCCCTGTCGAAGTGCGGTAACCATGAAGAGCAAAAGGTAACATCTCCTGCCGGTCTTTGTATGTTACTGTTATATTCTTGATATTGTTAGCAGCCTCCACGGCGCCGTTCGTCTTTGGCCGGTACGGAGAAGAGTTATGGTGCTTTATTTTGAACTGCGTGTAGAGTTCAGTTTAGTACCATTATCAGTGATAACTCTCTCAGGAGACAGCAGGTTTCTCAAGTAGATATTTGATAGAATCCATCTTAGAAATCAATAAAGTGGTATGATTCAACATATACTGTCTTAGTCGGCGAGCAGCCTAAGCCAAAGCACAGTAAGCTTTCTCGAGCTGTGAGTATCTTGTTTCACAGTCGGTACCTTTTGCTAAGGCAGTGTATGGCATGCTCTTTTCGACCAGACTCGTCATGTTGCCCCAGCACACCCTATTGAATTTTCTAACACGGTCAAATACATGATTAGAGGTCTTCCTTCAACTGGTAGCATTAGAATTGGAGGTTCTTGGGGATATTTCTTGATTTTGTCATTCATCATTCCATACCATCTCTTGATTTTTCTTTTTTGGTAATTTGAAGATGGGTTTGCAGGTAGCAGTCAAATGTGGGATGAATCGGGCAATGTAATTCGAGTGCCCCAAGAAACCTCTGACTTCTTTCTTGTCTATGTCAGTACCCATTGCAATTTCAATTGATTCCTCCTGCGGCTGTATGGTCTTTTCTTCTTGTAGTAACAGTCTGACAAGTTCACCAGGGACTTCACAATCTTCCTCGCTTCCATCCTCGGCTTGGTAGATCAGATTTTCAAAGTCATAATGAACAGTAGTAGAACTATTATCAACAGGATCCAGAGTGGATATGGATCGGAAAACTGTTACGTGCGTGTGTGCAAGAAAACATAGCTTGTTTTGAAAAAAATGACAGGAAAGATAAAGAGCGCAATATTTGAATGCAAAAAGTCCATTGATTTATTGAATATGAATATGCTTATGAAATGACAAAACCCTTGAAAAATTAGCTATTATGCCCCGGGTATAGACACAATGCTTTGAAACACAAAAATAGCAATAACAATTACTCCTGACTAAAGGAAATCGGGATAGTGTCTTCAGCCTTCCAATTATTGGGTCCGTCACCAATTGTTGGGAAAATCCAGCTATCCAAGTCATAATCGTTATCAGTATCTTCCACAGCATTGACAGTCTCGTCATGATTAGGCAGAGGGGCAGTGATGCCATTAGGAGTCTCCGGAGGATCAAAGATAGTCGCTTGTATCTTCCCACTTCGAATGCCACTTTCAACATGTTCACCTGTTAATATAAGTTCAGTGAAACCCAATGAGGAACTCCTCAATAGATGGCTGTAGAATGGGCCAGTCAGTGTGCTCATGAACATGTCCACTAATTCTCGATCAGTCATAGGGGGTTTGACTCTGCCAGCCAAATCTCTCCACTTTTGAGCATATTCTTTGAAACTTTCTTTAGATCCCATGTGTGGATGTCAGAGCTCTCGAGCTGATAATACCACTCCAATTGTGTGCCAGACAGACTCTCTTGGAAGAAATGGATCCAGAGCTTCTTATTAGTGGTATACGGCTGAATCTTTCTCACGTAAGCTCTCAGATGCATCTGAGGACAAGATGCCCCATCATACTGAGTGAAAACGGGGACCTTGAATTTGCGAGGAATGATCACATCGGAGACTAGACCCAAACTTTCAAAATCCAGACCGGGCGCCTTCTGACCTTCCATAGCTAGCATGCGTTCTTCCAGCAACTTGTACTTGCCATCTTTTGGAGAGTACTGTTCATTCTCGTAATCTTCATCGTCATCCTCAGGGTTGAAAGGATCAGCATTCTCATCTTCTGAATCTGTCTCTGTTTCCTCTTCTTGATCCTTCGGAATTCTGATTTTGATTCCCGCAGCCTGTCCTTTAAGCCTTCTTCCCGGGTTAATGTAACTCACAGCTTTCTTGTCTTTTTTTTCTCGAGCAAGAGAGCTTTCAGTTCCTCCTGCCCCCTGGATAAGTTCAAGATCATCTCCTGGAGTTGAGCATTCTGAGCATGGAGATCCTTGACAGTTTGTTCGAGGTCCATTTTTCTGTGTGGAGGAAAACCGTGAGAACACTGATCCCTTTAGAGTACCTGTTATGCTATGTTATGCTATGCAATGCATGAAATGTTTTCAAGGCCTTTTGGAATTTAACTTTGCATAAACTACCGAAAAGGGAAACTTTTTTTTTTTGTTTTTTTTTTGTTTTTTTTTTTTTTCATACAAAACAGAGCAAAGTTAAATCCCTAAGTCCTTGAAATGGTTAGTACAATGTTATGATGTCATGATGTTATGATGTTATGAGGTTAAATAAATAACAAGCACAAGCAAGTCACACAACCATCATTCCTAGGTTTTAAGGCTTGCATGAGTTCCATAGGTAAGTACCCTCCCCACTGAAGTTTAGTTGGTTCAACCTGTCCTAGAATAGTAACCGGGTTCTAAAAGGATCTCCAATCATTGACCTTCTTTTAAGTCCACTTCAGTGCAACACCAAGTGGTTGACCAAAGCTTCCCTAAAGTCCAATCTCAAAGAGTGTAGTATCGAGTCTCAACCAACCCCAGTCGGAACCGAAGTCAGTTATCTCACTACTTTCTACTGGCCAGGATGAGTCAATTAGGGTTCTAAAGGTCTGGTTAATGCTTTAATGACACCACGCGGAAGCCAAATTTTTCCTCAAGTAACATGAGGAACATCAGGACAACCAAAGTGTCACATTAACCGTAGCCATCATTTTAACCATTCCAGTATACGTCGGATAGTCGCGATGATCTATTGCTACTTACCTAAGGTACACTAGATCCGGGTGTAGGATCTTTCACTCAAGCATAGGATACCCAAGCAATCCCTTAAAAGTAAATCAGACAATTTTAAATAAGTGATCTTGTTTTTTTTTTAAGGTTACCTCTCTTGTAAGTACTCCCCAGCAGAGTCGCCAGTTCTGTCATACGGTGAACTGACTTGGGGTATTTTGCTTTTTATCGCAATGTCGCGGATAGCAAGAGTCGCCACCGACTTTTCTTTTATCCAATAAGGAAAGGTGGAAAAGAACAGGAAAGACCTCAATAGATTTTTTGGGTTCGGGAGGTACATTATACAAAGGGAAGGTATTAACACCCTTTATATCCATGGTTATCCATGGGCTCTTAATTGTTGGATCACTTATATTTTTGTCTGAAAAGTGTCGGTGAATTGCTTAAAAAAATGTTTGAAAGAGAGTTTAACTTTGTAATGATTCTCGTATGAATGTATACAAAGTATTTATCTCATTTGATTTTGAAAAATGGTTTAGAAAAATATAACTCGGTAATGATTCTAGTATGAATGTATACCAAGTGGTGATCTTCTAGGATTTGTAAAGTGTAAAGTGTGAGGGGTGGAAAATGTTTTAGGTTATGATCCAGTAATTGAGAGTTATACCTTCCTGAGGTCGTTATGGGCATTTCCTATCCTTATGAGGGTAAAACTGTCCTTACTATTGAGAAGTAAGTAATTTTACCCTTTGGATGTTTAAGGGTCATCGTAGGGTCATCGATAGGTCATTGAAGGCAATAGTTGTAAGGATACCTTGGCATTCGAAGGGACGATCATCATTTAACCGTAGGCTACACCGAAGGGTCATCGAGGGACAAAATCGTATTTTCGAAGGCAACATCCGAGGGACCATGATTTATTTTATGATGATTTAATCGGAGGGTCTTTGCTAAGTGTATCCCTACATTCGCGGGACATGACCGTTATACCGTAATATCGTAAGGCAAAAGAGAGGTCCAAGATCACATATTTAAAGGCCATATTTTAAAGTCAATTAGGTAATTAGGATGAGCCTCCACATTAAAATCAATACATTAAAATTAATACATTAAAATTAATACATTAAAATTAACACATTAAAATTAATTAAGCAATTTAGAGTGAGTCTCCACAAGGGTATCCCACAAATAAAGTGGAAGACCTAAACGGCGATCTTTTTTTCTGGGACATATGAACCTTTGCAAAATTCAACAAACGGGTTAGCATACCAAATCAGGGTGCAATCGAGGATTACACCGCAAAAGAAAATACAGCAGCATGAATGTCAGGCAAAACAGTGCATAATTAACATAGAATAGATCAGGTTACACATAGAACATAACAAATATCAATGGCTGTCCCGTTCGCCTCTGCCTCGCCTAGCGAAGGCCTAGCGAACACTCGCTACATGCTCGCTTAGCGATGTGCTAGCGAGCGGCTGCGGGTTTTGAATTTCAGAACAGTATGACTTCAACCTGCGGCATGGCTTATGGCATTCAACACATAATTACATGGTTCAGCATTCACAATATTCAGGCACACTTAAATTCACATGCAAAACCTCAAATATGTTTATGAATTCAATTATAATATCCCATGCAAGTTAAGAACATAAAGCGGTATCACATGCAAATTAAGAAAATAAAGCGATAATAGTAATGCAAACCTGTTTGCAATCGAATTGTAACCTTGAGTTGGCCGATCGGATCAAATTGAGTGGAAGTGACCTTGCTGCCGCCGGCTTTTCCTTCAGGGTTCCCTTTAGGGTTTTCCGTCTGTGAGCGCTAGGGTTTGCTTGCTAGGGTTCTCCTTTTCTCTTTTTTCGTTCCTCTTTCATTACTGAAGTGCTGGTATTTATAATGCCCTTTTTCATGACCTAATGGGCTCAGAACGAAGCCCGAAATTTTTGTTGTCTGTCAGCCTCGCTAGGCGAGCTGGTAGCGAACGTTTGCTTCGCTAGGCGAGTGTGTAGTGAACGTTCGCTAGGCGAGCGTGTAGCGAACGTAACGTTCGCTAGGCGAGCGTGTAGCGAACAGGCCAGTTTGGGCCATTTTCTGGATTGGGCCATTCGTGAGCTGGGCCTTTGTCCCTTTAAGATCAGTGCCATAAAATGAGTCGGAATGCCCCTGAAAAATGTCTTGAACTATTGATGGGCAAATTTTGGGGTATGACAGCTGCCCCTGTTCAATATTCTTGAACCGAGAGAGTAGAATGGTATGTGCACCATTCGTGGTCTGGAGGTGGAAGATTATTGAACACTAGAATGCCCCGAAAATTTGCGCTTGTCAATTAGTCTTGACGGAGATGGGCTTAAAGATGCCATCCAGGTAGCTTGATGAGGAGATTTCCAGATTACGTCGTACGTTAGACGATATCTGGAGACATGGGTGTCACACCGGGTCATATGCTAGACCATATAGTGAGTCATCCATTATGCTGTCGACTTCGCTGGGGAGTCAGAGTATGCTATATACTGCTGGGGATAAGGGATCAGAATGGATCATACGCTAGATCATATCTGAGTACCAGAGTGAGCTGTTCGTTAGGCGGATGACTTTGATGGGGATAAAAGATCAGAATGGATCGTACGCTAGATCGTCTCTGAGTTGCAGAATGAGCCGTCCGTTAGGATGAATCCGCTGAAAAGGGAGTAGTCGTATACTAGACTACCATTCAGAAATGTACCTGTCCGAAGGTAGCATCTGAGTAACAGAATGAGCCGTCCGTTAGGCTGAATCTGCTTTAAAGGGAGTAGTCGTATACTAGACTACCATTCAGAAATGTACCTGTCAGAAGGTAGCATCTGAGGAGGGAGTAGCCGTATACTAGACTACCATTCAGAAATGTACCTGTCCGAAGGTAGCATCTGAGGAGGGAGTAGCCGTATACTAGACTACCATTCAGAAATGTACCTGTCCGAAGGTAGCATCTGAGTAAGGGAGTAGCCGTATACTAGACTACCATTCAGAAATATACCTGTCCGAAGGTAGCATATGAGTAAGGGAGTAGTCGTATACTAGACTACCATTCAGAAATGTACCTGTCCGAAGGTAGCATCTGAGTAAGGGAGTAGTCGTATACTAGACTACCATTCAGAAATGTACCTGTCCGAAGGTAGCATCTGAGTAAGGGAGTAGCCGTATACTAGACTACCATTCAGAAATGTACCTGTCCGAAGGTAGCATCTGAGGAAGGGAGTAGCCGTATACTAGACTACCATTCAGAAATGTACCTGTCCGAAGGTAGCATCTGAGTAAGGGAGTAGCCGTATACTAGACTACCATTCAGAAATGTACCTGTCCGAAGGTAGCATCTGAGTAGGGGAGTAGCCGTATATCAGACTACCATTCAGGAATGTACCTGTCCGAAGGTAGCACCTGAGCAAGGGAGTAGCCGTATACCAGGCTACCATTCAGGAATGTACCTGTCCGAAGGTAGCATCTGAGTAAGGGAGTAGCCGTATACTAGACTACCATTCAGAAATATACCTGTCCGAAGGTAGCATATGAGTAAGGGAGTAGTCGTATACTAGACTACCATTCAGAAATGTACCTGTCCGAAGGTAGCATCTGAGTAAGGGAGTAGTCGTATACTAGACTACCATTCAGAAATGTACCTGTCCGAAGGTAGCATCTGAGTAAGGGAGTAGCCGTATACTAGACTACCATTCAGAAATGTACCTGTCCGAAGGTAGCATCTGAGGAAGGGAGTAGCCGTATACTAGACTACCATTCAGAAATGTACCTGTCCGAAGGTAGCATCTGAGTAAGGGAGTAGCCGTATACTAGACTACCATTCAGAAATGTACCTGTCCGAAGGTAGCATCTGAGCAGGGGAGTAGCCGTATATCAGACTACCATTCAGGAATGTACCTGTCCGAAGGTAGCACCTGAGCAAGGGAGTAGCCGTATACCAGGCTACCATTCAGGAATGTACCTGTCCGAAGGTAGCACCTGAGTAAGGGAGTAGCCGTATACCAGACTACCATTCAGGAATGTACCTGTCCGAAGGTAGCACCTGAGAAAGGGAGTAGCCATATACCAGACTACCATTCAGGAATGTACCTGTCCGAAGGTAGCACCTGAGCAAGGGAGTAGCCGTATACCAGACTACCATTCAGGAATGTACCTGTCCGAAGGTAGCACCTGAGCAAGGGAGTAGCCGTATACCAGGCTACCATTCAGGAATGTACCTGTCCGAAGGTAGCACCTGAGCAAGGGAGTAGCCGTATACCAGACTACCATTCAGGAATGTACCTGTCCGAAGGTAGCACCTGAGAAAGGGAGTAGCCATATACCAGACTACCATTCAGGAATGTACCTGTCCGAAGGTAGCACCTGAGCAAGGGAGTAGCCATATACCAGACTACCATTCAGGAATGTACCTGTCCGAAGGTAGCACCTGAGCAAGGGAGTAGCCGTATACCAGACTACCATTCAGGAATGTACCTGTCCGAAGGTAGCACCTGAGCAAGGGATGAAGGTCTAACTTGGTCGTACATTAGACTGTATTTGAGCAGCATCTGGTCTAACTTGGTCGTACATTAGACTGTATTCGAGTTGAATTCGAGGACTTGACGGTCTAACTTGGTCGTACATTAGACTGTCATTGAGCAGAATCTGGTCTAACTTGATCGTACATTAGACTGTATCTGGGCAGAATCCGAGGACTTGACGGTCTAACTTGGTCGTACATTAGACTGTCACTGAGCAGAATCTGGTCTAACTTGGTCGTACATTAGACTGTATCTGATGACTGGAAGGTCTAACTTGGTCGTACATTAGACTGTATTTGATGACTGGAAGGTCTAACTTGGTCGTACATTAGACTGTATTTGAGTGGTATTTGAAGATTTGAAGGTCTGAATGGATCGTACGCTAGATCGTATCTGAGTTGAAGGAGTCATGTGTTGAGATGAATCAGGGTGGACCGTATGCTAGGTAGTACCTGAGAAGTGAAGGTCCAACTGGGTCGTGCATTAGACCGTGTTAGGAGTAGTTGAAGATCAGAATGGATCGTCCGTTAGATCGTATCTGAGTGGAAGGAGTTATATGTTGAGCCGAATCAGAACGAACCGTACGCTAGGCTATATCTGCTAGTATTTGTATATGTTGTATTTGCAATGAATATTTGGGATGGGCTTATAGATGCCATCGTTAGGAGGATGTCAGAATGAATGTTGTCATGGAGTGTATCTGAAAGATGTAGTTGAATCCTGAATGTAATTGATAAGGATGTCCGTCTGAATGGACCTTTGTTTTGACTATGTCAGGAGGATAATTGACCTGAAAAATAAAGTTAGCTTCATGCCATGTCATGATGCATGAGATGCAAATGTTGTATGCATGCGTATGCTGTGAAATGATGTAATGAGTGAATTATGCGTCTGGAATAAATGAGAGCATTGTATGATGTAATGCATATGATGCGGAATGAAAATTGTATGTAGGTATGTGATGTGAAATGATGTAATGAATGCCCTATGTGTCTGAAACGTTCTTCCAGGGGACTCTACTGGGGAATAAATCTCAGTCTTCTGGTCGGAGATATTTGTATTGATGATCCTTCCTTAGCTAGGGGATACTTGATTTTTATCTGATGGCAGAGATATTCAACAGAGCCTGGCTGGGGTAGAAGAGATGACCAGTCTAGTGATGCCAAGTTCTTCTGGGGCATAATTGGCTTAGCCGGGGAATAGAATTGGCAACAGATTCATTGGAAAGCCTGGTTAGACCTTCTCCTCGATCCTGAAGTCCTTTAGTAATTGTCATTGTTATTTTATGCATGTATTTTGATAAACATTGATCATATTCAAATGCATATATCAATTCAAGTTAAATCAATGGACGTTTATGCAAACAAAATAGAGAAAGTAAAACAAAAGCATTTTTTTTTGAAACAGAATTGTATTGATTTAGAAAGAGGGCCTATAAACAGGCAATTTGTGTACAAGGAGACAGAAATCCTAGTAAGAGGAAATCGTCCAGAAACGAAGACAAAGCTATGCAGAAAAAGTCCTGTTGATTTTAATTCCACTACTGTCATTATGTCTTCAAGCCTCTCATCTCCTGCTGTCGGATGAAAGTGATTGGCTTGTTCAGTCCCTTGAACTTGGTTGAAGCAGACAGAGAACAGGGCATAGTCATACGCTTTAATCCCTAATTTTTGCCTGGACCGCCTTTTCAGGTTTTCAGTCCACCGGGATACCCTTTTTTGCTCAAGCCGCCTTTTCAGGTTTTCGACTTGCCGGGTGTACGTCTTTATATGTTTATCCTTAATTTTTTCCCGAACCCTTTTGGTTCGCCGGGATGCCCTTACTTTTGCCTAGATACGTCGACCTAGCGGGTCTCTTTTATGCGTAGTATTTTTTTTAACTATGTCAGCGTTCACAGGATGCGGGAACTCTTCGCCGTCCATTGTAGCAAGCATCATGGCTCCACCAGAGAATACCTTCTTAACTACAAATGGCCCTTCGTGTGTGGGAGTCCATTTGCCTCTGGGATCACCTTGTGGTAGAATGATACGCTTGACCACCAAGGCACCAAGTTGGTACACCTGTCTCTTGACCTTTTTGTTAAATGCTTGGGTCATGCGCTTCTGATATATCTGCCTATGACAAACAGCCGCGAGTCTCTTCAATCAAATTTATCTGATCGAGTCGAGTCTGAATCCGTTCCTCTTCATCTAAGCCCGCCTCTTTCATGATTCTTAGATAGGGAATCTGAACTTCCACTGGTAAGATGGCTTCCATTCCATAGACTAAAGAGAACGGAGTTGCCCCTGTCGAAGTGCGGTAACCATGAAGAGCAAAAGGTAACATCTCCTGCCGGTCTTTGTATGTTACTGTTATATTCTTGATATTGTTAGCAGCCTCCACGGCGCCGTTCGTCTTTGGCCGGTACGGAGAAGAGTTATGGTGCTTTATTTTGAACTGCGTGTAGAGTTCAGTTTAGTACCATTATCAGTGATAACTCTCTCAGGAGACAGCAGGTTTCTCAAGTAGATATTTGATAGAATCCATCTTAGAAATCAATAAAGTGGTATGATTCAACATATACTGTCTTAGTCGGCGAGCAGCCTAAGCCAAAGCACAGTAAGCTTTCTCGAGCTGTGAGTATCTTGTTTCACAGTCGGTACCTTTTGCTAAGGCAGTGTATGGCATGCTCTTTTCGACCAGACTCGTCATGTTGCCCCAGCACACCCTATTGAATTTTCTAACACGGTCAAATACATGATTAGAGGTCTTCCTTCAACTGGTAGCATTAGAATTGGAGGTTCTTGGGGATATTTCTTGATTTTGTCATTCATCATTCCATACCATCTCTTGATTTTTCTTTTTGGTAATTTGAAGATGGGTTTGCAGGTAGCAGTCAAATGTGGGATGAATCGGGCAATGTAATTCGAGTGCCCCAAGAAACCTCTGACTTCTTTCTTGTCTATGTCAGTACCCATTGCAATTTCAATTGATTCCTCCTGCGGCTGTATGGTCTTTTCTTCTTGTAGTAACAGTCTGACAAGTTCACCAGGGACTTCACAATCTTCCTCGCTTCCATCCTCGGCTTGGTAGATCAGATTTTCAAAGTCATAATGAACAGTAGTAGAACTATTATCAACAGGATCCAGAGTGGATATGGATCGGAAAACTGTTACGTGCGTGTGTGCAAGAAAACATAGCTTGTTTTGAAAAAAATGACAGGAAAGATAAAGAGCGCAATATTTGAATGCAAAAAGTCCATTGATTTATTGAATATGAATATGCTTATGAAATGACAAAACCCTTGAAAAATTAGCTATTATGCCCGGGTATAGACACAATGCTTTGAAACACAAAAATAGCAATAACAATTACTCCTGACTAAAGGAAATCGGGATAGTGTCTTCAGCCTTCCAATTATTGGGTCCGTCACCAATTGTTGGGAAAATCCAGCTATCCAAGTCATAATCGTTATCAGTATCTTCCACAGCATTGACAGTCTCGTCATGATTAGGCAGAGGGGCAGTGATGCCATTAGGAGTCTCCGGAGGATCAAAGATAGTCGCTTGTATCTTCCCACTTCGAATGCCACTTTCAACATGTTCACCTGTTAATATAAGTTCAGTGAAACCCAATGAGGAACTCCTCAATAGATGGCTGTAGAATGGGCCAGTCAGTGTGCTCATGAACATGTCCACTAATTCTCGATCAGTCATAGGGGGTTTGACTCTGCCAGCCAAATCTCTCCACTTTTGAGCATATTCTTTGAAACTTTCTTTAGATCCCATGTGTGGATGTCAGAGCTCTCGAGCTGATAATACCACTCCAATTGTGTGCCAGACAGACTCTCTTGGAAGAAATGGATCCAGAGCTTCTTATTAGTGGTATACGGCTGAATCTTTCTCACGTAAGCTCTCAGATGCATCTGAGGACAAGATGCCCCATCATACTGAGTGAAAACGGGGACCTTGAATTTGCGAGGAATGATCACATCGGAGACTAGACCCAAACTTTCAAAATCCAGACCGGGCGCCTTCTGACCTTCCATAGCTAGCATGCGTTCTTCCAGCAACTTGTACTTGCCATCTTTTGGAGAGTACTGTTCATTCTCGTAATCTTCATCGTCATCCTCAGGGTTGAAAGGATCAGCATTCTCATCTTCTGAATCTGTCTCTGTTTCCTCTTCTTGATCCTTCGGAATTCTGATTTTGATTCCCGCAGCCTGTCCTTTAAGCCTTCTTCCCGGGTTAATGTAACTCACAGCTTTCTTGTCTTTCTTTTTCTCGAGCAAGAGAGCTTTCAGTTCCTCCTGCCCCCTGGATAAGTTCAAGATCATCTCCTGGAGTTGAGCATTCTGAGCATGGAGATCCTTGACAGTTTGTTCGAGGTCCATTTTTCTGTGTGGAGGAAAACCGTGAGAACACTGATCCCTTTAGAGTACCTGTTATGCTATGTTATGCTATGCAATGCATGAAATGTTTTCAAGGCCTTTTGGAATTTAACTTTGCATAAACTACCGAAAAGGGAAACTTTTTTTTTTTTTTTTTTTGTTTTTTTTTTTTTCATACAAAACAGAGCAAAGTTAAATCCCTAAGTCCTTGAAATGGTTAGTACAATGTTATGATGTCATGATGTTATGATGTTATGAGGTTAAATAAATAACAAGCACAAGCAAGTCACACAACCATCATTCCTAGGTTTTAAGGCTTGCATGAGTTCCATAGGTAAGTACCCTCCCCACTGAAGTTTAGTTGGTTCAACCTGTCCTAGAATAGTAACCGGGTTCTAAAAGGATCTCCAATCATTGACCTTCTTTTAAGTCCACTTCAGTGCAACACCAAGTGGTTGACCAAAGCTTCCCTAAAGTCCAATCTCAAAGAGTGTAGTATCGAGTCTCAACCAACCCCAGTCGGAACCGAAGTCAGTTATCTCACTACTTTCTACTGGCCAGGATGAGTCAATTAGGGTTCTAAAGGTCTGGTTAATGCTTTAATGACACCACGCGGAAGCCAAATTTTCCTCAAGTAACATGAGGAACATCAGGACAACCAAAGTGTCACATTAACCGTAGCCATCATTTTAACCATTCCAGTATACGTCGGATAGTCGCGATGATCTATTGCTACTTACCTAAGGTACACTAGATCCGGGTGTAGGATCTTTCACTCAAGCATAGGATACCCAAGCAATCCCTTAAAAGTAAATCAGACAATTTTAAATAAGTGATCTTGTTTTTTTTTAAGGTTACCTCTCTTGTAAGTACTCCCCAGCAGAGTCGCCAGTTCTGTCATACGGTGAACTGACTTGGGGTATTTTGCTTTTTATCGCAATGTCGCGGATAGCAAGAGTCGCCACCGACTTTTCTTTTATCCAATAAGGAAAGGTGGAAAAGAACAGGAAAGACCTCAATAGATTTTTTGGGTTCGGGAGGTACATTATACAAAGGGAAGGTATTAACACCCTTATATCCATGGTTATCCATGGGCTCTTAATTGTTGGATCACTTATATTTTTGTCTGAAAAGTGTCGGTGAATTGCTTAAAAAAATGTTTGAAAGAGAGTTTAACTTTGTAATGATTCTCGTATGAATGTATACAAAGTATTTATCTCATTTGATTTTGAAAAATGGTTTAGAAAAATATAACTCGGTAATGATTCTAGTATGAATGTATACCAAGTGGTGATCTTCTAGGATTTGTAAAGTGTAAAGTGTGAGGGGTGGAAAATGTTTTAGGTTATGATCCAGTAATTGAGAGTTATACCTTCCTGAGGTCGTTATGGGCATTTCCTATCCTTATGAGGGTAAAACTGTCCTTACTATTGAGAAGTAAGTAATTTTACCCTTTGGATGTTTAAGGGTCATCGTAGGGTCATCGATAGGTCATTGAAGGCAATAGTTGTAAGGATACCTTGGCATTCGAAGGGACGATCATCATTTAACCGTAGGCTACACCGAAGGGTCATCGAGGGACAAAATCGTATTTTCGAAGGCAACATCCGAGGGACCATGATTTATTTTATGATGATTTAATCGGAGGGTCTTTGCTAAGTGTATCCCTACATTCGTGGGACATGACCCTTATACCGTAATATCGTAAGGCAAAAGAGAGGTCCAAGATCACATATTTAAAGGCCATATTTTAAAGTCAATTAGGTAATTAGGATGAGCCTCCACATTAAAATCAATACATTAAAATTAATACATTAAAATTAATACATTAAAATTAACACATTAAAATTAATTAAGCAATTTAGAGTGAGTCTCCACAAGGGTATCCCACAAATAAAGTGGAAGACCTAAACGGCGATCTTTTTTTCTGGGACATATGAACCTTTGCAAAATTCAACAAACGGGTTAGCATACCAAATCAGGGTGCAATCGAGGATTACACCGCAAAAGAAAATACAGCAGCATGAATGTCAAGCAAAACAGTGCATAATTAACATAGAATAGATCAGGTTACGCATAGAACATAACAAATATCAATGGCTGTCCCGTTCGCCTCTGCCTCGCCTAGCGAAGGCCTAGCGAACACTCGCTACATGCTCGCTTAGCGATGTGCTAGCGAGCGGCTGCGGGTTTTGAATTTCAGAACAGTATGACTTCAACCTGCGGCATGGCTTATGGCATTCAACACATAATTACATGGTTCAGCATTCACAATATTCAGGCACACTTAAATTCACATGCAAAACCTCAAATGTTTATGAATTCAATTATAATATCCCATGCAAGTTAAGAACATAAAGCGGTATCACATGCAAATTAAGAAAATAAAGCGATAATAGTAATGCAAACCTGTTTGCAATCGAATTGTAACCTTGAGTTGGCCGATCGGATCAAATTGAGTGGAAGTGACCTTGCTGCCGCCGGCTTTTCCTTCAGGGTTCCCTTTAGGGTTTTCCGTCTGTGAGCGCTAGGGTTTGCTTGCTAGGGTTCTCCTTTTCTCCTTTTTTCGTTCCTCTTTCATTACTGAAGTGCTGGTATTTATAATGCCCTTTTTCATGACCTAATGGGCTCAGAACGAAGCCCGAAATTTTTTGTTGTCTGTCAGCCTCGCTAGGCGAGCTGGTAGCGAACGTTTGCTTCGCTAGGCGAGCGTGTAGTGAACGTTCGCTAGGCGAGCATGTAGCGAACGTAACGTTCGCTAGGCGAGCGTGTAGCGAACAGGCCAGTTTGGGCCATTTTCTGGATTGGGCCATTCGTGAGCTGGGCCTTTGTCCCTTTAAGATCAGTGCCATAAAATGAGTCGGAATGCCCCTGAAAAATGTCTTGAACTATTGATGGGCAAATTTTGGGGTATGACACTCAGGTCGGTAGCATGGATGATTTTGAAGCTATCTTTGTCTTGCTCATCTATGACTTGGCTTTGTTCCCTAACATTGACGGTTTTATTGATGTTAACGCCACTAGAATCTTCTTGATTGGAAATCCTATTCTGAATTTGTTGGGCGACATGTATTTCTCTCTGCATTTAAGGAATTCTAAAGGTGGTGGAACTATTGTATGATGCATTCCTCTTTTGTACAAGTGGTTTATTTCGCACTTGTCTCAGATGCCTGCTTTCTTGGAGAACAAGCAATGTCTACAGTGGTCTCAGAGACTTATGTCTCTCACTAATTATGATATTGTTTGGTATGATTTTGCATTAGGTAGTTTGGACATTATTGATAGTTGTGGTGAGTTCTCTAATCAACTATAACCCTGCTTTGTCATGTCGTCAGCTGGGGTTCCCCTTGAAAGATAAGCCTAATAATATTCAGTTAGAGGGTTTATTTTATCAGGGGGTAAAGATCCCCAACATTTGAAGAAAAGGATGATGCATGCTTGGCATAATATGCATAGGAAAGGAAGATCCGAGCTTGGTCCATGCAACTGTGTAGCTTTGGAAGCTTACACTATTTGAGTGAAGAAAAGAGCTTTGGAGCTCAAAATGTCATACGCTTGTGCAAGACCTATGTCTTTGGTTGTGGCTAAGCCATCAACTCTCCTTAACCAAGATGTAGAGGAGTTGGAAGATGCACTCACCAAGATGAAGCAAGAGAAAGATATGTGGGAAGAGAAGTTCCATGCTTTGAGCCAAAAGCATGAAGAGTTTCAATTTGAGTCAAAAGACAAAGATGCACTTATTGAGATTCTGGAAGAGCGTGCAACAAAGAGACAGAGAGAGCGAGAGGATTTATTTTCCTCTAGCATGCCTCAATCTTCTGGTGCTTGGAAGAAGATTGTTGATCAGCTCGTCCTCGAGAAGGCTCAGATGAAGACATCCTTTGAATCAGAGATTCGACACATCCACAGGAAATATACTCTTTTGTCTAGATCTTCTGATACAGTTGCTAGGGATCCTTAGGATGATAGTTTCCTTTTCTCTTGTATTTGTATTTTGGTTTTTGAAATTATATTCAGTGTAATCTTTCCAAAATTTTATGAATAAAAAGAGACTTTATGGTCAATTGAATTATTATTGTTCATTATTATTATATTTGCAAATAAGACTTCATATGTTCCTTGAAATTAAAACCAATTCAAAACCATTGTGTTTCAAGCATCATTTGCATAACAGGTTTCTCCCATCAGGTGTCTTATTAGTTCTTCTTCTGTGTATCAGCCAAGTTGACTCACCACTACAACACCCGAGCTAATCGTTTGAGAAGAATGGAGCATCTAGAGCAAGAAAATAGAGAACTGGAGGATGAGATCGCTAGACTTACAACATTTATAGAATCTGTGATAGCTCTTCATAATCAACCGTCTTCGCCTCCTGCAACTCCTCCTCCTCAGAGGACTATTATTTCAGAGATTGCTTCGCCATCTGTGTCTGTTATTGTTGTCAGCCAGTTTGTTCCTGCTATGCCAGCTGGGTTCCCTTGGGGAATGCCACCAAACTTTATACCTGAAGGATATGCGCCAACTTTTACTTCTCTGCCAGCATCTAGCCTGGTCATGTCAGTGCCTCCTCCCATTGTTCATACTTTTCCTCGTGCCAAGGAGACTATTTACCTCTTTGAGTCGTCTGAAGGTCCAGATGTATATGAGAAGATGGATAAGATGAAGGATCAGTTTCTTGAGTTGCGCAAGGAATTGAAGACTCTGAGAGGAAAATATTTATTTGGCAAGAGTGCTTTTGAACTGTGTTTGGTTCCCAACGTTAAGATTCCGGTGAAATTCAAGGTCCCAGACTTTGAAAAATACAAAGGGAAAGTTGAGTCATCTTGTTATGTATGTCAGGAATATGTCTACTCAAACTGATAATGATCAGCTGCTTATTCACTACTTCCAGGATATTCTGACTGGAGCTGCCCTAAGCTGGTACATGGGCCTGGATAATGCTAGCATTTGTACTTTTAATGACTTAGGCGAGGCCTTTGTCAAGCAGTATAAGTACAACGTTGATATGGCTCCAGATAGAGATCAGTTGAGGTCGATGTCTCAAAAGACAAGGAGACATTCAAAGAATATGCTCTGAGATGGAGGGAGTTAGCTGCTCAGATTAGTCCTCCTTTGAAAGAAAAAGAGATTACCAAGATTTTCCTAAAGACGCTGAGTTCATTTTATTATGAACGTATGATCGCAAGTGCCCACAATGATTTTACTAAGATGGTAAACATGGGGATGAGACTAGAGGAAGGAGTCCGTGAAGGGCGTTATGAAGCGTCAACAAGCAAGAAGTATGGTAGTAACTTTTCCAAGAAGAAGGAAAGAGAGACTAACGTAGTATCAGCTGGGAGGCAGAGGAGGCCTCATGTGAAAAGTTCCTAATCCCGTCAGCATCAGCATCGGGTATCATCAGTGGTTCCAGTTTTTTTCCAATAATTCAACCAATTAATCAGTTCTAATTCAATAGCAACATCAGCAACAACCGCAACAACGAACCAACAACAACAACAACAACAATCATCAGCAAAACTATGAGAGGAAGAAGATATCTTTAAACCCTATTTCTATGATATATGCAGAATTGTACCCGTCCTTGGTGGTCAAAAATCTGATCCATCCAAGGAACCATCCTCAAATTCTTGAGCCACTGCCATGGTGGTTCAAGCCTAATCTTCATTGTGCTTTTCACCAGGGAGCCCTGGTCATGATATAGAGAACTGTTACCGCTGAAATATAAATTTCAGAAGCTTGTCAAGAGTGGTATGGTGTCCTTTAAGGACAGAGCACCGTATGTCAAAACCAACCCGTTACCTCCTCATGGTAACGCCTCAGTGAACATGGCAAACGGTTGTCCAGGGAATTTCAGGGTATTTGATGTACGCCGTATCCGTAGATCTTTGGTGGCAATGCATAAGGATATTTGCTTGGTAAGTGATTGTGAACATGACCATGATGGTTGTGTGATCTGTAGTGTGAACCCAAACGGATGTGTAATTGTCAAAAGGGATATTCATAGATTGATGGATGCAGGTCTTATCCAAATCTTCCAGTCCTGGCATTTGGGTAATAACGTGAATCTGATAGTTCTAGTGTTCAAGACCCCTGAGCGGGTAGTCATTCAATTTTATAGCAGCAACAACAATAATGTCAACAGTTCGGTATCGCCGTTGGTTATACGGTTAGCAGGCCCCATCCCTTATTCATCTGATAAAGTTGTGCCATACCGGTATAATGCCACTATGATAGAAAATGGTCGAGAAGTTCCTCTACTAGTTGCAGACTCGGTGGTAAATATTGCAGATATTGTGAAGGTGACCAGTAGTGGTCATGTGTTAAGTCCAGTACTTCCGAAGACTGTAGAAGATGTGTCAGTGGGAAAGAAGGCAAAGATTCTTGCAGTTGATACAGTTAGTGCTCCAATGTGTAAGTCTGGTGAATCCAGCAAATTGAAGGCTAATGATGATGATGAGGTATTATGCCTGATAAAAAGGAGTGAATTTAACATTGTAGATTAGCCGATTCAAACGCGGTCAAAACTTTTTGTGATATCATTACTCATGAATTCTGAGGCACATAGAGAAGCATTGCAGAAAGTGTTGGAGCAGGCTTATGTTGAAAGCGATGTTACTGTGGATCAGTTTGACGACATTGTTGCCAATATCACTTCCTGTAATAATCTGAGCTTTTGTCATGAAGAACTTCTTGAGAAGGGAAGGAATCACAATTTGGCGCACCATATTTCGATGAATTGTAAGGAGGATGCTCTGTCCAATGTTTTGGTTGATACTGTATCATCGCTGAATGTGTTATCAAAGTCGACTCTATCAAGACTCTCCTATCAGGGCCCCCCGATGAGGTACAGTGGCGTGGTTGTTAAAGCGTTTGACGGTTCTTGTAAAATTGTTATTGCAGAAGTGGACCTTCCAGTGAAGATAGGTACGAGTGATTTCCAAATTACTTTTCAAGTGATGGATATCCATCCGGCCTATAGCTGCTTGTTGGGAAGGCCATGGATTCATGAAATTGAAGTCGTGACGTCTACTCTACACCAAAAGCTAAAATTTGTGAAGAAAGGAAAGCTTGTCCTTGTCGGTGAAGAGAAGGCATTGTTGGTGAGCCATTTTTCATCTTTTACTTATGTTGATGCTGGGGAGGAAATTGGAACATCGTTCTAAGCTTTATCCATTGCTGATGAATTAAAGAAAGTTGGGGCACCCATGTATTCTTTAAAGGATGCACAAGAGGCTATTCAGGCTGGAAATATTGATAAGTGGAGTCGTGTTGTGGAAGTCGCTGAGAATAAGAACAGAGCAGGGCTGGGATTTTAGTAAGGGCCATTCAACGCCAATGTCAAGGTTATGCAACCGATTTTCCGCAGTGGGGGGTTCATTCATGAGAATGATCAACACTCAGCTGCCATTATTGAAGACAGTGATAAAGGCGAAGCTTGCGCCAACTTTGTGACACATGGCCAGACTTACAACAACTGGGTTGATGTTGATGTTCCTACTGTTATTCACCATTGTAAGGGAGAAGTGAACATTGTCGGGCATTTTTTTACTATCATCAATAAAGTAAAATTTTATTCATCCATATCTATGATGTTTTATTTTTACTTTTTGCTTTTTCTGAAAATGGTAATCATAAAAAAACATAAATAAATAATAAGCTTTCCATCTGCATAATATTTGTTTGCACTCCACTTCTCTAAAATCAAAATATTAAATCATTATGCAGGTTGGTTCTCAAACCCGTTGAATATAATAATCATACTCCCTCTCCAAACTTTGATTTCCCTGTGTTTGAAGTTGAGGAAGAGAATGATGATGAAGAAGCATCTGATGAGTTATCTCGTTTACTTGAGCACGGGGGAAAAGCCATTCAGCCATTTGAAGAGCAAATTGAATTGGTCAACTTGGGTTCCAAAGATGATATGAAGGAAGTCAAGATTGGGTCTTAATTGTGTCCAGAAGCTAAAGAGGGGTTGATTGATCTTCTTCAAGAATATTCTGATGTGTTTGTCTGGTCTTATTAAGACATGCCTGGTTTGGATTCTAAGATTGTGGAGCATAGATTATCGTTGAAGCCAGAATGCCTGCCAGTCAAGCAGAAATTGAGAAGAACTCATCCTGATATGGCAACGAAAATCAAAGAGGAAGTACAGAAGCAGATTGATGTGGGATTTCTTTTTACCTCCGAGTATCTGAAGTGGGTGGCCAACATTGTGCCTGTTCCTAAGAAAGATGGAAAAGTCTGCATGTGTGTTGATTACATAGATTTGAATAAAGCCAATCCAAAAGATGATTTTCCTCTGCTACACATTGATATGTTGGTAGACAATACAGCTAAATTCAAAGTGTTTTTGTTTATGGATGGATTTTCTAGTAATAATCAAATCAAGATGGCACCCGAAGATATGGAGAAGACCATATTCATTACACCCTGGGGAACATTCTGTTATCGAGTGATGCCATTCGGTTTATATAATGCTGGTGCAACATACAAGAGAGCTATGACCACTCTTTTTCATGATATGATGCATAAAGAGATCGAAGTCTATGTTGATGATATGATTGCTAAATCTAGTGATGAAGAAGATCATGTTGAGCACTTATTGAAGTTATTTCAGCATTTGAGGAAATATAAACTCCGCTAAAATCCCGATAAGTGTACTTTTGGTGTTCGTTCTGGTAAGTTGTTAGGCTTTGTTATCAGCGAGAAGGGTATTGAAGTTGATCATGCCAATGTCAAAGCAATACAAGAGATGCCTACGTCCAAAATTGAGAAGCAATTCAGAGGTTTTCTCGGCCGCTTAAACTATATCTCAAGATTTATATCGCATATGACTGCCACATGTGCGCCTATATTCAAGCTTTTTCGGAAAGATCAGTCTTGTGATTGGACCAAAGATTGCCAAAAAGCTTTTGATAGTATCAAAGAATATCTACTTGATCCTCCGATTTTGTCTCCGCCTATTGAAGGAAGACCTTTGATCATGTATTTGACTATGCTTGATGATAGTATGGGTTGTGTTCTTGGTCAGCAAGATGAATCAGGAAAGAAAGAATATGCAATTTACTACCTCAGTAAGAAGTTCACCGACTACGAGACTCGGTATTCTATGCTTGAGAAGACATGTTGCGCATTGGCTTGGGCTGCTAAGCGTCTGCACCAGTATATGTTGAATCATACTACTTGGTTGATATCCAAAACGGATCCAATCAAGTACATTTTTTAGAAGCCTGCTTTAACTGGGAGGATTGCCCATTGGCAGATGTTGTTATCTGAGTATGATATGGAATATCGATCTCAAAAAGTTATTAAAGGTAGTGTCTTGGTTGACCATTTGACTCACCAACCTATTGAAGATTATTAGTCAGTGCAATATGATTTTCCTGAAGAAGAGATTTTGTACTTGAAAATGAAAGATTGTGATGAACCATTTCTTGAAGAAGGGCTAAAACCTAGTTCCCGTTGGGGCATGGTATTTGATGGAGTTATTAATTCGTATGGCAATGGCATTGGGGCAGTGATTATTACTCCTCACGACACTCATTTTCCGTCTACAGCTAGATTGACCTTCAAGTGTACAAACAATATGGATGAGTATGAAGCTTGCATTATAGGCTTGAAGAGGCCATTGATCTCAGAATCAAATATCTTAATGTCTATGGAGATTCAACTTTGGTTGTGAATCAGATCAAAGCTGAATGGGAGACGAATCAACTCGGTTTGATACGATACAGAGACTATTCGATGAGAATATCAACTTTCTTTACAAAGGTTGAGTTTCATCATATCCTTCGAGATGAAAACCGGATGGCAGATGCTCTTGCAACATTTGTTTCAATGATTGCGGTGAATTTTTGGAATGAAGTTCCTAATTTGACTGTGATGCGTCTTGATAGGCCAGCTCATATATTTGCTATTGAAGAAGTCAAAGATGAAAAGCCTTGGTATTATTTTATCAAATGTTTCCTCCAAATTCAGCTTTACGCGTCTGGGGCATCTTTGAAAGATAAGAAGACTTTGAGAAGATTAGTTGGTAACTTCTACCTAAATGGTGATGTGCTTTATAATAGAAATTTCGATATGGTTCTGCTCAGATGTGTGGATAGACACGAAGCAGACCTATTGATGACTGAAGTCCATGAAGGTTCCTTTGGTACTCATTCCAACGGATATCCTATGGCGACGAAAATGTTGAGAGCATGTTACTATTGGCTGACAATGGAATCTGACTGTTGTAAGTTTATGAAGAAATTCCACAAGTGTCAAATTTATGCAGATAAAATACATGTTCCTCCGACACTGTTGAACATCATTTCCTCCTCATGACCCTTCTCCATGTGGGGAATTGATATGATTGGCATGATTGATCCCAAAGCTTCGAATGGACATCGTTTACTTTGGTGGATATTAACTACTTCACAAAGTGGGTTGAAGCGACATCGTATGAAAATGTGACCAAGCAAGTTGTTATAAGGTTTATCAAGAATCAGATTATATGTCTTATGATGTGCCGAGTAAGATCATTACTGATAATGGATCGAACTTGAATAATAATATGGTGGAAACTCTTTGCAAAGACTTCAAGATTGCACATCATAATTCTTCTCCCTACAAACGTAAGATGAATGGGGTTGTTGAAGCTGCAAACAAGAACATTAAAAATATCATTCAGAAGGTGGTTGTAACGTACAAAGATTGGCCTGAGATGCTCCCATTTGCTTTGCATGGGTACCGTACATCTATCCGCACTTCAACAGGGGCAACCCCTTTCTCTCTTGTTTATGGTATGGAAGTTGTGCTCCCCGTGGAGGTTGAGATCCCATCATTACGTGTCTTGATGGAAGCCAAGTTGACTGAAGTTGAATGGTGTCAGACCAGATTTGATCAGTTGAATTTGATTTAAGGGAAAAGATTGAATTCCATGTGTCATGGTTAGTTATATCAGCAGAGAATGAAGAAAGCATTTGATAAGAAGGTCAAGCCTCGTGTATTCAGAGAAGGTGACCTCGTGCTCAAGAAGATTCTATCTTTCAAAGATGATGCTAGGGGAAAATGGACTCCTAATTATGAAGGCATGTATGTTGTTAAGAGACTCTTTTCAGGAGGTGCTTTGATTCTTACAACTATGGATGGTGAAGAGTTCATTCGTCATGTGAACACCGATGCAATCAAGAAATACTTCGCCTAAAAAAGAAAAGAACAGCTCGCTAAGTTGAAAACCCAAAATGGCGACTTCGGAAAAAATGAGCGTCTCGGTGGATTGAAAACCCGAAAGGGAAGTCCAGGAAAAAGTTAGAGACATAAAACAGAAAATTCATCCCGGTAGATTGAGTACCCCACCTTGGGGCAATCTAGGCAAAAAATAGGGATTATGGAAAGTAACTACATTCGGTTGGTCCTGATCTTGGAAGCAGTTTTGAATAGTCATTTGGTTCTGATTCATCAATCTCAACCGAAGATAAGCACAGTGGATTTTTGAAGTTGGTAGGGAGAGTAGTGATCATTGTATTCAATGTAGCAATTTTCCATGTAAATTATCATTTTTCAAACTTTGTAAAGATCCATAGAGTCCCGCCATTCGCGAACTACCATTTTATTAAATAAAGTTGAGCTTTTATACAATTATTTCTATTCTTATTTGTTTCTGTTTTAAAATTGAATTTTTATGATGATAATTTTGAAATAAATAAATCAATAAAGAATCATTTTTCTTAAAATAATAAGGCATTTACTTTAAAGAATAATCAATTTCATTAAGGAATGTCAATAGTAACCTAAGAACGGGTAAGTCTTGAGGTGAGACATTGTTGGTCTTCCCCGGGCAGTTGGTTTGGTAACTTTGTCCCCCAACATTTTGTCGCTCATCCCAAACATGGTTAATAAGTTGCTCCCCGAACAACCTATTATCCCCGGTTAAGCTGATGATTGGTCCCCTTTGTAGTTCATCTTCCCCAGCTGAGGTGTTCATGTTTTACATCCCCCAGTTTATGACTTAGTGATTAAACCCTGGCTATCTCGGAACCTTTATTTGATCTCCAGATCCCCATTTGCATTTGTTAGTGTTGTATAACCGCGATAGTTTCTCCCCTGTGTGAGTCAGATCCGGTTATCTTTGCCTTGGAATTGGTTTATTTCGCAATTTCCAAGAAGAATTTGATGATTATTGAGGAATTTGATGGTCTTCGATTTGTTCCAACAGGTCACAATCTCCCTAGCACTTTGCCTGGTTCCTCATTCAGAGTTTTACCTTTTGAAATCCCCAGAAGAATTTCGTCTTATGATGGAAGTTCCCTCATTCCTGGCAGTGCTTAATTCTGAGCAGTTTTGATTATGTCCCCTGCAAGGTCGTCTCCCACTTGATATGGTGTTGACTTAAAAGTCCCCGTAGCATTGACTCATTTTAGATCCTCAGCAAATCCATCTTTATCCTTCGGCAGTGCTCTATTCCCCCACGAAGTTTGCCATGTTTGGTTGGAAGCATCTTCTCCATGGCTCTCCCTAGCCAGAGTTGATTTATTTTGAGCTAGATGATTTATTTTCATCCCTAGCATATTCTCGAGTGGTTGTCTCCATCTTGTTGAGATAAGTCGAGTGTTTTGTAGTGATGATTCAAATCTTCGTTATTTATATCATTTGTGTTGTTTTTCCAGCATAATCACAATCACATACATACATATTCATGCATAAAACCCAGCATCAGATATTTCATTATTCATTTTATCGCATTGATTTTTCTTTTGATACACTGCTTTGGTGATATTATTCCCCCAAGCAGATTTGGTGTGTCTGTCCTCCTTCAATTGTAGAGTGTCACCCCCTTAAGCAGAAAGAGTTTATCCTTTATCATTCCCCACTGAGTTATTTCCTCGTGGATGATTATTATTTCAGTTTCCTCCCCAGTTTATCATCTAGATGGAACCACTTCCCTTGAGTTATATCCTCATTGGGTTGAGTCTTTGATTGACCGTTTCTTTCTAGTTATTGCCTAGATAGATCTTTTGGTCCCCGATAGTCTATTACCTAGTAACTGGTAATATTCTTCTTGATGATGAGTACTTTACCTTTACCCAGTAATCGGTAAAAAGTAATCTACTTCCTTTGTTTTCCCCAGCGAATTCGTTTTCACGTTTCCCCAGCAAGTCTATCCTTGATATGTTCATCCTAATCGGTGACGGATATTCTTCCTGTTTGGTTTTCTGCCCAGTAAAAAGGTAGTTGTAATCCCTATTTTATTCCCAGGGAGTCTATCCTTGATATGTTCACTTTAACCAGTGATGGATTTTCTCTTCTTTGTGATCTTATACCCAGTAACTGGTAGATATAAATCCTATTTTCCCCTCTGAGTCTATCCTTGATATGTTCACTTTAACCAGTGACAGATACTCTCTCTCTGGTGCTACCTAGTAACTAGTAGATATAAATCTTATTTTCCCCGACAGTTTATCCTTGATATGTTTACCCTAACCGGCAACGAATATTCTTCCTCTTTCCCCTCGTGGTCTATCCTTCATATGTTCATCTTAATCGATGACGAATATTCTTCCTCTAAGTCTATCCTTGATATCTTCACTTTAATCAGTGACGAGTATTCTCTCTTTGGTCTTCTTCCTAGTAACAGGTAGTTATAAATCCTATTTGATTTCTTTCTCCAGTAAGTCGTTCTTACCCAGTAACTGGTAATGAATACGCCTCTTTTTCCTCAGCGAGTCATCCTTGATATGTTTACCCTAACCGGTAACGGATGTCCCTCTGTCCGAGTGTATTATCTTCATACCCAGTAACCGATAATAGATTATATATCTCTTTTAATCTTCTGTTGAAGTTTTTATCTTCCCAAGTTGGGTTTGGTTTCATATTTCTTCGTGAAATTGAATCCCCTTTGCATAAATATGCCAGCTTTGTTCTGATTTAAGCTCGTCCCCTGCAGATTCCTTTATCCTCAATCCAAGTCTTTCCATTAATTTATTTTCATGGAAATCCCCTCGTGTCTCCCATCAGTTTTAAGTCGTACCATGGACTATGCATAACTTTTTATCCCCCAGAGTCTATGTCTCCCCAGTGAGTTTTCCTTACGAAATGCATTGTGCTCCTGCGGACTTTTAGTTTCTCCGGATTCTTTTCCTTTGTGGTAATATATTCCCCACAAATATTATTTTAACATACATATCATATGCATCATGAGGTCTCTTAGGGAGTCCATTCTGCTGAGTTGATACGAATATTTTAACCTTCACATCCTCAACTAGAATGTCCTTAAATAGAGGCAGCTGTAAGACCCCAATTTTGACCCTAAGATCCCTCATGTTATCTCATCATTTGCATTGGCTTTGGGATCACACCTTGGCATCCTCCTTACCCCTTATTCATTGGGTTTGCATTGGGAGAGATCACCAAGCACATTTGATTGTATCATAATTTATTTTTCTTTGTTTACTAACGAAAATACCAAAAATATGTCCATGTATAGCTTTGTTTCTTTTGTAGGTAGTGTGTGCATCCACATGTGCTTCATCAAGCTCACAACTAGGGTTTGAGACCCTCATGGCAAGATATCAATCAAGGAAAGATACACAATGGTTCTAAACATCATATATGGATCCCCATGTTCATCATTTATCATTTTGACCAAGAATTCATCAAGAGTTTGAAGCTTGTTTGCCTTGGAAGCCCTAATTCATCTGGGTATCTCTTGTGACTTCCTCAGCAAGTTTCTTCAACATTTGATCAAATATTTCAAGGTATACTTCATCATACATCATCTTAAACATATATTATCCTCCACGAGTCCCAAAGATCAAGAGAACTTCAAGTTTGCAGGTTGGTTCAAAGAGGTTGACCAGAGAAAGCCAACTGGTCAAAATTGGGGTTCCCTAGACCCTATCTCCTACAATTTTTGTCATATGAAAATTATCCCAAGAGAAAAGTTACTCTTTATGACATTCCAAACAAATTTCATGTTGTCATAAATAACTAGTTTTTCTTGGAAAGTCATTGTTTATGGTGAAAGATTATAGGTCTTTTTTTGTGCCCTAGTCAAGAGGTCAACTTCCAAGGACCATAACTTGCTCAATTGTTATCATATGAAGGCCATCCAAGTTTCATGATCCAATTCAAGATGCCTTATCCAACTTTGATTCTTTTATAAATGTAAAATTCAACTTTCAAGAGCATGTTCCCAGAGGAAACATTATAGGTCATTTTGGGCCATCATCATTGAACAAGCAGTTTTCCTCAACTTATAAAATGCATAACTCCCTCGTGCCAAATCCAAATGATGTCAAATTTATGACCAAATTGAAGAGGGATGAAAGAGATACAAGTTTGATGAAGAAACCATTTTCATTTGTGAAATTCTGGTGTAGTCAGTATTCAGATGTTCTACTTCAAGTCATGACATCTGATCTAACATTGTACCTATTACAGCAAGTCAGTTATTACACTCTGTATTCATGTGCACCTTTTCACAGTGTCACGACTCCTCCTTCTATGTCATCCTAGAGATGAGGAACACTTAGTTATGTGCACCATAACCTTCACTTCTGTTGTTTTCCTACACAGATATCAGCATGATGTCTCAATCCAGTTTTGAACATCATCTGTTACATTGTTCCAGTTTGTTGGGCATGTACTTGTATTTCCTAAATTAAAGGTTGTAACAAGTTAAACTAATCTTCACTTATTAAGGACCTAACAAATAGATTATTTTCCAGGTTCATTAATTGTAGCTTAGTTGTTAGTTTCCTAGATTTTAGATCAGCTGGTGGATTCCTGAAGAATAGCCTGAGAAAAATCCTGAAACAGAAAACTAACCATCCAACAATTTAGCATATGCAGTTAGGAGTAAATGTCACAACATTCCGTTTGACATCCAAGTCCAGAACCATATGCTAAGTCTGTTTGGTTCCTGAAAACAGACTGAGCTAAATTTGCTGTACTGTAAAAGACCAACCAGTCTCTACTTCAGTATCAGCTTTCTGGAAGAACTGTCAAGACACCCAGTTTGACAGTTACACAATGATCTTTTGGCCAGGTCTGTGATGCTTTTGAAATCCAGACTTCACTACATACTGAACTGAGATCATCAGCTTATTATACAGTATGTGCTGTTGTTGATGAATGTCAAAACATTCTGCTTGACATTCCAACAGAAGGCTATGTATCAGGTCTGCTATTATCTTGCTGAACAGACTGAATTACATGCTCAGTTTAGGCAGACATGTATATATCATACAGAAGGAAAACAAACACAGGAAATTGTTAACCCAGTTCAGTCCAACATGACCTACATCTGGGGGCTACCAAGCCAGGAAGAAGATCCACTATTAGTAGTATCAATTCAGAGCTAAACTCCCCCGTTTACAACTCATCACTTAATCACTACCCAATGCAATCTATACCTAGGAACTCCTAGATAGAAACCTCCAGTTTCCATTCCTATCACTACAAATACAATGTAATGTGCAAACACCTTGAACTTGCTTCACAGCTTCATTCAAGAACATAATCACTCTTGCCTACAGGCTTTGAGTGACAAACACTCTCAGGTTTACCACTGAGAGACACATGGTAACCTTCCCACAGATTGGGAGGTTTACCTTACACACACCCCTAAAAATTCATCCTAAGAGGCTTACAAAAACTAGATTACAATCAGCTATTTATAACCTAATTACCCAACTGGATTTGGGCCTTCAGAAATTGCAGCAGACTTGTTCTTTGCTGTTACAACTTCAGCAGAAAAATTCTGCTATAAACAAGGTCTTCAAGTTCCTAATCTCTCTCCATATATATCTCCATCTTTAGAGCCTATATGTATTCTGAATTAGTCTTCAAGGCCTTCACAAGGGAGTTAGGATATTCACCAGATATCCTTGCTGATCCCTTGACATATACTGAATTAATTAATTCAGTCTTCTACACATGTGCGATGTCACAGACCTGATGTCGTGACATCGTACATGACATGTTGGTCCAGATGTTGAATTTCTTCAACCCAACATATTAAAACAACAGAGATGTTTACATTATTTGTTTTCTAAAATTACTGCCAATCCTAAGGAATCAACAATCTCCCCCTTTGGCAAATTTTAGCTAAAACAAATAAGTCTCTGTCATTCTCTCCACCACCACAAACACCTATGTTGGTGTACATGAGGAGGTAGAGGAACAAGGCTCAGTTGTTCCAGAACCTTTCCCCTCAACAGGAGAGCTTCCTGAAGAGTGTGTAATGCTGAGTACATAGACAATGTAACTCAGATCACAAGGCACAACTGTCTTCTTAACTCAGATCACAAGACACAAGTGGTAATTCAGTTGGTGATGTAACTCAGATCACAAGACACAAGTGGTAATTCAGTTGGTGAATTTTGTGTCTAACCCCAACCCCAACTTTCTGTTTGCTACCACAGTGATCTGTTTGCTTCTCGACCCCAGGACTATGTTTCTTTCTCTCCCCCTTTTTAGCTAAACATTTGTAAAGGCACCCTTCACAAAACCAGATCCAGGCGCAGCTTGCCGAGACCTTAACATACCCCATGATTCTGAGATTGGAGTGTTTCTGTTGTGGGGAGAGGAGGGCTCTTGCATCCTTTAAATAGTCCAGCCTGTGCTTAGGAATATCCGGTAGAAATAAATGCTTGGTCAAGATGCATTTATTTTTGCTGAGAAACAGTCAGAGAATCACCAACAAAATCTCAGACTATCTTTGAATACCTTTTATAGCTCTTGACTGTTTCTTTTCCAAAACAGCCGTTCCAGTGCATGGAGACCATTCCATATATGCAGTCAGACACGTTGCACGCGATGTCTTAACATTCCTGCATTCAGCCAGTATTCAACAAGACCTCTGTCATACCTCCAGTAGAGACTTGACACCTAGCACTGCTACAGCCAACTTTCCACACTTCAGTTGATGGTTACTCCCCCTGTACCACACAGCTGTAGCCAACAGGCTTATTCTGGTTTATCAGACTTAGCCACATCACCCTCATAATTCCTAATGACTTTAAGATTCAGAAGGAATTAACAGCACTGTCCAGGGCAATGTCATGACATCCGGTCAGACATTCTTCTGCTCACTCAGCCTTGCCACACATCACAGCATCCTGAAACCTACCAGGTTGCCATACCCCGTTATCTGAGAGCACATAGACCACAAGCTTGGTGATTACTTGCAGCACACGGACACACTCCCCCTGTCATGGACAACCTACTTTCTTGGAGGTCACACATGATCATATCCAACACCCCAAGGTTGGACCTTCACATACTTCCTGATTCAAAGAGATTTCAGACCACTTGATGAGAGGAAAACATAAGACGCATCTTCATGTTTTCAAGAGCGCACCCTCTGTCCAACCCTCTTGGCTGAACACATCCACACTCTGTGTCACTGTCTCTTCTAACCAGAACAGAAGATCACTTCACCAGATGTTTTAACATCAGCTGGGACGTCCTTCACAGCATCACAAGGAGCACTATCTGACAGGCTTCAGATATTACTGAGTCCCCAGTTTGGGCCAGGGGAACCCATACATACATTGGGATATATACACTCTCATCCCACTCCCAGAGACAGTCTTCCATAGATAGCTCAGAACTCCTACCACAAGCTCCAAGGGATGAATAGACAACACCTCCTTTTGTCTTCAACTTAATACTTTTCTGCCCAAAAGTAATTTGTCTTAGACTTTCCTCAAGAATAATCAGCTGCCTTATGTTGATTATCTTGATTCTTCGAACTCACTTCTGAGATAGACCAAATGCCACTGGTTGATTACCTCCTTCATGAATTCTCATATGAAAAAGTCAAATGCTGCTTTTTGACCTCTCCACGTGTATCAGACTTCTCGCAAAGATATTCTGACCTTCCAGGTGAGATTTGAACTTCAAGCCTTTTGAAGTGTCCAATCTATAACCCTGTAGATCCTTCTATCTCAAGTTGATGTGCCACTTCATCAACCAAGAATCTGATGCTGAACCGAATGTCACAACATCGTGCTTGACATCCAGCTGTTGAATTCAGCTCCTTCTTCTGCCACTTGAAAGAACTTCCTCCCTTTACAGACCAAGAGTTCAATGTTCTCATAGACTTGATTTTGGAACCAAGTTTGAGTAAACAACCTCCATCCTGCAGGTTTGCAGTTAAGTCATCCAAGCTCACACCTTGATGAATCCCTGCTTCTTCTCTAAAGACTTCAGACACTCTGATGTATGAGTCTTCAGAAGGATTAGTTGGAACCTAACCCTTCAGCTCTGCCAAGGATTCTACTTCCTAAAGCAAGGCTGTTTTCATGATGTCAAGAATGCTGTCACTTGTTCTTGACTTCACAGTGTGCATTAGCCAATGCACTTCCTTACCTAGATCAGAAATAAACTGATCCAAGTAACCACCATCAAGACTATGATGCCTTCTTCTTCTTGTACACACCAAGGCTGAACATGTTTCTTGCCAGGAATCCTTTTCAGAGATCATGTGCTTTTGCTGCCACCAAGGAGATAGATCATACCCCAATGTACTATCCTTCCTGTGATTCTGCACAGGGTCTTGAAGAAGAGATGTTCCAACATCTTTAAGAACATCAGTTGTCTTGAGCTCCAAGGATAATCAATTAAATACTTGTACTTGACACAAGTAGACATTGATCTTAAATCCTTTCCCAATTATCCTTTCAGATACTTCTACCATAAGAATACTTTGAAAATACTCTTCTAGTGTCAACATCTTCTGCTTGCAAGCACCTCAATAGTCTTGAGACTCTTTCCAGATTAGATTCACCCTTAGGAATGAGAGAGATGAATCCTTCCTTGCAAATGTGTCACACAACACCCAGAACCCATGTGACACAGGTCAACAGCCAACCCGACCCTAGGCTGACCAAACGTGAGGAGGTTAACCAAAACTCCCCCTCAAATCAACAATCATGGAAACTCCACACCAATATCCATGCATTGTACACAAATGTCTCAACATGACATCCACCATCCCTTACCAGTGGTAACTAACTCCTCCAATCACACCAATCAGACTTCAGCTGACCATAAGTACTAGTGAGACACACAACACCAGTCAATAGTAGATATGCATTGCCAGAGCATATCACCTCAACCAACCTCTGAATCTTCATATTCTCACTCCCAGTAAGAACTGCCACTTCTGAACGTGGTGTTTGAATAACAAGATTCATGGTTCCAACCCTCTTAAATGATATCACAATCAGGTTACCCCATTATTGACTGCTAACATCCAGGAGACTTGTCTTCCAACACACCATAGTACTTCAGGGAACAACTATCCAATCCTGATCAAACTGCAGGAAGAGGCCTAACAGCAGGAGATTGCACAATGTCACATCTCAACCAGCTCAACTTGTAGGGATGACCTTCTTGAGCTCACATCCAGTTGACTCTGCTCTTGTCAACTTAGCACACACAGATGTCTCCTCTTCCAGGTCAGGAGTAGGTTCCAAACAGAATTATCCCTTTGTTTGAAACCCTAACACATCTGCTCTTCAACCAGTAGCTGCATACTTGTTGAACTACATGTTCTGACATCACATAGAACATTGGTTCCACCTCCTTGGTACAAACCTTCCTAGAAGGTCTTCAAGGTCTTCATATACACTACTCAAGAGAGTAAAAGAATCAGTGATTAAGTGATTCTTACCATCCTGAAGTGAGAACGTCATGATGAGTGGACTTGAGGAGACTCAAGTATCTTTGACATCTTCAGTAGATTATGATGAGATCTTGACCACAGCAGCCTTTTCTCCACATGAGGGGAAACTACATCAGAGTTTGAGTATTGCCAGGTATTATGCAGCGGAACTCATAATACAACTCAACATATGAACACACACTTCACCAGATTGGCCTCCAAGACCATACCAGGTTTGAATGTGATTTAGTACTGGCACATCTGTCCCACACACAGGCCAATTGCCAACCTCCAGAGACAGGTACACACCATTCCTGTCCTGAACAGTCCATCCACCTACTTCAAGGGACCATTCAGGGAATTACAGCACCTTACACAGGTTCCAGCATCAGTACTAACATAACTCCTTGCCAGCTACCAGAAAGTATCACCCATGGATCTCATCCAGAGACAGAACAGGATGCCTGCTCTGATACCAATTGAAATTCTGGTGTAGTCAGTATTCAGATGTTCTACTTCAAGTCATGACATCTGATCTAACATTGTACCTATTACAGCAAGTCAGTTATTACACTCTGTATTCATGTGCACCTTTTCACAGTGTCACGACTCCTCCTTCTATGTCATCCTAGAGATGAGGAACACTTAGTTATGTGCACCATAACCTTCACTTCTGTTGTTTTCCTACACAAATATCAGCATGATGTCTCAATCCAGTTTTGAACATCATCTGTTACATTGTTCCAGTTTGTTGGGCATGTACTTGTATTTCCTAAATTAAAGGTTGTAACAAGTTAAACTAATCTTCACTTATTAAGGAGCTAACAAATAGATTATTTGCCAGGTTCATTAATTGTAGCTTAGTTGTTAGTTTCCTAGATTTTAGATCAGCTGGTGGATTCCTGAAGAATAGCCTGAGAAAAATCCTGAAACAGAAAACTAACCATCCAACAATTTAGCATATGCAGTTAGGAGTAAATGTCACAACATTCCGTTTGACATCCAAGTCCAGAACCATATGCTAAGTCTGTTTGGTTCCTGAAAACAGACTGAGCTAAATTTGTTGTACTGTAAAAGACCAACCAGTCTCTACTTCAGTATCAGCTTTCTGGAAGAACTGTCAAGACACCCAGTTTGACAGTTACACAATGATCTTTTGGCCAGGTCTGTGATGCTTTTGAAATCCAGACTTCACTACATACTGAACTGAGATCATCAGCTTATTATACAGTATGTGCTGTTGTTGATGAATGTCAAAACATTCTGCTTGACATTCCAACAGAAGGCTATGTATCAGGTCTGCTATTATCTTGCTGAACAGACTGAATTACATGCTCAGTTTAGGCAGACATGTATATATCATACAGAAGGAAAACAAACACAGGAAATTGTTAACCCAGTTCAGTCCAACATGACCTACATCTGGGGCTACCAAGCCAGGAAGAAGATCCACTATTAGTAGTATCAATTCAGAGCTAAACTCCCCCGTTTACAACTCATCACTTAATCACTACCCAATGCAATCTATACCTAGGAACTCCTAGATAGAAACCTCCAGTTTCCATTCCTATCACTACAAATACAATGTAATGTGCAAACACCTTGAACTTGCTTCACAGCTTCATTCAAGAACATAATCACTCTTGCCTACAGGCTTTGAGTGACAAACACTCTCAGGTTTACCACTGAGAGACACATGGTAACCTTCCCACAGATTGGGAGGTTTACCTTACACACACCCCTAAAAATTCATTCTAAGAGGCTTACAAAAACTAGATTACAATCAGCTATTTATAACCTAATTACCCAACTGGATTTGGGCCTTCAGAAATTGCAGCAGACTTGTACTTTGCTGTTACAACTTCAGCAGAAAAATTCTGCTATAAACAAGGTCTTCAAGTTCCTAATCTCTCTCCATATATATCTCCATCTTTAGAGCCTATATGTATTCTGAATTAGTCTTCAAGCCCTTCACAAGGGAGTTAGGATATTCACCAGATATCCTTGCTGATCCCTTGACATATACTGAATTAATTAATTCAGTCTTCTACACATGTGCGATGTCACAGACCTGATGTCGTGACATCGTACATGACATGTTGGTCCAGATGTTGAATTTCTTCAACCCAACATATTAAAACAACAGAGATGTTTACATTATTTGTTTTCTAAAATTACTGCCAATCCTAAGGAATCAACAATTTGGACTGCATCTTCTCTAACCTCCATTGATAGGATAACCTTGATGATTTCACTTGAAATCGAGCTTCAATTCCACTTCTATTTTGGGATTGAAACTCCAAGGATCCAAGCATTTTGATCATCCCTTTCATCTCCTACAAGAAATCATAAGCAAGCCCATGCAAATCGAGATTCAAATCGAGCTTCATCACTGCAAACAGAAGATGAATTTTATGAAACTTTCTATCTTCGATTCTCTCTAAATTCTCCATCATTTCAAGTCATTTTTGCTTGGATGAAGTCCAACCAACGTAGGCAACAAGATTGAGTTGCTTTGAGGTCAAATCTAACCAACTCAAATCATGCACCTCAAACTTCAAGTCCATGTATCTTTCAATGTACTTGGAATTGGGTGAAATTGAGGCCAGATCGAGCTCCTGAGCATTTTTTTTCTTTAAAATAGTGTACTCACTTTTTATTTTAATGGTGGTTGGTGGTGGAGCAATTTTGTAAGTTCCACCGGAGAAGAAGACTGGAGCTTGGGCTCTAGTGGTGTGTTGGCATCTTCCCAACCACTTGATCATGTTCAAACGTTTTAATCCTGGCCTTCGCATCTAATTACTACGTGTGTACACGCTTTGACTGTGGTACATGATGGAGCGCGTATTGTGGCCATCAAATCTGCCACCTCAATTAATAAGGGAGATCTGATGGGCCTTGTTTTTTCTCATTTTATTTTATTTTCTAATTTTTCATTTAATCCTCTTATTTTATTTAATTCATAGAAATTTCATTTTTAATCCAAAAAATATGGGACTTTCACCAAAAATCTTTAAATATTTTTCTCTTTCATATTTTGAATTAAAATTATTTTTTGGATTAATTTTGATATTTTCCATGAATTAAATATTTATGTGCATATTTTAATTGTTTTAAAATACTTCTGACTTTCCAAAAATCATGAATTTTTTTGTCTAAGGTCCTTTGACATTGTTTGGCCTAGGATAAACCCATTGGCCATTTATTTGGTGTTTTGAAAGGATTTGAGGTTTTGTCTATATTAAAATGCATTTTAATTCACTTTTAATTTGATTTTTAATTGATTAAATGTTTAAAAATTATGTTGAGCCATTTTTATGGTCTTGTGATGTTTGACTTTCTGTTTGGGTCTTGGTCATGGTTGATTTGACTTTTGTTTAATAAATACCATTGGACTTAGGGGATTGATGAAACGTACATTTCATCTCCCAACATGAATGGATGGTATTGATTAGATGAAATTTCTCTCATGATCAATTTGTGTTTCTATTTCCCCTTCCATCTTCATCTTCATCCCTATTCTTTCCCAATCCTTCATTTGCAAATGATTTTTCTAATGTCTAAATCCTAGTTGATTCATCAATGACCTTGTGTCAGATGAATCAACACAAGTTTGACTGAGATAGGTCCTTCCCAATTTCTTTTAGTGTGTGGTATGTTTTAGGAGTTTGGTCCTTTGTACCAAGTCTCTAACATGCATTAACACCTATATTTTTATTGTCCGACCTCAGATAGTTGTGACTTCTACATAAGTCCAATTACGATTACTTAACATATAGCTAAATTTGACCCTCAACGCATAGCATTTTAGTAAGCGAGATTGTAAGTCTCCCATTCTTCATCGTATTGTGTGGGAACTTGAGCTTTTTCCATTCATGAGATCTAATGGCATACTTGTTGATTTATCCAAGTTGGAGCCCTTATCATGGATGATGTCTTGGTTCAAGGATTCATACTTGTGAATGAAAGGTTGAGTGTTCTCCAAAGAATGACTTAATCTATTAAAACTCATCACTAACATTTGACTAACCATTGACTAACTTCTTAATTAATATTGCTTTACTTTTAAGTCATTTAATTTATGCATTTTAAATTTCAAGTACCTTAATCATTCATTGCCATTTACATTTCATGCAACTTGTTTATGTTTCAAGTCCTTCTCACTTTGCTCATTTGAGCCATATCTTGCGATTGTATATATTGTTTGTTTGCATTTTGTTTTATTTGTGGTCTTAGGACCTTAAAACATTTAATAACAACAAAAACCCTAAAAAAACATCTTGTTGGACTATTGGGATTTGATCTGAACTTCTGAACTTAGAACTAGGCAACATTCCATATGTTAAAGGACTTGGCCAATGCCAACATTTGAGACTGAGATATCTTTGACTATGCCTTTCATCTTATGCAAGATCTTGGATCCCTTTGTGAAATTCTGGTGTAGTCAGAATTCAGATGTTTTACTCCAAGTCATGACATCTGATCTAACATTGTAACTAATACAGCAAGACAGTTATTAACCACTGTACTAATATGTACACGTTCACAGATGTCACGACATCTTATTCTATGTCTCCCTAGAATGGATGAACACCTGGTTCTGTGCATCAGGAAGAAAGACTCAACAGAGATCAATCCTAGCACTCACTTCTGTTGTTTTCTTACACAGTTATTAGCATGATGTCTTACTGTTGATTTTGGACATCATCTGTTACATTGTTCCAGTGTGTTTGTCTTTTATTTGTATTTCCTGAATTAAGGTTGAACACGTTAATCTAATTTCCACTTATTAGATTGCTAACAACTAGGCTATTTGTTAGGTTCATTAATTGTAGGTTAGTAGATGGTTTCCTGGATTTTAGCTCAGCTGTTGAATCCCTGAAGAATAGCCTGAGAAAAATACTGAAATAGAAAAACCAATCATCCTACACTTTAGCACATGCTGTTGGGAATGAATGTCACAACATTCAGTTCGACAGCCAGAACATATGCTGATTCTGTTATGTTCCTGGAAACGGACTGTGCTAAGTTTGCAGTACTCTAAAAGACCAACTAGTCTCTACTTCAGTATCAGCCTTCAGTATCAACTGTCAAAACATCCAGTTTTACAGTTTCACAATGATCCTTCAGCCAGGTCTGTTATCCTTGAAAAGAACAGACTTAATTAAATATTGAACTGAAACTAACCTGCTTATTATTCAGTATACGCTGTCACTGATGAATGTTACAACATTCTGATTGACATTCAAACAGAAGGCTATATACTAGGTCTGTTATCATCTTGATAAGCTGACTGGAATACCAGCTGAGTTATGACAGTAACAAAAACACATGCAGAAGGAAAACAAACACAGGAAATTGTTAACCCAGTTCAGTCCAACATGACCTACATCTGGGGGCTACCAAGCCAGGAAGAAGATCCACTATCAGCAGTATTAATTCAGAGTTAAACTCCCCCGTTTACAACTCTTCACTTAATCCCTAACCAATGCAATCTATACCTAGGAATTCCTAGATAGAAACCTCCAGTTTCCATTCCTATCACTACAAATACAATGTAATGTTAACACACCTTGAACTTGCTTCACAGCTTCATTCAAGAACAAAATCACTCTTGCCTACAGGCTTTGAGTTACAAATACTCTCATCTTTTACCACTGAGAAACACATGGTAACCTTCCCACAGATTGGGAGGTTTACCTCACACACACCCCTAAATTTTCATTCTATGAGGCTTACAAAAACTAGGTTACAATTAGCTATTTATAACCTAATCACCTAACTGGATTTGGGCCTTCAGAAATCGCAGCAGACTTGTTCTTTGCTGTTACAACTTCAGCAGAAAAATTCTGCTACAAATAAGGTCTTCAATCCTAGAATCTCTCCATATATATCTCCATATTTAGAGCCTATGTATATTCTGATTAAGTCTTTAAGACCTCCACATGGGAGTTAGGATATTCACCAGATATCCTTGTTAATCCCAGAATATATACTGAATTAATTAATTCAGTTTTCTACACATGTGCGATGTCACAGGCATGATGTCGTGACATCGTACATGACATGTTGGTCCAGATGTTGAACTTCTTCAACCCAACATATTAAAACAACAGAGATGATTACATTATTTGTTTTACAAAATTAATGTCAATCCTAAGGAATTAACAATCTCCCCCTTTGGCAAATTTTAGCTAAAACAAATAAACAATACACTGGACAAAACATCCCAATTTGGGAATGCTCTTCATCTCTGTCGTTGGCCTCACCACCACAAACACCAAAGTTGGTGTACATGAGGAAGTAGAGGTACAAGAATCAGTTGTACCAGAACCCTTCCCCTCAACAGGAGGGCTTTCTAAAGAATATGTAATGCTGAGTACATAGATAATGTAACTCAGATCACAAGACACAACTGTCCTCTTAACTCAGATCACAAGACACAAGTGATATACCCAGTTGGTGGATTTTGTGCCTGACACCAACTTCTGTTTGCTACCACAGTTAGCTTGCTTCTGGTACAATCTCAACCCCAGGACTGTATTTCTCTCCCCCTTTTTAGCTAAACATTTGTAAAGGCACCCCTCACAAAACCAGATCCAGGCGCAACTTGCCCAAACCTTAACATACCCCATGATTCTGAGGGAATGGAGTGTTTCTCTTGTGAGAAGAAGAGGGCTATTCCATCCTTTAAATAGTCCAGGCCGTGCTTAGGAATTAACGGTAGGAATAAATGCTTGGTCAAGATTCATTAATTTTTGCTGAGAAACAGTCAGAGAATCACCAACAAAATCTCAGACTATCTTTGAATACCTTTTATAGCTCTTGACTGTTTCTTTTCCAAAACAGCAGTTCCAGTGCATGGAGACTATTCCATATATGCAGTCAGACACGTTGCACGCGATGTCTTAACATTCCACGCGGCTTGTTCCTGCATTCTGCCAGTATTCAACATTTCCCAAGACCCCTTTCAAACCTCCAGTAGAGACTTGACATCTGGCACTACTATAGCCAAATTCCCACACTTCGGCAGATGGTTACTCCCCCTGTACCACACAGCTGTAGCCATCAGGCTTATTCTAATTTATCACAATTAGACACATCACCTTCATAATTCCTAATTACTTTAAGATTCAGAAGGAATTAGCAGCATTGTCCAGGGCAATGTCATGACATCCGGTCAGACATTCTTCTGCTCACTCAGCCTTGACATACATCACAGCATCCTGATAACTGACAAGGTGCCATACCTAGTTATCTGAGTACACATAGACCACAAGCTTGATGATTACTTGCAGCTTCAAAGACAGAACTCCCCCTGTCATGGACACCCTACTCTCCTCTTGAAACTTGGAGGTCACACATGAGCATATCCAACACCCCAAAGTTGGACCTTCACATACTTCCTGATTCAAAGAGAATCCAGACCACTTGATGAATGGAAAACATAAGACGCATCTTCATGTCTTCAAGAGCACACCCTCTGTTCAACCCTCTTGGCTGAACACATCCACACTCTGTGTCAATATCTCTTCTAACCAGAACAAAAGACCACTTCACAAAATGTTCTAACATTAGTTAGGACATCCTCACAACATAACAAGGCACACCATCTGATAATTTTCAGATATCACTGAGTCACCAGCTCAGTCCAAAAGAGCCAGACACAAATTGGGAAACATACATTCTCATCCCATTACAAGAGATAATCTTCCATAGATAGCTTAGAACTCCTACCACAAGCTCCAAGAGATGAATAGAGAGACATCTCCTTTTGTCCTCAACTTACTACTTTTCTGCTCAAAAGTAATTTGTCTAAGACTTTCCTCAAGAATAATCAGCTGCCATATGTTGATTATCTTGATCCTTCGAACTCACTTCTGAGATAGACCAAATGTCACTGGTTGATTACCTCCTTCATGAATCCTCATATGAAAAAGTCAAATGCCACTTTTTGACCTCTCCAAGTTTATCAGACTTCTCCCAAAGATATTCTGACCTTCCAAGTGAGATTTGAACTTCAAGCCTTTTGAAGTGTCCAATCTACAACCCTGTAGACCCTTCTATCTCAAGTTGATGTGCCACTTCACCAACTAAGAATCTGATGTTGAACCAAATGTCACCACATTGTGTTTTGACATCCAGCTGTTGAATTCAGCTCCTTCTTCTGCCACTTGAAAGAACTTCCTCCCTTCACAGAACAAGAGTTCAATGTTCTCATAGACTTGATTATGGAACCAAGTTTGAGTAAACAACCTCCATCCTGCAGGTTTGCAGTTAAGTCATCCAAGCTCTCACCTTGATGAATCCCTGCTTCTTCTCCAAAGACATCAGACACTCTGATGCATGAGTCTTCAGAAGAACCAGTTAGAAACTAACCCTTCAGCTATGTAGCGGTGTATTCGTCACTATATGATTTATTGATTAAACCATAAGCAAAGCATACAAAGAAATCGAGTCGCCACCGCACTTTTATTTATCCTAAGGACTGGTTAAAAAGCGAACAAAAACCTAAGAAGTTTTACACGTAGAAAACCAATAAAAAGATCAGAGAATCTGGGTAAGGGGTAAATTACGCAATGGGAAGGTGTTAGGCACCCATCACGTCCTAGGTACTCCTAGGGAGCCCTTTTCACACTTGTTGTATAAAAATGTTTATTTGTTTATGACATATTGTGCAAACATGAATGGGAAGATGAGAAAAGAATATACAAGTTAGTTATTTTTGTGTTTGAACGGATGAACCCGTTGCCTACGTACCTTCCATCAAAGGTAAGGATCAAAACGCCGTAGTTCGGCTAAAAGATTTCCAAAAATTAGTGAGTTCATTTTTAAACACAAGCATTAAGGCTTTTCATTACGAATGGGAGAAAACTCAACCTGAATCAACAATCCACCATGCGAGGACGGCTTCGACGTACTAGAGGGGTTAACCCTGTTTTCAGTACGGAAGTCTCACAATCGACTCACTAAGGACAAGGTAAGATTTACATCAACCACTATGGTAATTGAAACCTATGGCTAATGTATGAAAATGTATTAACAATGGACAAAGCCACAAAACAATTGAATGGGTGAAGTTAATTGATTATGAGTATTCACAAAATATGGTCAAGATATGATTAGGATTGAATTCAAAGAAGTGTTATCAAAAGTGAAGTTTGAAAAGTCAAGGACTTAAGGTCCAGGTTTCTAATTTGAAAAGACATGAAGATGTTTGCACAACAAGTCAAAGTTTTGGAAGCAAAGTGTGAAAAGGTTTAGGACAAAGAGGGTGGATGGATAATGGAGTGTAAAACTTCTCAGAAAGGTTCACCTCTTGAGATCATATAGAAGATGATTCAAGTGTGTCCTTAGGAATAGGAAAATGAGCAATAACAAATAAGCAAACAAATGATACCGGAGGCCAATAGTTGGGCTTATACCAATCTCACAACAAAGGTGGATACCGGATACCAATAGATGGATTTACACCGGTCTCCTAAAACAAACAGGGATGTCAGATGCCAATGAATGGACTTATTCCAACCTCCTAAAACAAAACAAAACCTGGATATCAGATGCCAATATATGGGCTTACTCTAATCTCCTCAAAGTAAAACAAAACTTGGATGTCAGAGGCCAATTTGTCTGGACTTATACCAACCTCCAACAGATGATCATAGGAATACAAAAGCCAACAACATGGTCTTACACTTGCATCCTCACATACAACAAACAAACAAGCACTAGGCAATGGACATGAGTAGCCAAATGAAATGGTCTTACACTCTATCCCTTCCAAATCATAGGAACAATGGCCAATGAGTGGACTTACAGTTGTCCTCAATGGGTAAACCAAAGATGGATCACAAAGATATGAAATGATGATCATGCAATAATGAACAATTAAGGATGATAAATGCCCTAAGGTATGCAAGCAAACATGTACAAATGAACCAATCAATCAATCAAACAAAGTCATTTAGCACACACTATAACCAAGCAATTAGGCTCAAGCAAGGGTTAGACTTTGAAGTCAACTGGAATGAGGTAAATGGTGCTCTTAACCTTGACATTGAGAGCCAAGGTGAAGCAGATGAAAGGATATGAGGGGTGTGCCTCATCACTCTTATCCCTGGTCAGGGAGAGTATTGAATATCAGAAGGTGTGGGAGTTCAGAAAGATGGAACTCTCTCCACAAGTTAAGGACTCGATAGATCTTGGGTTTTTTACTCACTATGCATCAACACATGTGGTGTGAGCAAGGTGAGCGACACACAGAATAGTAGGAGATAGGCTACATATCTCTTCTATCTACCAATTGCCTTATTAGAAGGACTTTACCTGCTTGGGGACAAAAATAAACAATCACAAACATTGCCTCTTAAGGAGGACTTCAGACAGGTGCCTGGCCAAGTAACAGACCAGGTCTTCCAGACTACATGGAGACAAGAGATTCTACCTCAATGCTAATGCTATCAAGCAAAGCAAGCAAGTTCAAGATGAACTATAGCTACTAAATGTACCTGAAATCAATCAAATATAATCAGTACTCAATCACAAAGTCAAAACAGACAAGATAAGAAACAACAGTCAACACAATCAATCACATGTGCAAAGCACACACTCAAATGAAATGAGCTAGCATCCTACAAAACAAACCAAGTTAGTCCATAACAATCAAATAAACCAAACTCAATCAACTTGAGTTGATCTCCTTAAAGTAATTGCTTCTTCAACCTGAAAATCAAACTCAAATGTGAGAAGTAAACCCTTAGGCCAAAGCCTAGGGTCAAAGGAGGAGAAAAAATTTAAAACAGAACATGAAAATTGATCAAAATCAATATTAATCAAATTAGAACAAATTCCAATTGGTCTCATACCAAAACTATGCACCAAATCCATTTCATAAGCAAATCATGTCAAACTATGCAAGTTGAGAACTCAATGATGTAAACAGAATGAGCACAAGCATATCAATACCAAAATGGCTCAATAAATTCCAGGAAAAATCATGCTTAACCAGAACACATTGAATGAGCAACACACCAAAAATCATGTCAATTGGATATGTGCAAGTAGGTCAATGAAAATCAACAACTCAAAGCATGTTCAAGCAAGCTCATACAAGTCACTAAATGGTACATCAAGTTCATGCAATCATAAAACAGGAACCAAACATGATAAATGAATGAGATCAAAGCCATGGCAAACTTCAAGATGTCTATAATACACATTCCAATTTTCAAGTTCATCCAATAAACCACAAGAATTTCACAAAACATATGAGATCATGACTCACAAAATGTTCACAATTGACCAAACAGGGGGAAAATTCTCAAACAAATATAAAATGCATTCAAAAATCCCAGGAAAAATCACAAGCAAATTAGACATTCATAAGTATCAACATACAAAAATCCAGAGCAATTGGCATAGCATAAGCATGGAAAATAAAATCAAGAACATGAACAAGACATGGTGTGACATACATTGTCACACCTTCAAAGATCCCATCATATCTCACAATCCAGGAACTCAAAAATCACAAACCATATACCAAAATAACCAAGAATGAGTCTAGATCATGCATGTAAAATTTCAAGAATTTCCAATTAAGCATCAAGATTTCATGAAAGAAAGAGTAAGCTATATGCAAAAAGTGACACATGAAAATAAACCCTAGGAAATTATTTTTTCTACACGTGCACAAAATTATTAATGTGGAAAGAAAATAAAAAAATGATTGGAATGCATATGAACATGTAAGCATGGCATGGAGAAAATATGGCAAGGCAATATGTGAAGCGCTGTGGATAAGAATCGAACCGTGTAACTTTTTAAAACTGGCGCCATTTAGTGAAACGCCGCGTTTCACTAAATGAGGTGGCGTATTATGATTCGCTTCATGGCGCGCAAACACAATTCTCATGCAAAAGCAAAGCAATACGGATCAAACACATGCTGGAGAATGAAAACCTAAGTGTTCTTCACAAACTCATCGTGTTCATATCACCAAGATCCAATGTTCACAGAAATGCACGAAATTCATATCAAACGAACCGTCTTTCATCACACATCAATAATCTAACAATGATTTCAATTAATTCTCACCACAGCAAAAGAATCGAATCAAATAAGTTTTAGCATTAAACATTCAAATCCATGTATCTAGCTCAAATCTTAATGAAATTGCACGATTCAACTTGCAACAAGCTCAGCAATAAAAGATCTATCAAAGCCATATCATAATTTTAGCAATTGTAAGAATCGAGTTCCAACCTGAATTGAAGTGCAGATCTTGAGTTGATAGATTCAAGGCTTGAAAATATGAAACAGATCTTCAATAATGCTTGGATGAAGGTATAGGATCACGATCTCAGCTCAACACGGCTCGAATTAGCATAAATCTCCAACTGCCATGTGCAAGCTCAAAGTTCTACAGCCACGATTCTTCAAGATTCTTCCACTTTTTGCCTTCAACAGTTCTTCAACAACATCTGTAAATGATGATTAGCACAAAAGAAAGCAAGAAGAATGGTGAAATTCGATGGAAAAGTGAAAAAAAATTGAAAAGAATTTGAGAGAATTGAGAGAAATTTGATTTTGGATCTGAGATTGTGATTGTTCATCTCGATTTTCTATTATGATTAATGCTTTATAGTCCCTGTTAATCCACTTCCTTAATCAAGATTAGCAACAATGGATTGGATTAGTGAAAATGCACATGTTATGTAAAAATGCCAAAATTCCCTTATCCAAGTGTGATCAATGGAACAGTGCAAAACCAGCTGAAGCAAGTCCAAATTTCTGTTTAGAAGCAATGTGAATTGGTTTGGCATGAAAATTGTGTGTATTTTTCAAAATGGCTTTTTTTTCCACCAAAATTTAAAATGGTTCACTTGAAAAATGACCTTTTTATGTGATGATTTTTGATGAAATGTAATGATGGATAATGATAGTACATGTCAAATGGGATTTTCTCAAAGAAGAATCACACAAATTGGCCAAATGGTTCAAGAGTTATGCCTCCTTGAAGTTCAATTTTTTTTTGAAAATGATTTGATCATAACTTGCCAACCACAAATGAGAAATGAGTGTTCTTGGACTTTTTGGAAAGGTAAGAGCAAGATCTTCAACTTTCATGTTGGACAAATTTTGATTTGAAGCTTACTTGATGATGTAAAGTTGAGGAGAAGACCTTTCCATCTTTGGCAGTTGAAAATTACAGGTCCTTACTATTTTTAGAAACTTTTTATCTGACCTCCAATTCCTCAAAGTTGGTGTTTGTCATGTTATATGAGGCTTGTATGGACATGAATAAGACCTCTCAAACCATTTCCCACCATCAAATCACTGGTTTTATGCACAATTGACCACAGTTGACTTTGCTAGGGTTTTGGTTGACTGAGCCATGCTTTGATGAATTTCAAACCTCTACCACTTGAGATCTCAATTCCAAATGATGTCACAACTCATATGAATCTCTTATGAATGATCATGGTGCCCAAATTCTTCAGAATGGCCACCATATATGGCTCAATGGCTGACTTTGACTGGTTTGACCTAATTGCTTCATCTGCAAGTAACAATGTTAGATGACAATATTTTTGTACTTTTGGGTTAGTAAACAAATGAAAAGCAATGATATACAATGAAAAACATGCTTGGTGATCAAGAACCACTCTCAAAAGATAACCCACCCACAGGAAAGCAGGCAAGGTGCACAAGGATCCTTGAGGCCATGATATGATATGATATGATGCCATGAGGGATCTTAGGGCAAAAATTGGGGTCTTACAGATGCCCCTATTTAAGGTCATTCTACCCGGAGAAGTGAAGTTTAGAAATCTTCATCTTGACGCGGTAGAATGGGCTTAAATAACAGTAATGAGACAAATTTTGGTCCCTAAGAGACCTCATGATGCAAATGAATGCATGCAAAAGACACAAACTCTGTGGGGATATGGTTCACACAGAAAAGACGATCCGTCGGAGTAATACACTCACCAGGAACAGAGACTCTAACAAGACTCTTATGGGGACTCCGATAGGGGATAAAAAGAAAAAGAATGCGTGAGCAGGACACGACTTTGAGTTGGGGAAAACAAAACTGACCGGAGACTTTACTGGGGAAGTAAAGGACTCAAACTGGGGAGAGAAAGAAATTCCAAAGGAAAACAACTTCCATTGGGAAGACCCAAGCTGATTCACAAAATGCATGTACTGGGGATAACACCAATACAGCAACTCGAATAGGAACACAAATCCGCTGGGGAAATCTAGAAAAGACTTTCCAGGGGAAACCAAAGGATGAGATGTTACCGGTTAGTGAGTAACAAACTCAGGAAGAATGAATATCCAAGACCGGTATACGGGCGATAGATGTCAATCAACCAAACATCTGAGAAAGACCTGAAAAAGGCACATCAACTCAGGAAAATCTGACTCCACAGGGGACCAAGGTCATAATAGGGAGCAGACAGGAAGGAACACCAAGGATACCGGGTTGTAGGTATGAAACAGGTGACCGACCAAGGCGTGAATTGGTGTGTGTTCCAAGACACTCATCACCCTGAAGAAAGCTAGAAAAGCAGACTTGTTTATAGGATGGACATTTGATTCTGTAAAGAATGCAAATCTTACTCAGTTGGGAAAACAGCAAAGGATCCGACAAAAGAGTGCATGAGATATATTATCTATAGCCGTCAAAACGTAGATAATATACTCGCATGGAAGATTATCCTGAACCGGGTTGTAGGTTGTTTATAGGATAAAATCCGAAATCGTGAATTGGTTTGTGTTCCAAAACACGCATCATCCTGAAGAAAGCTAGAAAAGCAGACTTGCTTATAGGATGGATATTCGATTCCACAAGGAATACGAATCTTACTCTACGGAGAAAACAATCAAAAGATTGACCCAAGAGTGAAGAAGATATAATATCCATTACCGTCAGAACGTGGATAGTATACTCAAAAAGAAAATTATCCTGAACCGGGTTGTAGGTTGTTTATAGGATAAAAATCCGAAAAATGTGAATTGGTTTGTGTTCCAAATCACTCATCATCCTGAAAAAAGCTAGAACAGCAATCCTGTTTATAGGATGGGCATTCGATTCCACAAGGAATACGAATCTTACTCCACTGGGGAAGATCAACAAAGGACTCCAACCAAATAGTGAAAGAGATATATTATTCATTACCGGCAGACCGTGAATAATATACTCGAAAGGAAAAGACACCAGAGATGCCGGTTAGGGCATATAATAGGTGACTAACCAAAAAGAGAGACAATCGATACCAAGCATCCGGGTAAACGAAAGACAACTCAAAGGGATAAATTGCAAGCATCCGACAATTATCCAACAACAAATATTCGACTCCGCAAAAGGGAAATAACGAATCTTACTCGACTGGGGAAACACAAAAGGCTTCGGCCGAAGAGCGAATGAGATATATTATTCATAGCCGTCAAAACGTGAATAATAACCTCGAAAGGAAGATTATCCTGAACCGGGTTGTAGGTTGTTTATAGGATAAAAATCCGAAAAGAAAGGCATCGGGATACCAACTAGGTATATAAAGATGACCAATCAAGGGGAGCAACAATCATTACCAAGCAAACGGGTGAATGAAAGGCGATCTGCTGAGGATTCATTGGTACAAAAATCAATGATCCGGGGATGAATTGCATAAACAGCAATTATCCACAACGACAAGCTGGGGATATATTGATGACAATCAACAATCCGGGGAACACAATCACTGACAAATGGTGAAGGGACCCGCTGGGGATAGAATTGCTAGCATACGGCAATTCTCCACAAAAGACTTGTTGGGGATATGAGTGCTTATTCAAGCAACTCATCCAAGCGAAGGAAAATCAACATCGAATACTAGATGAAGATAACCACAAATAGGGAATTATATTTACCAAAGATTGGATAGAAAACCACAAAAAGGGAATTGTCATCGGTTGGGATGAACAAAAAAGTTAACTCCGTTAGGGGAGAAAACAGGGTTTAAACTACCGTGTAGTAGGTAGAAAAACCGCAAAGATAGGACTTACAACTGCTGGTTTGTAGGCAGAGGCCATCAAATTCTGTTGAGGAACAGAATGAGAAAAAAGGATTTACAACTACCGGGTAGTAGGTAGAAGACCACAAAGGTAGGACTTACAACTGCTGGTTTGTAGGCAGAGGCCAAACATTCCACTGAGGATAAGATGAATGAGCGCCGGTTTGTAAGCAACTACTCATTTATGCCACAGTGAAGCGCAAGAGACAGTTGAAAAAGGGCCAATTTAGGATTGAACCAAAAAGGCAGACTGAATCAAGACTTGTCCTAATGAGGATATAACTCAAATAGGAACATCCATTCCAATATATATGTTGGGAGGAAACGGAAGAAACCGTCATCCACGAGGATGTATCTCAGTGGGGAAATGGCAGGAAAGGATAGACACTTTCTGCTTAAGGGCTGACTCTATTTTGAGAGATTAAACACCCGACATCTGCTTTGGGAGATCTATAAAGGAGATCTATAAAGGAGATCTATATCACCATAGCAGGAAACAACGAACAAAAGATATATGGAAAAAAATGCAACATGAATATCTGAATGTTTATGAGTATGCATGAATATGCGTGATTTATGTTTGATGAATGCTGACAAAACAGACAATTCTAACACAACCAGGACCAGGAATCAAACATCCGGTACTATACTTCCAGGGAAAACCAAGGAGGTCCAACTGGAAAGCCAATCTGCTGGAGATCTCCAAGCTGAAAAGCAAAGATCTGCGGGGAGGCAAAAGATCAGAGATATCAGGAAACACCAAATCTCTGAGTGATGGATCAGCAATCAACCCAACTGGAGAACAGAAAGTCACAACAGGCAACAACGGCCACAAAGACAAATCTGTCGGGGAATGGGATAAATCCCAAAACATGCAGGGGAACAAAAGCTCACTGCTACGAAAGCAACTCTACATAACTCCACTGGGGAACAACCCTCGAAGGGAGAACAGATCATCCATGTAGAATCTGACTGCACAAGCAACTCTACCTGGGGATAATGCAAGTAATCATTCCATTGGGGAACAACCCACTGAGGAGGAAGAAAAGATCACACAAGTAGATTCTGCAACAAGCCACTCTACTGGGGATCAAAAGCAACAGGAGATCAACCAAATCTATGTATGATAGATCACCAACCAACCCTACTGGGGGAAACAGAGGTTTCAACTCTGGCGGAGATTCTGAGGGAAATATCACAGATGCAACCCTGACTCTGTTGAGGAATACCCATTCCATTGGGGATTTTGCATACACACGATCCACCAAACCACAAATTTACAGGCAGATCCACTGGGGAAGTCACTGAGAAACCCACTGGGAAATATGGAAGAGAGTTGGGGATCAACCACCAAATGCTGACTCTTCTGAGGAGAAAATCCACAACTTCTAAGGAGGAACACAATCACTGCCCTGCTGAAGGAATAAGCTCACTGATGGGGAGATAGCGACTCCGCTGGCAACTTGGCCGGGGAAGAGGGTACTGTGGCAACTTGGCCGGGGAAGAGGGTACTGTAGGAGCAAACGACGTCTTCCACAAGCACTCTACTTTGGGATATATCACAGATCCCACTAGCGACTGTGCTGAGGAAAGAAGCAACAACCCTGCTTACTACAATGCTGGGGAAAGCGGTAAAGTACCGGGATATCAATCCACCAACCATTGAATCTTCAAAGGAAAAGCATCCATGCTGAGAGAAAAGCAACAACTCCACTGGCAACTGCACTGGGGAGAGTGACAGGGTACTGGGGAAATCCACCCACTACCAAAGCTTCCAGACGGAAAACACCCATGCTGGGAGAGAATACTGCTGGAGAAGAAAACGAAGTCTTCAACAAGCACTGCTTAGGGGAACAAACCCCTACAAAAGCTCTGCTTGGGGAACAACCCCAACAATAAAGCAGGAGAAAGAGGATACAACCACTGCCAGGAATATGAACAAATGTCTTACCTGTTGGGAATCATGCCACCCTCGGGAGAGCACTGAGAAATTCTTGAGTATCCTTTTGTCATTGTGAATGTTCATTTTGTTTAAAACAACAATTTTGAAAAATTTCATTTGTTTAAAACAATGACATTTTATCAATCAAAACATGCAAAACATTTGTTGAATTGAAACAAATAAGAGTGCAAATAATTGGATAAAAGCTCAAATTGATTTGATGGAATGGTAGCCTGCAAATGGCAAGACTCCATAGATCTGTACAAATTTGAAATCAGTGATATATATTGGAAGAGGGCTACATTGAACATAATGATCCTTTCTCCACCAATTTTAATCTCGATGTATGCGAAGCTTCAGTCGATGACGAGTCGAGAACTTCTGACGAACAGACAACTGTGGAACAGAAAGTCTTGTCAGGATGCAGTTACTTGCCAAATCCCTAATTTTTCCTAGATTGCCCCAGGGTGAGGTACTCAATCTAGCGGGATGCAAATATACTCTTCTTTTTTCAAGTCTCTAACTTTTGCCTGAATTACCCTTGCGGGTTCTCCACCGAGACGCTCATTTTTGCCTAAGTCGCCCTTTCGGGTTTTCAACTTAGCGAGCTATTCTGTTTTTCATTTGCATATACTATTTTTTTTTAGGCAAAGTATTTCTTGACTGCATCTGAATTCACAAGACGAGTGAAATCCTCCCCATCCATTGTTGTAAGCATCAAAGCACCGCCTGAAAAGGCTCTCTTGACAACATATGGACCCTCGTAGTTTGGAGTCCACTTGCCCCTGGAATCGGGCGCGAAAGACAAGACTTTCTTGAGCACGAGGTCCCCTTCTCGGAACACACGAGGCTTGACCTTCTTATCGAATGCTTTCTTCATTCTCTGCTGATATAACTGACCATGGCATATGGCAGTTAAACGCTTCTCTTCGATCAAATTCAGTTGGTCATAACGACTCTGAATCCATTCAGCATCAGTCAACTTGGCTTCCATCAAGACTCTCATTGATGGGATCTCCACCTCTACTGGGAGAACAACCTCCATGCCGTAAACAAGAGAGAAAGGGGTTGCCCCTGTTGAAGTGCGGACAGATGTACGATATCCATGCAAAGCAAATGGCAGCATCTCATGCCAATCTTTGTACGTCACTGTCATCTTCTGGATGATCTTTTTGATATTCTTGTTAGCAACTTTAACAGACCCATTCATCTTAGGTCTGTAAGGAGAAGAATTATGGTGTGCAATCTTGAATTCAGCGCACAACTCATCCATCATTTTGTTATTCAGATTAGATCCATTATCAGTAATGATCTTATCAGGCACACCATAACGGCAAATCAGCTGGTTCTTGATAAACTTCACAACCACCTGTCTGGTCACGTTCGCATACGAAGCGGCTTCAACCCATTTGGTGAAGTAATCAATTGCTACGAGAATAAACCTGTGTCCATTGGACGCCTTCGGTTCAATCATGTCGATCATATCAATTCCCCACATAGAGAAAGGCCATGGTAACGAAATCACATTCAGAAGTGTCGGAGGAATATGAATCTTATCCGCATAAATCTGACACTTGTGGCATTTCTTCACATATTTGCAGCAGTCAGACTCCATTGTCAGCCAATAGTATCCTGCTCTCAACATCTTTCTTACCATGGCATGTCCATTGGAATGAGTACCAAATGAACCCTCATGGACCTCAGTCATCAACAGGTTTGCTTCGTGTCTATCCACGCATCTGAGCAAAATCATGTCAAAATTTCTCTTATACAACACTTCACCACTGAGGTAGAAACTGCTTGACAACCTTCTCAAAGTTTTCCTATCTTTCACAGATGCCCCAGGCGGGTAGACCTGGTTCTGGAGGAAGTTCTTGATATCAAAATACCAAGGTTTGTCATCATTCACTTCTTCCACTGCAAATACGTGAGCTGGTCTATCCAAGCGCATCACGGCAATGTTGGGAACTTCATTCCAATACTTGACAACAATCATGGAAGCAAGCGTAGCAAGAGCATCTGCCATCCGATTATCCTCTCGAGGAATATGATGAAAGTCAACTTCTGTAAGGAATGTTGAAATCCTTCTTGCATAATCTCTGTACGGAATGAGGCTTGGCTGATTCGTTTCCCATTCCCCCTTGATCTGATTGACAACCAGGGCCAAATCACCATACACATCGAGATGCTTGATTCTCAAATCAATGCATTCTTCCAGTCCCATAATTTAGGCCTCATACTCAGCCATATTATTCGTGCATTTGAAAGTTAGCCTTGCTGTAAGCGGAATATGCATGCCATGAGGAGTAATGATTACTGCCCCAATTCCATTTCCATATTGATTTACAGCGCCGTCAAACACCATCGTCCATCTGGAACCAGGTTCCGGACCTTCATCAAGTGTAGGCTCATCGCAATCTTTCATTTTCAAATACAGAATCTCCTCATCAGGGAAGTCGTACTGAACAGACTGATGATCTTCAATCGGCTGATGCGCTAAATGGTCAGCCAAGATACTACCTTTGATAGCTTTCTGAGCTCGATACTCGATATCATACTCAGACAACAACATCTGCCAACGGGAAATCCTCCCAGTTAAAGCAGGCTTCTCGAAAATATACTTGATCGGATCCATTCTGGATATCAACCAAGTTGTATGATTTATCATGTATTGGCGCAAACGCTTAGCTGCCCAAGCCAAAGCACAGCACGTCTTCTCAAGGGTGGAGTATCGAGACTCACAATCAGTAAACTTCTTACTGAGGTAGTAGATAGCAGATTCTTTCTTCCCTGATTCATCTTGTTGACCCAGGACACAACCCATCGAGTCTTCAAGCACAGTCAAATACATAATCAGAGGTCTTCCTTCTACAGGCGGAGACAAGATCGGAGGTTCAGACAGATATTCTTTGATACTGTCGAAAGCTTTCTGGCAATCCTCGGTCCAATCATGAGACTGATCTTTCCGAAGGAGCTTGAATATCGGCGCACATGTGGCAGTCATGTGGGATATAAATCTGGAAATGTAATTCAAGCGGCCAAGAAAACCTCGGACTTGCTTTTCAGTTTTGGGTGCAGGCATCTCTTGTATTGCTTTGACCTTTGCAGGATCAACCTCAATACCTCTTTCGCTTACCACGAAACCCAACAACTTGCCGGAACGGACTCCAAATGTACATTTGTTCGGATTCAGACGAAGTCTGAACTTCCTCATACGCTGAAAAAGCTTCAGCAAATGCTCAAGATGCTCAACTTCCGTTCGGGACTTAGCAATCATATCGTCAACATAGACCTCTATCTCCTTGTGCATCATATCATTAAATAAGGTAGTCATAGCTCGTTGATACGTGGCTCCAGCGTTCTTCAAACCGAAGGGCATCACTCGATAACAGAATGTTCCCCAAGGTGTGATGAATGTTGTCTTCTCCATATCTTCGGGTGCCATCTTGATTTGATTATATCCGGAAAATCCGTCCATAAAGGAAAAGACTTTGAATTTAGCTGTATTGTCTACCAGCATGTCGATGTGTGGTAGAGGAAAATCATCTTTCGGACTAGCCTTATTCAAATCTCTGTAATCAACGCACATACGGACTTTTCCGTCCTTCTTAGGCACAGGCACAATATTGGCCACCCATTGAGGATATGTAGAAGTCACCAGAAACCCCGCATCAATTTGCTTCTGAACTTCCTCTTTGATCTTCACTGCCATATCTGGATGAGTTCTTCTGAGCTTCTGCTTCACAGGCACGCACTCAGGCTTCAAAGGCAGGAAATGTTGCACAATATATGTATCTAGACCCGGCATGTCTTCATATGACCAAGCGAAGATATCGGAATATTCTCGTAGCAAACTGATCAATCTCTTCTTGACAGACTCTTCAAGAAGTGCCCCAATCTTCACCATACGAACACAATCCTCAGACCCCAAGTTGACTGTTTCCAGATCTTCGAGATGCGGCTGAATGATCTTCTTCTCGTGCTCAAGGAGACGGGTAATCTCATCAGGAATCCCTTCAACATCATCTTCCTCTGCCTCGAATACAGGGGATTCAAAATTGGGAGATGGCGTTGGATCATTATGTTCAATGGGTTTTAAGATCAACCTGCATAATGATTTTGGTTAAAGAAAAACTTTAGAATTTAAACAAACAAATCATTATGCAGATGAAAAATGATTGCTTTTATTCTTGTTTTTATAGGTTTTTTGTGATCACTGATTTCATGCAAAAAGCAAAAAGTGAAAACAAATGGAAAAACAAATGTTTAACAATGCATTAATTGAATGAAACATCATTGTATTAAATGCTGCCAACAATGTCATCACTTCTCCTTTTGGCATGGGAGAAGGGTTTTGAACAAAGTGAACAATTACTCTGATCTATGGATGACCGTAGGAACATCTACAGCGACCCAATTGTGGCAGACACCACCAGGTACGATGAAGTTGCTCAGATCCTCTACATCCTCTTCCAAGATAGCAGCAGCTTCTTCAGGTTGATCAGCATGGATGAATCCCCCACTTGTGAACAAACCTTGCTCATTAAATGCCCCAGAACAGTAGCCAATGCCAACCCGGGATTTATTGTCTTCAAGCTCAATCATTTTCCCTAAACCAGCAACTGCACCACATTCAATGGCCAGTTTCGCATCTCGATAGGAAGCAAATGAAGGAGACTTCTTCTCAATTGGCTCATCAATAGATAAAGCTTGGAACGGAGTTCCAACTTCATCCTCAGCGTCAATATATGAGAAAGAAGAGAAGTGGCTAACCAGGAGAGCCTTTTCTCCCCCTACCACAACCAGTTTCTTGTTCTTGACGAATTTCAACTTCTGGTGTAGGGTGGATGTCACGGCGCCAGCCTCGTGAATCCATGGTCTACCAAGGAGACAACTATAAGATGAGTGGATATCCATTACCTGGAAGGTAACTTGGAAATCACTTGGTCCAATTTTGATCGGGAGATCAACTTCCCCAATCACAGTCTTACGTGACCCATCAAATGCCTTCACAACGACACCACTCTGCCTCATAGGAGGCCCTTGATATGACAATCTGGAGAGTGTGGATTTTGGCAATACATTTAAGGATGATCCAGTGTCCACCAGCACGTTGGACATGGCATCAGATTTGCAGTTCAGGGAGATGTGTAAAGCCATGTTGTGGTCTCTTCCCTCCTCAGGGAGATCAGCGTCACAGAAACTCAAAGTGTTGCAAGCAGTAATGTTTGCAACTATACCATCAAACTGTTCTACAGTGACGTCATGATCAACATACGCTAGATCCAATACTTTCTGCAGAGCCTCCCTATGGGGTTCTGAATTCAACAGCAACGAAAGCACGGAGATTTTGGATGGCGTTTGTAGAAGCTGGTCTACGACATTGTACTCACTCTTTTTGATGAGCCTCAGCATCTCATCACATTCTTCATTCACAATGCCACTCGGGCCAACTGAAGAAGCAGGAGTCTTTTGTACAGCGGAGAAGGGTTTGGCAACATCAAGGGCCAGATTCTGGATATTCACAGCTGTCCCAACCGGACGCTCAGCAGTGTCAGAAACAACAGGAGCCTTGGGAGGTGCAGAAAACACGCGACCACTACGGGTCAGCCCGCTCACATCAGTAATGTTTGTCACGGTCGTTGAAGGCAAAGGCACTTCTACCCCATCTTCCACAGCAACGGGATTGTATCTGAACAGCACAGCTATGTCTGAAGCATAAGGCACAGGGCCTGCGGGCTTGATCGTCAGTGAAGGAGAGACCTTCGGCTTGCTGCTATCATAACGAATAACAACAGGCTCGGGCAACTTGAACATAGGAGATATCACATTTACTTCGGGTTCGTCTTCATCAACATTGCGATTCTGAAGAATCTCAATGGTACCCTCATCCAGCAACTCTTGAAGCTCTCTGCGTACCTGATTACAACCCAAACAATTAACCGAACAGATGCGGCACCTGTCGTGGTCATGCTCCATGTGGCTATACTGACACAGCAAGCGATGTAATTCAACCAACGATTGTCTAATATGGCTTACATATTTGACCTTGTACTTCCCAGGGCATCCCTGGACCATATTCACAAATTTCCCATGCGCAGGCAATGGGTTCTTGGTGATATTCGGGCCTGAATCTTCAAAACTCAGAATACCATATCTCATCAGATCTTGCACCTTGGTCTTCAGCTGAAAGCAGTTCTCAACATCATGGCCTGGAGCGCCAGAATGATAGATACAGTGTTGGTCTGGTTTGTACCACCACTGAGGGTTCGCAGGTACTGCAGGAGGATCCCTTGGACTAACCAATTTCCTTTCCAACAAGGAAGGATAAAGCTCTGCATATGTCATAGGAATTGGATCGAAGCTGATCTTCTTCCTATCATAGTTCATGTTAGCTTGATTGGTTGTACTGCCACGAGGCTGGTAAGCCTGTTGCTGTGGACGCTGCTGTTGCTGATACTGATGTTGAGAAGATTGTTGTTGATATTGTTGCTGCTGCTGATATTGAGCGCTGTCTCTGAATACAGGTGCTATATGAGCCACCTGATGCTGATTGTTGTTATGTCGTGTAGGCTTCCTCTGAACAGAGGGTCTTCTTGGCTTGGTATGGGATTGCACAGCATGTGCCTCTCCATCCTTCTTCTTAAACGCCCCATACCGTTTAGAAGAAGAGCTTTCATCCTTTGCTAAACGTCCTTCACGGACTCCTTCTTCGAGACGCATCCCCATGTTCACCATCTCGGTGAAATCAGAGGGAGCGCTTGCTACCATCCGCTCATAATAAAATGAGCTAAGAGTCTTTAAGAAGATCTTAGTCATTTCCTTCTCCTCTAGCGGGGGAGTGATCTGAGCAGCCAGCTCTCGCCACCTCTGGGCGTACTCCTTGAATGTCTCCTTGTCCTTCTGAGACATGGCCCTGAGCTGATCACGGTCAGGCGCCATATCAACGTTGTACTTATACTGCTTGACGAAGGCTTCGCCAAGATCGTTGAAGGATCTGATATTAGCACTGTCTAAACTCATGTACCATCTGAGTGCGGCACCGGACAGACTGTCTTGAAAATAATGGATCAGGAGCTGATCATTATCAGTTTGGGTAGACATTTTCCTGGCGTACATGACCAGGTGAGCAAGAGGGCAGGTGTTCCCTTTATATTTTTCAAAGTCAGGCACTTTGAATTTGATCGGAATCTTAACACCTGGAACGAGGCACAACTCGGCAGCAGATTTGCCGAACAAATCCTTCCCTCTGAGGGTCTTCAATTCCTTTCTCAGCTCGAGGAATTGATCATTCATTGCTTCCATCTTCTCATTAACATACGGACCCTCAGACGGCTCGGAATGATAGATGGTGTCGTCTACCCTCGGCATGGTATGCACGACAGGAGGAGCAGCAACAGGGACCGGGCTAGATGCCGGCATATGAGCAAAAGTTGGAGCAGGCAGATCTGGCATGAAACCTGGAGGCATACCCCAAGGGAACCCGGCTGGCATTGCATGAGACGCGAAATGAGCACTGGCGGCTGGCACAGTCGGAACAGCGACCTCTGAAATAACTGTCCTCTGGACAGGAGTTGCAGGCAGTTGAGCAGGTTGATTCTGAGCAGCAAGAAGTTGCTCCATCAAAGCGCCAAGTCTGGCGACCTCTTCCTTCAATTCACGGTTCTCTTGTTCTAGCTGATCCATAACTCTTGCAGAATTGGCTCGAGTATAATACCGGTGAGTCAGCTTGTCTTCAAAATAAATGAAGAGCACAGAGTTAGGCCACAGACAAGAAGACCAGAAATAAGGTACCTGTTGATGCAAGATGATGCATGAAATGCTTGTGCATATGCTTTGTTTATTTTCAAGGAACCCTTAGGGTATTATTTGCAGATTTTGAATTTTAAGCATTTTAATTTCATATGGAAAATATCTCATTCAATATAATCGAGACAAAGAAGTACAACATTTTTTATCATTACAAAGAGAAAAGGAAAATAGACATCCTATGGATCCCTAGAAGCTCGGGATGCTGGAAGATGAGAAACACAGAGCTTCTTGATCTCTCTCTCATAGGCAGCTTCCATATCTGCTTTCTCTTTTGCAAGTCGATCATACTTCCTCTTCCAGAATTTGGAAGACTGAGGAAGCAGAGAAGTCCAAGTACCATTCGGATCGTCGATCACTCGATGCTCGAGAAACTCAATCAGAGCGTCCTTTTCTTTGATCTGCTGCAGCAATTCCTCTCTCTCACGGATCCAAGCATGTGAAAGGTCTTCTTCTCTCAACTCTTCTACACGTTGGGTAGGGAGGGTTGAAGGCCCAGCCACATCCAACGGTGTAGGTCTCGGATGATCATATGGCATCAGGTACTCGGTGGCTCTCTGTCGGACCCAGGAAGTGTACGGCTCCAAAGCAATGCAATTCTTCGGACCCAATTCGTTCCTACTCTTCTTGCAGATCTTGCGCCAAGCGCGGACAAATCTGGCTTTCAGGCCTTGGGGATCTTTACCCTCCTGAAAGAATACACCTTCTAACAGAATGTTATGAGGTTTATCCTTTAGGGGGAACCCAAGCTGACGACGTGCTAGAATAGGATTGTAGCTTATACCACCACATGTACCAAGAAGAGGCACATTAGGGAATTCACCACAATAGTCGATGATCTGGACGGTATCATACACGCGATCATACCAAGAGATATCGTCATTAGTGAGAGACATGAGTCTCTGAGACCACCGTAGACAACTCTTGTTCTCCTTGAAAGCGACAGTCTGCGGCAAGTGCGAAATAAACCACTTATATAGCAAAGGCAGACAGCAGACGATAACTCCTCCACCCTTTGCATTCCTCAGATGCAAAGAGACATAGGCATCACCCAACAAAGTCGGAACGAGATTAAGAACTGAGAAGATCCTAATGGCGTTCATGTCCACAAATTTGTCGAAGTTGAGAAATAATACCAATCCATGGTGGGGTAATGTAGATGAGTAGCACAAATAAAGCCTCAAAGGCATCCTCACTCATGGCTTTCCCATAAACAGTAGCTTGAGCGATGAGGAAATCAGAAGGAAGACCCTGAATTCTGCCTTTGGTAGTCAGATTAGCTTTAATCGACGCTTCATCTATGTGCAACAAGTCCGCGATTTCTCGAGCGGTTGGAATACTCTCTAAGCCACTGAACGGCACCTGATCCAGAATAGGAATCCCAATAAGGTGAGAATACTCTTCCAAGGTAGGCAACAGTTGGAAGTCCGGAAAAGAGAAGCAGTGATACAGAGGATCGTAAAACTGAGCCAGAGTACTCATCAATCCCTCATCAACCTGAGTAGTGAGCAGAGGCAGAAGCTTCCCATAGCGAGCTTTGAAACCCAAGGGATCTAATACGTAAGATGTCAGATTCCTTAACTCTTTCACATCGGGCTGTCTAAAGCTGTACTTCTTTGTATGCCTTTTTGGTCTTTCCATGTCTGAAAATTTTGCAAATAAACCCTTTAAGTTCCTTGAAAATTTTCTTTTTTCTGATGACATGAATGCAGATGAATGCATGAATGCATGAATGCAACAATCACACTCAAGGATCAAGCAAGTCACACCAAACAAAGGTCATGGGAAAGCTCATTGTATCCCTAATATCAATCATCCATTTTGGTGGATTTAGGTTTTCACCTTATCGACACCCAAGTTCCATTGATATTAACGGTACATGAACCGGCTCGAACATCCTTAATATCAATCATCCATTTTGGCGGATTATGGTTTACACCTTATCAACGCCCAAGTTCCATTGATATTAAGGTTGTCTGAACGACTCAACCATGAATCACGGGTTTGCTGAGAGTCACGAGCATGGAGTCTCGGTTAAGAACCACCCAAAGGGAGTGTACTAGGGTTTAAACCTGCCAGACATGTTCTATCAGAGGTTCCCATAATCATCGTCCCATCTTTCGGATATTATCGGAGGAACGAATACTTTTATTCCAAGAATATTCTCAAGAGAGACTCTTATGAGTGTAGTATCGCGTAACAATCGCATCAGATCTGACATCTGAACGACCTCCGCACTACGTCCTAAAAATAGGCCAAGATGGGCTTGGTAAACTAAGGTCCTTGGCTTCTAAGGCACATGATTGAAAGAATAATGCCTAACCACAAATAACTTGTGTGACATTATTAATCCAACATGACCTCCACCAAGTGAATGGACTCGCAAGTCAACTGGCTAAGGAATACTCCACACTAGTCAACAAGACTACGCCATTCTCCTATCCTAGAGTGCACTCGAGTTCGGGTATAGAACTCATCTCACAGAGATCACCAAAGCAAACAGCAATTGTATATCAAGCAATTCAAACATTACAATCAATACAGTTATCCCAAATTGTACAAAAATATGTCAAATAACACATAAACAAGTATCATACAACAAGGGTGAAAAGTAGGCAATACCACCAGGGAAGGTCTAATGATTTCCCCAGCAGAGTCGCCACTTTTCTGTAGCGGTGTATTCGTCACTATATGATTTATTGATTAAACCATAAGCAAAGCATACAAAGAAATCGAGTCGCCACCGCACTTTTATTTATCCTAAGGACTGGTTAAAAAGCGAACAAAAACCTAAGAAGTTTTACACGTAGAAAACCAATAAAAAGATCAGAGAATCTGGGTAAGGGGTAAATTACGCAATGGGAAGGTGTTAGGCACCCATCACGTCCTAGGTACTCCTAGGGAGCCCTTTTCACACTTGTTGTATAAAAATGTTTATTTGTTTATGACATATTGTGCAAACATGAATGGGAAGATGAGAAATGAATATACAAGTTAGTTATTTTTGTGTTTGAACGGATGAACCCGTTGCCTACGTACCTTCCATCAAAGGTAAGGATCAAAACTCCGTAGTTCGGCTAAAAGATTTCCAAAAATTAGTGAGTTCATTTTTAAACACAAGCATTAAGGCTTTTCATTACCAATGGGAGAAAACTCAACCTGAATCAACAATCCACCATGCGAGGACGACTTCGACGTACTAGAGGGGTTAACCCTGTTTTCAGTATGGAAGTCTCACAATCGACTCACTAAGGATAAGGTAAGATTTACATCAACCACTATGGTAATTGAAACCTATGGCTAATGTATGAAAACGTATTAACAATGGACAAAGCCACAAAACAATTGAATGGGTGAAGTTAATTGATTATGAGTATTCACAAAATATGGTCAAGATATGATTAGGATTGAATTCAAAGAAGTGTTATCAAAAGTGAAGTTTGAAAAGTCAAGGACTTAAGGTCCAGGTTTCTAATTTGAAAAGACATGAAGATGTTTGCACAACAAGTCAAAGTTTTGGAAGCAAAGTGTGAAAAGGTTTAGGACAAAGAGGGTGGATGATAATGGAGTGTAAAACTTCTCAGAAAGATTCACCTCTTGAGATCATATAGAAGATGATTCAAGTGTGTCCTTAGGAATAGGCAAATGAGCAATAACAAATAAGCAAACAAATGATACCGGAGGCCAATAGTTGGGCTTATACCAATCTCACAACAAAGGTGGATACCGGATACCAATAGATGGATTTACACCGGTCTCCTAAAACAAACAGGGATGTCAGATGCCAATGAATGGACTTATTCCAACCTCCTAAAACAAAACAAAACCTGGATATCAGATGCCAATATATGGGCTTACTCTAATCTCCTCAAAGTAAAACAAAACTTGGATGTCAGAGGCCAATTTGTCTGGACTTATACCAACCTCCAACAGATGATCATAGGAATACAAAAGCCAACAACATGGTCTTACACTTGCATCCTCACATACAACAAACAAACAAGCACTAGGCAATGGACATGATTAGCCAAATGAAATGGTCTTACACTCTATCCCTTCCAAATCATAGGAACAATGGCCAATGAGTGGACTTACAGTTGTCCTCAATGGGTAAACCAAAGATGGATCACAAAGATATGAAATGATGATCATGCAATAATGAACAATTAAGGATGATAAATGCCCTAAGGTATGCAAGCAAACATGTACAAATGAACCAATCAATCAATCAAAAAAAGTCATTTAGCACACACTATAACCAAGCAATTAGGCTCAAGCAAGGGTTAGACTTTGAAGTCAACTGGAATGAGGTAAATGGTGCTCTTAACCTTGACATTGAGAGCCAAGGTGAAGCAGATGAAAGGATATGAGGGGTGTGCCTCATCACTCTTATCCCTGGTCAGGGAGAGTATTGAATATCATAAGGTGTGGGAGTTCAGAAAGATGGAACTCTCTCCACAAGTTAAGGACTCGATAGATCTTGGGTTTTTTACTCACTATGCATCAACACATGTGGTGTGAGCAAGGTGAGCGACACATAGAATAGTAGGAGATAGGCTACATATCTCTTCTATCTACCAATTGCCTTATTAGAAGGACTTTACCTGCTTGGGGACAAAAATAAACAATCACAAACATTGCCTCTTAAGGAGGACTTCAGACAGGTGCCTGGCCAAGTAGCAGGCCAGATCTTCCAGACTACATGGAGACAAGAGATTCTACCTCAATTCTAATGCTATCAAGCAAAGCAAGCAAGTTCAAGATGAACTATAGCTACTAAATGTACCTGAAATCAATCAAATATAATCAGTACTCAATCACAAAGTCAAAACAGACAAGATAAGAAACAACAGTCAACACAATCAATCACATGTGCAAAGCACACACTCAAATGAAATGAGCTAGCATCCTACAAAACAAACCAAGTTAGTCCATAACAATCAAATAAACCAAACTCAATCAACTTGAATTGATCTCCTTAAAGCAATTGCTTCTTCAACCTGAAAATCAAACTCAAATGTGAGAAGTAAACCCTTAGGCCAAAGCCTAGGGTCAAAGGAGGAGAAAAAATTTAAAACAGAACATGAAAATTGATCAAAATCATATTTAATCAAATTAGAACAAATTCCAATTGGTCTCATACCAAAACTATGCACCAAATCCATTTCATAAGCAAATCATGTCAAACTATGCAAGTTGAGAACTCAATGATGTAAACAGAATGAGCACAAGCATATCAATACCAAAATGGCTCAATAAATTCCAGGAAAAATCATGCTTAACCAGAACACATTGAATGAGCAACACAACAAAAATCATGTCAATTGGATATGTGGAAGTAGGTCAATGAAAATCAACAACTCAAATCATGTTCAAGCAAGCTCATACAAGTCACTAAATGGTACATCAAGTTCATGCAATCATAAAACAGGAACCAAACATGATAAATGAATGAGATCAAAGCCATGGCAAACTTCAAGATGTCTATAATACACATGCCAAATTTCTAGTTCATCCAATAAACCACAAGAATTTCACAAAACATATGAGATCATGACTCACAAAATGTTCACAATTGACCAAACAGGGGGAAAATTCTCAAACAAATATAAAATGCATTCAAAAATCCCAGGAAAAATCACAAGCAAACTAGACATTCATAAGTATCAACATGCAAAATCCAGAGCAATTGGCATAGCATAAGCATGGAAAATAAAATCAAGAACATGAACAAGACATGGTGTGACATACATTGTCACACCTTCAAAGATCCCATCATATCTCACAATCCAAAAACTCAAAAATCACAAACCATATACCAAAATAACCAGGAATGAGTCTAGATCAGGCATGTAAAATTTCAAGAATTTCCAATTAAGCATCAAGATTTCATAAAAGAAAGAGTAAGCTATATGCAAAAAGTGACACATGAAAACAAACCCTAGGCAATTATTTTTTCTACACGTGCACACAATTATTAAAAATCACCAAAAAATCAAGGACCTGATGATGAACATTTCACAAAAAATTGCACATGATTTGGATTATTTTTGAGTGAGTTATGATTTTTTAATGTGGAAAGAAAATAAAAAAATGATTGGAATGCATATGAACATGTAAGCATGGCATGGAGAAAATATGGCAAGGCAATATGTGAAGCGTTGTGGATAAGAATCGAACCGTGTAACTTTTTAAAACTGGCGCCATTTAGTGAAACACCGCGTTTCACTAAATGAGATGGCGTATTATGATTCGCTTCATGGCGCGCAAACACAATTCTCATGCAAAAGCAAAGCAATACGGATCAAACACATGCTGGAGAATGAAAACCTAAGTGTTCTTCACAAACTCATCGTGTTCATATCACCAAGATCCAATGTTCACAGAAATGCACGAAATTCATATCAAACGAACCCTCTTTCATCACACATCAATAATCTAACAATGATTTCAATTAATTCTCACCACAGCAAAAGAATCGAATCAAATAAGTTTTAGCATCAAACATTCAAATCCATGTATCTAGCTCAAATCTTAATGAAATTGCACGATTCAACTTGCAGCAAGCTCAGTAATAAAAGATCTATCAAAGCCATATCATAATTTTAGCAATTGTAAGAATCGAGTTCCAACCTGAATTTAAGTGCAGATCTTGAGTTGATGGATTCAAGGCTTGAAACTATGAAACAGATCTTCAATAATGCTTGGATGAAGGTATAGGATCACGATCTCAGCTCAACACGGCTCGAATTAGAATAAATCTCCAACTGCCATGTGCAAGCTCAAAGTTCTACAGCCACGATTCTTCAAGATTCTTCCACTTTTTGCCTTCAAGAGTTCTTCAACAACATCTGCAAATGATGATTAGCATAAAAGAAAGCAAGAAGAATGGTGAAATTCGATGGAAAAGTGAAAAAAAATTTGAAGAGAATTTGAGAGAATTGAGAGAAATTTGATTTTGGATCTGAGATTGTGATTGTTCATCTCGATTTTCTGTTATGATTAATGCTTTATAGTCCATGTTAATCCACTTCCTTAATCAAGATTAGCAACAATGGATTGGATTAGTGAAAATGCACATGTTATGTAAAAATGCCAAAATGCCCTTATGCAAGTGTGATCAATGGAACAGTGCAAAACCAGCTGAAGCAAGTCCAAATTTCTGTTTAGAAGCAATGTGAATTGGTTTGGCATGAAAATTGTGTGTATTTTTCAAAATGGCTTTTTTTTTCCACCAAAATTTAAAATGGTTCACTTGAAAAATGACCTTTTTATGTGATGATTTTTGATGAAATGTAATGATGGATCATGATAGTACATGTCAAATGGGATTTTCTCAAAGAAGAATCACACAAATTGGCCAAATGGTTCAAGAGTTATGCCTCCTTGAAGTTCAACTTTTTTTTGAAAATGATTTGATCATAACTTGCCAACCACAAATGAGAAATGAGTGTTCTTGGACTTTTTGGAAAGGTAAGAGCAAGATCTTCAACTTTCATGTTGGACAAATTTTGATTTGAAGCTTTCTTGATGATGTAAAGTTGAGGAGAAGACCTTTCCATCTTTGGCAGTTGAAAATTACAGGTCCTTACTATTTTTAGAAACTTTTTATCTGACCTCCAATTCCTCAAAGTTGGTGTTTGTCATGTTATGTGAGGCTTGTATGGACATGAATAAGACCTCTCAAACCATTTCCCACCATCAAATCACTGGTTTTATGCACAGTTGACCACAGTTGACTTTGCTAGGGTTTTGGTTGACTGAGCCATGCTTTGATGAATTTCAAACCTCTACCACTTGAGATCTCAATTCCAAATGATGTCACAACTCATATGAATCTCTTATGAATGATCATGGTGCCCAAATTCTTCAGAATGGCCACCATATATGGCTCAATGGCTGACTTTGACTGGTTTGACCTAATTGCTTCATCTGCAAGTAACAATGTTAGATGACAATATTTTTGTACTTTTGGGTTAGTAAACAAATGAAAAGCAATGATATACAATGCAAAACATGCTTGGTGATCAAGAACCACTCTCAAAAGATAACCCACCCACAGGAAAGCAGGCAAGGTGCACAAGGATCCTTGAGGCCATGATATGATATGATATGATGCCATGAGGGATCTTATGGCAAAAATTGGGGTCTTACAAGCTATACCAAGGATTCCACATCCTAAAGCAAGGTTGTTTCCATGATGTCAAGACTGCTGCCACTTGTTCTTGACTCCACAGTGTGCATAAGCTAATGCACTTCCTTACCTAGATCAGAAATAAACTGATCCAAGTAACCACCATCAAGACTATGATGTCTTCTTCTTCTTGTACATACCAAGGCTGAATCATGTTTCTTGCCAGGAAACCTTTTCAGATATCATATGCTTTTGCTGCCACCAAAGAGATAGATCATAAGCCAATGTACTATCCTTCCTGTGATTCTGCACAGGATCTTGAAGAAGTGATGTTCCAACATCTTTAAGAACATCAGTTATCTTGAGCTCCAAGGATAATCGATTAAACACTTGTACTTGGCACAAGTAGACATTGATCTTGAATCCTTTCCCAATTATCCTTTCAGACACTTCCACCATAAGAATGCTTTGAAAGGACTCTTCTTGTGTCAACATCTTCTGCTTGCAAGCACCTCGACAATTTTGAAAGTCTTCTAAGATTAAATTCACCCTTAGGACTGAGAGAGATGAATTCTTCCTTGCAAATGTGTCACACAACCACCAGAACCCATGTGACACAGGTCAACAGCCAACCAGACCCTAGGCTGACCAAATGTGAGGAGGTTAACTAAAACTCCCCCTCAAATTAACAATCATGGAAACTTCGCACCAATCTCCATGCGTTGTACAGACATGTCTCAACATGACATACAACATCCCTACCAGTGGCACCTAACTCTATGAGTTATACCTATACATACTCCAATCACACCAATCAGACTTCAGCTGACCATAAGTACTAGTGAAAGACAACAACACCAGTTCATAGTAGATATGCATTGCCAGAGCATACTACCTCAACTAACCTATGAATCTTCATATTCTCACTCCTTGAAAGAACTGCCACTTCTGATCGTGGTGCTTGAATAACAAGATTCATGGTCCCAATCCTCTTAAATGAAGTAACAGTCAGGTTACCCCATTGTTGACTTCTAACATCCGGAGGACTTGTCTTCCAACACACCATAGTACTACAGAGAACAGCTATCCAGCCCTGATCAATCTACAGGAGTAGGACAAGCAGCAGGAATTGCACAATGTCACACAGCTCCATTTCTAGAGACCAGACCTCTACATGTGACCTTCTTGAGCATACACACAGTTGACTCTACCCTTGTCAACTGAGCACACACAGATGTCTCCTCTTCCAGGTCAGGAGTAGGTTCCAAGCAAGGTCTCCCTTTGTTTGATACCTAAAAACATCTGCTCTTCAACCAGTAGCTGCATACTTGTTGAACGACATGTTATAACATCAGATAGAACATTAGTTCCACCTCCTTGGAACAAACTTTCCTTAAAATTGTTCAAGGTCTTCCTATACATTACCCAAAGGAGTAAAAGAATCAGTGATCAGGTGATTCGTACCATCCTGAAGTGAGAACCTCATGATGAGTGGACTTGAGGGGACTCAAGTATCTTTGACATCTTCAGAGGTTATGATGAAATCTTGAATACAGCAACATTTCATCCACATGAGGGGAAACTACATCAGAGTTTGAGTTTTGCCAGGTATTATGCAGCGGAAATCATAATACAACTCAACCAATGAACACACACTTCATCAGATCAGCCTCCAAGAACATACCAAGTTTGAATATGATTCAATACTTGCACAGCTGTCCCACACAAAGGCCAATTGCCAATCTCCAGAGGCAGGTGCACACAGTTCCTGTCATGAATAGTCCATCCACCTACTTCAAGGGACCATTCAGGGAAACCACAGAATCATCTACAGGTTCCAACATCAGTACTAACATAACTTCTTGCCAGATACCAGAAAGTATCAGCCATGGATCTCATCCAGAAACAGAACAGGATGCCTGCTCTGATACCATTTGAAATTCTGGTGTAGTCAGAATTCAGATGTTCTACTCCAAGTCATGACATCTGATCTAACATTGTAACTAATACAACAAGACAGTTATTAACCACTGTACTAATATGTACACGTTCACAGATGTCACGACATCTTATTCTATGTCTCCCTAGAATGGATGAACACCTGGTTCTGTGCATCAGGAAGAAAGACTCAACAAAGATCAATCCTAGGACTCACTTCTGTTGTTTTCTTACACAGTTATCAGCATGATGTCTTACTGTTGATTTTGGACATCATCTGTTACATTGTTCCAGTGTGTTTGTCTTTTATTTGTATTTCCTGAATTAAGGTTGAACACGTTAATCTAATTTCCACTTATTAGATTGCTAACAACTAGGCTATTTGTTAGGTTCATTAGTTGTAGGTTAGTAGATGGTTTCCTGGATTTTAGCTCAGCTGTTGAATCCCTGAAGAATAGCCTGAGAAAAATACTGAAATAGAAAAACCAATCATCCTACACTTTAGCACATGCTGTTGGGAATGAATGTCACAACATTCAGTTCGACAGCCAGAACATATGCTGATTCTGTTATGTTCCTGGAAACGGACTGTGCTAAGTTTGCAGTACTGTAAAAGACCAACTAGTCTCTACTTCAGTATCAGCCTTCAGTATCAACTGTCACAACATCCAGTTTGACAGTTTCACAATGATCCTTCGGCCAGGTCTGTTATCCTTGAAAAGAACAGACTTAATTAAATACTGAACTGAAACTAACCTGCTTATTTTTCAGTATACGCTGTCATTGATGAATGTTACAACATTCTGATTGGCATTCAAACAGAAGGCTATATACTAGGTCTGTTATCATCTTGATAAGCTGACTGGAATACCAGCTGAGTTATGACAGTAACAAAAACACATGCAGAAGGAAAACAAACACAGGAAATTGTTAACCCAGTTCAGTCCAACATGACCTACATCTGGGGGCTACCAAGCCAGGAAGGAGATCCACTATCAGCAGTATTAATTCAGAGTTAAACTCCCCCGTTTACAACTCTTCACTTAATCCCTACCCAATGCAATCTATACCTAGGAACTCCTAGATAGAAACCTCCAGTTTCCATTCCTATCACTACAAATACAATGTAATGTTAACACACCTTGAACTTGCTTCACAACTTCATTCAAGAACAAAATCACTCTTGCCTACAGGCTTTGAGTTACAAATACTCTCAGCTTTTACCACTGAGAAACACATGGTAACCTTCCCACAGATTGGGAGGTTTACCTCACACACACCCCTAAATTTTCATTCTATGAGGCTTACAAAAACTAGGTTACAATTATCTATTTATAACCTAATCACCCAACTGGATTTGGGCCTTCAGAAATCGCAGCAGACTTGTTCTTTGCTGTTACAACTTCAGCAGAAAAATTCTGCTACAAACAAGGTCTTCAATCCTAGAATCTCTCCATATATATCTCCATATTTAGAGCCTATATATATTCTGATTAAGTCTTTAAGACCTCCACATGGGAGTTAGGATATTCACCAGATATCCTTGCTAATCCCAGAATATATACTGAATTAATTAATTCAGTTTTCTACACATGTGCGATGTCACAGGCATGATGTCGTGACATCGTACATGACATGTTGGTCCAGATGTTGAACTTCTTCAACCCAACATATTAAAACAACAGAGATGATTACATTATTTGTTTTACAAAATTAATGCCAATCCTAAGGAATTAACACTTTGATTCATCTGCTATTTTGTCTTTGTGCTTAATTGTTATTTTGTTATTATTGTTTATGTCTAATGATTTGTTCTGAGTTGATCAAGGAATATTTCATCTGATTCATTGGAAGACACTGAAGATTGCTATCTATTGGAATGCTTGCTTGAATATTATGGCTATCTTTATTTGATTCCTTGATCTTCACATGATGCTTGGGTTTTTCTCATTTCTCATTGCTTATTGTTTGTTGCTTGTCAAAGTCCATAGGGAAATGGGTTTCTATATGGCATTCTTGTCTGTTAGATTGCATCCGATTGGTCAGATCTTCTCAACTGTTAACTTTTAATATTTTGCCTAGGGTAGTCTCTTCATCTCCTCCCACTTCTTTAATTTCAAAATCTCTCCCTCTTTTCAAAAAAATTCTTTGCTTGTGATTTCAAACTTTGGCATGTTTTAATTATTAGAAACTTTGGCCTTATGCCATTGAATTTTAAACTTTTTTTATTAAATAAAACTTGTAAATAAACTTAACTATATAGACTTTAATTTCAAAAAGACAAAAAGAACTAAAAAACCCATTCAAATCTTTGGTCCCTTTGTGCCATTTTCATTTAAACTTTTTTATAATTAATTCACCAACTTCTTTGAAATTTTTACCATGAACTACAGGGTTTTGATCCCTCATTTTTATGTTGGTACGTAGGCTTAAGACCGAGGGTCTTGTCAAACACAAAATTATAATCAATGAATTCTTTTCTCATCCCCCACACTCTTTATTTTATCAAACATCATTTATACCAAAAAACATATGCACACAAAAAGGGTTCCCTGGGAGTACCTATGACACTTTGGGTGTTAACACCTTCCCTCTGTGTAACCAACCCCCTTACCTGCAATCTCTGGCATTTTATTAGTTTTTATTTGAAAACTTCTTATCTTTGGGTTTTGTTCGTACTTTTCCCTTTTCCTTTGGAAACAATAAAAGCGCGGTGGCGACTTTGGTTTTACTGACATCAAGTTTATCCATAGCTTGATGGTCATGAATTTACTGCTACGCCTGCTATCGGGGTCTCATCAAGCAAAACCGCATGATAACCAAAATGTTCAACAATTTTGGTAATCATACCCCCAACAGAAATACCATCGGAGTTTGCCCGACCAACTCTTCCTAAATAGTCAGTTGCAAAGTGTAGCACCTCAAATTTGCACCTATCATTATGCATACATTTTCATATTAGGTCATAGCATATCATGGTCCATTGCATAGCATTTGCATTGTTCACAGTTGCCTCAAGAGCAAGCAATCAAGAATTAGGTCAAACTGATCTCCTGATCAGTCAACCAAGCAAGCAAAGGAATTTTTCATTGAACCAAGGCCTTGGGGTTTGTCCAACAAGTTCACATGACTTGGGGATCCATTTGAAGTATTTTGGTCAAGGATCGAAGGCTCAGAGGTCATCAGTTCATACACAGACAGTCAAAAACCCTAAAAAAGTCAACTGTCAGTCAAGGCAATGGTTGGTGGTCATTCTTGTGGAATTTGGGCACCATGGTTAAAAATCAAGAGTTCAAACAACTTGGGACATAATTTGAAGTCAAATTCTCAAGGAATTAGGGTTTGGAAGTCATCAGTCAATGCACAATCAGACAGAAACCCTAAAAGTCAACTGTTGGTCAACTGTCCATTTAATCAGTGATTGGATGATTGGAATTGGTTTGTGAGAGTTCATTCATGTCCAAATAGTCATCATATATCATGTCAAACACCATCATGGAAGAATTTGAAGCCAGATCAAAAATTTCCCAAAATGGAAACTGGGCCTGTAACTGAAACCTGCCATAAATGGAAAGTTTTGATCCTCAAACTTACATCATGATACAAGCCTCAAATGAATTTTTGCCCAACATGAAAGTTGAAGATCTTGTTCTCCCATTTCCAAAAAGTCCTAGAACTCTCAATTCCCATGTGTGGTTGGCAAGTTATGATCGAATCGATTTCAGAAAATCTTGAACTTCAAAGGGCCATATCTCTCAAACCGTTTGGCCAATTTTGGTGGGGTTTTTTCCTACAAGTCACATTTGATCCCCTCTTTCCAAAAATATAAATTTCATGAGCCAAAACTTCACCAATCAAAATGGCATATTTTGACCTTTTTCATTTAAATGTAAGTTTGACCAAGAGTTGACTTTTTGACTCAAACATTTTTTCAGCATTTGGCCAATTGGGACAGCTCATAAATATCATTTTAAGTGTGTTTGCAAAGTCAAATTATGCAGCACATGTGAATCTATACTTGGTTACTTGAATTGTAAGAAAGGTACAAATGCACCATGCTTGTCCATGCTTTCCACAACCATGCCTTGTACCAGCATCATTATGCAGCATTCTTGATCATTTTTTCTGTCATGGTGAGCCTCATTGTGCAGCCATACTCCAATAGTACATATGGCCTTACTAGTTTACTTGAACATGGGCAAAAGGACATTGTTTCAAACATCCAATTGTTGAACCATACCTTGTACTTACACATAGCAGACCTAGCAGCAAGGGCAGCAAAAAAAACCATTTGGCCAAGGCAAATGAGGGAAGGCATTCTGATTCTAAAAAAACACATTGCAGTAGGGAATGGTCCTATCCACCTTACTTTGGCATTAGAAGAAAGGTCATCAAAACCAGTAGGACAACCATACCTCTTGCAACTTTGCCTTGTACCACTCACACATTGCAGATTTTTTTGTCCATGATTTTCTGTCAAAACCACACAGTAACAGCATGGCTTTCCACCTCTTTTTCCTGCCATGAGTAACACACTGCAGCAGAAAATCATGCCCTCACCTTGCCCTCACTTTTCTGTCAACAAATGTAACAAACCACCTGCTAACAGCCAACACATAACAGACTTCACTCATTCAACCCCCACCCTTTGCCTTGCACATTGTTCTTCACCATTTCCCTGCCATAACAAAACCAGTAGCAGACCAACAATTTACTCCCTCAAGAATCATCTCATAGGTTTGGCTAAAAATCTGAACACAACAATGCCTTGGACAGAAAACCAACCAATCTTTCTTTCATTTTGTTAAACCTCACCCTGCTATTTCCTGTCCAAACAAAAGAACAAAAATCCTCTAAATACACTTCACTCAAACCTCCCCCTTGCTTTTTTTTTTTTGGCATTTGTTTTCTCTGTCAAAAGGAGAATGATATAAAACATCATAGAGCAGACAAGCAAAAACTCTCCACCACCTTGCTTTTTTCTGTCCAAGCTAACCTAACTGGCCTTGCCAACCATGACAATTTTTGTTCATCTCTATTTCTCATCATTTCAAAATTTTGCCAACATAGCAGCATAACCAATTGCAACCACACAAAGGCTCACCCTCCCACCTGGCCATTTTGCTTTGCACTTCAAAAGCCCTGTCACCACACCCAACAGCAAAAAGCCAAAAGACTCCACTCCACCAAACTGCTCAACCTTGTACTCTCAAAACCCTACACTGCACCCTCAAGACCTTACAAGCACAACAAACTAACCTGGCCATGAAAAACCAGTCACACCCTCCCAAATCACATTTGGCTACTTGCATTTGAACTTCACTTGGCCATTCACCATAAACCTATCACAGCATCCTGCAGCAAGCAAACACCCTTGGCAACACTTGACCAACCATTTTTCACCATGCTAAGAACCTGGTCATTACCATTTGACAATCTTCTCACCATTTTGTAACCCTAAGAAGCTGCAGCCACCAACCAGAACACTCTCCTCTCTCTCAACTGCATGTTGGCTCGAGCAATATTTTTACCAAAAACTATCAAAACACCACAAGCTTCCATCATCACTCCTTCATCTGGACAGCATTTGGAGCACCTTTGAACCTCCATTCCCCTACTGTAAAGCCTATCCTAGTTCTGTTTCTTCAAGGAATGTCCATGGCAGATTTTGAGCTAAAGTGGATTCGAGCTGTTTGAACCGATTTCCTGCAAGCATTCATCACTATCAACCATCATTGGCAACTGTTTTTGCTTGCAATCTCAAAAGAAGCCCTGCATCCATTTTTCTTCACAACCAAGTAAGCTTTCGAATCCCTTCTTTTGCCTTGCTATGCTATGTTTTTAAAAGGTCTTTCCATGCTTGTTCCTATGCAACTTGAGTCATGCTGATTGGTTACACATATCATGAGAAATTTGGATTTCATTTTGCATGCTCAAACCTAGTTTCCTTCGATTTGCTTATTTGTTGTTGCTTCAGTGAAAACCCTTGCCATATTTGTGTTACCTGATGTTTAATGATGTTGTTGGTACCTTGGATTTCAATTTCTGAGCACATTAAATTTTGAGATGCATGATGATGAATGTGTGTATGCTGTTCATGCTAAACCTGACCATGCCCAGAATTTCCTATGTTTATGTGTGTTTTAAATGTTGATTAATGTTGCATGATGATGATTGTTTCATGGCCATGGTTATTTGTTGATGTTGTTGTTCATGTTGATGATTGATTGCACGATGATGAATGTCCATGCTGTTGAAGCTTAAACCCTAAGTTCTTTTTGAAAAAACCAGAAAACTCAAATGCTATTGGCTGTGGTTGCTTAAGTTACTGTTTCATTGAGGGAGAGCCAATCAGCTTATTTCGTTTGGCTGTGTAAAGCGCTGCCGTTTCAATTAGTGGCACACTTATTTACTGAATTGCCACTGCGTTGACCATTAGTTGACCTATGCCATGCTATGTTGTTTCATGTTTCATCAATTATTCATCCAACTTTACAAATCCATTTCTCTTTCAATTTTTATGAGGTTTTTTCCACAATGTTCATGAATGTGTCTAGTTTTTGATTGTGATTTTTAATTATTTTTCCATTGGCTGGATTTTAATTGACAATTATTTTCCCAACATGTATGCATAAATGATACATCTTACCATTTCAATTGTGAAATACTCATGTTGCATCCAATGAGCTTGAAATTTTTTGTGATGAAACTAGACATGTTCACCTTCATTTTGGTATAAAGTTTGTGGATTTCCCATTTGTGGTTTGCTGGTTATGATTTTTTGAAGTCATGTGTTACATTTGGTGCCATACCATGATCATGCATTTTCCCTAATTTTGTTCACATGCTTCCTTACATCCAAATGACCCCAAATTTTGCATGAACTTACTCTTGTATGTATAGTTGACTTGTGAATTTTCTTGGATTTAATTGAACTATTTTCCATTTGTTTGAGATTTTCCTTCCCTGCCTAGTCAAATGTTGACTTTGTGTGACACATGTTCCCATTTCATTTGTGAAATTCTCATACTTTACTAGATGGACATGAAATTTTGCATGAGATAACTAGACATCCTCATCTTTGCCATGGTTTTGATCCCATTCATTTATCATACACCATCTCTGACTTATGATTTTTCTAAGTTGATGCATGTTTGGTTGACTTCTTTGAGCATGTTCAAAATGGCCTTGACTTTCTGATTTTCATTGACTGCCTTCCACTTGTCCAAATGGGATGAAATTTGACATGCTTACCATGCTATGTGTTAGGTTTGATCACGATTTATTTGGTGATTTTTGGAAAATGTTTAGATTGCTTTTGAGATAAGTCTTGCTGTTGACTTCTATGAGCTTCTGTTTGCCATGTTGTGACCTAAATGGTTCATGAAATGATGATGATGATTGTTATGAGTGTGAATCCAATTGGTTTTGTTTCTTGAATGTTTAAACTTGACTTTGATTGGATATCCCTTGCTGTCTTGACTTTCTCATTCACTTTTGACCCTAGGCTTGCCCTAGTGGTCCTGTTACTCACCTTTGAGTTTGTGATTTCAGGTTGGCCATCAAATGGCCATTGAGACCATTTCTTTTGACTGAGCTTACTCAAGTATCATTGTCTAACCCCTTTGTTTTGTAGGTGGCTTGGCTCACATGCCATAAGCCTTGTGCCTTGCACATCCTTGTGCCCTCCAATTAACTGTTGGTGTCTGTTTCCTTTCACTTTGTTTGAAGTTGTATACTAACATCTGCTTGACTGTTTCAGGTGCTTTAGTTGCTTAGTTCCTTGTGAACTTTTTGCTTTGCTTTGCTTGTATAAGCAATTTGCATTGAGGTATGTCTCTTTTACTTCATGTAGTCTGGAAGACCTGGCCTGTTACTTGGCCAGGCAACTGTCTGAAGTCCTCCTTAAGAGGCAATGTTTGTGATTGTTTAATTTTGTCCTTGCATAGAGTCAAAGTCCTTCTAAGTGAAGAGGCAATTGGTGGAAGGTAGGGATATGCAATCTATCCCCCACTATTCAGTGTGTCATCTGCCTTGCTCACACCACTGTGTTGATGCATTGCAGATACAAACCCAAGATCTTGTACAATTGTACAGTTGAGTCAGTTCTAAATGTGTAGAAGGGTTCCCACTTTCTGAACCCACACATTCTTGTCTTGAGCTCTCCCTAGCCAGGGACAAGAGCTGTGAAGTCTTATCTTCACCCACCTTTCATCTGCTTCACCTTAGCCCCTCAATGGCAAGGTTAAGAGCAACACTCACCCCATTCCAGAGGTTTGTTTGTCGAGGTTGATATGACCCCTTGACTAAAACCTAACCCTTGTTTGAGCCACTTGCTTGTGTATAGTGTGTGCTATCTGTGCTTGTAGGATTGTTTGACTTGCTTCCTGTGCAAGTTAGGATAGTTTGACTTGCTTCCTGTGCAAGTTAGGATAGTTTGACTTGCTTCCTGTGCAGGTTAGGATAGTTTGACTTGCTTCCTGTGCAAGTAGGTTTTACTTGGCTTGCTCCCTGTGCAAGTTAAGTGTGTGTGTGGCTTGCTTCCTGTGTGAGCCATGCTTAGGATAGGTTGGCCCGCGTGCCGTTTAGCTAGAAACCTTAACTTAGGGATGATTTGCATGATAACATCTAGGCTCGAGTCGTAGTCTCCCTAGTTGTGTCTCCCTCTGTTATCTGGTTAGGCTAGTCCTTTATCCCTGCGTAGGGGAACTACATCGCCCTGATCTTCATACCAGATGAAGTATGTAGGCAGGAGATTGAGCTGATCTCTCCGGGCGCCCTTTTTTCTTTTTTGTGTGTGTTGTCTGACAGTTGCTAGGCTCGAGTGCCTGACTCCTTAGCAATTTGTTGTCTGTTTGTTTGAGGGTGTGCTTGACAGTTATAGGCTCGAGTCCCCGACTCCCTATTAACTTGTTGTGTTGTTGTGTGTTTGGAAGCTGATGTAAGTCCATCGAGTGGCATTTGGGTTCCAGTGTGTGTGTGTTTGTTGGTTCGGATGCTGATGTAAGTCCAGTGATTGGCATTCAGGCTCCATGTTTGCCTTCTTGAGTGCGTTTTGGTTCGGATGCTGATGTAAGTCCAGCAATTGGCATTCAGGCTCCATGTTTGCCTTTGTCTAGTTTGTTTGTGTGCGTGTCAGCCGAGCTACGAATGCTCTGATTCTTCTCTCGTCCGAGAAGATACGTATGCATAGGATGCGACATCCTAGCGAGCATGTGTTGTTTCCCCAGTCCGAACTACTTTGACTCTGATGTCTATGCCTGATAGACTAAGTAGGCCCAGGATGCGACATCCTGCCGAGTCCAGTTTCAGTCAGTCTCTTTCGTTTCTTTCAGCCAGTGTGTGTGAATATTTGAGCAGTGTTTAGCAACCAATTTTCCTTCCTTTTGTGCGTGGATCCCGTAGAGTACTACGGATGCGTAGGGGTGCTAATACCTTCCCTTCGCATAACCGACTCCCGAACCCATTCTCTTTGGTCGCGAGACCATGTCTTTTCCCAGGTTTACTCTGAGCGTTTCCTTTCCCTCTTTTGGGATAAATAACGCACGGTGGCGGCTCTGTTGTTCTTCTTTTCCCGCCGGTTTTTCGCGCGATGCGACACAAAGGCATCGACATTGATGGACTAATTCTAGGCCATAGATTACAAGAAAAATAACTCCCTCTGAGTTGCCATGCCCGTACTATCACTTCTTCCAAACAGAGTGTATGTTAGGCCTTTATGGGCATATCGAAAACAAGGGTTCTGGATGCCCAAGGCATTTGCACCTTTGGAGGTGTAATCAGTCCTCCCTATAATAGCTGTCCAAAAATTGTATGGAACAAACCCTTCAGGAACTGCTCCAGGTGCGTAAAGTGGGAGTCGGGGAATACTAGCCAACTCCTCGATAGATAACTCATGATCATTATTAAAAAGATGGAATTTGAGAGTACCATAGTAGTACCTCGTAGTGTCAATCCACCGTTTCTCTAGTTGGAACTCAATTGTACTTAAAAGCTCAAGTTTGATGCACTCATAAGTGGGCGCCTCGAGAAACATAAATTCCAACATCCCCAACACATGAAACATCCGATCAATTTCAATTTTTAATCCTAAGTTATTGAGGGTTTGTTCACACATGTACCTTATGGGAGTCAACTTACACTTTCTATGAATGGAGTATCGTCGCTCTTGCTCCGGATTATCGAAGATAATGTTATGCGAGTTCGGTGTACGGATACTCCTCTTCTGTGGCCTTAAAGTCTCAGCCACTTGTTGCTTACCCTGAATAAGCCTATTCGGGGGCATTTTCGTACCTGCAAAAAATTAAGTGAATTTCGAAAATGAATTTAGGAGAAACAGACACCGGGGTAATGATGAGGACGAAAAATGGTGAAGGTTTTCTGAAGGAAGTTTTTGTTTTGGGGTGGATAGGATGGTAAAGGTGGAAGCTTTTATGGTGGTTTTAATGGAGGTTTTAGGTTTATGAGAGAGAATGGTGGTGAAGAAGATGAGGTTTATGAGAGATAATGAGAGAAAATCAGATTTTTTAGTATGGTTAGTGGGTGTAATGGTTAGTGAATGGGCTTTAATGAGAGGTGGGTTCCACAAGAAAGTCCAAAGAAATTTCAAATTTCAAATTCACAGACCTGACACGGGCCGTGTCAAGCACCATGGTCGGCCGTGTCAGGCTTCTGTAGTTCCCAATTTTGACCGTTTTGCTTCAGTGCTCCTGACACGGGTCGTGTTAAGCACTATAATCGGTCGTGTCAGACTTCTATAATTCTTAATTTTGAAAGCCTGCTTCAGGGTTCCTGACACGGGCCGTGTCACAGACTACGGGTGATCGTATCAGGCTTCTGTAAGTCCTCCCTTATGGTTTTCTGCACTCCCTTCAGGCATCCTGACACGGGCCATGTTAGAATACATGGGTGGTCGTGTCAGGTGGTTGATTCCTCTTTTAAAAAAATTCCTTTTTTCAGATTTTTCCTTTCCTCCTGGTACAACTTCCCTCCCTGATCCTTGTGCAAATTTTGCATTCACTTGAGTGCCTTCGCCCTTTTTTTTGCAAGGCACTATGCATACCTGAACAAACCTAAAACACTAAACAAAAACAAAGACAATAATTAGAAATAAAACATGTGGGTTACCTCCCACGAAGCGCTTCGTTTAACGTCGCATGGCTCGACGATCCTTCATCTTATCCGATAAGACGAACATCATCTACCAGACCACTCTCTTGTCTTTAGTAGTATGGTTTTAATTTATGTCCATTCACCTTAAAGGTGTTCCAGTTTGCTTTATTTTCGAGCTCGATTTCTCCATGCAGGAAGACTTTGTGAATCACAAAAGTTCCGGACCATCTTGACCACAACTTTCAGGAAACAGCTTCAACCTGGAATTAAACAACAAAACCAATTGTTCCTCCCAAAATTATTTCTTTTGAATTCTTTGGTCATGCCATTTCTTTGTTTTCTCTTTGTATATTTTGGCATTTTCATAAGCCTGGTTTCTAAACTCTTCTAACTCATGTAGTTGAAGAATCTGGGATTCACCAGCTTTTGAAAGATCGCAATTCAGTAATTTGGAGGCCAAAAATGTTTTGTGCTCTAGTTCGAGCGATAAATGACATGATTTACCGTAAACCAATTGATTAGGGGACATACATATTGGGGTTTTGAACGCTATTTTATACGCCCACAGTGCATCCTCCAACTTTATTAACCAATCTTTTCAAGAAGCACTGACAGTCTTTTGCAGAATCTGCTTTATCTATCTGTTAGATACTTCAACCTGCCCACTCGTATGAGGTTGATAAGGTGTGGAAATCTTGTGCTTCAAGTTGTATTTCCTCAACAAATTATCCATCAACTTGTTTAGAAAATGAGTACCTTCGTCACTGATTAATGATCTTGGTACCCCAAACCTAGAGAAAATGTAGTTCTTGAGGAAATTGACCACCATTTTAGCATCATTTGTGGGTAATGCTATAACTTCTACCCACTTTGACACATAATCAACAAAGACCAAAATGTAATGCTTTCCAAATGAAGGTTGAAACGGTCCCATGAAATCTATTCCCCACATAACAAACAACTCTACCTCCAACATAGCATTTTGAGGCATTTGATTTCTCTTCAAGATATTACCCGTCCTCTGACATCTTTCAAATTCCTTTACTACACTTTGAGCATCCTTGAATAGTATAGGCCAGTACAACCTAGATTGGAGGACTTTCATTGTTGTTCTATCACCACTAAAGTGTCCTCCATATTCTGAGTCATGACATGCTTTGAGGATGTTCCTCTGTTCTTCCTCCGGAACACACCTTCGAACCATCATGTTTATTCCCTTTGTGTACAAGAACGGGTCATCCCATAAATAAAACCTGCAATCATGCAAAACCTTTTTATTTTTGTTAGAATCAAAATGGTCAGGTATTATTCCACCTACTAAATAATTTGCATAGTCTGTGAACCATGGAACACCAGTAACAGCTAGGATTCGTTCGTCAATGAACTCATCCTTGATTGGGTGTTTCTCCTCTATTTCTTCTATCGGGGGGACATCCGGGATAAGTCATCAGCAACAATATTTTCACATCCCTTTTTGTCTCTGATTTCCATATCAAACTCTTGCAAAAGTAGAATCCATCTCAGCAACCTTGGTTTAGATTCCTGTTTAGCAAAAAGATATTTCAAAACGGCATGATCAGTATAAACAATTACCTTCGATCCTAACAGGTAAGACCTGAATTTGCCAAAAGCATACACAACCACGAGCAACTCTTTTTCAGTGGTTTCATAATTCATTTGGGTAGGATTCAACACGTGACTTGCATAATAAATCACATGCAAGAGTTTTTCCTTTCTTTGTCCCAGCACTGCCCCTACTGCAGTATCACTTGCATCACACATGATCTCAAAAGGAAGAGAGCAATCAGGGGCAATCATTATAGGAGCAGACACCAACTCACTTTTCAATATTTTAAAAGCCTCACTGAACTTTTTGTCAAAAAGAAAAGGTGTGTCTTTCACAAGCAAGCTAGTCAACAGTTTGGTGGTCTTTGAAAAGTCTCTGATGAACCAGCGATAAAAACCCACATGTTCCAAGAAACTTCTTATACCTTTTTCATTCACCGGTGGTGGTAAATTAGCTATTACCTCCATTTTTGCTTTGTCTACTTCTATGCCTTTATTGGAAATTTTGTGTCCCAACATTATGCCTTCACGTACCATAAAATGGAACTTCTCCTAATTTAGGATTAAATTTGTTTGCTAGCATCTTTCTAGCACAAGAGACAAGTTAGTTTAACACTTATCAAAAGAAGAACCAAAAACAGAAAATTCATCCATAAACACTTCCATATGTTTTTCAAGCATGTCAGCGAATATGGATGTCATACACCTCTGAAATGTGGCAGGTGTGTTTCACAACCCAAATGGCATTCACTTGTACGCGAAAATGCCATAAGGACATGTGAAAGCGGTCTTCTCTTGATCTTTAGGGGCCACTACAATCTGATTGTACCCCGAGTATCCGTCAAGGAAACAATAGGAATCATGGTTGACCGACCTTTTCAACATTTGATCAATAAATGGCAAAGGGAATCGGTCCTTTCTTGTTGCAATATTCAACCTTCTATAATCAATGCACACTCTCTAACCTGTAACAGTTCTTGTTGGAATCAACTCATTTTTCTCATTTTTGATCACAATAGTTCCTCCCTTCTTCGGTACCACATGCACTGGACTAACCCACGAGCTATCGGATATGGGGTAAATTAGCCCAGCGTCCAACAACTTTACCACCTCTTTGCGAACCACTTCTTTCATAGCTGGGTTAAGTCTTCGTTGGGTTGAACCACCGGCTTATGACCATCTTCCATCAAAATCTTGTGCATGCAAACCGTCGGGCTAATACCTTTCAAATCCTCAATTGCCCATCCAATAACACTCTTGTATTTCTCGAGTACTTGGATGAGTTCTTCTTCTTGAAAAAAATTTAAATCGAAATTGATAATGGCAGGGCACTTCTTTTCAGCATCAAGGAACACATACTTCAAATTCTCAGGTAGTTGTTTCAACTCTGCCCCTTTTTAGGCTCTTAGTTATTTTCTGATGATTGGGGTTGTTTAAATCTTCCCACCGGTGTGGTTTAGATCTAGTCCACTAAAGTTGTGCTTCCATCATAGATAGCACTTATGACTCTCTCTCATCTTCTTCACTTTCAAAAATTGACAAGCTTAAAACATATTCTAAAGGTAACTGTGGTGTTTTCATTTCAATTCCTTGAGCAATCACTTGATCTATTACCTCTACAGTGTGACTCATGCCTACATCATCTTTGTATTGCATAGTATTCCAAACATCAATTTTCAATTCTTCATCATAGAATTTGAGAGTCATTGTTCCTTCCTCTATGTCTACCATACACCTTCCTATTTCTAAAAATGGTTTGCCCAATATGAGAGGGATCTCCTCATCTTCAGGCATTTCAAGAATGACAAAGTCAACCGAAAACACAAATTTATCTATCTTTACCAGCACATCTTCCACAATTCCATAAGGTCGCCTAACTGAGCGATCAGCAAACTGAAGAGTCATCCTAGTGTCTTGAACGGTACCAAGGCCCATTTTTTTATAAATGGACAGCGGCATCAAACTCACACTAGCTCCCAAATCAATCAAAGCCTTTTTGAACTTTCTATACCAATTATGCAAGGAATAGTAATAGAACCCCTATCTTTCTTTTTCATAGGAATTTTCATACCTTGGAGAATAGTACTAGAAGTTTCAGTGAGGATGATTGGGTCTACATTTGTGGAGCGCTTTTTGGAGATGATTGAAGCTAGCGGAAATATATCCAAACGTATCACACGCTCGAACATACAATAGAGTCACCATCGAACTTTATTTATTCCCGAAGGAAATGGAAAACATCGATAAAACCCAAGGGAAAGAGATATGATGGGTAAGGAAGTCGGTTATGCAAGGGGGAAAGTATTAGCACCCCAATCATCCATGGTACTCCATGGGAACAGTTTTGGTTGTTCTCTCTCGAATAGATGTGATATCTAAAGATTACTCACAAAAGAATGGGAAAAGGAAGGAAATAGATAAAGTGCTCGGTGAGGATTGGGGCCCTCATGCCTACGTATCCTCATAGTGCAATAAGGAATTCAGAGCCCCGTAGTTCAAAGAACTAGTGGCGGGAGGCAAAAAGAATTGTGATCAAGGTATGGTCTGAACCAAAGGATCGTGTTTTGAACTCCAACAAGGGTGAAAAGATGAACCCAAGAGTAAAGCTAGATTTTACCAATACGTGGGCTAGCATGGCTGCCGCTATAGGGTAATGCCAAAAATATGGAGAATTAAGTGTTCGAGAATGATCCAAACAGCTCTTGGTTCACAAGATGATGCAAGATGGAGCACAAAGGGATAGTGTATTTGGCTTAAAGATAACTGATATATCACATGGAGTGAATGAAGGTAGAGTATGAATGTATCATGGAAATGAATGGAGTGAAGTGACCAAAGTCACAGACTTGAGTATTTGGTAACAAGTGACTGAAGAAGTGTAATTTGAAACCAAAGTTGAAGGTGTATTGGAATCCACAAGAGAAATGGGATTTGTACCATATAGGGAAACAATGTTAACCGATACGTGGACTAACATGGCTGCCACTATCTGATATTTAGCCAAAAAAGAAGGAATTAAATGTCTGGGTATGAGCCAAACAACTCTAGGGACAAATGCGGACTGCCGTTATATCGTCCTAAAAGGGTATATATGGAATTCCAAAGAAAACCATGTTTCGATGTCAAAGGAATGATATGTCACTAGGTGAACGATTCAATGATTTAAGGTAGATAGTGGATCATGAAAGATATGAATGGTTCCCTGAGGCGGAATGAGGAATAATTAGAAGTATGTTCACCAAGGATTCGTATCCTCGTGCCTACGTATTCTCACTGTGCAATGAGAAAATCAGAGCAATCGTAGTTCGTGGAACCACGATAACAAAGAGAGAGATAAGTGATGAAAAGTATAACTTGTACCAACAGAATGGTATCAAGGGCCCACAAATGGATGGAACTTGGAACCAAAGAGTAAACAGGAATTTACCAGTACGTGGGCTAGCATGGCTGCCGCTATAGGGTAAAGCCAAAAATAAAGACTAAATTAAGTGTCTGGGTGGAAGCTAAACAACTCTTGATTTACAAGACGGACTGCCTTTATATTATCCTAAACGGATATAGGCGGGGCCCAAGAGAAAGTATTGTTGTATACAAGGAACATTATATCACTGGATGGGGAACAAACAAATCAAGATCAAAGAAGAGTAGTATCTTGGATCCAAGAAAAGATAGACTATGAATCAAAGAGCAAGGTGGTATTTAAACCCTGTTGATACCTCAGGATTGGCATTAATTTTAGAAAACAAATAATGTATCCACCTCTGTTGTTTTAATATGTTGGGTTGAAGAAATTCAACATCTGGACCAACATGTCATGTACGATGTCACGACGTCAGGTCTGTGACATCGCACATGTGTAGAAGACTGAATTAATTAATTCAGTATATGTCAAGGGATCAGCAAGGATATCTGGTGAATATCCTAACTCCCTTATGAAGGCCTTGAAGACTAATTCAGAATATATATAGGCTCTAAATATGGAGATATATATGGAGAGAGATTAGGAACTTGAAGACCTTGTTTATAGCAGAATTTTTCTGCTGAAGTTGCAACAGCAAAGAACAAGTCTGCTGCAGTTTTCTGAAGGCCCAAATCCAGTTGGGTGATTAGGTTATAAATAGCTGATTGTAATCTAGTTTTTGTAAGCCTCTTAGAATGAATTTTTAGGGGTGTGTGTAAGGTAAACCTCCCAATCTGTGGGAAGGTTACCATGTGTTTCTCAGTGGTAAACCTGAGAGTGATTGTTACTCAAAGCCTGTAGGCAAGAGTAATTATGTTCTTGAATGAAGCTGTGAAGCAAGTTCAAGGTGTTTGCACATTACATTGTATTTGTAGTGATAGGAATGGAAACTGGAGGTTTCTATCTAGGAGTTCCTAGGTATAGATTGCATTGGGTAGGGATTAAGTGATGAGTTGTAAACGGGGGAGTTTAACTCTGAATTGATACTACTAATAGTGGATCTTCTTCCTGGCTTGGTAGCCCCCAGATGTAGGTCATGTTGGACTGAACTGGGTTAACAATTTCCTGTGTCTGTTTACCTACTGCATGTTATAATTCAGGTTGTGTTACAGTCTGCCAATCAAGTTAATAACAAACCTGATACATAGCCTTCTGTTGGAATGTCAATCAGAATGTTTTGACATTCATCAACAACAGCACATACTGTTTAATAAGCTGATGAATTCAGCTCAGTATGTAGTGAAGTCTGGTTTTCAAAAGCATATCAGACCTGGCCAAAAGAGCATTGTGAAACTGTCAAACTGGATGTCTTGACAGTTCTTCCAGTAAGCTGATACTGAAGTAGAGACTGGTTGGTCTTTTACAGTACAGCAAATTTAGTAGTCTGTGCTCAGGAACTAAACAGACTAAGTATATGGTTCTGGACTTGGATGTCAGACAGAATGTTGTGACATTCATTCCTGACAGCATATGCTATATTGTTGGATGGAAATACAAGTACATGACCAACAAACTGGAACAATGCAACAGATGATGTTCAAAACAGGATTGAGACATCGTGTTGATATCTGTGTAGGAAAACAACAGAAGTGAAGGTTATGATGCATATAACTAAGAGTTCCTCCCTTCTAGGATGACATAGAAGGAGAGGTCGTGAGACTGTGAAAAAGTGCACATTAGTACAGAGTGTAATAACTGTCTTGCTGTAATAGGTACAATGTTAGATCAGATGTCATGACTTGAAGTAGAACATCTGAATACTGCCTATGCCAGAATTTCAATTGGTATCAGAGCAGGCATCCTGTTCTGTCTCTGGATGAGATCCATGGCTGATACTTTCTGGTAGCTGGCAAGGAGTTATGTTAGTACTAAAGCTGGAACCTGTGTAAGGTTCTGTAATTCCCTGAATGGTCCCTTGAAGTAGGTGGATGGACTGTTCATGACAGGAATGGTGTGTTCCTGTCTCTGGAGGTTGGCAATTGGCCTGTGTGTGAGACAGCTGTGCCAGTACTAAATCACATTCAAACCTGGTATGGTCTTGGAGGCCAATCTGGTGAAGTGTGTGTTCATAGGTTGAGTTGTATTATGATTTCCGCTGCATAATACATGGCAAAACTCAAACTCTGATGTAGTTTCCCCTCATGTGGATGAAAGGCTGCTGTGTTCAAGATCTCATCATAATCTACTGAAGATGTCAAAGATACTTGAGTCTCCTCAAGTCCACTCATCATGACGTTCTCACTTCAGGATGGTAAGAGTCACTTAATCACTGATTCTCTTACTCTCTTGAGTAGTGTATATGAAGACCTTGAAGACCTTCAAGGAAGGTTTGTTCCAAGGAGGTGGATCCAATGTTCTATGTGATGTTAGAACATGGTGTTCAACAAGTATGCAGCTACTGGTTGAAGAGCAGATGTTGTTAGGGTTCAAACAAAGGGATAATCCTGTTTGGAACCTACTCCTGACCTGGAAGAGGAGACATCTGTGTATACTAAGTTGACAAGAGCAGAGTCAACTGGATGTGAGCTCAAGAAGGTCATCCCTAAAAATTGAGCTGGTTGAGATGTGACATTGTGCAATCTCCTGACGTTAGGCATCTTCCTGCAGTTTGATCAGGACTGGATAGTGGTTCCCTGAAGTACTAAAGTGTGTTGGAAGACAAGTCTCCTGGAAGTTAGCAGTCAATAATGGGGTAACCTGACTGTGATATCATTTAAGGGGGTTGTAACCATGAATCTTGCTATTCAAACACCACGTTCAGAAGTGGCAGTTCTTACTAGGAGTGAGAATATGAAGATTCAGATGTTGGTTGAGGTAATATGCTCTGGAAATGCATATCTACCATTGACTGGTGTTGTGTCTCACTAGTACTTATGGTCAGCTGAAGTCTGATTGGAGTCTGATTGGAGGAGTTAGTTGCCACTGGTAAGGGATGGTGGATGTCATGTTGAGACATGTGTATACAATGCATGGATATTGGTGTGGAGTTTCCATGATTGTTAATTTGAGGGGGAGTATTGGTTAACCTCCTCAAGTCTGGTCAGCCTAGGGTCTGGTTGGCTGTTGACCTGTGTCACATGGGTTCCAGTTGTTGTGTGACACATTTGCAAGGAATGATTCATCTCTCTCATTCCTAAGGGTGAATCTAATCTGGAAAGAGTCTCAAGACTGTTGAGGTGCTTGCAAGCAGAAGATGTTGACACTAGAAGAGTATTTTCAAAGTATTCTTATGGTGGAAGTATCTGAAAGGATAATTGGGAAAGGATTTAAGATCAATGTCTACTTGTGTCAAGTCCAAGTATTTAATTGATTATCCTTGGAGCTCAAGATAACTGATGTTGTTAAAGATGTTGGAACATCACTTCTTCAAGACCCTGTGCAGAATCACAGGAAGGACAGTACAATGGCTTATGATCTATCTCTTTGGTGGCAGCAAAAGCATATGATCTCTGAAAAGGTTTCCTGGCAAGAAACATGTTCAGCCTTGGTATGTACAAGAAGAAGAAGACATCATAGTCTTGATGGTGGTTACTTGGATCAGTTTATTTCTGATCTAGGTAAGGAAGTGCATTAGCTTATGCATACTGTGAAGTCAAGAACAAGTGGCAGCAGTCTTGACATCATGGAAACAGCCTTGCTTTAGGAAGAGGAATCCTTGGCATAGCTGAAGGGTTAGTTTCTAACTGGTCCTTCTGAAGACTCATACATCAGAGTGTCTGATGTCTTTGGAGAAGAAGCAGGAATTCATCAAGGTGTGAGAACTTGGTTCCACAATCAAGTCTATGAGAACATTGAACTCTTGTTCTGTGAAGGGAGGAAGTTCCTTCAAGTAGCAGAAGAAGGAGCTGAATTCAACAGCTGGATGTCAAGCACAATGTTGTGACATTCGGTTCAGCATCAGATTCTTAGTTGATGAAGTGGCACATCAACTTGAGATAGAAGGATCTACAGGGTTGTAGATTGGACACTTCAAAAGTTTGAAGTTCAAATCTCACTTGAAAGGTCAGCATATCTTTGGGAGAAGTCTGATAAACTTGGGGAGGTCAAAAGGCAGCATTTGACCTTGTCATATGAGAATTCACGAAGGAGGTAATCAACCAGTGGCATTTGGTCTATCTCAGAAGTGAGTTCAAAGAATCAAGATAATCAACATAAGACAGCTGATTACTCTTGAGGAAAGTCTGAGACAAATTACTTTTGGGCAGAAAAGTATTAAGTTGAAGACAAAAGGAGGTGTTTTCTATTCATCCCTTGGAGCTTGTGGTAGGAGTTCTGAGCCATCTATGGAAGACTGACTCTGGGAGTGGGATGAGAGTGTATATATCCCAATGTATGTATGGGTTCCTCTGGCCCAAGCTGGTGACTCATTAATATCTGAAGTCTATCAGATAGTGCTCCGTGTGATGCTGTGAAGGATGTCCCAGCTGATGTTAAAACAGCGAGTGAAGTGATCTTCTGTTCTGGGTAGAAGAGAGATTGACACAGAGTGTGGATGTGTTCAGCCAAGAGGGTTGGACAGAGGGTGCGCTCTTGAAGACATGAAGATGCGTCTTATGTTTTCCTTTCATCAAGTGGTCTGGAATCTCTTTGAATCAGGAAGTATGTGAAGGTCCTACCTTGGGGTGTTGGATATGATCATGTGTGACCTCCAAGAGAGTAGGTTGTCCATGACAGGGGGAGTGTGTCCGTGTGCTGCAAGTAATCACCAAGCTTGCAGTCTAAGTGCTCTCAGATAACGGGGTATGGCAACCTGTTAGTTTTCAGGATGCTGTGATGTGTGGTAAGGCTGAGTGAGCAGAAGAATGTCTGACCGGATGTCATGACATTGCCCTGGACAGTGCTGTTAATTCCTTCTGAATCTTAAAGTCATTAGGAATTATGAGGGTGATGTGGCTAAGTCTGATAAACCAGAATAAGCCTGTTGGCTACAGCTGTGTGGTACAGAGGGAGTAACCATCAACTGAAGTGTGGAAAGTTGGCTGTAGCAGTGCTAGGTGTCAAATCTCTACTGGAGATATGACAGAGGTCTTGTTGAATACTGGCTGAATGCAGGAATGTTAAGACATCGCGTGTAACGTGTCTGACTGCATATATGGAATGGTCTCCATGCACTGAACGACTGCTTTGGAAAAGAAACAGTCAAGAGCTATAAAAGGTATTCAAAGATAGTCTGAGATTTTGTTGGTGATTCTCTGACTGTTTCTCAGCAAAAATAAATGCATTTTGACCAAGCATTTATTTCGACCGGAAACTCCTAGGCACGGACAGGACTATTTAAAGGATGCAAGAGCCTCACAACAGAAACACTCCATTCTCAGAATCATGGGGTATGTTAAGGTCTGGGCAAGCTGCGCCTGGATCTGGTTTTGTGAGGGGTGCCTTTACAAATGTTTAGCTAAAAAGGGGGAGAGAAACAAACATAGTCCTGGGGTCGAGAAGCAAACAGATCACTGTGGTAGCAAACAGAAAGTTGGGGTTGGGGTTAGACACAAAATTCACCAACTGAATTACCACTTGTGTCTTGTGATCTGAGTTAAGAGGACAGTTGTGCCTTGTAATCTGAGTTACATCATTCGTGTACTCAGCATTACATACTCTTCAGGAAGCTCTCCTGTTGAAGGGAAGGGTTCTGGTACAACTGACCCGTGTACCTCATCTTCCTCGTGTACACCAACATTGGTGTTCATGGTGGGGGGAGATAATAACAGAGGTTTATTTGTTTTAGCTAAAATTTGCCAAAGGGGGAGATTGTTGATACCTCAGGATTGGCATTAATTTTAGAAAACAAATAATGTATCCACCTCTGTTGTTTTAATATGTTGGGTTGAAGAAATTCAACATCTGGACCAACATGTCATGTACGATGTCACGACGTCAGGTCTGTGACATCGCACATGTGTAGAAGACTGAATTAATTAATTCAGTATATGTCAAGGGATCAGCAAGGATATCTGGTGAATATCCTAACTCCCTTATGAAGGCCTTGAAGACTAATTCAGAATATATATATAGGCTCTAAATATGGAGATATATATGGAGAGAGATTAGGAACTTGAAGACCTTGTTTATAGCAGAATTTTTCTGCTGAAGTTGCAACAGCAAAGAACAAGTCTGCTGCAGTTTTCTGAAGGCCCAAATCCAGTTGGGTGATTAGGTTATAAATAGCTGATTGTAATCTAGTTTTTGTAAGCCTCTTAGAATGAATTTTTAGGGGTGTGTGTAAGGTAAACCTCCCAATCCGTGGGAAGGTTACCATGTGTTTCTCAGTGGTAAACCTGAGAGTGATTGTTACTCAAAGCCTGTAGGCAAGAGTAATTATGTTCTTGAATGAAGCTGTGAAGCAAGTTCAAGGTGTTTGCACATTACATTGTATTTGTAGTGATAGGAATGGAAACTGGAGGTTTCTATCTAGGAGTTCCTAGGTATAGATTGCATTGGGTAGGGATTAAGTGATGAGTTGTAAACGGGGGAGTTTAACTCTGAATTGATACTACTAATAGTGGATCTTCTTCCTGGCTTGGTAGCCCCCAGATGTAGGTCATGTTGGACTGAACTGGGTTAACAATTTCCTGTGTCTGTTTACCTACTGCATGTTATAATTCAGGTTGTGTTACAGTCTGCCAATCAAGTTAATAACAAACCTGATACATAGCCTTCTGTTGGAATGTCAATCAGAATGTTTTGACATTCATCAACAACAGCACATACTGTTTAATAAGCTGATGAATTCAGCTCAGTATGTAGTGAAGTCTGGTTTTCAAAAGCATATCAGACCTGGCCAAAAGAGCATTGTGAAACTGTCAAACTGGATGTCTTGACAGTTCTTCCAGTAAGCTGATACTGAAGTAGAGACTGGTTGGTCTTTTACAGTACAGCAAATTTAGTAGTCTGTGCTCAGGAACTAAACAGACTAAGTATATGGTTCTGGACTTGGATGTCAGACAGAATGTTGTGACATTCATTCCTGACAGCATATGCTATATTGTTGGATGGAAATACAAGTACATGACCAACAAACTGGAACAATGCAACAGATGATGTTCAAAACAGGATTGAGACATCGTGTTGATATCTGTGTAGGAAAACAACAGAAGTGAAGGTTATGATGCATATAACTAAGAGTTCCTCCCTTCTAGGATGACATAGAAGGAGAGGTCGTGAGACTGTGAAAAAGTGCACATTAGTACAGAGTGTAATAACGGTCTTGCTGTAATAGGTACAATGTTAGATCAGATGTCATGACTTGAAGTAGAACATCTGAATACTGACTATGCCAGAATTTCAAACCCAAAAAGACTTAATTAAATGTTTGGGGGTATGACCTAAATAACTCTCGATTGATGAGGTGGATTGTCGTTATATCGTCCTAAAAGGATATATAAGGAGTCCAAGGAGAAGTATATTTAATCATAAAAGGATGATATTGATTGATGAGAGAATGAGAGGATTTGATAAATAGGGTAGCTCGCAAAGAATCTGGGTTCTCCTGCCTACGTATCCTTATAGTGCAATAAGGAAATCAGAGCTTTCGTAATTCAGCCCACTAGGGATGAAAGCAAGATGATTAAGGAGGCAAAAGAAGATGATAGATTGATTGAAAGAGTGGAATAGACTTGATAGTTACTTGGTAAGAACCACACTAAAGTCTATGAGTAAAGTAGGATACGATAAGAAACGGGCCAAACGTCCCACACATAAAGATATCCAGAATGAGTGTAGGAAAGCTCTAGTATCATCCCTTATTTACTACTTAAGGCTCGTGGCATGTAATTCTCATCCTAACTTTCAAGTTGGTGAAAGAGAATCTTTATCGTTGTTTCTTGTAATGATGAAGACCTTATCAATCGTTCGATTCAAATTGCACTAAAGTCTATGAATGAAGGTGAATACAATGAGCAACTAGGTTAAGCGTCATGTACCCAAAGATATTCAGAATGGGGGTAGGAATTCTCCAGTCCCATTCCTTCTCCATTTCCTGAGGCTCGTGTCCTGCAACTTGAATCATGATTGATAAGTTGTTGATGTAGTTCTTTGCTCGTTGCATGCTACTGCTTTGTGAAGGGAGAAACTTGTCAATCGTATGATTTGAGTTGTGCTAAAGTCTATGAATAGAGGTGAATACATTGAGCACTGGGTCATTCGTCCCATACCCAAAGATATTCAGAATGGGGTAGGAATTCTCCAGTCACGTTCCTTCTCTATTACTTAAGGCTCGTGCCACACAATTCTAACTTTGATTTAACAAGTTCTTGAAGATGCCACCTTTGATGTATTGTATTATCCACTGCTTGGTATGACTGAGGATGCCTTGATTGAGAATCTGACTTAAGGCCTCGAACTCCACAGCTTAGAGAAAAAAGTCTTATAAAGTGACCAAGGGTCTTCTGGTCACCCAATTTAGACTGTGGGATTATACAATATCAAAGGATTTAGTTGATCAAAATTGTTTTTGATCAACCTGAATCGAAATGTTTGAATTAATTTGAAAACTAGGTTAATCCTAATCTAATGGTTAGAATTGAATCAAACTATCCTAAAGGATCATGTTATAGTTAGTCAAGGTTTGATTAAAAAATCTATGTCAAAATCTAGACCTAAAGAAGCATGTATTTCATATGGTCAAAATGTCAAAAGAAAACCCATAAGGGTAAAATGGTCATATACAAAATATTGATATTAAATTTCTAACCAAGCGAAAATCAATTAAAAATCTAAATCTAAATCCTAAAGAACTTGATTAAATCTGATTCTAAAGGATCTAACTAAACTTAATCAATTTTAAACCTAATTAAACTAAAGGATTAATATTTCTAAAATCTAATCTAATTACAATTATCTCTATAATCCTAATTAAATTCTAATTAACATAATATTCTAATATTTCTAAAATATATTATTTCTAATTAACCTAATATTCTAATATTTCTAAAATCTATTATTTCTAATTAACCTGATTAAGCTAACCTAACACCTAATTAAACTAATTAAAGATCCAAAACCCTAATTAACTAATCAAATGATTAATGAACTAATCTTAATATCTAGAATCTAAAGATCAAGAAATTACCTAACTCTAACAAGATTAAACTAATTTAATCAACAAGATTAACACAAAAATTTGGAATTAACAAATTAAGCAATGAATTAAAACTCTAATCAAGTGTTAAGAAATGATTAAGAAAACACATGGGCCAACCTGGGGTATGAACATGGAGGCATGTGAAATTTGTTTGGGCCAAACGAAGAGCCCAATTCTTTCAAACCTTTAACCAGGGTCACACAGGAACGCCAAACTAAAAATTTTACCTCATATCCCTACATTTATCCTTCCACCCCTATATTTTATAAAACATACCAATTTTATCCTTATATATTTTTAATTAATTTATTATTTTATTTTTTAAATATTTTTAAAATTTCATTTTTGTGTACCGGAAGACTTTGCAAAAGAGTTCCGGTAGTCATTTTTCAAATATTTTTTTAATATTTTTTTTATGTACCGGAAGACTTTGCAAAAGAGTTCCGGTAGTCATTTTTCAAATATTTCTTTAACATTTTTTGTGTGTACCGGAAGAATTTGCAAAAGAGTTCCGGTAGTCAAATTTTATGTACCGGAAGACTTTACAAAAGAGTTCCGGTAGTCATTTTCAAATATTTTTTTAACATTTTTTTGTGTACCGGAAGACTTTGCAAAAGAGTTCCGGTAGTCAATTTTTGTGAACCGGAAGACTTTACAAATGAGTTCCGGTATTCATTTTTCAAATATTTTTTGACTTTTTTTTATACCGGAAGACTTTGTAAAAGAGTTCCGGTAGTCAATTTTTGTGTACCGGAACTCTTTTGTAAAGTCTTCCGGTACATAAAAAAAGTTTAAAAAATACGTGAAAAATGACTACCGGAATTCTTTTACAAAGTCTTCCGGTATGCAAATTAAAATTTAAAAAATATTTAAAAAATAAAATAATAAATTATTTAAAAATAAATAAGGATAAAATTGATATTTTTATAAAATGTAGGGGTATAAGGATAAATGTAGGGGTATAAGGTAAAATTTTCGCCAAACTATCGATTTCGCAAGTCCATGGCTTCATGTAGCTCAGTACTTCGTGTAGTTCAGTACTGTACCCAAGGTTTCGAAGACGGTCGCAGTGCATTAGGATCGACACTTTCAAAGGCTTCAAACTCAAAATTCCGAAATTGAATCGTCGATTCGGGATTCCGTTTGTCTTGTCCTCGTGCGTGCGTCGAATTTAAACAAAGCAGAACTGATGCGAAGCAAAGGATTAACCGATTCGAAGTTTCGACGTAAAGATCTCAGCTTGTTTCTATTTCATCTAGCTTCATCCCAGAAACTCTTCGGACGCATCACAATGATGACGAAACCAAGACTTCTACATGAATCAATACGCTCGTCCTTCGTGCTCTAATCATCTTCGCGTGCAAAAACGAAACCAGTTTTTCTCGAGTCAAGCTTCGCACGCGGAATCAAGGGGAAGCGGTGCGGCTTTGTTCAAAAGATTCCTGTCGGTTACAGAAGAACGAGCAGAAGAATGCTCACGAGATCAGAATCGCAATGTAGTGGTTCTGCAGTGATTTCGCAGGTAATGCTTCATTCTCGTCTTTCTTCGATTCCCCATTGTTTGCCTTTTTTCTTCAATCTTCTTCTTCCCTCTGCGTGCAAACTGATGATGGTGAGTGATCGTGACGAACGCGTGTGTGTTGTGAGCTGCTTCTGCATTCCTTGTTATTGTGCGTGTGATGGATCATAGAGGATGTGTTTGTTGTGGGGAGTATAGAATGATGTGAGAAGAATGTTGGACTGTGAACATTAGATCCGCCAAAAAAAAAACCTGAGTCTGAGTTCAGTTGGAGATTTAAAGGGGAAAGGGTTAACTGATGAGTTAACAAAATCTGTTCAATCTTCTGGTTTGAATCAGTTGGCAGTTATGAAATTCAGTTAGGGTGAAGTGAGTTAGTTAAGCTCCCTTCTCCAATCCTGTTCTAACTGATTTTGCTTCCAATTCTGTTATAGACTCTTGTGCAGTTATTTTGTTATGAATGAAAATGGTTAGTTGGAATTGAGATGAAATGTGAAATCCAAATTAATTCTGTTTTTTAAATGCACCATCTGTTAACTTAAGTCTCTTTGTCAGTTGTTAGCTTTATGAATGAGGTCTGTTATATACTGTTATAACAGTTGGTTTATGAACAATTAAATTAACTTGATTTGTTCTGTTAACTTTCTGCATGTTATAATTTAATTGTTGGGAGTTATGTTAACACCAATCGCCCCGTTTTGCCACTGCCAGACCCAACGCATTACCGTTTTATGCTGATACGGGAAGCATTGTGCATTGTTAAGGTTGTTAATGATGGTTAATGAGTTGTTGGCTTGTTAGATGTTAACAATTGTCAGTTTGTGATGCAGGAAATGAGATTGGTTGATGCGAATCAAGTGTCAGCATTCACTCTGCCATGAACTGATCCCTTATTATGAATGTAACAGTTAGCACAAAATTGCCATGATGATTCTTAATTGATTTGTTTAGTTAGTGTCAAATGTTGTTAGTGAACTTTACTCCGCTGCCATGTGACTGGAGTATTATGCTAGTTTATGAAATCGGAACAAAATGCATGTTTTATGACATTGCAATACAGGTTTGCTGTTGGGTTGTGAAATCACTTCTGTCATGTGTTTCAGCTTGATAATATGTAGGTATCCTTACAGATTATGGTTTAATGTGCGTAACTTGAAATGTTTTGGTGTTATTAATTTCATAGCAATTCTGCAGGTTGATGCAGTTTGTCCTGTTTCTGTTTGCATGCGCTTTAAGACATGTGAGCTGCTATAACCATGGTCGGATTGATTCTGTTATACGCTTCCATTATGAATTACTTGGCCATATTAAAATATATTGGTGTGTGAATGTGCATGGAAGTGGATTATCTGTTGTGTACATGGAAGATGAAGTTGTCCTCATCCTGCCAAGTCACTTCTGCAGCATTTTTAACTTGCTCTTCTTCTTTTCTTTTTTCACATGCTGTCAAATGGTGATCTCAAGCTGTCTGGACCTGTTTTCTTGCAAGCCACGAAAGTTATGCTCATAAGTGGATTGTATTGGCTTGGAGAAACATGGCCATGGTGAAATAGATATTAGGGACCTAGATTACATGTTAGGATTTGCTTGACTTAGGTTTCCATGGTTGGATTTTTTTAATTTTGGGATGATTTTGTAGTGGTAGGAATATATGGTCATGTATTTATGATTTAGAATTAATGGCATCGGCTAGAAGCTACTTGGCATTGGATTGTGGATTATTGTATTTTGTGATTGAAATGTGATGAATAAAATAATGGTTTATGTACTTGAAATTTTGATGACAGTGGGTATTGAAATTGAATTGGATTTATGATTGTAACTGTATGGAATTTTGGTTTGTTATAACATGGTTTGTTATGGCAATGATATGGTTCATGGTTATGTTTGGACTTGCCAAATTGCCTTTGTTTGAATGCTTGAAGATGTCATGGTTTAGGTTGGTCTGAAATACCATAGCATAATGCTTAGCCTTAATGATTATATGTAATGGCCTAGGTTATGTTTGAAATGGTTTGACTTGTTCTTTTTGTAAGACTTGGTTGCTTTTGTAGGCATGGCATGAACATGAACATGATTGGCCAAAGGTAACTTGTAAATGAAGAAATCATGACGGAAGCAAGCAAACTTGAACAATGGAATAATGGATTAGGGTTTAGAATGGGAAACTAGGTTTTTGGGGACTTTGGTCAAAGTTGACCAAAAAGTAAATTGTTGACCATAGTCAACATTTGGTCAACCTTTCCCATTTTTGTCATTTTTTCATGGAATGGACATTTTATGACTATGTAATTGATATATTTTGAATGAAATGGATTGAATGAATCTTTGTATGGAATGCATTTTGAATATTATGATTTAAAATTGATTTGAAATAAACCATGAATATGAACTTGGATGAACATGAATAAAGACTTAATTAACTTTGAATTGGATTAATCAAGCCATGGTATGGGATGAATTATATGATATGTCCAATGAACTTTGAACAACCAACCACATAACTCTATGCAATTAAACCTTGAATGAATGATATTTGACAAGACTTGAGTGTGAATGGACCATGACTTAAACCAATGGGAGTGTACAGATGGTACCAGACCTAGATGGATTCTTAAACTGTAGCTAGGACCCCAGTGGACAAGGACTATAACCTAACCAAAGATCCATGACCAACAACCACCAAGACATTGAAATCAAGGAAGGCATGAACAAATCATGGAGAGGTGACTAGATGAAATGCCATGAGAATGGAAGCAAACGAATGTGACCAACCTAAGACTTGAGCTGGGGCCAAAGGGCTTAGGTCCAAGTGAATGGGGCCAAACCAAAAACAAGAAGTTATGAGGGTCCATGATCAAGCAAGGTCACCAAATATACAGAGGGTAAAGAAAGGATGAAACTAGGGTTTTAGATGTCACCAAATGGAAAGTTAAGCCACAAGGCATATTAAGACCACACCCTTCTTAATTAGGGTTTCTATGAGGCCTATCCCTCAAACAAGCCCCTTTGAATCAAGCCAGATGCTCCACAAGCAAGTCCTCCAATATATGAGCACTCATTAGGTTTCTAATAGCCAAGACGAGGCCTATAGAAGCTCCATAGGATCCCATCCTCATATCATCAATAATTAGGGTTTTAAAGACCCTTGATGATTGCTTAGATGACACCTTGTTGAATCCACACCTCCACCATTAGATGATTTGGGTTTCACATAGCCTATGCTTTGATGAATAGCCAAGCCATAGTTTTGGAACTTTATCCACGCACTAACCCTAGCTTTACAAGCCAATAGCTTTGAATCTATGATGATCCACTCATGGATGAATGATGAATATGAATGAGTTTTGAGTGTATGCAAATGATCCCCAAGTCAAGTGGTTGGATGGAAAGATGAAAAAGTGGAGGGTAAATTTTGGGGTACAACAATGATGTCTTTCATGAATTTAGCATATATTGGCATTTGTTCCAGAGCTTTAGAAAATGGAATGTTTATCTCAAGTTTCTTAAACATCTCCAAAAATTTCTCAAAATTCTTCTCATTATGGTTTTTCTTCTTTTGTCTCGGAGGATAAGGAAGTTTAATGATTGGCTTGACAGTTTTTTCCTTCTCATTCTCCACTATAGGAATTATCACAACATCCTCCACCGTTTTCTTTGGTTCTTTGATTTCTAACTCGACTTCCAACAACTCATCTTCTTTTACAAATTTTTCTTTTGGTTTCTCAGTAGACTTACCACTTCTGGTCACCACAACGTTAACATTATTATGCTCACGAGGATTGTCACTGTGCCACTAGGCAAGGTACCTGGAGCTTGAGAACTTGAGGCCAATTGTTGTGCTATGTGACCCATATGAACCTCAAGAATTTTTTATAGAGGCAGTGGTGTTTTTCTGATTGTTTCTAGTCTCTTCTTGGAACTGAATATTGTGAGCGGCCATTGTTTAATGGCAATCTCCCTGTCTGATTTCTTTGGAGCTTGATGTTGTTGTTGTTGTTCTTGATATTGAGTCTGATATTGACCTTGACCCTGTTGTGGAACATTCCCCCTTTGATCTTTCCAGTAGAAGTTGGGATGATTCTTCCAACCTGGATTGTAAGTATTGGAGTAGGGATTATTCTGCTTCAAAAATTTGATCTTCAATTCGTTGAGGAGTTGCAAAGTAATACACAGTGTGGTAAGGTCCATTATAAATCTCACAAGTGATAGGCTGAGTAGGTTAAATTTGAGCTACCTGTTAAGTACCTATATTCATAGCTTTCAACTTCTTTTCCAATTCAGCAGCTATTGTATCTTCCAACCGGATTTTATTAGTTTCCAGCTTCAGATTAATAACTCCCTCAGGTTTTCTCGTACATCTATCATACAACTCCATATGCTCATTTGCAGTTATCGCTTCAATGATCTTTTTAATACCGGTGGCTGCTGAGAAATTGGTGGAGCCATCGACTGCTATATCAATCAACTGTTTTGTCTTTATTTTGAGACCATTGACAAACATCTTCGCTTGTTCAGTCTTATCCATATTATGATTTGGGCAAGCCACCAGGATCCTTTTGAATCTTTTGTAGGCATCTCCCAAAGACTCACCCTCCTTCTGTTTGAAGTTCAAGATTTCATACATTTTTCTCAGAAATGATGATGTTGTAAAATACTCATTTAAGAAATCCTTTTCCATTTCTTCGCATGATGTAATAATGTCGGCTGGGAGAGAATAGAACCGTTCTTCCGCCTCTTCAGCTAAAGTGAACGAGAACATTCTTAACTTCTTTGCTTCATCAGTATGACCATCAATTTTCAAAGTAGTACTCATGGTCAGAAATCTCTTCAAGTGCTTGTTTGCATCTTCATTCACCTTTCCGGTGAAAGGTTTTCCTTTAAGTTGATTGATTGTGCTTGGATGCAGTTGAAAATTAATCACATTCACCAGTTGGTTGATAATTGTTAATCTACCACCTGGTGCATTTGCGCCTCCTTAGTCATCAAGGAGCCTTTCTGGAGGTGGAGGTGGAGGAGCTTCAGCCATTGTTTCCGTTTCTAAGTCTGAATCTGAGTGAACCGAGGGAACCTCCTCTTTGGAATTTAGTCTAGCCAATCTAGCATGTCTGAGTCTCTGGTGAAGGGTTCTCTCGATTTCTGCGTCAAAAAGAAATTCAGCTGAGGGATCTTCTCGCATAAACAAATTAGACAGATTAGTGAATGAAATTATATAAATGACTGAAAAGTAATTTTATTGTAGAGCAACAAAATTTTAATTGAACTAGAATCAAACTCTATATTTTGGCAGTCCCCAGCAACGACGCCAAAAACTTGATCGGAAAATAGCAAGTGTACAATTTTTCCCTTTGCAGTAATAAAGGGGAAATTCCATGAATGTTGATCTCAAGGACTGCGTATTAATATCGAGTTCAAATAATTGTTCAATTAAACAAAAACTAGTATTGGGGTTTTAGATTCAAACTTATAAAACTAAGGGGCAAATAAAATAAATAATACTATAAAACAAGGTTTTCAAGGAAAAAGGGACATGCCAGGGAAGGTGTATAATTTGTCCCTGTAACAACTCTGAGTTACTATTGCATCAACAAATATCAATTAAGTACTATCAATTCTCAAGGGTATTTTATCCCAAGGCCTTGGTGAGAAAAATTTTAATTGCTCAACCCTACTCTCTAAGTCCCTAGAAAATTACCGGTGAAATTAAGTCTTAAAATATCGAGAATAATCTGGTTCATACAGGGTATCCCTAGTCCTAGGTGATATCTATTGCAGAGTAATCTTATGAAAACCTCATCAATGGCGATCTAGCCTAATCGACAATCATACATAAATCTCAATTGTTCCAAAAGAGAAAGCTTTACACACATCAAAAGATTACCGTAATTATGAAAAACAATATTTTCATAACAATCCCAAACTCAAAGTCATTACATGTGTAAATTAGGGACACCTCCTAGCATTGGAGGGCTTAGCTAGTCATATTGTTCAAAATACATTCAAGATAAAACTTTTACAAGTGATTGGATAACTTGGATCTTCAATTGTGTTTGCTCATGAAAATATTTCGTTCTCTGAATTCTTTGATCTCTCCAATTCTTGATCGTATCACAATTCTTCGTGCTCTATTCAGTCCAACCAAAAGTCCCTCAATTCATCATAAAAACTCTTCTAAATAGTGAAAATCCCTTAGTACTGGTTGGAAATCCTCAGAATTCCCTTTCCGCTAAATACTTGAGAAAATAAAACAAGAGCAAAAAGAATCAGCGCCTGGATCAACACGGCCCGTGTCAGCTAACATGGGTGGCCATGTTGCCTCACTGGTTGTTCCACTTCTTCTCAAGTAAGCTGACACAACCCGTTTCAGGTGACACGGGTGCCTGTGTTATGCCACTGTCAGTTCCACTTCTTCTCAGGTAAGCTGACACGACCATTATCCTTCCACAGTCCGTATCAGGTGACACGGGTGGTTGTGGCAGGCCTCATGTAGCTTGGAAATTTCTTTCCCGAAACACCAGATTCCTCTGCTTTCTCGCACTAAGTCTTTTGGGTCTTCTCCTTGGACCTGAAGAAAAACAAAACAGACAACCAAAGCATCAAATGCAGAAAACACAAAATAAAACTAAAAATTGAGAAAACACACAAATAACTTACGGAAACTAAAACTGACTAAAAAGGCAGCATAATACGAACAAAGTACTACTGAGGCCTTGGCTTCTTATCGAATAGGTGATGAAAATACAGTAAAAATGGTGATCGGACAGTAACTTCAATTCTCCACTTCAAATGCTTGCAAATTCTTCTTCTTCTCAATGCCTATAATTTGTAGAAAAATTGAGTCGTGAGAGCAATAAGAGAAAGGATTGAAGATCCGGCGAGAGACTAATGTGATTTCTGAGCAATTTATGATCTGAAGTGATGATGATGATTGATGGAGGCTCAAAGCTCCACTGTGCATAGCTTCAAATGTTGAAGCTCTCACAATAATGGAAGGAGTGTGTGGTGAGGGTGGAAAGAGATTCTCAGAGAGAATTGAGATAAGAGGGTGGGATTTTGGAGAAATGAATCATGTACCTTGAAATTGTGATGGTGATGTGTATTTATAGACTTTTGTCCCTCCAATTCTGTAAGAAATTCAGGTTAAATGTCAATGAAGTTTAACTCAAATCACATTGAAATATGGAATTCTGTTAAGGGTTAGTTTGGTCATTCTCTTGGTGGCTGTTAAGTTAGTTTGGAAAGTTCAATTAGTTAACTGTTAGCATGTGAAATTTGGTTAGAGTGGGTTCACATTGTTAAATTTTAGTTAGCAATAATTATTGGTTATGAGTTAGTTGTATTTTCTGTTAGGACAGTTGGAGTTAAGATGTTAGAATGAGGCTGTTATGGTTCAATTTCACTTTTCTGTTATATGCTATGTTAAATTTAATTTATGCATGATTATTGCTAATGCATGATATCGAGTTATGGCATGGTTGTATGGTATGAGCTTGTTATATTGATGTGCAATGAACTTGAACTGCTATGTGGTTACTATGACTTGGTTTGAATGCAATAGGTACCTTAAACTGTCATATTAATTGTTGATCAAATTTCCATGCTGCTGATATGAAAATGATGCAGTTAATGTCCCATATTGGTTGCTTAATGAATTTGAAAGAATGTTGCTATTGTCATGAATGAATAACGTTAAAATGGTGAGCTAGTAGTTTTGTGTTGTTATGTGTAACACTCCGATTTAATTTCCATATTTATTTATTAGGTGTTTATTTTAATTAATCATTATTTGGTGTGATAATTAATTACATATGTGTTCTGGTGATTATTTGAATTATTTGAATATATGTGTAATTTGAATAATTGAATTTTATGAGTAGCAATAGCAATTGTCTAGTAATGGGCCTAATTAATTAGAATGAGCGGATAAGTGGGTTAAGCCCATTATGAGTTAAAAAGATAGTAAGGGTTTTAGAGATTAGAGTTAGTTTTGTAAAACAAGAGAAGAAGAGAGAATAGAAGAGAAGAGAAGAGAAAGAGGAGAAGAGGAAACTAGAAGAAGAAGGACCTAGAGATTTCATCTATACTAAGATAAGGATGGGATTTCAAGTGATTATGGGTAAACATAATGTATGTAATGTATGTGGGTTAGATATCATGAACGTAGGATTTGGGAATTTTGATTTTTGAGAAACCCTAACATGTGTTTATGTTTTAATCCATTAAATTGATGTTTATGTTATGATATGATGTTTCTATATTGAATTCCATGAATGGGTATGTGTATAGAACATGATTTGGTGTATAATTGCATGTTTGAGTTTCACTTGAAAATGGTTGATTTGGGATTTTGGTGAAAATTAGTGGAGCTTAGGATCTTGTTTCTATAATCCTAATAGTTGTTATATGATATATATATAAGTTGTATAACTATTTATTTCATGAAAAATGATGGATTAATGTTGTTTTATGATGAAAATTCATGTTGGACAGCAGCATTTTTGCAACAACATATTTTCTGGTTTTTGACATCATTTTTGCAACAAATTTTCTGGTTTTTGACAGCATTTTCGCAATAATAAATTTTCTGGTTTTTGACAACATTTTCGCAACAACAAATTTTCTGGTTTTGACAGCATTTTGAAAACTTATAAATTCAATAGCTTTTTAACCGTAACTCCGTTTGAGGTGTCGTTTGGACCGTTACGAAGCTAAGAATATTATCTATAACATGATATTCATTTTGATAATAGTAGATTAATATTTTATCAAAAGAATCCTAATATGAATGTATATTCTATGTGTGGTGAATATGAATGACATGTTTTCTATTGTTTGGCATGTATTGGATGGTTTTAGATGTATTTTGTGAAGAAACATAATACTTGAAATTACGTATGTGATGATATGAATTGGTGAATTTAATGAATAACATGAATTGGCTTGTTTGCTTTATGTTAATATGTTGTGATGAGATGATGAATGCTATTTGATGTATTATTTGGGATTGAAGTCATGTTAGGTGTATGTTGTGCAAATGTTGGATGTGGTATGCTTATGTATGATTAAGAGGTTGCGATCGTCTTAATTGTATGAGTCTTATTGTTGTTGCACACTTACACTAGCATGAGTCTATGAAAGAGGCAATGTTGGGTAATCTCGCGTAGATTATTTGCTTGTCCCAAACCTAACATCGAATGGTGTTTGAAAGCTTAAGGCCAAATAGAGCTTTAGAGGTGGTTATCTAGTCTATTTGTGAGACGCTCGGCAAGCCGAAAATGATAACGGATGGGATCCACATGCATATCACATTGAGTCACACATTGAGTTGCACGTGTCAGTGTGAATCGTTGTTTGTGTGATTATGTGATATGATTTTGTGGATATGATTTTGGTAGACATGCATAGACTTGGATTTTAGGTGATCCATTTGATATGAATTGATGATGTGTTGTTGATGTGATATGTGTGCATACTTGTGATATATGTGATAAAATGGTAACTTGTATACATTATGGAATCATGTGAAAGTTGTATACATATTTGATGATGATTTGTAAATGATGATGGATGATAATATGTACATGAAATTGATATGTTGTGAAATATGACTTTTGTACATCGTTTAGTATTTATATAAATGAATACTTGTGGATTGTTGAGCCATGTCGTATGATGGTAAACATGTGATTCTTTAATAAGATGATATGATGCATGTTTGTATGAAGCGTGACGAATTCTAATAATATATGTATGTTTGTTATACATTTCATATTATTATGTTTTTCTATAATGATTTGAATTCTCACCCTTCTGTTGGAATGATGTTCTATCGCGACATCGCTCAGGTACCGGAGATAGTGGTGCTTCGTACAAGGATTAGATTCGGAGGCTAGTTCTTGTTGTATTTTGACTAGGAAGTCTATAGTGCTCTGGTCATGTAACAGTTGGGTTTATGGGATTATTTGTATTTGTTTTGATGTTGAGAGATATTGTTGTGCTATCTTTTATCTTGTTATTTGGATATGTTGGTTTTGATGTTGAGTGTCCTTAGAGCCCAAAACGATATTTTATGGTAGATGATTTATGGGGATCATCATTATTTACCATTTATGAAGAGAGATGGTATTCTGTTGTGTGAGTTTGCATGTTGGTTATTTGGTTTTGATTTATAATTCGTGTTACTTGTATGTGACCATGGCATGTGTTGTTTCTGGAAGAAGTAAATGTGATACCCTCGTGTATGCATGCTTTAATTTACTCTGATTATGCAATTGTATGTTGTATTTGAGTAGTAGTAGTTTTTTTTGGGGGGGGGGGGTGTTACATTAGTGGTATCAGAGCCTGGTTGGTCATTTGTCCAGGTTATGAATTTGTTTGATTCTGTTGTATCTGATTTGTGTGTATGACACAATCGATACGGTTTATTTAACAATCCTTGTTGTTGTGGTTGTTTGGTTGGTATAGAAGGAAGATGGTTGCTGGAAGGAATGATGATGCGCTTGAAATGGAATTTGACCTTGTTGGCTGGTGCCATTCCGCAAATGAATGCTAGTGATCGGGAGTGTGATGCTCATGAGTTATGTGTTTTGGGGAAGTTTCAGAGAAACAAACCGCCAACTTTTGAAGGAGCTCATGAACCTGATAAAGCTCAAGAGTGGTTGAAGGCGATTGAGAAAATATTTTGAGTTATGAAATATTCAGATATACAAAAGGTGCAGTTTGGCACTCATATGCTTGAGAAAGAAGCTGAGGATTGGTGGCGCAACACTGTTTAGAGATTTGATAAGAGGTTTATTCGTTCGAGTGTGTCACCGTGGGGTGCACCTATCTTGTTAGTTAAGAAGAAAGAAGGTACTATAAGGTTGTGTGTTGATTAAATACAACTGAATAAGGTTACTATCAAGAATAAGTATCTGCTTCCGAGGATTGATGATTTGATGGATCAGTTGGTTGGTGCTTGTGTGTTTAGTAGGATTGATTTGAGGTATAGGTATCATCAGATCCATGTGAAAGCTAAAGATATTCAGAAGACTTCTTTTAGAATAAGGTATGGACACTATGAGTATTCAGTGATGCCTTTCGGTGTGACGAATGTACCTGGTGTATTTATGGAGTACATGAATCGAATTTTTCATAAATATCTCAATAAGTTTGTTGTTGTGTTTATCGATGATATTTTGATCTATTCTAAGAGTGAAGAGGATCATGCTGAGCATTTGAGGATTGTTTTATCTGTATTAAAAGAGAAGCAGTTGTTTGCTAAACTTTCAAAGTGAGAGTTTTGGTTGAATGAAGTGAGTTTCCTTGACCATGTGATCTCTAGTGGTGGTATTTCGGTTGATCCTTTTAAGATTGAGGCTATATCTCAATGGGAAGCGCCGAAATCTGTGTTTGAGATTCGTAGTTTTCTTGGTTTGGTAAGTTATTATCGAAAGTTTATTGAAGGCTTTTATAAGTTATCTTTGTCATTAACGCAGTTGACTAGGAAAGGTCAAGATTTCATTTGGACTGCACAGTGTGAAGCTAGTTTTCAAGAGCTGAAGAGGAGATTGACTACTGCTCCTGTTTTGATTTTACCGAATCCATCAGAACCATTTGTTGTGTATTGTGTGAAGGAGAATTGCGACCCAAAGCGCAGCGGAAATTAAAAATTTCTCCTTTAGAGATCCTTACGAATGGTCATGATCAGTGATAGAATATTCACCTCTTGTGACGGTTGAAACCTTTGGATGCAGATCTCTTGTGACAATCAAAAACCTTTGATGCAGATCCACAAAGCGATCACGAACGTTGAACGATGACAACGTCTCTACTCAGTCCACACGAACGGCTTCCTTCAATCTCAGTGCTAGCTGGTACGAATGAAGGCTTTTGAGTGAGAGAGGGAGAGTGAAAACGAAAAGAATGCAACCGCACTTTGTGCTTCTGTACAAGGGTTCTATTTATAGAACCACTTGTGTGGGCTTCAAGCTAAAAGCCCACTTAAGTGTATTTTGGCCCATATCTTATAATATGCCCAAAATCACTTAAGCCCATGGTACCTTACCATATTTCGTATTCTACTCAAGTACACCGTACCTTACGATGCTCTATAATCCACTTAAGGGCACCGTACCTTACGATATTCCTTAGTTACTCTATCTCTCATCAATCCGTCCTTTGTGTGTGACCCTGTAGGTTTTCGCGGCGTTGGCAATTATATTAAATCATGTATTTAACATAATAAACAGTGAGCGGTATCTAGCAACACATCACTGCTACCCAAGACACGAAAATGTCATGTGATCTGACAATTCCTTCTGTGATAATACTTATGTGTATAATTACCCTTTTGCCCTTATGTCTATATTGAACACAAGGCATAGACCGTGTCATCCTTGTCCAGTTCAATATTGGGCCCATAGACATTTATCCTGTTATGCAGGATGGGCAAATTCCATCTAGGACACTCATGTCCCTCAGCATGCTTCGTGGAGTACCCATCAACTGTCTTTATGGTTATCCAGTTACGGACAACGTTGGATCAGCAATAAAGCACTCGAGTCCACATCCAGGGTCCATAGTGGTTTCAGGTCGAAGAGTGGTATACACCATTATCACCATGAGAATAACTTATGACACTTTTCATAACTTTCTATATAGTATTCTCATAGTGGGTCAATCCGGTATAAATATTACTCCTAATATTCATACCTATGTTTAAGACTTGATAACTCTTTATCCATGATCCATGAGATGTGATCATCAGTCTACAAACATAATAGTCTTAATGCTTTAATGTTATCCCACTTCACACTAAAGCTCGACTACGGATACTTTAAGAATAGTGTCCTTATGTTTAATGTGACCTCATGATTAAGTCATACTTGATATATTAAACAGACTAACTATTCTAGGGACTTTATTAAACAAACGTAATAAAGAAAAAGCCTTTTATTATTAATAAATAATTCGATACAAGTACCAAAAGTATTGGCCTCTAGGGCTTACACCAACAATCTCCCACTAGCACTAGAGCCAATCAGGCATACCCTTAATACCCATAGATCTAGTATGGCCATCATGCTTCTGCTGCGCAAGAGGCTTTGTCAGTGGGTCAGCAATATTGTCCAGTGTAGGTACTCTGCATATTTTCACATCTCCTCTATCTATTATCTCTCGAATGAGATGATAACGCCTAAGTATGTGTTTGGATCGTTGGTGAGATCTAGGCTCCTTGGCTTGTGCGATAGCACCATTGTTATCACAATAGAGACCAATGGGATCCACAATGCTAGGGACTATGCCAAGTTCACTAATGAACTTTTTGATCCAAACAGCTTCCTTTGCTGCACTTGAGGCAGCAATATACTCGGCCTCGGTTGTAGAATCAGCAACTGTATCTTGCTTTGAACTTTTCCAGCTTACAGCGCCACCGTTTAAGCAAAACACATAACCAGATTGTGATCTAAAGTCATCCTTATCTGTCTGGAAGCTAGCATCGGTGTATCCAATTACAGCCAACTCTTCCTGATCTCCATATATCAAGAATGAGTCCTTAGTCCTTCTCAAATACTTAAGGATATTCTTGACAGCTACCCAGTGAGCATCACCAGGATCAGATTGGTACCTACTCGTTGCACTTAAAGCATACGAGACATCTGGTCGAGTACATAACATGGCATACATGATAGATCCTATTGCAGATGCATATGGAATCTTATTCATGCGATCCCTTTCTTCCTTAGTTAAAGGGGATTGTGTTTTTGATAGACACAGGCCATGTTGCATAGGTATGAATCCTTTCTTGGAATCATGCATATTAAAGCGTCTCAACACTTTGTCTATGTATGTACTCTGACTTAGGCCAAGCAGTTTTTGTGATCTATCTCTATAGATTCTGATTCCTAATATATAGGCTGCTTCACCTAGGTCCTTCATAGAAAAGCATTTCCCTAACCAAGACTTTACTTGTTGTAGGGTAGGGATATCGTTTCCAATGAGTAATATGTCATCTACATATAATACCAGGAAAACGATCATGCTCCCACTAACCTTCTTGTAGACACAAGGCTCATCTTCGTTCTTGATGAATCCATATTGTTTTACTGTTTCATCAAAACGAAGATTCCAGCTCCTGGAAGCTTGCTTCAATCCATAGATTGATCTTTGTAACTTACATATCTTTTGGGCTTCCTCTGGTATGTCAAATCCTTCAGGTTGTGTCATGTACACATCCTCAAGAAGATTTCCATTAAGGAAAGCAGTTTTGACATCCATCTGCCATATTTCATAATCATGATATGCAGCGATAGCAAGTAAAATCCGAACAGATTTAAGCATTGCAACTGGTGAAAAGGTTTCATCATAGTCAATCCCATGAATTTGTTTATATCCTTTTGCAACCAGTCTTGCCTTATAGGTATGTACCTTACCATCCATGTCAGTCTTCTTTTTGAAGACCCATTTGCATCCTATAGGGTTAACCCCTACGGGAGGCTCTACCAAGGTCCAAACTTGGTTTGTGTACATGGAATCCATTTCAGATTTCATGGCTTCTAGCCACTTCTCAGACTCGGGACCAGTTATGGCCTCTTGGTAGGTCACAGGCTCATCTTGATCCATGAGTAATACATCACCTTGATCAGTTATGAGATATCCATATCTCTCAGGTAGTTGACGTATCCTGCTTGACCTACGCTGGTCTTGTTCTACTTGAGCAGGTTGCTCTTCCACAACTTCTTGTGTTTCCTGCTCTAATTCCTCCATAGGTGTATCTATGCTTTGTGATTCTTGAATTTCTTCAAGCTCTACTTTCCTCCCACTGGTTCCTTTGGAAATAAAATCCTTTTCTAGGAAAACTCCAGTTCGAGCAACAAATACTTTGCCCTCAGAAGGATTGTAGAAGTAATACCCCTTTGTTTCTTTAGGATACCCCACAAATAAGCATTTGTCAGATTTGGGCTCAAGCTTAGTTGAAATTTGTCGTTTCACATAAACTCGCAACCCCAAATCTTCATGTAAGACATATGTGGTTTCTTACCACTCCATATTTCATATGGTGTCTTGTCAACCTTCTTGGATGGAACACGGTTAAGTGTGTAAGCTGCTGTCAATAGTGCATGTCCCCAAAAGGAGTTTGGAAGATCGGCGTGACTCATCATGGATCGGACCATGTCTAACAGGGTTCGATTTCTTCTCTCAGATACACCATTCCATTGGGGTGTTCCAGGAGGAGTAAGTTGGGATAGGATCCCACACTCTTTCAGATGGTCATCAAACTCTAGGCTTAAATACTCACCACCTCGATCTGATCGAAGAGTTTTAATATTCTTACCTAGTTGGTTTTGTACTTCATTCTTGAATTCCTTGAACTTTTCAAAGGACTCTGATTTGTGTTTCATTAAATACACATAACCATATCTACTGAAATCATCAGTGAATGTGATGAAGTACTGAAAACCTCCTCTGGCTGGTATGTTCAGTGGTCCACATACATCAGTATGTATGAGGGCCAAAAGATCATTAGCTCTTTCACCTTTTCCTGTGAATGGAGACTTTGTCATCTTTCCAATTAAACAAGATCTGCATGTCTCATATGATTCATAATCAAAAGAGTCCAAGAGTCCATCTTTATGGAGTTTGGAAATGCGTTTCTCATTTATGTGGCCTAATCGACAATGCCAAAGGTAAGTTGGATTTAACTCGTTAGGTTTCATCCTTTTAGTATTAATGTTATATATAGGCATTTCGAGATCAAGGACATACAGTCCATTGCTCATTTGTGCAGTAGCATAGAATATATCATTCAAATAAATTGAGCAACAATTGTTCTTTATTATAAATGAAAAACCAAACTTGTCCAAACAAGAAATGGAAATAATATTCCTGCTAATTGCAGGTACATAATAACAGTTCTCTAACTGAATTATTAAACCACTAGGTAAAGTTAATACATAAGTTCCTACGGCTAAAGCAGCAACCTTTGCTCCATTGCCAACTCGTAGGTCAACTTCACCTTTTGCCAAATCTCTACTTCTTTTTAGCCCCTGCACATTTGTACAAATGTGAGAACCGCATCCAGTATCTAATATCCATGATGCAGAAGTAGATAAATTTATTTCAATAACAAAAATACCTGAAGTTGAAGTCTCTACTCCATTCTTCGTATCTTCCAGGTACTTTGGGCAGTTTCTCTTCCAGTGTCCGGTCTTACCGCAATGGAAGCAGGTGCCTGCCTTTGCTATGCCTCCAGTAGGCTTCAAAGCAGCAACAGTGGGTCTGGGTTTGGCAACTTGCTTGCCTTTCCCTTTATCACCCTGCTTGGTGGGCCTTTTGTTCTGTCTCTTTCCATTTCCTATCATCAGAATGGACTTCCCTTTTGTCTTCAGATTCTGCTCAGCTGTTCTTAACATGCCTAGCAGTTCAGGAAGAGATTTATCCATATTATTCATATTGAAATTTAGGATAAATTGACTGAATCTATCTGGCAACGATTGCAAGATCAAATCAGTTGCAAGTTCCTTTCCGAGGGGAAAACCCAATCTGTCAAGGTTTTCCACATACCCAATCATCTTGAGCACATGGGGACTTACAGGGGCTCCTTCAGCTAACTTGCTTTGAAAAAGGGCTTTTGAAACTTCAAACCTCTCATGCCTTGCTTGCTCTTGATAGAGCAACTTCAGGTGTTCGATCATATCGAACGCTGACATGTTCTCATGTTGCTTTTGCAATTCTGAGTTCATGGTAGCTAGCATGAGACAAGCAGTTTCATTGGCATCATCAACATGCTTCTTATAAGCATCTCTTTCTGCCTTAGGTGCAGAACTAGGAGGTTCCTCTTCAGGAACAGGAGTCTCCAAGACATACAGCTTTTTATCATGTTTGAGGACAATCCTCAGGTTTCGGTGCCAATCCAGAAAATTTGTCCCAGACAATTTTTCTTTGTCAAGGATTGATCGCAAGATGTTGTTAGAGGTGTTTGTTGTCATGGTTATCTACATAAGGATTAAGAAAATATTAGTATCATTGACATATTTAATTAGGCCTTTAATCAAATATGCTCCCACTATTTTACTCAAAACAAATGACCCTCATCATTTGATTCGGAAAATCCTGTTGGAAGATTTTCTAGTGGGTCGAGATCCATATTTCACTTCGTTCTAAGTCCGCGTAGGCGGATTACACAAAACTAGGTTATTTAGGTAGGAACTCCTTCCAGTTGTATCTCATACAACTCTCGAAAATTTCAGTTGGGTGAATAACTCCTTATTCCAATACATCATATGGATCATTCCCAACTCTTGCTTCTAAAACATATATAAGAAAATTATAATTAAGTTTGACCCATTGTTTTAGCAGTTGGATATTACAATTATCCCATCGCACCTTACCAATATAGAACATGCACCTCGCTTTGGCGAAACCTACATTATTCGATACTAGTCTTGATGAGTGCTAAAACTTGGAAAGCAAACATATATAATATTCTCATAATTTGTTCAGTTAAGTTTGACCCATTGTTTTAGCAGTTGGATATTACAATTATCCCATCGCACCTTACCAATATAGAACATGCACCTCGCTTTGGCGAAACCTACATTATTCAATACTAGTCTTGATGAGTGCTAAAACTTGGAAAGCATAAACTTAATATTTCATTTGAGGGAATTGTAATCGTTATGATCTCACCGGCTTATTTATCATATAAATCGTCTCTCACATGCATCAACATACTTTCACATGCATCAACATACATACACAATGAAACAGTTATGGCCCCTAGCGCAATTGTTCTCCCAAGCCAATGAGAGAACCTAAGCTAACCTAATAACGATCTAAGCTTCTCCAAGCAAGATCTTCAAGGTTGTCCTCCTTTAGTATTGAATTCTTCTCTAAGCTTCTCCAAGCAAGATCTTTAAGGTTGTCCTCCTTTGATCTTGAATTCTTCTCTTTCTTCATATCATTATTCTCCTTTGATATTGAATTCTTCTCTTTCTTCATATCATTACATTACAGAAGAAACTCGTTTTACATACGAGGGTTTGAGATGAGAAAAGAAGTTACATTAAGAGATCAAAAGGAGAGGCACGACACGCAGGTCGTATTTAAAACCCAAAATAAAATAAAGAAAGACTAAGGCCATAACTGATCACAACTAGGCAATAATAACAAACACATTATTATTATTAATTTTAATTCCTTTAATTAATTAAAACCAAATTAAATTTCGGCGACCGGTCACACTATGCAGAGTTAGCCGGGGGTCAAGGGGCAGCGCCCTTGCGGGGTTGGAGGGGCAGCGCCCCTGTCCAAAATTTTAATGAACAATTCATTTGAAATGGACATTGTTTTGCATGAACACAACCCTTGCGTAGTCACAAAACAGAAACCCCAAAATTTTGACTCTGGGAGTGTGACGACCGTCACAGGAGTGTGACGACCGTCACAGGCAATGTGAGTGTGACGACCGTCACAGGCGTGTGACGACCGTCACGCATCCAGTTTGTTACGCCTGTTACGCTCGTCACACGAGCTTCACGCGGCCAAACTAATAGGGCTTTGAAACAGTCTACGGACCTCTTCCAAAAAAAACCCTAAATTCACAACTCCCTGACGGCACAACCCTTGCGCCGTCACCAACCCTAATGCGCCAATTTCAGACCGTCAAACACACCTCGATTGTTGATTCAGTATGATTGATCAACAGGTCATTGCTTCACCATACTAATGTCGGATTCCGAAGCAAATGACCATTGATCGCTCAAAGGAAAACAATCATTTAGTGTTCGAATGAACGAAACAGAAACAGTATATCACATATACCGTATTTTGCATTAGGATTACTTATATCATATATAAGTTGATCGGTCTCAATTGTGTAACCTATGGACGATCGATGTATCGCTGCTTCACCATACTAATGTCGGATTCCGAAGAATAGTCAACATCAATCATCCAACTTGTACACTCATGATGCCAAATTAAATTACTTGTTTCATTAATTGATTCATTCTGTCTTTTAATCATATTAATACAGAAAATAAACAGCTATCCGAGTCATGGTTTCGTAAGTGGCTCTGATACCACTGAAGGAGAATTGCGACCCAAAGCGCAGCGGAAATTAAAAATTTCTCCTTTAGAGATCCTTACGAATGGTCATGATCAGTGATAGAATATTCACCTCTTGTGACGGTTGAAACCTTTGGTGCAGATCTCTTGTGACAATCAAAAACCTTTGATGCAGATCCACAAAGCGATCACGAACGTTGAACGATGACAACGTCTCTACTCAGTCCACACGAACGGCTTCCTTCAATCTCAGTGCTAGCTGGTACGAATGAAGGCTTTTGAGTGAGAGAGGGAGAGTGAAAACGAAAAGAATGCAATCGCACTTTGTGCTTCTGTACAAGGGTTCTATTTATAGAACCACTTGTGTGGGCTTCAAGCTAAAAGCCCACTTAAGTGTATTTTGGCCCATATCTTATAATATGCCCAAAATCACTTAAGCCCATGGTACCTTACCATATTTCGTATTCTACTCAAGTACACCGTACCTTACGATGCTCTATAATCCACTTAAGGGCACCGTACCTTACGATATTCCTTAGTTACTCTATCTCTCATCAATCCGTCCTTTGTGTGTGACCCTGTAGGTTTTCGCGGCGTTGGCAATTATATTAAATCATGTATTTAACATAATAAACAGTGAGCGGTATCTAGCAACACATCACTGCTACCCAAGACACGAAAATGTCATGTGATCTGACAATTCCTTCTGTGATAATACTTATGTGTATAATTACCCTTTTGCCCTTATGTCTATATTGAACACAAGGCATAGACCGTGTCATCCTTGTCCAGTTCAATATTGGGCCCATAGACATTTATCCTGTTATGCAGGATGGGCAAATTCCATCTAGGACACTCATGTCCCTCAGCATGCTTCGTGGAGTACCCATCAACTGTCTTTATGGTTATCCAGTTACGGACAACGTTGGATCAGCAATAAAGCACTCGAGTCCACATCCAGGGTCCATAGTGGTTTCAGGTCGAAGAGTGGTATACACCATTATCACCATGAGAATAACTTATGACACTTTTCATAACTTTCTATATAGTATTCTCATAGTGGGTCAATCCGGTATAAATATTACTCCTAATATTCATACCTATGTTTAAGACTTGATAACTCTTTATCCATGATCCATGAGATGTGATCATCAGTCTACAAACATAATAGTCTTAATGCTTTAATGTTATCCCACTTCACACTAAAGCTCGACTACGGATACTTTAAGAATAGTGTCCTTATGTTTAATGTGACCTCATGATTAAGTCATACTTGATATATTAAACAGACTAACTATTCTAGGGACTTTATTAAACAAACGTAATAAAGAAAAAGCCTTTTATTATTAATAAATAATTCGATACAAGTACCAAAAGTATTGGCCTCTAGGGCTTACACCAACATTGTGATGCTTCTTTGATGGGTTTAGGAGGTGTGTTAATGTAGAATCAACAAGTTGTAGTTTATGCTTCAAGGAAACTCAAAGTGCATGAGAGGAATTATCCGACTCATGATTTGGAATTAGTTGATGTTGTGTTTGTTTTGAAGATTTGGAGACATTATTTGTTTGGGTCGAGATTCGATGTGTTTAGTGATCACAAGAGTTTGAAGTATTTGTTCGATCAGAAAGAGTTGAATATGAGGCAAAGGAGATGGTTGGAATTCTTGAAGGATTATGATTTTGGTTTGAATTACCATCCTGGCAAAGCGAATGTTGTAGCCGACACTTTGAGTAGGAAATCTTTACATATGTCGATGTTGATGGTGCGAGAATTAGATTTGCTTGAACAATTTCGAGATATGAGTTTAGTTTGTGAAAAGACTTCTTTTAGAGTGAAGCTTGGTATGTTGAAGCTTACTAGTAGGATTTTGGATGAGATTCTAGAAGGTCAAAAATTTGATTTGGTTTTGGTAGATCGACTGACGTTGATCAATCAAGGTATAGGTGGTGATTCTTGGATTGATGAGAATGGTATCATGAGGTGTCATGATAGAGTTTATGTTCCCGATGTTTCGAATTTGAGAAAGAGGATTCTTGCTTAAGGACATCATAGTGGTTTGAGTATTCATCCTGGTGCTACTAAGATGTATCAAGATTTGAGGAAATTGTTTTGGTGGCCTGGTATGAAGAAAGAGATTGTGGAATTTATGTATTCGTGTTTGATTTGTTAGAAATCGAAGATTGAGCATCAGAAGTCGTCTGGTTTGTTACAACCGTTATCTATTCTTGAATGGAAATGGGATAGTATTTCTATGGATTTTTTTTCTGGTTTACCTAGGACTCCGAGTAATTGTGAAGCTATTTGGGTTATTGTGGACAGGTTGACGAAATCTGCTGACTTTATTCCAATTAGAATGGATTATCCGATGGAGAGGCTTGCAAAGTTGTATATTGAGAAAATTGTCAGTTTGCATGGTATTCCGTCTAGCTTTGTGTCAGATAGGGATGTGAGGTCTACTTTGAGATTTTGGGAAGGTTTGAAACGTGCTTTGGGTACAAAGTTGTGTTTGAGTTCTGCTTATCATCCGCAGACAGATGGTCAGAATGAGAGGACGATTCAGTCGCTTAAGGATCTTTTGAGAGCTTGTGTTTTAGAACAGGGAGGTGCTTAGGATAGTTATTTGCCTTTGATTGAGTTTACCTACAACAATAGTTTTCATTCGAGTATTGGTATGGCTCCGTTTGAAGCTTTGTATGGTAGAAGGTGTAGGACGCCTTTGTGTTGGTACGAATCTAGAGAGAGTGATGTGGTTGGACCTGAGATAGTTCAACAGACTACTAATAAGATTAAAATGATCATAGAGAAGATGAAGGTTTCTCAGAGTCGTCAGAAGAGTTACCATGACAAGAGAAGAAAGCACTTGAGTTTGAGATAGATGATCATGTGTGTTTAAGAGTTACTCCAGTAACGGGTGTTGGTAGAGCATTGAATTCGCGTAATCGATCAGATTTATGAGAAAGTAGGTGATGTGGCTTATCGGATTACGTTGCCGCCGTCACTTACTAATCTCCATGATGTGTTTCACGTGTCTCAATTGAGGAGATACATTACGGATCCTTCACATGTTGTCCAATTAGATGATGTTGAGGTTAGAGATAATTTGACCGTGGAGACATTACCTATGCGGATAGAAGATAGAGAGGTGAAACAACTCCGTGGTAAAGAGATCGCTTTGGTGAAAGTCGTTTAGGGAGGACCGACTGGTGGAAATGTGACATGGGAGCTTGGGAGTCAAATGAGGGATTCATATCCCGAGTTGTTTGCTTGAGGTAATTTTTTAGGACGAAAATATTTCAAGTGGGGGAGAGTTGTAACACCCCGATTTAATTTCCGTATTTATTTATTAGGTGTTTATTTTAATTAATCATTATTTGATGTGATAATTGTCGCATCCGCGAAAAACAATTGGCGGGCTGAAACAAAAACAACACAGAGCCGCCACTGCGCGTTATTTATCCCAAGATAGGGAAAGGAAACGCTCAGAGAAACCTGGAAAAAGCATGGTCTCGCGACCAAAGAGAAAGGGTAAGGGAGTCGGTTACGCAAGGGGAAGGTATTAGCACCCCTCACGTCCGTCGTACTCGACGGGATCCACGCTCTAAGAAAAGAAAAGGTTGCTAAAACACCACACACGCACACGCACCAAAGACAACACAGGTGGGGTTAAGAGGAAGAGAGCTCGATAGGACGTCGCATCCTATGCCTACGTATCTCGTCTGGAACGAGAATCAGAGCTGCCGTAGTTCGGCTCACGCACGCCAAACAACACACACACCCACAGGCAAACCTGGAACCCGAATGCCAATCGCTGGACTTACATCGGCTTCCGAACCAAACAAACACAATCAGGATACGTACAGCCAATCGCTGGGCTTACGTCCATATCCTGACACACAAGAAGATAACAAGCAAACACACACAAAAAGAAAAAAAGTGCCCGGAGAGACCTCGCACGGTCTCCTGCCTACATACCTCGTCTGGAACGAGGATCAGGGCGATGTAGTTCCCCTGAAAGGGAAAGAAATTCTAGCCAGAAACCAAGGGAGACACACTACCAGGGAGCTGTACTCGAGCCTAGTGTTATCATGCATCATTGCCCTATGTTGTGGTTTCTACCTACTTGCACAACAGCAAGCTAATCCTATCCAGGAAGAAAGCAAGCATGCAAGCATCAATCACAATAAAACAAACATTTCACATAGCACACTCTATATCCAGTCAAGTGAGGCTCAAACAAGGATGGACTGCCGAGGCAAGTCATCTGTACAAGGGTAGAGTTAGCTCTTAACCTTGCCATTGAGAGGCTAAGGTGAAGCTGATGAAAGGTGGGTGAAGATTAGACTTCACAGCTCTTATCCCTGATCAGGGAGAGCTTCAGACAAAGGAGCGTGGGTCCAGAATGGAGGGACCCTTCTACGCTCAAGACTCTGACTCGATTGTGCAACAGCACAAGATCTTGGGTTAATGTCCCAATGCGTCAACACAGTGGTGTGAGCAGAGGGACGACTCAACAGAATATCGGGGGATAGATTGCATATCCCTTGGGTTCCGCCAATTGCCTCATAGAGGTCTTTACCTGCTTGGCACAAAAGTAAACAATCACAGACATCGCCTCTTAAGGAGGACTTCAGACAGTTGCCTGGCTAAATAACAAGCCAGGTCTTCCAGACTACATGGAGACAAGAGAGTCTACCTCAACTGGTTTAAAAACCAAGCAGCAGCAAGCAAGTTCTTAAAGAACTGTAAGCGACTAAATGTACCTGAAATCAATCAAGTATCATCAGTACTCAGACAAACCAACAATAAACAGCAAAAGTCAATCTATACAGACAACACAAGTTAATGCACATAAGTGCAAGCCATGAGCTCAAGCTCAAGCATCAAACCTACAACACAAAGCCAATGTTAGTTTACACCATCAAACAAAACTCAATTTAATCAACTTGCACTTTTTCCCTTAAGCCTTTTGCATTTCATCCTGAAAATCCAAACCAAATGTGAGAAACTAGACCACTAGGCCAAGCCTAGGGTCCAAAGGGGATAAAAAATTCTAAACAGCAAGTGCAATTCAACCACAATCACATTCAAACAAATTAAAAGCAAATTCAATTGGTCCCATGCTCATATCATTCATCATTATCATTTCATGCACAATTTAGTATCAAACATGCAATTTGCACCTTCAAATGACCAAACAGAACTATTTCAATCAAAATCATACCAAAATAATTCAATTAATTCCACAAAAATTCACACCTAAGCAGGACACATTCAAGGCATAGCATGTCAATTTTCAGCTCAATTGGACAAAAGGAACTAGGTCAATGAAAATCAAGAAGTCCAGTCACATTTATACAAGCCAAAACAAGGCATCCAAACAAGCATTAACTTCCATAAATCATAAAACAGTGACAACAATTAAGAAATGAATGGGATCAAAACCATAATGTCCTATAATGTGTCTACAGTCCCCATGTCAAATTTCATCTTCATCCAATACACCATGAGAATTTCAGAAATGAATTACCAACATATGCCACACAATGTCACCAAATGACCACACAGGGAAGAAAATTATCAATCAATTAGAAAATTCCATCAACAATTCCAGAAAAATTCTCATGTAATCTTGACATATCAATGATCATCCACACAAAAAATTGGAGCAATTCAACATTCCTAAGCCAGGCAAATAAAATCATGAAGTTGACCTAGCTTGGTGTGACACAAATTGTCACACCTCTAATCAAAAAATCATATCTCCTTCATCAAGTATCCAAAAATCATAAACTCGACATGAAAATCACCATCAAGATGTCCAGAACAAGCACAAAAATTTTCATGAATTTCTTTGCAAGCATCACTATTTCATGAAGGATTTGGCAAAACATACATAAATGTGACACATTCAACAAACCTTAGGCCAATTAAATTTCCACACGTGCAAAAAATCCACAAAAATCATAATCAAATTCTACACATCATCATGAGAACAATGCAAAAAATTTCACAAAATTTGGATGAGTTTTGAAGCATCTATGAATTTTTGAAGTTCATGTATCAAAATTGGAAAACAAAAGAAAAAGCAAATGAAATAATAATTAAATAAATCCGGCAATGGCACGATGGTAAATTTGAACAACTAATCCAAAACGACGCCGTTTGGATTAGATTACAAGGCGCGCTCTGATTGGCCAGAGCTGGCGCCAAACACCATTTTAAACTTAGGCAAGGCAAATTTGGATCAAACAACATATTTCATCGTGTTCTTCATCAACACAAACTCAGAACTTCCAGATTTCGAAGAACATCAAATCAACAAACGTATAACCATTGGAACCGTCTTTCCACAAGGATTCAAGATATGCAACTGAAATTTCCTAATTCTAACCATGGCGAAGGGATCGAGCAAATTAAGTTATGAACACAAACATTCAAATCGTGATATCTCTCTCCACAGTTAACCAATTCACAAACCAAGCATAGCATGTTGATCTATGATGAACGAACTACAAAACGCATATGATAATTTAAGAAATGAAGAGATTCGAAAATTGACCTTGTGTTAATGGCAGTTGTTGTTCTTGATGCTTTCGCGTGCAATTTTCCAAAACAGATCGAGGTTGATGTATAGGAAGATGAATGCCACTCGTGCCTTAGCTCAAAGATGCTTCAGTTGGAAGAATCATCAAGTTGCCATTGTTGTGCACATTATGAACAGTTGCGATCCTTGAGGTTTCTTGCATGGATTCACCAAAACAGTTGGAGATTGATGTTCATGGAGCACGAATCAAAAAGAATTGTTCAATTTGGTGAAGAATTGATGAAGTTTGATGAAAAAAAGTGATGAAGTTCTTGAGAGAATTTGAGAGGTTTTGGTAAAATTCTGTTATGATTTTGGAATATGTGATTGTGTTTACAAATTCTGTTACAATTAGGATTAAATACCAAGGCCTTAATCACTTTGCTAATCTCAATTAGCAAAACCATGTGATTAGTGAAAATGTGCATTTAGGTGCAAGGGCAAAAATGACCTTCTCCAATATTGCAATGTGACAGCTCATGACAGCTCATACAAGTCCTAAATGATATTTGGAGTGTGTTGGAGTGGTTCTCATGTCAATTGGCCTTGTAAATCTCAAAATCACATGTTCACACCAAAAATGCAATTAAGTCCACTTGAAATTTGACTTTTTGCATTGACCATTTTTGATGAATTTGGACCATACACCATGAAAGTACATGTGAAATGGAGTTTGCTCATAAAAAGATCACTCAATTTGGACACTCCATGTGAAAGTTATGCCACTTTGATTATAGGCATTTTTTGAAAATGAATAGACCATAACTTGCCAACCATACATGGGAATTTCAAGTTCTTGGACTTTTTGGAAAGGTGAGAACAAGATCTACAACTTTCATGTTGAACACGTTTTCATTTGAAGCTTTTTTGGACATGTAATTTTGTGGTGAAAAACTTTCCATTTTTGGAAACTTCCATTACAAGTCACTTTCTATTTTTGGCAATTTTTGTCCTGACTTTATTTTCTTCATTCTTGAGCTTTGACATGTCAAATAAAACTTGTTTCAACATGAATGAAGTGTATCCAACTCTCTCCTACCTCCAAATCCATAAAATCAAGCACAGTTGACCACAGTTGACTTTTCTGACTGATAGATGAATTTGGCAATGCACTGATCAATCTGAGCCCCAATTCCCTGATGAAATGGCTCAAGGATGAAACCATAGCCTCAGTAAGCTCAATACAATCATGAAATGATCCTCATATCCATCATAGACCCCATCTCCTTGTTATGCCCTGATTGGCACAATACAACTGATTAGGGTTGACCAGTGGTCAAAACCCTAATCTCAAGGTGACTGATCAAACACTTGCACCTCTTGGATGATATCAAAACCCTGATGATAATGATATATCACCTAAACCAAGATGTAGCTCAATCTCCTTGAGAACCATGAAACCCTAATTTGCTACACCCACCCTCAGATGATTAATGACCAGCCCAATGAAACCCTAGCTTGCATCATGACCTCTTCATATTCTGATCAAGACTTGTGAGGATGACTTGCACAATGTAACCCCATGGTATGCAATATGCAATGCCTAATGACCTAAAAATGATATGCAATATGTTAAGCCAGTCCCAAGAGAGGAGGGCAAATTTTGAGGTGTTATAGCTGCCCCTATTCAATCCACTATGAACCTGTCGATATGAATAGCCTCGGCTTTCAGATGATCAGGATGAAGAGTGATTGAATACCAAGAACAGACGAACAATTTGCACTCTGATGAGAAATAATTAACAATGTCTGTCAGAATCGGCAAAGAAACACAATCTTCTGAAAAATCCGTCTGATACGGAGAAAGTCGGCCTGAATACCGAAACAGCAACGTCGACCCGGATACCAAAATAAATGGTAACGCAGGGATAACCATGGCCTGAACACCACACATCCGCTGGGGATTATATTTCTTTTTTATGCTTCTTTTGAACCCCGAAATTTTCTGATAATCTCTTTTCATTTTCTTGAACCCCAAAATTTCTTTTTGCGCAAATGATCCCCGATCACTCAATTTGAACCCCGTTCTCCTGTTTGCCAAAATAATGAACCCCATTCTCCAATTTAAACCCCAGTCGCCTGACGATAACTTGTGATCGCCATTGTGAACCCCATCTCCAGAAAACACCTCGTGTCTCCTTTTCTCCATTTGAACCCCAATCTCCAGAAAATGCCTCAACATCTCCCCTTCTCCGTTTGAACCCCGATCTCCAGAAAATATCGCAACATTTTCCTTTCTCCATTTGAACCCCGTTCTCCCATCTCTCGTGATAATTCTGCTGGCAACATCGGAAATAACACCAAACCACTCTGAGGGCGACATATCAGAGGGTAAACCTTCACAAAAGGAAGGTAACATGTGCATCTCTTCATCCGAAGACACCCATAACGACTTCCATTGGCATCCGCCAAAGTCTAAGGCGACACATGAACAGAAGACAATCCTGAGGACCTTATCCCGGATGTAATCTTCAACTCCAATCTCCATATGAACCCCAGAAAATGCCTCAACATTTCCTTTTCTCTGGTTGAACCCCGAAAATCGCGCTGATCGCGTAACGTCCTTCGATTTTATCTCCATCTCCGCCCGACGGAAAAAACTCATCCAGTATCGCACTACTGGAGAACATTGCTGATCTGACATCATGATGCTAAACTCCTCAGAGTAACATCTTCACCATCCGGCGAAACCAAAACCTCAAGCGGTAACCACGGCTTGAGTCGCACTGATCGCGTAATACTTCCATCTCTGGCCGACAGAAAACAAATTCTTCCAGTATCTTACTACTGGGGAATACCTTTGATTAAAACCACGATGCTAAACTCCTCGGAGTAACACCTTCACCTTTGGGCAAAACCACTTCTCAAACAATAACCACGGCCTGAGACTAGCTTATGCTTGCAATATGATGCATGACTTTTTCTGCGTAATGCTCCACAATTATGGAAATGCTACGCGATTTATTTTTCTATGCAACATGCTATGCTTATTCTACATGATGAATGCATAAAAAGCGTCCCCCTCAAGGGACTCTTCTGAGTAGCTCGAGACATTCTGCTGAGGAACTCGTCAATACTCTGATCTCTACCCCGCTGGGGAATAGCACTGCTGCTGGGAAAAGGTAACCCTTGCTGGGGAAGAACCTCCTTTGCACCCAATCCGCTCGGGAAACTGCTGGGGATAAGAACCACCCACACTCGGTGGGGATACATCAATCTTTGATTTGCTGGGGATAACAATCCCGAACCTGCTTTGGGGAACCCTCACAGATACCCGACGACTTCACTGGGGAAATGCTCACAGATAACTCTGTTGGGAAAACAGCAACCTCTAGGCCTGGCGACTGGGGAAACATCGATCTGACACCTGCTGGGGATAACCATCCTGACCCTGCTAGGGAAGCGAATGCCACTCCGCTGGGGATAACCCATGCAATCCATAGGTAGAATCAACTCAGCTGGGGATGCAAATATCAGTCCGCTACGGAAACTCATCCAATCCACTGGTAGGATGAACACTGCTGGAGATATATTTCATTGAAACCCGCTCCACTCGGGGATAGCAACCTTCGGGCCTGGCTGCTGAGGATACACCGTTTTAAACCCGCCGGGGATAACCATCCTGACTCAGCTAGGGGATCCACAGACCTTGGATCTGCTGGGGAGTTAGCCCTCACAACTCTGTTTGGGGACATAGCTGGGGAAATGAGGAAAGTCGGTACAGAACACCCGTCGACTCGTCGAACCATGGTATCCACCTCCCAATCTCGTATCAGCTTTCCACTTTTGAGAACTCCCAGACTCGTCTGGACCTTTTCTGCTCCATCATCTTGTATTCCCAATCGCTCCGCGCTCGACGGAGAGCGAACTCCTGGGACTTATACAGAAATTTCAATTTTCCGACTTTGAAGAGTCTTCTTGATTAATTTCCAGGATCGTCGTACGTCTCTCGTCGTCTCTTCACCATTCCTTCAACTCGCCTGTCCCTGATTGGACTCTGTGGGGAATTTCTACAGACTTTCCAGTCTTCCGACTTTGAAGAGTCTTCTTGATTATCATTCAAGGATCGGCGTACGTCTCTACGTCTCTTCGTCATCCCTTCACATCCATTCGTCCCTGATTGGACTCCATAGGGATTTGTTTTGTCAACAGCTTCCACATCACAACCTGCAAGCGAGTGAAAATACCTAACAGTTCCTGCAAAATAGATCGTTAGATAAAATCGTGCCCCAGGCGTGTCAAGATTTCAACACTTGGGTCACTCAACCTTCCGAATAAGATTTCAAGCTTTCAATCTTATAAACATGCATTGGAAGGGACCTGTATGTCTTAAAATGCAAAGATTCTTTATCACAATAATTGAATGTTTTTGCAATCAAAGCGGTAATGAAAACAAAAACAAAATTATTTGACTGAATATGCATTTTATTGATTGGAAAAGTGTGGCTCAAACCGAGCAATACAAAGGAAGCAATTCCTGAAAAGAGGTAACTGCACAAAAGGAAAAATCTATCCTAATGGCAATGTGAAACCCGTGATCTCATCGAGTTCCAACTCGGTTACACCCCATATGTCCTCAGACTCTCCGTGCTTTCTGCCTTCTGATCAAGACGTTTCCGATTGATCCCTACCGGGTATTGTCCATGATGCTTTAACCAGAGCGTAAACGATCATACTAGACGCAGTTGTTCGTTTCAATCCCTCTTTTGCCTGGACCGCCCTTTCGGGTTTTCAGCCCACCAGGATACCCCTTTTTGCCCAAGTCGCCTTTCCAGGTTTTCGACTTGCCGGGTGTATATTTTTTCATTTTATCCCTAATTTTTGCCCGAACCTTTTTCTTTCTGTTTTCTGGTTCGCCGGGATGCCCATTTTTGCCTGGACTATTTTGTTCTTTTCGTCCAGCGGGTCTCTTTATACGAAGTATTTTTTAACTGCGTCCGCATTCACAGGGGATGGAAAATCCTCGCCATCCATGGTTGTTAACAACAAGGCTCCGCCAGAGAAGACCTTTTTAACCACGAATGGACCTTCATAATTGGGTGTCCATTTGCCCCTTCGATCGTTTTGAGGAGGAAAGATCCTTTTCAGCACCATATCGCCCACGTGATACACCCGAGGTCGTACCTTTCTGTCGAAAGCACGCTTCATCCTCTGCTGGTACAACTGCCCATGATAAGCAACTGCCAGCCTCTTTTCTTCAATCAGGCTCAACCCTTCGTACCGGGTCCTTATCCACTCAGCCTCTTGCAATTTCACGTCCATCAGGACTCTCAAAGAGGGAATTTGAACCTCAACCGGTAGCACCGCTTCCATTCCATACACGAGTGAGAAAGGCGTTGCCCCAGTAGGCGCACCGAGGTATAATACCCAGGATACAAGCTTCACACTTGCCCATACTGTCGGTGCATTCGAATGCTAACCGGGAAACGAAAGCTCATTCACCTTAACCTCCCCATCAGACATCAGAATCCGTTCGGATTCGGGGTCATGCCCCTCCTCCGGGATCAGTTACTCTCAATCTTTCGATTAGAGCACCTCGAGATGTCCTCATCAGGGAACTCAAACCTCCTCGGTTGATAATCCTCGATGGGTTGCGGAGCGATGTAATCAGACAATACACCCCTTTATTGCTTTCTGAGAGTATCACAAATCAGTCAACATTCTTTTGCACTCTCGCAACCTGTCCGGCCGATGCTGGATTCTCAAACCCATACTTGATCGGATCCATCTTGGAAACCCACAAAGTGGTATGAACCAGCATATACTGTCTCGGTCGGCGAGCAGCCTATGCCAAAGTACATCAAGTTTCCCGAGCAGTGAATGTATTGTTTCACAGTCGGTAAACTTTTTGCTTAGGTAAATTGCATGCTCTTTTCGACAAGACTCGTCATGCTGACCCAATACACCTCGTAGACCCCTCGAAGGCCGTCAAGTACCAGATTAACAATTTCTCCCTCCACATAAGGCATCAGAATCAGAGGTTCCTGCGACTTATTCTTTTTATTCTTTCCATGCCCCTTGGCAATCATTATTTCACCTGACCGTTTGATCTTTTTTCTTGAATGGATTCCCTCGTGGCTGTTAGACGAGATGTGAACCATGACATATAGTTCAATCTATCTAAGAAACCACGAACCTCTCTTTTTTTGTTCTCGGTTCAGGCATTTCTTATTTTTTTTTTCTTTTTTTTTTCTTTTTTTTCTTTTTTTTTTTTTTAGCAGGATCAACCTCGATTCCTCTCTTACAATGAACCCCAACATCTTACCGGACCGCACTCTGATAGTGCACTTATCTGAATTCAACCTCAGTTTGAATTGTCTCAACTGGTCTACTCAGCTTGGCCAGATCTGCCAGATGCCCCTCTTCTGTTTGGGACTTTGCTATCATGTCATAGCATAGCATTCAACTTCATGATGAATCATATCATGAAACAAAGTCACCATGGCTCTCTGATACAGGCACTGGCGTTCTGCTTCTTTAGAGGACAATCTTCTCTCCATGGCAGCTTGTGCACAACGACATCGGTATCCGACCCTGACGTATCCTGACACGACCAGGCGACGGTATCGACATGCTCTTTCCACAGGGCTACCATTCTGCTTTTGACTCGCCTCTGAAGCAGCCCGGATTTTCATTTTCTTTCTAACCTCGACGGTACCCCGGTTCACGATCTCAAACGCTCTTCATGCGGCTGAATCACCTTCTCCTCTTGTTTAAACAACCTGGCTAATTCCAGCAGATCACAATCTTCTTCGCCTTCTTCTTTGGCATGATAGATCGGATTGTCGAAGCCATATGAGGTGTAACCAAATTGTTGTTAATGAGATCCGGCGAATTATTTTTCGAAGTCGGGACAAGACAAATCAAAAGAAGAAAAATGAAAACAAACATTGCCATTTTTATTTTGTTTTTATTTTTAAACTGCAAAAATAAATGAAAAACAGGGAACACCGCTTTTTGACTGAAAAACATCCATTTATTAATGATGCAGAAATGTTGCAAATTATGAACATGAGGTGGCCCTTACAATGAACCATTACGTGTCGGGCAACACGTATGGCTTTCATGCAAATAAAACTGAAAACAAGAAATTATTACTCTTCAGGATGAGTGACAGTGCTGATCTTTTTAAGCCTTCCAGTTCCCTGGTACGCACGCTTTTATCCACGACTCCAGTTCACCGTCACTGTCAGTCTCTTCCCCCACCACACAGACGTGATATGAATTTCCAGCAATTACACCCCCCATCACCTGACCCTGTACTAGCATGGGATCGGTATTAACATTCCATGATGGCGCAAAACTGAGGGCCTTGGAATCCACCAGGTCTTGGACAACATTCTTGAATGCTCTACAGCCCTCAATGTTATGCCCCGGTGTTCTAGAATGGAATTCACACTGGGCGTTCTCATCATAGTTAGGAGGCCTCTAATCTGATCTCATCGGAACCATCGCCCTTGGCTGAACCAACCCAAGATCCATCAACTTTTTGAACAGAACAGCGTATGTCACGGGTGGCTTGTCAAAATGGCGATCGACCCCCTTTCCTCTCACTTGATACCCAGCTCTCTGTTGAGGTGGCTGACGTTGCTGTCGGACTGACTGATTACCAGCAGGGATGGTTACCGCAGCAGTGTGCTGGTAGTAACGATCCCTACCACGTCCTCTCTGGGCATGCACAGACACAGCACTCGCGCCATCCTCCTTCTTAGGTTGACCATCACCAAAGGATTTCTTCGGTCCAGACGACGAAGCGTTTCCTTGCATGTTCCCCATCTTCAGCCAGTCTTCAATCTTCCCCACCTTCTCGGAAATTTCTTTCTGCCCTAAGGCGAACTCTCGCATGACATTGATCAGCTCTCCCATCTTCTCTTTCAGCTCGAGAATGTCGGCGTTAGGCGGATTCATCATTCCTGTGTCAATCAAACAGGTTAGAAACTGATACCTGCAAAACAGAAGACAAGTTATTATGATCATGCATGAATGCAATGTCCATCCACATGAGGGACACTTTGTCTCTTGATCCTGGCTTCATCGAGGCATATAATAATTCGGCGGCAACATTCTGACATTCATCATTTGATTCCCTCATACAGATCAGAGATACATGATTTAGCAAAATACCCCCAACCATGTGTGTGCTTGTGTGAGTGCATACGGTAAAGCAAATAAAGCTTGAAGATCAATCACTGAATGAAAATAACCATCACATAGCAAAGTGCACAATAAGTGCCATAGTCATACATCACAGCTGATATAAATCAGATACAATTCCCCAGAATCGACAAGGAAATACAAGCAAATGGATTCCGTCAACAGGCCTGACGGTAATCCCCAAAAATGAAAGGCTAGCCTGATGAGGGTCCCACAGATGGCCCTATATCATCACCCATCCTCGCGAACTCTGCGGCGAACCTGAGCTCGGTGTTCTCCTGCTGTAATCTCCCCACTTCCTTCTGGTGAATCTTCATCTGCCTGAAGTAATGATCTCTCTTAGCAATGTAATGATCTCTCTCGGTGATGATCTTTGCTTTCTCCGCTTCCCACTCCGCAGCAAGGATTCTGGCTCTATCGTCTCGTTGGGTCTTCACAAGGATCTGCCTCCTCTTCTGATCTTCAATGACTTCTGAAGCTCTAGCCAATCTCTCCTTGGTAATATCATGCTCCTTTGTTGAAGATGCCAAAGCCTGACTGACCTTCCCATAGTAGGCAGTATCCATCTCAAAGCGCTTCGCTTCTAGGGAATGTCGCTTGTCCTGATCCTCCATCTTCACCCTGATCTCCTGGTTAGCCATCTGAATCCGAGCAACACTCATCTCCAATTCCGCTTTCTCTGTAAGCAATTGATCTCTGGCTCTCTTCATCTCAAGGAACTCTTCCATACTAACAGTGGAAGTCGGTCCCTCAACCATAGGACACCAAGGATCACCTCCCGGAAATGGTAGATGTGTAATCTCAATTCTCTGCCGCAACCAATCATCAAATGGAGGGAAAGACCGGTTGTTGACCTTGCCAAACGGAACCTTGCCCTTCCTCTGAATATTACGCCATGACCCAGATACTTGCCTTAACTTAGCCTGATCGCCCTCAGCTGAGAAGTAAAAGGACTCCTGAATCTCTCGCCCGAGAGGAGGAACCTTCATAGCAAACCCCATCTGTCTCCTAAGAAGCGTCGGGTTGTAATTAATGCAACCCTGAACCCCTATGAGAGGCACATTGGGAAATCTCCCACAGCTATATATGAAATCCCGTCCAGCCATACCATTATGAGTCCAAGCAATGTCATCAGCCCGCAAACCCATCAATCTGACAGACCACTTGACCGTAGAATCAATATGAGCAAAAGCACCTCGGGAAGGCAAATATTCCATAAACCACCGGAATAGCAACTGAGTACAGCACCGGATCAAACCCCCACGCCGCTTCTCGTTCCTGTTATGAACCGAGTAATAGACATCTCCGATCAGAGTAGGAATAGGGTTCCCCTGTATAAACAATCTGATAGCATTATGGTCCACAAAGCTCTTCTGATTAGGAAACATGATGACACCATAAATGCTCACAGCAATCAAGGCACAAACCGTCTTCCAGTTACCCACTGCAGCATGTTCCTTGGCTTTAGCCTCCAAGAAACTCAAATGAAAACCGGGTAATTTTCCTTTCTCCTTCAAACCCTCCTTGGTCACTTTCGGACTCAAATAAAGAGCACGGGAAATCCCAAGGACATCAGGCTCTCTCTTAATAGCATAGAAAGGAATCTGATCGCGGATCTGCATACCCAGAATGCTAGTATAATCCTCCATCAGAGGTCCCAACAAATAATCCGGAAATACAAAGCATCTCAGCCCCGGGTCATAAAACTGGAGAAGAGTATGAATGGCGCTCCTGTCGCTGTCAGTGAGTCTGAAAACCATCCTCAGGATACTACCGTATGACTCTCTGAACATCCCCACATGGTCGGGCGTAATCAATGCAATCATATCTCTCAACTCATCAATCTCTGGGTTGAAGAAACTGTAGGCAACATCATGCTTCAAACCGGTCCTCATATCTGAACAGAAGGTCTCTCAACCAGGATCTCGATCAAAAATGTCCCTACATATGGGTAAACATGTGTTAGATGCAGGTAAATGCAAAATATAATGATGCTGATGAATGAATGCAATGCATTGCCATCCTCCAAGCCATCTGATCATCTGTTGCTCTGAACCACAGCTCAGATCTCTGAACCGATCACAACCATCTAAGGGAAAATGTAACCACAAATCCGCCTCAAGGGTTCCGAAATAAACGGAACTGACAGATACACCGTCATCATCATCACCAAACAACCTCTGAGCAGATAACCTGAAAACCTCTGAATCGGCCCGGGGAATCCTGAAATAAACGGATCCCCACTGATAAATAACTCGGACAGCACTCCGGCGTCTCAGAAAGAAATGGCCATAAATCCGACTTATAAATAGGACTCTGATCAACGGAACAAAAAGTCACCATCTGAGTCACCATCTGAACATGCATCTGAAAGAATCACCCTCCCCTCACAGGTAAATTCTAATCAGGTCACCCTAAGGCGGATAATAGTCTCGACAATCGGGCAGAGATACTCAATGGGTTTGCCCTTTCGGGTGTGCCATTGTAGCTCTCCTGAGATCGTCTAAACCAAAGATCCGGGAAATGATCGATCACCAGAGTCAATAGCCCAGAAGAGATAACTAAACCAAAGTGGAGTATTCCACAATGGAAAGCTCTCCAATGAACCTCGTCCGGCTTGTGGTATGTCACGTTACAACAATATACTAATATAGCAAATGAGGAACGTGAGACCACACTAATCCTAGGTGTATACTCGGGCCTGGGTTTTAGCCCCACTCAGAACACCCACCCCAAAACAGAGGAACCACCTGCACAGAGGACGGCAACAACATGATAGTATGATGCATGCAAATATTTATGCAAATATATATGGTCAGAATAATAAATGCAATAAATAACACAACACAAGCAACCTAAACTAATCCTAGCACGCTAGGAGAGACTCGCTTAGGGAAGATGGACCAGCACAGGTCAACATCTATCAGATATCCGCAGCAGAGTCGCCAGCTGTCGCATCCGCGAAAAACAACCGGCGGGCTGAAACAAAAACAACACAGAGCCGCCACTGCGCGTTATTTATCCCAAGATAGGGAAAGGAAACGCTCAGAGAAACCTGGAAAAAGCATGGTCTCGCGACCAAAGAGAAAGGGTAAGGGAGTCGGTTACGCAAGGGGAAGGTATTAGCACCCCTCATGTCCGTCGTACTCGATGGGATCCACGCTCTAAGAAAAGAAAAGGTTGCTAAAACACCACACACGCACACGCACCAAAGACAACACAGGTGGGGTTAAGAGGAAGAGAGCTCGATAGGACGTCGCATCCTATGCCTACGTATCTCGTCTGGAACGAGAATCAGAGCTGCCGTAGTTTGGCTCACGCACGCCAAACAACACACACACCCACAGGCAAACCTGGAACCCGAATGCCAATCGCTGGACTTACATCGGCTTCCGAACCAAACAAACACAATCAGGATACGTACAGCCAATCGCTGGGCTTACGTCCATATCCTGACACACAAGAAGATAACAAGCAAACACACACAAAAAGTGTCGCATCCTGCGAAAAATCAACCGGCGAGCTAAAAATAAAAACACACAGAGCCGCCACTGCGCGTTATTTATCCCAAGATAGGGAAAGGAAACGCTCAGAGAAACCTGGAAAGACATGGTCTCGCGACCAGAGAGGAAAGGTTCGGGAGTCAGTTACGCAAGGGGAAGGTATTAGCACCCCTCACGTCCTAGGTACTCCTAGGGATCCACGTCCTAGAATAAAGAATAGGTTGCTAAACATCACACACACACGGGGAACGCAGGTGGGGTTAAGAGAAACGGGCTCGATAAGGTATCGCACCTTATGCCTACATATCTTGTCTGGAACAAGAATCAGAGCCTCTGTAGTTCGGCTTACGCACGCCAAACAACACAAAACAACACAAACAAGCAAGGGTGGCAAACATGGAGCCCGACAACCACTGGATGGAATTACGTCGGCATCCGAACCAAAACTCACTCAAAAGGGCAAACGTGGAGCCCGACAGCCAATCACTGGGCTTACGTCGGCATCTGAACCCAAAACACCAAACAGCACAGTCAGATAACAAGCAAACACACGCAAAAAAGAAAAAGGTTGCCCGGAGTAGTCTCGCACGACCACCTGCCTACATACCTCGTCTGGAACGAGGATCAGGGCGATGTAGTTCCCCTGAAAGGGACTAAATTGCTAACCAGAAACCGGGGAAAGATACACAACTAGGGAGCTGAGACTCGAGCCTAATGTTGTCATGCATCGTTAACCCTAAGTTCGGTTTTCTATCCTACTTGCATAAGCAAACTAACCTAACCAGGAAAGAAGCTAGCACACAAGCATACAATCATATATCATCAAATGAGAACAGGTATCTCAAACAAGCATGTCGATCAGATAATCACAAAACACCCACTATAACCAAACAAGAGGCTCAATCAATGGGGTTTGACCGCCGAAGCGAGTCGTCTGTACAGGCTGGGTTTGCTCTTAACCTTGCCATTACGAGGCTAAGGTGAAGCAGATGAAAGGATGAAGTGAGGATCAGACCTCACAGCTCTTATCCCTAACCAGGGAGAGCTGACAAATGAGCATGGGTCCAGAATAGGGGAACCCTTCTATACTCGATGACTCAGACACAATGTGCACTGCACAGGATCTTGGGCTTGGATCTCAATGCTACAACCATGTAATGGGAGCAAGGAGAAGACTCAACTGAATAGTGGGGGGCGGTCTGCTTGTCCCTACCTTCCACCAATTGCCTTACTTGAAGGACTTTCCCTGCTTGGGCTTAAAAATAAACATACACAATCATTGCCTCTTAAGGAGGACTTCAGACAATTTGCCCGGCCCGGTAACAGCCGGGTCTCCAGACTACATGAAGTCAAGAAGACCTACCTCAATGCAAGTTGCTTAAGCAACGCAAAGCAAAAGTTCACAAGGAACTGAGCAACTAAAGTACCTGGAAACAATCAAACGCAGTTAGTACTCAATCAGACAAACTGTAAACAATAAACAGTTAACCAGCTTAAACAAACTATACACAACACAAGGCAAGCTCAAGGCTTAAGCCCAAGCTTCAACACCTACAAAACAATGCTATGTTAGTGTACAAACATCAACAACATCAATCAAAATTGATTTGGACCATTATCCATGTGCATTGCTTTTTGATCCTGAAAAATTAAGCAAATATTAGCAACTAGACCACTAGGCCAAGCCTAGGGTCCAAAGCAAGAAAAAATCCCTAAACAGCAAGGTATTCATCAACCAACACCAAATTAACATCAAACAAGAGCAAACATCATTGGTCTCATGTTTATATCATCCATCATGTTCAATTCATGCACAAAACAATCCATATTGGTTCAAATGAAGCATCAAACATACAAACAGAATTATTGCATTCAAAACCATACCAAAACAAATCCAAAAATTTTCAAATTAATCACACCTAAACAGAGGATATCCAAGGTCTACCATGTCAAATTTGAGCTCATTTGGGCAAATGGAACCATGTCAATGAAAATAAACAAAAACAGTCACAATTTCATGCTTCAATTCACAACATCAATGCATACATCCACTTCAAAAATTCATATCTCATTGAAAACAAAAAAGAAATGGATGGGACCAAAACAGGGATGTTATACAATGTGTCTAGTTCATGCATATCAAATTTCATGGCCATACAATACAATGTGAGCATTTCCCAATCAAATTACAAACCTAGGTCACATGGACTTGCAAAATCAATCACCAGAAATGAAAAATCATGATCAATTAGGAAAGGCAGTGAACAATTCCACAAAAATTCATACAACAACCTAACATGTCAACAATTCATCATGCAAAATTTCATCCAATTCTAACATGCATAGGTCAATCAATTAAATTCCACAAGTTGACATCAAGAGGTGTGACACAAATTGTCACACCTAAGTTCCAGAATTTGCTGCTCTCTGACCAGGTATCAAAAATTCATGAAATTTACATATAAATAATCCTCAATGAGTCAAGAACCACCACAAAAATTTTCAGCCATTTATTTTATGATATGAGTATTTCATGATCAAATTGCCAAAATGTATCAAAATGTGACATACATTAGAAAAGCCTATGCCAAATAAAATATTTGCCAAGCACAACTTTGACCAATAGGTCAAAAAAATCCTACACAAGTCAACAAAGTCAAGGAAAAAATCTCCATATTTTTAGAATTTTTTGCTATTTTTTATGGAATTTCAAGATCATATGAATTTTTAACAATTAAACAAGATTATTTAAATAACATAGTGGCAATTTCGTAATTCTCATTTGGCGCTGGCGGTAAACTTCCTGTTTGAAAATTCAAACAGGAATTTGGATCAAAACGCATCCTGGCTTCATCTTCCCACGAAACATTTCCAGAAAATTAAAAAAACGATGAACATCAAATGTTAAAAGAAATGGACATGCATATAGTCATTGAACTCGTCTTCTCAAGCACATTCCAAATATCCATTCAATTCATCCTAAAAGTTCCTAAAACTCAAGAATCGAACGAATTAGGGTTTATGTTCTTATCTTCAAATCGCGATTTCTCATGATACAAGCAAGCATTCACAATTCTAATTACATCATTGTAATCTACATCAAACGCACTTTAAAACACATATAAACTCGAAGCATTTCATGAGGTTCGAATTTTCTTCAAACCTGGAATTGCAGTGATCGAATCGGTGTTCTTAGCGCGCCTTTTCCTCAAACAGCAGCAGCACAAGCTCCAGGCAAGGTGATGTGATGCTCAGGTTCCTTCAATTTCGCTCCTACAGCTCGCAATCCGAAATCACCATGGATGAAGGCATTAGCAACAGTCACGATTCAAAGCAATTCCTCCTCCAAATGCTACAAACAGTTCTAGGCAATGATGATGTGAATCCAACGCAACCAAAATCGTGTGGATTGGTGAAGGAATGAAGGAGAAACTTGAGATTGAAGGTTGTTGTGTTCTTGAGCAAAATGGAGAGAATGAGAGGTTTCTAGATCTGTTCTTGGTAATTGTGATATTCTGTTATGATTAGGCCATGATTATGAATATATACATCCACTTAATCCATCACTAATCCACTTAATTAACAATTAGCATGTTAAGTGAAATTGGTTATTTTGCAAATAAGGGCAAAAATGTAATTTCCATGTACAGCTCATTGCCAGCTGTTTTGACAGCTCATGCAAACTCCAAATGTCATATGTGAACCATAGAAACTTGTTTCATGTCCATTGGTTGAGTATTTCTCAAAATCACATGTGTATGCATTTGGTCCATTTTTGTCATTTCCATTTTTCAACCCAAAACTCAAACCATGTGCTCTAGCCACAAAGTGATGATTCAAACAAGCTTAAAATGCCATTCCTGAGGTGTTGGAAAAAGTCCCATTCAAAAATTCCAATTATTTTGACATTTGGACGATTTTGCCCCTGGTCCAATTCAGCTGTCCAGTTGAAAAGTGACTTTTTGCCTTGGCCATTTTTGGGAAAATCCAATGATGCACCCTCAAAGTACATGTCAAATGGAGTTTGTGCATATAAAGAACTTGCAATTTGGACAAAGTATGTGGTAGTTATGGCCTCCTGATTACGGGTCTTTTCTGAAATTCACTGAGCCATATCTTGCAAACCATACATTGGATTTTCAAGTTCTTGGACTTTTTGGAAAGGTGAGAGCAAGATCTACAACTGTCATGTTGAACAATTTTTCATTTGAAGCTTCCTTGGACTTCTGTTTTTGAGGTCAAAAACTTTCCATTTTTGGAAACTTCAGCTACAAGTCACTTGCTATTTTTGGCAGTTTTTGTCCTGACTTGATTTTCTTCCTTCTTAAGCTTTGAGATGTCAAATATCACTTGTTCCAACATGAATGAAGTGTATCCAACTCATTTCCACCTCCACATCCATCAGATCATGTACAGTTGACCACAGTTGACTTTTCAACTGACAGATGAATCAGGCAATGCACAGATCAATTTGAACCCCAATCTCCAACTGAAATGGCTCAAGGGTGAAACCCTAGCCTCAATAATCACCATATAATCACAAAATGAAACTCATAACCATCAGAAACCTCATCTCCTGATCCAGCCCTGATTGGCCCAATACAGCTGATTAGGGTTGACCAGTGGTCAAAACCCTAATCTCAAGGAACGTTCTTCAATCTCCTGATGACATCCAACCATGATGATGATGATGTATCAATTCAAACAATATGAAGACCAATACCCTTGGAGAATCATAAAACCCTAATCCACAGCCCAATCCTCAGATGGCCCATGATCAATCAATAAAACCCTGACTTGCACTTGACTTCCTCATCTTCTGATCAAGACTTGGGAGGATAGCTTGCATAATATAACCACATGATATGCAACATGAAATGCCTAATGTCCTAAAATGATATGCAAATATGTTAATGCTGGTCCCAAAAGAGGAGGGCGAATTTTGAGGTGTTACAGCTGCCCCTATTCAATCCACTGTGAACCTGTCGATACGAAATAGCCTCGGCTTTCGGATGATCAGGATGAAGAGTGATTGAATACCAAGAACAGACGAACAATTTGCACTCTGATGGGATAATAATTAACAACGCCTGTCAGCATCGGCGAAGAAACAAACTCTGAACTTGTCGACCTGGATACCAAAATAAATGGTAACACAGGGATAACCATGGCCTGATCACCACACATCCACGCGGGATTCTCAACTCTTCTTTTTCTCTTGCTTTTCTTGAACCCCGAAAATTTTCTCTGCGCAAACGATCCTCAGATCTCTGCATTTGAACCCCGGAAAATGCCTCAGCACTCCTTTTTGCCAACATAATGAACCCCGATCTCCAATTTGAACCCCAGTCGCCTGACGATAACTCTCGATCGCCAGAATGAACCCCGTTCTCCAGAAAATGTCGCAACATCTCCCTTTCTCCGTTTGAACCCCGGAACATGCCTCAGCATTTCCTTTCTCCATTTGAACCCCAGAACATGCCTCAGCATTTCTTTTCTCCATTTGAACCCCAGAAAATACCTCAGTATCTCCTATCTCCTGTGATAATTCCGCTGGCAATGTCGGAAATAACACCAAACCACTCTGAGGGCGACATGTCAGAGGGTAAACCTTCACAAAGGAAGGTAGCATGTGTATCTCTTCCTCAGAAGACACCTATAACGACCTCCATTGGCCTCAGCCAGAGTCTAAGGTAACACATGAACAGAAGATAATCCTAAGGACCTCATCCCGGATAAAATCTTCAACTCCATCTCCATTTGAACCCCAGAAAATGCCTCAACATTTCCTTTTCTCCATTTGAACCCCGAAACATTCGCTGATCGCAAAACGTCCTTCGATTCCATCTCCATCTCTGCTCGACGGAAACATTTCCTCCAATATCGCACTACTGGGGAACATTGCTGATCTGACGTTGTGATGCTAATCTCCTCAGAGTAACATCTTCACCTTTGGTGAACCCCAAATCTTCAAGCGGTAACCACAGTTTGGGTTGCGTTGAATACATCCCTTTTCCATCTCCGTCCGACGGAAGGAGTCTTCTCCAGTGTCGTACCACTGGGACAATACCTGTGATCCAATCATGAGGCTATACTACTCGGAGTAACACTTTCATTTTCGGGCAAAATACCTCTCAAACAGTAACCACGGCTTGAGACTAGCTGACGTTTGCAATGATGCATGCTTGATTTCTTCTGCGTAATGCTCCATAATTATGGAAATGCTACGCGATTATTTATTTTTCTATGCAATATGCAATGCTTATTCTACATGATGAATGCATAAAAATATCCCCCTCAAGGGAATTTTCTGGGGAAAACGAGACTCTCTGCTGAGGAACTCGCCACTGCTCCGATTTCCACCCTGCCGGGGATAGCACTGCTGCTAGGAAATAGACAACCCTTGCTGGGGATACAGATCCTTTGCACCCAACCCTCTCGAGGACATGCTGGGGATACAGATCCTTCACTGCACTCTGTGGGAATACCACAGTCTTTGACTTGCTGGGGATATAGATCCCAACTCTGCTTTGGGAACCCTCACAGATACTCCCGCTGGGGAAATGAGCAATCTTCAACCTGCTGGGGGAATACCATCCAGACCCTGCTAGGGGAACGACAACTACTCCGCTGGGGAGGACCCAATCAATCCACATGTAGGATACCCTCGGCTGGGGATGCAGATATTCGTCTGCTACGGAAACTCGTTCAATCCACTGGTAGAATGAACACTGTTGGAGAGATATGTCATTGAAAAAACCCGCTCCACTCGGGGAACTAGCTGGGGAAATAAGAAAAGTTGGCACAACACCTGTCGACTCATCGAACCAAGGTATCCACCTCCTAATCTCGCACCAGCTTTCCACTTTTGAGAACTCCCAGACTCGTCTGGACCTTTTCTGCTCCATCATCTTGCATTCCAAGTCGTTCCGCACTCGACGAGAGACGTACTCCTGGGATTTATACATAAATTTCAATTTTCCGACTTTGAAGAGTCTTCTTGATTAATTTCAATGGTCGTCGGGCGTCTCTCGTCGTCTCTCCGTTCCTCCTTCATCCCTGATCGAACTCTGCGGGGAATCACAAACTTGCAAGTCTCTCGACTTTGAAGAGTCTTCTTGATTATCATCAAGGCTCGTCATACGTCGCAACGTCGCTTCGTCGTTTCTTCATACGTTCGTCCCTGATCGGACTCTCATGGGGATCTCCCTTGTCAAAGCTTCCACATCACAACCTGCAAGTGAGTGAAAAACATCTAACAGTTCCTGCAAAACAGATCGTTAGATAAAACCGTGCCCCAGGCGTGTCAAGATTTCAACACTTGGGTCACTCAACCTTCCGAATAAGATCTCAAACTTTCATCTTATAAACATGCATTGGAAGGAACCCGTATGTATTAAAAATGCAAAGATTCTTTATCAAAAATAATTGGATGTTCTTGCAATCAAAACAGTAATGAAAAACAAAAACAAAATTATTTGACTGAATGTGCATTTTATTGATTTGAAAAGCGTGGCTCAAGTGAGCAATACAAAAGGAAGCAATTCCTGAAAAGAGGTAATTGCGCTCAAAAGGAAAGATCTATCCTAACGGCAATGGGAAACCCGTAATCTCATCGAGTTCCAACTCGGTTACACCCCATATGTCCTCAGACTCTCCATGCTTTCTGCCTTCTGAACAAGACGCTTCTGATCGATCCCTACCGGGTATTATCCAAGATGCTTTAACCAAAGCGCAAACGATCATGCCAGACGCAGTTGTTCGTTTCAATCCCTCTTTTGCCTGGACCGCCCTTTCGGGTTTTCAGCCCACCGGGATACCCATTTTTGCCCAAGTCGCCTTTTCAGGTTTTCGACTTGCCGGGTGCACAATTTTTTATTTATATCCCTAATTTTTGCCCGAACCTTTCTTCCTGTTTTTGGTTCGCCGGGATGCCCATTTTTGCCTGGACTATTTTATTCTTCTCGTCCAGCGGGTCTATTTATACGAAGTATTTTTTAACTGCGTCCGCATTCACAGGGGATGGCAAATCCTCACCATCCATGGTCGTTAACAACAAGGCTCCACCAGAGAAAACCTTCTTGACCACGAATGGACCCTCATAATTCGGCGTCCATTTGCCCCTTCGATCGTTTTGAGGAGGAAGGATCCTTTTCAGCACCATATCACCTACGTGATATACCCGAGGTCGTACTTTCTTGTCAAGAGCACGCTTCATTCCCTGCTAATATAACTGCCCATGACAGATGGCTGCTAGCCTCTTTTCTTCAATCAAGCTTTCTAAGTGAGAAAGGCGTGTGCCCTAGCAGACGTACGTACCGCGGTACAGTACCCAGGATACCAGCTTCGTACTCAATCACACCGTCGTTGGTGTATTCAAACATTATCCGGACAACAAAATCTTATTCTCCTTAACCTCCCCATCAGACATCAGAATCCGTTCGGATTCAGGGTCAGGCCCCTCCTCCGGGATCGGTCACTCTCAATCTTTCGATTTGAGTACCTCGAGATGTCCTCATCAGGGAACTCAAACTTCATCGGTTGATAACCTCAACGGGTTGCAGAGAGATGTAATCAGACAATACACCCCTTGATTGCTTTCTGAGCGGATCACAAATCAGTCAACATTCTTTTGCTCTCCGGCAACCCGTCCGGTCGATGCTGGCTTTTTTCAGAAATCTACCTGATCAGATGCATCTCGAAATCCACAAAGTGGTATGAACCAGCATAAACTGTCTCAGTCGGCGAGCAGCCTATGCCAAAGTACATCAAGTTTTCTCGAACAGTGAATGTATTGTTTCACAGTCGGTAAACTTTTTGCTAAGGTAAATTGCATGCTCTTTTCGACAAGACGCGTCATGCTGACCCAATACACCTCGTAGACCCCTTGAAGGCCGTCAAGTACAGATTAACAGTCTCTCTCCACAGAGAGGTATCAGAATCAGAGGTTCCTGCAACTTTCTCTTTTATTTTTCAATGCCCCTTGGCAATCATTATTTCACCTGACCGTTTGATCTTTCTTTTCTTTTTCAACATCTGGAATATGGGTTCGCACGTGGCCGTTAGATGAGATGTGAACCATGACAGCTAGTTCAATCTTTCGAAGAAACCACGAGCCTCTCTTTCCTGTTTTTCCTCGGTTCAGGCATTTTTTTTTTTTTTTTTTTTTGCAGGATGAACCTCGATTCCTCCCTTCCACTTATGATGAACCCCAACATCTTATCGGATCGCACTCAGATAGTGCACTTATCTGAATTCAACCTCGGTTTAAATTGTCTCAACCAGTCAACCGACTTGCCCCGGTCTGCCAGATCTGCCAGATGCCCCTCTTCCGTTTGGGACTTTGCTATCATGTCATAGGATAGCATTTGATTCCATGATGAATCATATCACGAAACAAAGTCACCATGGCTCTCTGATACAGGCACTGGCGTTCTGCTTCTCTAGAGGACGGTCTTCTCTCCATGGCAGCGTGTGCACAACGACATTGGTACTTGACCTGGCGTATCCTAACATGACCAGGTAAAAGTATCCACATGCTCTTTCATCAAGGCTACCATTCTGTTCTCGATTCGCCTCTGAAGCGGCTCCAACTTTCACTTCCTGACCTCGGTGGTGCTTGGAATAACAACCTCAATCCGCTCTGCATGCGGCTGAATCACCTTCTCCTCTTGTTTTGACAACCTGGCTAATTCCAGCAAATCACAATCTTCTTCGTCTTCTTCTTCAGCAAGATAGATCGGTTTGTCGAAGTCATATGAGAGGTAACCAAATTGTTATCAATGAGATCCGGAGAAGAATTTTTTTTTGAAGTCGGGACGAGACAAAACAAAAGGAAAAAACAGAAAATAAACATTGCCATTTTTATTTTGTTTTTAAACTGCAGAAATAATTGAAAAACAGGGAACACCGTTTTTTGACTGAAAAACATCCATTTATTAATGATGCAGAAATGCAAATTTAAACATGAGGTGGCCCTTACAATGAACCATTACGTGTCGGGCAACACGTATGGCTTTCATGCAAATAAACTGAAAACAAGAAATAATACTCTTCCAGACGAGTAACAATGTTGATCTTTCAAACCCTCCAGTTCAGGATTTGCTGCCCTGGTGCACACGGTTTTACCCAACCATCCAGCTTGCAGTCACTGTTGTTCTCTCCACCCATTGCACCGGCGTGATCCGAATCTTCGACAATTGCACTCACCATCGCCTGACCATGTGCCGGCATGGGATTAGCATTAACATCTGACAATAGTGAAAAATGGAGGGCCTTGGACTCCACCAGGTCTTGGACTACGTGCTTAAAAGCTTTGCAGTCCTCTACACTGTGCCCAGGAGCACCCGAATGGAATTCACATTTGACACTTTCATCAAAATTGGCTGGCCTCTGATCAGGTCTCATAGGTGCCAAAGTCCTCAACTGTACCAGCCCCATATCTTTCAGCTTTTTCAATAGGAAAGAATATGTCACAGGCGGCCTGTCAAAATGCCGATCACTCATCCTCCTCCTGACTGGATATCCTACCCTCTGAGACCTCCGCTGAAATGGCTGACGCTGCTGTTGCTGTTGTGCAGGCTGATTGTCAGCAGGAATAGTTACCGCAGCGGTGTGCTGGTAGTAACGACCCCTACCGTGTCCTCTCTGGGCGTCCACAGCACTCGATTCACCCTCATCCTTGTGCTGGTCATTACCAAAAGATTTCTTCGGTCCAGACGACGAAGCGTTTCCTTGCATGTTCCCCATCTTCAGCCAGTCTTCAATCCTCCCCACCTTTTCGGCAATTACTTTCTGCCCCAAGGCGAACTCTTGCATGACATTGATCAGCTCTCCCATCTTCTCTTTCAGTTCGAGGATGTCAGCGTTGGGAGGATCCATCAGTCGAGGAGTATTGCGTCTGGTGAAGTATCTGTGAGGACGAGTTGAGTGCGAAGGTACAGTTCTGCGAGCACGAGCAATGATTCCTGCAAAACAGCAAACAGGTTAATATGCATGAATGCAACGTCTATCCATATGAGGGAGCTTCTGTCCTTTGATTCCGGTTTCATCGAGACAGATAAAATTTTTGACAATAGCATTCTGACATCAGGATGTCTCTCAACCAGATTCTCAATCAATAATACTCCCCATATGGCTAGACGTAGGTTAGGTGCAGATGAATGCAAAATGAGAATGATGCAGATGTATGCAATGCATTGTGCCATCCTCCCAGTCATCTGATCATCTGTTGCTCTGAACTACAGCTCGGATCTCTGGACCGATCACAACCATCTGAGGAAACTGCAACCACAAATCTGACCCGCGGGTTCCGAAATAAACGGACCTGAAAGATACATCATCATCATCATCATCCTCTGAGCATACATTCATAATCCTCTGAGTCGGCCCGGGGAATCCTGAAATAAACGGATCCCCACCGATAAATATCTCGGCCCGGGGAATCCTGAAATAAACGGATCCCCACTGATAAATCACGGACAGCAATCCGGCGTCACGGCAATAAATGACCATAAATCCGACTTATAAATACGTCTCTGAATCACTGATCGAAAAGTCACCATCTGAGTCCATCTGATCATGCATCTGAAAGAATCACCCTCCCCTCACAGGTAAATTCTAAACAGGTCATCCTAAGGCGGATAATAGCCTCGACAATCGGGCAGAAATACTCAATGGGTTTGTCCTTTCGGGTGTGCCATTGTAGCTCTCCTGAGATCGTCTAAACCAAAGATCCGGGAAATGATCGGTCATCAGAGTCAACAGCCCAAAAGAGATAACCCAACCAAAGTGGAGAACCCCACTGGAAGAGCACTTCTCAGATGAACCTCGTCCGACTTGTGGTATGTCACATCGCAACATCATGCCCAACCGACACATGAGCGACATGAGACCACGCTAATCCTAGGTGTACACTCGGGCCTGGGTTTTAGCCCCACTCAGAACACCCACCCCAAAGTAACAGAACTACCTGCAGAGGAAGATGGCAACATGACAGTAATGATGCATGCACATATTTAATGCAAATATAAACAAGGGTTAGTATAATAAATGCAATAAATAAACAACACACAATAAGCAACCCAAACCAATCCTAAAACGCTAGGAAGGACTCGCTTAGGGACGATGGACCAGTATAGGTCTACATCGATATTCCCCAGCAGAGTCGCCAGCTGTCGCATCCTGCGAAAAATCAACCGGCGAGCTAAAAATAAAAACACACAGAGCCGCCACTGCGCGTTATTTATCCCAAGATAGGGAAAGGAAACGCTCAGAGAAACCTGGAAAGACATGGTCTCGCGACCAGAGAGGAAAGGTTCGGGAGTCGGTTACGCAAGGGGAAGGTATTAGCACCCCTCACGTCCTAGGTACTCCTAGGGATCCACGTCCTAGAATAAAGAATAGGTTGCTAAACATCACACACACACACGGGGAACGCAGGTGGGGTTAAGAGAAACGGGCTCGATAAGGTATCGCACCTTATGCCTACATATCTTGTCTGGAACAAGAATCAGAGCCTCTGTAGTTCGGCTGACGCACGCCAAACAACACAAAACAACACAAACAAGCAAGGGTGGCAAACATGGAGCCCGACAACCACTGGATGGAATTACGTCGGCATCCGAACCAAAACTCACTCAAAAGGGCAAACGTGGAGCCCGACAGCCAATCACTGGGCTTACGTCGGCATCCGAACCCAAAACACCAAACAGCACAGTCAGATAACAAGCAAACACACGCAAAAAAGAAAAAGGTTGCCCGGAGTGGTCTCGCACGACCACCTGCCTACATACCTCGTCTGGAACGAGGATCAGGGCGATGTAGTTCCCCTGAAAGGGACTAAATTGCTAACCAGAAACCGGGGAAAGATACACAACTAGGGAGCTGAGACTCGAGCCTAATGTTGTCATGCATCGTTAACCCTAAGTTCGGTTTTCTATCCTACTTGCATAAGCAAACTAACCTAACCAGGAAAGAAGCTAGCACACAAGCATACAATCATATATCATCAAATGAGAACAGGTATCTCAAACAAGCATGTCGATCAGATAATCACAAAACACCCACTATAACCAAACAAGAGGCTCAATCAATGGGGTTTGACCGCCGAAGCGAGTCGTCTGTACAGGCTGGGTTTGCTCTTAACCTTGCCATTACGAGGCTAAGGTGAAGCAGATGAAAGGATGAAGTGAGGATCAGACCTCACAGCTCTTATCCCTAACCAGGGAGAGCTGACAAATGAGCATGGGTCCAGAATAGGGGAACCCTTCTATACTCGATGACTCAGACACAATGTGCACTGCACAGGATCTTGGGCTTGGATCTCAATGCTACAACCATGTAATGGGAGCAAGGAGAAGACTCAACTGAATAGTGGGGGGCAGTCTGCTTGTCCCTACCTTCCACCAATTGCCTTACTTGAAGGACTTTCCCTGCTTGGGCTTAAAAATAAACATACACAATCATTGCCTCTTAAGGAGGACTTCAGACAATTTGCCCGGCCCGGTAACAGCCGGGTCTCCAGACTACATGAAGTCAAGAAGACCTACCTCAATGCAAGTTGCTTAAGCAACGCAAAGCAAAAGTTCACAAGGAACTGAGCAACTAAAGTACCTGGAAACAATCAAACGCAGTTAGTACTCAATCAGACAAACTGTAAACAATAAACAGTTAACCAGCTTAAACAAACTATACACAACACAAGGCAAGCTCAAGGCTTAAGCCCAAGCTTCAACACCTACAAAACAATGCTATGTTAGTGTACAAACATCAACAACATCAATCAAAATTGATTTGGACCATTATCCATGTGCATTGCTTTTTGATCCTGAAAAATTAAGCAAATATTAGCAACTAGACCACTAGGCCAAGCCTAGGGTCCAAAGCAAGAAAAAATCCCTAAACAGCAAGGTATTCATCAACCAACACCAAATTAACATCAAACAAGAGCAAACATCATTGGTCTCATGTTTATATCATCCATCATGTTCAATTCATGCACAAAACAATCCATATTGGTTCAAATGAAGCATCAAACATACAAACAGAATTATTGCATTCAAAACCATACCAAAACAAATCCAAAAATTTTCAAATTAATCACACCTAAACAGGGGATATCCAAGGTCTACCATGTCAAATTTGAGCTCATTTGGGCAAATGGAACCATGTCAATGAAAATCAACAAAAACAGTCACAATTTCATGCTTCAATTCACAACATCAATGCATACATCCACTTCAAAAATTCATATCTCATTGAAAACAAAAAAGAAATGGATGGGACCAAAACAGGGATGTTATACAATGTGTCTAGTTCATGCATATCAAATTTCATGGCCATACAATACAATGTGAGCATTTCCCAATCAAATTACAAACCTAGGTCACATGGACTTGCAAAATCAATCACCAGAAATGAAAAATCATGATCAATTAGGAAAGGCAGTGAACAATTCCACAAAAATTCATACAACAACCTAACATGTCAACAATTCATCATGCAAAATTTCATCCAATTCTAACATGCATAGGTCAATCAATTAAATTCCACAAGTTGACATCAAGAGGTGTGACACAAATTGTCACACCTAAGTTCCAGAATTTGCTGCTCTCTGACCAGGTATCAAAAATTCATGAAATTTACATATAAATAATCCTCAATGAGTCAAGAACCACCACAAAAATTTTCAGCCATTTATTTTATGATATGAGTATTTCATGATCAAATTGCCAAAATGTATCAAAATGTGACATACATTAGAAAAGCCTATGCCAAATAAAATATTTGCCAAGCACAACTTTGACCAATAGGTCAAAAAAATCCTACACAAGTCAACAAAGTCAAGGAAAAAATCTCCATATTTTTAGAATTTTTTTGCTATTTTTTATGGAATTTTCAAGATCATATGAATTTTTAACAATTAAACAAGATTATTTAAATAACATAGTGGCAATTTCGTAATTCTCATTTGGCGCTGGCGGTAAACTTCCTGTTTGAAAATTCAAACAGGAATTTGGATCAAAACGCATCCTGGCTTCATCTTCCCCACGAAACATTTCCAGAAAATTAAAAAAACGATGAACATCAAATGTTAAAAGAAATGGACATGCATATAGTCATTGAACTCGTCTTCTCAAGCACATTCCAAATATCCATTCAATTCATCCTAAAAGTTCCTAAAACTCAAGAATCGAACGAATTAGGGTTTATGTTCTTATCTTCAAATCGCGATTTCTCATGATACAAGCAAGCATTCACAATTCTAATTACATCATTGTAATCTACATCAAACGCACTTTAAAACACATATAAACTCGAAGCATTTCATGAGGTTCGAATTTTCTTCAAACCTGGAATTGCAGTGATCGAATCGGTGTTCTTAGCGCGCCTTTTCCTCAAACAGCAGCAGCACAAGCTCCAGGCAAGGTGATGTGATGCTCAGGTTCCTTCAATTTCGCTCCTACAGCTCGCAATCCGAAATCACCATGGATGAAGGCATTAGCAACAGTCACGATTCAAAGCAATTCCTCCTCCAAATGCTACAAACAGTTCTAGGCAATGATGATGTGAATCCAACGCAACCAAAATCGTGTGGATTGGTGAAGGAATGAAGGAGAAACTTGAGATTGAAGGTTGTTGTGTTCTTGAGCAAAATGGAGAGAATGAGAGGTTTCTAGATCTGTTCTTGGTAATTGTGATATTCTGTTATGATTAGGCCATGATTATGAATATATACATCCACTTAATCCATCACTAATCCACTTAATTAACAATTAGCATGTTAAGTGAAATTGGTTATTTTGCAAATAAGGGCAAAAATGTAATTTCCATGTACAGCTCATTGCCAGCTGTTTTGACAGCTCATGCAAACTCCAAATGTCATATGTGAACCATAGAAACTTGTTTCATGTCCATTGGTTGAGTATTTCTCAAAATCACATGTGTATGCATTTGGTCCATTTTTGTCATTTCCATTTTTCAACCCAAAACTCAAACCATGTGCTCTAGCCACAAAGTGATGATTCAAACAAGCTTAAAATGCCATTCCTGAGGTGTTGGAAAAAGTCCCATTCAAAAATTCCAATTATTTTGACATTTGGACGATTTTGCCCCTGGTCCAATTCAGCTGTCCAGTTGAAAAGTGACTTTTTGCCTTGGCCATTTTTGGGAAAATCCAATGATGCACCCTCAAAGTACATGTCAAATGGAGTTTGTGCATATAAAGAACTTGCAATTTGGACAAAGTATGTGGTAGTTATGGCCTCCTGATTACGGGTCTTTTCTGAAATTCACTGAGCCATATCTTGCAAACCATACATTGGATTTTCAAGTTCTTGGACTTTTTGGAAAGGTGAGAGCAAGATCTACAACTGTCATGTTGAACAATTTTTCATTTGAAGCTTCCTTGGACTTCTGTTTTTGAGGTCAAAAACTTTCCATTTTTGGAAACTTCAGCTACAAGTCACTTGCTATTTTTGGCAGTTTTTGTCCTGACTTGATTTTCTTCCTTCTTAAGCTTTGAGATGTCAAATATCACTTGTTCCAACATGAATGAAGTGTATCCAACTCATTTCCACCTCCACATCCATCAGATCATGTACAGTTGACCACAGTTGACTTTTCAACTGACAGATGAATCAGGCAATGCACAGATCAATTTGAACCCCAATCTCCAACTGAAATGGCTCAAGGGTGAAACCCTAGCCTCAATAATCACCATATAATCACAAAATGAAACTCATAACCATCAGAAACCTCATCTCCTGATCCAGCCCTGATTGGCCCAATACAGCTGATTAGGGTTGACCAGTGGTCAAAACCCTAATCTCAAGGAGCGTTCTTCAATCTCCTGATGACATCCAACCATGATGATGATGATGTATCAATTCAAACAATATGAAGACCAATACCCTTGGAGAATCATAAAACCCTAATCCACAGCCCAATCCTCAGATGGCCCATGATCAATCAATAAAACCCTGACTTGCACTTGACTTCCTCATCTTCTGATCAAGACTTGGGAGGATAGCTTGCATAATGTAACCACATGATATGCAACATGAAATGCCTAATGTCCTAAAATGATATGCAAATATGTTAATGCTGGTCCCAAAAGAGGAGGGCGAATTTTGAGGTGTTACAAAAAGAAAAAAAGTGCCCGGAGAGACCTCGCACGGTCTCCTGCCTACATACCTCGTCTGGAACGAGGATCAGGGCGATGTAGTTCCCCTGAAAGGGAAAGAAATTCTAGCAAGAAACCAAGGGAGACACACTACCAGGGAGCTGTACTCGAGCCTAGTGTTATCATGCATCATTGCCCTATGTTGTGGTTTCTACCTACTTGCACAACAGCAAGCTAATCCTATCCAGGAAGAAAGCAAGCATGCAAGCATCAATCACAATAAAACAAACATTTCACATAGCACACTCTATATCCAGTCAAGTGAGGCTCAAACAAGGATGGACTGCTGAGGCAAGTCATCTGTACAAGGGTAGAGTTAGCTCTTAACCTTGCCATTGAGAGGCTAAGGTGAAGCTGATGAAAGGTGAGTGAAGATTAGACTTCACAGCTCTTATCCCTGATCAGGGAGAGCTTCAGACAAAGGAGCGTGGGTCCAGAATGGAGGGACCCTTCTACGCTCAAGACTCTAACTCGATTGTGCAACAACACAAGATCTTGGGTTAATGTCCCAATGCGTCAACACAGTGGTGTGAGCAGAGGGACGACTCAACAGAATAGCGGGGGATAGATTGCATATCCCTTGGGTTCCGCCAATTGCCTCATAGAGGTCTTTACCTGCTTGGCACAAAAGTAAACAATCACAGACATCGCCTCTTAAGGAGGACTTCAGACAGTTGTCTGGCTAAATAACAAGCCAGGTCTTCCAGACTACATGGAGACAAGAGAGTCTACCTCAACTAGTTTAAAAACCAAGCAGCAGCAAGCAAGTTCTTAAAGAACTGTAAGCGACTAAATGTACCTGAAATCAATCAAGTATCATCAGTACTCAGACAAACCAACAATAAACAGCAAAAGTCAATCTATACAGACAACACAAGTTAATGCACATAAGTGCAAGCCCTGAGCTCAAGCTCAAGCATCAAACCTACAACACAAAGCCAATGTTAGTTTACACCATCAAACAAAACTCAATTTAATCAAGTTGCACTTTTTCCCTTAAGCCTTTTGCATTTCATCCTGAAAATCCAAACCAAATGTGAGAAACTAGACCACTAGGCCAAGCCTAGGGTCCAAAGGGGATAAAAAATTCTAAACAGTAAGTGAAATTCAACCACAATCACATTCAAACAAATTAAAAGCAAATGCAATTGGTCCCATGCTCATATCATTCATCATTATCATTTCATGCACAATTTAGTATCAAACATGCAATTTGCACCTTCAAATGACCAAATAGAACTATTTCAATCAAAAGCATACCAAAATAATTCAATTAATTCCACAAAAATTCACACCTAAACAGGACACATTCAAGGCATATCATGTCAATTTTCAGCTCAATTGGACAAAAGGAACTAGGTCAATGAAAATCAAGAAGTCCAGACACATTTATACAAGCCAAAACAAGGCATCCAAACAAGCATTAACTTCCATAAATCATAAAACAGTGACAACAATTAAGAAATGAATAGGATCAAAACCACAATGTCCTATAATGTGTCTACAATCCCCATGTCAAATTTCATCTTCATCCAATACACCATGAGAATTTCACAAATGAATTACCAACATATGCCACACAATGTCACCAAATGACCACACAGGGAAGAAAATTATCAATCAATTAGAAAATTCCATCAACAATTCCAGAAAAATTCTCATGTAATCTTGACATATCAATGATCATCCACACAAAAAATTGGAGCAATTCAACATTCCTAAGCCAGACAAATAAAATCATGAAGTTGACCTAGCTTGGTGTGACACAAATTGTCACACCTCTAATCAAAAAATCATATCTCCTTCATCAAGTATCCAAAAATCATAAACTCGACATGAAAATCACCATCAAGATGTCCAGAACAAGCACAAAAATTTTCATGAATTTCTTTGCAAGCATCACTATTTCATGAAGGATTTGGCAAAACATACATAAATGTGACACATTCAACAAACCTTAGGCCAATTAAATTTCCACACGTGCAAAAAATCCACAAAAATCATAATCAAATTCTACACATCATCATGAGAACAATGCAAAAAATTTCACAAAATTTGGATGAGTTTTGAAGCCTCTATGAATTTTTGAAGTTCATGTATCAAAATTGGAAAACAAAAGAAAAAGCAAATGAAATAATAATTAAATAAATCTGGCAATGGCACGATGGTAAATTTGAACAACTAATCCAAAACGACGCCGTTTGGATTAGATTACAAGGCGCGCTCTGATTGGCCAGAGCTGGCGCCAAACACCATTTTAAACTTAGGCAAGGCAAATTTGGATCAAACAACATATTTCATCGTGTTCTTCATCAACACAAACTCAGAACTTCCAGATTTCGAAGAACATCAAACATCAACCAAAATCAACAAACGTATAACCATTGGAACCGTCTTTCCACAAGGACTCAAGATATGCAACTGAAATTTCCTAATTCTAACCATGGCGAAGGGATCGAGCAAATTAAGTTATGAACACAAACATTCAAATCGTGATATCTCTCTCCACAGTTAACCAATTCACAAACCAAGCATAGCATGTTGATCTATGATGAACGAACTACAAAACGCATATGATAATTTAAGAAATGAAGAGATTCGAAAATTGACCTTGTGTTAATGGCAGTTGTTGTTCTTGATGCTTTCGCGTGCAATTTTCCAAAACAGATCGAGGTTGATGTATAGGAAGATGAATGTCACTCGTGCCTTAGCTCAAAGATGCTTCAGTTGGAAGAATCATCAAGTTGCCATTGTTGTGCACATTATGAACAGTTGCGATCCTTGAGGTTTCTTGCATGGATTCACCAAAACAGTTGGAGATTGATGTTCATGGAGCACGAATCAAAAAGAATTGTTCAATTTGGTGAAGAATTGATGAAGTTTGATGAAAAAAAGTGATGAAGTTCTTGAGAGAATTTGAGAGGTTTTGGTAAAATTCTGTTATGATTTTGGAATATGTGATTGTGTTTACAAATTCTGTTACAATTAGGATTAAATACCAAGGCCTTAATCACTTTGCTAATCTCAATTAGCAAAAACCATGTGATTAGTGAAAATGTGCATTTAGGTGCAAGGGCAAAAATGACCTTCTCCAATATTGCAATGTGACAGCTCATGACAGCTCATACAAGTCCTAAATGATATTTGGAGTGTGTTGGAGTGGTTCTCATGTCAATTGGCCTTGTAAATCTCAAAATCACATGTTCACACCAAAAATGCAATTAAGTCCACTTGAAATTTGACTTTTTGCATTGACCATTTTTGATGAATTTGGACCATACACCATGAAAGTACATGTGAAATGGAGTTTGCTCATAAAAAGATCACTCAATTTGGACACTCCATGTGAAAGTTATGCCACTTTGATTATAGGCATTTTTTGAAAATGAATGGACCATAACTTGCCAACCATACATGGGAATTTCAAGTTCTTGGACTTTTTGGAAAGGTGAGAACAAGATCTACAACTTTCATGTTGAACAAGTTTTCATTTGAAGCTTTTTTGGACATGTAATTTTGTGGTGAAAAACTTTCCATTTTTGGAAACTTCCATTACAAGTCACTTTCTATTTTTGGCAATTTTTGTCCTGACTTTATTTTCTTCATTCTTGAGCTTTGACATGTCAAATAAAACTTGTTTCAACATGAATGAAGTGTATCCAACTCTCTCCTACCTCCAAATCCATAAAATCAAGCACAGTTGACCACAGTTGACTTTTCTGACTGATAGATGAATTTGGCAATGCACTGATCAATCTGAGCCCCAATTCCCTGATGAAATGGCTCAAGGATGAAACCATAGCCTCAGTAAGCTCAATACAATCATGAAATGATCCTCATATCCATCATAGACCCCATCTCCTTGCTATGCCCTGATTGGCACAATACAACTGATTAGGGTTGACCAGTGGTCAAAACCCTAATCTCAAGGTGACTGATCAAACACTTGCACCTCTTGGATGATATCAAAACCCTGATGATGATGATATATCACCTCAACCAAGATGTAGCTCAATCTCCTTGAGAACCATGAAACCCTAATTTGCTACACCCACCCTCAGATGATTAATGACCAGCCCAATGAAACCCTAGCTTGCATCATGACCTCTTCATATTCTGATCAAGACTTGTGAGGATGACTTGCACAATGTAACCCCATGGTATGCAATATGCAATGCCTAATGACCTAAAAATGATATGCAATATGTTAAGCCAGTCCCAAGAGAGGAGGGCAAATTTTGAGGTGTTACAATAATTAATTAAATATGTGTTTTGGTGATTATTTGAATTATTTGAATATATGTGTTATTTGAATAATTGAATTTTATGAGTAGAAATAGAAATTGTCTAGTAATGGGCCTAATTAATAAGAATGGATGGATAAGTGGGTTAAGCCCATTATGAGTTAAAAAGATAGTAAGGATTTTAGAGATTAGAGTTAGTTTTGTAAAACAAGAGAAGAAGAGAGAATAAAAGAGAAGAGAAGAGAAAGAGGAGAAGAGGAAACTAGAAGAAGAAGGACCTAGAGATTTCATCTATACTAAGGTAAGGGTGGGATTTCAAGTGGTTATGGGTAAACATAATGTATGTAATCTATGTGGGTTAGATATCATGAACTTAGGATATGGGGATTTTGATTTTTGAGAAACCCTAACATGTGTTTATGTCTCAATCCATTAAATTGATGTTTATGTTATGCTATGATATTTCTATATTGAATTCCATGAATGGGTATGTGTATAGAACATGATTTGGTGTATAATTGCATGTTTGAGTTTCACTTGAAAATGGTTGATTTGGGATTTTGGTGAAAATTAGTGGAGCTTAGAATCTTGTTTCTATGATCCTAATAGTTGCTATATGATATATATATATATAGGTTGTATAATTATTTATTTCATGAAAAATGATGGATTAATGTGGTTTTATGATGAAAATTCGTGTTGGACAACATCATTTTTGCAACAACAAATTTTCTGGTTTTTGACAGCATTTTTGCAACAGCAAATTTTCTGGTTTTTGACAGCATTTTCGCAACAGCAAATTTTCTGGTTTTGACAGCATTTTGAAAAACTTGTAAATTCAATAATTTTTGAACCGTAACTCTGTTTGAGGTGTCGTTTGGACCGTTACGAAGCTAAGAATATTACTTATAACATGATATTCATTTTGATAACAGTAGATTAATATTTTATCAAAATACTCCTAATGTGGATGTATGTTGTATGTGTGGTGAATGTGAATGACATGTTTTCTACTGTTTGGCATGTATTGGATGGTTTTAGATGGATTTTGTGAAGAAACATAATACTTGAAATTATGTATGTGATGATGTGAATTGGTGAATTTGATGAATAACATGAATTGGCTTGTTTGCTTTATGTTAATGTGTTGTGATGAGATGATGAATGTTATTTGATGTATTGTTTGGGATTGAAGTCATGTTAGGTGTATGTTGTGCAAATGTTGGATGTGGTATGCTTATGTATGACTAAGGGGTTGTGATCGTCTTAATTGTATGAGTCTTAGTGTTGTTGCACACTTACACTAGCATGAGTCTATGAAAGAGGCAATGTCGGGTAATCTCACGTAGATTATTTGCTTGTCCCAACCCTAACGCCGAATGGGGTTTGAAAGCTTAATGCCGAATCGAGCTTTAGAGGTGGTAATCTAGTCTATTTAAGAGACGCTCGGCAAGCCGGAAATGATAACGGATGGGATCTGTAAGACCCTAATTTTGACGCTAAGATCCCTCATGGCATCATGTTATTGCACAAGTGCATTGCCTCAAGGATCATAGCATGTTTGTCTCCTTAACCCTAGGGTTGGGACTTGTTTGAGTGTTTTGAGATCACCAAGCATGCTTGTATTATATATTATTGCTTTTCTTATTTGATCACTAACCAAAAGCACAAAAATATGTCATTTACTCTTTTTGTTTTGAAGCTCAAGTGACCATGTGCTCCAATGCTCCTAGGAGGCTCCTAAGTCTAATGAAATGGCTAGATGAAGATGAGAAAAAGCATGACAATGGTCCACAAAGTTCCTAATCATCATATATGTCTCCCAAGTGTATCAATTTGCCAATTTGATCAAGATAACCCAAATGGCTTGAGGATTATTTCCCAAGGAAACCCTAATTCCACTGTGCTTTAACTATGCCTTGCCCATGAAGTAATCTCAACCTCTGATCAAATTTAATCAAGGGAAGTTATTTCATTCATCATTTTATGCATATATGAGCCTATTTGATGCCACTCAATCATTTATTCATCAAGATTGGAAGATTGGCCTTGAAAAGTTGACCAGTCAAAGTCATCTGACTAAACTGAGGTCCATGGAGATACAACTTTTGATGTATTTCTCAAATGAAGATGACCCCAAGAGAAAATATGATCCTAAGAACCATATGAATAACTTTCATGTTCATCAAAAATCCATTTGAAACTTGGAAGGTTATCATTCATTTCAAAACATTATAGGTCATTTTGACTGAAACCCTAATTTTGGGTCAACTTACCAAGGACATAATTTCCTTAATTTTTATTATTTTGAGGTGATACCAAATTAATTGGAAATATTTAGATGTCTACTTAAAATTTTATGTTGGACAAAATTTCATAATCCTAAAAGAAATACATGTGATAATACAAAACATTATAGGTCATCTTGGACCTAATTCATTGAATTTGAAAAAGTACCCAACTTCAAATGCGTATAACTTTGTCATAGAAAATTCAAATGATGCAAACTTTGAGTCTAAATTGATCATCTTGAAAAGATATACAACTTTGGTGTTGAAGGTGTTTTCATTTGAAGCTTGCATCATGAAAACAGAGGGGCTTGATTAAGCTTGCTTTTTGTGAACTTTCTTCAAAATGACTTAAACATGTTTTGTACTTGGACTTTCCAGGCCAGTTTTCATTAATTTTCACATGCCAAATGATTTTTTTCCGAACATTACTTTTGTTCCTTATTTCAAGGGCCTCCAACCATTACTCACAATACTCATTTGGACTTACCATTTGTGAGTTTCGAAATCCTTTCCATGTATGCGCATTTTGGATATTTCATGTTATAGCTTGGTATGCAAGCTGTTTCCATTTCATATACACGTACAATTGCTCTTCACATGAACTCAGCAAGCTTTTGCATTCATCATTGGGCCTTCCACACGCTTGTATAGGCCCATGCACATCAAAGTTCAAATTGCCATGCACATGAAAGAAGCTTGTGATCTAATTCTTTCAGCTATAAATAGAGGTTCCCTCTCATTCATTTGGTAATCTTTTGGAGATCTGAATTGCTGCAACCTTGAAACCATAGCCATACCAAAGGAATTGTTCAAATTTTGTTCTTACTTTCGAGCTTGAAATTCAGCATCATTAGTTGAGCTTCAAAGCCTAATTCCTTAGCCTTTTATTTCCCCTACATCCATAGATCAAAGAGGAGCAAGGAACTTGGAAGATTCGTGGCCAGAAGTGCTTCAATTCAGAGGTATACATTCAAACTTTTTGGATCTAGAACTCTTAATTCAGTGTAGTATTCTTGTGTTTATGTGGTTTTCTGAAGTCCTCACACTTAAGGCAAGCCATTGGTGCTTTCAATTCATCATTTCATGAGCTTACAGTTTGAACACCATGATCTTCTCCTTCACATTTCTCTCAATATAGGAAGAGTGAGGAAGATCCAATGGTATAGTGTTGATCTCCATCACACAAGCTTCATTTCCATGTCCTTGTTTTCCATTTTCATTAAAACTTTTTTCTCTGCAACTGGTGGCCGGAAGTGGTTGTCTCGCCGGAGAAGATGGTGGTTTCCACCACCATCACCACGTGTGCGCTCTTGTAGCCATTGGATCTGGTTTCCACGTTTTAATTTTATTCATCCGTTATGTTTACTTAATTTAATGCACATTGTGGCACGTTTGACTTGGATGCATCGCGCGCCCTCACATCTGGAGCATTGCCTGATGCCACGTCAATTAATGAGCTCCATCACGTGGCTGTGGTTTTTTCCATTTATTCCATTTTCTTTTATTTTCAGTTAATTCATTTGATTTTCAAAAATTCATAAAAAAATTCATTTGAAGTCATAAAAATATGAGACCAACTCCAAAAAATTTCTTGAAAAATCTAGTTTCATATTTTGATTATTAATTATTTTTGTAACTTCATTTGATATTTTTCATGGAATATTTGATTTTTATAGTTTTTATTCATTTTAAAATACTTTCTGACTTTTGAAAAATCCAAAAATATTTCCATAGCATTTATGGATCATGATAAATCAATGAAAAATAGTCTCATCAATTTCTTATTTGATTTGAGATTTAGTTGAGATTTTAATTCATATTGTGCTATTTTTAATTGTTTTTAATTGTTTTTTATTGCTTTCTGATTTAAAAAATTTGTGAGAAAATCAGTCAAAGCTTGTTTGACTATGTTGAACCTATGAGAATTTAATTGGACTCATTGAAGTTGATTTGAATTGAATTTGAGGTTTGACCTTATTTGTTTATTTTTTATTTGCATTTTATTTTAATTCAAAAAAATACCATTGACTCTTTGACTTGTTATTTTCATTTCTCTTCTGTTTGGTGTTGATTGATGATGATTTGATTCACATTGATCAATTGGATTTGATTGTTGTCTTCTTTTCCCCTCCCTTTCATCTTCATCCTTTTCTTTCCATCATTGGCCAATGAGTTAAAGTCTTGAAGTTTGTCTTGACAAATGAGAGGTTTAACCTTCTTTGATCCAAACCAAACTCAACTTGATCCATGATCAAGTGAGTTGTTTTGTGTCCAAGATAGGTTGCTTCTTGGTCAAGCAAATACCTAAAAGTCAATACAAGGCCCTTCCCCTTTTGTTTGGCATGGCAAGTTTATGGAGCTTGGCTTACTAGTCATGATCTCTAACTTGTGTTCTTTGCCTATATTTTTATTGACCGGCCTCAGATAGGTGTGACTACTACATTAGTCCACTTACGATTGCTTAACATAGCGTTACATTGTCTTATGACAAACTAACATAACTTTACTAACTACTAACTTTAATTTGAGCATTTAATTTCTTGTCATTTACTTTTAATGTCATTTATTTCTTGCTCATTATTCATATTGATTTTCACTTTGCTCACTTGAGCACATATTTTATGTTTATGTCATTTTTCTTTTGCTCATTTGAGCCCATTATTGTATATAAATATATTGATATCTTGTGTTTGCTTTGTGTTTGTTTTGTGTGAGCCAAATGCCAAAAGGAGAAAGGACTTAGAATTAGGATTTACCTATGCTTAAAGGAATTCAAGAGCAACTAGGCCTTATGCCTTTAGAATGCAAAATTTATCCAAGAGCAACTAGGCCTCATGTCTTTAGAATGCTAAAATTCAAAGTTGATCTCAAAGGACTTCTCCTCCAAACTTATTCTTTGTCCATTCCCCTTATTGTGTTGTGAACTTTTTTATGTTTGCTTTTGTGTGATAGGGATCCCACCTTGAGATTGTGAAAAGAGGACCATTGTTATGAGTAGCCAAGTTAAGAGCCAAGCCAAATGGAGATCCTAGGAGCCTAAATTCAATTGTTTGATTGCTTGTTTGTGTGCCAAGTCCAAAGGAAAGGAGCATCTTAAGTCATCTCTATGACTTCAAGAAAAGGAACTCCAAGGGTTTTTCTTTCACCTCTTATATTTGCATGATTTAGGATTAGCCCTTCTCTTCTTCTCCCCACTCTAACCAAGCCAAAAATCTTTTTCTTCAAACTTTGACTTTGTTTCAAATTAGAAACCTAGGCCTTAAGCCTTTGACTTTTCAAAACTCTTTTCATAAATACTCATTTGTAAATAATCTTAATCCAACTTTGACTTCATTTTGTAAATAAGTCTAACTTGTAAATATAACTCATTTCAAGTTGTTTTGTGGTTCCAATGGCCACTTTGTTAAAAAAAATCAAAAACATTAGTCATAGGTTTGAGTTATCATAGTGGTTGATGTAAATCTCACCTCATCCTTAGTGTTGGATTATAAGCCTTCCATGCTTATTATAGGGTTAACCCCTCACTAGCATGTTGAAGCTTCCTCACATGGTGGATTGTTGGTTTAGGTTGAGTTTTCTCCCTTTGATAACAAAAGACCTTAAGGCTTTTGATTAAAATCAATTCACCAATCTTTGAAATTTTTACCCCAAACTACGAGGTTTTGATCCTCCTTTGTGATGGTACATAGGCAATGGGTTCATCCATTCAAACAACAAAATTTGTAAATATAATATATTCTCTTCTCATCCCTCCAATCTTTTGTTCAAATCTTTTCACAAATACCAACCTACAACACATATTTGCAAAAAGGGTTCCCTTAAAGTACTAAGGATGTTTTGGGTGCGTAAAACCTTCCCATTTTATAACCAACCCCCTTACCCAGATCTCTGACATTTTTATTAGTTTTTGATTTGAAAAACTTCTTGCTTGGCTTTTGTTCTATTTTTAGCCTTTCCTTTGGACAAATAAAAGTGCGGTGGCGACTCGAATTATATGTTGACTTTTGGCTTAGTCAATAAACCTAAAGGTAACGAAAACTCCGCTACAGAAAAGTGGCGACTCTGCGGGGGATTTTAACTTCTCCCTAGTGGGTTTAGCCTACTTTTTGCTTGTATGTGTTGTATGTTTATATTTATTTGTGGCATATTTTTTGTGCAAATTTGGGATGAATGTATTGTTTGTAATGTATGAATTGCTTGATATCTTAATTGCTTGTATGCTTGGTGGTTTCTTGTAAGATGAGTTCTATACCCGAACTCGAGTGCACTTATGATAGGAGAATGGCATAGTCTTGTTGACTTGTGTGTGATTATTCCTTAGCAAGTTAACTTGCAAGTCCATTCGCTTGGTGGAGGTCTTGTTGGGATCAATAATGTCACACGAGTAGTCATGGTTAGGCATTACTCTTTCCAATAGAAACCCTGGAAGCCAAGGACCTTAGATACCTAGCCCATCTTGGCCTATTTTAGGACGTAGTGCGAAGGTCGTTCAAGTGTAAGATTTGATACAATTGTGACGCGATACTACACTCATAAGAGTCTCTCTTGAGAATATTTTTGGAAGACGAGTAGTCAATTCATCCGATAATATACGAAAGATGGGATGATGACTATGGGAACCTTTTTAGAATATGATTGTCGGGTTTAACCATAGTACACTCTTGTTGGGTGGTTCTTAACCGAGACTCCATGCTCGTGACTTACAACAAACCCGTGATTCGCGGTTGATTCGTTCTCGTATACCCTCAATATCAATGGAACTTGGGTGTTGATAAGGTGTAAACCATAATCCACCAAAATGGATGATTGATATTGACGATGACTTGAGCCATCCCATGACCTTTGTGTGGTGTGACTTGCTTGATCCTTGAGTGTGTTTGTTGCATCCATGCATTCATGCATTCATTCGCATTCATGTCATCAGCAATAAAGATTTCACAAGGAATTTAAGAGGTCTATTTGCAAATTTCAGACATGGATAAGCAAAGAAGGAATATGAGGAAGTACAGTTTCAGACAACCCGACTTGAAAGAGTTAAGGAGTTTGGCATCGTATGTATTAGAGCCTTTGGAGTTCAAAGCTCGCCATGGGAAGCTTCTATCTATTCTTTCTACCAAGGTGGATGAGGGTCTGATGAGTGTGTTGGTGCAGTTCTACGATCCTCTGTATCGGTGCTTCACTTTTCTAGATTTCTAGCTTTTGCCTACACTTGAGGAGTATGCTTATCATGTGGGTATACCTATTCTGGACCAGTTGTCGTTCAGTGGTTTGGAGAAGATTCCGTCTTCTCAAGAGATTGCTGATATGCTTCATGTGGATGTATCTGACATTGTTGCCAATATGACTACCAAAGGTGGAATTCAAGGTCTCCCATCTGATTTTGTGATTGCCAAAGCTACTTTGTTTGGGAAGGCCATGAGTAAGGAAGCTTTTGAAGCCATATTTGTACTCCTCATCTATGGGTTAGTGTTATTTCCCAACATCGACAACTTTGTGGATGTGAACGCTATTAGGATTTTATTTTCTCTTAATCCCGTTCCGACTCTGTTGGGTGACACTTATTTCTCTTTGCATATGAGGAATGCAAAGGGTGGCGGTTCCACTGTATGTTGTTTGCCTCTATTGTACAAGTGGTTTATTTCACACTTGCCTCAGACGCTTGCCTTCAAGGAGAACAAGGGATGTCTACGGTGGTCCACGAGACTTATGTCTCTCACTAATGATGATATCTCTTGGTATAATCGTGTTTATGATGGCGTTTAGATTATTGACTCTTGTGGTGAGTTCTCCAATGTACCTCTTCTTGGTACATATGGTGGAATTAACTACAACCCTGCTTTGGCTCGTCGTCAGCTTGGGTTCCCCTTAAAGGATAAACCTAACAACATTTCATTGGAAGGCTTGTTCTTTTAAGAGGGTAAAGATCCCCAAACTTTGAAAGATAGGATGGTCCGCGCCTGGCGCAAGGTACATAGGAAATGGAGGAATGAGCTTGGTCCGAAGAACTGTGTTGCTTTGGAACCTTACACCTCTTGGGTAAGGAAGAGAGCTCTTGAGTACCGCATGTCGTACGAGAATCCGAGACCTACAGTTGAGAGACGAAGACCGTTCGCATGCTTGGGTTCGTGAGCGTGAGGAGCTCCTTCAGCAGCTCAAGGATAAGGATACAATGATAGAGTTTCTAGAGCATCAGGTCATTGATGAACCCGATGATGTGGTTACTTCTCTCCTGCCTCACTCGTCTAGGTTTTGGAAGAGGAAGTATGATCAGCTCGCCAAGGAGAAGGCTGACATGGAAGCAGCTTATGAGAGAGAGGTGAAGAGGCTTCGTGCGACTTATCTTCCGATCTCGAAGGCTTTGGACGATTGCTTCTAGGGCTCCATAAGATGTTTATTCTCCTTTCTCTTGTATTGTATTTGGTTACCAAAACTGTACTACTTCTTTGGTGTAAAAAGTTTCCAAATATTATTGTTATGAGTATTCCATATATGTTCAATATTTTCAAAACATTTGTAAATAGATCTTTCTAAAGTTCCTCTGATAAAAAACAAATCATATGCACAAGCATTGCAGGCATCATATGCATAAGTAGGTTTTGTCCCGAGCTCTTGATCAGTGGTCTAACTCTTTGCTCTGCATTTATTTTGAAGATAAGCTGATGCACCGGTACAACACGCGAGCAAATCATCAGAAGATAATGGAACACCTCGAACAAGAGAACAGAGATCTGAAAGAAGAGATTGCCAGACTGACTGCCATGATGGAGTCAGTTCTTGCTGCACAAAGTCAAGCTTCACCAACTCCTACAACTCCTCCCGCGAGGACAGTCATCTCTGAAGTGGTTACTTCAACAGTGCATGCTGCCACCGCCCACTTCGCTCCGAATATGCCAGCTGGATTCCCTTGGGGAATGCCATCTAACTTCGTGCCAGAGGGTTTCGCTCCCACTCTTGCTTCTATGCTGACATCTAGCCTGGTCCTGTCTGTACCGCCACCTATAGTGCATACCTTACCTCGTGTGGAAGACACCATTTATCATTCCGAGCCATCTGAGGGCCCGGACGTATATGAGAAAATGGATGAGATGAAAGATCAATTTCTTGAGTTGTGTAAGGAGTTGAAAACTTTGAGAGGTAAGGACCTTTTTGGGAAGATTGCTGTTGATTTGTGCTTGGTGCCCAACGTGAAAATCCCAGTTAAATTCAAAGTGCCCGACTTTGAGAAGTACAGGGGAAGCATGTGCCCACTCAGCCATCTTGTGATGTATGCTCGCAAGATGTCAACCCAGACAGACAATGATCAATTGCTTATCCACTAATTTCAGGATAGCCTGACAGGTGTTGCGCTCCGGTGGTATATGGGGCTAGAAAGTGAAAGGATCTGCACTTTCAATGACCTTGGATAGGCGTTTGTGAAACAATATAAGTACAATGTGGATATGGCTCCGGATAGAGATCAGCTGAGGGCAATGTCCCAGAAAGACAAGGAGACCTTCAAGGAATATGCCCAGAGGTGGTGAGAATTGGCAGCTCAGATAGTGCCACCCTTGGAGGAGAAGGAGATGACAAAGATCTTCTTGAAGACTTTAAGCTCTTTCTACTACGAGCACATGATTGCTAGTGCTCCCTCAGACTTTACCGAAATGGTAAATATGGGGATGAGGCTAGAAGAGGGAGCCCGTGAATACAAAGTCCTTTATGTGAATGACATAAGGAAATCCTTGGTAGAGATGCATAAGCTGTTGTGTGAACACAGTCATTATGAGCATGATCATGATAGGTTCCAGGTGTGCACTATCAATGAAAGAGGATGTCGTCAGGTGAAGATGGACATCCAAGAGATGATAGACCAAGGGATGATTGAGATACTTCAGAATCGTAATGAGGATGAATTTGATGTTATTACTCCCGTATTCAAAATTCCTGATCCTGTTGTTATCAAGTATGATGGCAGCAAGAAGAAAGTATCGCCAACTCTTGTGATCAAACCAACGGGCCCTGTCCCGTATGTGTCAGAAAAAGCAGTCACGTACCGTTATAATGTTGTTATGCTGGAGGGTGGGAAAGAGGTGTTGTTTCCCTCAACCTCTGTGGTAAGCATTTCTGACGTTAGTGGAGTGACCCGTAGTGGTCGTGTTTTCTCGGCTCAGCCGAAATCCCACGAAGACGTTGCGAAGAGAGCTGTTGTCAGTCTTGCCGGTCCCGTGGGGACTTCTTCTTCAAATCAGTTTGTTCCTGTTGTGAAGGGTGTTGACCCTGTTGTTGACAAATCTATTAAAGCTCCTATCCTGGTTGGCCAGTCTGGCATGTTAAGAGAGGATGGTGATGAGATGCTGAGGCTCATCAAGAGGAGTGAGTATAATGTTGTGGATCAGTTGCTTCAAACTCCATCAAAGATATCTGTCTTATCTTTGTTGATGAATTTAGAGCCGCACCGTGAAGCTTTACAAAGAGTGTTGGATGTGGCATACGTGGATCACGATGTCACAATTGAGCAGTTTGATAACATTGTCGCAAATATAACTGCCTGCAACAATTTAAGCTTCTGTGATGATGATCTTCCGAGGAGGGAAAAGACCACAATTTGGCTTTACATATCTCCATGAATTGTAAAGACGATTCCCTGTCCAATGTGTTGGTGGACACAAGGTCATCACTTAATGTATTGCCAAAGTCCACTCTTGCCAAACTTTCATACCAGGGGCCTCCCATGAGGCAAAGTGGAATGGTAGTGAAAGCTTTTGATGGATCGCGTAAAACTGTGATCGGTGAATTAGAACTCCCGATCAAGATTGGACCTAGTGATTTCCAGATCACTTTCCAGGTCATGGATATACATTCGTCATACAGCTGTTTGCTTGGTAGACCATGGATTCACGAGGCAGGTGCCGTGACATCCACCCTACACCAAAAGTTGAAGTTCATTAAGAACAAGAAGTTGGTGGTGATAGGGGGAGAGAAGGCTCTCTTGGTCAGCCATTTATCTTCCTTCTCCTACATTGATGCTGAGGATGAGGTTGGGACTCTGTTCCAAGCCTTATCTATTGTTGAGCCTTCTAGGAAAGGACTTTCTTCATTTGTCTCCTATAATGACGCGAAGTTGGCCATTGAGCATGGTGCAACTACCGGTTTGGGGAAAATGATCAAGTTGGAAGATAATGAATCTCGGGCTGGTATAGGGTACTCTTATGGTGTTTCTAATGATCTTGGGTTGTTTCAGAGTGGAGGTTTCATCCACACCATTGAAGATCAGGAAGCTGCTGCCATCGTTGACGGAGATGAAGAGGAAGACCTTGGCAACTTTGTCATACCTGGAGGAATCTGCAATAATTGGGTCGCTGTTGATGTTCCAACAGTTATCCATAAGTCAACGTAATGTGTTCATTTTGTTTAAAACCCCTTCTCCCATGCCAAAAGGAGAAGTGAAGACATTGTTGGCATGATTTGATTAATACAATGATATTCATTCAATAATCGCATGTTAAATGTTTGTTTTTCAAATTATTTTTCATTTTTTGCTTTTCGCATGAAATTGGTGATCACCATAAAACCCTAAAAAAAGAGAATAAAATCAATCTTTTCATCTGCATAATGATTTGCCTTGTTTGAATTATGAAATCTCTTTTATACTCAAAATCATAATGCAGGTTAATCAAACCCATTGAACATAATGATCCAACACCATCTCCCAAGTTTGAGTTCCATGTATTTGAGGCATAAGAAGATGATGTTGAAGAGATTCCCGATGAGATTACCCGTCTGCTTGAGCACGAGGAGAAGATCATTTAGCCACATCTTGAGAATCTGGAAACAGTCAACTTGGGGTCTGAAGATTGCATTCGTGAAGTGAAGATCGGGGCACTCCTTGAAGAATATGTTAAGAAGGGGTTGATTGAGTTGCTACGAGAATATGTTGACGTCTTTGCCTGGTCATATGAAGACATGTTTGGTCTAGATACTGATATCGTGCAACATTTCTTGTCGTTGAAGCCTGAGTGTGTGCCTGTAAAGCAAAAGCTCAGAAGAACTCATCCTGATATGGCAGTAAAGATTAAAGAAGAAGTTGAGAAGAAAATTGATGCAGGGTTTCTGGTGACTTCTACATATCCTCAATGGGTGGCCAATATTGTGCATGTACCTAAGAAAGACGGAAAAGTCCAAATATGTGTGGATTACCGTGACTTGAATAAAGCTAGTCCAAAAGATGATTTTCCTCTACCACACATTGATATGTTGGTAGATAATACAGCTAAATTCAATGTCTTTTCGTTTATGGACGGATTTTCTAGTTATAATCAGATTAAAATGGCACCCGAGGATATGGAGAAGACAACATTCATCACACCTTGGGGAACATTCTGTTATCGAGTGATGCCCTTCGATTTGAAGAATGCCAGAGCCACGTATCAACGAGCTATGACTACCTTGTTTCATGATATGATGCACAAAGAGATCAAGGTATATGTCGATGATATGATTACAAAATCAAAAATGGAAGTTGAACATGTAGAACACTTTTTGAAGCTTTTCCAGCGTTTGAGGAAGTACAAGCTCCGCTTGAACCCGAACAAGTGTACATTTGGAGTCCGTTCCGGCAAGTTATTGGGCTTTATTTTCAGCGAGAGAGGTATTGAAGTTGATCCTGCCAAGGTCAAAGCAATACAAGAGATGCCTGCGCCCAGAACTGAGAAGCAAGTCCGAGGTTTTCTTGGCCGCTTGAATTACATTTCGAGATTTATATCCCACATGACTGCCACATGTGCGCCAATATTCAAGCTCCTCCAGAAAGATCAGCATCATGATTGGACCGAGGATTGCCAAAAGGCCTTTGATAGTATCAAAGAGTATCTGTTCGAGCCTCCGATTCTATCTCCGCCTGTTGAAGGGAGACCATTGATTATGTACTTGACTGTGCTTAATGATTCCATAGGTTGCGTCCTTGGTCAACAAGATGAATCAGGAAAGAAAGAATTTACAATATACTACTTGAGTAAAAAGTTTACTGACTGCGAGTCTCGGTACTTAATGCTTGAGAATACATGTTGTGCTTTGGCTTGGGCCGCTAAGCGTTTACGTCAGTATATGTTGAATCATACGACTTGGTTGATATCCAAAATGGATCCAATCAAGTATATCTTTGAGAAGCCTGCTTTAATTGGGAGGATTGCCCGCTGGCAGATGTTGTTGTCTGAGTACGATATTGAGTATCGAGCTCAAAAAGCTATCAAAGGTAGTATCTTGGCTGACCATTTGGCACATCAACCAATTGAAGATTATCAATCCGTGCAATTCGACTTCCCTGATGAGGAGATTCTGTATTTGAAGATGAAAGATTGTGATGAGCCTACACTCGATGAAGGGCCAGAGCCTGGTTCCTGATGGGGTATGGTGTTCGATGGTGCTGTCAATCAGTATGGAAATGGTATTGGGGCAGTGATTATTACTCCTCAAGGCACATATTTTCCTTTTACAGCAAGGCTAACTTTCAAATGCACGAATAATATGGAAGAGTATGAGGCTTGTATTATGGGTTTGGAAGAATATATTGATCTTAGGATCAAACATCTGGATGTTTATGGCGATTCGGCCCTTGTTGTTAATCAAATTAAGGGTGAATGGGAGACGGATCAGCCTGGCCTCATCCCATATAGAGATTATGCGAGAAGGATTTCAACTTTCTTTACTAAGGTTGACTTCCATCATATTCCTCGAGATGAGAATCGGATGGCGGATGCTCTCACTACGCTTGCTTCAATGATGCTGTCAATTATTGGAATGAAGTTCTAAATATTACTGTAATGCGCCTGGATAGACCAGCTCATGTGTTTGTAGTTGAAGAAGTGAAAGATGATAAGCCGTGGTATTATGATATCAAGTGTTTTCTCCAAAGTCAGACTTACCCGCCTGGGGCATCTGTTAAAGATAAGAAGACTTTGAGGAGATTATCTGGCAGTTTCTACCTTAATGGTGATGTGCTTTACAAGAGGAATTTTGACATGGTTCTGCTCAGATGCGTGGATAGACACGAAGCAGACCTGTTGATGACTGAAGTCCATGAGGGTTCATTTGGCACTCATTCCAATGGACATGCTATGGCTAAGAAGTTGTTGAGAGCGGGCTACTATTGGCTGACAATGGAGTTTGACTGCTGCAAGTATGTGAAGAAATGCCACAAGTGTCAGATTTATGCGGACAAGATTCATATTCCCCCGACACTTCTGAATGTAATTTCCTCACCATGGCCTTTCTCCATGTGGGGAATTGACATGATTGGCATGATTGAACCTAAGGCGTCAAACGGTCACCATTTTATTCTCGTAGCCATTGATTACTTCACCAAGTGGGTTGAAGCGGCATCGTATGGAAATGTGACCAGGCAGGTGGTTGTGAAGTTTATCAAGAACCAACTCATATACCGATATGGTGTGCCAGACAAGATCATTACTGATAATGGATCTAACTTGAACAACAAGATGATGAAAGAGATGTGTAGCGAGTTCAAGATTGCGCATCATAATTCTTCTACCTATAGACCCAAGATGAATGAGGTTGTTGAAGCTGCTAACAAGAACATCAAAAAGATTATTTAGAAGATGGTTGTTATGTACAAAGATTGGCATGAGATGCTGCCATTTGCTTTGCATGGCTATCGTACATCTGTCCGCACTTCAACAGGGGCAACCCCTTTCTCTCTTGTATATGGCATGGAAGTTGTGCTCCCCGTAGAGGTCGAGATCCCATCAATGAGAGTCTTGATGGAAGCCAAGTTGACTGAGGCTGAATGGGTTCAGAGTCGTTATGACTAACTAAATTTGATTGAAGAGAAGAGATTAACTACCATGTGCCATGGTCAGTTATATCAACATAGGATGAAGAAAGCATTTGATAAGAAGGTCAAGCCTCGTGTGTTCCGAGAAGGCGACCTCGTGCTCAAGAAAGTCTTGTCTTTCGCACCCGATTCCAGGGGCAAGTGGACTCCAAACTATGAAGGTCCATACGTTGTTAAGAGAGCATTTTCAGGCGGCGCTTTGTCGCTCACAACTATGGATGGGGAGGATTTCACTCGTCCTATGAACTCAGATGCAGTCAAGAAATACTTCGCCTAAAAATAAAAACAAAATAGCTCGCTAAGTTGAAAACCCGAAAGGGCGGCTTAGGCAAAAATGAGCGTCTCGATGGATTGAAAATCCGAAAGGGCGATCCAAGCAAAAGTTAGAGACATAAAAAAAATGAAATGAATATATATATCCTGCTAGATCGAGTACCCCACCCTGGGGCAATCTAGGCAAAAAAATTAGGGATTTGGCAAGTAACTGCATCCTGACAAGACTTTGTTCTACAACTGTCATTTGTCAAAGATTCTCGCTCAGTCATTATCAACTGAAGTTTCGAATACAGTGGATTCAGAGTTGGTGGAGAAACGGTTATTATGTTCAGTGTAGCCTTTTTTCCATGTATATCACCAATTTCAAATTTGTAAAGATCCATGGAGTCTCACCATTCGCGGACTACCATTCTCTTAAATAAAGCTGAGCCTTTATCCAATTCTTGGCACTCTTATTTGTTTCTGTTTAACAAATGTCTGCATGCTTTAATTATCATTGTTTTAAACAAATAAAGTTTTCATAAATAAACTGTTTAAACAAAATGAACATTCACAATGACTGAAAGGATAAGTGGAATGTCCTCAGTGTTGTCCCAAGGATAGTATGATTACCAAAAGGTAAGACATTTATTCATGTTCTGGCATTTTTATATCCTCTTCATCAGCTTTCAGTTGTCTCCCCATCGAGCGCAGAAAGAATAGTACATCATCAACTTCCCAGAGGGCCTGGTATGAGAGGTTCTCTTTGATGAGAGTGGATTGATCTATCTTATTGGATTGCTTTCCTCTAGCAGAATTTGTGGATGTTCATCCAACGCATTCCCGGATATTTTGTTTGTGCATACATGCTTGTTTTCCCCGCGGAGTCCTAGAAATCCATGATTGGTTGTATGGTTGGTCTGTGGATGATCCCTTCTGTTCCAGTTCTTGCCCTGATCTTTTAGAGACGTGTATCCCTCTATATCAGGCACTAGCATTTGTGTTTTATCAATCATATGGTTGTCACCTCTTGTGGGGACTGACCTAAAATCCCTTATAGATTGATAAAAGTTAATATGTTATTCTACTCATGAGGAGGTTTGTCTTTCCCCAGCATGAGTAGAAGTCCCCAGCGAAGTAAGCATGAGTTCCCTGCAGAGCTATCTTTCCAGACAATTGTCTCCTCAGCAGGAAGTTGCCTAGAGCAATTGATGAAGGGTTTGCTTCCCTTTTCATCCCTAGCATGTCGCTTGTTGATGAAGGATTCATTTTGATTTCCTCAGCCAGGGTAGTTCTGTCGAGAACATTTGCAGCTTGTCCCCAGTAGGATTGCCTGATCCGAGTTTGATGTTGGTATCTTCTCCGAGTCTGAAGTTTTCTTCTAGCATTGAGGGTTGGTGTTGAAAATGTTTATTTCCTTCCCCAGTGGAGAAAAATGCTATTTCTCCCCTTAGTAGAGTTTCCTCTCCAGCAGATAGAAGGGAGTGTTTTGATTGATGTGCATCTGGTTGGTGGTTGTTCCCCACGGAGTTTCATATCGTTCCTTTATAAGCTTCCCCAGTAGAGTTTCCTCTCCGGCGGATCTTACTGTTATTCAACCACTTATCCCCATCAGAGTTTGAGTTCTCTGTTTGATCGTTTTCTCTCGCTGCTCCTGAATACATCTTCTTTGTATCCTCAGCGAGTGTAGCTTTGGGATAGGGTTTGATATCCCTGATGATCTATTTTCATCCTGCTCGGGTTGTTCCCAAACTGAGTTCTCCAGTAGGCTTTTCCCTTCTTGTTGAGATGTTGTGTCGGGTGTCCGTTCGTGATTCTTAGACCTGTTTGTGTTAGACATGTCTGTTTGTCAGCATTAATCATACACAAATCATGCATATACATGCATAATCATAGCATTCAGATATTCATGCTGCATTCTTTGCCATATATCTTTGCTTGTTATCTCCTGCTATTGGTAAAATACTCTTCCCCAAGCAAATGTTTGTGTCTGATCTCTCCATATAGAGTCAGCCCCATAGGCAGAAAGTGTCTACCGTTTCTTCTTTCTTCCCCACTGAGTTATGTCCTCGTGGATGATTATTGTTTCAGTTTCCTCCCCAGTTGTGTACCGGGATGGAATTACTCCCCTGAGTTATATCCTCATCGGGTTGAGTCTTGTTTGATTGTGTCTTTCTAGTTTGTTCCTAGATTGATTTCCTTTCTTATTATCCTCTGCAGTTCCCTGTGATTCAGTTTGTTCAATTACTCAGTAACCAGTAATTGTTCATCCTTTCCCCAGTGGAACTTGTGGCCTTCTACCTAGTAACCGGTAGATGTAATCCCCTCTTTGTTGGTTATCTTTACCCAATAACTGGTTTTGATATTCCTTCATTTTTTAGTATATCACCCAGTAACCGGTGATATATCTCCTGGATAATTTGCTTTTGTTAGGCAATTTATCCCTAGCGAGTCATCTTTCATTCACCCTTGTTTGGTAATGATTGTTTCTCCTTCTGATTGGTCATCATTTTATACCCAGTAACCAGTATCCCGATGTCCTTTCTTTTCGGTTGATTTATCCTTCATTAACCCAGTAACCGGTTGTGGATAATCTTCCATACGAGTATGTTATCTACGTTATGACGGTAATAGATAATATGTCTCATGCGCTCTTCAGTTGAAGTCTTTTTCTTCCTCAATCGAGTAAGATTCGTATTTCCTTGTGGAATCGAATGTCCATCCTGTAAGTCGAGTTTTCTTTTTCAGCCCTCCTTTCGGATGATGGGTGTCTTGGATATGTTCCTAATTCACGCCTGGTAGGTCACCTATTATATACCCAGTAACCGGTATCCTCGGTGTTCCTTCCTTCTGCTCCCTATTATGACTTTTTGTCCCCTGTGGAGTCAAATTTTCTTGAGTTGAGATGTGCCTTTTGGGTCCTCCTCAGATGTTTAGGAGGATTGATATCTTTCACCCTTATACCGGTCTTAGATATTCTATCTCCCTGAGCTTGTTGTTCTCTCACCCAGTAACCGGTATTTTGATAACATGTCTCACTTTGAGTTTATTACTCAGTAACCGGTAATATCTCATCTTTTCTTCCTCAACTGAGTCCTTTATGGACATCCCCGCCTGAGTCCGAATTTTTTATCCGATGTATCCTTTGTGGATAGTTTTTCTATATTGGCATATTCCCCAATACATGCATCTTTGCGTCAGCTCAAATCTTTCCATCGATTTATTTTCGTGGAATCCCTTCGTGTCTCCCAGCAAGTTTTCAAGTCGTGACCTGCTCACGCATTTTTACCTTATTTTCCCCCCAGAGTCTCTGTCTCCCTAGTGGGTGTGTTACTCCTATGGATTTTCAGTTTCTCCCGATCTCTTTTCCTTTATGGAAATTATTCACCATAAAGATTTTATTTTGCATACATACATTTGCATCATGAGGTCTCTTAGGGACCAAAATTTATCTCTTTGTTATTATTTAAGCCTGTTCTATCTCGTCGAGACAAAGATTTTAACCTTCATATCTCCGGCTAGAATGACCTTAAATAGGGGCATCTGTAAGACCCTAATTTTGATCCTAAGATCCCTCATGGCATCATGTTATTGCACAAGTGCATTGCCTCAAGGATCATAGCATGTTTGTCTCCTTAACCCTAGGGTTGGGACTTGTTTGAGTGTTTTGATATCACCAAGCATGCTTGTATTGTATATTATTGCTTTTCTTATTTGATCACTAACCAAAAGCACAAAAATATGTCACTAACTCTTTTTATTTTGAAGCTCAAGTGATCATGTGCTCCAATGCTCCTAGGAGGCTCCTAAGTCCAATGAAATGGCTAGATGAAGATGAGAAAAAAAATGACAATGGTCTAAAAAGTTCCTAATCATCATATATGTCTCCCAAGTATCTCAATTTTCCAATTTGATCAAGATAACCCAAAGGGCTTGAGGATTGTTTCCCAAGGAAACCCTAATTCCACTGTGCTTTAACTGTGTCTTGCCCATGAAGAAATCCCAACCTCTAATAAAATTTAATCAAGGGAAGTTCTTTAATTCATAATTTTATTCATATATGAGCCTATGTGAGGCTTCTCAATCATCTATTCATCAAGATTGGAAGTTTGGCCTTGAAAAGTTGACCAGTCAAAGTCATCTGACTAAACTGAGGTCCATGGAGATACGACTTTTGATGTATTTGTCAAATGAAGATGACCCCAAGATAAAACATGTTCCTAAGAACCATATGAATAACTTTCATGTTCATAAAAAATCAATTTGAAACTTGGAAGGTCATCATTCATTTCAAAACATTATAGGTCATTTTGACTGAAACCCTAATTTTGGGTCAACTTACGAAGGACATAATTTCCTTAATTTTTATGATTTTAAGGTCATACCAAATGAATTGGAAATCTTGAGATGTCTACTTCAAATGTTATGTTGGACAAAATTTCATAGTCCTAAAATAAATACATGTGATAATACAAAACATTATAGGTCATCTTGGACCTAATTCATTGAATTTGAAAAAGTACCCACTTCAAATGCCCATAACTTTGTCATAGAAAATACAAATGATGCAAACGTTGAGTCTAAATTGATCATCTTGAAAAGATATACAACTTTTTTGTTGAAGGTTTTTTCATTTGAAGCTTGCGTAATGAAAACAAAGGGGCTTGATTAAGCTTGCTTTTGGTGAACTTTCTTCAAAATGACTTAAACATGTTTTGTACTTGGATTTTCCAGGTCAGTTTTCATTAATTTTCACATGCCAAATTATTTTTCCCAACATGAATTTTGTTCCTTACTTCAAGGGCTTTCCAACCATTACTCACAATACTCATTTGGACTTACCATTTGTGAGTTCCGAAATCCTTTCCATGTATGTGCATTTTGGATATTTCATGTTATAACTTGGTATGCAAGTTGTTTCCATTTTATGTACACGTCCAATTTCTCTTCACATGAACTCAACAAGCTTTTGCATTCATCATTGGGCCTTCCACACGCATGTACAGGCCCATGCACATCAAAGTTCAAATTATCATGCACATGAAAGAAGCGTGTGATCTGATACCTTCAGCTATAAATAGAGGTTCCCTCTCATTCATTTGTTAACCTTTTGGAGATCTGAATTGTTGCAGCATTGAAACCATAGCCATACCAAAGGAATTGTTCAAATTTTGTTCTTACTTTCGAGCTTGAAATTCAGCATCATTAGCTGAGCTTCAAAGCCTAATTCCTTAGCCTTTCATTTCCCCTACATCCATAGATCAAAGAGAAGCAATGAACTTGGAAGATTCGTGGCCATAAGTGCTTCAATTCAGAGGTATACATTCAAACTTTTTGGATCTAGAACTCTTAATTCAGTGTAGCATTCTTGTGTTTGTGTGGTTTTCTGAAGTCCTCACACTTGAGGCAAGCCATTGGTGCTTTCAATTCATCATTTCATGAGCTTACAGATTGAACACCATGATCTTCTCCTTCACATTTCTCTCAATATAGGAAGAGTGAGGAAGATCCAATGGTATAGTGTTGATCTCCATCACACAAGCTTCATTTTTATGTCCTTATTTTCCATTTTCATTAAAACTTTTTTCTCTACAACTTGTGGTCGTAAGTGGTTGTCTCGCCAGAGAAGATGGTGGTATTCACCACCATCACCACGTGTGCGCTCTTATAGCCATTGGATCTGGTTTCCACGTTTTAATCTTGTTCATCCGTTATGGTTACTTCATTTAATGCACATTGTGGTGTGTTTGACTTGGATGCATCGTGCGCCCTCACATTTGGACCATTGCCTGATGCCACATCAATTAATGAGCTTCATCACGTGGCTGTGGTTTTTTTTCCATTTTTTCCATTTTCTTTTATTTTTAGTTAATTCATTTGATTTTCAAAAATTCATAAAAAAATCATTTGAAGTCATAAAAATATGAGACCAACTCCAAAAAAAAATCTTGAAAAATCTAGTTTCATATTTTGGTTTTTAATTATTTTTGTGACTTCATTTGATATTTTTCATGGATTATTTGATTTTTAATAGTTTTTATTCATTTTAAAATACTTTCTGACTTTTGAAAAATTCAAAAATATTTTCATAGCATTTATGGATCATGATAAATCAATGAAAAATAGTCTCATTAATTTCTTATTTGATTTGGGATTTATTTGATATTTTAATTCATATTGTGCTATTTTTAATTGTTTTTAATTGCTTTCTGATTTCAAAAATTTGTGAGAAAATTAATCAAAGCTTGTTTGACTATGTTGAACCTATGAGAATTTAATTGGACTCATTGAAGTTGATTTAAATTGAATTTGAGGTTTGACCTTATTTGTTTATTTTTTATTTGCATTTTATTTTAATTAAAAAAAATACCAAGAAAATACCATTGATTCTTTGACTTGTTATTTTCATTTCTCTTCTGTTTGGTGTTGATTGATGATGATTTGATTCACATTGATCAATTGGATTTGATTGTTGTCTTCTTTTCCCCTCCCTTTCATCTTCATCCTTTTCTTTCCATCATTGGCCAATGAGTTAAAGTCTTGAAGTTGGTCTTGACAAATGAGAGGTTTAACCTTCTTTGATCCAAACCAAACTCAACTTGATCCATGATCAAGTGAGTTGTTTTGTGTCCAAGATAGGTTGCTTCTTGGTCAAACAAATAACTAAAAGTCAATACAAGGCCCTTCCCCTTTTGTTTCGCATGACAAGTTTATGGAGCTTGGCTTACTAGTCATGATCTCTAACTTGTGTTCTTTGCCTATATTTTTATTGACCGACCTCAGATAGGTGTGACTACTACATTAGTCCACTTACGATTGCTTAACATGGCGCTACATTGTCTTATGACAAACTAACATAACTTTACTAACTACTAACTTTAATTTGAGCATTTAATTTCTTGTCATTTACTTTTAATGTCATTTATTTCTTGCTCATTATTCATATTGATTTTCACTTTGCTCACTTGAGCACATATTTTATGTTTATGTCATTTTTCTTTTGCTCATTTGAGCCCATTATTGTATCTAAATATATTGCTATCTTGTGTTTGCTTTGTTTTTGTTTTGTGTGAACCAAATGCCAAAAGGAGAAAGGACTTAGAATTAGGACTTACCTATGCTTAAAGGAGTTCAAGAGCAACTAGGCCTCATGGCTTTAGAATGTAAAATTTATTCAAGAGAAACTAGGCCTCATGCCTTTAGAATGCTAAAATTCAAAGTTGATCTCAAAGGACTTCTCCACCAAACTTATTCTTTGTCAATTCCCCTTATTGTGTTGTGAACTTTTTGATGTTTGCTTTTGTGTGATAGGGATCCCACCTTGAGATTGTGAAAAGAGGACCATTGTCATGAGAAGCCAAGTTAAGAGCCAAGCCAAATGGAGACCCTAGGAGCCTGAATTCAATTGTTTGATTGCTTGTTTGTGTGTCAAGTCCAAAGGAAAGGAGCATCTTAAGTCATCTCTAAGACTTCAAGAAAAGGAACTCCAAGGGTTTTTCTTTCACCTCTTATCTTTGTATGCTTTAGGATTAGCCCTTCTCTTCTCCTCCCCACTCTAACCAAGCCAAAAATCTTTTTCTTCAAACTTTGACTTTGTTTCAAATTAGAAACCTAGGCCTTAAGCCTTTGACTTTTCAAAACTCTTTTCATAAACACTCATTTGTAAATAATCTTAATCCAACTTTGACTTCATTTTGTAAATAAGTCTAACTTGTAAATATAACTCATTTCAAGTTGTTTTGTGGTTCCAATGGCCACTTTGTTAAAACTTTTCAAAAACATTAGTCATAGGTTTGAGTTATCATAGTGGTTGATGTAAATCTCACCCTATCCTTAGTGTTGGATTATAAGCCTTCCATGCTTATTATAGGGTTAACCCCTCACTAGCATGTTAAAGCCTTCCTCACATGGTGGATTGTTGGTTTAGGTTGAGTTTTCTCCCTTTGATAACAAAAGACCTTAAGGCTTTCGATTAAAATCAATTCACCAATCTTTGAAGTTTTTACCCCGAACTACGAGGTTTTGATCCTCCTTTGTGATGGTACGTAGGCAATGGGTTCATCCATTCAAACAACAAAATTTGTAAATATAATCTATTCTCTTCTCATCCCTCCAATCTTTTGTTCAAATCTTTTCACAAATACCAACCTACAACACATATTTGCAAAAAGGGTCCGCTTAGAGTACTAAGGATGTTTTGGGTGCGTAAAACCTTTCCATTTCATAATCAACCCCCTTACCCAGATCTTTGACATTTTTATTAGTTTTTGATTTTAAAAACTTCTTGCTTGGCTTTTGTTCGCTTTTTAGCCTTTCCTTTGGACAAATAAAAGTGCGGTGGCGACTCGAATTGTATGTTGACTTTTGGTTTAGTCAATAATCCTAAAGGTAACGAAAAGCCCGCTACAGGATCCATATGCATATCGCATTGAGTCACACATTGAGTTGCACGTGTCAGTGTGAATTGTTGTTTGTGTGATTATGTGATATGACTGTGTGGATATGATTTTGGTAGATATGTATATACGTGGATTTTAGGTGATCCATTTGATATGAATTGTTGATGTGTTGTTGATGTGATATGTGTGCATATTTGTGATATATGTGATGAAATGGTGACTTGTATACATTATGGAATCATGTGAAAGTTGTATACATGTTTGATGATGATTTGTAAATGATGATGGATGATAATATGTACATGAAATTGATATGTTGTGAAATATGAATTTTGTACATCGTTTAGTATTTATAAATGAATACTTGTGGATTGTTGAGCCATGTCGTATGATGGTAAACATGTGATTCTTTATAAGATGATATGATGCATGTTTGTATGAAGCGTGATGAATTCTAATAATATATGTATGTTTGTTATACATTTCATATTATTATATTTTTCTATAATAATTTGAATTCCCACCCTTCTGTTGGAATGATGTTCTATCGCGACATCGCTCAGGTACCGGAGATAGTGGTTCTTCGCACAAGGATTAGATTCGGAGGCTAGTTCTTGTTGTGTTTTGACCAGGTAGTCTATAGTGATCTGGTCATGTAACACTTGGATTTATGGGATTATTTATATTTGTTTGGATGTTGAGAGATATTGTTGTGCTCTCTTTTATCTTGTTATTTGGATATGTTGGTTTTGATGTTGAGTAGCCTTAGAGCCCAAAACGATATTTTCGTAGATGATTTATGGGAATCATCACTATTTACCATTTATGAAGAGAGATGTTATTCCACTGTGTGAGTTTACATGTTGGTTATTTGGTTTTGATTTATAATCTATGTTACTTGTATGTGACCATGGCATGTGTTGTTTCTGGAAGAAGTAAATGTGATGCCCTCGTGTATGCATGTTTTAATTTACTCTCATTATGCAATTGTATGCTGTATTTGAGTAGTAGTAGTTTGGGTGGGTGGGGGGGGGGGGGGGGGGGGGGGGGGGGGGGGGGGGGGGTGTTTCATTATGTATTGAGTGAATGAAAGGATGTGCTAGTGTAATGTTTGAATTGTTATTTTGTTGAATGTGTTGCTAAAGATGCAATGTTAGTATGTGTCGTACCCCCAAAATTTGCCCCCCATTTTTGCTCTAACCCGAGATCCACCTAACCTCATTCATATTCATCATTCAATCATTCTTAACATGTGTTAACATGCATCATAGATTCGAGGCGCGCGACTAATAAAAATCAGGGTTCGAACTTGAAGATGGTAGTATGGTTCATCATAGGGTGAAACCCTAATTACTTGGTTCCTTGAGGCCTTGATTCTCAAAGATTACACCATGGCATTCTTTTGTACAGTCAACCCTATGTCTTGACTGGTTCTTATGAGATTTGGTGCTTGACATTCCGTATATCTAAATTGACCACCAACCACTTTCCTTGACTTGTGTTGATTGGTTTAAGGCACGTTTACGTTCGCATTCCACTGCATATTGTCAGTATCCCCCCCTTAATGTTAAGATTTGCAATTTAATTTCTAACTCCATCTTAATTAGAATTAACTAATTTTTAATGCTAACTTCTAATTGATTTCGGAATTAATTTCCTTAGAGTCAATTCTAATTGCTAATTTACTTTGGAAGGGAGGAAATTAACTCCCTTTCAATTTAATCTCCAATCCTATTAAATTGTAGAATGCTTGAATTATTTTCAAATGGGCCGGATTTTGGGTAGTAGTAGATTTAGGCTTTGAATCTTTGGGGCTTAATCTTGATTTAAAGGAGCCCAAGATTTACTTCTGCCAAATATGCTTTCATTCTCATAAGAGTTTGGCCCACTTTGTTATATACATTCATAGGCAGCTTGGTTTAACTTGGTCTGAGTATGGAAATACTCGCGACCTACATTTCGAAGCCTTCGACGACTCTTCTTCTGCTTATCCAATGCTACATGAAATTTGCTAACACTTAAAAAAATTGTTCAACTTCCCTCTTAAGTACTGATTTCTACCTTTTAAATCGGTTACGATTTTGGTTTATCATTCCGTTACAACCCAATTTACCTATGAACAAATCAAGTGCAAACTCTAAATAATCTAGAGTTAACAGGTATGCTCAGGAGCCACCAAGTACTTTAAATCTGTACAATTCCAAACTCCCGTTCCAAGACATCTCCGAAAAAGGTGCAACCTGTCCTGCCGTGACCGCTACAAAACCGTGTAACCAGCCGCCTTCCAACCGCCATTGAGTTTTGGCTTTGACATTTCAATCCAATATGATCGATACTGTACCATTCACAACCTGCAAAGAAATAATAACAGGTTTCAATAACATAACGGAATCATGACGAAGTCTTGACACGACAACTCCTAACACCATTCGCACTACCTTCACTTGATAAATCTAATGGTGCACACCCAAGTCAAGTAATAACAGGAAAACAATCACCAAGCCCACTTCGGTTCCGTTTCAACCACTAAGCGCCAGGGATCAATTAATCCTTTTGCTACCAGGACTCACGGCATCTCTTTGGATGTAAACTACTACCAGGTTCGTTCGTTTGTACCTGCAACATGGCAGACACAGCAGGGTCAGATATAACTTCTATGGAGTCAGTTCTATTGGACCATACCTTGTTCTAACATGCGCAAAATTAACTCAACATCATTCTCTTGACACTGCATTAGAATCACATTTCATTACGCTGGCATTTTGAATCGCATTCAGCAGCCTGTTTTTAGCAATAGGAAGAAACCCTTTAATTGACTTGTTGTGACAGCTTTCTTATGAAAATTCATGGAGAGAAAGACAAAATTACAAAGAATTCATGGAGAGAAAAGCCATATTTTGTAACATGCCGACACCGTGTATCCTGCACTCTTTCGTTCATGTCGGCAACAAAAGCAACATCCAACTTGGGCATTCACCTGCAGAATTTGAAGAAAACAGGTAAGATACCAAGAAAATGACAAACGTGTGACACGGCGGTAAGAGTTCTGCAGAAAGACTTGGGTAAATTAACGGTTCACTCATCCCCAACAAATTAATCCATAAAGTGCACAACCAAAAACCTGCAAAACCGACGGAATCAAACCTGCATTAATGATCCGTTTGAGTAATAGCTTAACATCAAAACACCGTTAAAAACAATAAACAATTATTTCCAATTCATTGGTTCATAAACAATTTCGCTCTGCACATTTTAAAATAAACCATCCACCAAGTAATCCAACAATTCATCACCAACGCGCCGACTTCATCTTGCTCATGAAGCCAACCCCGCCGCAAACAAAACCGTAGTAGCCGGCCACAAACAACAGCAGGATGTATACGAAAACCGGCAGCATGTGGAACGACGACGGCATGTTCAAACTGCAAAACTGCAACCGAAGCGCGACTCTGTTGCAGCCGGAAACACAGAAATACGGTGAACCTGCAAAGCCGATAAAACCAGTTCTGCAATAGCCAGTACACCGTACACATTCTAAGTCAAGGCCAACGACGGTTCATAGTACAGGCCTGCAATGCACACGTAACAGCTCCCAATACTCACGTTCCATGACGAGTCCTGCACCAAACCAATCATTAACGATAACTGCACTAACATGTTCACCCAATACTAACAAAATTTAATATTTTTCTAACACATTCCAATTAGAAAAACCAAGTTAACAGAACAAACCTTTCATTGACAGTCAACTTATTTTTAACAAACTGCATTGGTAGTAAAATCCAAATGAAGCTTAAGTAGAATTTCTAATTAACTAACATAACCAGGTGATTACCGCGCTTTACCATAGGGCGTTGTTGAGAGAAATGCACGGCGTAAGGTTTTGTTAATGTGATTACAAATTGATGGCAGTACTGCTAATCAGTCATGGCCTCAACCAGTGATCATTCATATATGCCACAAATGAAGGAGCCGCACATGAAGCTTGCACGGCCGCATTAAAACCACAGATCTCCTTGCGTTTCCAAGCCGGCAGTACAAACTGCCTTGAAACATATCCAATTACTATCCCTGCAATTAATTCACAGACAAACCGCGGCCTTTTCAAATCAGATAATAAAAATAGTGCACTGATTTAACCAAGTTTCATGACAGAAATCTAACTATCATTACTCTAACCTCTAACAAATTCCAAATTAACCAATAAATGTAATTCAGCTCATGTGACATTCAGTTTGTTTAATTTCATTTTGGTTGCAAATTCTGGTAATCTCAGTTGCACTTCATTTAGAGTTTAAGACAGAATGTCGTTGGAATTTCATTTATATTTCAATTAATTTTTGCATTGAAAAAACCTAACAGAATTCGGTTGGCAGAAAAACAGAAAGAATTTGGATTATTTTTTCATTTGAAACTAACATCCCAATTGTAATTAACTAACCTCAAACTCTAACTAATTGGATTGATTCACTAACCTCCTAACAGATTTTCTAACAGAATCTAACAACTAACCTAACTAATTTCATTCTCCTAATCCAACTAACCTAACAGAAACTGAAATCAACGGTTAACTCTAACTGATTTACAACATCCAAGGAACTGAAAACTAACTCTGTGATCTAATCCAACCAATTATCTCCTTCACGTAACTAACTCTGTTAAATCAATTCTGTTAAGTCCACACTATAAAAAAGAGCTCACAATTCACTCTTCGGTTGGTCACAATCACTCACCATTTCAAAGCCCACGATTTCTCAATCTCTCTCTTACCCTCACTCCAAAGCTCTCTCCTTCTCCATTGTTGCCCAGAGCTTCACATCGAAGCTCTGAAACAACTAGAGCTGAAACTTGCCGCACCTCTCAGTACCTCTCTCATGCGAAGAACGGCAATAATCGCGGAACAAACGATTCACAACACACCAAGAATTCCTAAAGTACTAAAAGATTGGAGAAGAAGAGAGAAGACAAAAGAAGAAGCAGAGAAGAGTAAACCGTAAGAGATCGAATTACCTGAGATTTCAACACCGGTAGGTCTTCTTGATTTCATCCCTTTATTCACTAATTTACGTTATCAAAAGATTGTTGAGAGGTCGAGGGCGATTAACCCTTTGATTTTGGATCGAGATGGGGTTCGATTGTCATTTAATATAGGAATTAGGATTTAGGGTTCTCCCTTCGATTCGGGAGATTCTTGGGGAATTAGGAACTTTATTTTGTGTATTCGGTTAGAGGATCTCGAGACGAATAAGTTGATGGTAGTGTCGCTGATTTCTGGAAACCGCCGCCGAGGAAGCCTCCGGCGAGGCGGAGATGTTGGCCGAGTGAGAGAGCGGGACGAGCCTTTTTCAATCTCGTGTTTATCCCATAGGCATTGAATAATGCATCTATTTTCACGACCTTTCACTTCCACCCACGTGTACTCTTGGAACTATGGCTGACTGACCCTTCGTTGCTCGAGTTGACCTAGTCTTCGCCACGTCACCGCTGGCCTTATCCCCTTGAGATTGCTTGATGAACATCGGTGGACCTTACTGGAACTTGGGCTGACTCCTAAAGCCCATTTATTTTGGCTATTGGCACCTCCGATTTCTTCCCGTGGATAGTGGAATTCCATTAGCAGAATTGGGCCTACACCCCACACTCATTTTTGGAATGCACTTCCTGTACAAAAAACTTGGTTTGGGCTCGCCTACAGCCCATTAGCCTGAATTTCAGTTCTCACCCCATTTTACAATTACACCCCATTTTCAATGTATATTTTTTTTTTGTTTTACAATTTAATTAGGTTAATTAGCATAATATTAGTTTAATTAGGTTAGTCATTGAAATTAGAATTTAAATCTTGATCGTTAGGATATTAGAATTTAATTAGGATTTTCATTAGAGTTAATTAGAATTTTTCCTTAGGATTTTAATTAGGAATTTTGATTAGGCTTTGATTAAATTTAGAATTACACCATTCTCAACATTAGGATTAGAATTCAACATTAGGATTAGAATTCATCTTTAGGATTTAATCACCTTTAAACCATGGTTAGAAGTTGATATATTTTTGTAATTGACCATTTTGCCCTTATGGGCTCATTTTGGTATTTTTGTGTTAGAATTTGCACATGCTCCCTTAGGACTTCTAACTTAGGATTTTTAATCAATGCATGACCCCTTAGGTTAGTTTCTAACCATTACTAACTTAAATTAGGTCCAAAATTAGTTCCCTTCAAAACTAAAACAAAACCCCCGATTAAATTGATCAAAAGCAATTTTGATTAATTAAATCCTTTGAACTTGTATAATCCCCCAGTCTAATTGAGTGACCAAAAGACCCTTGGTCACTTAGTAGGACTCTTCTTTCAAGCTGTGGAGCTCAAGGCATAAAGACAAGATCTTCAATCAAGGCATCCTCAGTCACACCAAGCAGTGGATTATACAAGACAAATCAAAGGTCAACACTTGGTAAATACGATTCAAATTATACGAAACGAGCCTTAAGTAATGAGGAATGATGATAATGAGTCTCTCCTACCCTTGTCTAGAGCTACTTTGCGTATGGGGCGTATGCCCTAAATATTCAAAGCGTTCGCCCTTATTCATAGACTTTAGTACAATACGAATCAATTAAACTACCAAGTCTTCTTCATGCAAGTTCAATATCAACACAAGGATCGACAACAAAGGTTCTTCACCAACAACTTGTCAGTCAAGAGAAGTATCATGCATTTCAAGTCTTAAGTGATAAGGAATGATGAGAGGGAGTCTCTCCTACCCTTGTCTAGAGCGACTTTGCGTATGGGGCGTATGCCCCAAATATTCAAAGCGTTTGCCCTTATTCATAGACTTTAGTGTGATTCCTATCAATCGACTGTCAAGTCTCTTATCACTTCACTCTGTTATTTCTCAATCATTCCATTCAAATCAGTTCAATCTTAATCATCCATTTCTTCTTGCCTCCAATCAGTTTCTTTTCAGCCCTAGTGGGCTGAACTACGAAAGCTCTGATTTCCTCATTTCACAATGAGGATACGTAGGCAGGAGAACCCGATTTCTTCGCGAGCGCTATCTTATTTATCAATCTATCTTCTCAATCACATGGATCATTCTCCATTCATGCAATCTATACCATCTTTTCGAGATCAATCTTACTTCTCCTTTGTTTGGCACTTATCCCAAACACTAACTTCATCCTTTGTTTGGCGCTTATCCCAAACAATAACTTCACCTCTGTTTGACGCTTATCCCAAACACTAACTTCACCTTTGTTTGGCACTTATCCCAAACACTTATTTCATCCTTGTTTGGCTCTCATCCCAAACGTTAACTTCATCATTGCTCTTCGATTGAGAGTCTACCCTTCTCTTGGATCCAAGCTACTATCCTGATTTGATCTCGAACTGTCAATTCCCCAGTAAGTGATACACTATTCCTTGCACTCCGTACTACCAGTCTCTTTTTTTCCGTTCTCGTAGTTCCGAACTACGAATTCTCTGACTTTCTCATTTCACAATGAGAATACGTAGGCATGAGGATGCGAATTGTAACACCCTTCTAAAATACCCCAAATTATTTAATTAAAATAACAACATAAATCAGAGTAATCATGCAGTTAAGGGTGTCACACAATTATTTCACAATTCATCATAATATTTAGTCATGCTCATTATTTAATTCAAAACATAAATCTTTGCATAATACGCAGCGGATAGAAATCTCATCAATCATGTAAAACATGTAGCATATTACATGTAAACTGGTTCAACAATCATCAACAACACAATAAAATGTTCCCTCCCGATGTTACATCTATCAGAGCATGACCCACTAAGGAGACTACACTAGACTCCAAGCATTAGCTTCTACTCAACTCATTGCTCGTTACCTGAAAAATAGTTGTAAGGGTGAGTTCCTCAATCGCTATAATAAGCATTATAAAATATCATGTCATGTTAAGTAATTTAACACATTAATCACCCTAATCAGATCACACATTCAGTAACGGCAATAGCAACTCAATCATACTCAACATCAACACAACATACAACAATCAACACACGTATAATACTGGAATACATCCATTCAAATTATACGCCATACATAAATTATGCAATGAGACTCCATGCATGCGGTACCGACTAATCGTGAACATATAGTTCAACCTCACCGACCAAATCCAGGTACGGCTACCAAGCTCACTAGTCCCACTCATTTGAGACCTAGTGACTCACTCACTAATCCCTCACCATGGGAATTAGCTACCACCCCAAGGGCCATGCTATGCACGCTAATTCACCTAGCATGCAAACATCAACAACAGTCCATAATGACTAACTCACTAATTCCTCACCATGGGAATTAGCTACCACCATAAAGGCCACAATATGCAAGCTAATCACCTAGCAATGCAACATCAACAACAATAATCCATAATGGACTTATGCTCACACTCTAAGCCATAAAACAGTCCATTCACAAACACATGCATAATATATACACTCATAGCATTATGCATACCATCATACATCATCAACACATTCATCAAAACATCATATCATGTCAATTAATCAATCACAGTATTAGCACACTCTACTAATACCTACATTGCTCAAAACAGCGGGAATTAATCCCTATTACATCATATGCCAACATAGGTCAACCCTCAAATAAGTACACAACATTTAAAACACCAATTTTCCACTCTGCAACAGTGTTAACCGGTTAACGCCCTGGGTTAACCGGTTAACGCAGCACAAACACGCTTCCTGCCCAAAACTTAACAGTGTTAACCAGTTAACGCCCTGGGTTAACCGGTTAACGCAGCACAAACAACAATATCTCAGCAATCACAACAGTGTTAACCGGTTAACACCCTGGGTTAACCGGTTAACGCAGACAAAACAGCAATTATTCAAAATACATAACAGTGTTAACCGGTTAACACCCTGGGTTAACCGGTTAACGCAAGACAGAAGCTGTTCCTGCGATAACACAAGGCAGAATGCAGAATTCTCCGCATTTTCCGCCGTTGGAGGACTTCCGGACCTCCGATTCCAATTCCGTAAAAAGTTATACGTTCGGAAATTCACAACTAACTCAAACACAAATTCAATTACAGCCTAAACACAGTTTATCCAACATAATTTTTCCAGCATTCGTAATCCCAATTAGGGTCAATTCCATGGCTTATCACTACCCATTACATGCTAACCCATAATACCCATTAAACGACGATAAACCCCCCTTACCTGATTTAATCCGGCGAATCCTTTAGCTTGAAGCTCTTCCTTCTTCAACCTTCTTCCTCTTGCTCTGCCTCTTTGCCCTTTTCCTCTTCTCAGCCGCTTCTCTGTTTCACGTGAAAACTTTTCTTTACCAAATGGGATTCTTTTTCCTTATTTCCAACTTATATATTTTCCAATAATTATTATTATCCCAATAATAATAATAATCCAATAATAAAATAACCCAATTATTTGATTAAATTAATAATATACTATTAACTTAATTTAAATAATTATTTTATTTTATTGGGGTGTTACAACTCTCCCCCACTAAAAGAGTTTTCGTCCTCGAAAACATACCTCAAGCGAATAACTCCGGATAAGACTCCTTCATCTGACTCTCCAGTTCCCAAGTCACATTGCCACCTGCTGGTCCTCCCCAAGCTACCTTTACCCATGCAATCTCTTTACCCCGCAACTGCTTCAACTCTCGATCCTCGATCCTCATAGGTGATGTTTCAACAGTCAGGTTATCTCTCACCTGTACATCATCTACTTGGACTACATGCGACGGATCATGAATGTACCTCCTCAACTGAGACACATGAAAAACCTCATGCAAATTCGCAAGCGACGGCGGTAAAGCAATACGATAGGCTACCTCTCTTATCCTCTCCAAAATCTGATAAGGACCAATAAATCGAGGTGTCAACTTCTTCGACTTCAAAGCTCGACCAACACCAGTTATCGGAGTGACACGAAGAAACACATGATCTCCCTCTTGGAACTCAAGTGACTTCCTCCTCTTATCATGATAACTCTTCTGACGACTCTGAGCAATTCTCATCTTCTCCTGAATCATCTTAATCTTTTCCGTAGTTTGTTGAACAATCTCCGGTCCAACCACAGCACTCTCACCAGACTCATACCAACATAAAGGTGTCCGACATCTCCTACCATACAAAGCTTCAAACGGTGCCATACCAATGCTCGAATGAAAACTATTGTTGTAGGTAAACTCAATCAAAGGCAAATAACAATCCCAAGCACCTCCCTTTTCCAAAACACAAGCCCTCAAAAGATCCTCTAATGACTGCATCGTCCTCTCAGTCTGACCATCAGTCTGCGGATGATATGCAGAACTCAATCTCAGCTTAGTTCCCAAAGCCCTCTGCAAACCTTCCCAAAACTTCGATGTAAATCTAGGATCTCTGTCCGAAACAATACTCGACGGAATACCATGCAAACTTACAATCTTCTCAATATACAACTCAGCTAATCTTTCTAACGGATAATCCATTCTGATCGGAATGAAATGAGCCGATTTTGTCAATCTGTCAACAATCACCCAAATGGCTTCAAAATTCTTACTTGTCCTCGGTAAACCAGAAACAAAATCCATACTGATACTATCCCACTTCCACTCTGGAATAGCCAACGGTTGCATTAGCCCAGATGGCTTCTGATGCTCAATCTTTGACTTCTGACAAGTCAAACAGGAATAAACAAAACTCGCAATTTCTCTTTTCATTCCCGGCCACCAAAATAACTTTTTCAAATCATGATACATCTTCGTAGCTCCAGGATGAATACTCAAACCACTACGATGTCCTTCTTCAAGAATACTCCTCTTAAGTTCGATAACATCCGGAATACACACCCGATTACCAAATTTCAAAACACCATTCTCATCAACTCTGAATTCACCACCTTGACCTTGATTCACTAAAGTTAACTTATCAACCAAAAGCATATCGGATTTCTGACTTTCTCTAATCTCATCCAGAATACCACTCGTTAACTTCAACATTCCCAATTTAACACTATTGTGAGTACTCTCACACACCAAACTCAAGTCTCTAAACTGCTCAATTAAATCCAATTCCCTAACCATTAACATAGACATATGTAATGATTTCCGACTCAATGCATCAGCCACTACATTTGCTTTACCCGGATGGTAATTCAAACCAAAGTCATAATCCTTCAGAAACTCTAACCATCTCCTCTGTCTCATATTCAGCTCTTTCTGATCAAACAAATACTTTAAACTTTTATGGTCACTGAAAACCTCAAATCTTGACCCATACAAATAATGCCTCCATAACTTCAGAACAAATACCACAGCTGCCAACTCTAAATCGTGCGTCGGATAGTTCCTCTCATGAACCCTCAGTTGTCTCGAAGCATAAGCTATAACCTGCTTATTCTGCATCAACACACCACCCAAACCCAACAATGAAGCATCACAGTAAACCTCAAATAGTCCCGACGGACTCGGTAATATCAGAATAGGAGCAGTAGTTAACCTTCTCTTTAACTCTTGGAAACCTTCTTCACATTTTGAGTCCCAAACAAAAGCTTGCCCCTTTCTAGTCAACATCGTCAACGGTAACGCCAACTTAGAAAATCCCTCAATGAACTTCCTATAATAACCAGCCAAACCAAGAAAACTCCTTATCTCAGAAACTGACTTCGGAGCTTCCCACTTAGATACTGCTTCTATCTTAGAAGGATCAACAGCAACACCACCTCTTGAAATCACATGACCAAGAAAACTAACCTCTTCTAACCAAAATTCACATTTAGACAGTTTAGCAAATAACCTCTTTTCTCGTAGAACTTCTAAAACCACTCTCAAATGCTCAGCATGCTCTTCTTCAGATTTCGAATACACCAAAATGTCATCAATAAACACCACAACAAACTTATCTAGGTACGGATGGAAAATCCTATTCATATACTCCATGAATACTCCAGGCGCATTAGTCACACCAAAAGGCATTACAGAATACTCATAATGTCCATACCTTGTTCTGAAAGCAGTCTTCTGAATATCCTCAGTTTTCACACGTATCTGATGATACCCAGATCTCAAATCTATCTTGCTGAACACACTCGCACCAACCAACTGATCCATCAAATCATCAATCCTCGGCAAAGGATACCGATTCTTGATCGTCACTTTATTCAGTTGCCTGTAGTCCACACACAACCTCATAGTACCTTCTTTCTTCTTAACCAATAACACTGGTGCACCCCACGGTGACACACTCGGACGAATAAATTTCTTATCCAACAGATCTTCCAGCTGACTCTTCAATTCAGCTAACTCAACAGCAGACATACGGTACGGAGCCATCGATATCGGTCTAGTACCAGGTACCAAATCAATCGAGAACTCAACTTCACGCTCTGGCGGCAATTCATTCACTTCTTCCGGAAACACATCAGGAAAATCACACACCACGGCTAGATCGCAAATCACCAGTTTATCTTTAGCCTCCAAAGTCGCTAACAGCATAACCAACTCTGCCCCATCTGCTACTGCCTCATTCACCTGCCTGGCTGATAGAAACAAACTCTTTCCTTCTTCAATCTCAGGAAATATCACAGTCTTATCAAAACAATTGATAGAAACTCGGTTAAACACCAACCAGTTCATACCCAAGATAACATCAATCTGCACTAGTGGAAGACACACAAGATCTATCCCAAAGTCTCTACCAAAAATACTCAAAGGACAATTTAAACAAACTGAAGTAGTAGTCACTGAACCCTTCGCAGGAGTATCAATCACCATACTACCATACATCTCAGATATCTCTAATTTAAGTTTCACAGCACAATCCAAAGATATAAAGGAATGAGTCGCACCTGTGTCAATAATAGCTACAAGAGGAAAGCCATTAATATAACACGTACCTCGGATCAAACGATCATCTGCAGAAGTCTCAGAACCCGATAAAGCAAAGACCTTGTCTCCCGTCTGGTTCTCTCTCTTCGGCTTAGGACACTGTGGACTGATATGACCCACCTCTCCACAGTTGAAACAAGTCACAGTCTTCAACCGGCACTCTGCAGCCAAGTGACCACCTTTTCCACACTTGAAACACTTCCTCTCAGCACTGGTACACTCATGGACACGATGTCCAGCCTGACCACACCTGTAACACTTAGCAGGGGCACTAGAGTCTCCCCCACTAGGCCTCTTCATCCCACTCTGTCTCTGGAAACCTTTGCCAGCTGCATACGGTTTCCCACGATCATTCTGATTCTTGCATTTCCTATCAACCCTCTGCTGATAGCTCTCTGCTCTGGCTTTGGAATCCTGTTCAAAAATCCTGCAACAGTCAACCAAGTCAGAAAACACTCTGATCCGCTGATATCCAATAGCCTGCTTGATCTCAGGACGCAACCCGTTCTCAAACTTCACACATTTCGAAAATTCTCCAGCAGCCTCATTATAGGGAGCGTAATACTTTGACAGCTCTGTGAACTTAGCAGCATACTCAGTAACAGACCTGTTACCCTGCTTCAATTCCAAGAACTCTATCTCTTTCTTTCCTCTAACATCCTCTGGAAAATACTTCCTCAGAAGTCTCTCTCTGAACACAGCCCAAGTGATCTCAGCATTCCCAGCAGCTTCCAACTCAGTGCGGGTAGCAACCCACCAATCATCAGCTTCCTCTGACAGCATATGCGTACCAAACCTGACCTTCTGGTTATCGGCACACTCAGTCACTCGGGAGATTCTCTCAATCTCCTTCAACCACTTCTGAGCACCATCTGGATCGTATGCTCCCTTGAACATTGGAGGATTGTTCTTCTGGAACTCACTCAGTTGACGAGCAGCTCCCATTCCCACAACATTCGGATTCCCTCCAAGTACTCCAGCTAGCATACCCAGAGCCTCAGCAATCGCAGCATCGTCTCTTCCTCTTCCAGCCATCTCTATTCTGAAAACCCAACAAACTAAAACAATAAGTACTGATAGGGTTACACAACACCTATCCCGTACAGGGGAAACAGAATAATTACGACTCGACTCGACCGACTATGCTCTGATACCACTTATGTAACACCCTTCTAAAATACCCCAAATTATTTAATTAAAATAACAACATAAATCAGAGTAATCATGCAGTTAAGGGTGTCACACAATTATTTCACAATTCATCATAATATTTAGTCATGCTCATTATTTAATTCAAAACATAAATCTTTGCATAATACGCAGCGGATAGAAATCTCATCAATCATGTAAAACATGTAGCATATTACATGTAAACTGGTTCAACAATCATCAACAACACAATAAAATGTTCCCTCCCGATGTTACATCTATCAGAGCATGACCCACTAAGGAGACTACACTAGACTCCAAGCATTAGCTTCTACTCAACTCATTGCTCGTTACCTGAAAAATAGTTGTAAGGGTGAGTTCCTCAATCGCTATAATAAGCATTATAAAATATCATGTCATGTTAAGTAATTTAACACATTAATCACCCTAATCAGATCACACATTCAGTAACGGCAATAGCAACTCAATCATACTCAACATCAACACAACATACAACAATCAACACACGTATAATACTGGAATACATCCATTCAAATTATACGCCATACATAAATTATGCAATGAGACTCCATGCATGCGGTACCGACTAATCGTGAACATATAGTTCAACCTCACCGACCAAATCCAGGTACGGCTACCAAGCTCACTAGTCCCACTCATTTGAGACCTAGTGACTCACTCACTAATCCCTCACCATGGGAATTAGCTACCACCCCAAGGGCCATGCTATGCACGCTAATTCACCTAGCATGCAAACATCAACAACAGTCCATAATGACTAACTCACTAATTCCTCACCATGGGAATTAGCTACCACCATAAAGGCCACAATATGCAAGCTAATCACCTAGCAATGCAACATCAACAACAATAATCCACAATGGACTTATGCTCACACTCTAAGCCATAAAACAGTCCATTCACAAACACATGCATAATATATACACTCATAGCATTATGCATACCATCATACATCATCAACACATTCATCAAAACATCATATCATGTCAATTAATCAATCACAGTATTAGCACACTCTACTAATACCTACACTGCTCAAAACAGCGGGAATTAATCCCTATTACATCATATGCCAACATAGGTCAACCCTCAAATAAGTACACAACATTTAAAACACCAATTTTCCACTCTGCAACAGTGTTAACCGGTTAACGCCCTGGGTTAACCGGTTAACGCAGCACAAACACGCTTCCTGCCCAAAACTTAACAGTGTTAACCGGTTAACGCCCTGGGTTAACCGGTTAACGCAGCACAAACAACAATATCTCAGCAATCACAACAGTGTTAACCGGTTAACACCCTGGGTTAACCGGTTAACGCAGACAAAACAGCAATTATTCAAAATACATAACAGTGTTAACCGGTTAACACCCTGGGTTAACCGGTTAACGCAAGACAGAAGCTGTTCCTGCACTAACACAAGGCAGAATGCAGAATTCTCCGCATTTTCCGCCGTTGGAGGACTTCCGGACCTCCGATTCCAATTCCGTAAAAAGTTATACGTTCGGAAATTCACAACTAACTCAAACACAAATTCAATTACAGCCTAAACACAGTTTATCCAACATAATTTTCCAGCATTCGTAATCCCAATTAGGGTCAATTCCATGGCTTATCACTACCCATTACATGCTAACCCATAATACCCATTAAACGACGATAAACCCCCCTTACCTGATTTAATCCGGCGAATCCTTTAGCTTGAAGCTCTTCCTTCTTCAACCTTCTTCCTCTTGCTCTGCCTCTTTGCCCTTTTCCTCTTCTCAGCCGCTTCTCTGTTTCACGTGAAAACTTTTCTTTACCAAATGGGATTCTTTTTCCTTATTTCCAACTTATATATTTTCCAATAATTATTATTATCCCAATAATAATAATAATCCAATAATAAAATAACCCAATTATTTGATTAAATTAATAATATACTACTAACTTAATTTAAATAATTATTTTATTTTATTGGGGTGTTACACGAATCCTTGGCGAGCATACTTCTAATTATTCCTTCTTTCGCCTTAGGGCATCATTCATATCTTTCACAATTCACTATCTACCTTCGATCATGAATCGTTCACCGAGTGACATACTGTCTCTTTGACATCGAAATACACCTTCTTTGGTATCCCATATACATCCTTTTAGGACACCTGTCCGCATTTCATGCCTAGAGTTGTTTGGTGCTAATCCCAAACATTTAATTCCTTCTTTTTAGCTAAAACCCTACAGTAGCTGCCTGCTAGTCCACGTATTGGTTAACGCGGTTTTCCTCTATGGTAGAAATCCCAATTCTCTTATGGATTCCAATACACTTTCACCTTTCGATTTCAAATAATACTTATCCAGTCACTTGTTACCAAATACTCTACTCTGTGACTTTGGTCACTTCACTTCATTCATTTCCATGATACACTCATATCCTACCTTCTTTCACTTCATGTGATATACCTATTATTTGAGCCAAATACATGATACCTTTGTGCTCCATCTTGTACCTCCTTGTGAACCAAGAGTTGTTTGGCGCTTATCCCAAACACCTAATTCCTCTCTTTTCAGTTGTTCCAGTACAGTGATGTAAGTTCTCTACGCCCTCACTTGATGGTTCAAACAACCTGTTCACTCTTGGGTTCACATTTTCACCCCTTGTTGGAATTCAAATAACACTATTCTTTGGTTCAGACCATACTTCTATCACATTTCCTTTCCATCTCCCACCTTTAGTTCTCTGAACTACGGAGCTCTGAATTCCTTATTGCACTATGAGGATACGTAGGCATGAGGGTCCCAATCCTCACCGAGCACTCTATCTATTTCTTTCCTTTCCCTTAATTCTTTTACGAGTAAGCTTTAGACATATCACCTATTCGAGCGAGAACAATCAAAACGGTTCCCATGGAGTACCATGAATGTTTGGGGTGCTAATACCTTCCCCTTGCATAACCGACTTCCTTACCCAGTATATCTCTTTCCCCCGGGTTTTATCAATGTTTTCCCTTCCCTCTGGGGATAAATAAAGTTCGATGGCGACTCTGTTGTATGTTCGAGCGTTCGATACGTTCGGGTATATTTCCGCTAGCTTCAGTATGCACCTTGTCATGTGGATTTATGATGGTATTAAAATGTTGTTATGGTGATAGTTATGTATGGTTGAATTAGACTCATATATGTCATGCTTGTTATTTCCATACTAGAATTAAGTAATTTTCCTTACTATGGAATGCAATTAGGCTGCTAGTGTACTATGTTGCTATTGGCATGAGCATGCTACATGGTATGATGTTGAAGGGATGTGTGTGGGATAATGTATGCATTACTTATGGACTGAGTGCGTGTTTTTTTGGTGATGCAAGGCTTCTTTCGTTATATTGGTTAAGACTTTAAGGAATTGGAATGAGACATGGAGGCATCATGATGGAAAAGGCCAAAAGCATTGTTTGCTTGCATATGGAGCAAGTTTGACAATGGATTCAAAGGAGAATATGGGAGAATGAAGAATCAAAATGGGGATTTAGGATTTGGCTTAGAAAATAGGGGAGTTGAGTTTGGTCAAAGTTGACGAAAAAGTCAACCGTTTACCAAAGTCAACTATTGGCCAAAGTTGTCCTTTTTTCCTTGTATTGTTTTTGTATGAATGATGTAAATTGTAATAGATGAATGAAATGGACACTTGTATGAAAATGGTCATTTTATTTCAATGAAAATGTTCTTTAATTTCAAATGAAAATTTTCCCCTTCAAAGTCCAATTACATTCTTCTTGAGTTGAATGAAACATGAATGCACTAATGAATTCAAATTAATGCACTATTAACCCCTATGAAGCATGAGACCATGAACTAGGAATGAAACAATGAACTAAGAATAAATGATCATGAATTTGAATGAAATCATGAATAACATGAATGCAACAAAGCCTTGTATCAAATGGACCTTTAAACAAAAAGTCAACTACTAAACCATGATCAATAGATGATTAAGCTTGACGAAAGACACCAAAGAATGATGGGATGAATCAAACCATAAGGACCGAATAGTCCATTCCATGAATTAGGGTTTCATGGACAACCACAAGATCAATATACAAACAATATGATAAATAATTACAAATTTCGAATCTATGTGATTTGTTTGAAAATGTTAATTGAATGAATGATATACATGTATTTGGCATGAATGTGTGAAGATGAATCTGAAAGCAAAAGTCAGACGAAAAATGAAAAAAGTAGGGAAAAGTTTTGGGTATGACAACCATGTATTCAAACGGTTTATGGAATTACTTATCACTCAATCAGTAAATAAAAAAACATAAGAAGCAACAATAAGCAAATAGAGAAAACATTTCATTAAAAGATAAGAAGAGTACAAAAACATTACAAAAAACTTAGAAGAAAATAACTACAAAATTTAAACAGAAAAAGAGATTCCATCCAAAGAGACCACTTTAACCACAAAAGGATTAACAACTTTCAAAGTTATTGGAAACTTCAACTTGTCACCCCAGCTTCTTGAAGTAACCTCCTTCATTATTTTCTTTACTCCTTATTGAATGAAGAGTTCTAAAGAACTCTTCCATAAGGAATGAAACATGACTTTCCCTCTTGAAAGGATAAGAGAGTCATCTTTAGATGTTCAAACATAACGTGAGGAAGGTTAATCTTCATATCTAAGTTGACAAGAAGCATAAAATCTTTTTCATTAATATCTAGAGAGCCTAGTTCTTTGTTCTTGGGTAGAATGTTAGATATCAAAACTTGATACCAGTTTGATGCCTTAGAATTAAGATTAGAAACCTTAGATGAGTCGGACAAATGATCTAAGATAAGATGAGAATGAAAGGAAGATTCCTAAAAGAGCATATATGGAATAACACATTCATCCTCACATTTTATTCTCTAACCGTAGAGTTAATGATGTATAGTTTACTTTCCAGTTGCAGTACTGATGTTGATCATATTTTTTCCCCAGCGACAGAGTTGATAGGGATCAATTTTTACCCCATTTGTAAAACTGATGTTGATCATATTTTGTCTCTGACTGCAAAGTTGATGTTGTGTAGTTTACTTTCCACTCGTAGTATTGATGTTTATCATATTTTGTCTTCAACCGTAGAGTTGACGATGCATAGTTTACTTTCCAGGCACAATATTGATGTTGATCATATTTTGTCTCCAACTAAAGAATTGATGATGATAAGTTTTTACCCCAATCGCAGAATTGATGTTGATCATATCTTGTCTCCGACCTTAGAGTTGATGATGCATAGTCTACTTTACAGTCGCAGTACTGACGTTAGTCATATTTTGTCTCCAACTGCAGAGTTGATGAGGATCAATTTTTACCCCAGTCGTATAACTGATGTTGATCATATTTTGTCTCCGACCTCAGAGTTGGTGATGCATAGTTTACTTTCCAGTCGCAATGTTGATATTGATCATATTTTTGTTTCCAAATGTCGAGTTAATTAGTTGTCATCCCAGTCACCATATTGATGTTGATAATTGATTTTCCCAGTCATAGTGCTGACGTCATACAATTTACTCTCCCATCCATAATGCTGATAATTTATCTTTCTTTTAATCCCCACAGTGTCTTCTCTCCGCCTCTTGCGCAAGAAAATGTACTCCCCATCAAAGCCTTACTTGCCTCTTGCAAGACCTCTCTTCCTTTTTTAGAAGAAGGTTTCAAATTACTATCGTTACTTGCCTTTTGCAAATATACACAATGCTCCTACCTTTGTGAACTTTGTGAGAATATATCAACTACCGATACCTACCAAAACTTGTTAGTGGAGGAAAAATAAAATAAAGCATAAACACTTATACCTATCACTTCTCTTCAGAGTGCCAATTTTTTGGTCTTTTGGTATTTAATCCTCTCCTACCTCGAATGCCTAAAAGTCGTTGCTATTCATAACTTCAGGTTTGAGATGGTTAAATAGGAGCAGAGATCATACCCCAAAACTTACCCTACTTATTTTCCATTTCCATCTGCCTCGTGCTTAAATCATTTGCATACATGGCTATCGAGTGATCTAATTAGGTCATTCGTTTTAGTGTTTCATTCATCGCATTTCACATAATTCATCAGTGGGCCAAATGTTTGGTAATAATGGATTTAATCAATTTAAGTGGATTTTCGAGGCATATATTATTTAGTGACTATTCGAGTTTATTTACCATATTACTTGTGGTACAGATCATCCTTTTATTTTTGATTCATTGTTAGCAGAGGGATTAAATGATTGTTACTTAATTCAGAAGATTGTTTAAATTCAAAGAAAATGACAAAGTTGGAATAAAAAGAAGATTTCATTCATTTATTGGAAATTCATGGTACAAGGCATATTGCTTGAGATACAAATCAAAAGAATCAATTACAAGGAAAGAGGATTAAAAAACTACATCTTTTGCATATAGTTAACTTTTTAGTTAAATAGTTGACTTTTTTGTCAACTGTTGACCATTTACTAGATTTTGACTCCTGGATTTTCATAGACCTATTCTACAAGCATTTGACCAAAGGATTCATCATTATTCATCAAAAATGACTTATGTCATGATTATGTTAAATGCTAATTTACAAAAAAAAAATTATCTTTCATTAAGCTTCACTTCCATGGTTTGTTCTTCACTTTCAAATGTTGCTTCAAGTTCATCCTTCCACCACAGTGCTCACTTTTCTACAAGGAAGAAGGTATACCAAGATTAGACATTCTTATCATGAAGTTAAATCATTAAGAAATCATGGAAAAGTCATGAAAAACTCAAGAGACAAAAGGAAAATTGTGCATTATTCCTTAATTTCAATACTTGATCCATGCCCATAAAGTAAGAATTTGATCCAGGAGTTTACACCATTCAAAAGTGTTTCTTTTCAACATAAAATCACTTCTCAAAAGCACTTAAAGTCATGGGATAATTACACCATTCAAGAATTTATGCTTGCATTTTTCTTGATAGCATCTTTTTCTATGTCATGAGACATTTCCAACGCATATTTATTGAAGGAGAATTGCGACCCAAAGCGCAGCGGAAATTAAAAATTCTCCTTTAGAGATCCTTACGAATGGTCATGATCAGTGATAGAATATTTACCTCTTATGACGGTCGAAACCTTTGGTGAAGATCTCTTCTGACGATCAAAACCCTTGGTGAAGATCTCTTCTGACGATCAAACCCTTTGATGCAGATCCACTAAACGATCACGAACGTTGAACGATGACAACGTCTCTACTCAGTCCACACGAACGGTTTCCTTCAATCTCAGTGCTAGCTGGTACGAATGAAGGCTTTGAGTAAGAGAGAGAGAGAGAGAGAAAACGAAAAGAAATAACCGCCAAAATTGCTTTTGCACAAGGGTTCTATTTATAGAACCACTTGTGTGGGCTTCAAGCTAAAAGCCCACTTAAGTGTATTTTGGCCCATATCTTATAATATGCCCAAAATCACTTAAGCCCATGGTACCTTACCATATTTCGTATTCTACTCAAGTACACCGTACCTTACGATGTTCTATAACTCACTTAAGGGCACCGTGCCTTACGGTATTCCTTAGTTACTCTATCTCTCATCAATCCGTCCTTTGTGTGTGACCCTGTAGGTTTTCGCGGCGTTGGCAATTATATTAAATCATGTATTTAACATAATAAACAGTGAGCGGTATCTAGCAACACATCACTGCTACCCAAGACACGAAAATGTCATGTGATCTGACAAACCTTCTGTGATAATACTTATGTGTATAATTACCCTTTTGCCCTTATGTCTATATTGAACACAAGGTACAGACCGTGTCATCCTTGTCCAGTTCAATATTGGGCCCGTAGACATTTATCCTGTTATGCAGGATGGGCAAATTCCATCTAGGTCACTCATGTCCCTCAGCATGCTTCGTGGAGTACCTATCAACTGTCTTTATGGTTATCCAGTTACGGACAATGTTGGATCAGCAATAAAGCACTCGACTCTACACCTAGGATCCATAGTGGTTTCAGGTCGAAGAGTGGAATACACTATTATCACCATGAGAATAACTTATGACACTTTGCATAACGTTCTATATAGTATTCTCATAGCGGGTCAATCCGGTATAAATATTACTCCTAACATTCATACCTATGTTTAAGACTTGATAACTCTTTATCCATGATCCATGAGATGTGATCATCAGTCTACAAACATAATAGTCTTAATGCTTTAATGTTATCCCACTTCACACTAAAGCTCGACTACGGATACTTTAAGAATAATGTCCTTATGTTTAATGTGTTCTCATGATTAAGTCACACTTAATACATTAAACGGACTATCTATTCCAGGGACTTTATTAATCAACCATAATAAAGAGAATGCCTTTTATTATTCGATACAAGTACCAAAATGTATTGGCCTCTAGGGCTTACACCAACAATCTCCCACTAGCACTAGAGACAATCAGGTATACCCCTTATGCCCATTGATCTAGTATGGCCATCATGCTTCTGCTGCGCAAGAGGCTTTGTCAGTGGGTCAGCTATATTGTCAAGTGTGGGTACTTTACATATTTTCACATCTCCTCTATCTATTATCTCTCGAATGAGATGATAACGCCTAAGTATGCGTTTGGATCGTCGGTGAGATCTAGGCTCCTTAGCTTGTGCGATAGCACCATTGTTATCATAATAGAGACCAATGGGATCCACAATGCTAGGGACTATGCCAAGTTCACTAATGAATTTTTGATCCAAACAGCTTCCTTTGCTGCACTTGAGGCAGCAATATACTCGGCCTCGGTTGTAGAATCAGCAACTGTATCTTGCTTTGAACCTTTCAAGCTCACAGCGCCACCATTTAAGCAAAACACATAACCATTGGAATCGTGCATATTAAAGTGTCTTAGCACTTTGTCTATGCATGTACTTTGACTTAGGTCAAGCAGGTTTTGTGATCTATCTCTATAGATTCTGATTCCTAATATATAGGCTGCTTCACCTTGGTCCTTCATAGAAAAGCATTTCCCCAACCAAGACTTTACTTGTTGCAGGGTAGGGATATCGTTTCCAATGAGTAATATGTCATCTACATATAATATCAGGAATACGATCATGCTCCCACTAACCTTCTTGTAGACACAAGGCTCATCTTCGTTCTTGATGAATCCATATTGTTTTACTGTTTCATCAAAACGAAGATTCCATGAGTAGGTCACAAGCTCATCTTGATCCATGAGTAATACATCACCTTGATCAGATATCCATATATCTCAGGTAGGTGACGTATCCTGCCTGACCTACGCTGGTCTTGTTCTACTTGAGCAGGTTGCTCTTACACAACTACTTGTGTTTCCTGCTCTAATTCCTCCATAGGTGTATCAATGCTTTGTGATTCTTGAATTTCTTCAAGTTCTACTTTCCTCCCACTGATTCCTTTGGAATTAAAATCCCTTTCTAGGAAAACTCAAGTTAGAGCGACAAACACTTTGCCCTCAGAAGGATTGTAGAAGTAATACCCTCTTGTTTCTTTAGGATACCCCACAAATAAGCATTTGTCAGATTTGGGCTCAAGCTTAGTTGAAATTTGTCGTTTCACATAAACCTCGCAACCCCAAGTCTTTATGTAAGACATATGTGGTTTCTTACCACTTCATATCTCATATGGTGTCTTCTCAACCTTTTGGATGGAACATGGTTAAGTGTGTAAGCTGTTGTCAATAGTGCATGTCCGCAAATGGAGTTTGGAAGATCAACGTGACTCATCATGGATTTAACTCATTAGGTTTCATCCTTTTAGTATTAATGTTATAAGTTGGCATTATGAGATCAAGGACATATAGTCCATTGCTCATTTGTGCAGTAGCATAGAATATATCATTCAAATAAATTGAGCAACAATTGTTCTTTATTATAAATGAAAAAAAACCGAACTTGTCCAAACAAGAAATGGAAATAATATTCCTGCTAATTGCAGATACATAATAACAGTTCTCTAACTGAATTATAAAACCACTAGGTAAAGTTAATAAGATCCTACGGCTAAAGTAGCAACCTTTGCTCCATTGCCAACTCGTAGGTCAACTTCACCTTTTGCCAAATCTCTACTCCCTTTCAGCCCCTGCACATTTGTACAAGTGTGAGAACACATCCAGTATCTAATACCCATGATGCAGAAGTAGATGAATTAATAACAAAAATACCTGAAGTTGAAGTCTCTACTCCATTCTTCTTATCTTCCAGGTACTTTGGGCAGTTTCTCTTCCAGTGTCCGGCCTTACCGCAATGGAAGCAGGTGCCTTCTTTTGCTATGCCTCCACTAGGCTTTAAAGCAGCAACGGTGGGTTTGGGTTTGGCAACTTCCTTGCCTTTCCCTTTATCACCCTGCTTAGTGGGCCTTTTGTTCTGTCTCTTTCCATTTCCGATCATCAGAATGGACTTCCCTTTTGACTTCAGATTCTGCTCGGCAGTTCTTAACATGGCGAGCAGTTCAGAAAGAGATTTGTCCATATTATTCATATTGAAATTTAGGACAAATTGACTGAATCCATCTGGCAACGATTGCAAGATCACATCAGTCGCAAGTTCCTTTTCGAGGGGAAAACCCAATCTCTCAAGGTTTTCCACATACCCAATCATCTTGAGTACATGGGGACCTACAGGGGCTCCCTCAGCTAACTTGCTTTGAAAAAGGGCTTTTGAAACTTCAAACCTCTCATGCCTTGCTTGCTCTTGATAGAGCAACTTCAGGTGTTCGATCATATCGAACGCTGACATGTTCTCATGTTGCTTTTGCAATTCTGAGTTCATGGTAGCCAGCATGAGACAAGCAGTTTCATTGGCATCATCAACATGCTTCTTATAAGCATCTCTTTCTGCCTTAGGTGCAGAACTAGGAGGTTCCTCTTCAGGAACAGGAGTCTCCAAGACATACAGCTTTTTATCATGTTTGAGGACAATCCTCAGGTTTCGGTGCCAATCCAGAAAATTTGTCCCAGACAATTTTTCCTTGTCAAGGATTGATCGCAAGATGTTGTTAGAGGTGTTTGTTGTCATGGTTATCTACATAAGGATTAAGAAAATATTAGTATCATTGACATATTTAATTAGGCCTTTAATCAAATATGCTCCCACTATTTTACTCAAAACAAATGACCCTCATCATTTGATTCGGAAAATCCCGTTGGAAGATTTTCTAGTGGGTCGAGATCCATATTTCACTTAGTTCTAAGTCCGCGTAGGCGGATTACACAGAACTAGGTTATTTAGGTAGGAACTCCTTCCGATTGTATCTCATACAACTCTCGAAAATTTCAGTTGGGTGAATAACTCCTTATTCCAATCCATCATATGGATCATTCCCAACTCTTGCTTCTAAGCATATATAAGAAAATTATAATTAAGTTTGACCCATTGTTTTAGCAGTTGGATATTACAATTATCCCATCGCACCTTACCAATATAGAACATGCACCTCGCTTTGGCGAAACCTACATTATTCGATACTAGTCTTGATGAGTGCTAAAACTTGGAAAGCAAACATATATAATATTCTCATAATTTGTTTAGTTAAGTTTGACCCATTGTTTTAGCAGTTGGATATTACAATTATCCCATCGCACCTTACCAATATAGAACATGCACCTCGCTTTGGCGAAACCTACATTATTCGATACTAGTCTTGATGAGTGCTAAAACTTGGAAAGCATAAACTTAATATTTTAGTTTGAGGGAATTGCAATTGTTATGATCTCACCGGCTTGTTTATCATATAAATCGTCTCTCACATGCATCAACATACATTCACATGCATCAACATACATACATAATGAAACAGTTATGGCCCCTAGCGCAATTGTTCTCCCAAGCCAATGAGAGAACCTAAGCTAACCTAATAACGATCTAAGCTTCTCCAAGCAAGATCTTCAAGGTTGTCCTCCTTTAGTATTGAATTCTTCTCTAAGCTTCTCCAAGCAAGATCTTCAAGGTTGTCCTCCTTTGATCTTGAATTCTTCTCTTTCTTCATATCATTATTCTCCTTTGATATTGAATTCTTCTCTTTCTTCATATCATTACATTACAGAAGAAACTCGTTTTACATACGAGGGTTTGAGATGAGAAAAGAAGTTACATTAAGAGATCAAAAGGAGAGGCACGACACGCAGGTCGTATTTAAAAACCCAAAATAAAATAAAGAAAGACTAAGGCCATAACTGATCACAACAAGGCAACAATAATAAACACATTATTATTATTATTATTAATCTTAATTCCTTTAATTAATTAAAACCAAATTAAATTTCGGCGACCGATCATACTACGCAGAGTTAGCCGGGGGTTCCGCTGCCCGATCATACTACGCAGAATTAAATTTTGACTCCTGGATTTTCATAGACCTATTCTACAAGCATTTGACCAAAGGATTCATCATTATTCATCAAAAATGACTTATGTCATGATTATGTTAAATGCTAATTTACAAAAAAAAAATTATCTTTCATTAAGCTTCACTTCCATGGTTTGTTCTTCACTTTCAAATGTTGCTTCAAGTTCATCCTTCCACCACAGTGCTCACTTTTCTACAAGGAAGAAGGTATACCAAGATTAGACATTCTTATCATGAAGTTAAATCATTAAGAAATCATGGAAAAGTCATGAAAAACTCAAGAGACAAAAGGAAAATTGTGCATTATTCCTTAATTTCAATACTTGATCCATGCCCATAAAGTAAGAATTTGATCCAGGAGTTTACACCATTCAAAAGTGTTTCTTTTCAACATAAAATCACTTCTCAAAAGCACTTAAAGTCATGGGATAATTACACCATTCAAGAATTTATGCTTGCATTTTTTCTTGATAGCATCTTTTTCTATGTCATGAGACATTTCCAACGCATATTTATTGAAGGAGAATTGCGACCCAAAGCGCAGCGGAAATTAAAAATTTCTCCTTTAGAGATCCTTACGAATGGTCATGATCAGTGATAGAATATTTACCTCTTATGACGGTCGAAACCTTTGGTGAAGATCTCTTCTGACGATCAAAACCCTTTGGTGAAGATCTCTTCTGACGATCAAACCCTTTGATGCAGATCCACTAAACGATCACGAACGTTGAACGATGACAACGTCTCTACTCAGTCCACACGAACGGTTTCCTTCAATCTCAGTGCTAGCTGGTACGAATGAAGGCTTTGAGTAAGAGAGAGAGAGAGAGAGAGAGAAAACGAAAAGAAAATAACCGCCAAAAATTGCTTTTGCACAAGGGTTCTATTTATAGAACCACTTGTGTGGGCTTCAAGCTAAAAGCCCACTTAAGTGTATTTTGGCCCATATCTTATAATATGCCCAAAATCACTTAAGCCCATGGTACCTTACCATATTTCGTATTCTACTCAAGTACACCGTACCTTACGATGTTCTATAACTCACTTAAGGGCACCGTGCCTTACGGTATTCCTTAGTTACTCTATCTCTCATCAATCCGTCCTTTGTGTGTGACCCTGTAGGTTTTCGCGGCGTTGGCAATTATATTAAATCATGTATTTAACATAATAAACAGTGAGCGGTATCTAGCAACACATCACTGCTACCCAAGACACGAAAATGTCATGTGATCTGACAAACCTTCTGTGATAATACTTATGTGTATAATTACCCTTTTGCCCTTATGTCTATATTGAACACAAGGTACAGACCGTGTCATCCTTGTCCAGTTCAATATTGGGCCCGTAGACATTTATCCTGTTATGCAGGATGGGCAAATTCCATCTAGGTCACTCATGTCCCTCAGCATGCTTCGTGGAGTACCCATCAACTGTCTTTATGGTTATCCAGTTACGGACAACGTTGGATCAGCAATAAAGCACTCGACTCTACACCTAGGATCCATAGTGGTTTCAGGTCGAAGAGTGGAATACACTATTATCACCATGAGAATAACTTATGACACTTTGCATAACGTTCTATATAGTATTCTCATAGCGGGTCAATCCGGTATAAATATTACTCCTAACATTCATACCTATGTTTAAGACTTGATAACTCTTTATCCATGATCCATGAGATGTGATCATCAGTCTACAAACATAATAGTCTTAATGCTTTAATGTTATCCCACTTCACACTAAAGCTCGACTACGGATACTTTAAGAATAATGTCCTTATGTTTAATGTGTTCTCATGATTAAGTCACACTTAATACATTAAACGGACTATCTATTCCAGGGACTTTATTAATCAACCATAATAAAGAGAATGCCTTTTATTATTCGATACAAGTACCAAAATGTATTGGCCTCTAGGGCTTACACCAACATTTATTTGTCCATTTTTGTTAAGAAATGAGCATTTTATGATGCTATAAAGATGGCTAGTTGGAAATGCAACATGCAGAAAACGAAGAACATAGTTTTTTTGGTAAACTTTGGCTCTGTTTATCCAAGATTTTGTTTGTGTTTGCGTTTTCTTGATTCCATCTTATTATATGCAATGAGACTTTTCCAACGCATATTTATTTGTCCATTTTTGTTAATAAGTGAACATTTTATGATGCTCTAAACATGGCTAGTTGGAAATGCAAAATGCAGAAAATAAAGAACACTATTTTTTTTCGTAAACTTTGTGGTTCTGTTTATCCTGGTTTTTGTTTGTGTTTGTGTTTTCTCTTGATACCATCTTATTCTATGCCACGAGGTTTTTCTAATGTATATTCATTTGTCTATTTTTGTTAAGAAATGGCCATTTTATGATGCTCTGAACATGGCCGGTTGGGAATGTAAAATGAAGAAGATGAAGATGCAAAGTTCTCCTTCCACCCCCTTTAATTAATTATACATCCATCTTGTGTTATTTCTTTTATTTTTGGTAATTAATTAATTAATTTCTTAATTGATTAATTATTCAATTATTTTGATCACGAATTGATTAATAATTAATCCTTTGACTAATTAATTATTTTTCTCCGCAAGCCGATTAATTTGATCTGATGCAATTTTGGATAATTCGAATGTACTTACAATCCTCAGGATAAACTTGCAAAACTCCTTCATGCTCTCTATTAACCTTTTTCTTTAAAAAAATCATGATCAATAATTAATTATTGAATGGCTTATCCTTATGAGTGAATTGCATACCCCCATATTTTGTTAATTGAATAATGTTGATCAATTAATTAAACAAAATATTAGGACTTTTTACCTTATTTAGTCCTTTATGTTATTTAGATCCATAACAAAATTCTTGTGATACCATAACTTGATCTTATGGTTATTTTATTCCTACATTAAAAAAAACTAAAACTTCTCTTTTCCCAAAATATTCAAAACACTTAAAAGTAGGATTTGAATTGTGCGCCACGAGCCTTAAGAAATGGAGAAAAATGAGAGGGATGTATTCCTATCCTTGTTCTGAATATCTTTGGATACGGGACGCATGACCCAATTGTTCAAAGTATTCACCTTCATTCATAGACTTTAGTGCAATTCAAACAAGGCAATTTTCATAATAAAAGGAAGAAAAAAGAGGAAGATGTAGATTCTCTCTCCCCGAATGTTCAAATATTGATGTATAGCTCCCTGTCTGAATATTTGTCTTCGGACTTAAAATCAATCACAACTAATCAAATTCAATTTTCTTGCCTTAGGGCATTCCAAAATCCATTTCAAAAAGGACATGTTATTTCGGTTCTACTGCAATACAAAGAACGCTTAAACCTCTCATGCATGAGCATACAAGCTACATTTAACTGCTAGAATACGACCCAAGCTCGTCCCTTCTATCATAATACAAACAAACGCTTAAGTCTCTCATGCACGAGTATAAAGCAATGTTTCATTGCTAGAACATGAACGCTAACATCGTTTTATAAAAGCATTCAACAAACACTCATTTTCTACTCCACAAACTACGAAGCTCTGATTTTCTCATTGCACTGTGGGAATACGTAGGTACAGGATTTTGAAATCTTGACGAGCACATTAATTAAAATCTTATTTTTCCCCTTAATTAAAAGCAATCGCAAGTAACCTTTAGATAGTAACACTCATCCATGCAAAGAACAATCAAAATGGTTCCCGTTAAGTACAACGTATATGAGGGGTGCTAAAACATTCCCCTTGCATAACCAACTTCTGAATCCAAATTTGGTTACAACGACCATCTTATTCTCTTTTAGGGGTTTTGTCGATATTTTCCCTTTCCTTTGGAATAAATAAAGTTCGGTGGCGACTCTGTATTTTTTATGGTGCGACACGTCCGCCTTGACCAAAAAAGTATTGAGAGCGAGATGCTTTTCCTCGACCATGGTCCAAGACGCTCGAGTGTATATGAAAATACGACCAATGCCAACGGCATGGAGATGTCTCCAATGCCCTATCCACTGATTTATACATTCTTACCTCACCATGGTCTTTCATGCAATGAGGATTGGACCTTGTTGGTCTCTTTTCTCAGGAATCAGGCTAACTCAGATACTTGATTGTAGCCATTGTTATTTTACCAAATGGATTGAAGTCAAAGCTTTAGGGAAAATCATAGCGGTGAATGTTTAAAAAAATCAAGAAGAACATTTTGTCTTGATTTGGAGTTCCCTAATCCATTGTGACAGACCTTAGGACGCAGTTCATAGACGGGAAATTTATGAATCTAATGGGAAAATTGAGAATCAAGCAGCACTTCTCATCAACCGAACACCCCCAAACCATTGGCCAAGCGGAGGCCGCTAACCAGATATTGGTCAGAGGATTGAAGAAGAAACTAGAATAAGCCAAGGGAAACAAGGGAAATGAACTACCACACGTCATGTGGGCTAACCATACTTAGGGATGTCAATGGGGAGGGACAGGGTGGGGGCGAGGGACACTTCCCCATTTTGTTCCTGCCATCAAATTCATTCCATGTCCCCGATCCCCATCATGGGGGATTTTCTATCCCCATCCCTGTTCCCCGCAGATCCTACATTTATCCATTAACATTTTATTTTTAAAAATATCTATATTTTTTGTAAAAATAAAAAGCACAAGTATTTCACATTTATTATTTTTTATTAAAAATACTAATGGGACATAAAATAATAATACTTGTTTATAAAATGCTATAAAATTCAACAACATAATTAATAGAAAATAAGAAAAGTATATTTTAATATTTTTTAAGGGAAGCTGATGACATTATTTTAAATACAAATACATATTATAGTTAAAAAGATAAACACAAAGATACCCAAAAGGAGATAAAAATGAGTAATGTTTTGATTATTTTTTTATTTTTTCCGTATGCAAATGATTTGGTAACTCTAAAATTTCAAACAATTTAATTTAATTTAGTCAAAACAATCTAATTTTTTTCTATAAACAGTTACATGAACAAATTTATGCGAATCAATGAGAAACAATCTACTTTTTCCTATAAACAATTACATGAACAAATTTATGAGAGTCAAACCTTATTGATACAAATATAAGATATGTGAATAATGGTAGCACACAATACAAATGAGGTAATGGATGATGGTGAGGCGCGGTGGAGAAAATGGGTGAGGAAGCTGAATGGAGGTTTGATGGAAGAAGAAAAAATGAATGAGTCTGATAGAAGAAAATGATATTTATGCAATTTTAAGAGATGTGAATAATGAACACTTCAACTTTTTTTAGGGTTTTAATATCTACATTTCTTTCTTAATCAATACATTAATATTTATTTATTTTTAAAAATAAATATAAAGGAAATGACAAAAAAAAGCTAATGTAAAATATATATTATATTAAATTAACTATATTAAAATAAATAGGCAGGGCGGGGAATGTATTCGCCATCCCCGTCCTCGAAGTGCTCTCGGGGGAACTTTTCTCCCCATCCCCGCCCATGTGGGGGGAAATTCTCCATATTTAGACCCCGGACAGTGCAATCCCCATGGGGATATCCGCTAACATATGCAAATTGACATCCATAACCATACTACCCCCCAATCAACGATAAGGGAGACTCCATACCGACTCACGTATGGCGTGGAAGCACTCATCCTAGTAGAAATGAAAGAATTGACCTAGAGGACAACTAACCCCCTTTTCGGGGAAACTAATGACATCGCCTTAAGAGAAGAGGTAGACCTCTTGGAATAAAAAAGAATGTTGGTCGCTTTCACCAATGCTATCGTCAAGCAAGCCACAACTGCAGATAACCGCCATGTTCAACATAGAGAATTTAAGTCGGGGAACCTCGTACTATGAAAGGTCGGCATCAGGGACAAGTGTAACACCCCGAATTCAATTAAATTATTTAATTGAATTTAGTTTTGTTTTATTTAATTATTTAAAATTAATTTATATGTTTTTATTCAGATATTTGGTGACTATGTGTTTTGGTTGGTATTGGAGAAAGTTAAGGGAGTGGTAGAAATTAATTGGATTATCTTAATTAATTTAAGTTGAGGAGAATGATTAAAAATAATGTGATTGGGAGAAATTAGATTCAAAATAAAAATAAGAGGAATAGTAGAAATTGGTGGGAAATTGATTATTAGAATATAAAAAATTAGAGTTAGTAAGAGGAATAAGGGCGAAATAGGAAATGTGAGAGTAAGTTAAGGGTAATAAGAGAATAAACTAATTATGGGAATTAGGTTTTGGTTTAAATAGAAAAAGATGAGGGATGAACTTTTACACTACATGTTATTTTGGAACAAGAGAAATGAGGCAAGAGAGGCAACCTAGAGTTTCGGAAGAAAACACCATTGTTGAGGAGCTTAGAGCTTGATTTGTTGGAAATCAAAGATAATGGGAGATTACTCTTCTATGGGTGTATATTATTGAAGGGTAGAGAGAGATCTTCACCCTCCTCTAGGTTTTTCTTTTGATTTCACCATTGTTGGTGTGTTCATGTGTTCTTGATGAAAATTATGTGTCAAATTGTTATGATTCATGATTTAATATGTGTGTTATACAATGTTTAGTCGTTATGAGATTGTTATATGTTGTTAAATTCATGATATGATATTTTTTGAGTGTTATAATATGAATTGGTTTGATGTATGAAGTTTAAGGTATGGTGAAGATGAAGTAAACATGTTGAAAACTGGGATATTTGGGATTTGGGCTGGTGTCAATTGATTGACATCCTGCGTCAATCGATTACACACATGAAAAATTTGAAAAGAAGAACTATGTCAATCGATTAATTCATTTAATCAATATTAGCTAAAGCTTGAATGTAATGAGGAATAATATAAATTGATTTCCTCTAGATGTCAATCAATTGATGCTAGTTGAATTTTGAAAAATTATTGAGCTGAAACTTATTATTTTATCCGATTGTTTTTGCCATAACTTTAGCTTCGCAAATCCAAATGAAGTGCAATTTGAAGCGTTGGAAAGCTAAATCATATGGATATCTCATAGTGATATACTAAGAGTATAGATTGGTATTGGAATTTGTGAAAAATAATTTTTTTACTTGTTACGTAAAAGTTGACGGGAACGAACGATTAACTATTGTGAATGAATGAATTAATGATGAAACGATGATAATATGAATTAATATGATTGAGTAACTATATGGATGTTTATTCGATGTTTGAATATATGATGTGAAGTGAAAGTATAATTATGTTAATTGTTATAATTACTCGCTGATGATTGTTGAGATACATAGTTCGGAGTGAGAACTATTGTTGATGCATTTAATGCATGATTGTTTATAGTCAAATGTGGGGTTGTAATCATTGTTGTGTTATTGTAGTTGAATTATTGTATTCCATACATCATATGTTGTCGTTTTTGTGACAGAGGCAAGTCACAAGTTTAGATAGGGGACTTGTGATTTGTCCCAAGCTCAGAGAGGGGGCTTGGAGCTCAGAGAGAGGGCTCGGGGTTTAGATGTTAGGACCTGGTTCATATAAAGAACCATTGTTGAGTTGGTACCACATGCATATAGAGTAAATATGTTGTCATATTTCATACAAGTTGGCATTTGTGAATTGGTGATTGTTGCGTGAATATGTTACCTGTTGGTGATTGTTGTTGTAGTTATTGTGTAGGCTACCCTTCCTCATCTTTTGCACCTCTAACATATTTGAGCTTATTCTCACCCATATGTGTCATATTTTCCACCATGGATAACTAGATAATAAGGAGTAAAGTTTGGTTGTTGTGAGTCGAAGATAGCTTCTTGGAGCTCATCTTCATTTATTTTATCGTTTATCATTTTTAGTTGATTAATTGCTTTGATCTGTAACATCGGGAACATGGTGTTTTTATTATGTTTTGAGTTAATGCTGAATAATGTGGTTTAAAGCCTAATACTTATTTTTGAAAATTGATTTTGAAGTTTTATTATGTTAATTCCACTGCATGTTGTTAAATGTTTTCAAAAAAAATTGGATGGTTATCGTAGTGACACCTTAAATTGTCGATTAATTTTTTTTATATAATTTTTGGGGTTTAGGGTGTTACAACAAGAACACACGTGATGGAAAGCTAGTGGAAAATTGGTAAGGACCCTATCAGATTAAGGAAAACACTGAGTGAGGAGCGTATTTGTTGAAGTCTTTGGAAAGGGAGCAGATACCGAGGACATGGAACATTTCCAAAATGAAACGGTATTATAGTTTAACAGAAAGTTTGTTGCTTTTCTTTGTATAACCTCGCCAATATGAAAATTGATAAACATTTTAATGTAATTTCTTTATATTATTTTTCCGTTGTTCATTAAGTTTGTCTATTTTCCCCCCTCTCCAGAGTGTTAAAAGTTTCAACAACCAATGGTGTTGTCGGAGACGCTTTGCACGTCTGAATACCCCCCAGCGCCTAGAATGCTTAAATAATTCAAGGGAGTTGTCGGAGATGCTTTGTACGTTTGACTATAACAACTAATTCCCCCATGGGTATTTTCGCGGATGCTTTGCATGTCTAACTACAATAATCAAATACCTCTAGTCAAAGATTACACACATTTCGGCATAGTGGGAGATCCCCCTTCGGATCTAGCCAATCCAAGGGACATGAGTGGTGGATCCCATAGATTCCAGCTCGATCTGAGTTATACCTTAAGGGAAAGGACGGGGATCATATACCCTTGGCTAGGGAATGGTCCTCTGTGATGCAGAACACGGGACAAAGGCAAAATCGCATCTCGTTGGACACATACGAACATTATTTCCCAATCACAAACAATCAAAATGATAAATAAAATAATGTATTTGAAAGTCTGTTGCAAAATATATTATTTCCGGTTTTATCATTTCCTTTAATACTACCTTTATTTTTCTTTATTCTCCATTAAGGAGAAAAATAATTGTAAAAATTATATCTTCAATATATAAACCAACCTAAGGCTGAGGAATAAATTATAATAGCTTTTACCTATTTTATCCAATATAGTATCAAGAGCACTAGGTTAGGGGTTACCTTAAAGATTTCCTCAACCTATTTTTGTTCGACACGCTTTCTTACCCGACCCGATTCACATACCTGTTTAGCCTCATATGGAGAATAACAACAACAGGCGGCCTTCCCCATCCCAGCCTACACCAGATCCAACCATAGCGAACAACCGTAACCTAAGTCGGGCGTCGGTCGTGGAAACGGTGATGGTTGGAGAAACAACTTATGAGAGGAACCGCCGGTGGTCATAAACAATGGAAGTAATGACGGCAACAATGAAATTGGAACAACATTGTTTTTGGTGACAGTTATTCCAACATATGCGGTAATGATCAAGAGAGTTCCTCATACTCCCTCAAGGTCAATATCCTTAAAATGAATGTGAATAACTATAATGAATGGGCTTAAACTGTTTGTTTGGTATTGGATATCAAAGGGAAACTTGGTTTCTTAACAAGAGCAGTAGCTGAACTAACAACATGAGACTCTCGTTACAAACAATGGAAGTCAGAAAACTCCTTGATTATTGTGTGGCTGGTAAGCTCTATAGAATTTGGAATATGTAAGCCTTACATGTTTTTACCTTCCGTAAAGTATGTGTGGGAAGCTTTTAAGGAAACATACTCTGATATTCAAAACTCCTCTCAAATTTTTGGTTTAAAATCAAAGTTATGGCATGCGAAACTAGGTGACAGGAGTGTAATTGCTTATTACAATGAGATGTTGATATTGTGTCAAGAGTTAGATATTTGTTATGATGACAATTGGAGGTGTATAGAAGATAGTGTTTTGTTTCTCAAGAGGCAAGAAAATGATCGTGTATTCATGTTTCTCGTTGGGCTCAATAAATACCTTGATGAGGTAAGAGGTAGAGTTTTAGGAAAAATACCATTGTCAACTCTTCGTGAAACTTTTGTAGAAATAAGAAGGGAGGAGGCACGAAAAGGAATTATGATGGGCAAGACACCACGAAGCTCTGAATCTGAAGGCTCAGCTCTGGCTACTAGGAGCCTTGAGGAGGGAAAAAGGTCAGACAAAGTTCCTTGGTGTGATCACTGCAAGCGCGAATGGCATACACGTGAAACTTGTTGGAAGCTCAAAGGCAAACCTCCCAACTAGAAGAAGAAAAGTGGTCATGCATTTCAGGATAGTAATTCTGATCAAGGGCAGCAACCCCCTCCGTCTCAATTTCCACTCACTATGGAGCAACTAGACAGACTGTACAAACTCCTCGAGTCTTCAACCCTTTCTTGCTCTATAGCAACAAAAGGTAATTATGCATTTCTTAGTGTCAGTCTCAGTCATACTTGGATAGTATATCCAAGTGCCTCCAATCACATGACAGGTGAATATACTTTGTTCTCTTCATATAGTCTATGTGCATGTAATTACAAAATAAAAATCGCAGATGGCTCTTTTTCAGCCATTGCAGGTAAAGGTTCAGTTGTGTTGTCTCCGATGTTAAATCTTAACAATGTCCTTCATGTTCCAAATTTATCTTGTAATTTAATGTCTATCAGTAAATTAGCTCAGGATATAAATTGCCAAACTAATTTTTTTTATCTCACTATGTCTTTCAGGATTTGAGCTCGAGGAAGATGATTGGCAGTGCTAAGGAGTGAAATTCTGGCGTAGTCGGAATTCAGATGTTCTACTCCAAGTCATGACATCTGATCCAACATTGTAACTAATACAGCAAGACAACTATACAAATTAAAACCCTGTACTTAAGCACGCTTTCACAGTTGTCACGACATCTGCTACTATATTACCCTAGAATGGAAGAACACCTAGTTCTGTCCTTCTGGTACAAAGACACAACAGAGATCAAACACCACACTTACTTCTGTTGTGTTTGCACAATTATCAGCATGATATATCAATATTGATTTGAACATCACCTGTTACTGTATTCCAGTTTGCTGGCCTAGTACTCGTGTTTCCTAAACTAAAGGTCAAGCAAGTTAACCTAATTTCCACATATTAGGGAGCTACCAAATAGGCTATTTGTTAGGTTCATTAATTGTAGGTTAGTTTTTATTTTCCTGGATTTTAGCTCAGCTGTTGGATTCCTAGAAAATAGCCTGAGAAAAATGCTGAAACAGAAAAACTAATTATCCTACAATTTAGCACAAGCTGTCACGTGTGGATGTCACAACATTCAGGTTGACATCCAGAACATATACCTCATGCTGATTCTGTTATGTTCCTGAAAACAGACTGTGCTAACTTTGCTGTACTGTAAAAGACTAACCAGTCTCTACTTCAGTATCAGCCTACACGAACAACTGTCAAGACATCCAATTTGACAGTTTCACTATGATCCTTTGGCCAGGTCTGTTATCCTTTTGAAGACCAGACTTAACTAAATACTGAACTGAGATCAACAGCCTATTATTCAGCATATGCTGACAATGATGAATGTCAAAACATTCTGATTGACATTCAAACAGAAGGCCATGTACCAAGTCTGTTGGTATCTTGATAAGCAGACTGAAATACCAGCTGAGTTATGGCAGAAGGATTATAACATGCAGAAGGAAAACAAACACAGAAAATTGTTTACCCAGTTCGGTCCAACATGACCTACGTCTGGGGGCTACCAAGCCAGGAAGAAGATCCACTATCAGCAGTATTAATTCAGAGTTAAACTCCCCCGTTTACAACTCTTCACTTAATCCCTACCCAATGCAATCTATACCTAGGAACTCCTAGATAGAAACCTCCAGTTTCCATTCCTATCACTACAAATACAATGTAATGTTAAAACAACTTGAACTTGCTTCACAGCTTCGTTCAAGACCATAACACTCTTGCCTACAGGCTTTGAGTTACAAATACTCTCAGCTTTGAACACTGAGAAACACATGGTAACCTTCCCACAGGTTGGGAGGTTTACCTCACACACCCCCCTAAATTTTCATTCTATGAGGCTTACAAAAACTAGGTTATAATATGCTATTTATAACCTAATCACCCAACTGGATTTGGGCCTTCAGAAATCGCAGCAAACTTCTTCTTTGCTGTTACAAATTCAGCAGAAAATTTCTGCTACAAATAAGGTCTTCAATCTTTTAGTTCCTAAAATCTCTCCATATATATCTCCATATTTAGAGCCTATATATTCTGATTGAGTCTTTAAGACCTCCACATGGGAGTTAGGATATTCACCAAATATCCTCACTAATCCCAGAATATATACTGAATTAATTAATTCAGTTTTCTACACATGTACGATGTCACATGCATGATATCGTGACATCGTACATGACATGTTGGTCCAGATGTTGAACTTCTTCGACCCAACATATTAAAACAACAGAGATGATTACATTATTTGTTTTACAAAATTAATGCCAATCCTAAGGTATTAACAATCTCCCCCTTTGGCAAATTTTAGCTAAAACAAATAAGCCTCTGTCATTATCTCCACCACCACAAACACCAAAGTTGGTGTACATGAGGAAGTAGAGGTACAAGAATCAGTTGCATCAGAACCCTTCCCGTCAACGGTAGAGCTTCCAGAAGAATATGTAATGCTGAGTACATAGATAATGTAACTCAGATCACAAGACACAACTGTCCTCTTAACTCAGATCACAAGACACAAGTGATATGCCTAGTTAGTGACTTCTGTGCCTGAAGCCAACTTCTGCTTGCTACCATATTTTACTTGTTTCTGGTACATTCTCAGGACTATATTTCTCTCCCCCCTTTTAGCTAAACATTTGTAAATGAACCCCTCACAAAACCAGATCCAGACGCAGTTTGCCCAAACCTTAACATACCCCATGGTTTAGAGGGAATGGAGTGTTTCTCTTGTGAGAAGAAGAGGGCTATTACATCCTTTAAATAGTCCAGCCCGTGCTTAGGAATTAACGGTAGGAATAAATGCTTGGTCAAGATTCATTAATATTTGCTGAGAAACAGTCAGAGAATCACCAACAAAATCTCAGACTATCTTTGAATACCTTTTATAGCTCTTGACTGTTTCTTTTCCAAAACAACAGTTCCAGTGCATGGAGACTATTCCCTATATGCAGTCAGACACATTGCACGTGATGTCATAACATTCAACGTGGCTTTTGCCTGCATTCTTCAAGTATTCTTCCTATCAACATTTCCTAAGACCACTTTCGTACCTCCAGTAGAAACTTGACATCTGACACCACTAAAGCCAAAATCACAAACACCAGTAGATGGTTACTCCCCCTGTACCACACAATTGTAACAATCAGGCTTATTCTAATTTATCATAATTAGACACACCAAATCCATATTTCCTCATGACTTTAAGATTCAAAAGGAAATAACAGCATTCTCCAAGGCAATGTCATGACATCCGGTCAGACATTCTTCTGCTCACTCAGCCTTGACACACACCACATCATCCTAATAACTAACAGGGTGCCATACCTTGTTATCTGAGAACTCATAGACCACAAGCTTGATGATTACTTGCAGCGCAAAGACATAACTCCCCCTGTGTAGCACCTCAAATTTGCACCTCCCATTTGTATATTCATTTCATTTTTAGGTCATTAGCATTGCATCTCATGTTACATCTCATCAGTCAAGACTGGTCAGGAGATTCAACTGTGCAAGAGAGCAAGATCATTTTCCATGAGATGAAAGCCTTATGGTGGTTCCAATGAGCTTACATGACCCAAGGATCATTTTGAAGCAATTTGGCCAAAGTTTGAGGCTCAAAAGTTATCAGTGCATGTGCAAGTCATCTGAGGCCCATAAAAGTCAACTGCAAGTCAACTGAGGGCTAGGAGATGGAGAAATGGTTTGAGACACTTCATTCATGTCCCAAATAAGGTTATTCAACATGACCAACATCTACCTTGAAGATTTTGAAGTCAGATCAAAAGTTTCCAAAAATGGCAAGTTTTTGGACCAACTTCAACTCAACTTTCCAACATCAAATAAGCTTCAAATGAAATTTTGTCCAACATAAAAGTTGAAGATATTTCTCTCCCATTTCCAAAAAGTCCAAGATCATGAATTTCTAATGAATGGTTAAGGAGTTATGATCAAATCATTGCCAAGTGCGCATGGAACTTCCAAAGGCCATATCTTTTGAACCAAAACTCCAAATTTGGTGGCTCTTTTTGCATAATTCTTCTCATGACATGAACTTTCCAAATCATTCATCACATTGCATGGAAATTCATCATATGATCATATGCATATTCAAGTACATTTTGGAGGGAAAATCATGAATTCAAAATTGGTGCATCATATGGACTTTTTAACCATTCCAACATGTTCATAACATGGTTTTAAGTGAAAATGCATGGCCATTGTTACTGTTCACGTAGGCTTGCATGCATGGGGTGAAAAAACCAAATTTTGCACTACACCTCATTTTTGAATTAAAATTTCATTAGCCAAGTTAAGTGTGATTAGGAAATGGATTAAGCCAGCATATAAATAGCTAATCACAACAGAATTTTCACAATTACACAATTCTAGATCTAGATCCAAAATCTCCCTCCAAATTTTCTCTCCACCATAATTCAAAAATTCTTCAAAGAACACTTGATTTTTATTGCATATTCTGTTTTCTTGATCATGTTTTGGTAGAATTCAAGCTTTTGATTGCTGAATTTGGTGAAGAATCAAGCATCTCCATACATGAACATGAACATGGAGCTTTGAGTTTAAGCTAGATTCACTTCGTTTCAAGCTTCCAGTTCAACTTCAGAGGTGTTAAAAAGGTTGATAGAAGAGGTTTGGATGCTTTTGGACACTTGAATCCACCACTGCCATTGTTGAAGCTTCAAGAAGGTCAGAATTTCGCGCGTCTTAATTCTTGTTTTTATTGCCCTAGTCTTGTAGTGCTTGTTCTCCTGATCACACTGATATAAAGAACTTGAAAAACGGTTAAGAAATGGCTAAGTTATGAGAAATCAAAGTTTGGATGTTAGATCTTTCTTGCTTCGATTTGCATTCGTTATTAGGAATTAGGTTTAATGGAGGTTAGATCCGTGATCCTCTCAACGAGAGCTTTCTAACCATATATGGCATGTAAATTTCTGCAAAAAAAAAAGTGGAGAATGCGTATGAAGCTTCGCCGGCGTTCATGGGGAAGACGGTGTTTTCCACCGTCTCCCACCGCGTATGTACAGTGCAGGCGCCTTATGGGTTTGAATGCTAGGGCTTGCGTGTCACAACCACACAAGCGCCATGCTAGCGAAGTAATTGGCCAGAGCTGGTCCACGCGGAGGCTGACCTGATGACGAGGCGCAAGCGTGCTTTAGTAAAACGCTCTGTTTTGAGGCGCCACGGTTCGAATCCTGGCAGCAGCAATTCCAACTTAATTCGCTTCATTTCTTTTTAGGTTTTCATTTTTTTTAATTTCATTTTATTCCTATTACTTTAAAAAATCATAACTAATTGTAGAATGATCCAAAAAATACCTGGTTTTTTGCTACTTGATCCTTGAGATGTCTAGTTTTTAATGATGATGAATTTGAAAGTTGTGCATGGCTGGAATTTTATTTTCTCTAGGTTGATTCATCATGTGTGCATGTATGACCTTGCCTTACTCTTTCTATCATGAAATGCTTGATTTTAATCCAATTGCCATGAAATTTTACATGCTGATTCTAGACACATTGATGGATGTTTTAGGCTTGGTTTGGTATTTTTCTCATGTACCAATTCTGTTTTATGCTTGTGTTTGCATGGTGTGACAATTTGTGTCACACCTTTGGTTGATCAACTTGTGCAATTTGATTTCCATACCAAATGATCTCTATTTCTTATGATTTTTTGTATGATGGATGTTTTGGATGTGTTGAATTCTCATGAATTTTTCCAGAATTATTTGAATCATTTCTATTTTGATTGGGAATTTTCATTCTTAATGTTCAAATGTGTGCCTTGAATTGGTCATTGACTTCTCTTGCTTATTACATGAACTTGAATGATGATTTTGGTTTGGTCCTTTTTAGGACTTGTTCTTGATTGGTTAAATATGATTCATGTTGAATATCAAGTTCTGTTTTGGATTTTTGATTCACTTTTGACCCTAGGCTTTGACCTAGTGGTTTGTTACTTACATTTGAGTTGTGATTTCAGGTTCAAGTGTACATCTCCTTGATTGATGTTGCTCCTTCATTTGAGCTTGAATATTGGTTGTTGTTAGCTAACACTTGCTGTTTTGTAGGCTTTGAAAACAATTCACTTGTGCTTATGGTTCATGTGTTGAGTATTGGGTTGTCTGTTTGATATTGACTATTGATTGTTTGTCTGGATTTTGTACTGATTAGTTTAGATGTTTCCACAGGTACCTAAGTTGCTTTAAGTTCCTTTGAACTTTGCTTTGCTAGCTTGTGGTTTGCATACCACTGAGGTATAATTCCTTGATCTTCATGTAGTCTGGAAGACCTGTCATGTTATGTTGGCAGGCACCTGTCTGAAGCCCTCCTTTAGAGGCAATGTTTGTGGATGTTTAATTTTGTGCCAAGCAGGTAAAGACCTCTTAAGAGGCAATTGGCAGATAAAAGGGATGTGCAATCCATCCCCTGCTATTCAGTTGTGTCATTCACTTTGCTCACACCATGTGTTGATGCATTGTGAATAAGAACCCAAGATCTTGTTGTGTCAGTCATCTGTGGAGAAGAGTTCCCTCATTCTGAACTCCCACACTTTCTACTTGATTCAAGCTCTCCCAGGCCAGGGATAAGAGCTATGAGGCATAACCCTCATCTTCATTTCATCTACTTCACCCTAACTCTCAATGTTAGGGTTAAGAGCTAAAAACACCCCATTCCAGTTGGCTTGTTTCTACAGCCTAGCCTTGTATGAGCCAATTGTTTGCATATAGTGTGTGTGCTTGCTTTATTGTGCTTGTATTTGTTTGATTGTGCTGTTTAGGCTAGCTTGCTTCCTGTGCAAGTTTGGATAGAAACCTCAACATAGGGATCTTATGCATGACAACTTCTAGGCTCGAGTCGTAGTCTCCCTAGTAGCTTGTTATCTCCCTTTGTCTTTGGTTAGGTTAGAAGTTCTTTCCCTGTTTAGGGGAACTACGTCGCCCTGATCCTCATACCAGATGAGGTACGTAGGCAGGAGATGAGCTGATCTCTCCGGGCGCCCTTTTTTCTTTTTCAACCCTTTGTGTGTGTTGGAGTCTGACGTAAGTTCAGCGATTGGTAGTTGGTTTCCTGTGTGTGTTTGTTAGTTCAGAGTCTGATGTAAGTCCAGCGATTGGCATTCGGTTTCCATGTTTTCCTGTTTGTGTGGAGTTTGACGTAAGTCCAGCGATTGGCATTCGGTTTCTTGTGTGGGTTTTGTTTGGCGTGCGTTAGCCGAGGTACTAGTGCTCTGATTCTTCTCCGGTCAGAGAAGATACGTATGCATAGGATGCGACATCCTAGCGAGCACGTTCCCCTTGCCCCGAACTACGTCGACTCTGATGTCTGTGTCTGACAGGCTACGTAGGCCCAGGATGCGATATCCTGCCGAGTCCTTTTCTTCCGTCCTTTCTGTGTTTGTTTCTAGTGCCTTGTGCAGTGTTTGAGCAGTCTTTAGCAACCTTTCTTCTATTCTTTCTGAGCATGGATCCCGTCGAGTACGATGGATGCATAGGGGTGCTAATACCTTCCTTTCGCATAACCGACTCCCGATCCCATCTTTCTCTGGTCGCGAGACCATGTCTTTTCTAGGTTTACTTCGAGCGTTTCCTTTCCCTATTTAGGGATAAATAACGCACGGTGGCGGCTCTGTTGTTTCGTTTTCCCGCCGGTTTTTCGCGTAATGCGACAGCTGGCGACTCTGCTGGGGATTTTGCCAAGAAGTTGAACTCTTGCTGGTCCATCTTCCCTAAGCGAGTCAGTCCTAGCGCTCTCTAGGATAGTGTTGGTTGCTTTATTGCTTTATTTATTGCATTTATGATTATGCTGTGATTGTTTATTTTTGCATTTATGTGTGCATTATGTGTTTGCATTCATCATATTTTCATTGTGCTGGCTGTCTGTCTCTCTGTGGGGTGGGAGTTACAAGAGGTAAAAGGCCCAATACCCAGGCTATGAGTGAACTTTAGGACACCTAGAAATAGAGTGATTCATGGGAAGCGGGTGGTATTGTGCCACTTAGCGGAACATGATATCACGAGCAGTTCAGACTCTGATGGGGTATTATCGTTACATACATCTGGTGTGTACATGATGATATTCTTGAAAGGGTTATTTATCCTGCGTTTCTCTCGACCTTACCTTGGCCTAGATGACACCCGTGACTGGGGAGGGATTGAATCATTACAGGTACCGTTGGTGACTTGTTGGTGACTTGTTGGTGACTTGGTTCTTGTTATATGGGTCTCAGATGACTTTGGGGTTCCAGATGACTTTGTGGTTCCGATGCCGAAGTTCTGATCCTGTGATCCGTGATACGCAGCCAGCCAGTCATTGCATCTTTGCATCATAGCATGTTTATTTTCAAAAAAATAATGCAATAAAAAAAGAAATAAAAAAAAAGAAAATAGAAAAGAAAAAAGCTAATCTTCTCATGCATATCATTTCCCAGGTTCATTCAGGAGTCTGTTCACTATGAGAGATGGCAGCCGTCCCAGAGATGAAGAGGAAGACTTGCACCTACAGTTTTCACCGTGAGCCATTGACATCTTTAATAGAGTTGAGCAATCTTGTGACCGGCGGTAATCAGAAGGTGTTTGTTGATCAGTATGGGGATTTGTTGACACTGTTGAAGATGGTGGTAGATCCAGTGCCGTTGCAGACTCTCCTACAGTTCTATGATCCTGAGCTCCGTTGTTTCACTTTCCAGGATTATCAGTTAGCGCCCACTCTTGAAGAGTACTCCATTCTGATGAATGTCCCGATCAGATATCAGGTGCCTTTCTTAGATGTGCCAAAGGAGGTGGATTTTAGAGTTGTTGCCAGAGCTCTTTATTTGAGTATCAAGGAAGTGAGTGACAATTGGAAGTCTAGTGGTGATGTGGTGGGGTTGCCTTTGAAGTACTTAGCGAGGATGGCTAAAGACGAAGCAAAGAAGGGAAATTGGGAAGCTTTTCATGCCCAGTTAGCTATCATGATCTATGGAGTTGTGTTGTTCCCGAGTATGCCTAACTTTGTGGACTTTGCTGCTGTCACTATTTTCCTTGGAGGAAACCCAGTTCCTACCTTGTTAGCTGACACTTACTATGCTATACACAGCAGGCATGGTAAGGGTGGAGCTATCAGATGCTGTCTCCCTTTATTGCTCAGATGGTTCTTGTCCTTGTTGCCAACCAGTGGACCTTTTGTGGATGCTCAGAGCACTCATAAGTGGACTCAGAGGATTATGTCTCTCACATCCTATGACATCAAGTGGCAAGCTTACAGGTTGAATGTGCGTAGTGTCATCATGAGTTGTGGAGAGTTTCATAATGTGCCACTCATAGGGACTAAGGGTTGCATCAATTACAACCCGGTTCTTTCTCTTCGTCAGTTGGGGTTTGTTATGAATGGAAGACCAGTAGATGCTGAGATAGCTGAGAGTGTGTATTTTGAGAAGCGGAGTGACCCGGCTAGATTGGAGCAAGTGGGAAGAGCTTGGAAGACTATTGGTGTCAAAGGGGGAGCTGTGTTGGGGAAAAAGTTTGCAGTTGCTATGCCTGGTTACATTGATTGGGTTAAGGATAAAGTTGAGACTTTGTTGTTGCCCTATGATAGGATGGAGCCATTGCAAGAACAACCACCTGTGATCCTCTCTGAGAATGTACCTGCTGAGCACTACAAACGAGCCTTAATGGAGAATCGTCGGTTGAAAGAGAAGGAACAAGATACTCAGATGGAGCTTTACAAAGCCAAAGCTGATAGGTTGAACTTGGCTCATCAACTCAAAAGCATGCAAGGTGAGGATGCTAGCAGATTGAAGAGCAAGAAGAGGTCCTATGAGGAGATAGAGACATTGCTGAATGAAGAACACAGTGAGTGCTTGAGGTTGCAGAAAGCCGAAGCTAATTACCAGAAGAAGATAAGAGACTTGGAAAAGCAACTTAGGGACAAAGACATCCAGTTGAAGAAGGAGGTAGACTTGAGACGTGCATCAGAGAGCCAGCTTGGAGGAGAAGTTGTGGAGCTCAGAAGACAATTGAAGGAGAAGCTCACTCCTCTGCCTGAGTGTTCAGAATGTGACCTGTTGATAGACCAGTGCCAGTATCTGAAGACTCTCATTCCGGGAGGGCACCCTTCTTAGCTTGTATCTGTTGTTTATGTTGAGAATCACCTCCAGGCTTGTTGGATGGGATTCAATGTTGTACTCTGATCATTTGGATCTTTGTTTGAATATTGTTGTATGATCCTAGTTGCTCATTTCTATATATGAGATTGTTGATGTTTTACCTTGTGCTCATTATTCTGGGTAGGTTGCTTTTTTGTTGTTCATTGTTGCAGGTTGCCATTTCTTGAAAGATGAATTAGGCTCTTGAATGCCTGAGAAATGAACATATCATGTGCATCATACGCATCATTAGCATCATACACATATCATTTTGCATTACAGGTGTTCTTGATCGAGACTTCTCACTCTGGTTCCTGTTTTAGGCAGGATTGCTGATCAACGTCCACACCGCTATGCAACCCGACTGAATCAAAAGAGGAATATGGACCAAGTGCAAGCTGAGTTGGCTGAGATGAGGGCTAACATGGCCCAATTCATGACCATGATGCAATGGGTCGTTCAAGGGCAAGAGGAGCTGCGTGCCTTAGCCCAAAGACAGGAAGCCGTGCTCCCACCTGCCAGTTGTGCTTCGCCAGTGGGTGTTTCTGTGAATGATAATATTGTTGCTGCCACCGTCCCTGTCAATGATTATGTTGTGGGTGATGAATTGAGGGGAATCAGAATCAATGGACAGCCTCTTGCTGCAGAGACTGTTAATGCCAGAATGACCCGTGCTCCAGTGCGCCATCCTGCTCCGCTGGTTGATAGGCAGGAAGACATGTTCACCCTGCTCAGTGATGAAGAAGAAGTTGTAAGGGTTGAAGAGAGGGACAGAAAAGTTGATGCCCTAGCTGAGAAAATCAGAGCCAAGGAGTGTCAGAACTCTTTGGGGTTTGATGTGACGAATATGGGCTTGGTTGATGGATTGAGGATTCCTTATAAGTTCAAAGCGCCTTCCTTTGACAAATACAACGAAACTTCTTGTCCTCGCACCCATGTGCAGGCTTATTACAGAAAAATCTCCGCCTACACGGACGATGAAAAAATGTGGATGTACTTTTTCCAGGATAGCTTGTCTGGAGCTTCCTTGGATTGGTACATGGAATTGAAGAGGGAGTCCATTAGAAGTTGGAGGGATTTGTGTGAAGCCTTTTTGAGGCAATACAAACACAATATGGATATGGCTCCGAGCCGAACGCAGTTACAAAGCCTATGTCAGAAGTCTGGAGAGAGTTTCAAGGAGTACGCCCAGAGATGGCGTGAATTGGCCGCAAGAGTGCAACCCCCTATGCTGGAGAGGGAGTTGACCGATATGTTCATCGGAACTTTGCAAGGAGTGTTCATGGACCGGATGGGGAGTTGCCCATTCGGTAGTTTCTCTGATGTTGTGATCTGTGGAGAGAGAACCGAGAGCCTCATTAAAGCGGGGAAGATTCAAGATGTTGGTTCTTCGTCTTCAAAGAAGCCATTTGTTGGGGCACCCCGAAGGAGGGAGGGTGAAACTAATGCCGTGCACAGTAGAAGAAATATGAACAGAGGGCAATACCACCAGGTTGCTGCTGTAACTATCCCAGCACCTCAACCACGACAACAGCAACAACAGAGAGGACCACCACCACCACCACAACAACAACAACAGCAACGTCTGTTTCAGCCGAGACAGAGAATGTCGGATCGTCGCTTCGACCCGTTACCTATGACATATGCTGAGTTGCTGCCCAAATTGCTCAGATTGGGGTTTGTTGAGTTGCGTACAATGGCTCCGTTGACGAAGATACCTGCTGGGTATGATGCCAACGTTCGTTGTGATTTCCATTCCGGTGCACCGGGGCACCATATTGTCGGGCTTTTCATCATAAGGTCCAGGACTTGATTGACGCCAAAACAATCAATTTTGCTCCTGTTCCGAATGTTGTGAACAACCCTATGCCTCAACATGGTGGGCCCAGGGTAAATAATGTGGAAGGTGAGGAACCCTTGGATTTGGTGGCTAACGTTGATGAGATTTAGACACCATTGCTGGTTGTAAAAGAGCGTATGCTGAATGGGGGAGTGTTCCCGGGTTGTGATGAGGATTGCTCAGGCTGCGAGGCTTCAGAGAATGGGTGTATGCAGTTGAAGACTGGTATCCAGGGTTTGATTGATGAGGGCTGTTTGCAATTTGCTAGGGCCATGAGAGATCGTGGGATGGTGTCAACTGTCACCATTTACTTCAAACCGTCTGAGGGTTCTGGACATGGCCAGAGAACTGTTAATGCACCTGCAACCGTTAGTGCTCCTGTTACTATATCTGCTCCAGTAACTGTCAATGCTCCCACTACTATTGTTGCTTCTGGAAGGAGACATGTTGAGAATAGTAGGGCTGTGCCGTGGAAGTATGATAATGCTTATCACAATAACAGAAGGGCAGAAAGTCAGATCAGACCTGTGAGTCAGGTTCCAGTGACCATTGGTTTGCCAGGTAGAGCTTCAGTGACTGTTGGTCCTGTTGTGGATAATGTAGGGGGACCTGGAGGTTTTACCAGGAGTGGTCGTCTGTTTGCACCGCATCCGTTGAAAGATAACAATGCTGAGGCTCTTGCCAAAGCAAAGGGTAAACAAGCTGTGGTTGAGGAAGAACCTGTGCAGAAGGAGGCGCCTGAGGGCTCATTTGAGAAAGACGTGGAGGAGTTTATGAAGATTATAAAGAAGAGTGACTACAAGATTGTAGATCAGCTGAATCAAACTCCGTCCAAAATTTCTATACTCTCATTGCTATTGTGCTCTGAGGCACACCGTAACGCCTTGTTAAAAATGTTGAATTTGGCTTACGTGCCTCAGGAGATTTCTGTCAACCAGTTGGAGGGTGTTATTGCTAATGTGACCACAAGGCACGGTTTGGGGTTCACAGACTTGGATCTGACGCCTGAAGGTCGCAACCATAATAAAGCCCTGAATATCACTATGGAGTGTAAAGGCGCAGTATTGTCACATGTGTTGGTGGATACTGGCTCCTCGTTGAATGTGTTGCCCAAGAAGACTCTGAGCAAGATCGACGTTAAAGGGGTTGTCCTCACTCCAAGCGATCTCATTGTTCGTGCATTTGATGGATCCAAACGGTCTGTTTTTGGTGAAGTCACGTTGGCAGTGAAGATTGGCCAGGAGGTATTTGATATTATCTTCTATGTGATGGACATCCAGCCAGCATATAGTTGCTTATTGGGGCGTCCTTGGATACATGGGGCTGGGGCAGTTTCGTCAACTCTCCATCAAAAGCTGAAGTATGTTTGGAACGGTCAGATCGTAACCGTGTGAGGCGAGGAGGACATTCTGGTGAGTCATTTATCCTCTTTCAAGTATGTGGAGGTGGATGGCGAGATCCATGAAACTCTGTGCCAGGCATTTGAGACCGTTGCTCTTGAGAAGGTGGCTTTTGCTGAGCAGAGGAAGCCAAGTGCCTCAATTGCATCCTACAAGCAGGCTATGGAGGTTGTCAACTCGGGCAATGCAGAAGGCTGGGGCAAGATGGTTGACCTGCCCGTTAAAGAAGACAAGTTCGGTATTGGTTATCAACCTCTGCAGGCAGAGCAGGGCGTGGAGAAAGGGCTGAGTACCTTCACCAGCGTTGGGCTGATGAATCATGGTGACGTCTTTACAGCCGGCAGTGAAGACGGGGACAATGATTGTGATCTGAACAACTGGGTTCGCCCGTGTGCTCCAGGGGAGTCAATCAACAATTGGACAACTGAGGAAGTGGTCCAAGTTACTCTTCAAACAGAGTAATTTTCTTTTATTTTTCATTTTGCACAAAACCCTACGTTCTGCCCAAGGCGTAGTGGTTCATTGTAGGGCCTCATCATGTTTTTCAATGATATCATGAATAAAGGACGTTTTGCAAACAATTTTGTGATCCCTGTCTTTCTGTTTTATTTTTTCATTTTTCAAAACAATAAAAATGGCAATGTTTTTTGTTTTTGTGACTTTCTTGAACTCTTTTTTCTAAAATAAAGCATTAAACATGCAGAATTGATCTTACAGACTCCACTATAAACAGTTATGTTATGGCTCATTATGATTTCAATAATCCCATCTACCAAGCTGAAGAGGAGAGTGAGGAAGATTGTGAACTCCCTAAAGAACTGGTCAGATTATTGAAGCAGGAGGAAAGGGTCATCCAACCTCATCAGGAGGAGTTGGAGATTATTAATCTTGGTACTGAGGACGCCAGAAGAGAGATCAAGATCGGGGCCGCTTTGAAGGAAGATGTCAAGAGAAGGCTGATTGAAATGCTGAGAGAATATGTGGAGATATTCGCCTGGTCGTATCAAGATATGCCTGGGTTGGATACGGATATTGTGGTGCATAGGCTACCTCTCAGAGAAGATTGTCCTTCAATCAAGCAGAAGCTGCGCAGAACTAGTCTCGATATGGCGGTCAAGATCAAGGAAGAGGTTCAGAAGCAGTTGGATGCGGGTTTCCTGTCAGTTACCAATTATCCCCCGTGGGTGGCCAACATAGTTCCCGTGCCGAAGAAGGACGGTAAAGTCAGGATGTGTGTCGATTACCGGGATTTAGACAGAGCTAGTCTGAAAGATGATTTCCCATTACCTCACATCGATGTATTGGTTGATAACACTGCTCAATCCTCGGTTTTCTCTTTCATGGACGGTTTCTCTAGTTATAATCAGATCAAGATGGCGCCAGAGGACATGGAAAAGACGACATTCATTACACCTTGGGGCACGTTCTGCTATAAGGTGATGCCATTTGGGCTGAAGAATGCCGGTGCTACCTATCAGAGGGCCATGACGACTCTCTTTCATGACATGATGCACAAAGAGATTGAAGTGTACGTGGATGATATGATTGCGAAGTCGCAGACGGAAGAGGAGCACCTGGTGAATTTGCAGAAATTGTTTGAAAGGCTGAGAAAATTCAAACTGAGGTTGAATCCAAACAAGTGTATGTTTGGTGTGAGATCCGGTAAGCTGTTGGGTTTCATTGTCAGTGAGAAAGGGATTGAGGTTGATCCAGCAAAAGTAAAAGCTATACAAGAAATGCCTGAACCAAAAACTGAAAAGCAGGTTCGTGGGTTTTTAGGGAGATTGAACTACATTGCACGGTTTGTATCTCACCTAACTGCCACGTGTGAACCAATTTTCAAATTGCTAAGGAAAAATCAAGCGATCAGGTGGAATGATGACTGTCAGAAAGCTTTTGATAAGATAAAAGAGTATTTACAGAAACCTCCAATCCTTATACCTCCAGTTCCTGGGAGTCCTCTGATAATGTACCTGTCAGTGACTGAGAACTCGATGGGGTGTGTATTGGGACAGCATGACGAGTCTGGTCGAAAAGAGCATGCCATATACTACCTTAGCAAAAAGTTTACCGACTGTGAAATAAGATATTCGCAGCTCGAGAAAACTTGCTGTGCTTTGGCCTGGGCTGCTCGCCGACTGAGGCAGTATATGTTGAACCATACTACCTTGTTGATTTCTAAGATGGATCCAGTGAAATACATCTTTGAGAAGCCGGCTCTCACCGGACACGTTGCTCGTTGGCAGATGATTTTAACAGAGTATGATATCCAGTACACGTCGCAGAAGGCCATCAAAGGTAGTATTCTGTCAGACTACCTCGCCGAGCAACCAATTGATGATTATCAGCCGATGATGTTTGAATTCCCTGATGAAGACATCATGTATCTGAAGATGAAAGATTGTGAAGAGCCTCTTGTCGAGGAAGGACCGGATCCTGATGACAAGTGGACATTGATGTTTGATGGGGCTGTGAATGTGAATGGCAACGGTGTTGGGGCAGTGCTTATCAATCCAAAAGGTGCTCATATACCTTTTTCTGCCAGACTGACTTTTGACGTAACCAACAACGAGGCTGAGTATGAAGCTTGCATCATGGGGATTGAAGAAGCCATTGATTTAAGAATCAAGACTCTAGACGTTTATGGAGATTCCGCTCTAGTGATTAACCAGGTCAATGGAGATTGGAATACTCACCAGCCGCATTTGATTCCTTACAGAGATTACATCAGAAGGATACTGACTTTCTTCAAGAAGGTGAAGTTGTATCATGTCCCCCGAGATGAGAATCAGATGGCTGACGCCTTGGCTACTTTGTCTTCTATGATCAAAGTCCATTGGTGGAATCATGTGCCACATGTTGCGGTGAATCGACTCGAGAGGCCTGCGTATGTGTTTGCAGCCGAGTCTGTTGTGGATGAGAAACCGTGGTACTATGATATCAAGAACTTCCTCAAGAGCCAGGAGTATCCTGAAGGAGCGTCAAAGAATGACAAGAAAGCCCTGAGAAGGCTAGCTGGAAGCTTTTATTTGAATCAGGATGACGTGTTGTACAAGAGAAACTTTGACATGGTGCTGCTCAGATGCGTGGATAGACACGAAGCAGACATGTTGATGCAAGAAGTGCACGAAGGATCTTTTGGTACCCATGTTGGTGGTCATGCAATGTCCAAGAAGTTGTTGAGACCCGGTTATTACTGGATGACTATGGAATCCGATTGTTTCAAGTACGCTCGGAAGTGCCATAAATGTCAAATCTATGCTAATAAGGTGCATGTACCACCAAGCCCTCTGAATGTCATGAATTCGCCTTGGCCATTCGCGATGTGGGGCATTGATATGATTGGAAAGATTGAGCCCACTGCTTCTAATGGACATCGCTCCATCCTGGTTGCAATTGATTACTTCACCAAATGGGTGGAAGCAGCTTCCTATGCTAATGTTACCAAACAAGTGGTTGCCCGGTTTATCAAGAAGGAAATCATCTGTCGTTATGGGGTTCCTGAGAGAATCATCACTGATAATGGTTCGAATCTCAATAACAAGATGATGAAAGAGCTTTGCAAAGATTTCAAGATTCAACATCACAATTCTTCTCCTTACAGACCAAAGATGAATGGTGCTGTAGAGGCGGCAAACAAGAATATCAAGAAGATTGTGCAGAAGATGGTCGTGACGTACAAGGATTGGCATGAAATGCTGCCTTTCGCTTTGCATGGGTACCGCACCTCAGTACGTACGTCGACCGGGGCAACCCCTTACTCCCTAGTATATGGTATGGAAGCCGTCCTACCTGTTGAAGTGGAGATTCCTTCTCTGAGGGTCCTGTTGGATGTCAAACTTGACGAAGCTAAGTGGATTCGAAGAAGGTTTAACGAGTTGAGCTGTACCGAAGAGAGACGGTTAGCAGCTGTGTGCCATGGGCAGTTGTATCAGACAATGATGAAGAGAGCCTTTGATCAGAAAGTGCGTCCTCGAAGCTATCAGCCAGGTGATTTAGTTTTGAAGAGGATCCTTCCTCCCAGTACAGATAACAGGGGCAAGTGGACTCCGAATTATGAAGGTCCATATGTTGTTAAGAAGGTTTTCTCCGGTGGAGCCTTGATGCTGACAATTATGGATGGTGAAGATTTTCTGTCCCCTGTTAACTCAGATGTAGTCAAAAAATACTTCGCATAAATTGACCCGCTGGACAAAAAGAATAAAAGAGTCCATGCAAAAAAGGGCATACCGGCGAACCAAAAAAAAGAAGGAAGAAAGGTTCGGGCAAAAGTTAGGGATAAAGAATGAAAAATATGTACACCCGGTAAGTCGAAAACCCGCAAGGGCGGCTTAGGAAAAAATGGGTATCCCGGTGGATTGAAAACCTGAAAGGGCGATCCAGGAAAAAGAGGGATTAAAGCGAAGACTACAGTCTGAGTTATCTGTACTTCATCGCGCTTCAGTGTCTACCATCTCGAAGGATAGGATCGGTCCAATTATTCTTCTCAGAAAGCAAGGAATTTGGGGAAAAATTGATGATCTGTGAGTCATAACAGAATTGGGAAATAGTGGATGCCGTATTCACATTGCCATTAGGATAGATTTTTCCTTTTGTGCGCAATTACCTCTTCCTAGGAATTGCTTCCTGATGTATTTGTCGTTTCAGGCCCATTTTCAATCAATAAAAGTCGTTATTCAGATAAATTGCTCTCTTGTTTTTATTTTTACTGTTTTGTTTGCAAAAACGTCCGAATTTTTGATAAACATTGCATATAAAAACATGAAGGCCAGACAATAACGTGCAGAAAGATAAAACATTTGAAAATCATTTTGAATGTTGAGTACACTTGAGTGTTTCTTGTCCGTACAATCCCCTGGGGCATGTATGTCTTGCTGTTTTGCAGGTTATTACCTTTGGTTGCTGGCTAGAGCAGATAAGCCACGGTTTGTTCAGAGATGTTTCAGCATTGTCCAGTAGTGTGAGAGGATGGGGATCTTCCCCAGCAGATGAAGCAAGTTCAGGACTTGTCTCCCCAGCATAGTCAAGATCAGGGATTCCTCAGCAGGTCTAAGGATTTTTTAGTTCCCCAGCAGGCCTGAGAGTTGGTCTATTCCCAGCTAGTCTGAAGGCTGTTAGTCCCCACTGAGTCTTAAGGATGTTGTATCCCCAGCGGAGGTATCAGTGAGTAGTTTATTCCTCAGTAGTCGGGTATGAAGTACTGTAATCCCCAGCATGGTCGTGAATGCCTTTCCCCGGAAGGGTTGTGAATAGTCTCCTCAGTAATTTCGGAGTGGGTAGTTTTCCCAGTGGTGGTTTGTGTTGATGGTTTCCCCCGACGAAGTCCCCAAGCGGATCAGGTTCGGTGAAAATCGCCCCCAGTAGAGTTTATCTTCCCCAGGGGTTAGCAATTATCCCCAGTAGAGGTGAGCATGGGTTGTTTCCCCTAGCGGAGTCCCTCAGTGGTTTGTTTCAGTGGAAGTTGTCCCCGGTGGGATTTACTCTTTCTCCAGCAGCAATGCCAGTCCCCAGCACGTTTAAGAAGTTGGTGTGTTCCCCAGACAGGGTCTTCCCCATTTAGTTGGTTCCTCTGCCGTCCCTAGAGTATCAGATCAGCAAAGCACCCCCAGCAGTGCGTCTCCCCACCGAGTTGGAGAACCTAATCGGATTTGTGTGCTCAACAGAGCAACCTTTGCTCCCCGGCAGGAGTTTTCATCATTTTGCATCTTGCATGTAGTGATCATTGCATCCTCAAATAGCGTAGCATTTCCATTCAACATGGAGCATTACGCCATAGAAAAATTCAAACATATGCATTCATGTGTTAAACCTGATTGGACCACATCCCCAACAGAGGCGGACCATTGTTCAACATCTGTACGGCACATTTGCTACAGCTGCTCTTGACAGATAGCATTCAAGAGTGGTAATTCCCCAGAGGTTTATTTCCTCACCCGCAGGTGAGAGGAAAGCCTGATTCTCCCCAGTGAGATCCCCAGCAAGTGTCTGGCCTTGCCTTGACATATGTAGATGTCATCCTTGTGATACCGGTAAGTATCATGTCAGCACCCGTGTGTGTCCTTTCTTTGGTGTCGGTAAACACCATTGTTTCGGTGTCGGTAAACATCGAGTCCACCCCAGTCAGCGGTAAATGTCTGGTCTCGTTTCACTGCTGTACGCATCATCTTTTGATGTCAGTAAACATTGTATCCCTTTCTCCCAGTTCATCCGTTGATGTTTGGTCACCTCTCCGTTGGTGTCGATAAACGTCGAGCTTCTCCCGTTCGTCCGTTGACGTCTGGTCGAGTCTTCCCATTCATCCGTTGATGTCTGGTCACCTCTCCGTTGGTGTCGATAAACGTCGAGCTTCTCCCGTTCGTCCGTTGACGTCTGGTCGAGTCTTCCCATTCATCCGTTGATGTTTGGTCACCTCTCTATTGGTGTCGATAAACGTCGAGCTTCTCCCGTTCGTCCGTTGACGTCTGGTCGAGTCCTTTCCCAGTTCATCCGTTGATGTCTGGTCACCTCTCCGTTGGTTTCGGTAAACGTTGAGTTTTTCCCATTCGTCCGTTGATGTTTGGCTGTATCTTTTCATTGATAAAAGTCAAAATCCCCAGTGAAGTCGTTGGTAAACGTCTTGTCTGGTTCAGTGATAAAAATCAGATCCCAATGGAAGTTGTCGTTGGCGAACTTTCTTTTCTTGGATCCCCGCAGAGTGCAAATTTCTACGGTTCTTTGGTATTCAATCCCTGTGTACCTTGAAGGTCTGACAGCCGTTGCTCTCATCCGTCCAGGTTCCCAGTTGATTGAATAGGGGCACCTCAAATTTGCACCTCCCATTTGTATATTCATTTCATTTTTAGGTCATTAGCATTGCATCTCATGTTACATCTCATCAGTCAAGACTGGTCAGGAGATTCACCTGTGCAAGAGAGCAAGAGAATATTCCATGAGATGAAAGCCCTATGGTGGTTCCAATGAGCTTACATGACCCAAGGATCATTTTGAAGCAATTTGGCCAAAGTTTGAGGCTCAAAAGTTATCAGTGCATGTGCAAGTCATCTGAGGCCCATAAAAGTCAACTGCAAGTCAACTGAGGGCTAGGAGATGGAGAAATGGTTTGAGACACTTCATTCATGTCCCAAAGAAGGTTATTCAACATGTCCAACATCTACCTTGAAGATTTTGAAGCCAGATCAAAAGTTTCCAAAAATGGAAAGTGACCTGTAATTTGAAAGTTTCCAAAAATGGCAAGTTTTTGGACCAACTTCAACTCAACTTTCCAACATCAAAGAAGCTTCAAATGAAATTTTGTCCAACATGAAAGTTGAAGATATTTTTCTCCCATTTCCAAAAAGTCTAAGATCATGAATTTCTAATGAATGGTTAAGGAGTTATGATCAAATCATTGCCAAGTGTGCATGGAACTTCCAAAGGCCATATCTTTTGAACCAAAACTCCAAATTTGGTGGCTCTTTTTGCATAATTCTTCTCATGACATGAACTTTCCAAATCATTCATCACATTACATGGAAATTCATCATATGATCATATGCATATTCAAGTACATTTTGGAGGGAAAATCATGAATTCAAAATTGGTGCATCATATGGACTTTTTAACCATTCCAACATGTTTATAACATGGTTTTAAGTGAAAATGCATGGCCATTGTTACTGTTCACGTAGGCTTGCATGCATGGGGTGAAAAAACCAAATTTTGCACTACACCTCATTTTTGAATTAAAATTTCATTAGCCAAGTTAAGTGTGATTAGGAAATGGATTAAGCCAGCATATAAATAGCTAATCACAACAGAATTTTCACAATTACACAATTCTAGATCTAGATCCAAAATCTCCCTCCAAATTTTCTCTCCACCATAATTCAAAAATTCTTCAAAGAACACTTGATTTTTATTGCATATTCTGTTTTCTTGATCATGTTTTGGTAGAATTCAAGCTTTTGATTGCTGAATTTGGTGAAGAATCAAGCATCTCCATACATGAGCATGAACATGGAGCTTTGAGTTTAAGCTAGATTCACTTCGTTTCAAGCTTCCAGTTCAACTTCGAGGTGTTAAAAAGGTTGATAGAAGAGGTTTGGTTGCTTTTGGACACTTGAATCCACCACTGCCATTGTTGAAGCTTCAAGAAGGTCAGAATTTCGCGCGTCTTAAGTCTTGTTTTTATTGCCCTAGTCTTGTAGTGCTTGTTCTCCTGATCACACTGATATAAAGAACTTGAAAAACGGTTAAGAAATGGCTAAGTTATGAGAAATCAAAGTTTGGATGTTAGATATTTCTTGCTTCGATTTGCATTCGTTATTAGGAATTAGGTTTAATGGAGGTTAGATCCGTGATCCTCTCAACGAGAGCTTTCTAACCATATATGGCATGTAAATTTCTGCAAAAAAAAAGTGGAGAATGCGTATGAAGCTTCGCCGGCGTTCATGGGGAAGACGGTGTTTTCCACCGTCTCCCACCGCGTATGTACAGTGCAGGCGCCTTATGGATTTGAATGCTAGGGCTTGCGTGTCACAGCCACACAAGCGCCATGCTAGCGAAGTAATTGGCCAGAGCTGGTCCACGCGGAGGCTAACCTGATGACGAGGCGCCAACGTGCTTTAGTAAAATGCTCCGTTTTGAGGCGCCACGGTTCGAATCCTGGCAGCAGCAATTCCAACTTAATTCGCTTCATTTCTTTTTAGGTTTTCATTTTTTTTATTTCATTTTATTCCTATTACTTTAAAAAATCATAACTAATTGTAGAATGATCGAAAAAATACCTGGTTTTTTGCTACTTGATCCTTGAGATGTCTAGTTTTTAATGATGATGGATTTGAAAGTTGTGAATGGCTGGAATTTTATTTTCTCTAAGTTGATTGATCATGTGTGCATGTATGACCTTGCCTTACTCTTTCTATCATGAAATGCTTGATTTTAATCCAATTGCCATGAAATTTTACATGCTGATTCTAGACACATTGATGGATGTTTTAGGCTTGGTTTGGTATTTTTCTCATGTACCAATTCTGTTTTATGCTTGTGTTTGCATGGTGTGTCAATTTGTGTCACACCTTTGGTTGATCAACTTGGGCAATTTGATTTCCATACCAAATTATCTCTAATGCTTTTGATTTTTTGTATGATGGATGTTTTGGATATGTTGAATGCTCATGAATTTTTCCAGAATTATTTGAATCATTTCTGTTTTGATTGGGAATTTTCATTCTTAATGTTCAAATGTGTGCCTTGAATTGGTCATTGACTTCTCTTGCTTACTACATGAACTTGCATGATGATTTTGGTTTGGTACTTTTTAGGACTTGTTCTTGATTGGTTAAATATGATTCATGTTGAATATCAAGTTCTGTTTTGGATTTTTGATTCACTTTTGACCCTAGGCTTTGACCTAGTGGTTTGTTACTTACATTTGAGTTGTGATTTCAGGTTCAAGTGTACATCTCCTTGATTGATGTTGCTCCTTCATTTGAGCTTGAATATTGGTTGTTGTTAGCTAACACTTGCTGTTTTGTAGGCTTTGAAAACAATTCACTTGTGCTTATGGTTCATGTGTTGCATATTGGGTTGTCTGTTTGATATTGACTATTGATTGTTTGTCTGGATTTTATACTGATTGGTTTAGATGTTTCCACAGGTACCTAAGTTGCTTTAAGTTCCTTTGAACTTTGCTTTGCTAGCTTGTGGTTTGCATACCATTGAGGTATAATTCCTTGATCTTCATGTAGTCTAGAAGACCTGTCATGTTATGTTGGCAGGCATCTGTCTGAAGCCCTCCTTAAGAGGCAATGTTTGTGGATGTTTAATTTTGTGCCAAGCAGGTAAAGACCTCTTAAGAGGAAATTGGCAGATAAAAGGGATGTGCAATCCATCCCCTGCTATTCAGTTGTGTCATTCACTTTGCTCACACCATGTGTTGATGCATTGTGAATAAGAACCCAAGATCTTGTTGTGTCAGTCATCTGTGGAGAAGAGTTCCCTCATTCTGAACTCCCACACTTTCTACTTGATTCAAGCTCTCCCAGGCCAGGGATAAGAGCTATGAGGAATAACCCTCATCTTCATTTCATCTGCTTCACCCTAACTCTCAATGTTAGGGTTAAGAGCTAAAAACACCCCATTCCAGTTGGCTTGTTTCTACAGCCTAGCCTTGTATGAGCCAATTGTTTGCATATAGTGTGTGTGCTTGCTTTATTGTACTTGTATTTGTTTGATTGTGCTGTTTAGGCTAGCTTGCTTCCTGTGCAAGTTAGGATAGAAACCTCAACATAGGGATCTTATGCATGACAACTTCTAGGCTCGAGTCGTAGTCTCCCTAGTAGCTTGTTATCTCCCTTTTTCTCTGGTTAGGTTAGAAGTTCTTTACCTGTTTAGGGGAACTACGTCGCCCTGATCCTCATACCATATGAGGTACGTAGGCAGGAGATGAGCTGATCTCTCCGGGCGCCCTTTTTTCTTTTCCAACCCTTTGTGTGTGTTGGAGTCTGACGTAAGTCCAACGATTGGCAGTTGGTTTCCTGTGTGTGTTTGTTGGTTTGGAGTCTGATGTAAGTCCAGCGATTGGCATTCGGTTTCCATGTTTGCCTGTTTGTGTGGAGTCTGACGTAAGTCCAGCGATTGGCATTCGGTTTCCTATGTGGGTTTTGTTTGGCGTGCGTTAGCCGAGCTACGAGTGCTCTGATTCTTCTCCGGTCAGAGAAGATACGTATGCATAGGATGCGACATCCTAGCGAGCACGTTCCCCTTGCCCCGAACTACGTCGACTCTGATGTCTGTGTCTGACAGGCTACGTAGGCCCAGGATGCGATATCCTGCCGAGTCCTTTTCTTCCGTCCTTTCTGTGTTTATTTCCAGTGCCTTGCGCAGTGTTTGAGCAGTATTTAGCAACCTATTTCTATTCTTTCGGAGCGTGGATCCCGTCGAGTACGACGGATGCGTAGGGGTGCTAATACCTTCCCTTCGCATAATCGACTCCCGTGCGTTATTTATCCCAAAGGAGGGAAAGGAAACGCTCGAAGTAAACCTGGAAAGGGAATGGTCTAACGACCGGAGACGCAAGGATCGGGAGTCGGTTACGCAAGGGGGAGGTATTAGCACCCCCTCACGTCCGTCGTACTCGACGGGATCCACGCTCAGAAGAATAGAATAAGGTTGCTAAACACTGCTCAAAAGAATGCACACACACTGGAATAAGACACAGATGGAAGAAGAGGGGGGAACGGGCTCGCTAGGATATCGCATCCTATGCCTACGTATCTCATATGGAATGAGAATCAGAGCTACCGTAGTTCGGCTAACGCACGCCGAAACAAAACACAACACAAAGACGCTAAGACGTCAGAAGAAATACACAAAAGGAAACAGACTGCCAATGGCTGGACTTACGTCCGACTCCGAACAACACAACACAAATAGGATATGGAATGCCAATTGCTGGTCTTATATCCATCTCCTAACACACAAACACAAATAGGAAACCGACTGCCAATGGCTGGACTTACGTCAGACTCCACACTCACACACAAGAGGTTACCAAACAGACAAGCTAATAGGGAGTCTGGAACTCGAGCCTATTAACTGTCAAGCAAACACACGCAAAAAGGAAAAGGGCGCCCGGAGAGATCTCGCACGATCTCCTGCCTACGTACCTCATCTGGTATGAGGATCAGGGCGACGTAGTTCCCCTTAATAGGGAAAGAACTTCTAACCTAACCAGAGACAAGGGAGATAACAAGCTACTAGGGAGACTACGACTTGAGCCTAGAAGTTGTCATGCATACGATCCCTATGTTGAGGTCTCTATCCTAACTTGCACAGGAAGCAAGCTAGCCTAAGCAGCACAAAAGCAAACACAAGCACAATAAAGCAAGCACACACACTATATGCAAATAATTGGCTCATACAAGTCTAGGTTGTAGAAACAAGCCAACTAGAATGGGGTGTTTTTAGCTCTTAACCCTAACATTGAGAGTTAGGGTGAAGCAGATGAAATGGAGATGAGGGTTATGCCTCATAGCTCTTATCCCTGGCCTGGGAGAGCTCGAATCAAATAGAAAGTGTGGGAGTTCAGAATGAAGGAACTCTTCTCCACATGACTGACACAACAAGATCTTGGGTTCTTATTCACAATGCATCAACACAGGGTGTGTGAGCAAAGTGACTGACACAACTGAATAGCAGGGGATGGATTGCACATCCCTTTTATCTGCCAATTGCCTCTTAAGAGGTCTTTACCTGCTTGGCACAAAATTAAACAAACACAAGCATTGCCTCTTAAGGAGGGCTTCAGACAGGTGCCTGCCAAAGTAACATGACAGGTCTTCCAGACTACATGAAGATCAAGGAATTATACCTCAGTGGTATGCCAACCACAAGCAAAAGCAAAGCAAAGTTCAAATGAACTTAAAGCAACTTAGGTACCTGTGGAAACAGCTAAACCAATCAGTACAACTTCAGACAAACAGACAACAGTTAATAACCAACAGACAATCCCAATGTACAAAACATAAGCCACAAGGCAAACTCAAATGATTTATCATCAACCTACAAAACAGCAAGTGTTAGCAATCAAAAGCAAATATCAACATCCAAATGATGAAGCATTATCAACCATGGAACTTGGATGCTTAAACCTAAAATTCAAAGCTCACATGTAAGCAACAAACCACTAGGTCAAAGCCTAGGGTCAAAGGTGAAGAAAAAATTCAAAACAGGAGCTGAAATTCAACACAATGCAACTTCAAACACATATTAACATGTCCTAAAAAGGCTCACATCAAAATCAATCATCAAATGCATTTCATGATCAAAAGAAGTCAAAGGCAATTTCGAAGCTCATATATGATCATCATGAATGAAAATTTCAAATCAAAATAGAAATGATTCAAATAATTCTGGAAAACTTCATGAACATTCAACACATTCAACATGATCAACATACAAAAAATCAGAAGCCTCCAAGATCATTTGGCATGGAAATTAAATGGTACAAGTTGAACAACCAAATGTGTGACACAAATTGTCACACCATGTTAACACAAGAATAAAATAGAAATGGTAAATGGGAAAAATACCAAACCAAGCCTAAAACATCCATCAATGTGTCTAGAATCAGCATGTAAAATTTCAAGTCCATTGGATTAAAATCAAGCATTTCACAAAGGAAAGAGTAAGGCAAGGTCACAAATGCACCTATGGTCAAAGATTATAACACCAGAAAAAATCCAGCCATGCACAACTTTCAAACTTATGATCATAAAAAACTAGACATTCTAAGGATAATTATGCAAAAAATTGGGAGTGATTTGATGCATTTTTCAATTTGTTATGATTTTTACAAGTTGATGAAAAAATGTGAAAATAAAAATGGCATAGCATGGCAAAAGTGAAAAATAAATTCCAAAAAACGCCTGAAGCAGGAATCGAAGTGAGGACCATGGATTAAACAGGCCTGGGCGCGTGTTCTTCATGCTAGAACCCTAGCGAACCAGAGATGAAGATCTTCATCTTCTTCATGAAGATGAAGATGAACACCATGAATGTTCATGCAAGCTTTTTCCAGAATTTCCAGATTTTCTCAGAATTTTACAAATTATATATCATTGGAAAGCTCTTTCAATGTAGAATTCAAATATCATATTATCTAAGCCTAAATCTCCATGGATTTTCTGAATCGAAGCAAAGAAATTTCTAGATCTAAACTTGAAATCATCATATCTCACTCAATTTTCATCCAAATTCCACAAAATTTATATCAGAATTCTCACCACGACAAGATCTACAAGATTATGTACATAAAACAGAGAATTAAGAGGATAAAAAATGTGACCTCTTGAAGAACAGTTGCTTGTTTTGCGCGATTTAAAGCTCCAGATGCTTCTAATCCACTCCAAAATACTTGATATGATGTTTGATGATGAATTGGAAGCTTGGAAACTTGTAGATCTAGCTTAAACTTGAATTTCCATTTTCAACTTCATGAGCTTCAACCACTTGATTCTTGCACGAATTCCACGAACCAACACTTGATTCACACTATAATCAACTCATTGATCATGAATCTCCAACAAAAAACAAGTGCTATGTTCAAGAAATTTGAATTTTGGTTTGAAGAAAGTTTTGGAGGGTGAGAGAAACTAGATCTAGAAATGGTGAATTGTGATTAACCTCTCCAAATTCTGTTATAATTATGTCTATATACCATGTGCTAATCTCATTTTAATTAAAATTAATCAAAGTTAATTAGAGTTAAGCAAGATAAGGGTGCATGGCAAAAATTGGAAATTTGGTGGTGCATGGCAACTCCAAACGTGAACAGTACCATATGGGAGCTCATTTTCACTCAAAATCTTCCCATGCACATGTTAGCAATGGTCATTTGTTCCCATGATGCACCAATTTCAAATTTATGATTTTCCCTCCAAAATTGACTTGAATGCACAAATGATCATATGTTCAAATTTCATGCAATGTGATGGATGTTTTGGAAACTTCATGTCATGACAAGCATTTTGCAAAAAGAACCACTAAGTTTGGAGTTATGAATCAAAAGTTATGCCCTTTTGAAGTTCCATGCATCCTTGGCAATGATTTGATCATATCTCCTCAACCATTCATCATAAATTCATGATCTTAGACTTTTTGGAAATGGGAGAAAGAGATATTCAACTTTCATGTTGGACAAAATTTCATTTGAAGCTTATTTGATGATGCAAGATCATGGTGAATTTGAACAAAAAACTTTCCATTTTGGGAAACTTTCAATTATAGGTCACTTTCCATTTTTGGAAAGTTTTGATCTGACCTCAAATTCTTCAAGATATGCATTTGACATGATTAATAAGCCTCTTTTGAACATGAATGGGATGTTGAAACTCATTTCTCCACCTCCTAGCCCTCAGTTGACTTTCTGTTGACTTTCTGGTTGACAGATGACTTGAACATGCACAGATGATTTTGAGCCTCAACCACTTGATGAAATGACTCCAAAATGAACCCCTAGCTCTAATAATTTCTTCAAAATGATCATGTGATCCACACCATCACTAAATACCTCATCTCCTTAAAGATCCCTGACTGGTAGAATGGCATTGATTAGGGTTGACCAGAGGTCAAAACCCTAATCCTAAAGAACATGATCAGGCACAATGAACCCCTTGAGGATGACAAGACCATGATGATGATGATGTACCCTTGCCGATAAGATAATACTCAAACTTCTTGAGGAACCAAAAACCTAATTGAAGAGCAACCCTCAGATGATTGATCATCAATTCAATAAGACCCTCATGCATGAATCTCTTAACCTCTCTATCTTCTGAGAAAGATTTAGGAGGATGACTTGTTATTATCACATGATATGCAATATGCAAATGCCTAATGTCCTAAAACATGAAATGCAATATGCTAAGCTAGTCCCAAGAAGAGGAGGGCAAATTTTGAGGTGTTACAGCTGCCCCTATTCAATCCACTGTGAACCTGTCGATATGAACAACCTCGGCTTTCAGATGATCAGGGTGAAGAGTGATTGAATACCAAGAACAGACGAACAATTTGCGCTCTGATGGGAAATAATTAACACTGCCTGTCAGAATCGGCAAAGAAGTGATCTCAAAAGAAGAAAAATATGTCTGGTACGGAGGCAGTCGGCCTGAACACCGAAACAGAATGTTGACCTAGATACCAAAATAAACGGTAACACAGGAATAACCATGGCCTGAACGCCGCATCTGCTGGGGATTATTATTATTATTATTTCTTTTACTTTTTCTTGAACCCCGGAACTTTCTGATTGATTTCCTCTTTTTCGTTTTTCTTGAACCCCGAACAAATATTTTCTTTCGCGCGAATGATCCCGGATCACCGCAGTTGAACCCCGACATCTTCATAGTAGTCTTGTATTGTCAAACAATGAACCCCGCTCTCCAATTGAACCCCACTCGCTTGACGATAACTCGCGATCTCCATTGTGAACCCCGTTCTCCAGAAAACACCATGTGTCTCCCTTTCTCCATTTGGACCCCGCTCTCCAGAAAATGCCCAGCATCTCCTCCTCTCCATTTGAACCCCTTTCTCCATTTTCTTGTGATAATTCCGCTGGCAACGTCGGAAATAACACCAAAACACCACTCTGATGGCGACATATCAGAGGGTACACCTTCACGAAAGGAAGGTAACATGTGCATCTCTTCCTCAGAAGACACCCATAACGACCTCTGTTGGCCTCAGCCAAAGTCTAAGGTGACACATGATCAGAAGACGCTCCTGAGGACCTCATCCCGGATATAATCTTCAACTCCAATCTCTATTTGAACCCCGTTCTCCAGAAAATGCCGCAACACTTCCCTTTCTCCAATTGAAATGTATTTTCGCGCTGATCGCGTAACGTTCTTTGATTTTATTTCCATCTCCGCCCGATAGAAAAATTTCCTCCAATATCGCACTATTGGGAAACATTGTTACTCCAACGTCATGATGCTAAACTCCTCAGAGTAATATCTTCCAACTTCTACCTCGCACAACAGAAATCTCCTCCAGTATCGCACTACTGGGGAATATGGTTGACCCAACACCACGATGCTAAACTCCTCAGAGTAACATCTTCACCATCCGGCGAAACCAACTCCCAAGCGGTAACCACGACTCGAGTAACTGATGCTTGCAATGTTGATGCTGATCTTCCAACTAGCGAAACCACTTCTCAAACGGTAACCACAGCTTGAGTAGCATCTTCACCCACTGGCGAAACCAAATCTCAAACGGTAACCACGGCTTGAGACTAGCTTATGCTTGCAATGATGATGCATGATTTTTTTCAGCGTAATGCTCCATAATCATGGAAATGCTACGCAATTTATTATGCAATATGCTATGATCTCCTAAATGATGAATGCATAAAAGGTATCCCCCTCAAGGGACTCTTTTGGGGAGTTCGAGGCACTCTGCTGAGGAACCCGCTAACACTCCAACCTCCACCCTGCTGGGGAATAGCACTGCCGCTGGGGAAAGGACCACCCTTATCGGGGATGACCTCCGCTGAACCCTGATCCGTTTGGGGACTTTGCTGGGGAAGAAACCACCAACGCATTCTGCAGGGAAAACAACAATCCTCGACTTGCTGGGGAACTAACAAACTCCACCATTCTAGGGGAAATAGCTACCAACGGACACCTTCGCTGGGAAATAGCAACCTTCAGGCCTGGCTGCTGAGGAAACATCGATCTCAAACCTACTGGGGAGATAACCATCCCGACCCTGCCAGGGAAGTCACAGACCTTGAATCTGCTGGGGAGGTAACAATCCCAACTCTACTAGGGGAAACAAGGAAAGTTTGGCACAGAACACCCGTCGACTCGTCGAACCCTAGTATTCAACATCTAAACCCAGTATCAGCTTTCCACTTTTGAGAGCTCCCAGACTCGTATGGACTTTTCTGATTCATCACCTTGTATTCTCGACTTCTCCGTACTCCACAGAGATCGCACTCCCTGGATTCATACAAACTTTCCAGTCTTCAGACTTTGAAGAGTCTTCTTGATTAATTCTCAAGGATCGCCGCACGTCTTTCGTTGTCTTTTCACCATTCTTCAATCCTCTTTTCCCTGACTGGACTCCACGGGGATCTCTTGTCAAAAAGGCTTCACATCACAACCTGCAAGTGAGTGAAAATATCTAACAACACCTGCAAAAGAGATCGTTAGATAAAAACGTGCCCCAGGCGTGCCAAAATTTCAACACTTGGCTCACTCCACCTTCCAAATAAGATTTCAAGTTTTCAATCTTATAAACATGCATTGGAAGGGACCTCCATGTATCAAAATACAAAGATTCTTTATCACAATAAACAGATGTTTTTGCAATCAAAGCGGAAATGAAAACAAAAACAAAATTATTTGACTGAATATGCATTTTATTGATTGAAGAAAGTGTGGCTCAAAATTGAGCAATACAAAGGAAGCAATTCCTGAAAAGAGGTAATTGCGCACAAAAGGAAAAATCTATCCTAATGGCAATGGGAAACCGCGATCTCATCGAGTTCCAACTCTGTTACACCCCATATGTCCTCAAGACTCTCCGTGCTTTCTGCCTTCTGAACAAGACGCTTTCGACTAATCCCTGTCGGGATTATCCATGGTGTCTTAACCAAAGTAAACGATCATGCTAGACGCAGTTGTTCGTTTCAATCCCTCTTTTTCCTGGACCGCCCTTTCGAGTTTTCAGTCCACCGGGATACCCTTTTTTGCCCAAGCCGCCTTTTCAGGTTTTCGACTTGCCAGGTGTACAGTTTTTTCTTTTTATCCCTAATTTTTGCCCGAACCTTTTCATCATTTTTTCTTGGTTCGCCGGGATGCCCATTTTTGCCTGGACTATTTTATTCTTTTCGTCCAGCGGGTCTTTTTATACGAAGTATTTTTTAACTGCGTCCGCATTCATAGGGGATGGAAAATCCTCGCCATCCATGGTCGTTAACAACAAGGCTCCGCCAGAGAAAACCTTCTTGACCACGAATGGACCTTCATAGTTGGGTGTCCACTTGCCCCTTCGATCGTTCTGAGGAGGAAGGATCCTTTTCAACACCATGTCTCCCACGTGATATACCTGAGGTCGCACCTTTCGGTCAAAAGCGCGCTTCATTCTCTGCTGGTACAACTGCCCATGACAGATGGCCGCCAGCCTATTTTCCTCAATCAGGCTCAATTCTTCGTACCGAGTCCTTACCCATTCAGCCTCTTGCAATTTTACGTCCATCAGAACTCTCAAAGAAGGAATTTGAACCTCAACCGGTAACACGGCTTCCATTCCATATACCAACGAGAAAGGCGTTGCCCCAGTAGACGTACGCACCGAGGTTCGGTACCCATGCAATGCAAACAGCAACATCTCGTGTCAATCCTTATAGGTCACGACCATCTTCTGCACAATCTTCTTAATATTCTTATTAGCTGCCTCAACCGCCCCATTCATCTTCGGACGATAAGAAGAAGAATTGTGATGCTCGATCTTGAATTCCCGACACAGTTCTGCCATCATCTTGTTATTCAAATTAGAACCATTATCAGTAATGATTCTCTCGGGAACCCCATATCTGCAAATGATGTCTCTCTTGAGGAATCTGGCAACGACCTGCTTCGTCACATTGGCATAAGAGGCTGCTTCCACCCACTTGGTGAAGTAATCGATAGCCACTAATATGAACCGGTGCCCATTTGAAGCCGTAGGCTCAATTTTTTCGATCATATCAATGCCCCACATAGCAAACGGCCACGGAGACGACATCAAACTCAACGGATTTGGAGGCACGTGCACCTTGTCAGCATAAATCTGGCATTTATGACACTTCCGCACGAAATTGAAACACTGGGCCTCCATGGTCATCCAATAATAACCTGCCCTCAGCAGCTTCTTCACCATTGCATTCCCACTGGCATGGGTACCGAACGACCCCTCGTGGACCTCTTTCATCAATTGGCTTGCTTCTTTGTCATCGACGCATCTGAGCAAGACCTAATCGAAATTCCGTATGTACAAAACCCCATCCTTGTTCAAATAGAACACCATGGCCAACCTCCTCAGAGTCTTTCGGTCCTTCTTGGATGCTCCCTCAGGATATTCTTGGGTTTCCAAATAGCGCTTGATATCGTAATACCACGGCTTCTCATCGTCAGGCGTTGTGTCAACAGCAAACACATAAGCCGGTCTATCCAGACGCCCCACCTCCACACTTGGGAACTGATTCCACCACTGAACCTTAATCAAGGCAACCAGAGTAGCCAAAGCATCTGCCAACGGATTCTCTTCTCTCGGCACATGATGCAATTTCACCTTGGTGAAGTACGTCAACAGTCTCCTCGTATAGTCCCGGTATGGAATCAAATGAGATTGATGCGTATACCATTTTCCGTTAACTTGATTCACAACCAAAGTTGAATCTCCATATATGACAAGGTTCTTGATCCTCAAATCAATCACCTCTTCAATACCCAATATGCAAGCTTCGTATTCAGCCACGTTGTTGGTTCACTCAAATGTTAGCCGGGCAGCAAAAGGAATGTGGGATCCTTTCGGCGTAACCAAAACAGCACCAACACCGCTACCATTCACGTTAACGGCCCCATCAAACATCAGAATCCATTCGGATTCAGGGTCAGGCCCCTCCTCCGGGATTGGTTCCTCGCAATCTTTTGATTTGAGAAACATGATGTCCTCATCAGGGAATTCAAACTTCATCGGTTGATAATCCTCAATGGGTTGCTGGGCGAGGTAATCAGAATACAATCCCCTTGATTGCTTTCTGAGAAGTATATTGTATATCGTACTCAGTCAAAATCATTTGCCACCTCGCAACCCGTCCGGTCAATGCTGGCTTCTCAAAAATATACTTGATCGGATCCATCTTGGAAATCAACAAAGTGGTATGAACCAGCATATACTGTCTCAGTCGGCGAGCAGCCCATACCAAAGCACAACAAGTTTTCTCGAGCAGTGAATATCTTGTTTCACAGTCGGTAAACTTTTTGCTAAGGTAGTATATGGCATGCTCTTTTCGACCAGACTCGTCATGTTGCCCCAATACACACCTCATAGACCCCTCGAGGACCGTCAAGTACAGGATTAACGGTCGTCCCTCCACAGAAGGCATCAGAATCGGAGGCTCCTGCAAATACTCTTTTATTTTTTCAAATGCCGCTTGGCAATCATTATTCCACCTGACCGTTTGATCTTTTCTCAATAACTTGAATATTGGTTCACACGTGGCTGTTAGATGAGATATGAACCGTGAAATGTAGTTCAATCTACCTAAGAAACCACAAACCTCTTTCTCTGTTCTCGGTTCAGGCATTTCTTTTATTACTTTTACTTTAGCAGGATCAACCTCGATTCCTATTTCGCTTACTATAAACCCCAGCAATTTACCGGACCGCACTCCGAAAGTGCACTTATTCGGATTCAACCTCAGTCTTAATTGTCTCAACCGGTCAAACAACTTGGCCAGATCCACTAAATGCCCCTCTTCTGTTTGGGACTTTGCTATCATGTCATCAACATAGCATTCGATTTCATGATGAATCATATCATGAAACAAAGTCACCATGGCCCTCTAATAAGTAGCATCGGCGTTATTGAGACCAAATGGCATCACCTTATAGCAAAAAGTGCCCCACGGTGTGATGAACGTTGTTTTCTCCATATCGTCTGGCGACATTTTGATCTGATTATAGCCAGAAAAGCCATCCATGAAGGAAAACACCGAGAATTGAGCTGTATTATCTACCAACACATCAATGTGAGGTAGTGAGAAATCATCCTTCGGACTAGCTCTGTTCAGATCCCGGTAGTCCACACACATTCTCACCTTCCCATTTTTCTTCGGGACTAACACAATGTTTGCGACCCAAGGCGGATAATTAGTAACAGCGAGGAACCCAACATCCAACTACTTCTGAACCTCCTCTTTAATTTTCATTGCCATCTCAGGTCGAGTTCTGCGCAACTTCTGCTTCACGGGAGGACAATCTGCTTTCAACGGTAGCTTGTGCACAACAATATCGGTATCCAACCCTGGCATATCCTGATAAGACCAGGCGAAGATATCAACATACTCTTTCAACAAGGCTACCATTATGCTCTTAACACTTCCCTCCAACGCAGCCCCGATCTTTACTTCTTTCCTGACCTCCTCGGTACCCAGATTCACAACCTTTACCTGTTCCTCGTGCGGCTGAATCACCTTCTCCTCTTGTTTTAACAACCTGGCTAATTCCTCCGGCAGTTCACAATCTTCTTCGCCTTCGTCTTCGGCGTGATAGATCGGATTGTCGAAGTCATATGAGGGTGTAACAGGATTGTTATCAATGAGATCCGGAGAAAGATCGCATCTGCATGAATGTTGATTCATGCATTGCTTTAGAACCGGAGCGAAGCGAATAAAAATGAAAACGAACATTGCCATTTTTATTTTTGTTTTTATTAAACTGCAAAAATAAATGAAAAACAGGGAACACCACTTTTAATTGAAAAACATCCATTTATTAATGATGCAAATATTGCAAAATGAGACGTGAGGTGGCCCTTATAATGAACCATTACGTTTCGGGCAAAACGTAAGGCTTCCATGCAGACAAAATTGAAAAACAGAAAATATTACTCTTCAAGTAGAGTGACAGTGATGATCTTTTCGGCCTTCCAGTTCTGGACTTCCATTCCTGGTACGCACGACTTTATCCATTGATCCATCTCGCAGTCACTGTCAACTTCTTCACCCACCATACAGATGTGATCTGGATCCAGCATTCCAGCACTGGTGAACGTGAATGACGTACGATGTCCTCTGCCCTATCCAGATGAGCCTCGGCCCGGCTGATAACCCACTCCAAATCTGTCTTTCTTGGCGGCGATGTCCATCATCTTTCCCCATCCTGGAGCTTCTCCACTCCTCACCATCTCAGCAGCCTGTTTGTATGAGAAAATGGACGGCTTCTCCTCTTCTTTGGCAAAAAGAGCATTCTCCACCTTGACGGTTTCGAATGCTTGACTTGGCGTTTCCCATATCTCACCGTCCATTTCAACATACTTGAACGATGATAGGTGGCTGACGAAGATGTCTTCTTCCCCACAAACGGTGACGACCTGCCCGTCCCAGATGTACTTCAGCTTCTGGTGCAAAGTCGAAGTCACTGCCCCAGCAGCATGGATCCATGGGCGACCCAACAGGCAACTATATGCCGGCTGAATATCCATGACATAAAATACCGACTTGAACACCTCGGGCCCGATCTTCACCGGGAGCTCCACTTCCCCCGAACACAGCCCGCTTCGAACCGTCAAAAGCTCTCACTATCAGGTCAGTGGGTGTCAAGATTAACCCTTCATAGTCCAGCTTCGCCAGGGCTTTCTTTGGCAACACATTTAAAGAGGAGCCGATATCAACCAACACGTGCGAAAGCACGGCTCCTTTACACTCCATAGCAATGTGTAAAGCCCGATTATGATTACGCCCATCCACCGTCAGATCCATATCAGTGAAACCCAGCCCATGGCTGGCATTGACATTTGACACCACCGTCTCCATCTGATTGATTGTTATCTCCTGGGGAACATAGGCTCTTTTCAGTATTTTCAGCAAAGCCTCTCTACGCCCCTCGGAGCTTAACAACGAGGACAAGATTGAAATCTTGGATGACGTCTGCTGCAGATGGTCAACAAGCTTGTACTCTGACTTCTTGATGATTCTAAAAAATTCTTCAGCTTCATCACCAAGTTCTCTTTCCGACCCACCAGGCGTCGGTGTCACCACAGGAGTACCCTCATTTACCACCTGCTTTCCTCTTGCCCTGGCTAAAGCCTCGGCCTTTTCTTTCTTTTCTTTTTCTCCTTCCCCACTTCTCAAAGCGTCAGGTGCAAACAACCTTCCACTGCGAGTGAAACCACCGGGTCCAGCATTATCCACCTTTGAAACGGTGGTTTCATCCGCAGTCTGATCATCCAACTTTTCCCCATTACAATAGACCTCTCCACCATAATGCCACGGTACAACATCATCTTTGTCATAAGGAATTGGCCCAGGTACCGTGATAGTAACTGGAGCCTCATCTGCCAGCGTTGACAAATCAACCGGGTCGAAGTAAATGGTTATGGTGGAGACATCTTCCTTCCCCGAATCAATCTTTTCAAATCTGAGGCTTCCCTCATCCATCATCTTCTGGACAGCCTCCCTCAAGAAAACACGCCCATTGATAGCAACAGTGCACGCAACACAACAGTCATCACAACCCGGGAAGACCCCACTCTTCAACAATTGTCTTTTGACCTCAGCCAACGGAGTCTTCAACTGGTCTATACTCATCAGCCCAACTGTTCTTCCACCCTCTGAAATTGCATTCACCCCCATTTGACCATGCGCGGGCATGGGATTAGCATTCACATTTGGAGATGGAGCAAAATTGATTGCCTTAGAATCCACCAAATCCTGGACCACATGCTTAAAAGCTTTACAATTTTCTACATTGTGTCCAGGGGCACCAGAGTGGAATTCGCACTTGGCGTTCTCATCGTAGTTAGGAGGCCTCTGATCAGGTCTCAAAGGAGCCAAAGTCCTCAACTGAACCAACCCCAAGTCCTTTAACTTTTTCAATAAGAATGAGTAGGTTACAGGTGGTCTATCAAATTGACGATCATTCATTCGCCCTCTCATCTGATACCCGGCCCCCTGCGGTCTCTGTTGAAATGGTTGTCGTTGCTATTGTGGTTGTTGTTGTTGTGCAGGTTGATTGTCAGCAGGAATTGTTACCGCAGCACTGTGCTAGTAGTAACGATCCCTACTCTGTCCCCTCTGGGCGTACACAGCACTGGTATCACCCTCCTTCTTTCTTTGACCATTCCCAAAGGGCTTCTTCGATCCAGACGACGAAGCACTACTCTGGATCTTCCCCATCTTTAACCAACTTTCGATTCTTTCTCCGGCCACCACAATATCAGCAAAGTTGGTAACCGAGCATCTAACCATCCTCTCTGCAAATGTCCCCTGAAGAGTATCCATAAACAGATCTGACATCTCTCTATCCACCAACGGAGGTTGGACTCGGGCAACCAGCTCCCTCCACCTCTGTGCATATTCTTTAAACCCCTCATTAGGCTTTTGAGACATACCCTGCAATTGGGTACGGCTAGGAGCCATGTCAGCATTAAATTGGTATTGTTTAAAGAATGCATCTCCAAGATCCTGCCAGCTCTTGATATCAGACGACCTCAGCTTGGTGTACCATTCCAAAGACCCCCCAGACAGACTGTCCTGGAAGAAGTACATCCAAAGCTTCTGGTCCATTGTATAGGCAGAAATCTTACGGACAAAAGCCTGGAGGTGAGTTTCCGGGCAAGAACTCCCATTATACTTGTCAAACGCAGGCGCTTTAAACTTTTGCGGGATCACAATCCCCTCAACAAGCCCCATATTTGACATGTTAACAACCCCCGGAGTAGCATGACTTTCAAGAGCCCTGGTTTTCTCTGCCAGCACCTGAATCTCTCTATTTGGTGGTTGGACACCGTATTGCCCGAACTGTTCATTCAACATGGAGAACTGATCTGCTTCTCTGTCTTCCTCTCTATCCTCCTCAGCCCCAAAGAAAGGAGGAAACAGACTGTCCTTCAGGTTATTGCCCATCGGACCTGGTCTACCGCTTGTGGCAACACCAAAACCACCCCCATTATTTGTCACCACACCAGCAGTTGTCTTCTTTCCGAGATCTCCTCCATCCCTGGAACCACCAAGGCCATGATTGGAGACACCCTCTAAATTGATACCACTGTTAGTAGCTGAAGCCCGCTCGAGCTTCTCCACTTTATCAGCAAGTGCTTTTTGCCCCACGACAAACCCTTGCATGACATTGATCAGTTCGTTCATTTTCTCCTTCAGCTCGAGAAAATCTGCGTTGGGTTGATCCATCAGCCTGGATGTGTTGCGTCTAATAGGATATCTGTGCGGACGTGCTGCGTGCAAAGGAATGATTCTACGTGCGCGAGCAATGATTCCTAAAACAATCAAGCACGTTAGAAACTGACACCTGCAAAATAGAAGACAAGTTATTATGATTCATGCATGAATGCAATGTCTATCCATATGAGGAACACTCTGTCTTTCGATCCTGGTTTCGTCGAGACAGATAATAATTTGACAGCAATATCCTGATATCAATCATCTGGTTTCACCATACAGATCAAAGATATATTATTTAGCAAAGATACCCCCCAACCATGTGTGTGTGATGTGAGTGTGCACAAGAAAGCAAATAAAGCTTGAAGATCGATCACTGAATAAAAATAACCACTGTATATCAAAAGTGCACTACACGTGCAAAAGTCATACATCAGGCTGATATAAATCTAATACAATTCTCCAGAATCATAAAGAAAATTCAAGCAAGTGAATTCCGTCAACAGGCCTGACGGTAATCCAACACATGATAACAAAAGTCTACACTGAAGGAGGTCCCGCAGAGGGCTCTGCATCATCAACCATCCTGGTAAACTTCACGGCGAACCTAAGCTCGGTGTTCTCCTGCTGCAATCTTCCTATCTCCTTCTAGTGAATCTTCATCTGTCGGAAATAATGATCCCTCTCAGCAAGATAATGATCTCTCTCAGCAATAATCTTCGCTTTCTCAGTTTCCCATTCTGTGGCAAGGACTTTAGCTCTGGCATCTCTCTGATTCTTCACAAGGATTTGTCTCCTCTTCTCATCTTCAATAACCCTTAAGGCCCTAGCTAGTTTCTCCTTGGTAATGTCATGCTCCTTTGTAGACGACTCCAACGTTTGGCTGATCTTGCGGTAATAGGCAGTATCTATCTCAAAGCGCTTCACCTCCATGGCATGTCTCTTATCCTGGTCTTCCATTCTCCCTTTGATTTCCTGATTAGCCATCTGAATCCTAGCAACACTCATCTCCAACTCAGTCTTCTCTGCCTGTAGTTGATCTCTGGCTTTCCTCATCTCAAGGAACTCTTCCATGCTGACAGAAGAACGTGGCCCCTCAATCAATGGACACCAAGGATCACCTCCAGGAAATGGTAGATGTGTGAGCTCAATCCTCTTCCTAAGCCAATCATCAAATGGAGAAAGAGACCTGCTATTAACCTTACCAAAAGGAACCTTGCCCTTCCTCTGAATGTTACACCATGCCCCGGACACTTGCCTCAACTGTAACAGATTACCCTCAGCTGGGAAGTAGAAAGACTCCTGAACCTCACACTCGAGAGGAGGAACCTCCATAGCAAACCCCATTTGTCTCCTAAGAAGCGTCGGGTTGTAATTAATGCAACCCTGAACTCCTATAAGAGGCACATTGGGAAAGCTCCCACAACTGTAAATGAAGTTTTGTCCAGCCACACCATTATGAGTCCAAGCTATGTCCTTGGCCCGCAAACCCATCAACCTGGTCGCCCAATTAACCGTAGGATCAAGAGAAACAAAAGCACCTCTGGAAGTCAGATACCCCATAAACCATTTGTGCAACAGTTGAGCACAACATCTAATCAATCCCCCTCGCCTCTTCTCGTTCCGATTATGGACCGAGTAATAAACATCCCCAACCAAGGTAGGAATAGGATTCCTCTGCATAAACACCCGGATGGCATTAATGTCCACAAAGTTCTTCTGATTAGGAAATAGGATGATCCCATAGATGCTCACAGCAATCAAAGCACAAACGGCCCTCCAATTACCCACAACAGCATGATCCTTGGCTTTAGTCTCTAAGAAACTCAGATGAAAACCGGGCAACTTCCCCTTCTCCTTCAAACCCCCCTTGGTCACCTCTGGGCTCAAATAAAGAGCACGAGAAATCTCGGCAACATCAGGTTCCTCCTTAGTGACGTAGAACGGAATCTGGTCCCTGATCGGGAGACCCAGGATGCTGGCGTAGTCCTCCATCAAAGGTCCCAACAAGTAATCCGGGAAAACGAAGCATCTCAAACACGGGTCATAAAACTGGAGAAAAGTGTGGACGACACTCTTATCTGTATCAGTAAGCCTGAAAACCACCTTCCGAATACCACCATAATACTCACGGAACAACCCCACATGGTCAGGTGTAATCAATGTTATCATATCCCTCAACACATCAATCTCTGGATTGAAGAAACTGTAGACGACGTCATCTTTCAAGCCGGGCCTCATGTCTGGAACAAAGAAGTCTCTCAGCCAGGATCTCGATCAAGAATGTCCCCTACATATGGATAAACATGAGTTAGATGCAGATAAATGCAAAATGTGAATGATGCTGATGTATGAATGCAATGCACTGTGCCATCCTCCAAGTCATCTGAACATCCATTGCACTGAGTTACGACCTCTGAACTGATCACAACCATCTGAGGTACTGAGTAACCATAAATCCAACTCATGAGTTTTGAAACAAACGGAACCGGAAGGATACATCACCATCATCATCAGAAAATCCTCTGAACAGATAACCACACAATCATCTGCACCAACCCAGGGAATCCCGAAATAAACGGATCCCCACTGATAAATACAGCGGACAACATTCCGGCGTCTCAGAAATAAATATCCATAAATCCGACTTATAAATAAGACTCTGACCAACGGCTGAATCATTAGTCACCATCAAAGTCACCATCAGAACATGCATCTGTAAGAATCAACCCTCCCCTCACAGGTGAATTCTAATCAGGTCATCCTAAGGCGGATAATGGTCTCGACAATCGGGCAAAGATACTCAATGGGTTTGCCCTTTCGGGTGTGCCGTTGCAACTCTCTTAAGATCGTCTAAACCAAAGATCCGGAAAAGCACGGTCACCGAAGTCAACAGCCCTAAAGAGATAACCCAACCAAAGTTGAATACCCCACAAAGGAAGAGCTCACTCAGAAGAACCTCGTCCGGCTTGTGGTATGTCACGTCGCAACAACATGCTGATCCAACATGTGAGGAAACGTGAGACCACACTAATCCTAGGTGTATACTCGGGCCTGGGTTTTAGCCCCACTCAGAACACCCACCCCAAATCAGAGGAACCACCTGTACAGAAGACAGCACAATGATAGTATGATGCACGCAAACATTTATGCGAATATATACAATCACAACATAATAATCATAAATGCAATAAATAGAGCAATACAAGCAACCTAAACTATCCTAGAGAGCGCTAGGAGAGACTCGCTTAGGGAAGATGGACCAGCAGGAGGTCAACCTCATATTCCCCAACAGAGTCGCCAGCTGTCGCATCCGCGAAAAACAACCGGCGGGAAAAAGCAAACAAACAGAGCCGCCACCGTGCGTTATTTATCCCAAAGGAGGGAAAGGAAACGCTCGAAGTAAACTTGGAAAGGGAATGGTCTAACGACCGGAGACGCAAGGATCGGGAGTCGGTTACGCAAGGGGAAGGTATTAGCACCCCCTCACGTCCGTCGTACTCGACGGGATCCACGTTCAGAAGAATAGAATAAGGTTGCTAAACACTGCTCAAAAGAATGCACACACACTGGAATAAGACACAGATGGAAGAAGAGGGGGGAACGGGCTCGCTAGGATATCACATCCTATGCCTACGTATCTCATCTGGAATGAAAATCAGAGCTACCGTAGTTCGGCTAACGCACGTCGAAACAAAACACAACACAAAGACGCTGAGACGTCAGAAGAAATACACAAAAGGAAACAGACTGCCAATGGCTGGACTTATGTCCGACTCCGAACAACAAAACACAAATAGGATACGGAATGCCAATTGCTGGTCTTATATCCATCTCCTAACACACAAACACAAACAGGAAACCGACTGCCAATGGCTGGACTTACGTCAGACTCCACACTCACACACAAGAGGTTACCAAACAGACAAGCTAATAGGGAGTCTAGAACTCGAGCCTATTAACTGTCAAGCAAACACACGCAAAAAGGAAAAGGGCGCCCGGAGAGATCTCGCACGATCTCCTGCCTACGTACCTCATCTGGTATGAGGATCAGGGCGACGTAGTTCCCCTTAATAGGGAAAGAACTTCTAACCTAACCAGAGACAAGGGAGATAACAAGCTACTAGGGAGACTACGACTCGAGCCTAGAAGTTGTCATGCATACGATCCCTATGTTGAGGTCTCTATCCTAACTTGCACAGGAAGCAAGCTAGCCTAAGCAGCACAAAAGCAAACACAAGCACAATAAAGCAAGCACACACAATATATGCAAATAATTGGCTCATACAAGTCTAGGTTGTAGAAACAAGCCAACTAGAATGGGGTGTTTTTAGCTCTTAACCCTAACATTGAGAGTTAGGGTGAAGCAGATGAAATGGAGATGAGGGTTATGCCTCATAGCTCTTATCCCTGGCCTGGGAGAGCTCGAATCAAATAGAAAGTGTGGGAGTTCAGAATGAAGGAACTCTTCTCCACATGACTGACACAACAAGATCTTGGGTTCTTATTCACAATGCATCAACACAGGGTGTGTGAGCAAAGTGACTGACACAACTGAATAGCAGGGGATGGATTGCACATCCCTTTATCTGCCAATTGCCTCTTAAGAGGTCTTTACCTGCTTGGCACAAAATTAAACAAACACAAGCATTGCCTCTTAAGGAGGGCTTCAGACAGGTGCCTGCCAAAGTAACATGACAGGTCTTCCAGACTACATGAAGATCAAGGAATTATACCTCAGTGGTATGCCAACCACAAGCAAAAGCAAAGCAAAGTTCAAATGAACTTAAAGCAACTTAGGTACCTGTGGAAACAGCTAAACCAATCAGTACAACTTCAGACAAACAGACAACAGTTAATAACCAACAGACAATCCCAATGTACAAAACATAAGCCACAAGGCAAACTCAAATGATTTATCATCAACCTACAAAACAGCAAGTGTTAGCAATCAAAAGCAAATATCAACATCCAAATGATGAAGCATTATCAACCATGGAACTTGGATGCTTAAACCTAAAATTCAAAGCTCACATGTAAGCAACAAACCACTAGGTCAAAGCCTAGGGTCAAAGGTGAAGAAAAAATTCAAAACAGGAGCTGAAATTCAACACAATGCAACTTCAAACACATATTAACATGTCCTAAAAAGGCTCACATCAAAATCAATCATCAAATGCATTTCATGATCAAAAGAAGTCAAAGGCAATTTCGAAGCTCATATATGATCATCATGAATGAAAATTTCAAATCAAAATAGAAATGATTCAAATAATTCTAGAAAACTTCATGAACATTCAACACATTCAACATGATCAACATACAAAAAATCAGAAGCCTCCAAGATCATTTGGCATGGAAATTAAATGGTACAAGTTGAACAACCAAATGTGTGACACAAATTGTCACACCATGTTAACACAAGAATAAAACAGAAATGGTAAATGGGAAAAATACCAAACCAAGCCTAAAACATCCATCAATGTGTCTAGAATCAGCATGTAAAATTTCAAGTCCATTGGATTAAAATCAAGCATTTCACAAAGGAAAGAGTAAGGCAAGGTCACAAATGCACCTATGGTCAAAGATTATAACACCAGAAAAAATCCAGCCATGCACAACTTTCAAACTTATGATCATAAAAAACTATACATTCTAAGGATAATTATGCAAAAAATTAGGAGTGATTTGATGCATTTTTCAATTTGTTATGATTTTTACAAGTTGATGAAAAAATGTGAAAATAAAAATGGCATAGCATGGCAAAAGTGAAAAATAAATTCCAAAAAACGCCTGAAGCAGGAATCGAAGTGAGGACCATGGATTAAACAGGCCTGGGCGCGTGTTCTTCATGCTAGAACCCTAGCGAACCAGAGATGAAGATCTTCATCTTCTTCATGAAGATGAAGATGAACACCATGAATGTTCATGCAAGCTTTTTCCAGAATTTCCAGATTTTCTCAGAATTTTACAAATTATATATCATTGGAAAGCTCTTTCTATGTAGAATTCAAATATCATATTATCTAAGCCTAAATCTCCATGGATTTTCTGAATCGAAGCAAAGAAATTTCTAGATCTAAACTTGAAATCATCATATCTCACTCAATTTTCATCCAAATTCCACAAAATTTATATCAGAATTCTCACCACGACAAGATCTACAAGATTATGTACATAAAACAGAGAATTAAGAGGATAAAAAATGTGACCTCTTGAAGAACAGTTGCTTGTTTTGCGCGATTTAAAGCTCCAGATGCTTCTAATCCACTCCAAAATACTTGATATGATGTTTGATGATGAATTGGAAGCTTGGAAACTTGTAGATCTAGCTTAAACTTGAATTTCCATTTTCAACTTCATGAGCTTCAACCACTTGATTCTTGCACGAATTCCACGAACCAACACTTGATTCACACTATGATCAACTCACTGATCATGAATCTCCAACAAAAAACAAGTGTTATGTTCAAGAAATTTGAATTTTGGTTTGAAGAAAGTTTTGGAGGGAGAGAGAAACTAGATCTAGAAATGGTGAATTGTGATTAACCTCTCCAAATTCTGTTATAATTATGTCTATATACCATGTGCTAATCTCATTTTAATTAAAATTAATCAAAGTTAATTAGAGTTAAGCAAGATAAGGGTGCATGGCAAAAATTGGAAATTTGGTGGTGCATGGCAATTCCAAACGTGAACAGTACCATATGGGAGCTCATTTTCACTCAAAATCTTCCCATGCACATGTTAGCAATGGTCATTTGTTCCCATGATGCACCAATTTCAAATTTATGATTTTCCCTCCAAAATTGACTTGAATGCACAAATGATCATATGTTCAAATTTCATGCAATGTGATGGATGTTTTGGAAACTTCATGTCATGACAAGCATTTTGCAAAAAGAACCACTAAGTTTGGAGTTATGAATCAAAAGTTATGCCCTTTTGAAGTTCCATGCATCCTTGGCAATGATTTGATCATATCTCCTCAACCATTCATCATAAATTCATGATCTTGGACTTTTTGGAAATGGGAGAAAGAGATATTCAACTTTCATGTTGGACAAAATTTCATTTGAAGCTTATTTGATGATGCAAGATCATGGTGAATTTGAACAAAAAACTTTCCATTTTGGGAAACTTTCAATTATAGGTCACTTTCCATTTTTGGAAAGTTTTGATCTGACCTCAAATTCTTCAAGATATGCATTTGACATGATTAATAAGCCTCTTTTGAACATGAATGGGATGTTGAAACCCATTTCTCCACCTCCTAGCCCTCAGTTGACTTTCTGTTGACTTTCTGGTTGACAGATGACTTGAACATGCACAGATGATTTTGAGCCTCAACCACTTGATGAAACGACTCCAAAATGAACCCCTAGCTCTAATAATCTCTTCAAAATGATCATGTGATCCACACCATCACCAAATACCTCATCTCCTTAAAGATCCCTGACTGGTAGAATGGCATTGATTAGGGTTGACCAGAGGTCAAAACCCTAATCCTAAAGAACATGATCAGGCACAATGAAACCCTTGAGGATGACAAGACCATGATGATGATGATGTACCCTTGCCAATAAGATAATACTCAAACTTCTTGAGGAACCAAAAACCTAATTGAAGAGCAACCCTCAGATGATTGATCATCAATTCAATAAGACCCTCAGGCATGAATCTCTTAACCTCTCTATCTTCTGAGAAAGATTTAGGAGGATGACTTGTTATTATCACATGATATGCAATATGAAAATGCCTAATGTCCTAAAACATGAAATGTAATATGCTAAGCTAGTCCTAAGAAGCGGAGGGCAAATTTTGAGGTGTTACAGGCGGCTCTGTTGTTTCGTTTTCCCGCCGGTTTTTCGCGTAATGCGACACCCTGTCATGAACAACCAACTCTCCTCTTGAAACTTGGAGATCACACATGAACATATCCAACACCCCAAAGTTGGACCTTCACATACTTCCTGATTCAAAGAGAACCCAGACCACTTGATGAATGGAAAACATAAGACGCATCTTCATGTCTTCAAGAGCACACCCTCTGTTCAACCCTCTTGGCTGAACACATCCACACTCTGTGTCAATCTCTCTTCTAACCAGAACAGAAAACCACTTCACAAAATGTTCTAACATTCGTTAGGACATCCTTCACAACATAACAAAGAACACCATCTGATAATCTTCAGATATCACTGAGTCACCAGCTTGATCCAAAAGAAACCAGACACCAATTGGGACATATACATTCTCATCCCATTACAAGAGATAATCTTCCATAGATAGCTCAGAAATCCTACCACAAGTTCCAAGAGATGAATAGAAAACACCTCCTTTTGTCTTCAACTTACTACTTTTCTGCTCAAAAGTAATTTGTCTCAGACTCTCCTCAAGAATAATCAGCTGCCATATGTTGATTATCTTGATTCTTCGAACTCACTTCTGAGATAGACCAAATGCCACTGGTTGATTACCTCCTTCATGAATCCTCATATGAAAAAGTCAAATGCCACTTTTTGACCTCTCCAAGTTTATCAGACTTCTCCCAAAGATACTCTGACCTTCCAAGTGAGACTTGAACTTCAAGCTATATGTTAAACGAAACTTAGATTCTCTAAGACATGAACATGTAACATCTTCTCCATCCAGCAACTCCAAAGAACTGCAATAAGAACGATCCTTTTTGAAGTACCCAATCTACAACTCTGTAGACCCTTCTATCTTAAGTTGATGTGCCACTTCACCAACTAAGATTCTGATGTTGAACCAAATGTCACAACATTGTGTTTTAACATTTAGCTGTTGAATTCAGCTCCTTCTTCTGTCACTTGAAAGAACTTCCTCCCTACACAGAACAAGAGTTCAATGCTCTCATAGACTTGATTGTGGAACCAAGTTTGAGTAGACAACCTCCATCCTGCAGGTTTGCAGTTAAGTCATCCAAGCTCACACCTTGATGAATCCCTGCTTCTTCTCCAAAGACATCAGACACTCTGATGCATGATTCTTCAGAAGGACTAGTTAGAGACTACCCCTTCAGCTATACCAAGGATTCCACTTCCTAAAGCAAAGCTGTTTCCATGATGTTAAGAATGCTGCCACTTGTTCTTAACTCCACAGAGTGCATTAGCCAATGCAATTCCTTACTTAGATCAGAGATAACCAGATCCAAGTAACCACCATCAAGACTATGATGTCTTCTTCTTCTTGTACACACCAAGGCTGAACATGTTTCTCGCCAGGAAACCTTTTCAGAGATCATATGCTTTTGCTGCCACCAAAGAGATAGATCATAAACCAATGTACTATCCTTCCTGTGATTCTGCACAGGGTCTTGAAGAAGAGATGTTCCAACATTATTAGGAACATCAATTGTCTTGAGATCCAAGGATAATCAATTAAATACTTGAACTTGGCACAAGTAGACATTGATCTTAAATCCCTTCCCAATTATCCTTTCAGATACTTCCACCACAAGAATACTTTGAAAATACTCTTCTTGTGTCAACATCTTTTGCTTGCAAGCACCTCAATAGATTTGAGAATCTTTCCAGATTAGATTCACCCTTAGGAAAGAGAGAGATGAATCCTTCCTTGCAAATGTGTCACACAACAACCAGAACCTATGTGACACAGGTCAACAGCCAACCAGACCCTAGGCTGACCAAACGTGAGGAGGTTAACTAAAACTCCCCCTCAAATTAACAATCATGGAAACTCCACACCAATATTCATGCATTGTACACAAATGTCTCAACATGACATACACCATCCCTACCAGTGGCAACTAACTCTATGAGTTATACCTATACATACTTCAATCACACCAATCAGACTCCAGCTGACCATAAGTACTAGTGACAACAAAACAACACCAGTTACTAGTAGATATGCATTGCCAGAGCATACTACCTCAACCAACCACTGAATCTTCATATTCTCACTCCTTGAAAGAACTGCCACTTCTGATCGTGGTGTTTGAATAACAATATTCATGGTCCCAATCCTCTTAAATGAAATAGCAGTCAGGTTACCCCATTATTGACTTCTAACATCCAGGGGACTTGTCTTCCAACACAACATAGTACTTCAGGGAACAACTATCCAACCCTGATCAATCTACAGGAACAAGGCACACAACAGGGATTGCACAATGTCACATCTCAACCAGCTCCACTTCTAGAGATCAGACTTCTAAAAGTGACCTTGAGCATACACACAGTTGACCCTACCCTTGTCAACTTAGCACACACAAATGTCTCCTCTTCCAGCTCAGAAGTAGGTTCCAAACAAGAGTATCTCTGTGTTTGACGCTTAAAAACATCTGCTCTTCAACCAGTGGGTGCATACTTGTTGAACAACATGTTCTAACATCACATAGAACATTAGTTCCACCTGCTTGGAACAAACCCTCCTTGACAGTCTTCAAGGTCTTCATATGCACTACCCAAAAAGGAGTAAAGGAATCAGTGATCAGGTGATTCTTACCATGATGAGTGGACTTGAGGAGACTCAAGTATCTTTGACATCTTCAGTAGATTATGATGAAATCTTGAATACAACAGCCTTTCATCCACATGAGGGGAGACTACATCAGAGTTTAAGTTTTGCCAGGTATTATGCAACGGAAATCATAATACAACTCAACCTATGAACCCGCACTTCACCAGATCAGCCTCCGAGAACATACTGAGTTTGAATATGATTCAATACTAGTACAGTTGTCCCACACAAAGGCCAATTGCCAACCTCTAGAGACAGGTACACACAGTCCCTGTCATGAATAGTCCATCCACCTACTTCAAGGGACCATTCAGATAAATCACAGAACCTTCCACAGGTTCCAACATCAGTACTAGCATAACTCCTTGCAAGAAACCAGAAAGTATCACCCATGGATCTCATCCAGAAATAGAACAGGATGCCTGCTCTGATACCATTTGAAATTCTGGCGTAGTCAGAATTCAGATGTTCTACTCCAAGTCATGACATTTGATCCAACATTGTAACTAATACAGCAAGACAACTATACAAATTAAAACCCTGTACTTAAGCACGCTTTCACAGTTGTCACGACATCTGCTACTATTGTCACACCCTGATTTTGACCCTGATATTCGTATCATCATTTCATCCATTTGTTCCTCATGATTTTGTTCCTCTAATGTGGTACTCCGTTTTCGTGGGTGTCAAGTGATCTCCTAGGAGCCGGAATTTTGGAAAGATCTCAAAGGGCTATTTTGTTGGATATTAAGTGGGCATGCTTAGAATTTTTGCTGCCAATTCTTTCTCATGCTCTCAAAGATGGGATTCATTTGGAGGAAAACTACACTTTCTTCTCAGATGGCACTCTGAGATGCATTTTTGGTAATCTTATTGAAAGCTTTGAAAATGTTGGAGGGAGTTCTGTTTTATCCATGCTTAAAAAAATAATTGCCAAAGTGACACCAAGTGCAGTTGTTTCCTGTAGTCATGAGATAGATGCACAAGTTATTTGGAATTTGGCGCATTCATCTTGGATATTACAAATAAATTACAACAAGCAAAGAGTTGCTTTGATTGCGGCTCTTTTGTCATCTTTTTGTCACCTGTTTTACATCCTTTGTTATTTAATGGTGAGAGCATGCATCAAAGAGACTTTGATGCCACCAGAGCAGGAAGCATCGCTCATTTAATTTACCAAAGAGACTTTGATGCCACCAGAGCAGGAAGCATCGCTCATTTAATTTACCATTCATGTGGGCCAGTTTGCTACTCAAGAGTCATTAAGTGTTAACAGTGGCCAAACTTCTTCGTCAGCTGAATACAACATCTAGTTTGGTTTGGTTCGATCATGATGTTTTGGATGCCTACAAAATATTAATACCGTTTTCTTTAGAAATGTGGGAGTGGAACATGCATCACTTATTTTATCACACTGTGTGCTTGACATGTCTTCAGAAGAAACAACTTTTGTTTATAATGCTCAGAGTTCATTGCTATTTTTTTGTTGAATTTTCTGCACTCATCCTTTTGCAAGTGGTAAGTAGAGAACAGGAGTTGACTCTAATGCAAAAACAATCATAGTTGTTGGACAAAATCATGCATTTAGCGCATTACAGGGAAATTTCTCTTAAAGCATGTGGCAGAATTTTTTTGACAATATAGCCAATTCAGTGATCCGTAAGAGAGTGAAGGCATTGTCGCTGTTTAGAAATGTAATAAGTACAAACAAATTGACAGAATTCATCTGTTACAAGTATTGGAAAGTTAACAAATCTTCAAACTATTATGTTACAGAACAACATAACCGGACCAATCAGTTCAGAATTAGGAAAATTGTCCATGTTTCAAACGCTTGATCTTTCTGATAAATTCTTCAATGGTCGTTGGCAAACATGGCGCAACTTACTTTTCTTGATTTGTCATTCAACAATCTTAGTGGCAGCGTCATTCGGTGTTGTTGGAAGCCTTCCGGTCTGTGCTACAGCAAGAGAAACAAACTGTCATGGAAAGAAACTCAAACCATAAAAAAGGAAGAAAACAGTTTGAAACAACCTACAACCTTTTCCAATCAGAGCAACTTGGGCATGACCAATCGGTGATTGTAATGTAAATGCTCATTCTCCCGATGCTTGCACATGCTTTTCAAAATGGGCAAAAGTTGGGAAAGTTGGGAATCCTGCAATTATAAAGACAATCATAACCCTGCAAGAGTTAAACCAAATCTACAAACAAAAACCAAACCATAACATCATCACTTTATATTTTTTCTCAACTACAAATCAAAGACAGAAAGAGAGGAACGAGCATTGAAGACCTTGCAGAGAAATGTCCAGATATGATTGTAAAGGTACCTGTTGATGTTTTCGGAAGGAATTACTGATGAAGATGCTGCAAAGGTTGTTGATGGTTTGGCTCCCAAAGTGGCCGATAGAAATCAATCAGTTGAGCAAGTGAAGAATTTATACAAACCTTTTTAGAAATCAATCCCGTGGCAGAGACAGCAGATAACCAACTAGTAGCGGCTGATGCTAAATTGAATTTTGATGATAATGCTGCATATCGTCAGAAGGAAATATTCACTCTCCGTGATACAACACAAGAGGATCCCCGAGAGGTGGCTGCTGCAAAGGCAGATTCAAACTATATTGGGTTGGATGGAGAAATTGGTTGCAACTCAAACATCTAGAGAAGCTGGCAAGAAATGGTTCCAGGGGACTGCTGATGCTGTGAGGCAATTGCTATGGGTTTTTGAGAACGCCAAGACCGGACTGTTGAGCATATGTTGATACTTCCCGGGGATCATCTTTACGGAATGAACTATACGGTATGATGCCCGCAACCTGCAACAAACAACAAAAGGGGCAAGGCAAAACCGTGAAACAACCCCACAGAGAAACAAGAGAATCATTCGAGATGGCAACAACATCAAATTTTACCTTGCAAATTGCAATGTCAAAAGCAGCGAACCAGGCTATTGTTGAGGCGATGGAAGGGGAGAAAATGATTCACATAATCGATCTCAATGCTGCTGAACTTGCTCAGTGGATTGCACTTCTCCAAGTTTTGAGTTCGCGTCCTGAAGGCCCTCCGCATTTGAGAATCACCGGGGTTAATTCGAAAAAAGAGATTTTGGATCAGATAGCTCATAGACTGATTGAAGAAGCTGAAAAATTGGATATACCATTCCAATTCGATCCTGTTGTTAGCAAATAAGAAAACTTCGATTTAGACAAACTTCGTGTAAAAACCGGGGAGGCATTAGCAATTAGTTCGATTCTCCAATTACATACCTTTTAGCCTCAAATGATGAAACCGTGAAGAGAAAATCTCCTCTTTCGTTGAAATCTCCAAATGGCACTCACTTGCAAAGATTCCAGCCAATCAACCAAACTACCTTAGGCGATTTGCTTGCGAAGGATATGGTTAACAAATATACCAAAAGTCCCGACTCAACCTGCATCATCAAACCGATGCTCAATTTCACTGCAGTAAAGCACGAAATATTTACCAAGCAGTAAATTCCGAAATTTCCCAATTTGGGATTTGAGACAAAGCGAAGAAGAAAGCTAAAGTGTAGATTACCTTTCCGGAAGATAGCATCGAAATAGGCACTCCAACTCTGAGCACCACAAAAGCGCTTCTGGAGTTTTTCTCCATTGGAACCTTTGGAGATCCTTTGTAACCCTAAAGCTGTGAGTATAAAAAAGGAGAGGAGTGAGAACGGCTTAAAAAAAAAAAGAAAACCCTAGATAGAAGAGCGGCGACCACCACGAAACCCTAATTGGAAAACACAAGAGAAAACCTAATCAGAGGTGGAAGAAAAGACGATTCAACCAAAAACCTAAGGGAATCCGGAATCCGCTCAGAAGAAAAACATATCATAAGCTAGAAGGATTCAGGAAGAACCTTACTTACGCTTTCGTTGGTCGACCCGGCTGTAACTGGTTAGCTCCCTTTTTTCGATCCATCTTTTCTTTGATGTAGCTTCACGTTTCCTTGCATATTCTTGTTGTGTTATGTTTAATTGAATTTTGGTTTGTTCAAAAGATTGAAATGGGATCCTTGAGGAAGAAGGTGAATTTTTTAGAAATGGGAATCGGATCATCCGTGGCTCTTGATGCTCCACTTTTGGTTTATTTTCAAACTGATATATGGTTTCTGTTTTAAATGAAATGTGAAATTTGTATCGGTACCTGTTGAGATCCACAAAACCCAATGCAATAGCCTTTTTCGTTTTTGCTGTATCAGTTATTATTAGCTGTTATTTTCTTTTTTTCATTTTGACCAAGGTAGCCGTGCGGCTAGGTCACGTCCTTTGGCCTCCCATCAGCCCTTCTGTGTTGGGCCAAGAATACAGAATGGGCCTCCGCTGACTCGAGCCTGAAGTTTAGGCTCGTGGGCCTTCGTCCAGTATAGTCCAGCGGCCCACGTTTGGCCCTTGTTGTTTGTTTTCTTTTCCTTTGAAAGGTTTTGGTTAGTATCAATATGTTTTTGGCCTTAGTTTGAAAGATGACAACTGGTGGCCGGATGGGTTGGAGTATCCTCATTCCCATTTATGTAGTGGGTTCAATACTTGGAGATAGCAAGTCTTCATGCTTATATTTGTGTTATACTTACTATTTTATTTAAATTTTGTATATAACTTCTATTATTTATTTTATTTGAAATTTTTATCAATTTAATTTAATCAATATTTAGTTGTTTGTATCTTTAAATGTTTATCTCTTAGATTTAATTAATGGTTGAATTTCCGATATTATTTTATTCGATTAGTCGACTTTTGTGTGTTAATTAGTTTAGTTATGTTATTAGTACCCATACCCATATCCATACTTTTTCACGTGTAAATAATCGTACTCAAATTTCATTTGATTTCAAAATCAATTTCAACTTTCCTCAATTTCAAAATACATTCCAAAAATAAACATGAACCATTTCAAGATCATTGCACAAATCAAACATAATATTCAAACCCCTTTTCTAAAAAGCGTGAAGAAAAAGATTACATGGATGGAACGTCCAGTCGTAATCCCGAATATTAGGCTCAAGCTGTAAGAGCTTGCAAGCCATAAATATTCGTCTTCTCTTAACATTCCAAATATTCAAATCTTTTCCTAAATAAAACGTGAAGAAAAAGATTACCTGGATGGAATGTCCAGTCGTAATCCCGAATATTAGGCTCAAGCTGTAAGAGCTTGCAAGTCATAAATATTCGTCTTCTCTTTCACACTCCAAGATTCAAAACCTTTTCTTAATAAAAGTTGAAAGAAAAAGATTACCTGGACGTAATATCCAGTCGTAATCCCGAATATTAGGCTCAAGCTGTAAGAGCTTGCAAGTCATAAATATTCGTCTTCTCTTTCACACTCCAAGATTCAAAACCTTTTCTTAATAAAAGTTGAAAGAAAAAGATTACCTGGACGTAATGTCCAGTCGTAATCCCGAATATTAGGCTCAAGCCGTAAGAGCTTGCAAGTCATAAATATTCGTCTTCTCTTTCACACTCCAAGATTCAAAACCTTTTCTTAATAAAAGTTGAAAGAAAAAGATTACCTGGACGTAATATCCAGTCGTAATCCCGCATATTAGGCTCAAGCTGTAAGAGCTTGCAAGCCATAAATATTTGTCTTCTCTCAAAAAACACTTATAATCATCTCAAATCTTTTTCTAAATAAAGCGTGAAGAAAAAGATTACCTGGATGGAATGTCCAGTCGTAATCCCGAATATTAGGCACAAGCTGTAAGAGCTTGCAAGCCGTCAATATTCGTCTTCTCTCTAATATTCAAATCATTTTATTAAAACGTGAAGAAAAAGGTTACCTGGAGGGAATATCCAGTTGTAATCCCGAATATTAGGCACAAGCTGTAAGAGCTTGCAAGCCATAAATATTCGTCTTCCCTCTAAACATTCATAAATATCTCAAACCTCTTCTTAATAAAGTTGGAAGAAAAAGATTACCTGGAGGGAATATCCAGTTGTAATCCCGAATATTAGGCTCAAGCTGTAAGAGCTTGCAGGCCATAAATATTCGTCTTCCCTCCAAAACCTTCATAAATATCCGATTCTTTTTCTTAGCAATATTGGAAAGAAACAGACTGCCTGGGTGGAATGTCCAGATGTAGTCCCGAGTATTAGACCCAAGCTGTAAGAGCTTGTAGGTCATAAGTACTCGTCTTTCAAACTTCAAAATACCTAATTCCTACCTTAATACTTTTTCAATAAAGATGGAAATGGAACATGGTGTATACCGTGCACTCCTGAGGCTAGGATTCGAGATGTATATCTCGCTCATCCAAGTTCTCGCCATCACTCAAAATACATCCAACCGATCAAACTCTTTTCTCGCCGCCGTGCGGTTAATCAGAAAACCTTTTTCATAAACGAAAGGTATCTTGTCTTAAGTGATACAAAACAATGTTTCGGCCACGATTGTTGAGTAGAGATAAACGACGCTTTTCCGAATGTAGATCTATAAATCCGTTCGATGTGTGGTATGCGTCCACTCCTCATCTGTTTTGGGTAAAACGATGTTTTCGTCGATTAATACAATATAGCTTTCGCTAAAATCGACCAACAAACAAATATTTTTCTACCCAGAACTACGTAAGCCTTGATTTCTCTTTTGAGATACGTAGGAGCAGGATTTTTAAATCTTGTCAGGCCCACTAATAAAAAACTTAGGTTTAGTCCTTCGTTAAAAACCCAAAAATATTTTCCTCTCTTTTATTCTTTCTTTCCCACCTAATAAATTGAAAAGCCTAACATTTCAAACTAACATTAATGCACACAACTGACCTAATGGTTCCCGTTGAGTACAACGGACGTGAGGGGTGCTAATACCTTCCCCTTGCGTAATCGACTCCCGAACCCTGATATTGGTTGCGATGACCATATCTTATCCTTTCTTTTGTCCTGGGTTTTATCGATATTTCCCCTTTCCTTTTTTAGGAATAAATAAAGTTCGGTGGCGACTCTGTTCAGTCCATCATTGCGAGCGTACGATCGCGCTTCGCTTTGAAGTCGTATCCCCATTTTTTTCGAGGTGCGACAGATGGCGACTCTGCTGGGGACTCACCCAACCCCTAAGCGAGTCAAGCCTAGTTAGGTCGTTTGTGTGCCTTTGTGTGTTTACCTATATGGCTTTTCTTTATTGTTTTTACTATCTCTATTGTTATATTGATATAAATCTGCTGTATTGGTTCGATTACGGCTTGGTACTGGGATATTCTGGTTGCAAACCTTGTGGGAAAGACTTTTTACCCGAGTCTTGAGTAAAAACATAAGATAGGACGAGGTTGAGTAGTGCGGGTCCGCGAGATGTATTTCTCGTTGGGTCGGTACGAGAACCTCACTTAGAGTAGATTCTTGAGAGGATGTTGTCGCTCGGCAAGTAAGTTGCCGTAAGCTTCGATATTTTCTTTAGGATCCATGACTCTGAGAACCATTTGTAGAACCTTAGTTCTTTGCCCAACTAGGAAAGATGGTTGCGTAGTGTGGGTCTGCGAGATGTATTTCTCGTTAGATCGATACGAGAACCTCACCTAGAGTAGATTCTTTAGATGGAGTTGATGCCCGGCAAGTAAGTTGCCGCAGGTAGCAAACAGTCTAATGGATCCATGACTCTAGGAACTTTTTCAAAAAACCTTGGATCTTACCCGGTGAGAACCTATTCTTGGAAAACAATCAGATTCATCAGTACCTCAGACTTTTGAACCCGTGTATGAAAAGAAAAAACAAATGTGCATGGCTTGCATTGCATTCATTCGCATTCCATTGCATTTGCATCGCATCATAATGCATGTCATTCTCTAGACAAAATACCAAAAAAAACTCATCCATCTTTTGTCCGTGAAGCAAAGTGATTCTCAACACGCGTTTAGAACAAAGAACCATGTCTCAGGAGATGATGGACGAGCTAAGAAATGGCCAAGAAGCACTGAAGGGGGAACTTAATCTTTTGAAGAGCCAAATGAGATGGGTCTTGGAAACCCTGCAAGTCTTGTTGAGAAAAGAGGGTCACCCAATATACGCTACTGCAACAAAGAGAGCTACTACCCCGCATCCATCTGGTGTCACCCCAAGTCAAGGGAAATTCTATGTGGCAACTCCTCATTTACCAGTATATGGACCTCCCTCAAGACGTCATCATCAACATCCTCTGGCTATTGCTCCTCAAAATCACCGAAGTCAGGTTCAAAACAAAAATCAGAATCAGAGCAAGAAGAACCAGGATCACAATGACTCGATTCCGGTACCATATAGCAAGCTCTACCCGCTACTGATCCAGAATGCTTTGATGACCCCTCGAGCTCTCGCACCTGTGTCACCATACCTGCCATGGTACAATCCAAATGCAACATGTGAATTCCATAAAGGGGCATTGGGACATGACCTAGACTCTTGCTGTGCGCTAAAATATTTGGTACGAGGACTGATTAACAAGAAGAGCTTAGTTTTTGAAGAAGATCACCCGAAGATCAAGTGCGAATACCATACTGGAACAATGGGGCACTCCATCGAGGAATGCAAGAGTTTTAAGCTCAAGTTGCAAGGTTTGATTGATATAAGGTCACCAACACTCAAGGAGGAAGGCTCAAGAACATATACCTTGGTTTCTGGGCCAGGTAATGAGAAAGGGAAAGGACCCTTGAAACCCCTTAAGGTTTTGTACCACAAGGAAGATGTCAGGGATATGGCTAATGAGCTATCATTGTTTCCTGGTAAGAGCATTGAGATACCGTCTTGGATTTCCAATGTCGCGACCCATATCAATGAAAGAAAGGGAGAAGTGAGTAAAGGATCCAAGAGAGTTGCGTGCAACGATGAGATTGAAGGAAAAGAATTTGAAGATCATCCTGCCAATGTCAAAAAGCTTGTTGATCCCAACTTTCAAGTGGCTGAAAATGAGCAGTTAGCAATGCCCAAAGTGTTGTACCAGCAACCCCCACCTTCTGGTCTTCATTGCCAACAATCCTGGTTTACCCCTCATCCAAATCAACAAGCCCAAGGCCCGAGGTATCACAATCAGCAAAGGCCTCAAGGTAACTTGGAAAGGAAAAATGATCCTCAACATCCGGTCTTCATGACATACAGCCAACTCCTACAACCTCTGATTCAAAACTCGTTGGTGGTTCCCAAGTCTCTTAAACCGGTTCCACAACCTTACCCACCCGGGTATGACCCAGCTAAGAAATGTGGATATCATGCCGGATCAGAAGGGCACTCAACTGAAGACTGTGACGCTTTCAAAGCCAAAGTACAGCAGCTGATTGACAACAGGTACATAGCCTTTCAAGAAGGAAGCTTGGTGGTAAATGTTAACCCATCGACCGGATAAGCGCGAAGATCTCAAAGGGTGTCCCCCTAAGTTAATGGATCAAGATTGAAGAAGTCATTCCCTAAAGCTGGCAATCATTTGGCTGTTTCAGCATTTCTTTTGTAGTTTCTTTGCATGTTGACTGTTATTTGCTTTTAAGCATTGTTGCTTTCTTTGAATTGGTAAGATTAATGAAATGTTTATGCATCTTTTGAATTGATCCATTCGTATTCACTCGTTTTTCATTTATGTTAAAAAACAAAAATTCTCCTCTCATTCACTTTTGTTTATCAAACTGTTGTGTTAACAAAGATTGGAGGGAGGATGATGAAAACGAAACACCTGAAATTGTTGTGGTATGCTTTTGAGTAAAACCTTGTCGATGATGTAGGGCATTGTTTCAAATCCCCAAACACTGAAGAGATAAGGAGTTAATCCCTAGTCAACCACTTTGAGCCTAGAAGTTGGTGTTTATTTCGGATCTAAAACCCTTAATCTTAACCTGGGGCAGGGTAGTTATGTTCAGATAGTTTGATCATGCAGTCGATCTTTCAAAAAATCGTCCATATGTACACCCTCCAATTAGGTTCAACCACATGTTATCCTTCGCGCACGTGTTGAAGTGTCGAAGAAGCTAAGAAAAGTTAAAATTAGTGTTGGTTGATCCTTATCCACCAATAATGTGGCAGTCAATACCTTTAAAAAAATAAAATAAAAAGCCTGCTAAGTCAAAAACCACAAAATGACTTAGGCAAAAGTTGGGGGCATCCCGATGGACCGAAAGCGTCAAAAAAAAAAAAAAAAAAAAAAAAAAAAAAAAAAAAGCGGTCCAGGCAAAATTAGGGATAAAAGAAAATCAATCAAAAGAGGTCATTAAATCCTCGACAAAAACAAAAAAATATGGTGACTGCCATTTCAAGAAAATTCGTCTTGAATCCTCATCACACCTTCGAACCCTCTTGGAAGTCGAATGCGTGTATCGAATTAACTGAACGTAGGAACTGGAGATCATCAAGAAGAAGGGGTGGGTAAAAATAAATTTTGAGCCTTATATCCTTTTGTTTCAAGAAACCGCGAACCAGACCACGTTATAACCCTTAAAAGACCTAATTGAGGCAGGGTGTATTTTGAAAGCATACTACAACAAGGTTGTGTTAACCTGACTCCAAACGATTTTTGTTAATCATTTGATGACACCAACTTGCGTACTGTGAATGACTTGATCAACGACTCGTTCACTGTATTTCACCCGTTCATATCAATAAATTTTGATTTCAAATTTTTGCATAAACACTGCATTAAAATTACCATTTTTGAATGAACAATCTTATTTGCAAGTCAACACTTAGCATCAAAGAAATTCCATTTACAGTTGAAGAACTTGATGGAGTGAAAGAAGTCTAGTCAAGGGCAAATCACTTTGAGCATCAGTTAATTCGAGCTAGTCACCCATGGTTCATCTAGCCAAGAGTAGTCTGCTTCAAGAATCAGACCGGGGCAAGCCACCTCAGAGCTCAGTAAGTCCAATCACTCCAAGGTTCAGTTAACCAAGAGTAATTTGCTTCAAGACTTAGGCTGGGGCAAGCCACCTCAGAGCTCAATAAGTCAAACTATCCAAAGGACAGTCAACCAAGAGTCTGCTATTCCAACATTTGGTTAGTCAAGTTCAGACCATTGCAAGTTTCAAACACTTGGGGTAAGCCATCTCGAGGTAGTCTCATGGCAATTTGTTTCCAAACTCACTTTCAAGGTGAACATTTTCAAAGACCCAACAAACTGGGGCAAGATGAGCCACAAAGGGGAAGAACCTCTTTCTTCGTGCTTTCAAACTGCTCAAACAAATTCTGCCATATGTCAACAACTATTGAGTTCAAGACGAGTGCCCGAAAATTATGCTAGCACGATTCATTAATCCTCCAAAAGGATCCATTGGCTAAGATGTGGCCATCAAACTGGATAGAATCCTCCTTTGACAACATCTATCATAAAATATTTGGTTGAGTTCTCGGTGTTGAGGAATCATGAGCTTCCATAAAAAGCCTTTACAACTCCCAATCCACTCAAGTGTCAGCATTCTCATAGCATGATCATTCATATATCATGCATAAAGGAAATTCAAATCATGCATAGCCGAAATGTACTTCGTGCTCATTTTGCATTGACTCAGGTCTTGTTGTTGATCCTATATCCTTTGACCTTTGATTCCAGTCTGTATTTGGTGCCCTTAAACCATCATCCGGTTTTTGCAGTCATTTTCAAATCCAACCCAGTTGGCACCTATTAGAAAATTTTCCATTAAGGTTCATTTTCTTTTTGGATTATCCGATGAATTTCCGGATTACTCCTTGGTTTATTGATGAATTTCCATAACTGGTCTGATGTATTTCCAGATGTTTCACCATCTATCTGAGGTGTTCTCTGATGTGTCTATATTCTGATGTATTTCCAGAATTTCCTTGATGTATTACCAGATGTGTCTGTATTCTGTTGTATTTCCGGAATATCACTTGTAATTCCGATGCATTTCCAGAATTTGTTTCTTTTACTCTCCGATGAATTCCCAGACATGTCACTTTTATTCTGACGAAATTCCAGAACCCCTATGTCATTCCCTGGAATTGTTTCAAGGCTCATTGGTGTCTCCTAAAAATCAGTTGTTGTTAGGCATTATTCCAAGCTCAGTTGTTACTAGAACTCATTTCAAAGTCCAATTGTTGTTGGCAAAATCCGTTAAAAGCTGGTTGTAGTCCATTGCTTACGGTCAGAGTCCAATTGTTGTTATTCCGGGGTCAGGTCATCCTTGAACCTGCTCTGAAGAGTTTTTCCATTCTTTGTTCAATCCAATTCAGGTCATGTACGAACCTGTCATTGAACCTTTTTATTCCGGGGTCCGGTCATGCTTGAACCTACTCTGAAGATTCTTTGTTCAATCCTATTCAGGTCTTATATGAACCTGTCATTGAACCTTTTTATTCCGGGGTCCGGTCATGCTTGAACCTACTCTGAAGATTCTTTGTTCAATCCTATTCAGGTCTTATATGAACCTGTCATTGAACCTTTTTATTCCGGGGTCCGGTCATGCTTGAACCTACTCTGAAGATTCTTTGTTCAATCCTATTCAGGTCTTATACGAACCTGTCATTGAACCTTTTTATTCCGGGGTCCGGTCATGCTTGAACCTGCTCTGAAGATTCTTTGTTCAATCCTATTCAGGTCTTATATGAACCTGTCATTGAACCTTTTTATTCCGGGGTCCGGTCATGCTTGAACCTACTCTGAAGATTCTTTGTTCAATCCTATTCAGGTCTTATACGAACCTGTCATTGAACCTTTTTATTCCGGGGTCCGGTCATGCTTGAACCTGCTCTGAAGATTCTTTGTTCAATCCTATTCAGGTCTTATATGAACCTGTCATTGAACCTTTTTATTCCGGGGTCAGGTCATGCTTGAACCTGCTCTGAAGATTCTTTGTTCAATCCTATTCAGGTCTTATATGAACCTGTCATTGAACCTTTTTATTCCGGGGTCCGGTCATGCTTGAACCTACTCTGAAGATTCTTTGTTCAATCCTATTCAGGTCTTATATGAACCTGTCATTGAACCTTTTTATTCCGGGGTCCGGTCATGCTTGAACCTGCTCTGAAGATTCTTTGTTCAATCCTATTCAGGTCTTATATGAACCTGTCATTGAACCTCTTTATTCCGGGGTCCGGTCATGCTTGAACCTGCTCTGAAGATTCTTTGTTCAATCCTATTCAGGTCTTATACGAACCTGTCATTGAACCTCTTTATTCCGGGGTCCGGTCATGCTTGAACCTACTCTGAAGATTCTTTGTTCAATACCCATTCAGGTCATGTATGAACCTGTTTGTTGAACCCCTATTCCGGTATCAGGTCATACATGAACCTGTTCTGAAGAGTTTTCTCCTTGATTATTCCCCAGCGTTGTCAGGTCATATATGAACTTGTTGTAGCATCTTTTCCTTTATTCGGGTTTAGTAAGTCATGTGTGAACTTACCACCGAAATCCCTTGTATTCTAAGTATCGATTATCAAATCTCACTTTGAATACTTCCCAGTGTGTGTTTGACTCTCCAGCAGGACTGTTTCCCCAGCAAGTTGTTTTTACCCCATTTGTCTGTCTCCCTGTGGATCATCAGCATTCCACCACAGATTGGTCTGTCTAGTAGCATCCCCTGTCAAGGGTCCACCATATCCCTAGCAAAAAAAATAAAAATAAAAAAAAAAAAAAAAAAAAAAAAAATCATGCATTCATGCATATCATATCATGTCATATCGTATCATATCATATCATATCATATCACATCATGTCATGGGGATTCAGGATCAAAATCCGGGTCTTCTTAGTATTTAATCATCTCCCACTATGATCATATGAAGAGTGCCCTGCTTCATATTTCTCTAGTTGAAGACGCTTAAATAGGGGCAACTGTCACACCCTGATTTTGACCCTGATATTCGTATCATCATTTCATCCATTTGTTCCTCATGATTTTGTTCCTCTAATGTGGTACTCCGTTTTCGTGGGTGTCAAGTGATCTCCTAGGAGCCGGAATTTTGGAAAGATCTCAAAGGGCTATTTTGTTGGATATTAAGTGGGCATGCTTAGAATTTTTGCTGCCAATTCTTTCTCATGCTCTCAAAGATGGGATTCATTTGGAGGAAAACTACACTTTCTTCTCAGATGGCACTCTGAGATGCATTTTTGGTAATCTTATTGAAAGCTTTGAAAATGTTGGAGGGAGTTCTGTTTTATCCATGCTTAAAAAATAATTGCCAAAGTGACACCAAGTGCAGTTGTTTCCTGTAGTCATGAGATAGATGCACAAGTTATTTGGAATTTGGCGCATTCATCTTGGATATTACAAATAAATTACAACAAGCAAAGAGTTGCTTTGATTGCGGCTCTTTTGTCATCTTTTTGTCACCTGTTTTACATCCTTTGTTATTTAATGGTGAGAGCATGCATCAAAGAGACTTTGATGCCACCAGAGCAGGAAGCATCGCTCATTTAATTTACCAAAGAGACTTTGATGCCACCAGAGCAGGAAGCATCGCTCATTTAATTTACCATTCATGTGGGCCAGTTTGCTACTCAAGAGTCATTAAGTGTTAACAGTGGCCAAACTTCTTCGTCAGCTGAATACAACATCTAGTTTGGTTTGGTTCGATCATGATGTTTTGGATGCCTACAAAATATTAATACCGTTTTCTTTAGAAATGTGGGAGTGGAACATGCATCACTTATTTTATCACACTGTGTGCTTGACATGTCTTCAGAAGAAACAACTTTTGTTTATAATGCTCAGAGTTCATTGCTATTTTTTTGTTGAATTTTCTGCACTCATCCTTTTGCAAGTGGTAAGTAGAGAACAGGAGTTGACTCTAATGCAAAAACAATCATAGTTGTTGGACAAAATCATGCATTTAGCGCATTACAGGGAAATTTCTCTTAAAGCATGTGGCAGAATTTTTTTGACAATATAGCCAATTTAGTGATCCGTAAGAGAGTGAAGGCATTGTCGCTGTTTAGAAATGTAATAAGTACAAACAAATTGACAGAATTCATTTGTTACAAGTATTGGAAAGTTAACAAATCTTCAAACTATTATGTTACAGAACAACATAACCGGACCAATCAGTTCAGAATTAGGAAAATTGTCCATGTTTCAAACGCTTGATCTTTCTGATAAATTCTTCAATGGTCGTTGGCAAACATGGCGCAACTTACTTTTCTTGATTTGTCATTCAACAATCTTAGTGGCAGCGTCATTCGGTGTTGTTGGAAGCCTTCCGGTCTGTGCTACAGCAAGAGAAACAAACTGTCATGGAAAGAAACTCAAACCATAAAAAAGGAAGAAAACAGTTTGAAACAACCTACAACCTTTTCCAATCAGAGCAACTTGGGCATGACCAATCGGTGATTGTAATGTAAATGCTCATTCTCCCGATGCTTGCACATGCTTTTCAAAATGGGCAAAAGTTGGGAAAGTTGGGAATCCTGCAATTATAAAGACAATCATAACCCTGCAAGAGTTAAACCAAATCTACAAACAAAACCAAACCATAACATCATCACTTTATATTTTTTCTCAACTACAAATCAAAGACAGAAAGAGAGGAACGAGCATTGAAGACCTTGCAGAGAAATGTCCAGATATGATTGTAAAGGTACCTGTTGATGTTTTCGGAAGGAATTACTGATGAAGATGCTGCAAAGGTTGTTGATGGTTTGGCTCCCAAAGTGGCCGATAGAAATCAATCAGTTGAGCAAGTGAAGAATTTATACAAACCTTTTTAGAAATCAATCCCGTGGCAGAGACAGCAGATAACCAACTAGTAGCGGCTGATGCTAAATTGAATTTTGATGATAATGCTGCATATCGTCAGAAGGAAATATTCACTCTCCGTGATACAACACAAGAGGATCCCCGAGAGGTGGCTGCTGCAAAGGCAGATTCAAACTATATTGGGTTGGATGGAGAAATTGGTTGCAACTCAAACATCTAGAGAAGCTGGCAAGAAATGGTTCCAGGGGACTGCTGATGCTGTGAGGCAATTGCTATGGGTTTTTGAGAACGCCAAGACCGGACTGTTGAGCATATGTTGATACTTCCCGGGGATCATCTTTACGGAATGAACTATACGGTATGATGCCCGCAACCTGCAACAAACAACAAAAGGGGCAAGGCAAAACCGTGAAACAACCCCACAGAGAAACAAGAGAATCATTCGAGATGGCAACAACATCAAATTTTACCTTGCAAATTGCAATGTCAAAAGCAGCGAACCAGGCTATTGTTGAGGCGATGGAAGGGGAGAAAATGATTCACATAATCGATCTCAATGCTGCTGAACTTGCTCAGTGGATTGCACTTCTCCAAGTTTTGAGTTCGCGTCCTGAAGGCCCTCCGCATTTGAGAATCACCGGGGTTAATTCGAAAAAAGAGATTTTGGATCAGATAGCTCATAGACTGATTGAAGAAGCTGAAAAATTGGATATACCATTCCAATTCGATCCTGTTGTTAGCAAATAAGAAAACTTCGATTTAGACAAACTTCGTGTAAAAACCGGGGAGGCATTAGCAATTAGTTCGATTCTCCAATTACATACCTTTTAGCCTCAAATGATGAAACCGTGAAGAGAAAATCTCCTCTTTCGTTGAAATCTCCAAATGGCACTCACTTGCAAAGATTCCAGCCAATCAAACAAACTACCTTAGGCGATTTGCTTGCGAAGGATATGGTTAACAAATATACCAAAAGTCCCGACTCAACCTGCATCATCAAACCGATGCTCAATTTCACTGCAGTAAAGCACGAAATATTTACCAAGCAGTAAATTCCGAAATTTCCCAATTTGGGATTTGAGACAAAGCGAAGAAGAAAGCTAAAGTGTAGATTACCTTTCCGGAAGATAGCATCGAAATAGGCACTCCAACTCTGAGCACCACAAAAGCGCTTCTGGAGTTTTTCTCCATTGGAACCTTTGGAGATCCTTTGTAACCCTAAAGCTGTGAGTATAAAAAAGGAGAGGAGTGAGAACGGCTTAAAAAAAAAAAAGAAAACCCTAGATAGAAGAGCGGCGACCACCACGAAACCCTAATTGGAAAACACAAGAGAAAACCTAATCAGAGGTGGAAGAAAAGACGATTCAACCAAAAACCTAAGGGAATCCGGAATCCGCTCAGAAGAAAAACATATCATAAGCTAGAAGGATTCAGGAAGAACCTTACTTACGCTTTCGTTGGTCGACCCGGCTGTAACTGGTTAGCTCCCTTTTTTCGATCCATCTTTTCTTTGATGTAGCTTCACGTTTCCTTGCATATTCTTGTTGTGTTATGTTTAATTGAATTTTGGTTTGTTCAAAAGATTGAAATGGGATCCTTGAGGAAGAAGGTGAATTTTTTAGAAATGGGAATCGGATCATCCGTGGCTCTTGATGCTCCACTTTTGGTTTATTTTCAAACTGATATATGGTTTCTGTTTTAAATGAAATGTGAAATTTGTATCGGTACCTGTTGAGATCCACAAAACCCAATGCAATAGCCTTTTTCGTTTTTGCTGTATCAGTTATTATTAGCTGTTATTTTCTTTTTTTCATTTTGACCAAGGTAGCCGTGCGGCTAGGTCACGTCCTTTGGCCTCCCATCAGCCCTTCTGTGTTGGGCCAAGAATACAGAATGGGCCTCCGCTGACTCGAGCCTGAAGTTTAGGCTCGTGGGCCTTCGTCCAGTATAGTCCAGCGGCCCACGTTTGGCCCTTGTTGTTTGTTTTCTTTTCCTTTGAAAGGTTTTGGTTAGTATCAATATGTTTTTGGCCTTAGTTTGAAAGATGACAACTGGTGGCCGGATGGGTTGGAGTATCCTCATTCCCATTTATGTAGTGGGTTCAATACTTGGAGATAGCAAGTCTTCATGCTTATATTTGTGTTATACTTACTATTTTATTTAAATTTTGTATATAACTTCTATTATTTATTTTATTTGAAATTTTTATCAATTTAATTTAATCAATATTTAGTTGTTTGTATCTTTAAATGTTTATCTCTTAGATTTAATTAATGGTTGAATTTCCGATATTATTTTATTCGATTAGTCGACTTTTGTGTGTTAATTAGTTTAGTTATGTTATTAGTACCCATACCCATATCCATACTTTTTCACGTGTAAATAATCGTACTCAAATTTCATTTGATTTCAAAATCAATTTCAACTATCCTCAATTTCAAAATACATTCCAAAAATAAACATGAACCATTTCAAGATCATTGCACAAATCAAACATAATATTCAAACCCCTTTTCTAAAAAGCGTGAAGAAAAAGATTACATGGATGGAACGTCCAGTCGTAATCCCGAATATTAGGCTCAAGCTGTAAGAGCTTGCAAGCCATAAATATTCGTCTTCTCTTAACATTCCAAATATTCAAATCTTTTCCTAAATAAAACGTGAAGAAAAAGATTACCTGGATGGAATGTCCAGTCGTAATCCCGAATATTAGGCTCAAGCTGTAAGAGCTTGCAAGTCATAAATATTCGTCTTCTCTTTCACACTCCAAGATTCAAAACCTTTTCTTAATAAAAGTTGAAAGAAAAAGATTACCTGGACGTAATATCCAGTCGTAATCCCGAATATTAGGCTCAAGCTGTAAGAGCTTGCAAGTCATAAATATTCGTCTTCTCTTTCACACTCCAAGATTCAAAACCTTTTCTTAATAAAAGTTGAAAGAAAAAGATTACCTGGACGTAATGTCCAGTCGTAATCCCGAATATTAGGCTCAAGCTGTAAGAGCTTGCAAGTCATAAATATTCGTCTTCTCTTTCACACTCCAAGATTCAAAACCTTTTCTTAATAAAAGTTGAAAGAAAAAGATTACCTGGACGTAATATCCAGTCGTAATCCCGCATATTAGGCTCAAGCTGTAAGAGCTTGCAAGCCATAAATATTTGTCTTCTCTCAAAAAACACTTATAATCATCTCAAATCTTTTTCTAAATAAAGCGTGAAGAAAAAGATTACCTGGATGGAATGTCCAGTCGTAATCCCGAATATTAGGCACAAGCTGTAAGAGCTTGCAAGCCGTCAATATTCGTCTTCTCTCTAATATTCAAATCATTTTATTAAAACGTGAAGAAAAAGGTTACCTGGAGGGAATATCCAGTTGTAATCCCGAATATTAGGCACAAGCTGTAAGAGCTTGCAAGCCATAAATATTCGTCTTCCCTCTAAACATTCATAAATATCTCAAACCTCTTCTTAATAAAGTTGGAAGAAAAAGATTACCTGGAGGGAATATCCAGTTGTAATCCCGAATATTAGGCTCAAGCTGTAAGAGCTTGCAGGCCATAAATATTCGTCTTCCCTCCAAAACCTTCATAAATATCCGATTCTTTTTCTTAGCAATATTGGAAAGAAACAGACTGCCTGGGTGGAATGTCCAGATGTAGTCCCGAGTATTAGACCCAAGCTGTAAGAGCTTGTAGGTCATAAGTACTCGTCTTTCAAACTTCAAAATACCTAATTCCTACCTTAATACTTTTTCAATAAAGATGGAAATGGAACATGGTGTATACCGTGCACTCCTGAGGCTAGGATTCGAGATGTATATCTCGCTCATCCAAGTTCTCGCCATCACTCAAAATACATCCAACCGATCAAACTCTTTTCTCGCCGCCGTGCGGTTAATCAGAAAACCTTTTTCATAAACGAAAGGTATCTTGTCTTAAGTGATACAAAACAATGTTTCGGCCACGATTGTTGAGTAGAGATAAACGACGCTTTTCCGAATGTAGATCTATAAATCCGTTCGATGTGTGGTATGCGTCCACTCCTCATCTGTTTTGGGTAAAACGATGTTTTCGTCGATTAATACAATATAGCTTTCGCTAAAATCGACCAACAAACAAATATTTTTCTACCCAGAACTACGTAAGCCTTGATTTCTCTTTTGAGATACGTAGGAGCAGGATTTTTAAATCTTGTCAGGCCCACTAATAAAAAACTTAGGTTTAGTCCTTCGTTAAAAACCCAAAAATATTTTCCTCTCTTTTATTCTTTCTTTCCCACCTAATAAATTGAAAAGCCTAACATTTCAAACTAACATTAATGCACACAACTGACCTAATGGTTCCCGTTGAGTACAACGGACGTGAGGGGTGCTAATACCTTCCCCTTGCGTAATCGACTCCCGAACCCTGATATTGGTTGCGATGACCATATCTTATCCTTTCTTTTGTCCTGGGTTTTATCGATATTTCCCCTTTCCTTTTTTAGGAATAAATAAAGTTCGGTGGCGACTCTGTTCAGTCCATCATTGCGAGCGTACGATCGCGCTTCGCTTTGAAGTCGTATCCCCATTTTTTTCGAGGTGCGACAACTATATTACCCTAGAATGGAAGAACACCTAGTTCTGTCCTTCTGGTACAAAGACACAGCAGAGATCAAACACCACACTTACTTCTGTTGTGTTTGCACAGTTATCAGCATGATATATCAATATTGATTTGAACATCACCTGTTACTGTATTCCAGTTTGCTGGCCTAGTACTCGTGTTTCCTAAACTAAAGGTCAAGCAAGTTAACCTAATTTCCACATATTAGGGAGCTACCAAATAGGCTATTTGTTAGGTTCATTAATTGTAGGTTAGTTGTTATTTTCCTGGATTTTAGCTCAGCTGTTGGATTCCTAGAAAATAGCCTGAGAAAAATGCTGAAACAGAAAAACTAATTATCCTACAATTTAGCACAAGCTGTCAGGTGTGAATGTCACAACATTCAGGTTGACATCCAGAACATATACCTCATGCTGATTCTGTTATGTTCCTGAAAACAGACTGTGCTAACTTTGCTGTACTGTAAAAGACTAACCAGTCTCTACTTCAGTATCAACCTACACGAACAACTGTCAAGACATCCAGTTTGACAGTTTCACTATGATCCTTTGGCCAGGTCTGTTATCCTCTTGAAGACCAGACTTAACAAAATACTGAACTGAGATCAATAGCCTATTATTCAGTATATGCTGACAATGATGAATGTCAAAACATTCTGATTGACATTCAAACAAAAGGCCATGTACCAGGTCTGTTGGTATCTTGATAAGCAGACTGAAATACCAGCTGAGTTATGGCAGAAGGATTATAACATGCAGAAGGAAAACAAACACAGAAAATTGTTTACCCAGTTCGGTCCAACATGACCTACGTCTGGGGGCTACCAAGCCAGGAAGAAGATCCACTATCAGCAGTATTAATTCAGAGTTAAACTCCCCCGTTTACAACTCTTCACTTAATCCCTACCCAATGTAATCTATACCTAGAAACTCCTAGATAGAAACCTCCAGTTTCCATTCCTATCACTACAAATACAATGTAATGTTAAAACAACTTGAACTTGCTTCACAGCTTCGTTCAAGACCATAACACTCTTGCCTACAGGCTTTGAGTTACAAATACTCTCAGCTTTGAACACTGAGAAACACATGGTAACCTTCCCACAGGTTGGGAGGTTTACCTCACACACACCCCTAAATTTTCATTCTATGAGGCTTACAAAAACTAGGTTACAATATGCTATTTATAACCTAATCACCCAACTGGATTTGGGCCTTCAGAAATCGCAGCAAACTTCTTCTTTGCTGTTACAAATTCAGCAGAAAATTTCTGCTACAAATAAGGTCTTCAATCTTTTAGTTCCTAAAATCTCTCCATATATATCTCCATATTTAGAGCCTATATATTCTGATTAAGTCTTTAAGACCTCCACATGGGAGTTAGGATATTCACCAAATATCCTCACTAATCCCATAATATATACTGAATTAATTAATTCAGTTTTCTACACATGTACGATGTCACATGCATGATGTCGTGACATCGTACATGACATGTTGGTCCAGATGTTGAACTTCTTCAACCTAACATATTAAAACAACAGAGATGATTACATTATTTGTTTTACAAAATTAATGCCAATCCTAAGGTATTAACAAGGAGAGTGGAGGACTCTACTACCTTGACATTGGAGCTGCATCACAAATACCTTCAAAAACATTAAGTTCCTACTTTGAGTCTTTTTCTATTTTGAATAACAAAGATGACAACATTATGGTATGGAATTTAAGATTAGGTCATCCTAGTTTTCGTTACTCAAAACACTTGTTTCCTAAGATATTTCACAATAAGAACTTTTCTTCATTTATATTTCTCTCTCTCTCTCTCTCTCTCTCTCTCTCTCTTCTCTCTCTCTCTCTCTCTCTCTCTTCTCTCTCTCTCTCTCTCTCTCTCTCTCTCTCTATGTGTTGGTGTGTGTGTGTGTGTGTGTGTGTGCGTGTGTGCGTGTATGCGTGTGTGCGTGTGTGCGTGTGTGTGTGTGTGCATGCGTGTGTGCGTGCGTGTGTGTGTGTGTGTGTGTGCGTGTGTGTGTGTGTGTGTGTGTGTGTGTGTGAGAGAGAGAGAGAGAGAGAGAGAGAACACTTTTTTTGCCTAGCAAGCCTACTCAACTTCTATATTTTGTGATTTGCTTGGATGTTTTCACATGTACTCATGACTAATATAGTTAAAATATTCATATAAATGTTTAGCTTTGTTTTTTAGTAAGCGCTTATGTGAAATAAGAAATTTAAACATTTATCAGCAGGTCGATTCAATATAAATATTACTCCTAATATTTATATGTATGTGAATATTGATAGCTCATTATCTATGATCCTTGAGATGTGATAATCATTCTATCCACATAATAGTTTCGATGCTTTTTTGCTATCATACTTTACAATAAAGCTTAACTACATATACTTTAAGAATAGGGTTGTTCCGTTGTGGAACTAGAAATGAAGAAGATTGTGGAAGCTCAGTGGAGTGAAGCTTCATAAACGATTTGGTGATGCGACTTCTTGGACCAAAGGTTACGATTGCGACACATCTTGGATCAGACACGTTAATCTTGAATCGTTGTTGCTCATCTCTAGTATGGTGAGCCAAAGGGGGATGTCTGCATGTTTAGCACTTCAACCCCAAATCAGTGAGGATTCAAGATAGTAATAAAAATGAAGATTATAGATTGTATATTTGAAAGCCTTTATATTTTAGGCTCAATGGAGCGGGTGAGATGAATTGACATTGCCTTATTGATAATTTGGCATGCGCATAACAGTTACCGATTAAATAAGAAAAAATGATAATGAATTAAAAAACACAAAAATTTATTAATTATATTTAAAATGACATTAGATAATACCCCTGATAAAAGCATATCCATGGTTATATTATTCATTTTTTTAGTTTATTTTAAATATTTGTTGATAATATTTAAAATAATATTCTCTACTTGTTGAGCCAAGTAAAAGAATGGCCCACGTGGCAAAACCCTATAGTATGCAGATATCATACAACATAGCGAAAACGATTGGGATTCATGGTGGGAAGATTTTTTTTTTTTGGTAAAGTATATTTTTCTATTAAAAATTGTGAGGTTTGAGCTTCAATTATTTTTTAAAAGCCAAATAAAGAAAGTATAAGAGGCCTTTCTTATGCTTTTTCTCCTTTCTATTCCGTAGACCTTCTTCCCTTCTTAAACTTGAAAGGTCGAATAACCACACCCACATTATTTGGTCAAATGAATGTTCAAATTGGCATGGATTGGACATCTTGAACCACTTCTAATCGAGGAAATAAAATAACACAATGAGATAGATCATGGATTGACAAAAATAGCTTACTATAAAGCATCACTAAACTTTGTATCCATGCATTACATCTTTATTTTATAATTTAAAAGTATTGAATTTAAATATAATTTATTTTTTTAATCGAATCTTAAGTTTTTGAAGACACTATAAGATAATGTCGATTCAATCTTAACAAAATAATTACGGATTCTATCTAATCATTTAATAATGTGATAAATCTATAATAAAATTAAATTTAATCACTGTTTAAATGTGATAGATTTGAGTTACACACTTTCATAAACGATCTAACAATAAATTTAGGTATAATCTTCTCCTCCTTGATTTGACTAGACATTAAATATTTGATGGCAAAGTTTTTGGATGATAGTTAAAGGAAGGAGACATAGGACCGTATTTCAACGTCACAAAAGATACACATTTTGGGTAAGCTTAATCGAAACATAGTGCAAGTCTCAATCAGAAAGTGATTGTATTAAATTAACGTATAAATTTGGTATTGTAGTTCAATTTTAGGTAGCCATCACTGTGTGAACAGAAAGTTAAGCCGCCACCAAGTTGCCTTGTCAAATAAGTTATGGAACTAAATTATAGGTTGGTCCTTTATTTGGTATGGAAATTTCTCATCATAATAATGGAGGGAAGGTGGGAATTTGGAAACACCCCAAAAGATATAAGCAATATTTCTATTTAGAAAAAAACATAACACAACTATACAATTATAATAAATAATAAATAAGTTTAATGAAATAAATTGTCAACTGTTTATATTCATATAGTTCTGACCAATCCACTTTTTTTCAAAATATTATTAATAAAAAATAATTTTCTAAATTTATTTCACATTCTCTTTTCAATTCAAAATTAATTATACTTTCTTAACAAGTGTCAACAAAATGAAGCACAATTTATTTTGTGATGGGCCAATCAGCTTGTCTTTTTGCTCTTGAGTTCTTTACTATTGTCATAAAATCTACGAATATGACTTATCCTCTTCAAAGATATAACAAAGGTGGAGTAAAAGAATATTAAATGACAATGACTTATGCATCTAAATAATCAACTATTCCAACACATGAACTCTTTTAACTGAATTGATTTGGATAGAGAAGTTGCTTATTAACCAATAAACAAGTGTATGGTGATTTTTAAGAACCCCGGTTGACTCGCACGGTGCAATTGCACGGTTGTGCTATGTAGTAAAAAATTATCGAACTACAAAGATAAATGATTTAAGTATTGAATTTCGTTTTGTCAATGTATATCTAGAAGAATCAATAATTTTAAATTTGATAAAAACTGTTTAAATAAAAAGCACTTATATAAAAACAGCAAAGACAAACACAACTTAGGATTATGGTTCTCACGCTGACACGTTTATACAATCCGAGACATTTCTATTACGAGAGTTTCAACATAATTTATAGATAATAGATAAATGTGGGCAACACTTGATTTTACCAGCATCTTACCCTATTGATGACGAATAATTCTTCTCCTTTCGCATAGTCGGATTATTCGTCAAGGATTCGTTACCTTTCCTCAGCTATAAAAATTTCTCAAATTCATCCAAGAACTTTCACTCTATTGGACTTGTTTGTTTAAAAACTTGCGCTCTAGTACCGACACATATCCTTTTAGACTACGGTCAGTACCTGAGAACACTTTACTTTCGTACAAGAGTTAGAATGCATGAAGTCATGTTTAAAATAAATTTAGACAAAATACTCTCATAATCAACTTGTGAAAGATCATACAAATGGACATGAGATGACTCCCATAACCCCTAGTCCCTAATGGATTACTCACTCACTATGAGGGAAAACACAATCAAATCGATGTTCACAGATGAATTCATAATACCCAAATTAATTTAAACAAGAAATTATAATGAAAACAAATAATAAAACCTGAATTCATACGCTTTAATTCAATGCTCCAATGGAGATTTGAGTACAGCGACAAATAAAATACGTAGAAACTCTTGCAAAATAAAATTGGAACCCTAAACTCATAATCAACTATGTGTTTTATAGAAAAACCTAAGCTTGAATCAATATTTCCCTTGTTCAATAACCATTACATCAGAATATATCAATCTAAACATGCCAAAATCTAAAAACATGAGAATCGGTCTAAAAAAGAAAAGAAATCAAATGTGTCTTGTCCTCCTACTACGGCCAGTAGCAACAGCTATGGGTGGTCGTAGCGGGCCTCTGCTTCCTGTACTAGAAACATCAAAATGAGGAACTCCTATGGCCTTGTTGCTACGGACCCTAGCAGCTGCTACAGATGGCTATAGCAGCCCTTTGGATTTTGTAAGGAGATTTTTTGACTCTTGACGTTTTTCCACACTTTGCTCGTTCTCGATCCTTTTTCACCTCGAACGCTCATTAGACCTTGAAAATCGTAAAAACACACAACCAAAGTATAAAATACAATAAACTGGAATAAGTCGGACAAAAAAAAAAGGTAAAACGCTAAATAGAAATGACTAGGAAATACGATACAAAAACCACTTGTCAAACTCTCTCAAACTTAGATCATTGTTTGTCCTAGGGCAACAAAGCTTGGTTATGCAAATTTTCGGATCAAGCGGTTCACTACATGAAAATGTATACGAAAATGAAGCTACAGGTACTCATTCGTGAGTTTTTTGTTCTGATCAGCTAAGCCTAGTTCTCTCAATAATCACTCGAAAACAAAGGTATTCACAAGAACACTAACCGCGGTAAGACCACAGACCTAAGTCTTCTTTTCAAACACCTCTCCAACTATGCTTTGTGCTTAAGCCTTTTTTTTTCCTCCCCTTTCATTCGGACAATCAAATTAAGGCAATTAGATTAATTTTTTTGTCACATGCACAAGACCGGTCAGGAATTTTTATTTAAACACAATTTTCAATTTATTATTTATTTAGATGAAGTTACACACTTTTGTGCGCTTATTTGTCCACTTTGAGATGACTTTTGGAGTTCAATCATCGTTAAGCTAAATAATTGGGTGAGGGTTACCCAACTTAGAAGGTGTAGTTGCCTTTTATCGTATTTTCATCATTTTGGTTCTAAAATTATTTGTTTCTCAACCAATCATACATGCATGCGAGTCTAGTTTATGCTGGATTGTCATTATAAACTAAACAGGGAGTACTTCTCAGAAGCTGAGTAATATGGCATAAATCTACATGTTGGACTCGCGTCCTACTTTGGGAAACCTATGGTGTTCGGGTAATACCTAAGTTGTCAACCTTTCCAATGTCCCTATTCTTAGCCTTTCATCCCTTTAACTCTATATACTTTCCTGGTTTCCTCAAAACCGAAGCATTTCAAGAAAAAAATATTGCACGACCCTAGTTCATGGAAAACTTTGAAAAAGTGCTTTTGTTGAAAAGTAAAATACATAAATAACTAAAGAACAAGAAAAAGGCATAAACATAAACACGCAGAATCAAAAACAAAAGAAAAGTAAATAAGTACCCCTCAAACTTGAAGCAAACATTGTCCTCAATGTTTTAGCGCAAGCAAGAGTGAGTAAACTCATAAGAACCTCACTCGAGAGAGGTGGGAAGCGCAACATGAGTTGTTGCAACATCACTTCGCCATCATCTAATATTACTCCTTACCTAGTTTGATCAACCTTCATGCCATGAATTTTGGATTGAACCCATTCCCACCTATCTTGATTTTCATTTGAAGACACGACTTCATTTTGGGTAGGAAGTATAGGTGAAGGAACAATGTCCTCTTCCTCTGGTTAGTAACATGGTTAGTAAAATCGAGTTCGCCCTCTTCCTTCGGTGAGTTACCCGAAGAGGGGACACCCTCTTGGTAGAGCCAATTATTTGTAAAATTAATCCTTACCTTTCTAGGATCATGCAAGTCGAGAATGGCCTTGTTACGGATCATCACCGTGTAGGTGTTACCATCCATGGAATTCATACCTTAATGCATAGGGACATCCATATCAAACGTGTTCCTCCCTTCAATAATACGGTTCTCGGCCAAGTTAAAATCAAACCCAAGGTGTTTGGAAATTTGGGTAATCTTACCTTCCATTAAAATGCCTCCAGCGGCCGCACGAGCATCATTTCCCAAATAGTTGGCCGCAAAGGCGATGACATTAAGAATACCATTATTAGTCATGCAAAACAAAAAGAAAATATCCCTTTGGGATGCCAAATCAGTTTTATCACCTTGTTTGGACAAGGTAAAAACAAGCGCCTTTTGCGCATGCCATAAGCCGGGTTTTGGATGGTGGAGGCTTTCACCCCCCATGGTGGTATAAAAGCAGTTGTCGAAAATAGCATGCCAAAAGCTCTTAACATCAAAATCTTATGGGACGCCTCTCGTACGATAGATGGGCAATTGGAGGATGTGCCTTATCTTTTCCACACTCAATTCTTGGTTTTGGTTAAAGAGACGGAACTTGAGAGTACCATATTAGTACCTCGTGTTGTCAATCCATTTCTTTTCCAATTTAAAGTCCAAGGTACTTAAAAACTCAAGGGTGATGCTCTCATAGATTGGTGTTTTCCTTTGCATAAAATCAAGAAACCTTATAGAATGGAGAATTCTATTTACTTCGACTTTAAGACCAAGGGTATAAAGAGTGCTTTCCCACATGTACCTTGAAGGAGTGATCTTCTGCTTGATAAGAGTGGAGTACCGCATAGCGTGAGAGTCATCCTCGAATAAAATGTTGTGAGGGTTGGAGGATCTAGTGTTTCCTCTCTTCCGATTCCTTGATGATCCCTCGACTTGCTTGCCCCTTATCACTTCTCTTGGGTGCCATTGTTGGTTGAAGTCGAAAATTTTAAAGTGAGAGTTTTGCAATATTCAGGCCCTGAAGTATGATCTGGTGATGGTTGATGAATGCTTTGTGAAGTGGGCTTAGTATTCAGGGTTGGGAAATGGTTAAAGGTTAGAGGTTTTTGTTGGGTGACAATGGAGATTTTTGAAAAAATATGGAAGAAAGTTGGAGAATGAGAGAGATGATAGGTTTGGAGAGATAATAGTTTTCGATAATGAGGTTTTAAATTGATATTTTGGGTCTTTAAAGATGAGTAATTAGTGATTATTGTGTGTGAGAGAAGTGTGTGGTCCCCAAGAACATTTGAAAAAAATTGACTTTTGGTCCGCTAGTCTTGCTACGGCCCGTAGCACCTGCTACGACTGTAATACCCCAATTTTAATATTTTATTTTAATAGAGTTTTGGAGAGTTTTAGTTTAATTATTTAATTTAATAAGATATTATAAATATTAAGAAAATTAGATATATTTTATAGTTGGCATAAAATTAAATTTTATTTTAAATTAGGAAGTGATTGGTGAATTGAGTAAGAGCTAAGGGTGTGGTAAGAGTTGAGGAAATAATTTAATTAGAATAATAATTTAATTTAATTAATATAATGATAGAGAATATATAATTAAAATAAAATAGAAAATAGTAAAATTAGGGGGGTGAGGATAATTGGGGGGTGAGAGGATAATGAGTTAAATTATGATGAATAAATAGATAAGTTATTGTGGGAAAGTTTTCACAGTACGTGAAAATCTTAGGAGAAAGAGTCAAAGCGGAAAAACTTAGAGAGAGCTTAGGAAGGAGAAGTGAAAAATATTCCAAAGGGCAAAAGCTCCATTGACATTCAATTTGAGGTAAGGGGGAGAAATTATTTATAAATTGGTGTTTAGGCAGATGGATAGTGAGGGTTCCTTACCATCATACCTTCTTCTTTTTCTGTTTCTATGTGATAACGTTTGTGGCTAAATAAGGTTTTGGTAAAACATTCTAAGGTGATTATTATGATAATATTTCCCTGTTTGTACTTGATCATTATTGACCTTGATTTGATAACATGTGTTGATGCTTTTTGATAAGGTGAAAATTGATTGATATGTATGTGGATGTCTTTTGATAAGGTGATAGTAATTGATATTATCCATTGATGTCTTTTGATAAGACGAGTTCATAAGTTTGTGATGTTTGTTGATTTATATTATCCATGGCTAACCTATGTGAATAGAAGTGATAATATCTTTTGTTGATGCCTTGTGATAAGGCGAAGATTGAATTTGACCTTCTCCCTGTTGATGCCTTATGATAAGGCAAAAATTAGAGTTATCATCCTTAAATGGTTGAATCCATGATGTTATTATGATAACATGTTAGATATATGATGTTTGAGCCATACTTATCAGTGTTGTATTTATCAGTGTGTTTTTAGGGTAGTTAGAACTCAAATTGGAGAAATAGACGTGTTTCAAACCTGTTCAATGGAGAGAAAAATGCAAAAAAAATTGTAGGTAGACATAGAAGGGGATTGACCACCTTATTTCAGGCGTAATTTGAATTTCTTAAGTATGTTTGAGGCATCTTCAATTGAATTAGAAAGCTAATGCGTTAATATTTCTTTTGAATTCTGGAAATTGAGTCTTGGAGTGCTACAACAGTAGCAGTTCACTGGTTTTTATACCAGAAGTGTAGTCAAGTTCAATCATGTGTTGGTCATCGTGTTTCAAGCGTAACTTGAGTTTCGTAAGTCCGTTTGGGATGTCTAAGGGTTAGGTTAGAAATATAATTAGACAATCTTTTATACTGGAGAGTTTCATAATTTAATCACAAGTCTATAATATTTTGTGCTATTTTGAAGTCAGACAAAACATTATGCATGGTGCTAGTGTCAATTCTTGTTGTTTGATTAAACTGAACTAATTTGAGTATTAAGTCCTAAAATAAAAATTAGATTCTTAAAATAGACATTATAAGCTTTCCAGTATATATTCATTTTCTTGATTCTGACTCTGTTTGATATTTTAAATAATTATTCGAATCTGAGGTATGACTAGCAGGAAGCATGATTTCGATGCAGTTTTGATATTGTTGATGAGTATTTATGAGAAAATAATATATTTTCATTATTATGGTGAGTTATGATGAAAAGTATTGAGTTATGCTGAGTTTTAGGTTTAGAAAGGAACTAGTGTTGTAGGACTCAGGTCTAGTGTTGTAGGACTTCAGTCAAGTGTTGTAGGACTTCGATCTATTATTGTGACTGATAATTGATAATAGGAGTAGGAGGTTCAGATGGAGATTGTTTTCATTTATTTTTAGCATCTTGCATCATGTATATCAGAGATTAGATTAGGATTTTGGTCGAGTGTTAAGGATCCCTCAGTAAATTAACTTTGATATCCAGTTTTGTAGGACTTCGGTCCAATGTTGTAGAATGGTACCACATGCATAGGAGTAGAGGAATTATGCATTGCATAATGATTGTATGTTGTACATTGTGTGAATTGATTATATGTTGATGTGGACTATCCTTGTTGTTTATACACCATTAGCATATGTGAATGTATTCTCATCCCCTGTTTGTTTCTGTAACAACCCAATTTTAGTAATTATTTCTTATATTATTATTATTATTATATTTTATTTTAATTATGTGGAGTGTTAATTAATTAATTGGTTGTTAGGTAGTATAATAATTGATTATATTAATTAATTTTGGTGTGTTAATTAATTATTTAGTTTATATGAGATATAATTAAATAATTGTATTAATTAACTTAGTGTGTATGTGGGGTTAGTTTAATTTAATTGAACTAATTAGAGATATTTAAATATTAGGTCTTATTGAGCCTATTAATTAAATTAGAAGTATCATGCTTTAAGCCCAAATAGAATACTAGTATATAAGAGGAGGAGAGTGAGAATTAGGATTCACTTGATCATTTGACAACAATAGAGAAAGAGAAGAGGAAAAGTGAGGAGAAGAAGGGAAGAACAAGAAAGGAGCTAGGATTTCCAAAAATTGAAGAGGTAAGGGGGGAATCCTTATTATTATGGGTTAGTATGATTGGGTCAATGGGTAGATGTATGTTTAGGTTAAAATCCCTAATTTTGTATGGTTGTTTGGAATTGTTAGGTTTTGATGAGTATGCTCGATTGTGGTGATTGATTGTGTTAAAACTGCAAATTAACGTTATATATTTAGAGTATTGTGTGAGTTATAATTTTCTGAACGTGTGGCTTTTTACGGAATCGAAATCGGAGGTCCGGAAGTCCTCCAACGATGAAAACCGCAGAAAATTATGCATGTTGTCCGTCACAATCGCGGCCCTTTTTATGTTTTATTGTCGAAATCGTTTTGGTCATAACTTTTGATCCGTAAGTCCAAATTGAGTGTCGTTTGAAGCGTTGTATAGCTGAAAAAGAAGCCTATAACTTTGTTTCAGGAATAAAATAATTTTGGGGATTATCTCATGGACGTTTTTGGGGTTGAAGAAGATGAAAATTATGTTGGAAAATTTAGAAAACAACAACTTTTTAGTAACGCCTTCGTGCACGGTTTTATTCATAACTTTCAACTCGTGAACCATTTTGGGTTGGGGTTTAAAGCATTAGAAAGGTGACTCTAATAGATATCATGTGAATGGTGTATTTGTTATGAATATGTATATGTACCATTTGTGGATTGTGAATGATATATTGTTATGAATGTGTATATGTACCATTGGTGGATTGTGAATGATATATCGTTATGAATGTGTGTATGTACCATTGGTGGATTGTGAATGATATATTGTTATGAATGTGTATATGTACCATTGGTGGATTATGAATGATATATTGTTATGAATGTGTATATGTACCATTGATGGATTGTGAATGATATATTGTTATGAATGTGTTTATGTACCATTGGTGGATTGTGAATGATATATTGTTATGAATGTGTATATATACCATTGGTGGATTGTGAATGATATATTGTTATGAATGTGTATATGTACCATTGGTGGATAATTCATAGAGTTGAATTATGGTGATATGTGGAATGTTAAGATGGTAGAGATGATCTTAATTGCATATGTATTGGTATTTGTACATTCATTCATGGCATGCATGGTCAGCTTCATAGTGGAAGCGGTGAAACTGTGGGTTCACATGGTAGCACACGTTGATCCTTAATTGGAAATAGGCGTGGTAGATAGACGTTGATCCTTAATTGGAAATAGGCGTGGTAGATAGACGTTGATCCTTAATTGGAAATAGACGTGGTGGCTTAGATTCTAGATGTTGAATCGGAAAGCGGTGGAACGTTAGGTCCATATAGACGTTGATCCTTAATTGGAAATAGGCGTAGCAGATGTTGATCCTTAATTGGAAATAGACGTGGTGGCTTGGATTCTAGATGTTGAATCGGAAAGCGGTGGAACGTTGGGTCCATATAGACGTTGATCCTTAATTGGAAATAGGCGTAGCAGACGTTGATCCTTAATTGGAAATAGACGTGGTGGCTTGGATTCTAGATATTGAATTGGAAAGCGGTGAAACGTTGGGTTCACATTGAGGTACCACAGGCATAGAGTCACATGTCTTGCATTGAGTCACATTAGAGTCATATGATAATTGAGTGTATGCATTGATGTGATTGTGATGTGTGTATGAGATATGGTAATTGAATTTGATGATGTTTGAATACATAACTTGGCAAAATATGTGATTTGTGATAATTGTAGTTATGTGTATTTTGGGAATATAGTATTGGATTATAATATTGTACTCCTTGAGTTTTGATGGATGTTTGAAACATGTGAAATAAATGTTGATTAATATTATGTACATGGTTATACGAAGTGTGATGAATTCCTTTAATTGTTGATTTAATCATTGTGCTTGATTATACTTCTTAATAATGATTTGAATTCTCACCCTTTCTGTTTGAATGTTACCTTTACATGGGTATCGCACAGATACTCAAGAGTAGTAGCACTGAAGTAAGTGGACGGTAGCTCGCTCGAGATTAGCTGGAGAGTTCCCGTATTTTAGTTTGAAGACTAGGTAATGAGTCAATGCTCTGGTCATGTAACACTGGGTAGATTAGTAGTATTGAACTCGTATACTATTTGGATAAGTATTATGTTATTACTTGCGAACATGCTTATTTGCAATTGTTGTTGAGAGGCCATAGTGCCAAATATTCTGATTATGGTTTCCGTTTATTTTGAAAAGATGATTGAGAGATGATCATGGTATGGGACATGGATCATTTGATGAAATGCATGAGTATTCATTATTTTCCGCTGCGAACGCATATTCGTGAATATTCATGATAATTGGAATGTGTTATTTTAAATGACCAGGTGTATTGTGTAGTGATGATGAATGATGTTGGTTTTGAAAGCTTTTAGTTTTTGAAAACGTCGATGTGACACCCTTTTGTTTATATGCGTGCTTATTTACTCTGATTATATGTTAAGTATTTTGGGGTAGAATAAGGGGTGTTACAGTTTCATATATTGTTCTTTACGCTTATGGTGCATATATGGAGGTAGAGACCGAGGAGCATTAGATGTTTCTTATGTTGGAGGATGGTGTAGTTAGCCTTCTTCGTTTATTGTTTTTATGTTATTTAAATTTCCGCGAGTCGCTCTGATAGTGTAACACTTGGGTTAGTATTATTTGATGATGTTTTATGAGAATTGTTGAGTTTATTTGAGTTATGATTTTAATAAAGTTGAGTATTATTTCATTAGATGATTGAAAATGTTTTTAATTGTTTAATTCCACAATGATTATATTTTGAGAAAGATGTTTTGCATTGAAAATTTGACACCCTTTTAGAGTTTTTATTCCTGCATTATTTTATAAAATCGTATATTGGGGTTTAGGGTGTTACAACGGCCGCCCGTAACAAGGCTCTGATTCTCATGTGTGTTGACCTTTGTAGGGTTTTTGAGGGTGAGGGGATGCTACGGCCCGTAGCACCTGTTATGGCGGCCCATAGCACCTATTATGGCAGCCTGTAGTAAGCCTCTGGTTTTTGTATGGAAATTTTTGTTTTTTCTGTGTTTTTGTGGGATCCTTCCGGGAACGGTTCCTTCGCTAATTTTGCTCGAATTTTTTCAACATTCATCACTTGTTTGGCTTCATCTTTGTGAACTTTTTATTAACTGAAAGAAAAATAAAACAACAAGAAAGCAAATTAGTGCGAAAACGTGGGTTGCCTCCCATGTAGCGTTTTGTTTAAGGTCGTTTAGCGCGACCACCTACACTCTCAAACTCAGGAGGGTGCTTCCTTCAAACTAGGGTCCCTAAAATCTCCCCTATCTATTTTTGGGACCCAACTAACCCTATTCATCCATGTTATGCATCCCTCTTCCTTTTTGTTCCTCCTATGCGGAGGCTCATATTTTTTATCCGATTTTTCATGGACTTTCTCTTTCACTCCTTTCTTCTCCTTAGACTTACTATTATTTAACCCTATACGGGGTCTATTTTTAGGTTTATCACCTTTCACAATAGGAGCTTCAAAACCTTGGTTAGTGGGGATGGGATTCTCGTCCATAACTTCTCCATAAACCATAACTCTGGTGTTATCTTTCTCATCCTTGGTGCTATCAAGTAAGCCCTCTTCCAACTTATTGTTTCAGAGGAGGCTTTGATGCGCTCTCTTGAATACAACCTGTGATCAAATCCACTAGACAACAAGAATCTTCAATGAAGTATTTTTCAAAAACATTGCTAGAATAAACTTAATCTTCTCTTCTCCTACCTCAAAAGTCAACTTCCCTCTCTTAACATCAATGATGGGCCTCTCCGTAGATAAAAAGGGTCTACCTAAGATTATTGGGATTTGGTAATCCTTATCGATTTCCATTATGACAAAGTCTACAAACACATAATATTCTCCAGCTCTCACCGGTACATCTTCTAAAACATATATGGGGTATGTGACCGATCTATTTACAAGATGGAGAGACACGATAGTCGGTGTCATCTCTCCCATGTCTAACTTCTTACACACATACAAATGCATCAAGCTAACGCTAGCCCCTAAATCACAAAGTGCTCTCTCAAAGTCCATGGTGCCTATTTGATAAGGGATAGAGGAACTCCCCATATATTTAAGCTTAGGGATCACCATATTTTGAATCACAACATTACTATCAAGAGTCATAGTCATAGTTTCATGGTCTTTTGGCTTCCTTTTATTGGAAAGAATCTCTTTTAAAAACATAACATAAGATGTAATTTGAGTTAGTGCCTCAGTGAAAGATACATTGAGGTGGATCTTCTTAAGAAGTTCCACGAACTTTTTGAATTGGGCTTCCACTTTGGCTTTCACAAGCCTTTGTGGGAAAGGAACGATAGGTTTGTATGGAGGATGAGAAACATTGGGTGCTTCCTTCTCAACATCTTCAATAAACTCATTTTTAGGTGGTGTTGGCACACTATCTTCAACCTCTTCTTCTCTCTCACTAGAATTACCCACACACTTACCACTATGAGTTATCGAAGCACTCAAATGTCCCTTGGGATTTTGCTCGGGTTGCCTCGGAAATGACCCAAAAGGGATGGAGGTAGAAGCTTTTTGTTGAGCCACTTGGGAGATTTGAGTCTCCAACTTTTTGTTATGGGTGTAAACATCGTCAATCCTAGTGGTCAACTGCCTAAGTGCCTCATTGGTGAGGAGGTTTTGATTTCTAATTTCGTTTTTTTGATGGGTTTGTGTCATCATGGAATTTTTCATCAAAAGTTCTAAGTTGGATTTCTTAGGTTCAATTGGCATAGCTTTTCGGAAACCTGGTGGTCCCATATCTTACTGAGGGTCGTTGTTCCTATAAGAGAAATTAGGGTGGTCTCTCCTTCATGGGTTATAGGTGTTAGAAAACTGATTATTCTGATGGTTGTTGTTCACAAAATTGGCATTCTCTTGGTTGGATCCTCCACGAGGATCATTTGGAAATCTCTACCAGTGTACCCATTAACTCTGCATATCTCATAGTAGAGAGTGGTGGGGGAAACAAATGCAACAGGGACGGGAGTAATACGTGTGGAAGGTGTGATGCTTAAACTATCTATCTTTCGGTAAAGGGCATCCACCTTTGCGTTCATATGGTCAAACATATTAACCTCATAAAGAACATAGGTCTTAGGGGTAAACTTAGTGGGTAACTTGTCGTACATTTCTTTGTGAGTGATGATTTTTGGTCATTTTTTCTATCAAGTTATAGGCTACATCTTGAGGACTATTCATGAGGGCTCCTCCAGAAGCCGCATCTAAGGTCATCCTTATGGAGTAAAGAAGACTATTATAAAAGGTGTGGATAATCATCCACTTCTCAAGCCCATAAAAAGGGCACGATCTTAAAAAATCCTTATAACGCTCCCACGCATCAAACAATGATTCCCCCTCTTCTAGTCTAAAATTATTAATCTCATTCCTAACTTGGGTCGTTTTGCTTGGCAGAAAGTATCGCGCAAGAAAGACCACTTTCAACTAAGTCCAGGAAGTAATCGAATTGGCGGGAAAGGATTGAAGCCAAGACTGCACATGATCTCTCAAAGAAAAAGGGAATAAAGGGAGGCGGATAGCATTTTGGTCAACGTCATTATTCTTAACAGTACCACAGTTATCAACAAATATATAAAGATGAAGGTTCGGGTTTTCAGATGGTAACTCATAAAATTGTTTTTTTTTGCACCATACCAATCAAAGAAGGTTTTAATACAAAATTATTTGCCGTAATCGGCGGGTGCACAATACTACAATGTGGTTCCTCTTTGGTAGGAATCACATAATTTTAGTGTTAACGATCAGTCATAACTTGTTGTCTAAGATTCCAGCTTCTCTCATATAAGAAACGCTCAGTTTCATTTTCAGGTTCGACTAAATTCCCAACAGAACAAGTCATTCGCATACAAGAGCAACAAGAACTACAGAAAAATAAACACAACAAAATTAACACAAAAATAAAGCTCTAGTATATACGGTGATTAAACACTAATTTAATATCAAATGCAATTGGTCCCCGACAACGACGCCAAAAACTTGACACACCGCAAGTGCACGATTGTGTGAAGTAGTAAAAAGTTATAGAATCACAGAGACCAATGGTTTAAGTACCCAATTTCATTCTATCGATGTATATCTAGAGGAATCAATAATTTGATATTGGGTAAATATAGCTTAAATAAAAATCACTTATATGAAAACAACTTAATTGGAAAATCACTTAAATCGCAATGGAGGAAAACATGACTTAGGGTTATAGTTCTCACTCCGACACGTTCATATAAACCGAGTCACTTATATTATGTGAGTTTCGACATAATTGATAGAAAATAGATAAATATGGGCAAAACCTGCTTTCACAAGCGTGTTGCCCTATCAATGATGAATAATTCATCTGCTTTCACACAGTTGGATTATTCGTCAAGGATTACTTACTTTTTCTTAACTATACAACTTTCTCAAATTCAAACGCTTTCACTATATTGGACTTATTTGTTTAAAAACTTGCACTTCGGTACCGACACATATCCTTTCAGAATACAGTCAGCACAACACATTAATTTCGTACAAGGGTTGGAATGCATGAAGTTGGGTATTAAAATAAATTTAGACAAAATACTCTCGTAATCCACTTATGATAGATCATACAAACGGTCATGAGATGATCCCCATAACCCCTAGTCCCTAATGGATTACTCACTCATGGTGAGGGTAAACACAATCAAATCGATGTTCACAGATAACTTCATTATACACAATTGAATTAAACAAGCAATTGTAATGAAAACAAATAATAAAACCTAAATTTCATAGGTTTTAATCCAATGCTCCAATTGAGACTTGAGTACAGCGACAAATAAAATATGTAGAAACTCTTGCAAAATAATAATGGAACCCTAAACTCATAACCAACTATGAGTTTTATAGAAAAACCTAAAATTTGATTAATACCTCCCTTGTTCAATAGCCATTAGATCAGAATATATCAATCTAAACATGCCAACAGCCAAAAACATGAGAAATAGTCTAAAAAAGGAAAGTAATAAAATGTGTCTCGCCCTCCTACTACTAGTGGCCGTAGCAAGCCTATGCTTCTTGTACTAGGAACATTAAATTGGGTACTCATATGGCCTTGTTGTTACATCCCGTAGCATCTGCAACGGGTGCCCGTAGCAGCCTTCTGGATTTTATGTTAGGATTTTCCGACTTTTGAGTTTTTCCATGCTTTGCTCATTCTCGATCCTTTTTCACCTTGAGCACTCACTAAACCATGAAAATAGTAAATACACACAACCAAAGCATAAAATACGATTAACGGGAAAAAATCAGAAAAAAGTGGTAAAATGCTGAGTAAAAAGGACTAGTAAAGACGATACGAAAACCACCTATCATTGGCCTTAACTTTACCCTACAACACCGAATTGCAAAGTAATCATTACCCACTTATAAATACATGTTTATGTCATATAATATCTAATGTGAGAATCGTAACACACATACCGACGCCTAGGATTAAACATTTGGAGCATGGAAATGAATGGTGGATATTCTGATAGCATAAACCTAATAGCAGGTGGCCCACCACATCTTAAACGAAAATTTTGATACCATGTTAAAAAATATGGTTGGAACTAACTCAACCATACAAAATCGGCTTGTAGGGTAAGAATTTCCTCCCAATTATAAACATACGTTCAAGCCATATATTATCCGATATCGGACTCTTAACATATTAGAGTTTGCCCTAACTCATCTTTACAAAACTGGTTTATAAGGTGAGAGGTATTAATCTACATAAATTATTCCAATTATCTATCTCTAACCAATGTAGGAATTTGGATTTTCCTAATATTGATATTCAACGCAAATTTCATAGATGTGTCCCACATTTTCACATCACCTTCTTATAAATAACACCTCAAGGTCTTCACGATTGTCGAACTCCAATTATATCATGGTTTAACCTCACAACATGTTCTAGTATATGAAAGAAACATAAATATGATGTTGAAATTAATTTAATAATTAATCTATACAAAATATACTATGATACGAAGATTAAAATTATATAATAATTTAAGACATGAGCGAAATAAATGTATAAGCATGCATACATAAATAATCTTAGAATCTATGACATATTGATTTATCAAGTATTATAGAAATATCCTAGATGGATCCAAGACAAAAGGTTTCCACGTAGTGACGATAATAATCCTGAAACACACAGAAAGAGAGATGGATGGCAAGCATTTGTTGGCTTGTAGTTCTTTCTTAACATTAACTTTCTCATGTCTTAGATCTCTTCAGAAGGAGAGAAGAGACAATATGTAACATGTTTGTTATATTGACCATGAATATATATATATATATATATATATATATATATATATATATTAATTATGATGGTCAATTAGGATTCTTACTAATTCAAAATGCATCATCTTGACATCAATTCATTTTGATCTCATATCAAATAGTTAAGTATAAAATTAATTATCCAATTAGAAACCTAATTAGCCTTATTACCTATTTTAATCATTAATCAATTAATGCTCTGAATTGATAAATGATGAATAAAAAATTAAATAATGATATATGTCCACATAATAATTTCAAAACATATATAATTAAATTAAAGCTAAAATAGTCTTTTGGTCCCTGTAAGTTAGGGAGTTTTTGATTTTGGTCTCTGTAATTTATTTATTTGGGTCTGAGTCCTTATATCTCACTTTTGTGTTGGTTTTCGTCCCTAAAAGTAAAGTCCGCAGGAAAATCCTGCGGATTTTACTTTTAGGGACTAAAACCAACACAAAAGTGAGATATAGGGGCTCAAACCAAAATAAATAAATTGCAGGGACCAAAATAAAAAATACACTAACTTACAAAGACCAAAAGACTATTTAAGCCTTAAATTAAATATGTTTAAAATATTTCAACAATCCCTCACATTCGGTAATATATCTTGATAATTATATCAAAATTCTTTATGCGCATTTCTGAATGTTATTTATCTTAAGTTTTCAACTTTACAATCTGGCCCACCTCATAAGTTGATAATGGGATATCCACGGTTATCTCCACTAATGTATAATGTGATTAAACTCCGACAACTACTACGTCAATGCACTTGATGACATAGATCGATATGGACGAGTCACATAAAATTTAATGCAATGTGATCTCTCAATCATGCATTTTTCCAATCGGTCCAATTGAAATCTTAAGTGAGATAAAACTAAAATTCATATATTTAATATTTGAACAAACGATACATAAAGGTTTATTATTGGGATTCTTGAGAGAGAGAGAGAGAGAGAGAGAGAGAGAGAGAGAGAGAGGTATGTTTGGGGGGGGGTGCGTACATGCTATAAGTCATTTGTGACAGTTAGCTTGTGTTGCAAGTCACTCACTTACAGCACAAGTGAATTGCCATTAAAAGTTAATTACATTCTCAAATCTCCTCCTAATTTATATTATCTAGCTTCCTCATGTCTATTAATTCCTTCAAGTAATCAAAAATTTCCGTCTTCAATTGCTTTGTCCAAATATCTACACGTTACAATCATATCTTACAATATTCAATCTTCTACTTGTTAGTGTTCACTTGATCTCTTAAGAATTGGTATTTTATCTCAATATACTTGATTCTTTCATGACTCATTTGATGATTGGGCAAATAAAGTGTTTATTTGTTTTCCACCAAGAGATTGATCTTCACAACTACTCTGAACTTCAATTCTTCTAACAAAATTCCCATCCTTAATGGTTGGCAAACTGCATATGAGGATGCGACATACTCATTCTCACAAGATGACATAGTCATTATCCCTTGTTTCTTTGAGCTCCATAAAATTGGAGTTTATCCAATCATGAACAAGTAAGATGTTGTACATTTCATGTCATCTTGATCTCTTTTCCAATCTGAATAAGAATAGCCAAACATTACCCTCCATTCTAATGTTATTCTGATTTGGCATGAGTACACCATTGTCTGATGTGCCTTTGATGTATCAGAGGTTTATTTTATCCTTTAGTAGATTAAATTCTTTAGGTTTCTCTATGAATCTGCTTACTAAGCCACCACTTTGGAAAATATCAGGTATAATGTTGCATTGGTATCTTAGTGAGCCAATGATTTGCTTATACAAAGTTGCATATACATGCTCATCATTGGTATCATTCTTCAGTTGTGTACTTGTTTCCATGGATGTGATTTCATGATTGCGACTTCTCATCTTGAATTTCTTCAATGTGTCTTTTTATATGTGTTCACAAATTCCATTCCTATGAAATAATCCAAGTCCCATATGTTTGACATCTCAAATTCATTCTTCATGTTGGCCTTAAATCTTGTCAGTTAAGCTTCAATTGATCCTATTACCAATAAATCATATACAAATAGGCATATAATCATTTGGTAATTCTTATTTGACCTTTCACACACACTCTAATTTTTTATATGCATTTGTTGATTCCTAACTTGATGACAAAATTGTCAATTTTTTGTTCCATGGTCTAGGTGTTTGTTTCAATTCATACAATGCTTTTCTTGACATGTACACCTTCTCTTCCGATCCTTTGATCTCAAATCATGGTAGTTTCTTGGCATAAACCTCCTTCTTTAATGGTCCATTTTGAAATTCATACTTTACATCCAGCCGATGCATATTCCACCCTTTGTATTATGCAATTGCAACCATTATTTTTATGGTTTCAAACCTAGTAATTTGTGCATATACCTCATTGGAGTCAACTCTATGCCTTTGAAGTAACATTTTTGGCAACTAGATTTGCCTTGTAGTTGGCTATATCACCATTTGGTCTAAGTTTCATCTTATAGACCCACTTCACATTTATGGCTTTCTCGCTTTACTGACTGGTCAACTCTTAGGCCTGATTCTTCTTAGTTTCCTTGAGTTCATTCTTCATAGCTTCTTTATGATTCTCAGATTTCATGGCTTGATTGAGGTCAAATGGATCATATTCAACCATCATTGCTTCTTCGATCATGTCTCCATCTTCATCTATTAATTGATTATGAAATCTCTCATAGTTAATTAGCCTAACTAATTGAGTTATTGCTCTAGTTGATCTCCTTACCTCATGTTCTTGCACATCTTCCTCTACTTGATTTTCTTACAATATAGTTTTAACATTTCTTGAGTTTTCAACATTATGCATTGGATTATTTGAAATTTTCATCCAGTTCCATCCTTTTCTTTCATCAAACTAAACATTCCTTCGCATTATTTCCTAATTCTTATTAGGTGAGAATAGTTTGTATGCACATGTTGAGTGATAACATATGCAGATCATTGCATGACTTCTATCATCTAGTTTCCTTCTTAATTTCTCAAGTACATGTGTCATACCCCAAAATTTACCCATCATTTTTCCTGGAAAAAAAAAAAAAAAAAAACGAAAAAAAGAAAAAAAAAAATTTAATTAATTAATTAATTAATTAATTAATTAATTAATTAAATAATTAAAATAAATAAATAAATAAAATATAACAAATTATTTTGGACTTGGGTCTCCCTCATTCCAAGCCCATTACCCACAAAATTAGTCTATAAATACTGAAGTTTCAGTAGAGGAAAAGGACGGGGAGTTAGACTTGGAGTTTACACTGGGAGATTCACTGGAGAAAGAAGGAAGAGAAGCAAAACACTCTGAGGTTTCCTTGGAACAAAACCTTGAGGAAAAAGAAAGAGAGAGAACAGAGAAGGACGGATAGAAACTTTGGCATAGGAACCCTGCCAACCCGGAGAATTCAGAATAAAGAAACCCTGAAGGCAGCTCATCCGCCCCGAAGCCATCGCCGCCCAATTCCCGCCGCCTAACTCATTCCGATACCACAAGTGGTCAATCCCTTCAACCTTGAATTGGCAAACAGGTTTGCGTATCTCTATTGTTTATACTTTCAATTGGCCATATCTACACATATAATGCATCATGATTAAATGTTGATATATAATTTGCTTTCGTATGTGAATTTAAATATGCCTGAATACCCTGAATGTTTGACCATGCTGTTCCTGTGATAAAATGCCATAAAGTTCAAGGTTCCTAACATGGGGCTGTTTTTCTCAAAATTCAAAATCCGTGGCCGTTCGCCTGGCCTTCGCTAGGCGAGGCAGAGGCGAACGAGACAGTACCTGATTTTTCTAGTCTGTTTTTTTTTATGTTTTTATCATAGCCATGCATTATTCATCCTATCCTATTTACTATTGCGATATTTTTCCGGTGTAATCTTCGATTGCACCCTGATTTGGTATTCTGACATGTTTCTTTTTGAGCTTCGAAAAGGTTCACATATCCCAGGAAAAGGTTATTGGCTAGGTATTCCACTTTATTTGTGGGATACCCTTGTGGAGTTTTCACCCTAAATTACCTTATTAATTTTGATGTATTAATTTTAATGTATTAATTTTAATGTATTAATTTTAATGTATTAATTTTAATGTATTAATTTTAATGTATTAATTTTAATGTGGGAGAATTCCTCCTAATCACCTAATTAATTGTAAAACTTTGCCTTTGAATAAGTGATCTTGGACCTCTCTTTGTTGCCTTACGATTACGATATTACGGTCATGTCCCGCGAATGTGGGGATACCCTTAGCAAAGACCCTTCGGTTAAATCATCATAAAATAAATTATAGTCCCTCGGATGTTGCCTTCGAATATACAACTTTGTCCCTCGATGACCCTCCGATGTTGCCTACGATTAAATGATGATAGTCCCTTCGAATGCTAAGGTATCCTCATAACTGTTGCCTTCAATGACCAATCGATGACCCTACGATGACCCTTTTACATCCAAAGGATAAAACTACTTATTTCTCAATAATAAGGACAGTTTTACCCTCATAAGGATAGAAAATGCCCGTAAAGACCTTGGGTCGGTATAACTCTTAATTGCTGGCTCACAACTTAAAACACTTTTTCGCACCTCACACCTTTCAAAATACCTTTAGAAAATCACCACTTGGTATACATTCATACTAGAATCATTACCGAGTTATATTTTTCTAAACAATTTTCAAAACTAAACGAGATAACCACTTTGTATACATTCATACAAGAATCATTACAAAGTTAAATTCTCTTTTCAAAACAGTTTTCCAAACAATTCACAAACACTTTTTTTAGACAAAAAATAATATAAGTGATCGAGCAATTAAGAGCCCATGGATAACCATGGATACAAAGGGTGCTAACACCTTCCCTTTGTATAATGTACCTCCCGAACCCAAAATCTAAATTAAGGTCTTTCCTGTTCTTTTCCACCTTTCCTTATTGGATAAAAGAAAAGTCGGTGGCGACTCTTGCTAACCGCGACATTGCGATTAAAACCACAAAAAGTCCAGTTCACCGTATGACAGAACTGGCGACTCTGCTGGGGAAGATTTAAAAAGAGAGGTTACCTTAAAAACAAGATCACTTATTCAATTTGTCTGATTTATTTTTAAGGGATTGCTTGGGTATGTTATGCTTGAGGGAAAGATCCTACACCCGGATCTAGTGTACCTTAGGTAAGTAGCAAGAGATCATCGCGACTGTCCGGCGTATACTGGAATGGTCAAAATGATGGCTACGGTTAATGTGGCACTTTGGATGTCCTGATGTTCCTCATGTTAGTTGAGGAAATATTTGGCATTCGCGTGGTGCCATAAAAGCATTAACCAGACCTTTAGAACCCTAATTGACTCATCCTGGCCATTAGAAAGTAGTGAGATAACTGGCTTCGGTTCCGACTGGAGTTGGTTGAGACTCGATACTACACTCTTTGAGATTGGACTTTAGGGAAGCTTCGGTCAACCACTTGGTGTTGCACTGAAGTGGACTTAAGGAAAGGTCAATGATTTGAGATCCTTCTAGAACCCGGTTACTATTCTAAGACAGGTTGAACCCACCAAACTTCAGTGGGGAAGGTACTTACCTATGGAACTCATGCAAGCCTTAAAACCTAGGAATGATTGTTGTATGACTTGCTTATGCTTGTTATTTGTTTAATATCATAATATCATAACATCATAACATTATGACATTGCACTAATCACTTCGAGGACTTAGGGATTTAACTTGGCTCTATTTTGTAAGGCTATGGCTCCCAGGAAGACTATCCGGATAAATTTTGTAGTCATCTCTCCTCAACTCAAGGATTTAGTGTCAGAACTTCCTGATCAGGCTCAGTTCGTCAAAAAGCATGGTTCTCTCCTCGATTTGGTTACCACTGGTTTCAAAGAAGATATGATGAGAGTCCTATTCCAGTTCTTCGATCCTAAACATCATTGCTTCACATTCCCAGATTATCAGTTGGTGCCCACATTAGAAGAATTTTCCCAGCTGCTTGGGATACCTATTCTTGATCAAATACCTTTCAGTGGTTTAGAAAAGATTCCGAGGTCCGAAAAAGTTGTCGCAGCTTTACACATGACAAAGTCAGATATTGAAGCTAATTGGGTAACAAGAAGTGGAGTTAAGGGTTTACTTGCCAAATTTCTGATGAATAAGGCCCGAGAATTCTTAAAAGTCATGAATGTCCATGCTTTCGAGGAGATTCTAGCATTACTAATCTATGGTTTGGTGTTATTCCCTAATCCAGATCAATTCATAGATATGAATGCTATTCAGATATTTCTCGCTCGTAACCCTGTGCCTACCTTGCTCGGCGACATTCTGCATTCCCTTCACACTCGTACTATGAAGAGGCAAGAGACTCTCATGTGCTGCATACCTTTATTATCCAGGTGGTTTATTTCGCACCTTCCTCAGTCAGTCTTGAAGAATGAGCAAAGTTTGAGATGGTCTCAAAGGATAATGTCGCTCTCCCACTCAGACATCCGTTGGTGTCCTCATTTCAAAGAAAACAATATCATCATTGACCGTTGTGGAGAATTCCCTAATGTACCACTCATGGGGATAAGAGGAGGTATTACTTATAATCCTGCTTTAGCCCTACGTCAGTTTGGTTGTGCTCGAAGAGATGGTCCACATGAAATAATTATACAAGGCACGGTGTTTGACTATGATAACGATTCCCAAGGTCTCCGTCAAAGATTTGTGCGAGCTTGGGGCATGGTGAAAAGAAGTACTTTAGGACAGAAAAACTCTATTCCTATGGAACCTTATCTCAGATGGGTCCGCACAAGAGCTCGTGAACTTGTCATGCCATATCTGGCAGTCGGACCACTGATTGTTGAACCAGAAGCTGAAGGAGGTACTCCTCAGATCGTTCCTTATCCAGATATGCCTACCGATGTTGAAGAGTTAAAGAAGTCCTGGATCCAGTTGAGAGAGGAAAGGGATACTTTTGAAGCCCAGTTCTGTGCTACAAGGAAGAAGGTGTTAGAGCTCACCGGCCAGCTTAATGAGGAACGAAGACTCAATACATATCTTCGCCCAAAAAGAAGCCGTCCCTGGGAGACCTGAGCTTTTATTGTATTTTACTTCTTATTATAATGAATATTAATCAAATATTATTAATAAAAGTGGCTTTCTTTTTTGGTAGTTTATGCAAAATTAAATTCCAAAAGTCCTTGAAAACATTTCATACATTGCATAGCATAACATGACATTGCATAACAGGTACTCTAAAAGGATCAGTATTCTCACGGTTTTCCTTCAAACAGAAAAATGGACCTCGAACAAACTGTCAAAGATCTCCAGGCTCAGAATGCTCAACTCCAGGAGATGATCTTGAACTTATCCAAGGGGCAGGAGGAACTAAAGACTCTCTTGCTCAAGAAGAAAAAGGACAAGAAATCTGTGAGGCACATTAACCCGGGAAGAAGGCAGTTTACGAAGATCAATATGACTTTAGCACAAGCACTGCAGGGTATGCTAAAAGTAAATTTAATTACCCTCAGAGATCCTCCTGCAAAACCCAACACTACTTCTCCTCGTTATAATCCCAACGCCAGGTGTGCCTATCACTCCGATAGCCCCGGGCATGATACGAATGATTGCTGGTCGCTGAAGAACAAGATTCAGGATATGATCGACGCTGGGGAATTTGAATTTGATCCTCTGGATATTCCTAATGTCATCACTGCTCCTATGCCCGATCATGACAAGACTGTTAATGCTGTAGAAGATGTGAATAGCGATTGCAACTTGGATAATTGGAAGGCTGAAGACACTATTCCAACTTCCTTTAGTCAGGAGTAATTGTTTGTTGTTTATTCAATGTATCAAATTTGGTTAAATGTTTTGTCATTCTCATAAGCATATTCATATTCAATAAATCAATGGACTTTTTGCATTCAAATATTGCGCTCTTTATCTTTCCTGTCATTTTTCAAATAAGCTATGCTTTCTTGCACACACTCACGTAACAAATTGCGTATCCACATCCACTCTGGATCCTGTTGATAATAGTTCTGCTACTGTTCATTATGACTTCGAAAATCCGATCTACCAAGCCGAAGATGGAAGTGAGGAAGATTGTGAAGTACCTGAAGAACTTGCCAGACTGTTACTGAAAGAAGAAAGGACTATACAGCCGCATGAGGAGTCAATTGAAACTGTCGATCTGAGTACTAAAAGTAGACAAGAAAGAAGTCAGAAGCCTCTTGGGGCACTTGAATTACATTGCCCGGTTTATATCCTACTTGACTGCTACTTGCAAACCTATCTTCAAATTACTGAGGACAGTCAAGAGATGATGAATGTCAGGAAACTTTTGATAAAATCAAGAAGTGTCTCCAAGAACCTCCAATTCTGACACCACCAGTTGAAGGAAGACCTCTAATCATGTATTTGACCGTGTTAGAAAATCCAATGAGGTGTGTTGGGGCAACATGACGAGTCTGGTCGAAAAGAGCATGCCATATACCGCCTTAGCAAAAGGTACCGACTGTGAAACAAGATACTCATAGCTCGAGAAAGCTTGCTGCGCTTTGGCTTGGGCTGCTCGCCGACTAAGACAGTACATGTTGAATCATACCACTTTATTGATTTCTAAGATGGGTTCTATCAAATATCTATTCGAGAAACTTGTTGTCTCCTGAAAGAGTTATCACTGATAATAGTGCTAATTTGAACAACAAGATGGTTACTGAACTCTGCACGCGGTTCAAAATAAAACACTCTAATTCTTCTCCGTACCGGCCAAGGATGAACGGCGCCGTGGAGGCTGCTAACAATGTCCAGAAGCTTATACAAAAGATGACAGTAATGTACAAAGACTGGCATGAGATGTTACCATTTGCTTTTCATGACTATCGCACTTCAGTACGCACTTCGACAGGGGCAGCTCCGTTCTCTTTAGTCTATGGAATGGAATCCATCTTACCAGTGGAAGTTCAGATTCCCTCGCTAAGAATCATGAAAGAGGCGGGCTTAGATGAAGAGGAACGGATTCAGACTCGACTCGATCAGATAAATTTGATTGAAGAGACTCGCGGCTGTTTGTCATAGGCAGATATATCAGAAACGCATGACCCAGGCATTCAACGAAAGGGTCAAGCGACAAGTGTATCAAATTGGCGACTTGGTAATCAAGCGTATGGACTCCCACGTACAAAGGGCCATTTGTAGTTAGGAAGGTATTCTCTGGTGGAGCCATGATACTTGCTACAGTGGATGGCGAAGATTTCCCGCATCCCGTGAACGCGGACATAGTTAAAAAATACTACGCATGAAAAAGACCCGCTAGATCGACGTATCTAGGCAAAAGTAAGGGCATCCCGGCGAACCAAAAGGGTTCGGGCAAAAATTAGGGATATATATAAAAAAATGTACACCCGGCAAGTCGAAAACCTGAAAAGGTGGCTTGGGCAAAAAAGGGTATCCTGGTGGGCTGAAAACCTGAAAAGGCGGTCCAGGCAAAAATTAGGGATTAAAGCGTATGACTATGTCCCGTTCTCAGTCAACTTTCATCCAAGTTCAAGGGACTGACCAAGCCAATCACTTCTATCCGACAGCAAGGGATGAGATGCTCGAAGACATAATGACAGTAGTAGGCTTAAAATCAATAGGACTTCTTCCACATAGCTATCTCTTTGTTTTTGACAATTTCCTCTTACTAGGATTTCTGTCTCCTTGTACACAAATTGCCTGTTTATAGGCCTCCTTTCAAAATCAATACAACCTTCTTTCAAAAAAAGATACTTTTGTTTTTACTTTTTCTGTTTTGTTTGCGTAAACGTCCATTGATTTAATTTGAATTAATATGTGCATTTGAATATGATCAATGTTTATCAAAAATACGTACATAGAATAGCAATAGCAATTACTACAAGACTTCGGGATCGAGGATAAGGTCTAATCATGCTTCCAATGAATCCACTACCAATTCTCTTCCCCCCAGCAAGCCTGTTTTTTTTTTCCCCAGAAGAAGTTGGCAGTATTCCCCGGCACAGCCAGCTATTCCCCAACAGAGGTCGGCATCATCAGACAGATTGATCATCTCATCCATCCCCAGCCAGGCTCTGTTGAATATCTCTACCATCAGACAGAAATCAGAACCCCCAGCCGAGAGAGGGTCCTCAACACGAATATCTCCAATCAGTAGATGGGGATTTATTTTCCCCAGTAGAGTCCCCAAGCAGAACTTCTCATACGCATAACTCATTCATTGCATCATTTCACAGCATACGCATGCATACAACATTCGCATTTATTTTCGAAAGCATAAAACATCTCATGCATCATGACATGGCATAAAGCTAACTTTGCTTTGCAGGTTAATTATCCTCCTGATATAGTCAAAGTAAAAGGCTCATTCAGGCAGACGCCTTTATCAATCACAGACAAGATTCAGATACATATTCCAGATGCAATTCATGGGAACATTCATTCTGACAACACTTCGATATCCTCCTAGCGATGGCATCTTTAAGCCCATCCCAGACATTTATTGCAAGTACAACGTATACAGATACAGCCTAACATACGGTTCATTCTGATTCAGCTCAACATATGACTCCTTCAACTCAGATACGATCTAGCGTACGATCCATTCTGACCTTCTTCAACTCAGATACGATCTAACAGACGATCCATTCTGACCCTCAACAACTCAGATACGATCTAGCGTACGATCCATTCTGACCTTCTTCAACTCAAGTACAGTCTAATGCACGACCAAGTTAGACCTTCATCTGACCAGATGCTACCTTCGGACAGGTACATTTCTGGATGGTAGTCTAGTATACGGCTACTCCCTTTCTCAGATGCTACCTTCGGACAGGTACATTTCTGAATGGTAGTCTAGTATACGGCTACTCCCTTTCCCAGATGCTACCTTCGGACAGGTACATTTCTGGATGGTAGTCCAGTATACGGCTACTCCCTTTCCCAGATGCTACCTTCGGACAGGTACATTTCTGGATGGTAGTCTAGTATACGGCTACTCCCTTACTCAGATGCTACCTTCGGACAGGTACATTTCTGAATGGTAGTCTAGTATGCGGCTACTCCCTTTCCCAGATGCTACCTTCGGACAGGTACATTTCTGGATGGTAGTCCAGTATACGGCTACTCCCTTTCCCAGATGCTACCTTCGGACAGGTACATTTCTGGATGGTAGTCCAGTATACAGCTACTCCCTTACTCAGATGCTACCTTCGGACAGGTACATTTCTGAATGGTAGTCTAGTATGCGGCTACTCCCTTTCCCAGATGCTACCTTCGGACAGGTACATTTCTGGATGGTAGTCTAGTATACGGCTACTCCCTTTCCCAGATGCTACCTTCGGACAGGTACATTTCTGGATGGTAGTCCAGTATACGGCTACTCCCTTTCTCAGATGCTACCTTCGGACAGGTACATTTCTGAATGGTAGTCTAGTATACGGCTACTCCCTTACTCAGATGCTACCTAGTGTACGGTACATTTCTGAAGTGTAGTCTAGTGTACGACTACTCCCTTTTACCATCAGATTCAGCCTACTGGACGGCTCATTCTGCAACTCAGATTCGATTTAATGTACGATCCATTCTGAGCTCCAGCAACTCCAATGCGGTCTAACGTACGACCCATTCGGATCCTCAACTACTCAGATGCTACCTAGTGTACGGTACATTTCTGAAGTGTAGTCTAGTGTACGACTACCCCTTTCATCATCAGATTCAGCCTAACGGACGGCTCTCTCTTCAACTCAGATACGATCTAGCGTATGGTCCATTCTGATCCTTTATCCCCAACAGCATATGACACACTCCGACTCCCCAGCGAAGTCGGCAGCCTAATGGATGACTCATTATTCGGTCTAATGTACGACCCAGTGTGGCACCCATGTCTTCAAATTGGCCTAATGTACGGCTCGATCTGAAGCTTTCGTCATCAAACCTCCCGGATGGCATCTTTAAGCCCATCTCCATCAAGACCAACTGTCGATCCTCAAGTGCAAATTTTTGGGGCATTCTAGTGTTCAATAATCTTCCACCTCCAGACCACGAATGGCATACACGCCATCCTAACTCTCTCGGTTCAAGAATATTGAACAGGGGCAGCTGTCATACCCCAAAATTTACCCATCATTTTTCCTGGAAAAAAAAAAAACGAAAAAAAACGAAAAAAAAAAACGAAAAAAGAAAAAAAAAAAAAATTAATTAATTAATTAATTAATTAATTAATTAATTAATTAATTAATTAATTAATTAAATAATTAAAATAAATAAATAAATAAAATATAACAAATTATTTTGGACTTGGGTCTCCCTCATTCCAAGCCCATTACCCACAAAATTAGTCTATAAATACTGAAGTTTCAGTAGAGGAAAAGGACGGGGAGTTAGACTTGGAGTTTACACTGGGAGATTCACTGGAGAAAGAAGGAAGAGAAGCAAAACACTCTGAGGTTTCCTTGGAACAAAACCTTGAGGAAAAAGAAAGAGAGAGAACAGAGAAGGACGGATAGAAACTTTGGCATAGGAACCCTGCCAACCCGGAGAATTCAGAATAAAGAAACCCTGAAGGCAGCTCATCCGCCCCGAAGCCATCGCCGCCCAATTCCCGCCGCCTAACTCATTCCGATACCACAAGTGGTCAATCCCTTCAACCTTGAATTGGCAAACAGGTTTGCGTATCTCTATTGTTTATACTTTCAATTGGCCATATCTACACATATAATGCATCATGATTAAATGTTGATATATAATTTGCTTTCGTATGTGAATTTAAATATGCCTGAATACCCTGAATGTTTGACCATGCTGTTCCTGTGATAAAATGCCATAAAGTTCAAGGTTCCTAACATGGGGCTGTTTTCTCAAAATTCAAAATCCGTGGCCGTTCGCCTGGCCTTCGCTAGGCGAGGCAGAGGCGAACGAGACAGTACCTGATTTTTCTAGTCTGTTTTTTTTATGTTTTTATCATAGCCATGCATTATTCATCCTATCCTATTTACTGTTGTGATATTTTTCGGTGTAATCTTCGATTGCACCCTGATTTGGTATTCTGACATGTTTTTTTTGAGCTTCGAAAAGGTTCACATATCCCAGGAAAAGGTTATTGGCTAGGTATTCCACTTTATTTGTGGGATACCCTTGTGGAGTTTTCACCCTAAATTACCTAATTAATTTTGATGTATTAATTTTAATGTATTAATTTTAATGTATTAATTTTAATGTATTAATTTTAATGTGGGAGAATTCCTCCTAATCACCTAATTAATTGTAAAACTTTGCCTTTGAATAAGTGATCTTGGACCTCTCTTTGTTGCCTTACGATTACGATATTACGGTCATGTCCCGCGAATGTGGGGATACCCTTAGCAAAGACCCTTCGGTTAAATCATCATAAAATAAATTATAGTCCCTCGGATGTTGCCTTCGAATATACAACTTTGTCCCTCGATGACCCTCCGATGTTGCCTACGATTAAATGATGATAGTCCCTTCGAATGCTAAGGTATCCTCACAACTGTTGCCTTCAATGACCAATCGATGACCCTACGATGACCCTTTTACATCCAAAGGATAAAACTACTTATTTCTCAATAATAAGGACAGTTTTACCCTCATAAGGATAGGAAATGCCCGTAAAGACCTTGGGTCGGTATAACTCTTAATTGCTGGCTCACAACTTAAAACACTTTTTCGCACCTCACACCTTTCAAAATACCTTTAGAAAATCACCACTTGGTATACATTCATACTAGAATCATTACCGAGTTATATTTTTCTAAACAATTTTCAAAACTAAACGAGATAACCACTTTGTATACATTCATACAAGAATCATTACAAAGTTAAATTCTCTTTTCAAAACAGTTTTCCAAACAATTCACAAACACTTTTTTTAGACAAAAAATAATATAAGTGATCGAGCAATTAAGAGCCCATGGATAACCATGGATACAAAGGGTGCTAACACCTTCCCTTTGTATAATGTACCTCCCGAACCCAAAATCTAAATTAAGGTCTTTCCTGTTCTTTTCCACCTTTCCTTATTGGATAAAAGAATAGTCGGTGGCGACTCTTGCTAACCGCGACATTGCGATTAAAACCACAAAAAGTCCAGTTCACCGTATGACAACATGCATGAAGCAAAGTGAGCCAAAAATTATAAAGTGAACAACGCTTGGCTTCGGACATGTCCAAGTCTCATATGGTGTCTTGTTCATTAAATTTTTTGTTGGGAATTTATTGATAATATATACTTTTGTTGAGGTTGCTTCTTCCCAAAAGTGACTTTGCATTTGTCTAGCCTTAAACATGCACTTGCCATGTTCAATATGCTTATATTCTTTCTTCCAGCCATTTTATTGTGTTGAGGTGTGTATGGAGTTATTATCTCATGCTCAATTATTTTTTTCATAGAATTATGCAAACTTAGTTGAAGTGTATTCACCTTCTATATCAGTTCCCAATCACTTTATGTCACATTCTTCTTGTTTCTCAAATAATGACTTAAAACTTTTGAAATGAGTTATCACTTAACTTTTCTTCTTTATCCAATAAATCCATATATACTTGGTGAATTAATTTATAAAGTTTATAAAATAATTTTTGTATCATATTGAATTTACTTCAAATGGCCCACATACATGTGAATGTACAATGTTCAACTTCTACTTTGACTTCACATGCAAGTCATGCTCGAATAACTTCCTTGTCTTCTTGGCTACATAACACTCTAAGCATAATTGCCTTGGAGTTTTTATATGTGGAAGATCATACACAATTTTTTCATATGCATAATACTCGGACTTCTAAAGTCCGGGTGGTCATATCTCTGATACCAGATCCAATTTTGATCCTCGATAGTGGTTAATGCACGACATTGATGGTCAACCATAATAATCATAATTTCGAAATTCATGTTATTTGACAGAGGTGCTTTCAAAATTAGTTTGGAATTTGCATCAAACACCTTGAGTTCCTTGTCCTCTAGTCTCATGGTGTAGTTCTTATCAAGGAGATGATCCAAACTAATCAGTTGCTAGCCATTAAAGGAACATATATCATATCACTCATTATCTCTTCTTGTCAATCCTTCCTATTCACAAAAATGTTCATAATTCTTTCATATGTGACTTTGTTATTAACAACAAACATAATAGCAAATCAAATTGCTTAATTTAGGTAGCATAGAGTTACTTCGGTCAAACTCTGATGATTATTTTAGACCCTTCGAAATCAAATTCGACTGGACCCAACTAATATTTATTTTATTTATTTTTATTACTATAGGGGTGACCCATTATAAAAAAGGGGTTCACAATGTTGTCATATTATTATTATTTTTATAATTTATTGGTGACATTGTGTAATCACAAGAATACAAGGAAATGCAAATTAAGTATATTAGCACATAAAATTTGACATTAATCAATATCATACTTTAAACTACAAACTAAATAACACTCAAAACTATCGTATTATATATGATAATGAAAAAGACACCATCATATATATATATATATATATATATTATATATATATATATATATATATATATATATATATATATATATATATATATATATATATATATATATATACACACACACATGTGTATAAACTCGACAAATAATGGCATCATGAACACATAAATCTCTAGAAATAACTTGACTAATTTGAAACCACGCGATAATGAATGATGTAATCTATCTAAAAGATAACATCCATAGAAAAAAAACTCACAATATAAGTCTAACCTTTGGAATTCATGCCATCATGATTCTACTTTTAGGTGTAATTTTGACTTGGTGACATTAGTTTTTTCTCACATATTTATTATTTTGGATGATATGTCTTTCTCCTGGTCTTCTAACTATCGTCATCGACAATAGTGGTCTTTGTTTTTGTCATTGGTGATAGCGATATGTAAATCAGAGTTGAGGCTTGGGTCAGTTTTACCGGATTCCACGGTGGATGCCAATTATACTTGCTAAAATTACAACATAGGAGATGAAGTTTGCTAACTTTGAGAGTGAGGAACTCTAGATGTTTCTCCCTAGTATTTGTGGATATCTCTCAATAACTCTAAGGCTGAGGTTTTTATAGATCCATCTTGGGTCTAGGACGAGGAAAGTCGTTTCCTCTCCACTACTAAAATCATGGAGAAGAGGAGTCATTCTTCCTTGGATCATAGAGAAACATTTATGCCTCCTTGACTCTAAGCTAGTTATTATATGGACACATCATTTCCATCAAGGGAATGTAAACATGGTTTTAGAGGGCTCAACTCTTAGAGACATCTTGTTAACCCAATTAAGACGGCATTATGCCTCATTATGGGTGGTCTATATGTCCCAATGGGACGACCTTGTTCTTCGCAAGATGGTTCGTCCTTTGACATGGTATCTCACTCATCTTACTTCTCATAAGTTATCCCTTCTAAAATACTAGTAAATTTATACTAATATAAATAGTCTTATGTGCCTTAGTTGCATTGAAGTAGATAAACCATCTTTCACGGTTGTAAGAACATCTTGAAATTTCAATATGATATACATCTGCCATTTATGAAAGTTTGGATCAAACAGGTGCTCTTGATACAAATTTGTTGGTATCACTTGTTTTCCAAGGTAATGAGCATTGAGAGACCGGTCAAATTAGAGATATTCCAAGTGAAATTAGAAAGAAAAACAAAGAGAAAGTTCTTCTTATTGATCAAGCTGAATTAGAAAGAAAAACATTGTAGATATATGGTTACAAACTAAACTAACAAGTTCAGTTCTAAAAAGGTCATTTGTGAGGGTTAATTTGTGTTGCAAGTCACTTACTAGCAACGTAAATGAACTGCCACTAAAGGTCATTACATTCTCAATAATTATAACAATAACTTTATTTCTATAAAAAAATCATAACATAAAATTTATATCAATATCAAAATAAAATTATATAATATAAAGAAAAAGAGATTCCCACTAATCGAAAATATCTTTAGAGAATAATAATTATATGAAGACCTTAACTAACAATAATCATACAATCATATTTTAGTGTCAAGCCTTTAATAAAATTTATCACAAGTTCATATGAACAAATTTCATTGTTTATGTTGCTTAAAAAGATCAAAACTTGTAATCTAAATGATACAGGTTTAATTGGCATGTTAATTAACTTTTTACCAAAATGAATTAGAATTTATAAGAAAGATAGTAGTTTTTTATTGTAAAATTGATTTAAATATAATAGTGCATATCTTCAGCAAAAAAAAAGTACATACCATTTAAATCTATACTAATTATTTTTACAATACTGATCTAGTATGTGTAATAGTTGACTTCAAAATTCATAGTCAATTGATTAAATTATAAACTTAAAATATTTAAATTTTACTTATAAATATTAAATAACATAAGTGAAAACTAATATATGTTAGTGCGTGAGACATTTTTGTGAGGAGAAAAGAGAAAGAATATGAAAATAAAGATTCTATTATTAAAGAATGATTATGTTTTACAAATTGGTTTACATATGCATGTATTTATATACAAAGTTACTTGATTATTAAGTAACAGATATAACAAACTAAATAACAAACAATAAACCCTAATAACTTTGAGTTTGGGCCACACACAACTTGGATTATCTTATATCTTAATATACCCCATATAATCCAAGTTGTATGCTAATTTCATACTCAAATTCAAGAATCTATTGATCTTCAATCCGTTGGTGAAAATATCGGTCAACTGTGCTTCAATTGAGAAATGTCTCACTTCAAGCTCACCTTGATTTACCTTCTCCCTTAAGAAGTAAAATATATATTCAATGTGCTTACTCCTTTCAGGAAAAACTAGATTCTTAGCAAGATTTATGGTTGACTTGTTATCAATCTGCAGCACCAGAGATTTCTTCACTTCAACCTCCATTTCTTCAAGCACATATCTGATCCAAATTGCTTGACACGCAACATAGGATCCTGTTATATATTCATCCTCACACGATGACAATGCCACCACGGGTTGCTTTCTCGAGCACCATGAGATTGGGGCACCAAATACTTGAAAGAAATAACCAGCCGTGCTTCTTAGATCTTCTTTATCTCCATACTAATCAACATCTGAGTATAAATTAATCAAAGCTTCTTTGCTTTCAGAATCTTTTCAAAATAGAATCCCATAGTTTATTAATCTTTTTAAGTATCTCAAGATTCTTTTTGCAGTCTTCATGTGCGATACCATTGGTTCACACATGTATCTTCTCACTAATCTTACTGAGAAACCTATATCATGTCGACTGTTGCACACATATCTTAGAGATCTGACAATTTGTTTGAACAAAGTTACATCGACTTTGTCTTACTCTCCATGCTTCTCCAATTTTAAGTTTGGTTCGACATGTGAAGATGCAGGAGTCAAATCGTCCATCTTGAATCTCTTGAGTATCTCTTTGACATACTTTCTTTGATGTAGAGCCACACATTGCTCCAGCATTTGAAATTTCATGCCTAGGAAATAAGACAAGTTTCTAATATCTGACATTTCAAAATCTTTATTCATCAGCTCTTTGAACTTTGATAAGTTCTCCAAGCTATTTCCAGTTACTAAAAGTCATCGACATATAAGCAGATGATTATTATATCTTGTGTCACAACCTAAACATAGACCTCATACTCAGGTTTTCATTTGATGAATCTTAATTCAACCAAGTATGATTCGATCTTCTTATTCCATGCCCTAGGTGCCTACTTGAGACCATAGAGCGCTTTGTGCAACTTATACACTCTCCTTGCTTTCTCATGTATCACAGACCCATGAGTTTGTGTGACATAGACTTCTTCGTCTAAGGGACCATTCGAAAATGTTGATTTCACATCTAAGTGAAATGTCGACCAGCCTTGCTTGCATGACAAGGAGATTACTAGTCGAACAATCTCTAATATTTTTACTAGTGTGTATACTTTAGAGTAGTCAACTTCTGCTCTCTGAAGAAAATCTCGAGCTATCAATCCCGCCTTATGTCTTACTATTGACCCATCAACATTGTGCTTCAACTTGAACACGCATTTCACTTCGATAGCTTTCGTATATGATGGTAATTCGAATAACTCTCGTGTGTTGTTTCTTTTAATTTCTTGTAACTCTTCGACCATAGTTGACTTCCACTTTTTATCGTTTAAGTCTTTGCTATAGTTGATTGGTTCAACACCTGTAAGTAAGGTGGAGTCAACTAATTCTTCATCTGGTGTGACTTCATCATCATCAGTAACTTCATAGTCTTGAAGTCTTGTTGGGCAAGATCTAGTTCTTTGAGGTCTTTGACTAGTAATAGCTACACCATCTTCGACTTCAATTGTGTCGGGAATACCTATAACTTCTTTGAAATATCTTCAACTTCGACATCATTACTTGCTTCGTCGAAATCATAGTTCATCAATGGCTTGTCAATTGCATCACTAGAATTCCAATCCCAGACAGAATTTTCATTAATTATAATATCCCGACTCATCATGATCTTCTGATTAATTGGATTGAACAACCTGTATGCACCAGTTTTATGATATCCTACCAGAATCATAGGTTCACTCTTGTCATCAAGCCTCCTTCTTCTAACATCAGGAACATGCTTGTAACAAATAGAGCCAAACACCTCCAGGTGACTCACTGATGGTCATTTGCCACTCTAAACTTCTTCAGAACCTTGTTCTTCATTCTTGGTAGGGAACTTGTTCATAATATAAACAACAATGGAAACAGCTTCACCCCATAAGGATTTTATCAAATTCTTCTACTTCAGCATGCATCTCGCCATGTCAATTATGGTCATATTTCTTCTTTTTGCTATTCCATTATGTTGAGCCGTGTAAGGAGCAGTTACCTCATGATCAATACCATATTTTGCATAGAATTTTTCAAACATCTTTGATGTGTATTCTCCACCTCTATATGTTCGCAGAACCTTGATCTTCTTCTCGCTCTAGTTTTCGATAAGCATCTTGAATCTCTTAAATATTTCAGATACTCCACCCTTTCACTTGATCACATAGATCCACAGCTTTCGACTAAACTCATCGACAAACAAAACAAAATATGTGTTTTCGCCAATGGTATGCTCTTCAAAAGGTCCACATACATCTGAATGTACAACTTTGAGTATACAGGAGGATCTCATTGGCATAGTCGAAAGGAATGACTTTCTGGATTGCTTTATGACTAGACAACCTTCACAGAGTTTGTCGGGCATCTCCATACTTGGTATACCAATTACCATATTTTGAGAAATCAGTTGATTGAATAATCGAAAGTTCAAATGTCCAAACCTTAAATATCACAACCAACTATTCTTATGGTCGACGACTATTTTTAAACATTGTACTTCAAACGAACTGATCACGGTCTTAAATGTCCTATTCTTTGACAAAGGAGATTTTAAGACTAAATTGTTTTGGGTGTCTAACAATTCTAAGGCTCTATCTTTCATAATCACTAAGAAACCTTTTTAGACCAGTTGTCCAACACTTAGCAGGTTGCACTTTATTCCAGGTACATAGAGTACATTTTTTTATCATATATTTTCCTCCATTTCTCCTTTGAAAAACTACGTCACTAGTATTTTCTGCTTGCAACTAGTATTATCAGCAAGTTTGACCTTGCTTTTCTTCGACGAGTCGAAATCTGCTAACCACACTTTTCAATCAGTCATGTAATTCGAGCAGCCCGAGTCGAGGAACTAGATCTTGGATTCGACATGGTTATCTGCAACTGCAGCCATAACTATCATATCTTCAAAATCATATGAATCTTGGCATGCAAGGTTCACTCCTTCCTCATTTCCTTTTGTCGCTCCCTTGTCTTTGTTGTACCAATAATTCTTGGCCACGTTGCCCCATTTTTCACAGTTATAGAACTGCACACCTTTTGCTCTTTGTCTTTCTGATAGGAGTTTCCTCATCCTCTTTTCGAGGATTCAAAAGCCTTATCACCGACCTTGTGCTTTTGAGGGTTCGACTAAGACTTCTTGCTCTGAGTGTTGTCTCTTTTGCCTTTGAACTTGCCGAAACCACCATGCTTCTTCCAAGCTTGGGCCTGAAGTGCTTGTATCGAGTCTTGAACCCCTTTTCGTTCGACAATCCTAATCTCATGGGCCTCCAACAAACCAACCAAATCTTCTAGATTCATGGTTTCAAGATTGTTGGATTCTTGAATAGCTACGATAACGTGATCAAAGTGAGAGGTCAACGTACACATTACCTTCTCAACTATCATCTTATCAGTTAAGGTTTCACCACAACCCTTCATGAGATGGACGAGATTTTACACTTTCGACATATAGCCTGCAATCTTTTCAACTTCTCCCATCCGCAGCAATTCATATTTTCGTCGCAAAATCTGCAACTTGACGACTTTGACTTTCTCACCTCCTTCATAGTACTTGACAAGAATATCCCATGCCTCATTCGCCAATTCAGCATGAGAAATCTTGTCGAAATTTGTTGAATCTACCGCCGATTGAATACAATATGCAACCTTGCAGTCTTTCTTCTTTGCCTCTTTGTTCGCGACTCTCTGAGCATCAGTTGCATTCTTAGAAAGCTCAGGGACGACATTAGTAACCACTTCTAGGGTTTCATGAAAGTCGAACAAGGACTGCATTTATTTCCTCAATCGGATCCAATTCTTGTCGTCAAGAATTGGAAGAGAATTCGAAATGTCATTAGTACCATTCATCTTTGCAGCGATTGATTAGCAACTCACAATCTTGGAAACACGATCACTGACGTTTGATTCTTAAAAACACGATCAAAAATCTAACCGGAGTTCTAGATACCAATTTGTTAGTGTGTGTGTGTGTGACACTTTTGTGAGGAGAGAAAAGAGAGAATATAAAAATAAAGAATCTATTATTGAAGAACGATTATGTTTTACAAACTGATTTACATGTGCATGTATTTATATATAAAATATAACAAATATAACAAATTAAATAACAAATCATAAATCCTATTTAATTTTGGGTTTGAATTATACACGCTTTAAATTATATCTTATATTTCAATAATATAATAGATTTGTACATGGTAATAAAAATAAATAACTTTTTGTTACATAATTACATGAATGCCTTTTTCCATGTAAGAAAATAAAAGTACATATAGCTCTATACTATTTTTTTTAAAAATGCATACCACTTAGATCTATACTAACTTTTTAAAAATCTATACCACCTAGATCTATACTAATTTTTTTAGAAAAATATTGGCCTAGTAAATTCAAAATTCATATTCAATTGATTAAATTATAAATAAATATTTAAATTTTACACATAGATATTTAATAACATAAGTCAAAAATAACATAATAGATTTGTTTAGATTTGTAGAAGGGTAATAAAAATAGATAACTTTTTGTTACATCAAATACATGACTACCTTTTCCATGTAAGAAAAGAAAAGTACATGATTGAGTAGCAAAAAAGAAAAGGAAAATTACATCATTAACTTTTTCAATATAGACGACGACACCCAATTAGGACGCAACAGAAGGGTTCTTTCGCTGTAATTTCTCACGTCGTTTCCATTTTCATGAATACTTTATATTTCAAATATCTTAGTGTATCATTTCGAAGATTAACGTCATGCCCAATCTTCCACAGCAAATAGGACCAAAAAGTATAAAGACGGATGATATTTGAATAATCTTTCTTGTTTTTTGGGATGAAAATTGCTTAAATGGATTGAGGCGAAAGGCACTAAGATTTGTCCCACCACATGTTATACATCAATTATAAGGGGTGTGGAACTCATGGAATCGTGCTAATATTTTTTGATTTTGCACAACAAAGAACGTGTTGTCACTGTTTTATAAGATTTGATTCAAACAGCAATTATATTCACACATATAATTGACACCACAACAAAGATTGTGTTACGTAGAACTCTCATTTTTAGTTATCCTACCTTAAACAGATCGACTTTAACGAGTCTTGAATTTTTTAGAATTAATTAAAAAAAATTCTGTTAAAATATAAGTTCGAAAATTACTATTTAAGTTCAACCTTAAAAGAATTTCGAGTTATCTGATATTATGGTATCTTTTATAAATACTATAATATATTTTTATATACAATATATCTAAATTGTATAAAATAATACTCGAATATTTAATATAGGAAAATTAATAGAATACGAAGAAAAAATATTATTATACTAACCTATAAAATTTTAAAAAGAAAAATTAAATAGAATAGAGATAAAATTTACTGAGATAAGAAAAATCAATTTATTATTTTAAAATAAAATAATATTAATATAATTGTTTAAATTTTTTATCTATATATGCCTAAGAGACTATTCACGACCCATTAATTCTACTGTATAGCGGATTTTTTAGGGTCGGACTAAAAAGTTCTAAGAAAATATGAACTATAATTTTAAAGAAAATTTCCAAAATACCCCTGGTTTCAAAAAAATTCCCAAAATACCTCACTTTTAGGAGGAGTCGCCAATTGAATTGGAGACTCCTCTTAAAACTTGAATGGAGGCGCCAATTGGATTGGATAGGGCAGGTGCCCTAGCCAATCCAATTGGCGCCCCTGTGTAGGTTTTAAGAGGAGTCGCCAATTCAATTGGAGACTCCTTCTAAAATGCATTTTTTTGTGTTTTATGGTATAAGTGATAGATAAATTTGATATAAGACCACTTGATATTAATAAAATTTTCCGTTTACACAAAGAAACCTAATGGTGATGACCGGGATCACCTAACCGACCTCCGGTCCCACATCCTCTAGCTACCCTAACCCGTGGCCCTAACCCACATTGACGATTCGGTACCAGTGTTTGATCATCTGAGGGGCCAGGAGCGTCACTACCAACTACAGGAGAAGGTCTGTTGAGGTAGTCAGACAATTCGGCATAGTCTTTAGTATGCATCCATGGTGTACCGCCGTAGCTGAGCTCATGACCCATGCCAGAGAAGTTGGGATGTGGTTGACTCATTGATGGACGACCAGGACGGTTGAAGGGAGACATGGGTGTGAACGATGCGTCGAGGAAAGGTTGTTGGGGTGTTTGGTAGAGATAAGGTTGTTGGATGTTTTGGTTTTGTGAGGTTTGGGCTTCTTGGCTACGGTAGGAGGAGGGGCGGTTGGTGTTGAATGATCGTTGGGTGTTCTGGCTTAGGCGACTTTGGTAAGGTGATGGGGTGGGTGCGAAACGATGTTGAGTCTCAGGTTGATGGTCAATTTGTTGCTGGTGGTATAGGGTATGCTCTTGGTATTGGGGTTGGGTATATGGAATGTTTTGGTTGTATGTTTGTGTGTTGGTTGAACGGAATGTTTGACGGACAGGGGGTTGTGTGTATCCGGTCTGACACTGTTGTTGGGGGTTTGATGTTGAGGTGTCAGGTGTGTAAGTCATCTGGCGTGGGTCGTACAAGTACATATCCTCGGCGATGAACTGAAAACCAGCTGATCTGTACCAAGCCATATAAGTACGACTTGGTTTTTCTTCAGTTGGCATGACTGCGTCAGTTAACACATGGTCATGACGGTGCTTCCATTTGCGACACTCTGATCTTGCGAAGCTTTGCCATGGATTGAAGTTCCATTGGTTGTTAACTTTGCGCATATGCCATTCTCCTAGGCTAGCTGGAGGATCTGGGATATTTTGGAGCATACTGAACTGCAGCTTGACACGATCATTGTTGTGCATCTCCACAGTTGTGAACCGTATTATCGGTGTGCATACAGTCCATACGGCCGCGTCTTCAGCATTGACCTCATGGTCATGATCCAAATTAAGGTATGGACGCCAAATGAACTGAAATGTGAAAGAAGATAGGATTATAGTCAATGTAGAAGAAGTTAACAAAATATAACGAAATAATTAAGTTATTTTCCTTACGTCTGTCGGCCGAAGGTGATCCAACAGGTTGCGATACTGAGTAATACAGTGTCTTGGACATCTGTTGTAACTCATACCACGTGCAGACCATCTACACCAAAAAGTCAAAAAACATTAGTTAGAGGTAATAATATTTGAAGAAGTAAGTAAAGATATAGCAATTTAAACAACTTACTTTTGTGCATATGGAAATGTGAAAGGGTTGTTATTGACGGGTGCTAGAGACGGTAGTCTTGACCAACCCCATGCTTGTAGCAAAACAACACATCCAGAAAATGTAGATGTGTCTTTGTGTGAGTTTTTGCACAAGGAGCTATAGAGATAGGCTAGACAAGCAGATCCCCAACTATAACTTCCTATTCTATCTACATGTCTAAGTAGAGGTAAGTACATAATATGCATGCTAGAACCACTACCTTCGGGAAATAAAAATGATCCAATTAACAGCATAATGTAACACCTAGTTTTTATTATTCGAGCATCTTCGGTAGAATGCTCATCTAAGTATAAACTATTATAGTACGACTTAAGGCGTGAGAGTAGTATACCTTGACCTCTTGCATTATCATCTAACAAATCAGTCTCTAAGAGCTCCATGCAAATTGAATTTGCATAGTTGGTTTTATCATTAACAGCCTTACCTTCAATAGGTAGTCCTAAAAGCATGTAGACGTCTTCTAACGTCACGGTACACTCACCAGTTGGGAACCAAAACGTGTGTGTCTCTGGTCTCCATCTTTCGCATAAATCTAGAATGAATTTGTTATCTACGGACCAAGACAAAATCTTGCTAATATGACCAAAACCGGCGAGTTCAACATAAGGTTGAATCATCGGGTCCATATGGACATATTCGTGGACCCGAGTTCGGAACCTTGATACATTGCACAATTGAATCATCGGGTCTATTGATACATCGCTTCAATAGACCCACCGCACAGTTGCATTGCAACTAACGTTGAACAAGATCACCGTAAACTAAGCGCAACTTTGATATGTCAAGACATTCTGCCGTTGGTTAATAAAGGTGAGTATAATTATATCCCATATCAGAAAAACATATAATTATACTCCATCTTACAAGAAAGCATGGATTGCGAGGACAAAGGCTGTTGAACAAGTTTTCAGCAACTGGGAGGATTCATACAAGGAATTGCCACGGTTTTTATGGGCACTAAAAACATATGTCCCAGGAACTGTGGAAATTATGGAGACATTGCCAGCGATGATGCCAGACGGAACCTGTGCTACAGGTAATAGAATATTTCACCGTCTCTTTTGGGCATTTGACCCGTGCATCAAAGGTTTCGCATTCTGCAAACCTATTATTCAAATTGATGGCACTTGGTTATATGGAAAATACAAGGGTACTTTGCTCATGACAGTTGCACAAGACGACAACAACAATGTCTTTCCCATTGCCTTTGCTCTTGTTGAAGGTGAAACGGCTGGTGGATGGGGTTTCTTTCTTCGACATCTCAGAACGCACGTGGCTCCACAAGCCAATCTCTGTTTGATTTCTGATAGACATGCTGCCATTGAGAGTGCCTACAACAACCATGACAACGGATGGCATGATCCTCCTTCTACCCATCTCAACTGTATCAGACACATTGCACAAAACTTCATGCGTGCTATAAAAGATAAGAATCTTCGCAAGAAGGTGGTGAATGTTGGGTATGCTTTAACTCAATCGTCATTTCAATATTATCGTGATGAAATTAGACTGTCTAATGAAGAAGCAGGGAGATGGCTAAATAACATACCAGTAGAGCAGTGGACAAGGGCATTTGACGGTGGTTGTCGATAGGGCCACATGACAACAAACATTGTGGAATGCATGAACGGGGTATTCAAAGGAATTCGAAATCTGCCAATAACCGCCTTGGTAAGATCAACCTATTATAGGTTGGCTTCTATGTTCGCAACCAGAGGTGAAAGATGGAGTGCGGTGTTAATGTCCGGGCAAGTATTCAGTGAGTGTTGCATGAAGGTCATGAAAGAGGAGAGCATCAAAGCTAGCACACACGCTGTAACAGTCTTTGACCGTCATAGACAAAATTTCAGCGTCCAGGAAACAATGGACCACAACGAGGGGAGACCAAATTTAGCCTACGTTGTTAGACTAAACAGAAGTTGGTGCGATTGTGGAAAATTCCAGGCCTTTCGCATACCTTGCTCCCATGTCATAGCAACATGCGCTTATACTCGTCAAGACGCTTACAACCATTTATCTGATGTGTACAAGGCCAACACCATCATGAATGTATATACTCAAAGCTTCTCATTACTACCAATGGAGGATTACTGGCCTCCATATGAAGGTGATATTGTTTGGCACAATGACGAGATGCGCAGAAAGAAGAAAGGAAGGCCAAACAGCACACGTATCAGAACATAGATGGATTCCACAGATAAAATGATAAGATTATGTAGTATTTATCGTCAACCAGGACACAACAAGAACAACTGTCCCAATCGAGGAGCATCATCTAGGTCTTAAGCTTTTTGTAACATTGTATTTCTGTAACCTTCAATCATTATATATCATTAAGTTTTTGTTACAACGAGGTTCACAACAAACATCAGTACAAAACATCTAAAAACATATATATTTCTAACTGATTACAACAATCAAATTGATGTCGTCTCGACCGAACATCATTTCCCTAGCATCCGTATCAGTCTTCATTCGCACCCAACCAAAGATACTGTCAAGTCTCACAATACTTCTGATTTTTTCCCCTTCTGGTATTTTCCCATCTAACCAACGAACCAGCTCCCTATTCAGTTGATTGAACGTGGTGATGTTCCAAAACAGCATCATCATTTGAGGTTTGTCTCTCGCATAAATCACCTTTCTGTATCGGCGACGAACACCAAACATGATTGTCAAATGATTATATGAGATGTGGAACGATTAGTCACACAACGCATCTATTTATAGGACAAAAAATGCATTTTATGAGGAGTCTCCAATTGAATTGGCGACTCCTCTTAAAACCTACACAGGGGCGCCAATTGGATTGGCTAGGGCATCAATTGGCGCCTCCATTCAAGTTTTAAGAGGAGTCTCCAATTCAATTGACTCCTCCTCCTAAAAGTGGGGTATTTTGGGAATTTCCTTGAAAAAGTGGATTATTTTTGTAAAAAAACCGTTTATTTTGGTCTATTTATACCAATGTAATTTTTAATGTTTTTTTTAAACTATTGAAGTAAAAGAAATGAGTTTTTTTATTTCTTTTAAAATAATTATATAATATAATGTAACTTTACGTAAAAACATTTGTAAAAAAACTTTTTATAAATATTTTTAATAATTTTAAATAAAAATTTAATTTAAATAGTTATTTTTAAATATAATTTTAAGGGTAATGCTAACTCGTGTCCCAAGAACACATGTTAAGCAATTCATAAATAGAAAGTTTATATTGGAGAAAATAATGAAAACATTAATTATAAAATTACACAAGTTCTAAAAAAACATTTCTACAATTAGTTCTTAACATGTGCCCCTGGACACAAGATAGCATTACCCTAATTTTAAATCTATTATTATTTTATTAACACTTTTTTTTAGATATTAAAAATTTTAAAAATTATTTAATTTTGAATCTATTTCAAATGATTTTTTCATAAAAATCACTTTTGAGATATAACTTTTTGAAGTTAAAATTAATATTTCAATTTTAAAAAAAATACAAATATAAAAAAACTTGTAAAATTAAAAAAAAAAAACAATTTTATAAATTCAATTTCAAAAATATAAAGCTAAAACAAATAGCTCATAAACTCTAGTTTGAATCTATAACATTGAATGTATCAGACACAAGCTCAAATGCAATAATTAGCAAGCAAAATTACTAAAGAGTAAAAGACAAGAAAAGAAATATAAACAAGCTTCCTAAAATTCAAATGAGTATATATACAAATGATGACACTTGAAACTTTCAAGGTTTACACAATCAAGGTTCTCAACTTGCTTTCATTACTCCAACTAACGATTGGATCCATAGCAATTAGCAACAAACAAAAAAACTAAAAAAGCTAAAGCATGGTTACTTAAAGAATTTACAACCAAACACTTCCTAAGATCAAATACAATACAAGACATTATCCTCTTCCAAGATTCATCAGGAGTAAGATTTAACCAAACCGAAGTTAACAAAAGATCTTGACTTGAAAAGACCACTAAAGATAGACGATCTTGTAGGAGAATCTTGAGGAACAGATTCAGGACTGCCCTTTACTTTTAGTATTGTGTTACCTATTGTTTGCCTTATGGATTCAATTGTCTTAGAATCAACAATACAACCTGAAGCTCCACGAACATAGAAAGTGTTCACAGCTTTTCCTCCTTTTGTTGTTACTTCTGCTCTTGTAACTGTGAGGCTATTCTCTCTAAAGATACGTGTCACATTTGATAATAGTCCTACTCTGTCGGTGGTGCAGATTTCTAGCTTCAAACCCTTAACAGTCAACCAAACATAAGACAAATTAGTATATTCAACTAACCTTGGACCATTATCTTAACTAGCAAGATTATTCACATGATGTTAAACCTAAAAGGGCCATTATGGGAAACCATAAATTCATAAACACCAAATAGATATTTCAATTGACGGTGAATTTGACAAATCACAAGATTATCATTATCTTAACTAGCAAGATTATACACTGATTCTGCCAAATTTACAGTCAATTGAAACATTGATAATCAGTAAGTATTAGCATCACAAGTTCCTCACCTCAGAAACTCTTCTCTCAATTGCAGCTTCAAGACAGTGTATCACTCTTTGTCTTTCTGCATCTGACTTTACAGGGGACCCATCTATATGCTTGATATAATATTCCTACAACATACAACCATAAAAAATATTGAGCCAATGTAAAGAGCTTAGAACACCAGCAAAGTACAGACCAAACAACAAAAGGAATCTCACAAGTCTGTGTACATGTTTAAAAAACAATAATGCTATATACCTGATATGCTTGTGGCCCCTCAGCATCAATATTAGCATGAAACACTACATATTGCATATCTGTCAAAGTACAAACCGTGTCGAACAAAAGCTTCGGCCGATCCTTACATTCAATAGTAACAACAGAATAATCCTTATCCGACCAATTCACAACATCAACGTTCGGTCTTTGTTTCTCGTCAAAGTCATCATCGTCGACACGTTCATAATCCCTATCATCAAACATCATCTGATGAAGCCTTCTATCAGTATGCGTCGAATCATCCGTGACAACAGTTTTGGCACCTCTTTTCCTATTTCCACCACCAAGCACATTGCGTAGAAGCTCCTTGACTAGCGAAAGTCTCTTAGGGTCGGTAATAGCAGAACCGGTTTCCTCGTCGGTCACATGCATTACAGCAGCTGCACGAGTGTTGTGAGTCCAAACCTCGGCATTCACTATGTTGCATTTGAGGTTTGTGAGAACAGCACTCACTTCTGAGAGCAATCCGGGCCTGTCACTTCCCAATAACTCTATTGCGGTGTGGTCCATTGTTTGTTTAACACCGACAGATCTCATCGTAGTTGGAAAGCAGGATTCAGGACCAAGAGACTAAATCCATAAATGGCACCAAACAGTTAGTGATTTTGTACATTAAAGAACACGAAAGTTCAAAAAAACACCAGATGAGAAACACTTTTACCTTTCTAATGTAATCCAAAATAACTTCATCTGTGACTTTGTTTCCATCTTGGCCAGTTACATTAAAAACTGAAATAACAGAACAAAATATTATGATTATCAATATAATATATTCAAGAAAAAGTAGAAAAATTATTACCATCCATGAACCATCCACCATCAGAAGATATATAAGCCTTAGTTATGATGAGACTTAAATCAGTGAGGATTTGCACAACTTCCAAAAGTATTCCATGTTTGTTTGCACTATCCACCTTCATAAAACAAATTGACATTTATCATTCAAAAATTTCCAACAAAAAGTACCATTAATACCAATCACAGAATCATGAACAAGCATACCCTTATAACAGTGGCATTCTTGCAGGCTTCATTATCAATAACAACCCTGACAAGTCAACAACAAATAGACAAACATAAGAAAAAAAATTCATCATTCAATTTTTTGCATCTATTAAGGATAAAATAGTTACCTAGGAGGATTCATTCTCCTGAAGAGTTTCTCATATTCATCATCCATGTAATGAGAAGAAGAGTAACTCATGTTGACCTCAGAAATAAAAGCTATGAAAGAGAAAAACAAAAACAAACAACAAACCAATCACAAGATAGAATATATAGAATATGAAAACAGAACCCTCATAACCAATAAAAACCAAAATCTAGCAACAAAAAAAAACTGAATAACAAATATACATATATATATATATATATATATATATATATATATATATATATATATATATATATATATATATATATATATATATATATAAAAAAAAAAATAGGATAAGATAAAAAAACAATAAAAAAAACCCTCTTTAGCAAGTTGTAGCCAACACAAAAAAGAAGACAGCAAAAAGAGGAATATGAATATAAGTGCTGGGGACAAAGTGAGGTGTGTAAAAAGAGAGTAACCAATTGTAATTGTAAAGAGATGAATGAGTGAATAAAAACAAGAATAACCACAAATTGAAGAAAGCCAACAAAAAAAAAGTTGTTGATGTAAGAATAACCTTAGCTGTTAACTAATATTCTTAAAAAAAAGAATCACAAAAACAGAACCCATTAAACCACATAATCTCGGAGAACAACAAGAGGCAAAGATGCAGAAACTGAATCATAACAAAGAAATTGTAGAAATTTCAAAACAGAAAACATAACCTACCCATTACAATTCGTAGCGGAAGATCGCAAGTAAAAACTCTAGTTGCTATGTGAAATCGTTGTTGTTACAAAGCAACAGAGAAGTATATATACAAATATAAAAAATAACAAGAACCCACTGGGATATCTTATAGACAGTTAATTAAAATAATAGTAAAATTTAAAATTAAAAAAAATATATATATAAAAAAACAAGAAACGAAAATTGAAGAAATATAAAATAGGTGAAAAATGAGAAGCACCCCGACACGATGCTCCAAAACCTGCAAATTAAAAAAGTAGTACAAAAAATGCAGACCCTATTTCTCTCTCTTTTTCTATATGTCACTATCTTCCTTTCTTTCTCTTTCTTTCTCTCTCTCTATTTTGTTTTTAATTTCTTGGTGAATTTCGTGATTCTGTTACTATTTCAAAAACGGAATGTTAAGATTGAAATTTGGAACCGAAGGCGCACGTTAGTGATTAGTGAGACGGTTTCGCGGTGGGAATGAAGGAAGGGAAGAGCAAATGAGGAAGGTGGTGGTGAAGAGCGCGTGAAGGTTTAAATGAACCACGTGGAGACGAATATTGGATATATAAATGCTAATAATAACGAACAATATTCTCTTCTAAAATATTGAGAAAAGAATACTTTTATGCATTTTATAGATTCAAGTAATTATGAAATACACTCATTTTGTTTTGGTAATAAATTGAATTGGTTTAAATACTAATATACAAGTCGAATATCTTTATTAATGATAACATTATCAAAATAAGAAACTAAATGTGAATATTTCATACGGTAACTTTTTAATACAATTTTACACTCATATGTTAAATTTTATGTTCTTTTTTTAATTATTTAATTTATGTTCTTGTAATTTAAAGACACAAATTAGCATCAAGGGTGTATAAATCCCAACCGATTCATCAAAATTAAAATATTGAAAATCACAAAAAATAAAGTATTATTAAATATTTTTTAATGTTATTTTTTATAATTGTTTGATTGGATCAAATTTCGGATTGGTTTTTTACTTATTTATTTATTTATTTATTTATAAGAATTTATTATTCAATAATATTTATTTTTTATAATATTATTTATTAGTTTAGTTTAATATATTTATTATTTATTTTTTAATATATTATTTATATATCATATCAAATATATTATTTATTAATATTTTTATAATTTTAATAAAAAAATATAATTTATAATTTGGATATCAAAAAATCGATCCAAGTTAAACTACTTGAAATTGGATCGGATTAGATCAGACTTTTTTAATCAACCATTTAAAATCAAACCAATCCGCAAACAAATTTATTTTTATATTGGATGAAATCAATCAAAACCAAACCGCGAACGGCTTTAGTTAATATTATCTTTAAAATATTTACATCTCAATAAAGTTTCATTAGTCTATTAATATAAAAGAATATACTTGCAAAATTTTAGTCTCTCTATTTTAATTTGTTCTAGTTTTAATCTTTTTATTTTAAAATTCAATTTTTTAATATCTTTATTTTATTTTTCTTAGGATTTTAATCCCTTTAAAATGAGAGCATATTTTACTTTCATGACATTAATGATTGTGACATATCATTGCCAAATTGCCAAATATACATCATTTTATTACAAGTCATTTTTATTTATTTTCTAACTATATTAATTATTTTAATAATTTATTATTATTAGCATTTAAAATAACATAAACTAAAATAAACTTAATAAAAGGAACTCTAACCACTCAATTATCCATTCGTGTATATAATTCTATACTTATTTATTTTCTATTTTTTATTTTTTATTGTAATTATTATTTGATGATATTTATTTTTTTAATATTATTTACTAATTTAGTTTAATCTATTTATTTTAATCTATTTATTTTATTTTTTAATTTATTATTTATATATTAGATCAAATATATTATTTATTAATATTTTTATAATCTTAATAAAAAGATATAATTTGTAATTTGAATATCCAAAAACTGATCCAAATTAACACTACGCCAAATAAGGGAAAAGAGGGCGCTTATTTTGGCCTATAACAGCGCTTTTAAGCGCCCTCTAAAGTGGCGCTGGCATAGGTAAAGACAACGCTTTGTTTTCCTGGACCACCACTGGCCTGCCTCAAGTGAGAGGACTTCAGAAAACCACATAAGCCAAAGAAAATCACATTGAATTGCAAGATCTAGATCAAAAAAGTTTGAGGTTCTACCTCTGAAATGAAGCTTCAAATGCCACGAATTCTTCAAGATCTTGATCTGCTTTTACTCTAGAAGTGTGATGGAGATGATAGGCTAAGGAATTGAGCTTTGAAAATCAACTAATGATGTTGAATTTCAAGCTTAAAAAAGAGAAAGAAAACTGGAAATTCCTTTAGTGAGGGTTGGGATTTCAATTCTGCAGCAATTCAGGTCTCCACTTGGTTGTCAAATGAAGGAGATTGAGTCTCTATTTATAGCTGGAATGTGGCTGAGATCATGCTTCCCTCGTGTGCATGGGATTTGAATCTTCCTTGCATGGGCCTGTACAGACGCATGTGAGGCCCAAAAATGAATGGAACTTCTTGTTGATACCTCATGGAATGGATTTGGATGTGCACAATGGATTGCACAAGCTTGCACATCAAGTTATAACATGAAATGCCAAAATGGACATAAAGAATGAACTCTTCGAAACTCACACATGGAAAGTCCAAAAAAGTAATATGAGTAATGGTTAGAAAGCCCTTGAAATAAGAAACAAATATTATATTGGGCAAAAATTCATTTGGCATCTGGAAATTAGTGAAAACTGGCTGTGAAAGTTTGGGCACAAAACATGTCTAAGTCACCCTTTGAAAATTTTCACCAAAAGCAGGCCTCTTCAAGCCCCTCTGTTTGCATAATGCAAGCTTCAAGTGGAAAAATATCCAACATCAAAGTTGTATATATTTTCAATATGCTCAATTTAGACTCAAATTTTTCATCATTTGGATTTTTCATGAGAAAGTTATGGGCATTTGAAGTTAGGTACTTTTTCAAATTCAATGACTTAGGTCCAAAGTGACCTATAATGTTTTGTATTATCACATGTATTTATTTTGGGATTATGAAATTATGTTCAACATAACATTTGAATTAGAAATCTTAATATTTCCAATTCATTTGGTATCACCTCAAAATCATAAAAATTAAGGAAGTTATGTCCTTGGGAAGTTGACCCAAAATTAGGGTTTCAGTTAAAATGACCTGTAATGTTTTGAAATGAATGATGACCTTTCGAGTTTCAAATGGATTTTTGATGAACATGAAAGTTGTCCATATGGTTCTTAAGAACATTTTTTCTCTTTGGGTAATCTTCATTTGGAAAACACATCACAAGTTGTATCTCAGTGGACCTCAGTTTGGTCAGATGACTTGACTGGTCAACTTTTCAAGGACAAACTTCCAATTATGATGAATGAATGATTGAGGATCCTAAAATAGGCTCATATATTCATAAAATGATGAATGAAAGAACTTCCCTTGATTAAATTTTATCATAGGTTGAGGTTGCTTCATGAGCAAGGCACAATTGAATTAGGGTTTCCTTGGGAAACAACCTTCAAACCCTTTGGGTTATCTTGATCAAATTGGAAAATTGAGATGCTTGGGAGACATATATGATGATTAGGAACTTTGTGGACCACTGTCATGCTTTTCCTCATCTTCATCTGGCCATTGTATTGAGCTTAGGAGCCTCATAGGAGCATTGGAGCACATGATCACTTGAGCTTCAAAACAAAAAGAGTTAGTGACATATTTTGTGCTTTTGGTTAGTAATAAAAATAAGAAAATCAATATTATACAATACAAGCATATTTGGCGGTCTCAAACCACTCACACAAATCCCAACCCTAGGGTTAAGGAGCCAAACATGCTATGATCCTTGAGGCGATGCACTGAGCAATGATATGATACCATGAGGGATCTTAGGGTCAAAATTAGGGTCTTACAGATGCCCCTATTTAAGGTCATTCTTGTCGGAGATATGAAGGTTAAAATCTTCGTCTCGACGAGGTAGAATGGGCTTAAATAATAACAAAGAGACGAATTTTGGTCCCTAAGAGACCTCATGATGCAAATGTATGCATGCGACATCAAATCTTCATGGTGAATGATTGCCACGAAGGAAAAGGAATCAGAAGAAACTGAAAAAAAATCTATAGGAGTAACACACCCACTAGGGAGACAGAGACTCTAGGGGGAAACAAGATAAAATGCGTGAGCAAGTCACGTCTTGAAAACTTGTTGGGAGACACGAAGGGATACCACGAAAATGAATCGGTGGAAAGAATTGAGCTGAAGCAAAGATGCATGTATTGGGGAATATGCCAATACAACGCAATTATCCACAAAGGATACATCGGATAAAAAATCCGGACTCAGACAGGGATGTCCATAAAGGACTCAGCTGAGGAAGAAACAACGAGATATTACCAGCTACCGGGTAATAAACTCAAAGAGAGACATGTTATCAAAACACCGGTTACTGGGTGAGAGAACAACACGCTCAAGGAGAAAGAATATCTAAGACTGGTATAAGGGTGAGATATATCAATCATCCGAAACGTGTATTGTAGATTGGTATTTGTGAAAATGTTTGTGAAAACAAGATTGAGGGGATGAGAAGAGAATATACATTATATTTACAATTTGTTGTTTGAATGGATGAACCCATTGCCTACGTACCATCACAAAGGTAGGATCAAAACCTCGTAGTTTGGGGTAGAAATACCAAAAGATTGGTGAATTGATTTGATCAAAAGCCTTATCTTTTGTTATCAAAGGGAGAAAACTCAACCTAAGCCAACAATCCACCATGTGAGGAGAGCTTTAACATACTAGTGAGGGGTTAACCCTATAATAAGTATGGAAGACTTATAGTCCAATCATTAAGAATAAGGTGAGGTTTACATCAACCACTATGATAACTCAAACCTATGACTAATGTTTATGAAAAAAGGTTTTAACAAAGGTGGCCATTAGAACCACAAAAACAACTTGAAGTGTGTTGTATTTACAAGTTAGAATTATTCACAAAATAAGGTCAAAGTTGACTTAAGGTTCATTCAAAATGAGTATTAATGAAAAGAGTTTGAAAAATCAAAGGCATAATGCCTAGGTTTCTAATTTGAAAACAATGTCAAAGTTTGCACAAAATGAGTTTGGCTTGGGTTAGAGTGGATAGAAGAAGAGAAGGGCTAGTCCTAAACATGCAAAGATGAGAGAAGAGATAAAACCCTTGGAGTTATTCTTCTTGATATCATAAAGATGATTCAAGATGCTCATTTCCTTTGGAATTAGCAAGCAACAAGAAATCAAAACAAATATACATTCAAGCTCCTAGGATCTCCATTTGGCTTGTCTCTCATAACTTGGCTACTTATGACAACGGTCCTTCTTACTATCTCAAGATGGAATCCCTATCACACAAGAACAAACAATCAAAAAGTTCACAACACAATAAGAGGAATGGACAAAGAATGAGTTTAGATTAGGGGTCCTTTAAAGTCAACTTTAAGATTTAGCATTCTAAAGGCATGAGGCCTAGTTGCTCTTCAACAAGTTTAGCATTCTAAAGGCATGAGGCCTAGTTTCTCTTCAACAAGTTTAGCATTCTAAAGGCATGAGGCCTAGTTGCTCTTGAACTCCTTTAAGCATAGGTAAGGTCCTAATTCTAAGTCCTTTCTCCTTTTTGCATTGGGTTCACACAAACAAAGACAAAACAAACACAAGGCAATAATATATTTATATACAATAATGAGCTCAAATGAGCAAAAGGAAAATGACATAATCATAAAATATGAGCTCAAGTGAGCAAAGTAAAAAAACAATATGAATAAACGAGCAAGAAAGTAAATTGCAAGAATTAAATGCTTGAATCAAAGTTAGTAGTTAATGGTTAATGTTAGTGTGTCATGAGACAATTTAGCGCTATGTTAAGCAATCGTAAGTGGACTAATGTAGTAGTCACACATATCTGAGGCCGGTAAATAAAACTATAGGCAAATAAACACAAGTTAGAGATCATGACTAGTAAGCCAAGCTCCTACAACTTGCCATGCCAAAAGAAAAGAAGGAAAACCTTGTATGGATTTTAGGTTTTTTTGCTTGACCAAGAAGCAACCTATCTTGGACACAAAGCAACTCACTTGATCTTTGATCAAGTTGAGTTTGATTTGGATCAAAGAAGGTTAAGCCTCTCATATGTCAAGACTAACCACAAATCATTAACTCATTGGCCAAAAGAAAAAGAAAAGAGATGGAGATGAAATGAAATGGAAAGAACATAAGGAGAATTCAAATGAAGTAATCAAAACACAATGGTCAAATGTAAATCAAATCATCATCAACCAATGTGAAACAGAAGAGAAATGAAGATTAGAAGTCAACAAAGTCAAACATATTTTTTGGTATTTTTGAAATTAAAAAATAAATGCAAAATAAAGATGGACAAAATATGGTCAAACCTCAAATTCACTTCAAATCAACTTGGATAAGTCCAATTGAATTCTCATAGGTCTAACATGGTCAAACACGGTTTGACAAATTTTTTCAACATTTTTTGAAAACAGAAACTATTTTAAAACAATTAAAAACAATAAAATATAATACAAATGAATTAAAATCTCAAATAAATCTCAAATCAATTAAGAAGATGATGAGAATATTTTTCATAGACTTATCATGATCCATATGTGTTAAGAAAATATTTTTGGAATTTTCAGATATCAAAAAGTATTTAAAATGAATTAAAAACTATCAAAAACAAAATAATTCACAAAAAATATTAAATGAAGTCACAAAAATAATTAAAAATCAGATTATGAAACTAGATTTTTCAAGATTTTTTTTGCCATTGGTCTCATATTTTTATGACTTCAAATAAAATAGTTATGAACTTTTGTAATAAAAAGGAATTAAAAGAAAATAAAACAGAAAATAGAAAATAACAAAAAAGCAGGAGCGCTGGATCTAATTCATTAATTGATGTGGCGTCATCCAATGGCTCAGAAGCGCTGGAGTACCATGGTCACAAGTCAAGCGCGAAACAAAGTGAATTAAAATAAGTCATCTAAACACACGACCACGATTAGATCATTTGAATGGGATCCAAGGACTCAGGTGGTTCCACATGGGGATGGTGGTGGAAACCACCATCTTCTCCAGCCAGCAAACAACTTCCGGCCACCGCGCGCAGGTTTTTGAACCTCAATGAAAATACACAAATGTGGTACCAAAATGAAGCTGGGGTGATGTACATCACCCCTGTAACCTTGGATTGTGCTCAATGTTTCTATTAAGTGAGAAATCTGAGCTTGAAAATCCAGGTATGCAAACTGAAATGCTTCAAAACATGAAATCAAGACCACCACTGGCCTGCCTCTTGCTCGAGGGCTTCGGAAAACAGTTTGAACACAAGAAATTCACATTGTATAGAAAGCTTTAAATCAAAACAGTTTGGTGTTATACCTTTGAAGAGCAACTTTAAACAACACGATCTGCTAAAACTCTTGCTTCCAATTTGATCAGGAGATGATGAGGATGCAAGGCTTAGGAATTGAAACTTGAAGATCAACTGATTGTGTTGAAATTCAAGTTTGAAATTGAGAAATAAAAATCAGAATTCCTTTGAGTATGGTTGGGTTTTGATTTCAGCAGAGCTTCAGATCACCATAAGGTTCAGATTTGAATGAGGGAGAGCATGTATTTATAGCTGAGATGGATGCAAGCAAGTGATTTACTCGTGTGCATGAGAATTGGGTCCTCCATGCATGGGCCTGTACAGGCGCATGTGAGGCCCAAAATTGGATGGAAATGAATGACAATATCATTTTAAGTTGAAATGGACGTGCAATTGGCCTTGTACTTGCTTGTGCATGAAGATTCAAAGTGAATTGCATAATTGGACATAAATGTTAAGCCCTTCGAAAATCACACATGGAAAATCCAAACATGGTGGTGTGAGTAGTGGTTGGAAATCTTTTTGAATAAGGAACAAAATCTATGTTGGGCAAAAATCCATTTGGAGTTTGGAAATTTGTGGAAACTGGCCTTGAAGTTTGAGGTACAAAACATGTCTTTGAAAAATTTGCCAAAAGTGACAAACTTCAAGCCCTTCCGTTTTAATGATGCGAGCCTCAAATGGAAAAACCTCCAACATCAAAGTTGTAGATATTTTCAAGATTATCAATTTGGAATTAAAATTTGCATCATTTGGATTTTTTATGAGAAAGTTATGGGCACTTGAAGTTGGACATTTTTCAAATTCAATGGTTTTGGTCCAAAGTGACCTATAATGTTTTGTATTATCACATGTGTTTCTTTTAGGATTATGAAATTTTGTCCAACATAAAATTTGAATTATACATCTTAATATTTCCAATGCAATTGGTATCACCTCAAAATCATAGAAAATAAGGGAGTTAGGTCCTTGGGAAGTTGACCCAAAATTAGGGTTTCAGTCAAAATGACCTATAATGTTTTGAAATGAATGATGCCCTTACAAGTTTCAAATGTATTTTTGATGAACATTAAAGTTGTTCATATGGTTCTTAATAACATGTTTTATCTTGGTGTCATCTTCATTTGATAAACACATCAAAAGTTAGGTCTCAGGGATCCTTAGTTTAGTTAGATGACATGACTGGTCAACTTCTCAAGGCCAAACTTCAAATCTTGATGAATGAATGATTGAGGATACTCAAATAGGCTCATATGTGCATAAAATAATTAATGAAATAATTTCCCTTGATTGAATTTGATCATAGGTTAAGGTTGCTTCATGAGCAAGGCATAGTCAATGCATAGTTAAATTAGGGTTTCCTTAGGAAACAATCCTCAAGCCCTTTGGGTTATCTTGATCAAATTGGCAAATTGAGGTACTTGGGAGACATATATGATGATTGAGAGATTTTTGAACCATTGTCATGCTTGTTCTCATCTTCATCTAGCCACTTCATTGAGCATATGAGCCTCCTAGGAGCATGGGATCTCATGATTGCTTAAGCTTCAAAACAAAAGAGGTTAGTGGCATATTTTTGTGCTTTTGGTTAGTAATCAAATGAGAAAAGCAATAATATACAATACAAGCATGCTTGGTGTAGCGGGGTATTCGTTACCATTAGAGATATTGACTAAATCCAAGGTAAACCATACAAGTCGAGTCGCCACCACACTTCTATTTATCCAAAGGAATGGTTAGAAAGCGAACAAAAACCTAAAAGTTTTATCGAATTAAAAACTAGTCAAAATGTCAGAGATCTGGGTAAGGGGGTTGGTTATGCAATGGGAAGGTTTTAAGCACGCAAAACATCATAGGTACTCCTAGGGAGCCCTTTTCATAAGTGTTGTTCTAGTCTAAAGGGTGTAGGTATATCTAAAGTACTATTTATTAAAAGGAAGGTTAAAAGAAAATGACTCGCAAGGATGTCGCATCCACTGCCTACGTATCTCATCTGAGTATGAGAATCAGAGTCTTCGTAGCTCGGCTACCTATGGGTTAAAGAGAAGTGTGCTCGGTAAGACGTCGTGTCTTATGCCTACGTATCTCATCTGGAATGAGAATCAGAGCAAAACGTAGTTCGGCTAACTAGGGGTTAAGGATTGCCATCTGAACATGGACTTACAAAAGAGGACACCAGCTGTGTCAAAGGAGGGTGGGCAGTGTGTTCAACGTCCTAGCAGTAGGTGTCGCAGCTCGCTGAATCGAGTCTTAGGCAGTTACCTCTTTGCAATAGAACGAACTGACATGCCACAAGATCGGAGACGCACGGAAGGTCTAAAAGTGGGGAGGCTTTGCTCTAGAGTTGTCATGCAATATGGACCTATGTGTTAGGATTTACAAAGGGGAACATGTACCTAATGTTAACATGCAAAGAATAAGGGAATTCTACCTATGTTATCATACAAAGGGTTCTACCTAATGGGTGCTACCTAAATAGAACAAGAGTCGACGGATGGAGCGCGGAGAGGAGTTACGGATAAGGGTAGATGGCGATGCCGGAGGCAATCGACTTACAGGTAGATGGAGATGCCTGAGGCAATCGACTTACAAGAGGATGGATGAATGCGTGCTGGTTCTATTAAGTTTTGAAAATGATTACTCGACGTTGGATCGAGCTTTTGATCTTATTTTGAAATGGTTATCGGATGTTCGTTTTAATTCTTGTATTAACAGGTGACTAAAAAAATAAAGAAATAAATATAATACACTTTATGGGAGAGGGGTACATTTGTTATGAATGGGGATTGTTCATGGCAAACAAACAATAAGAATATATGCCTCATACATCATACAAGTAGGCAACAATTATCAATCAGATCGGATAAATAAACAATATATAATCAAACCAAAGAATCAAATAATGGAGCATTTAAACAATTCATGGGAGTATGAACATGTTAAATAATCAAGCAATAGAAAGCATGAATGAGAGAAACAAGTATAAAAGATAACAGATGAATCAAATAGATGAAAATATGTACACGAAGGGTCCACTGAATAATTTAATCAGGAAATGAGGTAAGGACCAAATAAAATCAAGGTAAAAGGCCTCTAATACATGGCATATGAGATGAACGAGGGAGGATCAAAAGATCTCTTCAATTGCCATAAGCAATCCCTAAGTCAAACATCGATCATAAAGAAGTCAACTGAAAATTCAAGTCAACTTAAAAAATAACAAATAAATAGCAAATTAATCAAGAAATTATGAAAAATTAAACTAAATAAGGTGGGGTCAGGATATCATCATCCCCCAAAAATATTTTTAAAATAATGAAAATTGGCACGTGAATTAATTAAAACAAAACATAGGTCAAACTAAAAGTCAATTAATAAGACTAGGTTAGAAATAAATCATGAATAAATAGTAAATTAATCAAGAAAATTATGAAAAATTAAACTAAATAAGTTGGTGTCAGGACATCATCAACCCCTAAAAATATTTTAATAATAATGAAAATTGGTACGTGAATTAATTAAAATAAAACAGAAGTCAAATTAAAAGTCAACCAACCAAACTAGGTCAAAAATAAATCCAAAATAAATTGAAAATGTGAAATAAAATTCCAAGAAAAGGTCAGGTTAACCATGAGACAGTGGTCGACCTTTATCCCAAAAATCAAATGCTAACAATAATTTTAAGTCATAAAAATAAAATCAATAAAAAAGTGTCTTAAAATGGACCATTTAGAATAAATAATTAAAATAAAATATGAATATTAAAAAATATGAAACTAAAAATTATATAAAATTAAATAAAACGTTAAGAAAAGTGAAATATATTTTTGGGTAATTTTATGGACGAAGAAAATATTTTAAATAAGAAAAAGAAATATGAAAATGGAAGGATTAATGGTGATGAACATGGTAAGCAAGCGTAGATATATCAAAACATGGTCATGGAAGAGATGATTACCTAAGGGAAAATAGAAGTGGAATGGAATCTGATATGTGATGAAGCTTTGCCTCCTTGCCACGAAATTCTAATGCTCCTTTAGGGTTAGGGTTTCAGCTTCTTAAATAGGGTGGATTAGGTGTTCTCATGGGCTTTTTAATAAGTGATTTATCCATAAGAATAAAAGTGTGAAGTGAGGTGTAAAATGTTGTTATTTTGGGCCAAACTTAAGTGAATGGATGTCTAATGCATGGCCAAAAGAGGTAAAAAATGTGACTGATTTGTGCAGCATACTTAGAAAATCTGATTGGGCCAGCCAGACCCAAAATCTGCCTAGAAAATCAAGTCATGGTGCCCACTTTAAATGAATGTATCTCTCAAACCATGGATCCAAATGAGATGATACCAAAAGGATGTGAAAGAGGACATGACAAGGTACAATTGTTGTGAAGAAAGTATTTTCAAATAATGCCTTGAAGTGCAAGAAAACTGGCCAAGAAGTCTTGACAAATTTTGAAGATTTTGGACTTAGAAATTTTTCTAAGTGTCCTAAAAAAATGTCTCACTTTGACTAAGCATAACTTTCTCAATTCTTATCCAAATGGAGCAAACTTTATATCTCTAGAAATCTTGGAACAAGAGGAACAACTTTCATGTTGGAGAAATTTTCAAATGGAGCTTTTATCTTGATGCAAAATGGGCTTAAAGTGAGTGCAACGATCATCAAAACTTGCCCTAAATGGAAAGTCAACCATTTCCAAATTAAGTAACTTTTCCAATTCCTGATTAAATGATGAATCCATGATCCAACCTTGATCAAATTTCACATGTAGGATCCCCTAGGAATGGATTTTGAGATTCCACTCTCAAAATGTCAGGAGTTGACTTTTCTGGCCCCACAGTTGACTTTTCCCAAACTATCTGATTCCCGATTCCATTGATCAATTGAAGCACTTCTAGCTCAAATAAAGAGCTGATTTTTTGTATGTAGACCCTTGTGGACATATGGAGGGCCATGGAAAAGAGTTTCACCCAAAGAATAAAAAAATAAACCGATTTTAAACAAAACCCTAGTTTTAGGGCAAAATTTGATCAGGAACTGATTGCACTGATTGCCAATGGATATTTCTGAGATAATTGTGAATCTTCCTAGGCCAAGATGCCTCTCTAATCATGACATGGATGAGCTCCTCTACTTCCAACAAAACATTGCCTGTTGCAGGTAGCCATGAAACCCTAATTTCTGATTAAATCCAGATGAACACTCTGATAGCTTTGAATCCTTCACTGATGAACTGAGGACCATAATAAGATACTTGGACCCCCCTGAGACCCTTGAGACTTGTATACTTAGAAAATGAAGTCCAATTCTCAATCTTGCTTTGTGTGGGCTCCTTCTGTTAAGGAGTGATCGATCAAAACCTGATCTCCATGTCACTAATGCAGTATGCAATGAGTATGACCTAGTATGATGTCAATGAAATGTGAAATATAATCCCATGCTTCCAAGAAAAAATGAAGGGTAAATTTTGGGGTATTACAGCTGCCCCTATTCAATCAACTAGAGACCCGAAAAGAAGATAGCAACGACTTTCGCACTTTCGAGGTATCAAGGGATTGAATACGATAAAAGCCCGAAAATTTACACTGAAGTAAAAAATGAAGTAATAATGCCTGTCAGAATCGGCCAAGAGGTGGTCTTGAAAAAGAATCCGTCTGGTACGGTGAGAGTCGGTCTGAACACCGAAACAAGGAATGTTAGCCTGAATAACAAAATAAATGGTAACATAAAAATAACCATGGCCTGTATGCTGCTCATCAATCTGAATACTGGAAATGACTTCGATCTGAGCATCAGACGATACTTGATTATCAAACATCGGTTTGAACACCGGGAAACTGGCCTGAATGCCACTTCGGCCTGAACACCGGAAAACTGGTCTGAATGCCACAAGTTGCTTCGACCTGAATGTCGGAAACTTCTTCGATCTGAACATCGGAAAAATTGGCCTGAATGCCACTTCGGTCTGAATACCGGGAATTGGCCCGAATGCCACAAGTTGCATCGACCTGAACGTCGGAAACTTCTTCGATCTGAACATCGGAAAATTGGCCTGAATGCCACTTCGGTCTGAATACCGGGAACTTGGCCTGAATGCCACAAGTTACATCGACCTAAATGTCGAAAACTTCTTCGATCTAAACATCGGAAAATTGGCCTGAATGCCACTTCGGTCTGAATACCGGGAAATTGGCCTAAATGCCACAAGTTACATCGACCTGAATGTCGGAAACTTCTTCGATCTAAACATCAAAAAATCGGCCTGAATGCCACTTCGGTCTGAATACCGGAAACTTTCATGCCTGTCAGCATCGACAAAAATAGGGAAAATGATAATTGAGGCGGTGCGTGGGCCAACGACACCTGTTGGGAATAATAAAGATAAGTCATGAACAATCTTCAGTCTGAGTACTGGAAACAACTTCTGGCTTATCACTTGGGATACCGAGAATGCCTTATGCTTTACATGTGTATGATTGAATTTTTTAATGGCGTAATGCTCCATGAAAATGGAAATACTACGCAATTTGGGAGGATGCAATGCAATATGATTCTACATGCAGGGATGCAAAATGCTTGATTAGAGAGAACGCCAAGCTGAGGCAAGGAATTCTGCTGGGGAAATGATCACCATCTTCTGGATCCTGGCAAGGTTGTTGGAGATGCACATCACAAAGAACTTTGTGGGGAAATGACCCGCCACACGGTGTTCTGGCAAATAACAAAATACCGAGGCTCTGACTGGGGAGAGAATGACACTGAAAACTTGCTGCTGAGGAAAGCGATAGTGGTTCTGGCAACCATATTTTGCGAGAGAGACGACTCAGCAGGGGAAGCAAACACCGATACGGTACCGAGATTCTGCTTCAAGGAAAGAGACCATGGGTCTAGCATCGAGATCATCGATCTGACATCGAACTCTGAGGAGCAGCCGCTTCTGCTGGGAAGATACAGTCTGGCACTGTCAACTCCGCTGGGGATATACAGACTGATACTGTCGACTCTACTGGTGAATGTATAATCTGAAACAAATGCTTGGGGAAGTACAACAGTGAGAACCTGCTGGGGATTGAAGAATCTAACGCTCGGACCAGCTCTGCAGGGATAAGATACCAAATTCCAAATGTTGAGGAAAAACATCCGCGATCATTTGATGGGGACCTTAAGGAAATGCCCCGAGTGTACCTGTTCTGAATAGACGATCCAAAGCACTTAAAATTTATAGCAATTTTCAATGTTTATTAAGCACGTGCCTGTAAAGCTCTTATGTTTCATGATGCAATGTTTATCAAAAATTCGGACGTCATTTTTGCAAACAAAACAGTAATATGAAAATGAACACAGAGATGTACTGAATAACATGATTTTATTAATTGAGTGGCCTCTGAATAGGTATTTGCATTAGGAAGCAATCCCTGGAAAGAGGTAATTGCACAACAGATAAAAACATAAATTAATCTAATGGCAATGTAAAATGGATTTCTATCGGGTTCCAATCTGCTATGATTCACTCGTCTTCAAGATCCTCCAGATGATTAGATTTACGAAAAAGGTGATTGGACTGTTTCCTATCCTTCGGAAGTTTCCAGTTATCGACACGAGATGATATTCAGAACTACTCAGAACGCAACCATTCGCTTAATCCCTAACTTTTGCCTGGATCGCCCTTTCGGGTTTTCAATCCACTCGGATACCCATTTTTGCCTAAGTTGCCCTTTCAGGTTTTCAACTTACCGGGTGTACAATCTTTTCATTTTTTAATCCCTAACTTTTTCCCGAACCTTTTTCATTTTCTTGGTTCGCCGGGATGCCCATTTTTTTGCCTGGACTATTCTTTTTATCGTCCAGCGGGTCTATTTTATGCGAAGTATTTTTTAACTGCGTCTGAGTTCACAGGGGAAGTGAAGTTTTCACCATCCATAGTTGCAAGCATTAAGGCTCCACCATCAAAAACCTTGGTGACAATATACGGTCCATCATAGTTAGGAGTCCACTTGCCCCTGTGATCTGTCTGAGGAGGAAGGGTCCTTTTCTACACCAAATCTCCGACTTGGAAGCATCGAGGACGCACTTTCTGATCAAAGGCTCTCTTCATCCAACTTTGATACAACTGCCCATGACAAATGGCTGCCATTCGCTTCTCTTTGATAAGACTCAACTCATTGAACCTTGTCCGAACCCATTCAGCTTCGTCTAACTTGACATCCAGCAGGACTCTTAGAGAAGGAATCTCCACTTCAACAGGTAGGACTGCTTCCATACTATACACAAGGGAGTAAGGGGTTGCCCCGGTCGATGTACGTACTGAAGTACGGTACCTATACAAGGCGAAGGGTAGCATTTCATGCCAATCTCTGTACGTAACGACCATCTTCTGCACAATCTTCTTTATGTTCTTATTTGCTGCCTCAACAGCACCGTTCATCTTAGGACGATAAGGGAAGAGTTGTGATGTTGAATGTTGAAGTTCTTGCACAACTCCTTCATCATTTTGTTATTGAGGTTAGAACCATTATCAGTAATGATTCTTTCGGGAATCCCATAACGACAAATGATTTATTTCTTAATGAATCGGGTAACCACATGTCTGGTGACCTTCGCAAATGACGCTGCTTCGACCCACTTGGTGAAATAGTCGATGACAACAAGGATGAAACGATGCCCATTGGAAGTAGTCGGCTCAATCTTTCCAATCATATCAATGCCCCACATAGCAAATGGCCACGACGAAGACATCACATTCAGAGGATTTGGCGGCACGTGCACCTTATCAGCATAAATTTGGCATTTATGACACTTCCGAGCATATTTGAAACAATCAGATTCCATGGTCATCCAGTAATAACCCGCTCTCAACAATTTCTTAGCCATTGCATGTCTGCCGGCATGAGTACCGAAGGAGCCTTCATGAACTTCTTGTATTAACATGTCTGCTTCGTGTCTATCCACGCATTTGAGTAAAACCATGTCGAAGTTCCTCTTATACAGCACATCGTCTTTGTTCAAGAAGAAACTGCCTGCCAATCTTCTCAAAGTCTTTCTATCATTGTTGGGTGCCCCTGCAGGGTACTCTTGATTCTTCATAAAGCACTTGATGTCGTGATACCAGGGCTTGTCATCAACTACCACTTCAGCAGCAAACACATACACGGCCCTACTAAGGCGCATAACATCAATCCTGGGAATATGGTTCCACCGAATCACCTTGATCATGGAGGATAGAGTAGCAAGAGCATCTGCCATCTAGTTCTCGTCACGAGGTATATGATATAGCTTTACTATTGTGAAGAAAGTCAACAGTCTTCTCGTGTAATCTTTGTTGGGGACCAGATAAGGCTGAAGAGTATTCCAATCACCATTCACTTGATTGATCACTAGAGCTGAATCTCCGAAGATGTCCAGAGTCTTGATTCTCAAATCAATGGCTTGCTCAATACCCAAGATACAGGCCTCATACTCAGCTTCATTATTGGTGCACTCAAAAGTCAGACGAACGGTGAAAGGCATGTGGGCACCTTTCGGAGTGGTAATGACAGCACCAATTCCACTTCCTTTAGCATTGACGGTCCCATCAAACATTAAAGTCCACTTTTCATCTGGATCAGGTCCCTCCTCAATAACTGGCTCTTCACAGTCTTTCATCTTGAGGAACATGACGTCTTCATCCGGAAAATCAAACTTCATCGGCTCATAATCATCAATCGGCTGCTGAGCAAGATAGTCTGACAGAATACTCCCTTTGATGGCTTTCTAGGATGTATACTGGATGTTGTACTCTGTCAGTACCATTTGCCAACGAGCTACCCTTCCGGTGAGAGCTGGCTTCTCAAATATATACTTGACTAGATCCATTTAGGAGATCAATAAGGTCGTGTGAGTCAGCATGTATTGTCTCAATCGCTTAGCAGCCCATGCAAGTGCGCAACATGTCTTTTCAAGCATTGAGTATCTCGACTCGCAATCTGTGAATTTTTTACTCAGGTAGTAGATGGCATGCTCTTTCCTACCTGTCTCGTCGTGTTGACCGAGAACACAACCCATGGAATTATCGAGTACTGTCAAATACATAATCAGCGGTCTCCCTGGGAGCGGAGGCATAAGGATAGGAGGATTCTGCAAATACTCTTTTATTTTTCGAAAGCCCTTTGGCAATCATCATTCCACCTGATAGCCTGATCTTTTCTCAACAATTTGAATATTGGCTCACACGTGGCTGTTAGGTGAGAGATGAACCTTGCAATGTAGTTCAACCTTCCTAAGAAACCACAAACTTGTTTTTCTGTTCTTGGCTCAGGCATTTCTTGTATCGCTTTCACTTTGGCCGGATCCACCTCAATCCCTTTTTCACTAACAATAAAACCCAGCAGTTTTCCAGATCTCACCCCGAAAGTGCACTTGTTCGGATTAAGCCTCAACTTGAATTTCCTCAAACACTCAAACAATTTCTACAAATTCACCTGATGTTTTTCTTCCGTCTGAGATTTGGCAATCATATCATCAACATAAACCTCGATTTCATGATGAATCATATCATGGAAAAGAGTTACCATAGCTCGTTGATATATTGCCCCAGCATTTTTTAGACCAAACGGCATCACCTTGTAGCAGAAGGTGCCCCATGGGGTTATGAAAGTTGTCTTCTCCATGTCTTCTGGTGCCATCTTAATTTGATTATAGCCAGAAAAGCCATCCATAAAGGAGAATATCGAGAACTGAGTCGTGTTATCCACCAAAACGTCGATGTGAGGTAATGGGAAATCATCTTTAGGACTAGCTCTGTTCAGATCCCGGTAGTCGACAAACATCCGTACCTTTCCATCCTTTTTTGGTACTGGAACGATATTTGCAACCCATGGCGGATAATTTGTAACCGCTAGAAACCCTGCATCCAACTGTTTTTGCACTTCTTCCTTTATCTTGACAGCCATTTCTGGTCTTGTTCTTCTGAGCTTCTGCTTAACCGGAGGACAATCCTCTTTGAGAGGCAAACGGTGTACCACAATGTCTGTGTCAAGCCCTGGCATGTCCTGATAAGACCAAGCGAAGATGTCAACATACTCTTGCAGCAATTCAATCAGCCCCTTCTTCACATTATCTTCCAAAGCAGCCCCTATCTTGATTTCTCTCTTGGCGTCCTCGGTGCCGAGATTAATCACTTCAGTAGACTCTTGATGCGGTTGAATGACCCTTTCTTCCTATTTTAACAACCTGGCAAGTTCTTCAGGGAGTTCACAGTCTTCATCACCCTCTTTTTCAGCTTGAAAGATTGGATTTTCAAAGTCGAAGCGAGCCATAGCAGAACTGTTATCAATAGGATCCGGTGACGTGCATCTTCATGAGTGATGGTATGTGCTTATGAGTGTGAACAAGAAGTGGAAACTAAACAAAACATTGCCAAATGTATATTTTTAATTTTTATTTTTGATTTTTGAAAATTGAAAAAATAGAAAGACAGTGAACAAAATATTTGAATGCAAAAAGACGTCATTTATTTATGATAAAAAATGCAGGTATCCACATAGATGAGCCCTACAATGAGTCATCGCGCCCTGGGCGGAACGTAAGACTTGGATATGCATGAATAAACAAAGAAAATTACTCTTTAAGAAGAGTGACTTGGATAATCTCTTCAGAAGACCAGTTGCAGAGAACTTCACCCGGGACACTTGGACGCACCCAGTTGTCAATGTCACAATCACTATCCCCATCTTCTTTGTTGATTGCAGAGACCTGGCCGTACTGAATGATGCCATCACTGGAGAAAGTAATCGGCCCCTGACGAGTCTGAGGTGTTGAAGTTATAGAAGTCAATGCCGGCTGATACCCAATCCCAAACTTGTCTTCCTTTACAGGTAAATCCACCAGACGTCCCCAACCGGGAGCAACACCTGAATTTACCAAGGCCTGTGCCTGCTTGAAGGACGACAAAGAGGCACCTGCTTCAACGTCTTCCACTGGAGCTGCATCCTTGACTTGAACTGCCTCAAAGGCCTGACACAGGGTCTCATGAATCTCACCTTCTACCTCTACATACTTGAATGTAGACAGGTTACTGACCAGAATATCCTCCTCACCGCAGACAGTGATAATTCTTCCGTTGACCGGGAACTTGATCTTCTGATGCAAGGTCGAGGAGACTGCCCCAGCATTGTGGATCCAAGGACGACCCAGCAAGCAGCTATACGAAGGACTGATATCCATCACATAGAATACGGTGTTAAAGGTTTGTGATCCAATCTGAATTGGCAATTCTACCTCTCCGAACACCGATCTCTCAGAACCATCGAAGGCTCTCACCACAAGATCGGAAGGCTTCAAGATCAAACCTTCTACATCTAACCTTGACAGGGATCTCTTGGGTAGCACATTGAGAGAGGAACCTGTATCCACCAGAACATGGGATAGGACAGTGTCTTTACACTCCATCGAGATGTGCAAAGCCTTGTTATGATCGCGTCTAGCTGGCGTCAAGTCAGAATCAGTAAAACCCAACCTGTTGCTTGTATGAACATTTGCAACGATCCCTTCTAGTTGGTTCACTGAGATCTCCTGAGGCACATATGCAGCATTAAGGACCTTCAGGAGTGCCTCCCTGTGTGCCTCCGAACACAGCAGGAGTGAGAGAATAGATATCTTGGATGGCGTCTGAATCAACTAGTCGACTATCTTGTAATCGCTTTTCTTTATAATTCTCAAAAGTTCGTCCACATCCTTCGCAAAAGCAGGCTCAGAGCCAGCCTGTGGTGCAGAGGTACCCTCATTCATAACTTGCTTGCCTTTGGCCTTCGCCGCGACGTCAGCACTATCAGGTTGGGTAACCGGTGGTGAGAACAGACTACCACTTCTGGTAAATCGCCCGATTCCACCAACATTGTCCACTGCGGGATCTTTTATCTCAATTCCAGGTTCAGACTTCTGATCCTGCACCTCTTCTACTTTCAGTGGCTGCTCCATTCCATGATCATGCGTGTACACACTCCTCCCGTAATGCCAAGGAATGGCCCTTTCGCTGGTGAAAGGTAAAGGACCAGGGGTCGTGATGGTCATAGTGGATTGATGCGGTCGCACTGGTGGTACCGGTTGCGCTTCTGGAACACTGATCTGAGCGGTCGGGTAGAAAATTGTGATAGTGGCAACGTCACCGTCATACTCAGAAATCTTATTTATTGAAGTACAAACATCCGAAACATTGGAATCAAGTTCAGCAAGTACATCAGAATCAAACACCATGTTTGGAATATCAACAACATCATCAGAAAATTAATTACATCATTGGGAATTACAAAATCAGCAGGAACAACATTTGTAAATTCTTCAGCATCTTCAAGAAAGAGAGGATCAACATCTGCATTCTCAACAACCCCTTCAACAACCCCTTCAACAGACCTTTGGGCAGATAAGTCTTCAGCTTGGAGGATACCATCGTTAAGCAAGGCCTGGATATCCTGCTGCAGCTTCACACAACCCCCACTTTGTGCAACACAACCCAAACAACCGCTCCCACAGTCGGGGAAAACATCTGCCTTTAGCAAGTATTCTTTGATTTCTAACACCGGAATCTTCAGCTTCAACACCTCCTTGACTAATTTGACTTCTCCTTCAACCATGTTAACATTTGCTCCACCATGCTGCGGCACGGGATTGTTGACAACATTAGGAGCCGACGCAAAGTTAATGGCCTTTGAATCAATAAGGTCCTGAACTACGTGCTTAAAAGCTTTGTAGTTCTCAATAGTGTGGCCAGGTGCCCCAGAGTGGAAATTACACCTAGCATTGGCGTCATAACCCACTGGAAGCCTGCCAACGGGAGGAGCCAAAGTCCGCAACTGCACAAGTTGCAAATGTTGAAGGTTGGGAAGCAACTGGGGATACGACATCGGAAGAGTGTCGAAACGCCTATCCATCATCCTCTGTCTCTGTTGATAAGCAGGTCTGTTACCCTGTTGTTGTTGGTATTGATTTTGTTGACGTTGAGGTTGTTGTTGTTGCACTGGTGCTGCAGCCGGAATGGTCACTGCTGCAACATAAGGTTGTTGATGGTAATTCTGAAAGTTATTCCTCCGGTTACCCCTGTTCTGATAAGAAGATATGGCATTTGCATCCCCTTCTCTCCTCTTTTTGTCCTCCTAAGAACGACTTCTTTGACCCCGAAGATGATCCAACCCCATTTTGGATCTTACACGTCTTCAAGTAGTTCTCCACCCTCTCACGAGGCATTGCAACCCACCAGACGCTCCAAATAAGACTCGGGTAGTGTGTTCATAAACATGTTGGCCATCTCTTTTTCCAACATCGGAGGCTGAACACGGGAAGCCAACTCTCTCCAGCATTGAGCATACTCTTTGAAGCACTCGTTGCTCTTGAGAGACAAATTCTGGAGCTGAGTCCTGTCAGGTGTCATATCCGTATTGTACTGATATTGCTTTACAAAGGCCTCAGCCAAGTCTCTCTAGCAGCGAATATGGGCTCTGTCCAGCCTCTTATACCACTCCAAGGATGCCCTAGCTAGGTTGTCCTGGAAGAAGTACATGAGCAGCTTCTCATCATCAGAATACACGATCATCTTGCGGAAGTAAGCTTGTACATGAGTCTTCGGGCAAGAGTTGCCATTGTACTTATCAAACACGGGGACTTTGAATTTTGGCGGAACTCTCACGCTTGGGACCAGCCCCAAGTCAGCAACATCCACACCAAGAGCATTCTGCCCTTCCACAGCTTTCAACCTCTCTTCCAGTCTCCGAAACATAGGGTCCATACCATGACCCATGCCAAAGTCCTCCTGAAGCAGGGGGAATTGATCCTCCTGATCATCATGGATGGGTTGTTGACCAAGGTTGCCATGTAGGATTGGGATAGGCCCCGGTCCATTGGGTCCATTAGCCTCTCCAGCGGGAGGATAAGCCACAACCTCCGGTTGAGTAGTAGGGGGATTCCCCTGTACCAACAATCTAATCTCTTGTTGTCCCTGAGCCACTCCTTGGACCACTTCCATGAATTGATTCATGCGAATCCTCATCTCAGCGAGCTCTGCTTGTAAACCTTCCATTGCTCTCTGTTGATTCCTTCGGGTACCGTATCGGTGAATGCCTGAGTCAGCTATCCTAATAATGGAATACCAAACAAGATGAGAACACTGCGGCAATACCTGTTATGCAAGACATGCTAATGAATATGCAAATGCAATGACATGTTTATCAATTTCAAAGGGTATTCTACCCCTTGATTCCAGTCTCACATTAGATAAACAGTGTAAGAAAACCCCGACTAGAATCAAGAAGAAGATATAAACCCCTAGGAATAGATAAACATGATGCATGCAATGCTTATGATTTAATTTTTATATCAGAGGAACTTTAGAGTCTTATTTGCAAATTTTGGAAATATTAAACGTTTATCACATACGGAAATATCACGTCAATTAATATTTGGAAATGTTTTTACGCCAAAGAAGTACAGTCTTGGTAACCAAATACAATACAAGAGAGAAGGAAAATGAACATCCTATGGATCCCTAGAAGCAATCGTCCAAAGCCCTCGAGACCGGAAGATAAGCTGCACGAAGCCTCTTCACCTCCCTCTCATAGGCTGCCTCCATATCTGCCTTCTCTTTGGCGAGTCGATCATACTTCCTCTTCCAAAACTTGGAAGACTGAGGAAGTAGAGAAGTCAATGCGTCATCAGGATCATCAATAACCTGGTGCTCAAGGAACTCTATCAAAGCATCATTCTCTCTGATCTGCTGAAGCAACTCCTCTCGTTCACGGATCCAAGCACGCGAACGGTATTCATCTCTCAACTCCTCTACTCCTTGGCTAGGGAGGATTAAAGGCCCAGCCAGAACCAAAGGTGTGGGTCTTGGATACTCATAAGGCATGAGGTACTCGAAAGCTCTCCTCCTAACCCAAGAGGTATAGGGTTCCAAAGCGATACAGTTCTTCGGACCTAGCTCCTTCCTTCCTTTCTTATGGATCTTGCGCCAAGCGCGGACCATCCTTCCCTTCAAGCCTTGGGGATCTTTACCCTCCTGAAAGAACACACCCTCTAACAGAATGTTATTGGGTTTATCCTTTAGGGGGAACCCAAGCTGACGACGTTCCAAAATAGGGTTGTAGTTAATTCCACCGCATGTACCAAGAAGAGGTACATTGGAGAATTCACCACAAGAGTCGATAATCCGCACACCATCATATACACGGTTGTACCAAAAGATATCATCATTAGTGAGAGACATAAGTCTCGTGGACCACCGTAGACATCCTTTGTTCTCCTTGAAGGCGAGCGTCTGAGGCAAGTGCGAAATAAACCACTTGTACAACAGAGGCAAACAACACACAATGGTACCACCGCCCTTTGCATTCCTCATATGCAAAGAGAAATAAGTGTCACCCAACAGAGTAGGAACGGGATTAAGAGTAGAGAAAATCCTAATGGCGTTCACATCCACAAACTTGTCGATGTTAGGGAATAACACTAGCCCATAGATGAGAAGTACAAATATGGCCTCAAAGGCGTCCTCACTCATGGCCTTCCCAAACATAGTAGCTTGATCAATGAGGAAATCAGACGGGAGACCTTGAATTCCATCTTTGGTAGTCATATGAGCACCAATAATAGATTCATCTATACGTAACAAATCAACAATCTCTTGAGAAGAAGGAACTCTCTCCAAGCCACTAAACGGCAACTGGTCTAGGATAGGTATCCCCACAAGATAGGCATACTCCTCAAGCGTGGGCAAAAGCTGGAAATCTGGAAAAGTGAAGCAACGGTATAAGGGATCATAGAACTGCACCAACACACTCATTAGACCTTCATCCACTTGAGTAGCCAGAATAGACAGAAGCTTCCCATGACGAGCCTTGAATTCCAAGGGATCTAATACATAGGATGTCAAACTCCTTAACTCTTTCAAGTCGGGTTGTCTGAAACTGTACTTCTTCGTATTCCTTCTTTGCTTATCCATGTCTGAAAATTTGCAAATAGACCTCTTAAGTTCCTTGAAAATTTTCTCATTGTTGATGATATGGATGTGTATGAATGCATGAATGCAACAATCACACTCAAGGATCAAGCAAATCACACCACACAAAGGTCATGGGATGGATCAAGTCATCCTTAATATCAATCATCCATTTTGGTGGATTATGGTTTACACCTTATCAACATCCAAGTTCCATTGATATTAAGGATACACAAGAACGAATCAACCACGAATCAAGGGTTTGTTGCGAGTCGCGAGCATGGAGTCTTAGTTAAGAACCACCCAAAGGGAGTGTACTATGGTTAAACCTGACAATCATGTTCTACAAGAGGTTCCCATAGTCATCATCCCATCTTTCGGATATTATCGGATAAACGACTACTCGTATTCCAAAAATATTCTCAAGAGAGACTCTTATGAATGTAATATCGCATAACAATCATATCAAATCTTACACTTGAACGATCTTTGCACTACGTCCTAAAAATAGGCCAAGATGGGCGTGGTAAACTAAGGTCCTTGGCTTATAAGGCATATATTGGAAAGAGTAATGCCTAACCACGACTACTCGTGTGACATTATTGATCCCAACATAACCTCCACCAAGTGAATGTGCTTGCAAGTCAACTTGCTAAGGAATATCTCCACACAAGTCAACAAGACTATGCCATTCATCTATCCTAAGTGCACTCGAGTTCGGGTATAGAACCCATCTCACGAAGATCACCAAGCATACAAGGAATTAATATTCAAGAAATTCAATCATTACATACAATACAGTAATCCCAAATTGCACAAAAATATGTCACAAAGTAATATACCATACAATACAACAAATATGAAAAGTAGGCAAAACCCACTAGGCAAATCATAGTCCCAACAGAGTCGCCACTTTTCTGTAGCGGGGTATTCGTTACCATTAAAGATATTGAATAAATCCAAGGTAAACCATACAAGTCGAGTCGCCACCACACTTCCATTTATCCAAAGGAATGGTTAGAAAGCGAACAAAAACCAAAAAGTTTTATCAAATCAAAAACTAGTAAAAATGTCAGAGATCTGGGTAAGGGGGTTGGTTATGCAATGGGAAGGTTTTTAGCATCCAAAACATCCTAGGTACTCCTAGGGAGCCCTTTTCATAAGTGTTATTCTAGTCTAAAGGGTGTAGGTATATCTAAAGTACTATTTATTAAAAGGAAGGTTAAAAGAAAATGACTTGCAAGGATGTCGCATCCACTGCCTACGTATCTCATATGAGTATAAGAATCAGAGTCTTCGTAGCTCGGCTACCTATGGGTTAAAGAGAAGTGTGCTCGGTAAGACGTCGCGTCTTATGCCTACGTATCTCATCTGGAATGAGAATCAGAGCAAAACGTAGTTCGGATAACTAGGGGTTAAGGATTGCCATCTGAACATGGACTTACAAAAGAGGACACCAGCTGTGTCAAAGGAGGGTGGGCAGTGTGTTCAACGTCCTATCAGTAGGTGTCGCAGCTCGCTGAATCGAGTCTTAGGAAGTTACCTCTTTGCAATAGAACGGACTAACATGCCACAAGATCGGAGACGCACGGAAGGTCTAAAAGTGGGGAGGCTCTGCTCTAGAGTTGTCATGCAATATGGACCTATGTGTTAGGATTTACAAAGGGGAACATCTACCTAATGTTAGCATGCAAAGAATAAGGGAATTCTACCTATATTATCAAACAAAGGGTTCTACCTAATGGGTACTACCTAAACGAAACAAGAGTCGACAGATGGAGCGCGGAGAGGAGTTACGGATAAGGGTAGATGGCGATGCCGGAGGCAATCGACTTACAGGTAGATGGCGATGCCTGAGGCAATCGACTTACAAGAGGACGGATGAATGCGTGCTGGTTCTGTTAAGTTTTGAAAATGATTACTCGATGTTGGATCGAGCTTTTGATCTTATTTTGAAATGGTTATCGGATGTTCGTTTTAATTCTTGTATTAACAGGTGACTAAAGAAATAAATATTATACACTTTATGGGAGAGGGGTACATTTGTTATGAATGGGGATTGTTCATGGCAAACAAACAATAAGAATATATGCCTCATACATCATACAAGTAGGCAACAGTTATCAATCAGATCGGATAAATAAACAATATATAATCAAACTAAATAATCAAATAATCAAGCATTTAAACAATGCATGGGAGTATGAACATGTTAAATAATCAAGCAATAGAAAGCATGAATGAGAGAAACAAGTATAAAAGATAACAGATGAATCAAACAGATGAAAATATGCACACGAAGGGTCCACTGAATAATTTAATCAGGAAATGAGGTAAGGACCAAATAAAATCAAGGTAAAAGGCCTCTAATACATGGCATATGAGATGAACGAGGGAGGATCAAAAGATCTCTTCAATTGCCATAAGCAATCCCTAAGTCAAACATCGATCATAAAGAAGTCAACTGAAAATTCAAGTCAACTTAAAAAATAACAAATAAATAGCAAATTAATCAAGAAAATTATGAAAAATTAAACTAAACAAGGTGAGGTCAGGGCATCATCATCCCCCAAAAAGATTTTAAAAATAATGAAAATTGGCACGTGAATTAATTAAAACAAAACATAGGTCAAACCAAAAGTCAATTAATAAGACTAGGTTAGAAATAAATCAAGAATAAATAGTAAATTAATCAAGAAAATTATGAAAAATTAAACTAAGTAAGGTGGGGTCAGGTGATCATCATCCCCTAAAAAGATTTTAAAAATAATGAAAATTGGTACGTGAATTAATTAAATTAAAACAGAAGTCAAATTAAAAGTCAACCAACCAAACTATGTCAAACATAAATCCAAAATAAATTGAAAATGTGAAATAAAATTCCAATAAAAGGTCAGATTGACCATGAGACAGTGGTCGACCTTTATCCTAAACATAAAATGCTAACAATAATTTTAAGTCATAAAAATAAAATCATTAAAAAAAGTGTGTTAAAATGGACCATTTAGAATAAATAATTAAAATAAAATATTAATATTAAAAAATACGAAAAAAAAAGATATAAAATTAAATAAAACGTTAAGAAAAGTGAAAAATATTTTTGGGTAATTTAATGGACGAAGAAAATATTTTAAATAAGAAAAAGAAATATGAAAATGGAAGGATTAATGGTGATGAACATGGTAAGCAAGCGTAGATATATCAAAACATGGTCATGGAAGAGATGATTACCTAAGGGAAAATAGAAGTGGAATGGAATCTGATATGTGATGAAGCTTTGCCTCCTTGCCACGAAATTCCAATGCTCCTTTAGGGTTAGGGTTTCAGCTTCTTAAATAGGGTGGATTAGGTGTTCTCATGGGCTTTTTAATAAGTGATTTATCCATAAGAATAAAAGTGTGAAGTGAGGTGTAAAATGTTGTTATTTTGGGCCAAACTTAAGTGAATGGATTTCAAATTCATGGCCAAAAGAGGTAAAAAAAACGTGACTGATTTGTGCAGCATACTTAGAAAATCTGATTGGGCCAGCCAGACCCAAAATCTGCCTAGAAAATCAAGTTATGATGCCCACTTTAAATGAATGTATCTCTCAAACCATGGATCCAAATGAGATGATTCAAAAAGGATGTGAAAGAGGACATGGCAAGGTACAATTTTTATGAAGAAAGTATTTTCCAATAATGCCTTGAAGTGCAAGAAAACTGGCCAAGAAGTCTTGACAAATTTTGAAGATTTTGGACTTAGAAATTTTTCTAAGTGTCCTAAAAAAATGTCTCACTTTGACTAAGAATAACTTTCTGAATTCTTAGCCAAATGGAGCAAACTTTATAACTTTAGAAATATTGGAACAAGAGGAACAACTTTCATGTTGGAGAAATTTTCAAATGGAGCTTTTATCTTGATGTAAAATGGGCTTAAAGTGAGTGTAACGATCATGAAAACTTGCCCTAAATGGAAAGTCAACCATTTCCAAATTAAGTAACTTTTCCAATTCCTGATTAAATGATGAATCCATGATCCAACCTTGATAAAATTTCACATGTAGGATCCCCTAGGCATGGATTTTGAGATTCCACTCTCAAAATGTCAGGAGTTGACTTTTCTGGCCCCACAGTTGACTTTTCCCAAACTATCTGATTCCCGATTCCATTGATCAATTGAAGCACTTCTAGCTCAAATAAAGAGCTGAGTTTTTGTATGTAGACCCTTGTGGACATATGGAGGGCCATGGAAAAGAGTTTCACCCAAAGAATCAGAAATAAACCGATTTTAAACTAAACCCAAGTTTTAGGGCAAAATTGATCAGGAACTGATTGCACTGATTGCCAATGGATATTTCTGAGATAATTGTGAATCTTCCTAGGCCAAGATGCCTCTATAATCATGACATGGATGAGCTCCTCTACTTCCAACCAAACATTGCCTGTTGCAGGTAGCCATGAAACCCTAATTTTTGATTAAATCCAGATGAACACTCTGATAGCTTTGAATCCTTCACTGATGAACTGAGGACCATAATAAGATACTTGGACCCCCCTAAGACCCTTGAGACTTGTATACTTAGAAAATGAAGTCCAATTCTCAATCTTGATTTGTGTGGGCTCCTTCTGTTAAGGAGTGATCGATCAAAACCTGATCTCCATGTCACTAATGCAGTATGCAATGAGTATGACCTAGTATGATGTCAATGAAATGTGAAATATAATCCCATGCTTCCAAGAAAAAATGAAGGGTAAATTTTGGGGTATTACACTTGGTGGTCTCAAACTAACTCACACAAGTCCCAACCCTAGGGTTAAGGAGCCACACATGCTATGATCCTTGAGGCAATGCATTAAGCAGTGATATGATGCCATGAGGGATCTTAGGGTCAAAATTAGGGTCTTACAGATGCCCCTATTTAAGGTCATTCTACCCGGAGATATGAAGGTTAAAATCTTCGTCTCGACGAGGTAGAATGGGCTTAAATAATAACAAAGAGACGAATTTTGGTCCCTAAGAGACCTCATGATATAGATGTATGTATGCAAAAGTTAATACTCTATGGGGAAATATGGCCACAAAGGAAAAGAAATCAAGAGAAACTGAAAATTCATAGGAGTAATACACTCTCTAGGGAGACAGAGACTCTGTGAAGAAATAAGGGTAAAATGTGTGAGCAGGTCACGACTTGAGAACTTGCTGGGAGACACGAAGGGATTCCATGAAAATAAATCGATGGAAAGACTCGAGCTGATGCAAGGATGCATATATTGAGGAATATGCCAATACAGCAAAACTATCCGCGAAGGATACTTCAGATAAAAATCCGGACTCAGACTGGGATGTCCACAAAGGACCTAGCTGAGGAAGGAAAACGATATATTACCAACATCTGGGTAATATACTCAAAAGGAGACATGTCATCAAAACACTAGTTACTGGGTGAGAACAACACGCTCAGGGAGAAAGAATATCTAAGACCGGTATGAGGGTGAGAGATATCAATCATCCGAAATATCTGAGGAAAACCTAAAAGGCATATCTCAACTCAGGAAAATCTGACTCCACAGGGGACAAAAAGTCATAATAGGGAGCAAAAGGAAGGAACACCAGGGATACCAGTTACTGGGCATATAATAGGTGACCAACCAAGCGTGACTTGGGAACATATCCAAGACACTCATCCTCCGAAAAGGAGGGTTGAAAAAGCAAACTCGACTTACAGGATAGATATTCGATTCTATAAGGAAATACGAATCTTACTCAACCAGGGAAGAAAAAGACTTCGATTGAAGAGCGCATGAGATATATTATCTATTACCGTCAGAACGTAGATAACATACTCGCATGGAAGATTATCCACAACCGGTTACTGGGTTAATAAAGGATAAATCGCCCGAAAAGAAAGGACATCGGGATACCGGTTACTGGGTATAAAATGATGACCAATCAAAAGGAGAAACAATCATTACCAAACAAGGGAAAATGAAAGATGACTCGCGGGGGATAAATTGCTTAACAAAAGCAATCATCCAAGAGACATATCACCGGATACTGGATGGTATACTCAAAAACGAAGGAATATCAATACCGAATATTGGATAAGGATAACCAATAAAGAGGGGATTACATCTACCGGTTACTGGGTAGAAAACCACAGAAATAGGACTTACAACTACCGGTTACTGGGTAAAAGGCCACAAAGTTCCACTGGGGAAAGATGGATAATTACTGGTTACTGAGCAATTGAACAACTAAACCACAGGAAACTGCAGGGGAATAACAAGAAAGGAGTCAATCTAGGAACAAACTAGAGAGACACAATGAAATAAGACTCATCTCAATGAGGATATAACTCAGGGGAGTAATTCCATCCCAATACATATTTAGAGAGGAAACTGAAATAGAAATCATCCACAAGGACATAACTCAGTGGGGAATGAAGAAAGAAAGATAAACACTTTCTGCTTATGGGCTGTGTAACACCCCGATAATAATATAATAATTATTTAAATTAAGTTAATAATATGTTTATTAATTTAATTAGATAATTGAATTATTATTATTATTATTTTGGAATAATAATTATTGGGATAATTATTTATTGGAATAAAATAAGTTGGAATAATAAAAAGTCCCATTTTTTGGTAAAAAGGGTTTGCACGTGAAAAGGAAAACACAGAGAAGCGGTTGAAAGTGGAAAAAGGGCAAAAAGGCAGAGCAAGAGAAGAGGAAAAGCTTGGAGCTCAGAGATTGCTGGATTAACTCAGGTAAGGGGGGTTTTATCATCGATTAACGGGTATTATGGGATGATATGTACTGGGTAGTAAGAAACTATTGTTTTACCTCTGATTAGATTGATGCATGATGAATTGTGAACCCTTTGGATGAACGAAATTGGGGTATAATTGAGAAAGAATTCGTAGGAATTAGATGTAAAAGTGTCAAATTTTGTGTAATCGAATAAGATACGAATTGTGTTGAAAATATGAATGATTTCTGTGTAGAAATTGGACTGTGGAAGGTTGGATTGGGTAGATCTCGTAGCAGAGAAAGCCATGGCAGATCTGAGAGTTCTGGTCTCTGGTCATACGCGTATGGCACTAGGCAATACGCGTATGAGATGGCTGGTACGCGTATGGCACTAGGCAATACGCGTATGGATGAGGAAGATGAAATTTTGAACGTGAAATGGTCTCTGGTGGTACGCGGATGGGGAAGTGATACGCGTAGCATACGCGTATGAGACAGGTGATACGCGTATGGGTTGGGCGAGGAAATGCGCAATACGCGTATGAGAGTGGGCATTACGCGTATGGATTTGGTCAGGCGTGGGCAATACGCGTATGGGCATAGGCAATACGCGTATGGGCAGAATTGTGTATTTTCTGTGCTGTTGTTGTGCAGTTTTGGTTGTTTAGGCTGAGTGTTGTAATTCAGCTGATGTATGACATATTAGGGATCATTTCCCGTGGCTTTGAGTAGTATAGGTATTAGTAGAGTGTACTAATACTGTGGTTGTTGTTTGTCATGATCTGATATGCTTATGTGATAAAATATTGAGGATGTCTGATGATATGCATATCGTTGTGAATGTATATATTATGCATGGCATAGCCTTTGGGGCTGTAGCTAATTCCCATGGTGAGGAATTAGTGAGTGAATCATTATGGATTTGTTGTTGATGTTTGCATGCTAGATGATTAGTGTGCATAGTCTAGCCTTCGGGGCTGTAGCTAATTCCCACGGTGAGGAATTAGTGAGTGAGTCATTAGATCTCAAATGAGTGGGACTAGTGAGCTTAGTAGCCGTATCTGGATTTGATCGGTGAGCTTGAACTGTATGTTCAAGAATAGTCGGTACCGCATGTGTGGAGTCTCATTTCATAATGAATGTATGGCATATAATATGAATGGATGTATTCCAGTATTATATGTGTGTTATGTGTTGTGTTGTTGATGTTGAGTATGGTTGATATTATACATATGCTATATGTTACTGTTGAATATGATGTTTGAACGGATATTGCTGTTGCTGAGTGCGTAGTCTGATTAGGGTGAATTGATGTGTTATTTACTTAGCATTACATGTTGTTCTATAATGCTTATTATATTGATTGAGGAACTCACCCTTACATCTATTTTTCAGGTAACGAGCAGTGAGTTGAGTAGCAGTTAGTGCTATGGAGTCTAGCGTCGTCCTTAGTGGGTCATGCTCTGGTAGATGTAACATCGGGAGGGAATGTTTGACTATGTTTTAATTTAGTTGTTGATTCAACTTTACATGTAATGTAGTACATGATTTGAATGTCGATGTTTTGTACCCGCTGCGAATTATGCAAAAGAGTCTTATTTTGATTTAATAAATGAGCATGACAGGATATTTGATAATTGTTGTGAAATGATTGTGTGACACCCTTCGGGGCATAATTACTCTGATTGATATGTTATTATTTTAATTAAATATTTTGGGGTATTTAGAAGGGTGTTACATTAGTGGTATCAGAGCATAGTCGGTCGAGTCGAGTCGTAATTATTCTGTTTCCCCTGTACGGTATAGGTGTTGTGTAACCTATCAGTACTCATGGTTTTAGTTTGTTTGGGTTTTCAGAATAGAGATGGCTGGAAGAGGTAGAGATGATGCTGCAATTGCTGAGGCTCTGGGTATGCTAGCTGGAGTACTTGGAGGAAATCCGAATGTTGTGGGAATGGGAGCTGCTCGTCAACTGAGTGAGTTCCAGAAGAACAATCCTCCAATGTTCAAGGGAGCATACGATCCAGATGGCGCTCAGAAGTGGTTGAAGGAGATCGAGAGAATCTTCCGAGTAACTGAGTGTGCCGAGAACCAGAAGGTCAGGTTCGGTACGCATATGCTATCAGAAGAAGCTGATGATTGGTGGGTTGCTACCCGCACTGAGTTGGAAGCTGCTGGAGGTGCTGAGATCACTTGGGCTGTGTTCAGAGAGAGATTTCTGAGGAAGTACTTTCCAGAGGATGTCAGAGGGAAGAAAGAAATAGAATTCTTGGAATTGAAGCAGGGTAACCGGTCTGTTACTGAGTATGCTGCTAAGTTCACAGAGCTGTCAAAGTATTATACTCCCTACAGTGAGGCTACTGGGGAATTTTCCAAATGTGTGAAGTTTGAGAACGGGCTGCGTCCCGAGATCAAGCAGGCGATTGGATATCAGCGGATCAGGGTGTTTTCTGATTTGGTTGACTGTTGCAGGATTTTCGAACAGGATTCCAAGGCTAGAGCAGAGAGCTATCAGCAAAGGGTTGATAGGAAAGGCAAGAGTCAGAATGACCGTGGAAAACCGTATGCAGCTGGCAAAGGTTTTCAGAGACAGAGTGGGATGAAGAGGCCTAGTGGGGGAGACTCTAGTGCCCCTGTTAAGTGTTATAGATGTGGTCGGGCTGGACATCGTGTCCATGAGTGTACCAGTGCTGAGATGAAGTGTTTCAAGTGTGGAAAAGGTGGTCATTTGGCTGCAGAGTGTCGGTTGAAGACTGTGACTTGTTTCAACTGTGGAGAAGTGGGTCATATCAGTCCACAGTGTCCTAAGCCGAAGAAAGAGAATCAGTCAGGAGGCAAGGTCTTTGCTTTATCGGGTTCTGAGACTTCTGCAGATGATCGTTTGATCCGAGGTACGTGTTATATTAATGGCTTTCATCTTGTAGCTATTATTGACACAGGTGCGACTCATTCCTTTATATCTTTGGATTGCACTGTGAAACTTAAGTTAGAGATATCTAAGATGTTTGGAAGTATGGTGATTGATACTCCTGCGAAGGGTTCAGTAACTACTACTTCAGTTTGTCTAAGTTGTCCCTTGAGTATTTTCGGTAGAGACTTTGGGATAGACCTTGTGTGTCTTCCACTAGTGCAGATTGATGTTATTCTGGGTATGAACTGGTTGGTGTTTAACCGAGTTTCTATCAACTGTTTTGATAAGACTGTGATATTCCCTGAGATTGAAGAAGGAAAGAATTTGTTTCTATCAGCGAGACAGGTGAATGAGGAAGTAGTAGATGGGGCAGAGTTGTTTATGCTGTTAGCGACTATGGAAGCTAAAGATAAACTGGTGATTGGTGATCTAGCTGTGGTGTGTGATTTTCCTGATGTGTTTCCGGAAGAGGTGAATGAATTGCCGCCAGAGCGTGAAGTTGAGTTCTCGATTGATTTGGTACCTGGTACTAGACCGATATCGATGGCTCCGTACCGTATGTCTGCTGTTGAGTTAGCTGAATTGAAGAGTCAGCTGGAAGACCTGTTGGATAAGAAATTTATTCGTCCGAGTGTGTCACCGTGGGGTGCACCAGTGTTGTTGGTTAAGAAGAAGGAAGGTACTATGAGGTTGTGTGTGGACTATAGGCAACTGAATAAAGTGACGATCAAGAATCGGTATCCTTTACCGAGGATTGATGATTTGATGGATCAATTGGTTGGTGCGAGTGTGTTCAGCAAAATAGATTTGAGATCTGGGTATCATCAGATACGTGTGAAAACTGAGGACATTCAGAAGACTGCTTTCAGAACAAGGTATGGACATTATGAGTATTCTGTAATGCCTTTTGGCGTGACTAATGCGCCTGGAGTGTTTATGGAGTATATGAATAGGATTTTCCATCCGTACCTAGATCAATTTGTTGTGGTGTTTATTGATGACATTTTGGTGTATTCGAAATCTGAAGAAGAGCATGCTGAGCATTTGAGAGTGGTTTTAGAAGTTCTCCGAGAAAAGAAGTTATTCGCTAAACTCTCTAAATGTGAATTTTGGTTAGAAGAGGTGAGTTTTCTTGGTCATGTGATTTCAAGAGGTGGTGTTGCTGTTGATCCTTCTAAGATAGAAGCGGTGTCTAAGTGGGAAGCTCCGAAGTCTGTTGCTGAGATTCGAAGTTTTCTTGGTTTGGCTGGTTATTATAGGAAGTTCATTGAGGGATTTTCTAAGTTGGCGTTACCGTTGACGATGTTGACTAGAAAGGGGCAAGCGTTTGTTTGGGATTCGAAATGTGAAGAAGGTTTCCAAGAGTTAAAGAGAAGGTTGACTACTGCTCCTATCCTGATATTACCGAGTTCGTCGGAACTATTCGAGGTTTACTGTGATGCTTCATTGTTGGGTTTGGGTGGTGTGTTGATGCAGAATAAGCAGGTTATAGCTTATGCTTCGAGACAGCTGAGGGTTCATGAGAGGAACTATCCGACACACGATTTAGAGTTGGCAGCTGTGGTGTTTGTTCTGAAGTTGTGGAGGCATTATTTGTACGGATCAAGATTTGAGGTTTTCAGTGATCATAAAAGTTTGAAGTATTTGTTTGATCAGAAAGAGCTAAATATGAGACAGAGGAGATGGTTAGAATTTCTGAAGGATTATGATTTGGTTTGAATTACCATCCGGGTAAAGCAAATGTAGTGGCTGACGCATTGAGTAGGAAATCATTGCATATGTCTATGTTAATGGTTAAAGAATTGGATTTAATTGAGCAGTTTAGAGATTTGAGTTTGGTGTGTGAAAGTACTCACAATAGTGTTAAATTGGGAATGTTGAAGTTAACGAGTAATATTTTGGATGAGATCAGAGAGGGTCAGAAATCCGATATGCTTTTGGTTGATAAGTTGACTTTAGTGAATCAAGGTCAAGGTGGTGAATTCAGAGTTGATGAGAATGGTGTTTGAGATTTGGTAATCGGGTGTGTATTCCGGATGTTACTGAGCTTAAGAAGAGCATTCTTGAAGAAGGACATCGTAGTGGTTTGAGTATTCATCCTGGAGCTACGAAGATGTATCATGATTTGAAAAAGTTATTTTGGTGGCCGGGAATGAAGAAAGAAATTGCGAGTTTTGTTTATTCTTGTTTGACTTGTCAGAAGTCAAAGATTGAGCATCAGAAGCCGTCTGGGCTAATGCAACCGTTGGCTATTCCAGAGTGGAAGTGGGATAGTATCAGTATGGATTTTGTTTCTGGTTTGCCGAGGACAAGTAAGAATTTTGAGGCTATATGGGTAATTGTTGATAGATTGACGAAGTCGGCTCATTTCATTCCGATCAGAATGGATTATCCGTTAGAGAGATTAGCCGAGTTGTATATTGAGAAGATTGTAAGTTTGCATGGTATTCCGTCGAGTATTGTTTCGGACAGAGATCCTAGATTTACATCGAAATTTTGGGAAGGTTTGCAGAAGGCTTTGGGAACTAAGCTGAGATTGAGTTCTGCATATCATCCGCAGACTGATGGTCAGACTGAGAGGACGATTCAGTCATTAGAGGATCTTTTGAGAGCTTGTGTTTTGGAAAAGGGAGGTGCTTGGGATTGTTATTTACCTTTGATTGAGTTTACCTACAACAATAGTTTTCATTCGAGCATTGGTATGGCACCGTTTGAAGCCTTGTATGGTAGGAGATGTCGGACACCTTTATGTTGGTATGAGTCCGGTGAGAGTGCTGTGGTTGGACCGGAGATTGTTCAACAAACTACGGAAAGGATTAAGATGATTCAGGAGAAGATGAGAATTGCTCAGAGTCGTCAGAAGAGTTATCATGATAAGAGGAGGAAGTCACTTGAGTTCCAAGAGGGAGATCATGTGTTTCTTCGTGTTACTCCGATAACTGGTGTTGGTCGAGCTTTGAAGTCAAGGAAGTTGACACCTCGATTTATTGGTCCTTATCAGATTTTGGAGAGGATAGGAGAGGTAGCCTATCGTATCGCTTTACCGCCGTCGCTTGCGAATTTGCATGAGGTTTTTCATGTGTCTCAGTTGAGGAGGTACATTCATGATCCGTCGCATGTAGTCCAAATAGATGATGTACAGGTGAGAGATAACCTGACTGTGGAAACATCACCTATGAGGATCGAGGATCGAGAGTTGAAGCAGTTGCGGGGTAAAGAGATTGCCTTGGTAAAGGTAGCTTGGGGAGGACCAGCAGGTGGCAACGTGACTTGGGAACTGGAGAGTAAGATGAAGGAGTCTTACCCAGAGTTGTTCGCTTGAGGTATGTTTTCGAGGACGAAAACTCTTTTAGTGGGGGAGAGTTGTAACACCCCGATAATAATATAATAATTATTTAAATTAAGTTAATAATATGTTTATTAATTTAATTAGATAATTGAATTATTATTATTATTATTTTGGAATAATAATTATTGGGATAATTATTTATTGGAATAAAATAAGTTGGAATAATAAAAAGTCCCATTTTTTGGTAAAAAGGGTTTGCACGTGAAAAGGAAAACACAGAGAAGCGGTTGAAAGTGGAAAAAGGGCAAAAAGGCAGAGCAAGAGAAGAGGAAAAGCTTGGAGCTCAGAGATTGCTGGATTAACTCAGGTAAGGGGGGTTTTATCATCGATTAACGGGTATTATGGGATGATATGTACTGGGTAGTAAGAAACTATTGTTTTACCTCTGATTAGATTGATGCATGATGAATTGTGAACCCTTTGGATGAACGAAATTGGGGTATAATTGAGAAAGAATTCGTAGGAATTAGATGTAAAAGTGTCAAATTTTGTGTAATCGAATAAGATACGAATTGTGTTGAAAATATGAATGATTTCTGTGTAGAAATTGGACTGTGGAAGGTTGGATTGGGTAGATCTCGTAGCAGAGAAAGCCATGGCAGATCTGAGAGTTCTGGTCTCTGGTCATACGCGTATGGCACTAGGCAATACGCGTATGAGATGGCTGGTACGCGTATGGCACTAGGCAATACGCGTATGGATGAGGAAGATGAAATTTTGAACGTGAAATGGTCTCTGGTGGTACGCGTATGGGGAAGTGATACGCGTAGCATACGCGTATGAGACAGGTGATACGCGTATGGGTTGGGCGAGGAAATGCGCAATACGCGTATGAGAGTGGGCATTACGCGTATGGATTTGGTCAGGCGTGGGCAATACGCGTATGGGCATAGGCAATACGCGTATGGGCAGAATTGTGTATTTTCTGTGCTGTTGTTGTGCAGTTTTGGTTGTTTAGGCTGAGTGTTGTAATTCAGCTGATGTATGACATATTAGGGATCATTTCCCGTGGCTTTGAGTAGTATAGGTATTAGTAGAGTGTACTAATACTGTGGTTGTTGTTTGTCATGATCTGATATGCTTATGTGATAAAATATTGAGGATGTCTGATGATATGCATATCGTTGTGAATGTATATATTATGCATGGCATAGCCTTTGGGGCTGTAGCTAATTCCCATGGTGAGGAATTAGTGAGTGAATCATTGTGGATTTGTTGTTGATGTTTGCATGCTAGATGATTAGTGTGCATAGTCTAGCCTTCGGGGCTGTAGCTAATTCCCACGGTGAGGAATTAGTGAGTGAGTCATTAGATCTCAAATGAGTGGGACTAGTGAGCTTAGTAGCCGTATCTGGATTTGATCGGTGAGCTTGAACTGTATGTTCAAGAATAGTCGGTACCGCATGTGTGGAGTCTCATTTCATAATGAATGTATGGCATATAATATGAATGGATGTATTCCAGTATTATATGTGTGTTATGTGTTGTGTTGTTGATGTTGAGTATGGTTGAGATTATACATATGCTATATGTTACTGTTGAATATGATGTTTGAACGGATATTGCTGTTGCTGAGTGCGTAGTCTGATTAGGGTGAATTGATGTGTTATTTACTTAGCATTACATGTTGTTCTATAATGCTTATTATATTGATTGAGGAACTCACCCTTACATCTATTTTTCAGGTAACGAGCAGTGAGTTGAGTAGCAGTTAGTGCTATGGAGTCTAGCGTCGTCCTTAGTGGGTCATGCTCTGGTAGATGTAACATCGGGAGGGAATGTTTGACTATGTTTTAATTTAGTTGTTGATTCAACTTTACATGTAATGTAGTACATGATTTGAATGTCGATGTTTTGTACCCGCTGCGAATTATGCAAAAGAGTCTTATTTTGATTTAATAAATGAGCATGACAGGATATTTGATAATTGTTGTGAAATGATTGTGTGACACCCTTCGGGGCATAATTACTCTGATTGATATGTTATTATTTTAATTAAATATTTTGGGGTATTTAGAAGGGTGTTACAGGCTGCCTCTATATGGAGATATCAGACACAAACATCTGCTTAGGGAAGAACATTTCACCACTAGCAGGAGATAACAAACAAAGATATATGGAAAAGAATGCAACAAGGATATCTGAATGCTATAATTATGCATTTATATGCGTGGTCTATGTATGACTAATGTTGACAGCCATCAACTGCCGGGGATATGCAAAGTCTCAGCTGGGGAACATGCAGAGATATCAATAAGATCTGCTGTTGAACAAACATAAGATCTATCATAGAGGAAACTCTACTGGGGAGCTCAACACGGATAAGATCTGTCGTAGAAGAAACTCTACTGGGGAACTTATCAGGGGATGATGTGAAACTTTGTGGGGAAAAACCGCCAAACAGAAGTTCCAACAATCAAAACACTTCCTCTTATCTACTGGAGAGACATCTCTGCTAAGGGGAGAGAGAACCAATTGCTCCGCTGGAGAAGGACACAACATCTTCACTACCAGCTCAACTTAGAGGAAGCTTTCCAATAAGGAGGGGAAAACAAATTACCCGGCTCTGATCCGACAACTCCACTGGGGATAGACTGCAAGGTGACCATACTGGGGATAGTCTATTGTGAGCAATCCTACTGGGGATGAGTTGTAAGCCAACCTGTTGGGGATAACTACAAGTACCTTCAGAGGAACTGTCCTGGCTAAGAGGATCGGAAACGAATCCTTCGTCAACACGTGTTATGCTAGGGATGAAAAGGGGAACAAACCCTTCACCAACTGCTCTAAGCAACTACTGCTGAGGAGATATCTGAACAATAGCTTTGCAAGAATACATGCTTACTCCTGCTGGAGATTTCTATTCATGCTGGGAATCTCTGCCCACTGGGGGAAGACAAACTTCCTCATGAATAAGTAGAATATCAACTTCTATCAATCTATAAGGGATTTTAGGTCAGTCCACATAAGGGATGACAACCATATAATTGATAAAACACAAATGCTAGTGCCTGATATAGAGGTATACACATATCTAAAAGATCGAGGCCAAAACTCCAGACTCTCTGGGAAGTTGATGATGTTTTGTTCTTTATGCGCTCGCTGAGGAGACAACCTGAAAGATGATAAAGAGGATACAAACATGTTAGAATATGAACAAATGTCTTACCCTTTTGGAGATCGTACTATCCTTGGGAGAGCACTGAAGACATTCCATTTATCCTTTCAGTTATTGTGAATGTTCACTTTGTTTAAAAACAGTTTATAAAACTTTATTCGTTTAAAACAATGATATTTATCAATTAAAACATGTAAACATTTGTTGAACAGAAACAAATAAGAGTGCAAAGAAATGGATAAAAGCTCAAATTTATTTGATAGAATGGTAGTCCGCAAATGGCGAGACTCCATGGATCTTTACAAATTTGAAATTGGTGATATATATTGGAAAAAGGGCTACATTGAACATAATTACCATTTCTCCACCAACTCTAAATCCAATGTATTTGAAACTTCAGTTGACGATGACTGAGCGAGAACCTTTGACAAAAGACAGCTTATAGAACAAAGTCTTGTCAGGATGCAGTTACTTACCAAACCCCTAATTTTTTCCTAGATTGCCCCAAGCCGAGGTACTCAATCTAGCGGGATATATATTCATTTTTTCATGTCTCTAACTTTTGCCTGGACCGCCCTTTCGAGTTTTCAATCCACCGAGACGCTCATTTTTGCCTAAGTCGCCCTTTCGGGTTTTCAACTTAGCGAGCTATTCTGTTTTTATTTTAGGCAAAGTATTTCTTGACTGCATCTGAATTCACAAGACGAGTGAAATCCTCCCCATCCATAGTTATAAGTATCAGAGCACCGCCTGAAAAGGCTCTCTTAACAACATATGGACCTTCATAGTTTGGAGTCCACTTGCCCTTGGAATCGGGCGCGAAAGACAAAACTTTCTTGAGCACGAGGTCACCTTCTCGGAACACACGAGGCTTGACCTTCTTATCAAAGGCTTTCTTCATCCTTTGCTGATACAACTGACCATGGCACATGGCAGTTAATCTCTTCTCTTCAATCAAATTCAACTGGTCATAACGACTCTGAACCCATCCAGCCTCAGTCAACTTGGCTTCCATCAAGACTCTCATTGATGGGATCTCAACCTCTACGGGGAGCATAACCTCCATGCCGTATACAAGAGAGAAAGGGGTTGCCCCTGTTGAAGTGCGGACGGATGTACGATAACCGTGCAAAGCAAATGGCAGCATCTCATGCCAATCTTTGTACGTGACAACCATCTTCTGGATAATCTTCTTCATGTTCTTGTTAGCAGCTTCAACAACCCCATTCATCTTGGGTCCATAGGGAGAAGAATTATGATGTGTAATCTTGAACTCGCTACACAGCTCTTTCATCATCTTGTTGTTCATGTTAGATCCATTATCAGTAATGATCTTATCTGGCACACCATAACGGCATATGAGTTGATTCTTGATAAACTTCAAAACCACTTGCCTGGTCACATTTGCATACGATGCCGCTTCAACCCACTTGGTGAAGTAATAAATAGCTACGAGAATAAAACAATGACCGTTTGACGCTTTTGGCTCTATCATACCAATCATGTCAATTCCCCACATGGAGAAAGGCCATGGTGAGGAAATAACATTCAGAAGTGTCGGGGGAATATGAATCTTATCCGCATAAATCTGACACTTGTGGCATTTCTTCACATATTTGTAGTAGTCAAACTCCATTGTCAGCCAATAGTAGCCCGCTCTCAACATCTTCTTTGTCATAGCGTGTCTATTGGAATGAGTACCAAATGAACCCTCATTGACTTCAGTCATTAACAGGTCTGCTTCGTGTCTATCCACGCATCTGAGTAAAACCATGTCAAAATTCCTCTGATAGAGCGCATCACTATTAAGGTAGAAATTGCCAGATAATCTCCTCAAAGTCTTCTTATCTTTAACAGATGCTCCAGGCGGGTAAATTTGACTTCGGAGAAAGCATTTGATATCATAATACCATGACTTATCATCTTTCACTTCTTCAACTGCAAATACATGAGCTGGTCTATCCAAGCGCATCACAGTGATATTGGGGACTTCATTCCAATATTTCACCACAATCATCGAATCAAGCGTAGCAAGGGCATCCGCTATCCGATTCTCATCTCGAGGAATATGATGGAAGTCAACCTCAGTAAAGAAAGTTGAAATCCTCCTCGCATAATCTCTGTATGGGATGAGGCCAGGCTGATTCGTCTCCCATTCACCCTTAATCTGATTAACAACAAGGGCCGAATCACCATAAACATCAAGATGCTTGATCCTAAGATCAATACATTCTTCCAATCCCATAATACAGGCCTCATACTTTGCAATATTATTCGTGCATTTGAAAGTTAGCCTTGTTGTAAAAGGAAAATGTGTGCCCTGAGGAGTAATAATCACTGCCCCAATACCATTTCCATACTGATTAACAGCGCCATCGAACATCATACACCATCGGGAACCAGGATCTGACCCTTCATCGAGCGTAGGCTCATCGCAATCTTTCATCTTCAAATACAAAATCTCCTCATCAGGGAAGTCGTATTGAACAGACTGATAATCCTCAATTGGTTGATGTGCCAAGTGGTTAGCCAAAATACTACCTTTAAAAGCTTTCTGAGCTCGATACTCAATATCATACTCAGACAACAGCATCTGCCAATGGGCAATCCTCTCAGTTAGAGCAGGCTTCTCAAAGATATACTTGATTGGATCCATTTTGGATATCAACTAAGTCGTATGATTTAACATATACTGGCGTAAACGCTTAGCGGCCCAAGCCAAAGCACAACATGTCTTCTCAAGCATTGAGTATCGAGACTCACAATCAGTGAACTTCTTACTCAAGTAGTATATTGCATATTCTTTCTTCCCTGATTCATCTTGCTGACCCAAGACGCAACCCATGGAATCATCCAGCACAGTCAAGTACATAATCAATGGTCTCCCTTCCACAGGCGGAGACAGAATCAGAGGCTCAGACATATACTCTTTGATACTGTCAAAGGCTCTTTGGAAATCCTCGGTCCAATCATGACGCTGATTTTTCCGGAGGAGCTTGAATATAGGTGCACATGTGGCAGTCATGTGGGATATAAATCTGGAAATGTAATTCAAGCGGCCAAGAAAACCTCAGACTTGCTTCTCAGTTTTGGGCGCAGGCATCTCTTGTATTGCTTTGACCTTGGCAGGATCAACTTTTATACCTCTTTCACTAACGATAAAGGCCAATAACTTGCCGGAACGGACTCCAAATGTACACTTGTTCGGGTTCAACAAGTGCTCTACATGTTCAACTTCCGTTCTTGACTTTGCAATCATATCATCAACATACACCTCGATCTCCTTGTGCATCATATCATGAAATAAGGTAGTCATAGCTCGTTGATACGTGGCTCCGACGTTCTTCAAACCGAAGGGCATCACTCGATAATAGAATGTTCCCCAATGTGTGATGAATGTTGTCTTCTCCATATCCTCAGGTGCCATTTTAATCTGGTTATAACCGGAAAATCCGTCCGTAAACGAGAAGACATTGAATTTAGATGTATTGTCTACCAACATATCAATATGTGGTAGAGGAAAATCATCTTTCGAACTAGCTTTATTCAAGTCTCAATAGTCCACGCACATTCAATATTGGCCACCCATTGAGGATATGTAGAAGTCACCAGAAATCCCGCATCAATTTGCTTCTGAACTTCTTCTTTAATCTTCACTACCATATCAGGATGAGTTCTTCTGAGCTTCTGCTTCACCGGCACACACTCAGGCTTCAACGACAAGAAATGTTGCACGATATCAGTATCTAGACCAGGCATGTCTTCATATGACCAGACAAAGACGTCGACATATTCTCGTAGCAACTCAATCAACCCCTTCTTAACAAATTCTTCAAGGAGTGCCCCAATCTTTACTTCACGAACACAATCTTCAGACCCCAAGTTGACTGTTTCCAGATTCTCAAGATGCGGCTGAATGATCTTCTCCTCATGCTCAAGCAGACGGGTAATCTCATCAGGAATCTCTTCAACATCATCTTCTTAGGCCTCAAATACAGTAAACTCAAAGTTGGGAGATAGCGTTGGATCATTATGTTCAATTGGTTTGATCAACCTGCATAATGATTTTGAGTATAAAAGAGATTTCAAAATTCAAACAAGGCAAATCATTATGCAAATGAAAAAGATTGATTTTATTTTGTTTTTAGGGTTTTATGATGATCACCAATTTCATGCAAAAAGAAAAAATAAAACATAATTTGGAAAAACAAACATTTAACATGTGATTTTTGAATGAATATTGTAGCGGGGTATTCGTTACCATTAGAGATATTGACTAAATCTAAGGTAAACCATACAAGTCGAGTCGCCACCGCACTTCTATTTATCCAAAGGAATGGTTAGAAAGCGAACAAAAACCTAAAAGTTTTATCGAATCAAAAACTAGTAAAAACGTCAGAGATCTGGGTAAGGGGGTTGGTTATGCAATGGGAAGGTATTAGGCACCCAAAACATCCTAGGTACTCCTAGGGAGCCCTTTTCATACTTGTTGTAAGGTTGGTATTTTGTGAAAATTTATTTGTGCAAACATGATTGAAGAGATGAGAAGAGAATATACAAGTTTATTTATAGTTTTGTGTTTGGATGGATAAACCCATTGCCTACGTACCATCTTAAAAAAGATTAGGATCAAAACCTCGTAGTTCGGGGTAAAAATCTCAAAACAAGTTGGTGAATTGATTGGTCCAAAAGCCTTAAGGTCTTTTGTTATCCAAGGGAGAAAACTCAACCCAAAACCACAAATCCACCATGTGAGGATAACTTCAACATGCTAGTGAGGGGTTAACCCTATAATAAGCATGGAAGACTTATTGTCCATCACTAAGGATATAGGTGAGTATTACATCTACCTCAAGGATAACTCAAACCTAATAGCTAAAGGTTATGGAAAATTTGATTAAGAAAGTGGCCATTGAAACCACAAAAGGACATTTGAATGGGTTGTATTTACCAATGAAAAGTATGTACAAAATGGTCAAAGTTGATTTAGGAGTTCAATTCAAAATAAGTATTAAGAAAAGAAAGTTTGAAAATCAAAAGCATAAGGCTTAGGTTTCTAATGTTGAAAACAAATGTTAAATGTTTGCACAAAAGTTTTGGCTTGGGTTAGAGTGGAGAGAAGAAGAAGAAAGGCTAAAGTCTTAAGCATACAAGAGGTGAGGGATAAAGAAACAAAACCACAAATGGAGTTCCTCTCTTGAGATCATATTGATGATCCAAGTAGCTCCCATCCTTTGGAATAAGCAAACACAATAATGGTAAACTCAAGCAATTAACAATCCAATGAAGCTCTTGGAAAGATCCCTCTCTTTTGGGTACTCATGGCAATGGTTCCTCAATTTGGCTCAATGTTGGAATCCCTAGCACAAAAACACACACATCAAAAGGTTCTATTAACAATCAAAGAATGGACAAGAGGGAGTTTAGAATATAGTCATTTCAATGTTCATCTTCAAGCTTTTAAGCATTCTAAAGGCATGAGGCATAGTTGCTCTTTGACATTTTAAGCACTCTAAAGGCATGTGGCCTAGTTGCTCTTCAAACTCCATTAACTTGCATAAGGTCCTAATATCTAAGTCCATTTTGTCCAATTATTTGCATTTGGTCCACAACAATCAAAACAAAACACAAGCACAAATGATATATACACAATTATGTGCTCAAGTGAGCAAAAGGCAAATTGCATTAACATAAACATGTGCTCCAATGAGAAAAAGAAAAAGCAAACGGATAATATGTACAAGAATGATAAATTGCATAAAGTAAAGAGCAAAAAGTAAATGTTAATTGTTAATGGTTAATGTTAGTAGTTAGTGTGCCATAAGGCAAATTTAGCGCTATGTTAAGCAATCGTAATTGGACTTATGTAGAAGTCACAACTATCTGAGGCCGGTCAATAATAATGTAGGCAACAACACAAGTTAGAAGTCTTGATTAGTGAACCAAGTTTCAACAACTTGCCATGCCAAAAGGAAAAGAGAATTGATCTTGTATTGGTTTAAGCCTTTTGCATGATTTAGGAAACAACCTATCCTTAATGCAAAGCCATTCACTTGATCAATTGATCAAGATGAATTAGATTTGAATCAAGGAAGATTAAGTCTCCCCAATCAATGCTAACTTATCAACCTTCAACTCATTGATCAAAAAGAAAAAGAAGAAAAAGAAGAAGGAGATGAATAATGGAAAATGGAGATGAAAAGAATAAATGACATTAAATGAAATAGAATGTACCAATCAACAAGTGTTGACCAATGACATTGAGGATCATGGTCAAACAATCAAAAATAGAAGTGAGATGAAGATTGGAAGTCAAGAGAATAAACAAAATATTTTTGGCATTTTTAATATTTAAAATAAACTTGAAATTAAAATAATAAAGAAAGGTCAAACTTCAAAATCACTTCAAATCAACCTTGAAAGGTCCAAGTGATTTATCCCAAGTTCAACAAGGTTAAACAAAGTTTGACAAAAAATTTCAGCATTTTTAAAAGTCAGAAACTATTTTTAATCAATTAAAAATGAATATAAATAACCTAATTGAACTAAAATCTCAAATAAATCTCAAATCAATTAGAAAATTGATGAGAATATTTTTCATAGATCCATCATCATTCAAACAGGTTAGGAAAATATTTTTGTATTTTTTGAATATCAAAAACTATTTAAAATGAATTAAAAATAACCAGAAAAGAGAAAATTCACAAAAAATATCAAATGACAAGATAAAAAATATTAAAAATCATTTTTAGAAACTAGAATTTAAATGGAGAAAAATGCAATTGGTCCCATATTTTTTGGATTAAAAATAAAGAAGTTATGAATTTTTGAAATTAAAGAAAATAAAAGAAATAAAATTAGAAATTAAGAAAATAAAAAAAACCAGGAATGTTTGATCAAGCCTCATTAATTGGCGTGGCTGATCAAACGCTCCACATGCGCGCGCTCATGGTAGGCTTCAGTCAACGCGTCACACAAGGCATTATTAAAAGTCATAACAACGGACTGCTGAGATTAGATCTGGAGATGCTATCACACGGTCCACAATCCATCTCGCAAAGGGACGGTGGCCAGGGCCACCGTCTTCTCCGGCGAGCTCCGGCGAAGTCCAGAAATTGCAGGTCATAAAATCTCAACCAAAAGGGACGATCCTCATATCATTGGAAAGCTGGGGTGATGTACATCACCCCCTGTACCATTGGTTTCTCCTCTAGATCCTTACAGAGAGAGAAATCAGAGAGAGAAAATCATGGTGTTCATACTGAACTTCATGGATTTCAACAATTGAGCATTCAAAACAATTGCCTCTATGAAGAGGACTTCAGACAACACAATGGCCAAGCAAATGGATCAAAGATTAATGAGTTTCGAAGAAAAAATCAGTTGAGGATCACCTTTAAACTGTGGAGCTTTGAGCTATCTTCCTTGCTTCCTTTAGCCAAACAGAAGTTCAATGGATCATATGAGGGAGCTCTAGGAACTTTAGATCTAGAATTTCAATCGAGGAGATCAAAATTCAGATCGGAAATTTTGAGAGAAAATTGAGATTGTTCCTTTAGTGAGAGGTGTAGCACCTCAAAATTTGCACCCCTCATTCATGCATTCATTTCATTTTTTTTAGGTCATTAACATTACACATTGCATTGCATCATATCAACAAGAACTGGCATCAAGAGAATTCATCTGTGCAAAGAGAGCAAGTTTTCCTTGAGATGAAGGCCACATGAGTATTCTAAAGAGCTTATATGAATCAAGGTTCATTTTGAAGCAACTTTGCCAAGTGGTAGAGGTCCAAGGTCCACAGTGCATGTCCAGGTCATCTGAGGCCCATAAAAGTCAACTGAAAGTCAACTGAGGGCTAGGAGGTGGAGAAATGGTTTGAGACACTTCATTCATGTCTAAAAGAGGTTTATTCATCATGTCAAATATCTAGCTTGAAGAATTTGAAGCCAGATCAAAAATTTCCCAAAATGGAAAGTGACCTGTAATTTCAAGTTTCCAAAAATGGCAAGTTTTTGGACCACATTCAACTTGACTTTCCAACATCAAATAAGCTTCGAATGAATTTTTGTCCAACATGAAAGTTGAAGATCTTTCTCTCCCATTTCCAAAAAGTCCAAGATCATGAGCATCTGATGAATGGTTGAGAAGTTATGAGCAAATGATCATTAAGTGTGCATGAAACTTCAAAGTGCCATAACTTTTGATCCAAAGTTCCAAATTGAGTCCCTCTTTTTGCATATTGCTTCTCATGACTTACATTTTCCAAATACATCATTGCATTGCATGAAATTATCTCATATAATCATTTGTTCATGCATGTCCATTTTGGAGGGAAAATACCAAATTCAAATTTGGTGCATCATATGAACAAAATTCCAATGCCAACATGTGCATGTGATGATTTTAAGTGATTTTGAGCATGCACATGGTACTGTTCACGTTCATTCACCATGCATAGGGTGCATTTTACCAATTGTGCATAACACCTCATATTTCAATTAACTTTCATTAGCCAATGCCTAATCATGATTACAACATAATTAACATGTCATATATAAACTTAATTGTAACTGTTTTGCTCATGCTAACACATTCTAGATCTCAAAATTTTCTTTCCCTCCAAATTTTCTCTCAATTGAAACTTCAAATTTTGGCGTACAACTCATTGATTTTCTGGCGTATTCTGGTTTATTGAGTGTGATTGATGAAGAATCAAGCATTGATCTGAAGATTTCGGCCAAGAATCAAGCACATCAAGATCAAGAACATGAACATGGAAACTTCCATTTGAGCTAGATCTAGGTCGTGTCAAGCTTCAATTCGTGTACCAGACTTCATATCAAGGTTGGAGGAGAAGATTTGGAGCTGGAGGGAGCTTGAATCCACTGTTTTCATCCATTGTTCTTCAAGAGGTTTGAAATTCGATCCTCTTAATTCTTCGTTTTATTGCCATAGTATTGTAGATCTTTCCACGCTGAGAATTCTGATGTAAATTTCATTGAATTTGGATAAGTATTGCATGAGATATATGGATTTAAAGTTTGATGCATGATTTTGTTTTTGCTCGATTCGCATTGATCATGGAGTTTTAGTTGGAATGGATGTTAGATTCATGATCCTTGTGGTTCAACGGTTTGAACCATATATAGCACTGCGAATTCTGGAAATTTTTCCACTGATCTTCATAGAGCGCCGCCGGTCCAGCGAAGAAGACGGTGGAAACCACCGTCCTCCACCGCTCATGAATAGTTCCTAGGGTTTCTCTGATTCGCGCGCGAGAGAACACTGTAGAAGCGCCTTTAACATAACATGCCTCGGTTCGAATCCAGGCGAAAACAATTTTAATTCCACTTGATTTATTTAAGCGCTGCGTTTTGATGATGCGCTCTGAACCTCCCTTCGATTCCTGGCCGTGTCAATTCCATTTAATTTTCTCCAGCGCTCATTTTTGCTGCATACATGGTTCGATTCCTGCCTGTTGCATTTTTCCAATTCCAAATCAATATCATTTTCCACTTTTTTCAACATTAATTCATTTTATTTCCATTATTTCATGCCATTCGTAAAAATCATAACAAATTGAAAATAAGTCCAAATTGAATGAGATTTTTTGCCACATGTCCATCTTGATGTCTATTATTTTGTGGTTGTGATTTCATGTTTTTATCATTTCTGGAATTTTAAATGTGTTTCTTTATTTGAACATGTATGCAAATTTGACATGTTGTACCAATTCTCTTGTGAAATGCTCATACATTGTCCAATTGCTTTGAAATTTGATATGCTGGTTCCTAATATGTTGCATGATTTATGAGGCTTGGTTGTGCATTTTTAGCATTTTTCATCTCTGTTTTGGACACATGGATGTATGGTGTGACAATGTGTGTCACACATTTTGATGTTATACTTGTGCATTTTCATTCCTAGGCCAATTGTGCTCCTCTGATTCTAGATTTTCGCATGATGCTTCTGTTTGACATGTTGTATGCACATAAAAATATCCATGGTTATTTGATTCATTTCTGTTTTAATATGGAATTTTGATTCTTGATGTCCAATTGTGAGCTTTGTAATTGCCTTTGCCATATCTTGATCATGTGATGACGTTGCTTGATGCTTTAGACTTGGTCCTTTTTAGGACATGTTCTTACTTGAATAAATGTGCTTCATGTTAAATATTGGTTGTTGTTTTGACTTTTTGCTTTGCCTTTGACCCTAGTCTTTGCACTAGCGGCTTGTACTCATCTTTTGAGCTTTGTATTTCAGGTTCAAGCTTAGCTCTAGTGGTTGATGCAATCTTATGACTTGAGATGCAAATTTGCTTTGTCCACTAACCTTTGTTATGTTGTAGGTCTTTTGGTGATGGACTCACTTGAGTTGTTGACTTGCCTTGTGTGCATATTGGTTGTAGCCTTGTTGACTGTCTGTTTGGTTGTCTGAGTACAATATTGACTTGTTTGACTTTCTTACAGGTACATTAGCCGCTTTAGCTCATTGCTTGAGCTTTGCTTTGCTTGTGGTTGGCATACCACCTAGGTAATCATCCTCTAACTCCATGTAGTCTGGAAGCCCTGTCGTTTCTTTTGACAAGCTTTTGGCTGAAGTCCTTCTTAAGAGGCAATGACTGTGTTTGTTTACTTTTGTGCCATGTACTTCAAGTCCTCCTAAGTGAAGAGGCAATTGGTAGATAGAAGGGATTAGCAATCAATCCCCTGCTAATCGTTTGAGTCGTTCATTATGCTCGCACTACATGCTGAGGCTCTTGAACCTAACCCAAGATCTTGTATATAGAGTCAGTCAAGTGGAGTAGGGTCCCACATTCTGGATCCCCACGTTTTCATTGGTTGAAGCTCACCCAGGCCCGGGTTAAGAGCTATGAGGTCCAATCCTCATTACCTTTCATCTGCTCACCCTGACGGTCAATGTCAGTTGTTAAGAGCCCTCAGATACCCTTCCAATGTCGGCTTGTTTGTCGAGGTTGATATGACCCCTTGACTAAAGCCTCACCCTTGATGTTTGAGCCCCCTTGTTGGTGTGTTTACTTCATGCTGTATATGCTTGTGTGTGGTGATTGTACCCCCTTAGGTTTGCTAGACTTCGCATAGTCTCTCGTTTGCATGTCAATTAAGGTAGCACGGTTCCTTCGTCTAGGACTTCCTTTCTTGTGTGAGCTTTCCTAAAAGACAAACAAACTTTATCTTCTCTTAAGGACACGTTGACTCCTTCTACTACAGGTGAGTAAGTCTCCCAAGGTCGAGCATCCGGTAGATTGCGTAGTAATGTTGTTCATCTGAAAAACATAAAACAAACAGAAATAGTTTAGCCGAACTACGACAACTCTGATTCTCATGTCCAGATGAGATACGTAGGCACGAGATGCGATGTCTTGTCGAGTTTGACTGACAACTAACTTTGGTCCTCCTTTTCTCTCGCCCTCGTTACGATCGAGACCTTCCTTTTCTCTCGCCCTCGCTGCAATCGAGACCCTTCTTCTTTTCGTGTGTGTTTGTGGAGTTGGATGTAAGACCATTTATTGGCTATCTGTTTCCTGTTTCTTTTGTGGAGTTGGATGTAAGACCAACGATTGGAATTCCGTTTCCTATTTGCATTTGTTTGTCCGGAGTCAGATGTAAGACCAGCCATTGGCAGTCTGTTTCCAATTGTGTGTTTTCTCTGACGTCTCAGCGTCTTTGGTTTAGCATTTTGTTTCGGCGTACGTTAGCCGAGCTACGAGTGCTCTGATTCTTACTTTGGTTAGAGAAGATACGTATGCATAGGATGCGATATCCTAGCAAGCATGTTTCCCGTTTGCCCGAACTACGTCGACTCTGATGTTTGTGTCTGACAAACTATGTAGGCCCAGGATGCGACATCCTGCCGAGTCCGCTTTCTCCATTTTCCTTCACCTGTAGGAGATACACAGAATAGTAGGAGATAGACTACATATCTCTTCTATCTACCAATTGCCTTATTAGAAGGACTTTTCCTGCTTGGGGACAAAAATAAACAATCACAAACATTGCCTCTTAAGGAGGACTTCAGATAGGTGCCTGGCCAAGTAACAGGCCAGGTCTTCCAGACTACATGAAGAAGAGATGTTATACCTCAATGCTTAAGCTATCAAGCAAAGCAATAGCAAGTTCACAATGAACTATAGCAACTAAATGTACCTGTGGAAACATCAAACAAATCAGTATGCTATACAGACAAACAACCAACAGTTAATGCAACAGACAACCAATATAGGCAAAGGCAAAAGCCACAAGTCAATCCCAATTGAATCAACTTCAACCTACAAAACACACATTAGTAAGCCAAAGGCAAATATCAAATGCTCTCAAGATGAGGCATCATCAATTGTGTAACTTGCATGTGCAACCTGAAACAAAGCTTCAAACATGAGAGGTAAACCCTTAGGCCAAAGCCTAGGGTCAAAAATGAGGAAAAAATTTAAAACAGAACATGAGAATGAACCAAAATCAAGTTTAATCCATTAAGAACAAAGTCCAATTGGTCTCATGTCAAAACTATGCACCAAATCCATTCCATGAGCAAATCATGTCAAACTATGCAAGTTGGAACCTCAATGATGCAAACAGAATGATCACAAGCATATCAAATCCAAAATGGCTCAATAAATTCCAAGAAAAATCATTCCTAAACAGAACACATTGAATGAGTAACACACCAAAAATCATGGCAATTGGATAAGTGGAGGCAAGTCAATTAAAATCCCTAAGTCAAAGCATGTTCAAACAAGCTCATACAAGACACAAAATCATTCATCAACTTCAAGCAAACATAAAACAGAAATGACATAAGATAAATGAACCAAATCAAAGCCATGTCAAACTTCAAGATGTCTAGAATACACATGCCAAATTTCAAGTCCATCCAATAAGCAACAAGGATTTCACAAATCATATAAGATCATGACTCACAAAAGGTCCACAATTGGTCAAACAGAAAAGAAATTCTCAAACAAATAGGAAATGCATTCAAAAATTCCAGAAAAAATCACAAGCAAACTTAACATCCATAAGTATCAACATGCAAAAATTCAGATCATTTCAAGTTCAATAGGCATGGCAAAGAAATCAGCAAATTGGATAAGAAATGGTGTGACACACATTGTCACACCTAGATTGATCACATCATATCTCACAATCCAGAAATGCAAAAATAGCAAACTATATACCAAAATGACCAGGAATGAGTCTAGATTATGCATATAAAATTTCAGCTCCATTGGATCAAGCATCATGATTTCACAATCAAAATGGTAAAGCATAGGCAAATAGCATACATGAACAAAACCATTAGACAAAAAGAAAAACAGACCGTGCACAACTTTTGCTCTCATGCTATTAAAAAACTAGAGGAAAAATGGAGATCAATGCAAAAAATCCCATTCAATTTGGATTAAGGATGAATGACTTATGATTTTTTGAAGTTGCTAATCAAAATGAAATAAAAATTTGAAAACAAAATGAATTTAAATGAACGAATGGCAAACTTGTAATTAAGCAAAACTTTTTGAAATCTGGCGCCATGGTAAAACGCTGCGTTTCATTAAAAGGAAACGCAGCCAATCATCCAGCGACAAATGGACCAACACATGAGTGAGAAACAGAAAAATGCATGCAGACTTGGCCAGGAAAGATCAAAACACGATCTGGAACGCAAACCCTAGGTGTTCTTCACAAACTCATCGTGTTCATCATCAACATGATCCAACATGCACAGAAATCTACCAGCCATATATCAATCGGATCCTCTCACTTCACACATCAACAATTCATCAATGATTTCTCCTAATTCTAATCATGTCAACCGGATCGAGCAAAAGAAGATTTACATGTCAAAGTTCAAAACAACATAACTAACTTAATATTGCATGAAATCAATGGATTCAAAGCTCAGTGTGACCTACATGCCAAGATCTACACAATGCATATCATTATTTCAAGAATTGGAAGACTCGAATTCTAACCTTGTTGGAGATGCAGAGTTGAAATCGTTGGATTCAAAGCCTGGCAATGCAAAACAGGTGCTCTACAATGATTGGGAAGATGAATGGATGCTGCAGAATAGCTCAACAATGCTCAAACCCGATGAAATCTCCAACTGCCATGTGAATGCTCAAAGTTCTACAGTCAAGATTCAACATGAATTATCCACGATTTTGCTTCAACAGATCTTCACCATGCCTGCAAATGATGATTAGAACAAGAAGCAAGCAAAAGGAATCAAGAAATTCGATGAAAAAAGTTTGAGAGAATTTGAGAGAAATTGAGATGAAAAGTTTTAGATCTGAAATTGTGATGTGTTGATGCAGAATTTTGTTATGATTAACACTTTATACTTCCTGTTAATCCAGTTTGTTAAACATGATTAGCAAAATGTAAATGGATTAAGTGAAATAAGCATGTTATGCCAAAATGTCAAAACCACCCTTATGATCATGCGCCAATGGAACAGTGCGAAATTCAATTGCAGCAAGTCACAAATTCTGTTTTAAGGCCATTGCAATTGGTTTGGAGTGAAAATTATGTGTACTTTTCAAAATCACCTTTTTTCCCACCAAAATTCAAATTGATTTAAGTGAAAAATGCCATTTTTGTGTGATGATTTTTGATGACATGTAATGAATGATCATGATAGAGCATGTCAAAAGGAGATTGTAGCAAAAAACCCCACTCAATTTGGCCTTTTGGTGTGAAAGTTATCCAAGCTTGAAGTTCAAAATTTCTTGACAATGATTTGATCATAACTTGCCAACCACAAATGAGAAATGGATGTTATTGGACTTTTTGAAAAGGTAAGAGCAAGATCTTCAACTTTCATGTTGGACAAAACTTGATTTGAAGCTTGCTTGATGATGTAAAGTTGAGGAGAAGACCTTTCCATTTTTGGCAGTTTGAAATTACAGGTCACTTACTATTTTTGGAAACTTTTTGTCTGACCTCAAATTCTTCAATGATGATCTTTGAAATGTCAAATGAGACTTGTATGGACATGAATGAGACCTTTCCAACCATCTCCCACCTTCAAATCCCTGATTAAATGCACAGCTGACCACAATTGACTTTGCTAGGGTTTTGGTTGACTGGGCCATGCTCTGATGAATTTCAAACCTCTACCACTTGAGATCTTGATTCCAAATGATATCACAACTCATATGAATCTCTTATGAATGATCATGGTGCCCAAATTCTTCAGAATGGCCACCATCTATGGCTCAATGACTGCATTGACTGGCTTGACCTAATGTTGCTTCATCTGCAAGTAACAAGGTTAGATGACAATATTTTTGTACTTATGGGTTAGTAAACAAATGAAAAGCAATGATATACAATATGCAAAACATGCTTGGTGATCAAGAATCACACTCACAAGATAACCCACCCACAAAGAGGGAGGCAAGGTGCACAATGATCCTTGAGGCAATGATATGATATGATATGATGCCATGAGGGATCTTAGGGACAAAATTGGGGTCTTACAGATGCCCCTATTTAAGGTCATTCTAGCCGGAGAGGTGAAGTTTAGAAATCTTCATCTTGACGCGGTAGAATGGACTTAAATAACAGTAATGAGACAAATTTTGGTCCCTAAGAGACCTCATGATGCAGATGTATGCATGCAAAAGACACAAAACTCTGTGGGGATATAGTTCACAGAAGAAAAGACGATCCGTCGGAGTAATTCACTCACCAGGAACAGAGACTCTAACAGGACTCTTATTGGGACTCTGATAGGGGATAAAAAGAAAAAGAGTGCGTGAGCAGGACATGACTCTGAGTTGGGGAAAGCAGAAATCAGACTAGAGACTTTACTGGGGAAGTAAAGGACTCAAACTGGGGAGAGAAAGAAATTCCAAAGGAAAACACTTCCATTGGAAAGACTCAAGCCGACTCAAACTATCCACAAAGGATACTTCGGATAAAAATCCGGACTCGGACCAAGGAACGGATTCACAAAGAACCTCCCCGCCGGGGAAATGCATATATTGGGGAAAACGCCAATACAGCAAAGGGTAAAATCACAACAGGAACTCCACTGGAGAGGTGTCTAACAAAGAGACTCTCCTGGGGAAAAGCAACAAGGAAATGAGATATTACCGGTATAAGGGCAACAAACTCAGGAAGAATGAATATCTAAGACCAGTATAAGGGTGAGAGATATCAATCAACCAAACATCTGAGAAAGACCTGAAAAAGGTACATCAACTCAGGGAAATCTGACTCCGCAGGGGACCAAGGTCATAATAGGGAGCAAAAAGGAAGGAACACCAGGGATACCGAAGTATATAATAGGTGACCAACCAAAACATGAATTGGTATATATGCCAAGACACTCATCATCCGAAAGGAGGGCTTGAAAAAGCAAATCAACTTACAGGATGGACATTCGAATCCACAAAGGGAAGACGAATCTTACTCAACTGGGGACACAAACCCAAAGAGTGCATGAGATATAATATCCATTACCGTCAGAACATGGATAGAATGCTCGCATGAGATATATTACCTATTACCGTCAGAACGTAGATAATATACTCGTATGGTAAGAAACACCAAGGATACCGGTTACTGGGTATATAATAGGTGATCTACCGAAAACGTGAATTGGTATATATGCCAAAACACTCATCATCCGAAACACAAACTAGTTAAAGGATGGATATTCGATTCTACAAAGAATACGAATCTTACTCTACTGGGGAAAATCAACAAGGACTCCAACCAAAGAGCACAGGAGACATATTATTCATTACCGGCAGACCGTGAATAATATACTCGAAAGGAAAAGACACCAGAGATACCGAAGTATATAATAGGTGACTAACCAAAAAGAGGGACAATCGATACCAAGCATCCGGGTAAACGAAAGACAACTCAAGGGGATAAATTTCAAGCATCCAACAATTATCCACGAAACAACAGATATTCGATTCCGCAAAAGGGAAATAACGAATCTTACTCGACTAGGGAAACACAAAAGGCTTCGACTGAAGAGTGCATGAGATATATTATCCATTACCGTCAGAACGTGGATAACACACTCGCATGGAAGATTATCCACAACCGGTTACTGGGTTAACAAAGGATAAATCGACCGAAAAGAAAGGCATCGGGATACCCAAACTAGGTATATAAAGATGACCAATCAAAGGGAGCAACAATCATTACCAAGAAAACGGGTAAATGAAAGGCGATCTGCTGAGGATTCATTGGTACAAAAATCAATGATCCGGGGATGAATTGCATAAACAACAATTATCCACAACGACTAGCTGGGGATATATTGATAAACAGTCAATAATCCGGGGAACAAATCACTAGCAAACGGTGAAAGGACCCACTGGCGACTTCAAAAAGGGATAACATTGCGAGCATACGACAATGATCCAGAAGACAACTTGCTGGGGATACAATTGCTAGCAACCAGCAATTATCCACAAGCAAAGGGAGGAATATCAACATCAAATATTGAATGCAGATAACCACAAAGAGTAACCATCATCGGTTAGGATGAACAACAAGGTTAACTCTGCAAAAGGGGAAATTAGGGTTTATAACTACCGAATACGGGGTAGAATACCAAAAATCTGGCTGGGATAAAAATTGCAAGCATCCGGCAATTATCCAACTGTACCACAAGGTACAAAACTCCGATGGGGAGAAAAACACCGCGAAAGGATTTACAACCACCGAATACGGGGTAGAAGACCACAGACTCCACTGGGGACAGGGTGAATGAAGGCCAAATACTGAGCACTTATTCAACTTATTCCACAGGGAAACGCAAACTTCGTTGGGGATAAAACCACAACGGCACAACATCCACCGTCAACCAGAACGAACCACAAAGATTACCTCTGATAGGGGAAAGGAGATAGGACTTACGACTACCGAATACGGGGTAGTAGCCATACTCTGGTGGGGATAAACACGAATTAGGGTTTACATCTACCGAATATTGGATAGAAAACCAACAACTCCACGTGGGGATGGGAAAACTCACAAATCCGCACGGGAAATAATAATAGGGTTTATAACAAACCACAAACTCTGCTGGAGAGCAGGCAAACAGGATTTACGACTACCGACTACTGGGTAGAAAACCAACAACTCTTGCTGAGGAATAAAAGGTATATAACCATAAATTCCGCCAAGAAGCAAGAACATAGGACTTACTACTACCAGTTACTGGGTAGAGGCCCAAAAAGGTTCCGCTGGGGATAAAAGAATTAATGCCGGTTACTGGGCAATTCATTTATTCCACAGAGAAGCACGAGAAACAGCTGACAAATAGCCAATTCGAGATCAAACCGAAAAGACAGACTGAATCAAGACACGTCCTAATGAGGATATAACTCAAAAGGAACAATTCATCCCAATATATGTGTTGGGAGGAAACGGAAGAAACCGTCATCCACGAGGATAATCTCAGTGGGGAACTGCAGAAGAAAAGTACAGACACTTTCTGCTTATGGGCTGACTCTATATGGAGAGATTTAAACACCCGACATCTGCTTGGGAAGATCTATTGGAGATCTATGAAACCCATAGCAGGAGACAACAAACAAAAGATATATGGCAAAAAATGCAATATGAATATCTGAATGTTTATGAATATGCATGAATATGCGTGATTTATGTTTGATGAATGCTGACAAAACAGACATATCTAACACAACCAGGTCCAGGAATCACACGCCCGACACTATACTTCCAGGGGAAAACCAACTGGAAAGCCAATCTGCTGGAGATCTTCAAGCTGAAAAGCAAAGATCTGCGGGGAGGCAAAAGATCGGAGATATCACAAAATCTCTGAGTGATGGATCAACAAATATCCCGACTGGAGTACAGAAAGTCACAACAGGCAACAACGGCCACAAAGACAAATCTGTTGGGGAATGGGATAAATCCCAAAATATCTGCAGGGGAACAAGAGCTCACTGCTGTGAAAGCGAGAACTGCTATGAAAGCAACTCCAAAACAACTCCACTGGGGAACAACCCACTGAGGGAGAACAAATCATCCAACGTAGAATCTGGCTGCACAAGCAACTCTACCTGGGGAGAATACAAATATCCATTCCATTGGGGAACAACCCACTGAGGAGGAAGAAAAGATCACACAAGTAGATTCTGCAACAAGCCACTCTACTGGGGATCAAAAGCAACAGGAGATCAACCAAATCTATGGATGATAGATCACCAACCAACCCTACTAGGGGAAAACAAAGGTTTCAACAGGCGGAGATTCTGAGGGGATTATCACAGATGCAACCCTGACTCTGTTGAGGAATACCCATTCCATTGGGGATTTTGCATATACACGATCCACCAAACCACAAATTTAAAGGCAGATCCACTGGGGAAATCCACTGCGGGATCCACTGGAAATATGGAAGAGAGCTGGGGATCAACCACCGAATGCTGACTCTTCTGAGGAGAAAATCCACAACTGCTGAGGAGGAACACAATCACTGCCCTGCTGAAGGAATAAGCGCACTGATGGGGAGATATAGCAACTCCGCTGGCAACTTAGCCGGGGAAGCGAGTACTACTGGAGCAAACGAAATTTTCCACAAGCATTCTACCCTGGGGATATATCACAGATCCCACTAGCGACCGTGCTGAGGAAAAGAAGCAACAACTCTGCTTACGATAATGCTGGGGAGAACGGTAAAGTACCGGGACATCAATCCATCAACCACTGAATCTTCAAAGGGAAAGCATCTCTGCTGAGGAAACGAACCACAACTCCGCTGGCAACTGCACTGGGGAGAGTGACAGGGTACTGGGGTCTCAAACCACCCATTACCAAAACTTCCAAACGGAAAACACCCATGCTGGGGAGAATACTGCTGGAGAAAAAAAACGAAGTCTTCAACAACCCTCTGCTTAGGAAACAACCCCAACAAGAGCTCTGCTTGGGGAATAACCCCAACAATAAAGCAGGAGAAAAAGGATACAACCAATGCCAGGGATATGAACAAATGTCTTACCTGTTGGAAATCATGCCACCCTCGGGAGAGCACTGAGCGATTCTTAAGTATCCTTTCATCATGGGGAATGTCCACTTTGTTTAAAACAACAAATTTTGAAAAAATTTATTTGTTTAAAACAATGACATTTTATCAATTAAAACATGCAAACACTTGTTGAATTGAAACAAATAAGAGTGCAAATAATTGGATAAAAGCTCAAATTAATTTGATGGAATGGTAGCCTGCAAATGGCAAGACTCCATAGATCTGTACAAATTTGAAATCAGTGATATATATTGGAAGAGGGCTACATTGAACATAATGATCCTTTCTCTACCAATTTGAATCTCGATGTATGCGAAGCTTCAGTTGACGACGAATCGAGAATCTCTGACGATCAGACAACTGTGGAACAGAAAGTCTTGTCAGGATGCAGTTACTTGCCAAATCCCTAATTTTTGCCTAGATTGCCCCGGGGCGAGGTACTCAATCTAGCGGGATGCAAATATACTTCTTTTTTCATGTCTCTAACTTTTGTCTGGATTACCCTTGCGGGTTCTCCACCGAGACGCTCATTTTTGCCTAAGCCGCCCTTTCGGGTTTTCAACTTAGCGAGCTATTCTGTTTTTGATTTGCATATACTTTTTTTTAGGCAAAGTATTTCTTGACTGCATCTGAATTCACAGGACGAGTGAAATCCTCCCCATCCATTGTTGTAAGTATCAAAGCACCGCCTGAAAAGGCTCTCTTGACAACATATGGACCCTCGTAGTTTGGAGTCCACTTGCCCCTGGAATCGGGCACGAAAGACAAGACTTTCTTGAGCACGAGGTCACCTTCTCGGAACACACGAGGCTTGACCTTCTTATCGAATGCTTTCTTTATTCTCTGCTGATATAACTGACCATGGCACATGGCAGTCAATCGCTTCTCTTCAATCAAATTCAGTTGGTCATAACGACTCTGAATCCATTCAGCATCAGTCAACTAGGGATTTGAGGGTATCATTTTTATTTTATTCTTTTTTCTCTTTGAATTTTTTTTCTTCTGATTTTTTCCTTTTATTTTGATTTTTCACCCTCTTCTCTTTTTTTTTACATTACATTTGTAATGCCCCAGTTTGACTGTTTTGCTGATTCTCAAGATACAACTGAATGAGCTCCTTTTTCGTGCTCAAGAAGGCGACGAGAAATTTCATCAGGAATCTCTTCAACATCATCTTCCTCTGCCTCAAATACAAGGAATTCAAGATTGGGAGATGGCGTTGGATCATTATGTTCAATGGGTTTAGAAATCCCTGCATAATGATTCTGGATAATGAAAAGCTTTTGAATTTTAAACAAGCAAATCATTTATGCAGATGAAAAAGATTGCTTTCTTGTTTTTCAGGGTTTTTTGTGATCACTGATTTCATGCAAAAGCAAAAAGTGAAAACAAATGGAAAAACAAATGTTTAATAATGCATTAATTGAATGAAAACCATTGTATATATGCTTTGCCAACAATGTCATCACTTCTCCTTTTGGCATGGGAGAAGGGTTTTAAACAAAGTGAACAATTACTCTGATCTATGGATGACTGTAGGAACATCTACAGCGACCCAATTGTGGCAGACACCACCAGGAATGATGAAATTGTTCAGATCTTCTGCATCCTCTTCCAAGATAGCAGCAGCTTCCTCAGGTTGATCAGCATGGATGAATCCTCCACTCTTGAACAAACCTTGCTCATTAAATGCCCCAGAACAGTAGCCAATGCCAGCCCGGGATCTATTGTCTTCAAGCTCAATCACCTTCCCTAAACCAGCAACTGCACCACATTCAATGACCAGTTTCGCATCTTTGTAGGAAGAAAATGAAGGAGACTTCTTCTCAATTGGTTCATCAATAGATAAAGCTTGGAACGGCGTTCCAACTTCATCCTCAGCGTCAATATATGAGAAAGAAGACAAGTGGCTAACCAGGAATAAATCCATCAAAAGCACTTAGTCTGACAAATTCCTCCTTGAGTTCACAGCTCTCTTGCTCAACATGATCCATCAATCTGGCAGAGATAACCCAGTGTAGTACCGGCGAGTCAATGCGTCTTCAAAATAAATGAAGATCGCAGGGTCAGACCACAGGACGGGATGTAACACCCCGATGATATAAGGCTAATTATTTAATTTAAATTAATATAATGTTTATTAATTTAATTAACTAATTGGAAATATTATTGAATTATTATTATTATTGGAATGATAATATAATTGGGAAAATATATAAGTTGGAAATAATGAGAAAAGAGTTTCATTTTTGGAAAATAAGGTTTTCACGTGAAACTCACAGAAGCGGCTGAAAGAGGAAAAGGGCAAGAGGCAGACAAGAGGAAGAGGGTTGAAGAAGAGAAAGCTTGAAGCTTTAAGATTCGCCGGATTAACTCAGGTAAGGGGGGTTTATCGTCGTTTAATGGGTATTATGGATTAGCATGTAATGGGTAGTGATAAGCCATGGAATTGACCCTAATTGGGATTACGAATGCTGGAAAATTATGTCGGATAAACTGTGTTTAGGCTGTAATTGGATTTGTGTTTGAGTTAGTTGTGAATTTCCGAACGTATAGCTTTTTACGGGATTGGAATCGGAGGTCCGGAAGTCCTCCAACGGCGGAAAATGCGGAGAATTCTGCATTCTGCCTTGTGTTAGCGCAGGAACAGCTTCTGTCTTGCGTTAACCGGTTAACCTAGGGTGTTAACCGGTTAACACTGTGTTGAATTGTGCAATTTGCTGTTTTGTCTGCGTTAACCGGTTAACCCAGGGTGTTAACCGGTTAACACTGTTGTGATTACTGAATTATTGCTGTTTGTGCTGCGTTAACCGGTTAACCCAGGGCGTTAACCGGTTAACACTGTTAAGTTTTGAGACAGGAAGCGTGTTTGTGCTGCGTTAACCGGTTAACTCAGGGCGTTAACCGGTTAACGCTGTTGCAGAAGGGAAAAAGTGTTAATTAAAATGTTGTATGCCTAATTGATGGTTGCCTATATCCGTGTGTGATATAGTAGGGATTATTTCCCGCTGTTTTGAGCAGTATAGGTATTAGTAGAGTGTGCTAATACTGTGATTGAATTAATTGACATGATATGATGTTTTGATACATGTGTTGATGATGTATGATGGTATGCATAATATTGTGAATGTATATGTTATGCATGTGTTGTGAATGGACTGTTCTATGGCTTAGAGTGTGAGCATATGTCCATTGTAGATGTTGTTGTGATGTTGCATTGCTAGGTGATTAGCATGCATATTGTGGCCTTTATGGTGGTAGCTAATTCCCGTGGTGAGGAATTAGTGATGTTAGTCGTTTTGGACTGTTGTTGATGTTTGCATGCTAGGTGAATTAGCGTGCATAGCATGGCCCTTGGGGTGGTAGCTAATTCCCATAGTGAGGAATTAGTGATGTGAGTCACTAGGTCTCAAATGAGTGGGACTAGTGAGCTTGGTAGCCGTACCTGGATTGGTCGGTGAAGTTGAACTATATGTTCAAGAATAGTCGGTACCGCATGCATGGAGTCTCAGTGCATAAATTTTGTATGGCGTATAATATGAATGGATGTATTCCAGTATTATACGTGTGTTGTGTGTTTGTGTTGGCATTGAGTATGAGTATGAAGTGTGTTGGTGTTGAATATGATATTTGAGTTGATGTGTCGTTACTGAATAAGTGATATGATTAGGGTGATTAATGTGTTATTTACTTAACAATACATGAGATTTTATAATGCTTGTTATATCGATTGAGGAACTCACCCTTACAACTTTATTTTCAGGTAACGAGCAGTGATTGAGTAGAAGCTAGTCCTTGGAGTCTAGTATAGTTCCTTAAGGGGTCGTGCTCTGATAGATGTAACATCGGGACGGGATGTTTTACTTATTTTTCATTGATGATTGTTGAATAAGTTTACATGTATTGTGTTACATGTTTTATACTGATGTTGGATTTTATTCCGCTGTGAACTATGCAAACGTTTTATTTGATTAAATAAATGAGCATGACAGGTGTCGCATCCTGCGAAAAATCAACCGGCGAGACTCAAAAATAAAAACACACAGAGCCGCCACTAAACGTTATTTATCCCAAGATAGGGAAAGGAAACGCTCAGAGAAACCTGGAAAGACATGGTCTCGCGACCAGAGAGAAAAGGTTCGGGAGTCGGTTACGCAAGGGGAAGGTATTAGCACCCCTCACGTCCTAGGTACTCCTAGGGATCCACGTTCTAAGAAAAGAAAAGGTTGCTAAACATCACACACACACACAAGGGAACGCAGGTGGGGTTAAGAGAAACGGGCTCGATAAGGCGTCGCACCTTATGCCTACATATCTTGTCTGGAACAAGAATCAGAGCCACTGTAGTTCGGCTTACGCACGCCAAACAACACAAAACAACACAAACATGCAAGGGTGGCAAACATGGAGCCCGACAACCACTGGATGGAATTACGTCGGCATCCGAACCAGAACACACTCAAAAGGGCAAACGTGGAGCCCGACTGCCAATCACTGGGCTTACGTCGGCATCCGAACCCAAACACACAGTCAGATAACAAGTTAACGCACGCAAAAAAGAAAAAGGTTGCCCGGAGTGGTCTCGCACGACCACCTGCCTACATACCTCGTCTGGAACGAGGATCAGGGCGATGTAGTTCCCCTGAAAGGGACTAAATTGCTAACCAGAAACCGGGGAAAGATACACAACTAGGGAGCTGAGACTCGAGCCTAATGTTGTCATGCATCGTTAACCCTAAGTTCGGTTTTCTATCCTACTTGCATAAGCAAACTAACCTAACCAGGAAAGAAGCTAGCACACAAGCATACAATCATATATCATCAAATGAGAACAGGTATCTCAAACAAGCATGTCAATCAGATATCCACATAACACGCACTATAGCCAAACAAGGGGCTCAATCAATCAGGTTTGACTGCCTAAGCAAGTCGTATGTACAGGCTGGTTTTGCTCTTAACCTTGCCATTACGAGGCTAAGGTGAAGCAGATGAAAGGATGAAGTGAGGATCAGACCTCACAGCTCTTATCCCTAACCAGGGAGAGCTGACAAATGAGCATGGGTCCAGAATGGGGGAACCCTTCTATACTCGGAGACTCTGACTCAATGTGCACTGCACAGATCTTGGGCTTTTGATCTCAATGCTACAACCATGTAATGGGAGCAAGGAGAAGACTCAACTGAATAGTGGGGGACAGGTTGCTTGTCCCTACCTTCCACCAATTGCCTTACTTGAAGGACTTTTCCTGCTTGGGCTTAAAAATAAACATACACAAGCATTGCCTCTTAAGGAGGACTTCAGTCAATTTGCCCGGCCCGGTAACAGCCGGGTCTCCAGACTACATGAAGTAAGAAGGTTATACCTCTATGCAAGTTGCTTATGCAAAGCAAAGCAAAGCAATAGTTCACAAGGAACTGAGCAACTAAAGTACCTGGAAACAATCAAACTCAGTCAGTACTCAATTAGACAAACTATACAGCAAACAATCAAGCAGTTTAAACAATACAACACAAAGCAAGCTCAAGGCTTAAGCCCAAGCTCCAACACCTACAAAACAATGTTATGTTAGTGTACAAACATCCACAACATCAATTAAAATCAACTTGTATCATTCTCCATGTACATTATGCTTTTGATCCTGAAAAACCAAGCAAATATTAGTAACTAGACCACTAGGCCAAGCCTAGGGTCCAAAAGCAAGAAAAAACTCAAAACAGCAAGGTATTCATCATCCAACATCAAATTATCATCAAACACAAGCAAACATCATTGGTCTCATGTTTATATCATCCATTATGTTCAATTCATGCACAAAACAAGGCACATTGGTTCAAATGAAGCACCAAGCATACAAACAGAATTATTGCATTCAAATCCATACCAAAACACATCCAAAAATTCTCAAATTAATTACACCTAAACAGGGGTCAATCAAGGTCTACCATGTCAAATTTGAGCTTAATTGGGCAAATGGAACCATGTTAATGAAAATCAACAAAAACAGACACAGTTACATGCTTCAATTCACAACATCAATGCATACATCCACTTCAAAAATTCATAACTCAATGAAAACAAAAAAGAAATGGATGAGACCAAAACAGGGAGGTCACACAACGTGTCTAGTTCATGCATATCAAATTTCATGGCCATACAATACAATATGAGGATTTCCCAATCAATCTACCAACATGTATCACATGAGCTTGCAATTTCAATCACCAGAAATGAAAAATCATGATCAAATTGAAAATACAGTGAAAAATTCTAAAAAAATTCATCAAGCATCCTAACATGTCAACAAGTCATCATGCAAAATTTCAGCCAATTCCAACATGCATAGGTCATCCAATTAAATTCAACAAGTTGACATCAAGAGGTGTGACACAAACTGTCACACCTAAGTTCCAGAATTTGATGCTCTCTAACCAGGTATCAAAAATTCATGAAATTTACATATAAATAATCCTCAATGAGTCAAGAACCACCACAAAAATTTTCAGCCATTTATCTTATGATATGAGTATTTCATGATCAAATTGCCAAAATGTATCAAAATGTGACATACATTAGAAAACCCTAGGTCAAATAAAATATTTGCCAAGCACAACTTTGACCAATAGGTCAAAAAAATCCTACACTCAACAACAAAGTCATAGAAAAAATCCACACATTTTTCTGAATTTTCTACAATTTTTTATGAATTTTTTAACATGTTTATGATTTTTTTAGAATTTTTATGAATTATATTATAATTAAATGAAACTCCAATGGCATAACCGTAATAATCCAGGACCGGTAAACACATTTGAATTTGGGAAACGCACGAAACGTGAATCAAACAGGAAACAGTCCCAGACTTCATCTTCCTCCCCGCGCGGTATCAATACGTTCATCACCGGCAGCTTCGACTTTGCTCATTTCTCAACCGAATCTCACAAATTAATAACCGTTGGAAAGGTCTCGCTCTCAGGATCACAAACATGCAAACGATTTCTCCTAATTGTCTCTAAATCTCACGAATCGAACACTTTAGGTTTTCACTTCAAAGTTTCAAATCGCGATATATCAACCTATGATTATCCATTCCTAAAACTACAAGCATCATTGCATTCTACATCAAACATACTTTCAAACGCACATAACAATTCACTAATCCATGAGATTCGAAAAGTTACCTCGATTCGAAGACAGTGATGAATTTGAAGATGTTTGCACTTCCTTTACCAAAACAGATGCAGCATATGCTCCAAGAAGTTGAATGATATGATCAGGTTCGATTTAGGTTGCTTCTAATGCACAAAAGCTTGATTCACCATTGATGGAGCAAACTTGGACAGTCGTGTTTTGGAGCTCCTTTGATCTTGCCTTGCCAAAACAGTTGGAGTATGAGAGGAATGAAGATCAACACAAAAAGAATCTTCGAAATTGATGAAGAAATGAAGAAGTTCTTTGGATTTTGGTGTGATGTGTTCTTGAGTGTTCTTGAGTGTTCTTGAGAGAAGTTGAGAGAATGTGAGAGGTTTTTAGATCTGAATTCTTGGTGATTGTGATTCTGTTATGATTAGCAAGTGATTTTGGTTATATATGTGAGCCTAATCCATGCTTAATCCACTTGATTAGTTAAATGGCATGTTAAGTGAAAATGGTAATTGTGCAAATAAGGGCAAAATTGTCAATTCCATAGCCAGCTCATTGACACCTGTTTTGACACCTCACACAACCCCTAAATATCATGTATGAGCTGTAGGAACTTGTCCCATGCTGATTGGTTGCTCCATTCTCAAATTCACTATGTGTATGCAAAATGACCAATTTTCACCATTTCACTTTTCAAGCCAAATCTCAATTTAAAAGGCCTATGCATGAAATGAATATTCAAACACATTCCAAATGCCATTCCTGAGGTGTTGGAAAAAGTCCCATTCAAAAATTCCAATTATTTTGACATTTGGACGATTTTGCCCCTGGTCCAATTCAGCTGTCCAGTTGAAAAGTGACTTTTTGCCTTGGCCATTTTTGGGAAAATCCAATGATGCACCCTTAAAGTACATGTCAAATGGAGTTTGTGCATATAAAGAACTTGCAATTTGGACAAAGTATGTGGTAGTTATGGCCTCCTGATTACGGTCTTTTCTGAAATTCAATGAGCCATATCTTGCAAACCGTACATTGGATTTTCAAGTTCTTGGACTTTTTGGAAAGGTGAGAACAAGATCTACATCTGTCATGTTGAACAATTTTTCATTTGAAGCTTCCTTGGACATCTGTTTTTGAGGTCAAAAACTTTCCATTTTTGGAAACTTCAGCTACAAGTCACTTTCTATTTTTGGCAGTTTTTGTCCTGACTTGATTTTCTTCATTCTTAAGCTTTGAGATGTCATATAACACTTGTTCCAACATGAATGAAGTGTCTTCAACTCATTCTCACCTCCAAATCCACCAGATCATGTACAGTTGACCACAGTTGACTTTTCCACTGATAGATGAATTTGGCAATGCATAGATCAATTCGAACCCCAATCTCCAACTGAAATGGCTCAAGGGTGATACCCTTGCCTCCATAAGCAAAATATAATCACAAAATGAACCTCATCTCCATCTCAAACCCCATCTCTTGATCCAGCCCTGATTGGCCCAATACAACTGATTAGGGTTGACCAGTGGTCAAAACCCTAATCTCAAGGAATCTTCTTCAATCTTCTGATGACATCCAACCATGATGATGATGATGTATCATTGCAATCAAGATGAAGACCAACATCCATTGAGAATCATAAAACCCTAATTCACAGCCCAATCCTCAGATGATCCATGACCAGTCAATAAACCCTAGGCTTGCACTTTACTTCCTCAGCTTCTGATCAAGACTTGGGAAGATGGCTTGCACAATGTAACCACATGATATGCAATATGAGATGCCTAATGCCCTAAAATGAAATGCAAATATGTTAATGCTAGTCCCAAGAGAGGAGGGCAAATTTTGAGGTGTTACAACAGGATAAATTGGAACATGGTGTGAAGAGTTTATGTGACACCCTTAAATGCATAATTACTCTGATTAATATATGTTGTTATTTTAATTAAATATTTGGGGTTTTTTAGAAGGGTGTTACATTAGTGGTATCAGAGCATAGTCGGTCGAGTCGAGTCGTAATTATTCTGTTTTCCCTGTACGGGATAGGTGTTGTGTAACCCTATCAGTACTTATTGTTTTGGCTTGTTGGGTTTTCAGAATAGAGATGGCTGGGAGAGGTAGAGATGATGCTGCGATTGCTGAGGCTCTGGGTATGCTAGCTGGAGTACTTGGAGGAAATCCGAATGTTGTAGGCATGGGAGCTGCTCGTCAACTGAGTGAGTTCCAGAAGAACAATCCTCCAATGTTCAAGGGAGCATACGATCCAGATGGTGCTCAGAAGTGGTTGAAGGAGATTGAGAGAATCTTCCGAGTGACTGAGTGTGCCGATAACCAGAAGGTCAGGTTCGGTACGCATATGCTGTCAGAGGAAGCTGATGATTGGTGGGTTGCTACCCGCACTGAGTTGGAATCTGCTGGGAATGCTGAGATCACTTGGGCGGTGTTCAGAGAGAGATTCCTGAGGAAGTACTTTCCAGAGGATGTCAGAGGAAAGAAAGAGATAGAGTTCTTGGAATTGAAGCAGGGCAATCGGTCTGTTACTGAGTATGCTGCTAAGTTCACAGAGCTGTCAAAGTATTACACTCCCTATAATGAGGCTGCTGGAGAATTTTCGAAATGTGTGAAGTTTGAGAACGGGTTGCGTCCTGAGATCAAGCAGGCTATTGGATATCAGCGGATCAGAGTGTTTTCTGACTTGGTTGACTGTTGCAGGATTTTTGAACAGGATTCCAAAGCCAGAGCGGAGAGCTATCAACAGAGGGTTGATAGAAAAGGCAAGAATCAGAATGACCGTGGAAAACCGTATGCAGCTGGCAAAGGTTTTCAGAAGAAAAGTGGGATGAAGAGGCCTAGTGGGGGAAACTCTAGTGCTCCTGCTAAGTGTTACAGATGTGGTCAGGCGGGACATCGGTTCCACGAGTGTACCAGTGTTGAGAAGAAGTGTTTCAAGTGTGGTAAAGGTGGTCATTTGGCGGCAGAGTGCCGGTTGAAGACTCTGACTTGCTTCAACTGTGGAGAGGTGGGTCATATCAGTCCACAGTGTCCTAAGCCGAAGAAAGAGAATCAGTCGGGAGGAAAGGTCTTTGCTTTATCGGGTTCTGAGACTTCTGCAGATGATCGTTTGATCTGAGGTACGTGTTATATTAATGGCTTTCCTCTTGTAGCTATTATTGACACCGGTGCTACTCATTCCTTTGTATCTTTGGATTGTGCTGTGAAACTTAAGTTAGAGATATCTGAGATGTTTGGAAGTATGGTGATTGATACTCCTGCGAAGGGTTCAGTGACTACTACTTCAGTTTGTGTGAATTGCCCTTTGAGTATTTTTGGTAGAGACTTTAGGATAGACCTTGTGTGTCTTCCACTAGTGCAGATTGATGTTATCTTGGGTATGAACTGGTTGGTGTTTAACCGAGTTTCTATCAATTGTTTTGATAAGACTGTGATATTTCCTGAGAATGAGGAAGGAAAGAGTTTGTTTCTATCAGCAAGGCAGGTGAATGAGGAAGTAGCAGATGGGGCAGAGTTGTTTATGCTGTTAGCGACTTTGGAGGCTAAAGATAAACTGGTGATTTGTGATCTAGCAGTGGTGTGTGATTTTCCTGATGTGTTTCCTGAAGAAGTGAATGAATTGCCACCAGAGCGTGAAGTTGAGTTCTCGATTGAATTGGTACCTGGTACTAGTCCGATATCGATGGCTCCGTACCGTATGTCTGCTGTTGAGTTAACTGAATTGAAGAGTCAGTTGGAGGATCTGTTGGATAAGAAATTTATTCGTCCGAGTGTGTCGCCGTGGGGTGCACCAGTGTTATTGGTTAAGAAGAAAGAAGGTACTATGAGGTTGTGTGTGGACTACAGGCAACTGAATAAAGTGACGATCAAGAATCGGTATCCTTTGCCGAGGATTGATGATTTGATGGATCAGCTGGTTGGTGCGAGTGTGTTCAGCAAGATAGATTTGAGATCTGGGTATCATCAGATACGTGTGAAAACTGAGGATATTCAGAAGACTGCTTTCAGAACAAGGTATGGACACTATGAGTATTCTGTAATGCCTTTTGGTGTGACTAATGCGCCTGGAGTATTTATGGAGTATATGAATAGGATTTTCCATCCGTACCTAGATAAGTTTGTTGTGGTGTTTATCGACGACATTTTGGTATATTCGAAATCTGAAGAAGAGCATGCTGAGCATTTGAGAGTGGTTTTAGGAGTTCTGCGAGAAAAGAAGTTATTTGCTAAACTCTCTAAGTGTGAATTTTGGTTAGAAGAGGTTAGTTTTCTTGGTCATGTGATTTCAAGAGGTGGTGTTGCTGTTGATCCTTCTAAGATAGAAGCAGTATCTAAGTGGGAAGCTCCGAAGTCAGTTTCTGAGATAAGAAGTTTCCTTGGTTTGGCTGGGTATTATAGGAAGTTCATTGAGGGATTTTCTAAGTTGGCGTTACCGTTGACGATGTTGACTAGAAAGGGGCAAGCGTTTGTTTGGGACTCAAAATGTGAAGAAGGTTTCCAAGAGTTAAAGAGAAGGTTGACTACTGCTCCTATTCTGAGATTACCGAGTCCGTCGGAATCATTTGAGGTTTACTGTGATGCTTCATTGTTGGGTTTGGGTGGTGTGTTGATGCAGAATAAGCAGGTTATAGCTTATGCTTCGAGACAACTGAGGGTTCATGAGAGGAACTATCCGACACACGATTTAGAGTTGGCAGCTGTGGTATTTGTTCTGAAGTTATGGAGGCATTACTTGTATGGATCAAGATTTGAGGTTTTCAGTGACCATAAAAGTTTAAAGTATTTGTTTGATCAGAAAGAGCTGAATATGAGACAGAGGAGATGGTTAGAGTTTCTGAAGGATTATGATTTTGGTTTGAATTACCATCCGGGTAAAGCAAACGTAGTGGCTGATGCATTGAGTCGGAAGTCATTACATATGTCTATGTTAATGGTCAGGGAATTGGATTTAATTGAGCAGTTTAGAGACTTGAGTTTGGTGTGTGAGAGTACTCACAATAGTGTTAAATTGGGAATGTTGAAGTTAACGAGTGGTATTCTGGATGAGATCAGAGAGGGTCAGAAATCCGATATGCTTTTGGTTGATAAGTTGACTTTAGTGAATCAAGGTCAGGGTGGTGAATTCAGAGTTGATGAGAATGGTGTTTTGAAATTTGGTAATCGGGTGTGTATTCCGGATGTTGCCGAACTTAAGAAGAGTATTCTGGAGGAAGGACATCGCAGTGGCTTGAGTATTCATCCTGGAGCTACGAAGATGTATCATGATTTGAAAAAGTTATTTTGGTGGCCGGGAATGAAAAGGGAAATTGCTAGTTTTGTTTATTCCTGTTTGACTTGTCAGAAGTCGAAGATTGAGCATCAGAAGCCGTCTGGGCTAATGCAACCGTTGGCTATTCCAGAGTGGAAGTGGGATAGTATCAGTATGGATTTTGTTTCTGGTTTGCCGAGGACAAATAAGAATTTTGAGGCTATTTGGGTGATTGTTGATAGATTGACGAAGTCGGCTCATTTCATTCCGATCAGAATGGATTATCTGTTAGAGAGATTGGCTGAGTTGTACATTGAGAAGATTGTAAGTTTGCATGGTATTCCGTCTAGTATTGTTTCAGACAGAGATCCTAGATTTACATCGAAGTTCTGGGAAGGTTTGCAGAGGGCTTTGGGAACTAAGCTGAGATTGAGTTCTGCATATCATCCGCAGACTGATGGTCAGACTGAGAGGACGATTCAGTCATTAGAGGATCTTTTGAGAGCTTGTGTTTTGGAAAAGGGAGGTGCTTGAGATTGCTATTTACCTTTGATTGAGTTTACCTACAACAATAGTTTTCATTCGAGCATTGGTATGGCACCGTTTGAAGCTTTGTATGGTAGGAGATGTCGGACACCTTTATGTTGGTATGAGTCCGGTGAGAGTGTTGTGGTTGGACCGGAGATTGTTCAACAAACTACGGAAAAGATTAAGATGATTCAGGAGAAGATGAGAATTGCTCAGAGTCGTCAGAAGAGTTATCATGACAAGAGGAGGAAGTCACTTGAGTTCCAAGAGGGAGATCATGTGTTTCTTCGTGTCACTCCGATAACTGGTGTTGGTCGAGCTTTGAAGTCGAAGAAGTTGACACCTCGATTTATTGGTCCTTACCAGATTTTGGAGAGGATAGGGGAGGTAGCCTATCGTGTCGCTTTACCGCCGTCGCTTGCGAATTTGCATGAGGTTTTTCATGTGTCTCAGTTGAGGAGGTACATTCATGATCCGTCGCATGTAGTCCAAGTAGATGATGTACAGGTGAGAGATAACCTGACTGTTGACACATCACCTATGAGGATCGAGGATCGAGAGTTGAAGCAGTTGCGGGGTAAAGAGATTGCCTTGGTGAAGGTAGCTTGGGGAGGACCAGCAGGTGGCAATGTGACTTGGGAACTTGAGAGTCAGATGAAGGAGTCTTATCCGGAGTTATTCACTTGAGGTATGTTTTCGAGGACGAAAACTCTTTTAGTGGGGGAGAGTTGTAACACCCCGATGATATAAGGCTAATTATTTAATTTAAATTAATATAATGTTTATTAATTTAATTAACTAATTGGAAATATTATTGAATTATTATTATTATTGGAATGATAATATAATTGGGAAAATATATAAGTTGGAAATAATGAGAAAAGAGTTTCATTTTTGGAAAATAAGGTTTTCACGTGAAACTCACAGATGCGGCTGAAAGAGGAAAAGGGCAAGAGGCAGACAAGAGGAAGAGGGTTGAAGAAGAGAAAGCTTGAAGCTTTAAGATTCGCCGGATTAACTCAGGTAAGGGGGGTTTATCGTCGTTTAATGGGTATTATGGATTAGCATGTAATGGGTAGTGATAAGCCATGGAATTGACCCTAATTGGGATTACGAATGCTGGAAAATTATGTCGGATAAACTGTGTTTAGGCTGTAATTGGATTTGTGTTTGAGTTAGTTGTGAATTTCCGAACGTATAGCTTTTTACGGGATTGGAATCGGAGGTCCGGAAGTCCTCCAACGGCGGAAAATGCGGAGAATTCTGCATTCTGCCTTGTGTTAGCGCAGGAACAGCTTCTGTCTTGCGTTAACCGGTTAACCCAGGGTGTTAACCGGTTAACACTGTGTTGAATTGTGCAATTTGCTGTTTTGTCTGCGTTAACCGGTTAACCCAGGGTGTTAACCGGTTAACACTGTTGTGATTACTGAATTATTGCTGTTTGTGCTGCGTTAACCGGTTAACCCAGGGCGTTAACCGGTTAACACTGTTAAGTTTTGAGACAGGAAGCGTGTTTGTGCTGCGTTAACCGGTTAACTCAGGGCGTTAACCGGTTAACGCTGTTGCAGAAGGGAAAAAGTGTTAATTAAAATGTTGTATGCCTAATTGATGGTTGCCTATATCCGTGTGTGATATAGTAGGGATTATTTCCCGCTGTTTTGAGCAGTATAGGTATTAGTAGAGTGTGCTAATACTGTGATTGAATTAATTGACATGATATGATGTTTTGATACATGTGTTGATGATGTATGATGGTATGCATAATATTGTGAATGTATATGTTATGCATGTGTTGTGAATGGACTGTTCTATGGCTTAGAGTGTGAGCATATGTCCATTGTGGATGTTGTTGTGATGTTGCATTGCTAGGTGATTAACATGCATATTGTGGCCTTTATGGTGGTAGCTAATTCCCGTGGTGAGGAATTAGTGATGTTAGTCGTTTTGGACTGTTGTTGATGTTTGCATGCTAGGTGAATTAGCGTGCATAGCATGGCCCTTGGGGTGGTAGCTAATTCCCATAGTGAGGAATTAGTGATGTGAGTCACTAGGTCTCAAATGAGTGGGACTAGTGAGCTTGGTAGCCGTACCTGGATTGGTCGGTGAAGTTGAACTATATGTTCAAGAATAGTCGGTACCGCATGCATGGAGTCTCAGTGCATAAATTTTGTATGGCGTATAATATGAATGGATGTATTCCAGTATTATACGTGTGTTGTGTGTTTGTGTTGGCATTGAGTATGAGTATGAAGTGTGTTGGTGTTGAATATGATATTTGAGTTGATGTGTCGTTACTGAATAAGTGATATGATTAGGGTGATTAATGTGTTATTTACTTAACAATACATGAGATTTTATAATGCTTGTTATATCGATTGAGGAACTCACCCTTACAACTTTATTTTCAGGTAACGAGCAGTGATTGAGTAGAAGCTAGTCCTTGGAGTCTAGTATAGTTCCTTAGGGGGTCGTGCTCTGATAGATGTAACATCGGGACGGGATGTTTTACTTATTTTTCATTGATGATTGTTGAATAAGTTTACATGTATTGTGTTACATGTTTTATACTGATGTTGGATTTTATTCCGCTATGAACTATGCAAACGTTTTATTTGATTAAATAAATGAGCATGACAGGATAAATTGGAACATGGTGTGAAGAGTTTGTGTGACACCCTTAAATGCATAATTACTCTGATTAATATATGTTGTTATTTTAATTAAATATTTGGGGTTTTTTAGAAGGGTGTTACACGGGAGACCGGAACAAAACACCCGCTTATGCAAATGATGCATGAAGTGTTTTTAGCATATGCTTGTTTTTTATTTCAAAGGAACTCGAGGGTTTTATTTGCAAACTTTGAAATATTAACATTTTGATCGTATATGAGAATATCTCATCAGATATATCAGGTAAAATTTTTTTCCGGTTTTTTCCATGTTTGAAAATTTTGCAAATAAACTCCTTTGAGTTCCTTGAAAATTTTCTTTTTTATCTGATGATATGGATGCAGATGAATGCATGAATGCATGAATGCAACAATCACACTCAAGGATCAAGCAAATCACACCAAACAAAGGTCATGGGAAAGCTCATAGTATCCCTAATATTAATCATCCATTTTGGTGGATTATGGTTTTCACCTTATCAACACCCAAGTTCCATTGATATTAACGGTACATGAACCGGTTCAATCATCCTTAATATCAATCATCCATTTTGGCGGATTTAGGTTTTACACCTTATCGACACCCAAGTTCCATTGATATTAAGGTTGTCTGAACGACTCAACCATGAATCACGGGTTTGTTGAGAGTCACGAGCATGGAGTCTCGGTTAAGAACCACCCAAAGGGAGTGTACTAGGGTTTAAACCTGCCAGACATGTTCTACCAGAGGTTCCCATAATCATCTTCCCATCTTTCGGATATTATCGGAGGAATGAATACTCGTATTCCAAAAATATTCTCAAGAGAGACTCTTATGAGTGTAGTATCGCGTAACAATCGCATCAGACCTGACATCTGAACGACCTCCGCACTACGTCCTAAAAATAGGCCAAGATGGGCTTGGTAAACTAAGGTCCTTGGCTTCTAAGGCACATGATTGAAAGAATAATGCCTAACCACAAATAACTTGTGTGACATTATTAATCCAACATGACCTCCACCAAGTGAATGGACTCGCAAGTCAACTGGTTAAGGAATACTCCACACCAGTCAACAAGACTACGCCATTCTCCTATCCTAGAGGTGCACTCGAGTTCGGGTACAGAACTCATCTCACAGAGATCACCAAAGCAAACAACAATTGTATATCAAGCAATTCAAACATTACAATCAATACAGTTATCCCAAATTGTACAAAAATATGTCAAATAACACATAAACAATATCATACAACAAGGGTGAAAAGTAGGCAATACCACCAGGGAAGGTCTAATGTGTTCCCCAGTGAAGTCTCCACTTTTCTGTAGCGGTGTATTCGTCACTTTATGATTTATTGACTAAATCAAAAGCAAAGCATACAAAGAATCGAGTCGCCACCGCACTTTTATTTATCCTAAGGAATGGCTAAAAAGCGAACAAAAGCCTAAGAAGTTTTACACATAGAAAACTAATGAAAAGATCAGAGAATCTGGGTAAGGGGTAAATTACGCAATGGGAAGGTGTTAGGCACCCAAAACGTCCTAGGTACTCCTAGGGAGCCCTTTTCACACTTGTTGTATATAAAAAGTTTATTTGTTTATGACATATTGTGCAAACATGAATGGGAAGATGAGAAAAGAATATACAAGTTAGTTATTTTTGTGTTTGAACGGATGAACCCGTTGCCTAGGTACCTTCCATCAAAGGTAAGGATCAAAACGCCGTAGTTCGGCTAAAAGATTTCCAAAAATTAGTGAGTTCATTTTAAAACACAAGCGTTAAGGCTTTTCATTACCAATGGGAGAAAACTCAACCTGAATCAATAATCCACCATGCGAGGACGGCTTCGACGTACTAGAGGGGTTAACCCTGTTTTCAGTACGGAAGTCTTATGATCAACTCACTAAGGACAAGGTAAGATTTACATCAACCACTATGGTAATTGAAACCTATGGCTAATGTATGAAAACATATTAACAATGGACAAAGCCACAAAACAATTGAATGGGTGAAGTTAATTGATTATGAGTATTTACAAAATATGGTCAAGATATGATTAGGATTGATTCAAAGAAGTGTTATGAAATGGAGTTTGGAAAAATCAAGGACTTAGGATCCAGGTTTCTAATTTGAAAAGACGTGAAGATGTTTGCACAATAGTTCAAATTTTTGAAAGCAAAGTGTGAAAAGGTTTAGGACAAAGAGGGTATGGATAATGGAGTGTAAAACTTCTCAGAAAGGTTCACCTCTTGAGATCATATAGAAGATGATTCAAGTGTGTCCTTAGGAATAGGCAAATGAGCAATAACAAATAAGCAAAACAAATGATACCGGAGGCCAATTGCCGGGCTTATACCAATCTCACAACAAAGGTGGATACCGGATACCAATAGATGGATTTACACCAGTCTCCTAAAACAAACAAGGATGTCAGATGCCAATAAATGGACTTATTCCAATCTCCTAAACAAAACAAAACCTGGATATCAGATGCCAATCTATCTGGACTTACTCTAACCTCCAACAGATGATCATAGGAATACAAAAGCCAACAGCATGGTCTTACAATTGCATCCTCACATACAACAAACAAACAAAGCAATGGACATAAGTAGCCAAATGAAATGGTCTTACACTATATCCCTTCCAAATCATAGGAACAATGGCCAATGAATGGACTTACAGTTGTCCTCAATGGGTAAACCAAAGATGGATCACAAAGATATGAAATGATGATCATGCAATAATGAGCAATTAGTGATGATAAGTGTACAAAGGCAACCAATCAAACATGTACAAATGGACTAAGCAATCAATCAAACAAAGTCATTTAGCACACACTATAACTAAGCAATTAGGCTCAAGCAAGGGTTAGACTTTAAAGTCAACTGGAATGGGGAAAATGGTGCTCTTAACCTTAACATTGAGGGTTAAGGTGAAGCAGATGAAAGGATATGAGGGGTGTGCCTCATGCTCTTATCCCTGGTCAAGGAGAGCTTTGAATATCAGAAGGTGTGGGAGTTCAGAAAGTTGGAACTCTCTCCACAAGTTAATGACTCGATAGATCTTGGGTTAAGATCCACAATGCTACAACATGTAATGTGAGCAAAGGGAAGACACACAGAATAGTAGGAGATAGACTACATATCTCTTCTATCTACCAATTGCCTTATTAGAAGGACTTTTCCTGCTTGGGGACAAAAATAAACAATCACAAACATTGCCTCTTAAGGAGGACTTCAAACAGGTGCCTGACCAAGTAACAGGCCAGGTCTTCCAGACTACATGAAGAAGAGATGTTATACCTCAATGCTTAAGCTATCAAGCAAAGCAATAGCAAGTTCACAATGAACTATAGCAACTAAATGTACCTGTGGAAACATCAAACAAATCAGTATGCTATACAGACAAACAACCAACAGTTAATGCAACAGACAACCAATATAGGCAAAGGCAAAAGCCACAAGTCAATCCCAATTGAATCAACTTCAACCTGAAACAAAGCTTCAAACATGAGAGGTAAACCCTTAGGCCAAAGCCTAGGGTCAAAAATGAGGAAAAAATTTAAAACAGAACATGAGAATTAACCAAAATCAAGTTTAATCCATTAAGAACAAAGTCCAATTGGTCTCATGTCAAAACTATGCACCAAATCCATTCCATGAGCAAATCATGTCAAACTATGCAAGTTGGAACCTCAATGATGCAAACAGAATGATCACAAGCATATCAAATCCAAAATGGCTCAATAAATTCCAAGAAAAATCATGCCTAAACAGAACACATTAAATGAGTAACACACCAAAAATCATGGCAATTGGATAAGTGGAGGCAAGTCAATTAAAATCCCTAAGTCAAAGCATGTTCAAACAAGCTCATACAAGGCACAAAATCATGCATCAACTTCAAGCAAACATAAAACAGAAATGACATAAGATAAATGAACCAAATCAAAGCCATGTCAAACTTCAAGATGTCTAGAATACACATGCCAAATTTCAAGTCCATCCAATAAGCAACAAGGATTTCACAAATCATATAAGATCATGACTCACAAAAGGTCCACAATTGGTCAAACAGAAAAGAAATTCTCAAACAAATAGGAAATGCATTCAAAAATTCCAGGAAAAATCACAAGCAAACTTAACATCCATAAGTATCAACATGCAAAAATTCAGATCATTTCAAGTTCAATAGGCATGGCAAAGAAATCAGCAAATTGGACAAGAAATGGTGTGACACACATTGTCACACCTAGATTGATCACATCATATCTCACAATCCAGAAATGCAAAAATAGCAAACTATATACCAAAATGACCAGGAATGAGTCTAGATTATGCATATAAAATTTCATCTCCATTGGATCAAGCATCATGATTTCACAATCAAAATGGTAAAGCATAGGCAAATAGCATACATGAACAAAACCATTAGACAAAAAGAAAAACAGACCGTGCACAACTTTTGCTCTCATGCTATTAAAAAACTAGAGGAAAAATGGAGATCAATGCAAAAAATCCCATTCAATTTGGATTAAGGATGAATGACTTATGATTTTTTGAAGTTGCTAATCAAAATGAAATAAAAATTTGAAAACAAAATGAATTTAAATGAACGAATGGCAAACTTGTAATTAAGCAAAACTTTTTGAAATCTGGCGCCATGGTAAAACGCTGCGTTTCATTAAAAGGAAACGCAGCCAATCATCCAGCGACAAGTGGACCAACACATGAGTGAGAAACAGAAAAATGCATGCAGACTTGGCCAGGAAAGATCAAAACACGATCTGGAACGCAAACCCTAGGTGTTCTTCACAAACTCATCGTGTTCATCATCAACATGATCCAACATGCACAGAAATCTACCAGCCATATATCAATCGGATCCTCTCACTTCACACATCAACAATTCATCAATGATTTCTCCTAATTCTAATCATGTCAACCGGATCGAGCAAAAGAAGATTTACATGTCAAAGTTCAAAACAACATAACTAACTTAATATTGCATGAAATCAATGGATTCAAAGCTCAGTGTGACCTACATGCCAAGATCTACATAATGCATATCATTATTTCAAGAATTGGAAGACTCGAATTCTAACCTTGTTGGAGATGCATAGTTGAAATCGTTGGATTCAAAGCCTGGCAATGCAAAACAGGTGCTCTACAATGATTGGGAAGATGAATGGATGCTGCAGAATAGCTCAACAATGCTCAAACCCGATGAAATCTCCAACTGCCATGTGAATGCTCAAAGTTCTACAGTCAAGATTCAACATGAATTATCCACGATTTTGCTTCAACAGATCTTCACCATGCCTGCAAATGATGATTAGAACAAGAAGCAAGCAAAAGGAATCAAGAAATTCGATGAAAAAAGTTGAAAAAAGTTTGAGAGGATTTGAGAGAAATTGAGATGAAAAGTTTCAGATCTGAAATTGTGATGTGTTGATGCAGAATTTTGTTATGATTAACACTTTATACTTCCTGTTAATCCAGTTTGTTAAACATGATTAGCAAAATGTAAATGGATTAAGTGAAATAAGCATGTTATGCCAAAATGTCAAAACCACCCTTATGATCATGTGCCAATGGAACAGTGCGAAATTCAATTGCAGCAAGTCACAAATTCTGTTTTAAGGCCATTGCAATTGGTTTGGAGTGAAAATTATGTGTACTTTTCAAAATCACCTTTTTTCCCACCAAAATTCAAATTGATTTAAGTGAAAAATGCCATTTTTGTGTGATGATTTTTGATGACATGTAATGAATGATCATGATAGAGCATGTCAAAAGGAGATTGTAGCAAAAAACCCCACTCAATTTGCCCTTTTGGTGTGAAAGTTATCCAAGCTTGAAGTTCAAAATTTCTTGACAATGATTTGATCATAACTTGCTAACCACAAATGAGAAATGGATGTTCTTGGACTTTTTGAAAAGGTAGGAGCAAGATCTTCAACTTTCATGTTGGACAAAATTTGATTTTAAGCTTGCTTGATGATGTAAAGTTGAGGAGAAGACCTTTCCATTTTTGGCAGTTTGAAATTACAGGTCACTTACTATTTTTGGAAACTTTTTGTCTGACCTCAAATTCTTCAATGATGATCTTTGAAATGTCAAATGAGACTTGTATGGACATGAATGAGACCTTTCCAACCATCTCCCACCTTCAAATCCCTGATTAAATGCACAGCTGACCACAGTTGACTTTGCTAGGGTTTTGGTTGACTGGGCCATGCTCTGATGAATTTCAAACCTCTACCACTTGAGATCTTGATTCCAAATGATATCACAACTCATATGAATCTCTTATGAATGATCATGGTGCCCAAATTCTTCAGAATGGCCACCATCTATGGCTCAATGACTGCATTGACTGGCTTGACCTAATGTTGCTTCATCTGCAAGTAACAAGGTTAGATGACAATATTTTTGTACTTTTGGGTTAGTAAACAAATGAAAAGCAATGATATACAATATGCAAAACATGCTTGGTGATCAAGAATCACACTCACAAGATAACCCACCCACAAAGAGGGAGGCAAGGTGCACAATGATCCTTGAGGATATGATATGATATGATATGATGCCATGAGGGATCTTAGGGACAAAATTGGGGTCTTACATCAGTCATCGGTAAATGTCTGGTCATTCTTTTTTGGTGTCGGTAAACATCATCTTTCGATGTCGGTAAACGTCGAGTTCCTTCCCAGTCATCGGTAAATGTCTGGTCGTTCTTTTTTGGTGTCGGTAAACATCATCTTTCGATGTCGGTAAGCATCGAGTTTCTTCCCAGTCATCGGTAAATGTCTGGTCGTTCTTTTTTGGTGTCGGTAAACATCATCTTTCGATGTCGGTAAACGTCGAGTTCCTTCCCAGTCATCGGTAAATGCTTGGTCGTTCTTTTTTGGTGTCGGTAAATATCATCTTTCGATGTCGGTAAACGTCGAGTTTCTTCCCAGTCATCGGTAAATGTCTGGTCGTCCTTTTTTTGGTGTCGGTAAACATTATCTTTCGATGTCGGTAAACGTCGAGTCTTTCCCAGTCATCGGTAAATGTCTGGTCTTGTTTCACTTCCGAACATCATCTTTCGATGTCGGTAAACGTCGAGTTTCTTCCCAGTCATTGGTAAATGTCTGGTCATGTATCCTTCCTTGATAAATATCAACTCCTCAGTAGAGTCGTCAGTAAACGTCTTGTCTGGTTCCAGTTGTCAACATCTTGTTCCTCCCCAATCGAAGCCGCCATCGGTAAATGACCCCGCTTTCCTTGGTATCAGTGTATATCAAGTCGACTGTTCTGAAGCCGCCTTCTGGTAAATGTGTCTCGCTTTCCTTGATATCCGCGTATATCAAGCCTCCGCAGTGAAAGCCGCCATCTGGTAAATGTGCCTCGCTTTCCTTGACCTTGGAAGATATCAAGCCTCCACAGTGAAAGCCGCCATCTGGTAAATGTGCCTAGCTTTCCTTGATATCCGCGTATATCAAGCCTCCGTAATGAAAGCCGCCATCTGGTAAATGTGCCTCGCTTTCCTTGACCTTGGAAGATATCAAGCCTCCGCAGTGAAAGCCGCCATCTGATAAATGTGCCTCGCTTTCCTTGATATCCGCGTATATCAAGCCTCCGCAGTGAAAGCCGCCATCTGGTAAATTTGCCCCGCTTTCCTTTATATCCGCGTATATCAAGCCTCCGCAGTGAAAGCCGCCATCTGGTAAATGTGCCTCGCTTTCCTTGATATCCGCGTATATCAAGCCTCCGCAGTGAAAGCCACCATCTGGTAAATGTGCTCCGCTTTCCTTGATATCCGCGTATATCAAGCCTCTGAAGTGAAAGCCGCCATCTAGTAAATGTGCCTCGCTTTCCTTGATATCAGTGCGTATCAAGGCGACTGTTTTGAAGCCACCATCGGTAAATGAGCCTCGCTTCCTTTGATTCATGCCCCGCTGTAATACCCCAAAATTTACCCTTCATTTTTCCTAAAAAAAAAAAAAAAAAAAAAAACGAAAACGAAAAAAAAAAAAAAATAAAGAAAAAAAAATTAATTAATTAATTAATTAATTAATTAATTAAATAATTAAAATAAATAAATAAAATATAACAAATTATTTTGGACTTGGGTCTCCCTCATTTGAGCCCATTACCCACGAAAATCAGTCTATAAATACTGAAGTTTCAGTAGAGGAAAACACACTTGGAGTTACACTTGGAGTTACACTGGGAGATTCACTGGAGAAAGAAGGAAGAGAAGCAAAACACTTTGAGGTTTCCTTGGAACAAAACCCTGAGGAAAAAGATAGTGAGAGAAAAGCCAACAGAGTTCAGAGCAACCTCCAAACCCTGAAGGGAACTCAACTTGTAAACCTCACGGGTGCAACTCAATTTCAATCAAGCTCTCCAATCAGGTTTGCCCTATATCCATCATCTTTATGCCTTTAATTTGAATGCTCTAAATGTATGAGGTATTATGGGTGAATTTGATACCTTTTTTGTGAGTCTTTTGTGAATTTTGATGGAATTATTCATGTGGTTACATTTTGATTTAGGGGAAACTCTGGGTTACCCTATTTTGTTTATTCTAACCTGTCTTGTGTTTCCATGGCATTGTTTTCTCTTGATTTCATCCTGCTGCTCTAACCCTTTGTCGAGTTTTGTGAGGGCTCACATGGCTTTCGCAGAGACACTCGCGTGGTTTCCCACTTTATTTGTGGGATACCCCCTGGAGTTTTATTCTGATTATTCGTGTTGACTGATTTCCTTTGACGGTCCAGCTGGAGACATTTCAGGGTTTCTTGCCCCTTTAACTGCTATAGCTTCGGATCTTTATCCGTGTGGTAATTTTTTCCCTTTCTCATACTTTATCGCTTTCTTAGCTGGAAGACCTCGATAGGAGGCAATGTTTGAGCCCCTTGGTGGCATTTTACTTTGAGATACATGTTTTGTGTTTTGTATTCATATCCCTGCAGGGAGCGCGGTTCCTTCGTCAAGGACTGCCTTTTTGCCCTCGAGCATCCCAAACCCTAAAACCCAAAGCAACACGTTTACTCCTTCTACTACAGGCGAGTAAGTCTCCAAAGGTCGAGCATCCGGTAGATTGCGTAGTGACGTCGTTCGTCCAAAACCCAATCCATAACCCCGTAGTTAGCCGAACTACGGCTTGCTCTGATTCTCATTCTAGATGAGATACGTAGGCATAAGACGCGATGTCTTAGCGAGCACACATCCCCCAACCCATAGGTCAGCCGAGCTACGAAGACTCTGATTCTCATATTCAGATGAGATACGTATGCAGTGGATGCAACATCCGCGCGAGTCATTTTCATTTAACCCTTTTTTGTTTTTTTGGCAAACAGCACAAGATAAACCCACACCCTTTAGACAAGAACTACAAAAGTGGATCCCGTAGAGTACTACGGATGCGTAGGGGTGCTAATACCTTCCCTTCGTATAACCGACTCCCGAACCCAAGATTTGGTTGCGAGACCCCGTCTTGTCCTTTCCTTTTTCAGGTTTACTTCGAGCGTTTCCTTTCCCTCCCTTGGGATAAATAACGCACGGTGGCGACTCTCCTGTCTTTTTCTTTCGCCGGTTGTTTTTTTTTCGCACTGTATTTTTCAGGTTGCGACACCGAAGAAGTCCCTCACATTCACGAACCCATGCATGCGACCAGTCTTCATCTCTCAACTCCTCTACTACTTGGTTAGGGAGGGTTGAAGGCCCAACGATAACCATAGGGGTAGGTCTCGGATAGTCGTAGGGCATGCGGTACTCAAGCGCTCTCTTCCTCACCCAAGCGGTGTAAGGTTCCAAAGCAATACAATTCTTCGGACCAAGCTCTTTCCTTCCCGTCCTATGAATCTTGCGCCAAGCGCAGACCATCCTGCTTTTCAAGTTCTGGGGATCTTTACCCTCTTGAAAGAACACACCTTCCAACAGAATGTCGTTAGGTTTATCCTTTAAGGGGAACCCAAGCTGACGGTGAGCCAAAATAGGGTTGTAGTTAATTCCACCACATGTACCAAGAAGAGGCACATTGGAGAATTCACCACAAGAGTCAATAATCTGAACACCATCGTAAACACAGTTATACCAAGAGATATCATCATTAGTGAGAAACATAAGTCTCGTGGACCACCGTAGACATCCCTTATTCTCCTTGAAGGCAAGCATCTGAGGCAAGTGCGAAATAAACCACTTGTACAACAGAGGCAAACATCACACAATGGAACCACCACCCTTGGTATTCCTCATATGCAAAGAGAAATGAGTGTCACCCAACAGAGTCAGAACGAGATTAAGAGAAGAAAAAATCCTAATAGCATTCACATCCACAAAATTGTCGATGTTGGGAAATAGCACTAACCCATAGACGAGGAGTACAAATATGGCTTCAAAAGCTTCCTCACTCATGGCCTTCCCAAACAAAGTAGCTTTGGCAATGAGAAAATCAGATGGGAGACCTTGAATTCCACCTTTGGTAGTCATATTAGCAACAATGTCAGATACATCTACACGAAGCATATTAACAATCTCTTGAGAAGACAGAATCTTTTCTAAGCCACTAAACGGCAACTGGTCAAGAATAGGTATACCCACATGATAGGCATACTCCTCAAGTGTAGGCAAAAGCTGGAAATCCGGAAAAGTGAAGCATCGATACAAAGGATCGTAGAACACCAACACACTCATCAGACCTTCATCCACCTTGGTAGAAAGAATAGACAGAAGCTTGCCATGGCGAGCTTTGAATTCCAAGGGCTCTAATACATAAGATGCCAAACTCCTTAACTCTTTCAAGTCGGGTTGTCTGAAACTGTACTTCTTCGTATTCCTTCTTTGCTTATCCATGTCTAAAAATTTGCAAATAGACCTCTTAAGTTCCTTGAAAACTCTTTATTATTGATGATATGGATGCGAATGAATGCATGAATACATGGATGCAACAATCACACTCAAGGAACAAGCAAGTCACACCATACAAAGGTCACGGGATGGCTCACGTCATCATCAATATCAATCATCCATTTTGGTGGATTATGGTTTACACCTTATCAACACCCAAGTTCCATTGAGATTAAGGATATACGAGAACGGATCAACCGTGAATCACGGGTTTGTTGTAAGTCACGAGCATGAAGTCTCGCTTAGGAACCACCCAAAGGGAGTATACTATGGTTAAACCTGAAAATCATGTTCTCAAAAGGGTCCCCATAGTCATCATCTCATCTTTCAGATATTATCGAATAAAATGACTACTCGTATTCCAAAAATATTCTCAAGAGGGACTCTTATGAGTGTAGTATCGCGTAACAATCGTATCAAATCTTACACTTGAACGACCTTTGCACTACGTCCTAAAATAGGCCAAGATGGGCTAGGTATCTAAGGTCCTTGGCTTCTAAGGTTTATATTGGAAAGAGTAATGCCTAACCACAACTACTCGTGTGACATTATTGATCCCAACAAGACCTCCACCAAGTGAATGGACATGCAAGTCAACTTGCTAAGGAATAACTCCACACAAGTCAACAAGACTATGTCATTTTCCTATCAAAAGTGCACTCGAGTTTGGGTATAGAACTCATCTCACAAGAAACCACCAAGCATACAAGCAATTAATATATCAAGCAATTCATACATTACAAACAATACAGTCATCCCAAATTTGCACAAAAATATGTCACCAATAAATATAAACATACAACACACATAAGCAAAAAGTAGGCTAAACCCACTAGAGACAGTTTAGTCCCCAGCAGAGTCGCCACTTTTCTGTAGCGGGGTTTTCGTTACCTTTAAGCTTAATGACTAAACCAAAAGTAAACATACAATTCGAGTCGCCACCACACTTTTATTTGTCCAAAGGAAAGGCTAAAAAGCGAACAAAAGCCAAGGTAAGAAGTTTTTCAAATAAAAAACTAATAAAAATGTCAGAGATCTGGGTAAGGGGGTTGGTTATGAAATGGGAAGGTTTTACGCACCCAACACATCCTTAGTACTCTAAGGGAACCCTTTTTGAAAATATGTGTTGTAGGTTGGTATTTGTGAAAATATGTGCAAAATATTGGAGGGATGGGAAGAGAATAGATTATATTTACAAGTTTGTTTGAATGGATGAACCCATTACCTACGTACCATCACAAAGGAGGATCAAAACCTCATAGTTCGGGGTAAAAATCACAAAGATTGGTGAATTGATTTGATCAAAAGCCTTAAGGTCTTTTATTATCAAAGGGAGAAAACTCAACCTAAACCAACAATCCACCATGTGAGGAAGGCTTCAACATACTAGTGAGGGGTTAACCCTATAATAAGTATGGAAGACTTATAATCCAATCACTAAGGATGAGGTGAGATTTACATCAACCACTATGATAACTCAAACCTATGTGACTAATGTTTTTTTAAAAAGTTTTTAGCAAAGGTGGCCATTGGAACCACAAAACAACTTGAAATGAGTTATATTTACAAGTTAATTTATTTACAAGATGAAGTCAAAGTTGAATTAAAGTTTATCCACAATGAGTATTTATGAAAAGATTTTGAAAAGTCAAAGGCATAAGGCCTAGGTTTCTAGTTTGAAACAAAGTCAAAGTTTGAAGAAAAGATTTTTGGCTTGGGTTAGAATAGGGAGAAGAAGAGAAGGGATAATCCTTAAGCATACAAAGATAAGAGGGGAAAGATAAATCCTTGGAGTTCCTTTTTCTTGAAGTCATAGAGATGACTCAAGATGCTCCTTTCCTTTGGACTTAGCACACAATCAAGCAATCAAACAATTTGGATTCAAGCTCCTAGGATCTCCATTTGACTTGTCTCTCTTAACTTGGCTACTCATGACAACGGTCCTCCTTTCACAATCTCAAGATGGAATCCCTATCACACAAGAGCAAACATCAAAAAGTTCACAACACAATAAGGGGAATGGACAAAGAAAAGGTTTGGATGAGAAGTCCTTTAAAGTCAACTTTGAAATTTAGCATTCTAAAGGCATGAGGCCTAGTTTCTCTTCAACAAGTTTTAGCATTCTAAAGGCATAAGGCCTAGTTGCTCTTGAACTCCTTTAAGCATGGGTAAGTCCTAATTCTAAGTCCTTTTTCCTTTTTGCATTGGGTTCACACAAAACAAAGACAAGGCAATCACAAGATAACAATATATTTATATACAATAATGAGCTCAAATGAGCAAAAGAAAAATGACATAAACATAAAATATATGCTCAAGTGAGCAAAGTGAAAAGAAATATGAATAAATGAGCAAGAAATAAATGGCATTAAAGTAAAGGCAAGAAATTAAATGCTCAAATTAAAGTTAGTAATTAGTATGGTTATGTTAGTTTGTCATAAGACAATGTAGCGCTATGTTAAGCAATCGTAAGTGGACTAATGTATTAGTCACACCTATCTGAGGTCGGTCAATAAAACTATAGGAAAATAAACACAAGTTAGAGGTCGTGACTAGTAAGCCAAGCTCCACAAACTTGCCATGCCAAAACAAATGGGGAAAGGCCTTGTATGGACTTTAGGTTTTTTGCTTGACCAAGAAGCAACCTATCTTGGACACAAAACAACTCACTTGATCTTAGATCAAGTTGAGTTTGGTTTGGATCAAAGAAGGTTAAACTTCTCATTTGTCAAGACCAACCATAAGACATTAACTCATTGGCCAAAAATGATGAAAATAAAGGGATGAAGATGAAATGGAGAGAAAGAGAATTCAAGTATCAAACTCAATTGATCAAATGTGAACCAAGTCATCATCAAACAATGCCAAACAGAAAAGAAATGAAGATCACAAGTCAACAAGTCAACCATAATTTTTTGGTATTTTTGAATTAAAAATAAAATGCAAAATAAAATAAACAAAATATGGTCAAACCTCAAATTTAATTCAAATCAACTTCAACAAGTCCAATTAAATTCTCATAGGTTTAACATGGTCAAACAAACTTTGACAAATTTTCTTAATAATTTTTGAAATCAGAAACTATTTAAAAACAATTAAAAATAATGAAAAATAACACAATATGAATTAAAATCTCAAATCAAATAAGAAATTGATGAGACTATTTTTCGTTGACTTATCATGATCCATAGGTGTTAGGAAAATATTTTTGGATTTTTCAAATATCAGAAAGTATTTTAAAATGAATTAAATTATTAAAAACCAAATAATTCACAAAAAATATTAAATGAAGTCACAAAAATAATTAAAAATCAAAATATGAAACTAGATTTTTCAAGAAATTTGTTGGCATTGGTCTCATATTTTTGTGACTTCAAATAAATTTTCTATGAATTTTTGAAAATTAAAGGAATTAACTGAAATTAAAAGAAAATAGGATAAATAGAAAAATCCAGCGCCACATGATCAGTTCATTAAATGACGTGGCAAGGGATCAAAGACTCAGAGGTGCGGATGCATGGTACGCTAGAGTCAAACGCGTGACATGTTGCATTAAATCAAGTAAACATAAAGATTGATCCAGATTAGAACGTGGAAGCACAATCCAAGGGCTGGGAAGGCTACCACGTGGTGATGGTGGTGGAAACCACCATCTTCTCCAGTGAAGTACCAGATTCCGACCACCAAGCGCAGGGAAAAAGTTTGTAATGAAAATGAAATGTAAGGACATCAAAATGAAGCTCAGGTGATGTACATCACCACTGTATCCATGGATCATCCTCACTTTTCCTATTTAGAGAGAAATGTGAGATGGAAGATCATGGTATGTCAACTGGAATGACACGATTTGAACAATTAAGACCACCACTGGCCTGCCTCAAGTGAGAGGACTTCAGAAAACCACATAAACAAAAAAAAATTACATTGAATTGCAAGATCTAGATCAAAAAAGTTTGAGGTTCTACCTCTGAAATGAAGCTTCAAATGCCACGAATTCTCTAAGATCTTGATCTGCTTTTGCTCTGGAATATGGCTGAGATCATGTTTCCCTCGTGTGCATGGGATTTGAATCTTCCTTGCATGGGCCTGTACAGGCGCATGTGAGGCCCAAAAATTAATGAAACTTCTTGATAATACCTAATGGAATGGATTTGGACGTGCACAATGGATTGCACAAGCTTGCACATCAAGTTTATAACATGAAATTCCAAAATGGACATCAAGAATGAACTCTTCGAAACTCACACATGGAAAATCCAAAAAAGTAATTCGAGTAATGGTTAGAAAGCCCTTGAAATAAGGAACAAAAGTTATGTTGGGAAAAAATTCATTTGGCATTTGAAAACTAGTGAAAACTAGCTGTGAAAGTTTGGGCACAAAACATGTCTAAGTCACCCTTTGAAAATTTTCACCAAAAGCAAGCCTCTTCAAGCCCCTTTGTTTGCATAATGCAAGATTCAAATCGAAAAACCTCCAACACTAAAGTTGTAGATCGTTTCAATATTCTCAATTTAGACTCAAATTTTGCATCATTTGGATTTTGCATGAGAAAGTTATGGGCATTTGAAGTTAGATACATTTTCAAATTCAATGACTTAGGTCCAAAGTGACCTATAATGTTTAGTATTATCACAAGTATTTATTTTAGGATTATGAAATTTTGTCCGACATAACATTTTAAGTAGAAATCTTAAGCTTTCCAATGCATTTGGTATCACCTAAAAATCATAAAAATTAAGGAAGTTATGTCCTTGGGAAGTTGACCCAAAATTAGGGTTTCAGTTAAAATGACCTATAATGTTTTGAAATGAATGATGACCTTCCAAGTTTCAAATGGATTTTTGATGAACATGAAAGTTGTTCATATGGTTCTTAAGAAAATAGTTTCTCTTGGGGTCATCTTCATTTGGCAAACATATCACAAGTTGTATCTCAGTGGACCTCAGTTTGGTCAGATGACTTGACTGGTCAACTTTTCAAGGCCAAACTTCCAATCTTGATGAATGAATGATTGAGGATCCTCAAATAGACTCATATATGCATAAAAAGATGAATTAAACAATCTTCAAACCCTTTGGGTTATCTTGATCAAATTGGCAAATTGAGATACTTGGGAGACATATATGATTATTAGGAACTTTGTGGACAATTGTTATGCTTTTACTCATCTTCATCTGGCCATTGTATTGAGCTTAGGAGCCTCTTAGGAGCATTGGAGCACATGATCACTTGAGCTTCAAAACAAAAAGAGTTAGTGACATATTTTGTGCTTTTGGTTAGTAATCAAAATAAGAAAAGCAATAGTATACAATACAAGCATGCTTGGTGGTCTCAAACCACTTACACAAATCCCAACCCTAGGGTTAAGGAGCCAAACATGCTATGATCCTTGAGGCAATGCACTGAGCATAATACCATGAGGGGTCTTAGGGTCAAAATTAGGGTCTTACAACAGTCAATTGAACTTGCCCTTGACTCATGGGAGTTTTTGCAGACAATGGAAAATAGGGATATGTGGTGACTAACATAAGCAGACCTGCAAAGCCAGTGCATTGAAATCAAGCATGGAGATTCATAAGGATCAATACCATTAACCTACCAAACTGGTGCAGCATGTGCAAAGAGAAGAACCAACTTGGTTATGCTGCAAGAAAGCCATGGTTCCAAAACAAATATCAACAGTAAGTAATTTGCCCTAACATTGGGACCAATGTCAGAGCATGAACAATTAACGTGCATTTGCTACACCTTGCCTAAGCCAATAACATGCCACACACAAAGCTCAAGCTCAAATTGATTTAAATGTGACCTGTTCAACCAGTTGCTCAAGATTTTTTATTCATTTCCATTTAAACACTAACCTACACATCCAGTCAAAGGTCCTTCCACCATTGAGCCAATTTAATTAACTGAGTTGGTTCTAACTAACTGAGTTTCACAATTAACTCAGTGAGTTGAATCCAACTAACTCCTAACCTGAACATAACTAAATCCAAGCCTAATTCAATCTAAGCCTAAAGCCTATTTAATCACATTCATCACCATCATTTGAGGACCCTTGGATTTTTGCACACAAGTTCATTTTTCACTTCTGCAACTATCTCTCCCTCACCTTACTCAATGCTCATTTTCATAAGCCATTAAAGCTTCGCATTGAAGCTTCAATTTGCTTAAGCTGAAACTCATCACCTCCACTGCTATCAATTTCAAGAAGTTCCAGAAGAAGAAGAGAAGGAGAAGAGAAGAGAACGAATCGTGCTGCAGTGATCAAGAACTCACCTGTGAAATTTTCCGGTCATCTTCTCCGGTAAGTCCATTGCCTTGTTGTGGTGTTTTCTTATTTTGAATATGCTAATCGGTAGTATTTAGGCTAGGAAATAGAACCCCCATGGTAGTAAAGACCAATTATTTCTAGTGGCCATTTAATTTGAGATTAGAATCTTAGGGTTCCTCCCAAAATCATTTCAATTCGGTTGATCCAGGAACCAATCCCTCAAATGGATCCCGTTTTCATCATCAGCGCATCTTTGCGCATAAATTGATATTTAGAAGTTAGGTTTTAGCCGCCACCGCCGCCGGCGACAGTCACCGGCGCGGTGGCTCACCAACAATAACGACGTGATTGGGGGAGGGAGAGTGAGCGCACAACAAGCTATTTCAAATTTGTTGACTTAAATAAGTCAACAAAGTGGGGCATTGGGCTCAACACACTTCAAGCCCATTGATTTGTTAATCATACCCCAATATTTCACATACACCCCCATTTTTTCGTTTACAGAGTAATTGAAATGGGCTTCACCAAGCCCATAAATCTTTTACTGATTCACCTTGTGAATTCAACATGCACCCCCATCTAGAATGGATTTTGAGACACTTTGGGCTCAGAAGCCCATTTCTTCTTTTACCACGTGCACCCCCTGTTTGGAGTTTGTTGTTTGACCAAGAAAAAACTCAGTGGGCTCAATTAACAGCCCAGTAGCCTGAATTTCTTTCCAACTCCCACTTAGCCATTGCACCCCATGGTCATTTCTTTTGTTTTCTTTATTTTTCTTTATTGTTTTTTTTGCAAGTTAATTAATTAGAATAATATTATCTTAATTAGGTTAATTGACAATTAGGATTAATCTAGATCTTAGAATTTTAATTAGAATTTCAATTAGATTTAATTCACATCTTTAGAATTCTCATTAGAATTAAATAGGACTTTTAATAGAAGTTTAATTAGGTTTTTAGTTTAGGCTTGAGTAAATTTAGAGTTTGACATTTCTTAACATTAGGTCAATTTTCCATATTAGGTTAGAATCAATTTTAGGTCATGAGTAAATTTGGACATATTTTAGGAAATGACTATTTTACCCTTTTAGGCTCATTTTGTTATTCTTGTGTTAAAATTGCATGTTCCCCTTAGGATTAGAAGGCAATCAATTTCTAGGAGTTAACATAGAATTTTAATCATGATTTTGATCAACTTCGACATGCTCCCTTAGGAATTCTAATCTAACTTAGAATATTCAATCAACTTCTAATGCATGATCCCTTATGTTAGTTTCTAACAATTACTAACTTCAAATAGATCCAAACTTAGTTCCCCACAAAACTAAAATCAAACCCCCGATTAAATTGATCAAAAGCAATTTTGATTAATTAAATCCTTTGAACTTGTATAATCCCCCAGTCTAATTAAGTGACCAAAAGACCCTTGGTCACTTAGTAGGACTTTTCTTTCACGCCGTGGAGCTCAAGGCCTCAAGACAAGATCTTCAATCAAGGCATCCTCAGTCACATCAAGCAGTGGATTATTCAAGCACATCAAAGGTGGCATCTTCAACACTTGTTAAATCAAAGTTAGAAGAGTGTGGCACGAGCCTTAAGTAATAGAGAAGGAGTGGGACTAGAGTATTCCTACCCCCATTCTGAGTATCTTTGGGTATGGGACGTATGACCCAACGCTCATTGTATTCACCTCTATTCATAGACTTTAGCGCAATTCTAATAATACGATTAACAAGTCTATCTTCACAAAAGCAAAAAGCAAGGACCACTTCAACAAATTATCAATCACGAATCAAGTTGTACGATACGAGCCTTAAGTAATAGAGAAGGGGTGGGACTGGAGTATTCCTACCCCTATTCTGAGTATCTTTGGGTTTGGGACGTATGACCCAACGCTCATCTTATTCACCTCCGTTCATAGACTTTAGTGCAATTCGAATCTAACGATTGATAAGGTTTTCATCACTACAAGAAACAACTACAAAGACTCTTCTCTCTCCACTTGAAAGTTAGTGTTATTTTCAACATCTATTAACTATCAAGTCTCTCCATTCTATTCTAATCACTTCAATTCTCAATCATCCATTTCTTCTTGCCTCCAATCAATTTCTTTTCAGCCCTAGTGAGCTGAACTACGAAAGCTCTGATTTCCCCATTGCACAATGAGGATATGTAGGCAGGAGAACCCAGTTTCTTCGTGAGCTACCCTATTTATTAATCCATCACTATTTCATCAATCAATTCCAGCTTTTTAAAATCAAAGATCATTGTTCCTTGGATTCCATTCACATCCTTTTAGGACGCCTAATGAACAGTCTGTCTTGTGAATCGACAGTTGTTTGGCTTGTACCCAGACATTTAATTCCTTTTTTTTGTCATTCCACTACAGTGATACCATGCCTCGGGCCCCTCACTTGTTGGTTTACCTTTACTCTTCGATTCAGAGTTTATTCCTTCATGGATCCAAGATACTTTTTCTCTTTGATCTCAAATTGTTTGTTCCCCAGCAAGTGATATATGTTTCCTTATGCCTATCAATACTTCCTTTTAGATTCCATATTCACCCTTTTAGGACGACCTAATGAAATATCCATCTTTGTATCAAGAGTTGTTTGGCTTATTGCCATCCAATTACTTCTCTTTATTTCCAGTCATTCAACGATAGTGATACCATGCCTCGAGCCCCTCACTCGTTGATCTGTCTGTTTACTCTTTGATTCAAAGTCAATTTTCCTTTATGGATTCCCATGTTACCATTCTGTTGGTACGAGTTATAATTGTCCATCACTTCAATCATACTCCTTATTAGTTTGTCCTGTCAGTCCTTGGTGTTTGGACAAACACCTTTTTCATTCCTTTCCTTTCTTTTCGTAGTTCCAAACTACGATTGCTCTGATTTTCTCATTGCATAATGAGAATATGTAGGCACGAGGATGCGAATCCTTGGAGAGCATACTTCTAATTATTCCTCCTTCGCCTTAGGGCACCATCCATATCTTTCACAATTCATTTACTACCGTCAATCATAAATCGTTCATCCAGTGACATACTGTCTCTTTGACATCGAAATACACTTTCTTTGGAATTCCATATATACCCTTTTAGGGCGCTTAATGAATAGTCCGCTTTTGTACCAAGAGTTATTTGGCTTGTACCTAGACATTTAATTCCTTCTTTTTCGGCCAACCATATAGTGATACCATGTCTTAGACCCCTCACTTGTGGTTCATGCCACCTTTCCCTCTATGGTACAAATTCCATTTCGCCTATGGATTCCAATATATATGACTTTCGGTTTCAAATTATACCTTTTCAGTCACTCATCACCCAATACTCTATTGTATGACTTCGGTCACTTTCTTCCGTTCATCCCATGATACATTCATACTCTACCTCCTTTCACTTCATGTGATATACCTATTATTTGAGCCAAATACATTATACCTTTGTGCTCCATCTTATACCCCTTTTTATGAACCAAGATCCGATTTGTTTGTCTTGTCAGACCTTGTAGCTTAGACAAACATCTCCTTACGTACTTTGCAGCCGTACTTAGGCAACCCTTTCTTTTCGGTTATTCCAATAAAGTGATACCATGTCTTTGACCCCTCACTTGTTGGTTCATACCAGTTTTACTCTTGGGTTCACATTTTCACCCTCTCTTAGAGTTCAAATCACACTATTCTTTGGCTCAAATCATACCTTCTATCACACTTCTTTCCACCTCCCAACTCTAGTTCCTTGAACTACGAAGCTCTGAATTCCTCATTGCACTATGAGGATACGTAGGCATGAGGGCCCTAATCCTCACCGAGCACTCTATCTATTTCTCTTCCTTTCCCATTCTTTTGCGAGTAATATTTATTTATAACACCTATTTGAGCGAGAACAATCAAAACGGTTCACATGGAGTACCATGGATGTTTGGGGTGCTAATACCTTCCCCTTGCATAACCGACTTCCTTACCCAGTATATCTCTTTCCCCCGGGTTTTATCAATGTTTTCCCTTCCCTTTGGGGATAAATAAAGTTCGATGGCGACTCTATTGTATGTTCGAGCGTGCGATACTTTCGGGTATATTTCCGCTAGCTTTAGCTGGCGACTCTGCTGGAGACTCTTTGTTATTGGGAGTATTCCCTAGTCGCTAAAAGGAGTCGAGCCTAGTTTAGGTTGTTCCCTCGCTAGTTTAGGTGCTTAACTCATAGTTATACTCGCTTTTATTTATCGCATTTCTTATTCGCTTTATATTATGGATATATCTGTTACACTGTTGTTGGGATGGGTAAGACTACATGAGAGGAAAGCTCTATACCCGAGCTTAGTATACACATAAGTTAGACTCGTGGATAGTCGTGTACACCTGCGTTTCGTGCATTGGGGGTCACGAGAACCACACCCATACTAGATTCATTTGGAAGTACTTTTGTCCTGTGAGTATTCACTACAACATGGTATTTTCATTTCGAGTCGATGACTCTGGGAGACCTTCTAGGGACCACCTTGGAGCATAGTCCACACCTGTGAGGGGGATATGGGTTTTCATTGCAGGAAACCATAGACTCTACCTAACTTGATACTCATGTTACGTCGAACTCTTGAACTTGCAACATATGGCACTTACAGATTGTCCAAAACTTGCCAGGGTTCCGACCCCATGTGACTTATTATAATATCATCATTACATTATCATTCATCATGACCAAATTTTTGCATATGCATGTCTTTTCCAGGAATCCAAGAGTCCAGTCTATTCACCAAGCAATTGAAGCGAAGCATGAATCCCGAGAGAAAGAGCATCCATAATTATAAGTTTGTGGAACCTCCATTGGCTGTGTTGAGAGGACTTGGGGCACGTTTAGACCTGACTCACAAAGACGCCTTCAAGGAAGCATATGGTAACCTATTGGGTATTCTGAACACCGAGGTCAACATCACCGCTGTGCACACCTTGGTGCAGTTCTACGATCCACCACTAAGGTGCTTTACTTTCCAAGATTATCAGCTAGCGCAAACGTTGGAAGAGTATTCTCATATTTTGGGTATCAAGATCAAGAACCAAGTGCCCTACATCCTCACTAAGGAACTTCCTGAATATCGAGAACTTGCTGAAGCTCTGCATATGGGAAAGAAGGAAATAGAATTGAACTTGAAACCAAAGGGTGGAATCCATGGATTCACCTCTAAGTTTCTCGTGGACAAAGCTATCACCTTCGCCGAAGCTAGAAGTTGGACAACCTTCAACGCCCATCTAGCTTTACTCATCTATGGGATTGTCTTGTTTCCGAATATGGAGGAGTTCGTAGACTTGGCCACCATTCACATCTTCTTGACTCATAACCCGATTCCCACTCTTCTTGCTGATACTTACTATTCCATCCACGTAAGAACCCAGAAGAAGAAAGGGACTATCATCTGTTGCACCCCTTTACTCTATAGATGGTTTATTTCGCATCTACCCAGTGAAGGTCCTTTCGTTGAGAACAAAGATAACTTGAAATGGTCCTGTAGCGGGATATTCGTTACCTTTAGAGATATTGACTAAATCTAAGGTAAACCATACAAGTCGAGTCGCCACCGCACTTCTATTTATCCAAAGGAATGGTTAGAAAGTGATCAAAAACCTAAAAGTTTTATCAAATCAAAAACTAGTAAAAATGTCAGAGATCTAGGTAAGGGGGTTGGTTATGCAATGGGAAGGTTTTAAGCACGCAAAACATCCTAGGTACTCCTAGGGAGCCCTTTTCATAATTGTTGTAAGGTTGGTATTTTGTGAAAATTTGTTTGTGCAAACATGATTGAAGAGATGAGAAGAGAATATACAAGTTTATTATAATTTGTGTTTGGATGGATAAACCCATTGCCTACGTACCATCTTAAAAAGATTAGGATCAAAACCTCGTAGTTCGGGGTAAAAATCTCAAAAATGAGTTGGTGAATTGATTGGTCCAAAAGCCTTAAGGTCTTTTGTTATCCAAGGGAGAAAACTCAAACCAAAACCACAAATCCACCATGTGAGGATAGCTTCATCATGCTAGTGAGGGGTTAACCCTATAATAAGCATGGAAGACTCATTGTCCATCACTAAGGATATAGGTGAGTATTACATTTACCTCAAGGAGAACTCAAACCTAATAGCTAAAGATTATGAAAAATTTGATTAAGAAAGTGGTCATTGAAACCATAAAAGAAATACATTTGAATGAGTTATATTTACCAATGAGAAGTATGTACAAAATATGGTCAAATTTGACTTAGAAGTTCAATTCAAAATAAGTGTTATGGAAAGAAAGTTTGAAAATCAAAAGCATAAGGCTTAGGTTTCTAATGTTTGAAAACAAGTGTTAAATGTTATCACAAAAGCTTTGGCTTGGGTTAGAGTGGAGGGAAGAAGAATGGCTAAAGTCCTATTCATACAATAGATAAGGGATAAGAAACAAGACCATAAATGGAGTTCCTCTTTTGAGATCATATTGATGATCCAAGTAGCTCCCATCCTTTGGAATATGCAAGAAAAATAATAGTAAGCTCAAGCAACAATCAAACAAGTCTCTTAAGAGATCTTCAATGCATCTTGTATCTTTCACTTTGGATGATCATGGCAATGGTTCTTCAATTTGAGCTCTCATAGGATTCCCTAACACAAGAGCACACACATTAAAAGTTTTATGAAACAGATCAAGAATGGACAAGAGTGAGTTTAGAGGTTTGGTCCTTCTAATCCATCTTCACATTAAGATCCTTTTACTCCAATTTTCATAGGGAAAGTCCTAGAAAACTAAGTCCATTTGTCCATTTCTTTGTATTTTGGTCCACAACAATCAAAACAAAAGCACAAGCACAATAATATATATACAATTATGTGCTCAAGTGAGCAAAAGGAAAATTGCATTAACATAAACATGTGCTCAAATGAGCAAAGGAAAAAGCAAATGAATAATATGTACAAGAATAGTAAATTGCATAAAAGTAAAGAGCAAAAAGTAGATGTTAATTGTTAATGGTTAGTGTTAGTAGTTAGTGTGCCATAAGGCAAATTTAGCGCCATGTTAAGCAATCGTAATTGGACTTATGTAGAAGTCACAACTATCTGAGGTCGATCAATAATAATGTAGGCAACAACACAAGTTAGAAGTCTTGATTAGTGAACCAAGTTCCAACAACTTGCCATGCCAAAAAGAGGAAGAGGAATGATCTTGTATCGGTTTAAGTCCTTTGCATGATTTAAGAAGCAATTTATCCTTAATGCAAAGCCATTAACTTGATTATTTGATCAAGATGAATTAGATTTGAATCAAGGAAGATTAAACCTCCCTAATCAATGCTAACTTATCAACCTTTAACTCATTGATCAAAAAGAAAAGAAGAAGAAGAAGAAGAAGAAGAAGAAGGATAATGGAAATGAAGAAAAATAAAGTGCATCAAATGAAAAGGAATGTACCAATCCATAAATGTTGACCAAAGATAGGTGTCGCATTACGTGAAAAACCGGCGGGAAAAAGACACAATGCCGCCACCGTGCGTTATTTATCCCAAAGGAGGGAAAGGAAACGCTCGAAGTAAACCTGGAAAGGAAATGGTCTTACGACCAGAGATTGCAAGGATCGGGAGTCGGTTATGCGAAGGGAAGGTATTAGCACCCCTACGCATCCGTCGTACTCAACGGGATCCACGCTCAGAAAGAATAGAAGAAAGGTTGCTAAATAAATGCTCAAAAACTGCACAAGACTGGAATGAAACACAGATGAAAGACGGAAGAAGAGGACTCGGCAGGATGTCGCATCCTGGGCCTACGTAGTTTATCAGACACAAACATCAGAGTCGACGTAGTTCGGGGACAGGAGAAACATGCTCGCTAGGACATCGCATCCTATGCATACGTATCTTCTCTACCCAGAGAAGAATCAGAGCACTCGTAGCTCGGCTAACGCACGCCAAACAAAACACTAAACGGAGACGCTGAGACGTCAAAGTAAACTGGAAATGGAATGCCAATCGCTGGTCTTACATCCAACTCCACACAAAACAAACTAACGCGCCGGAAACCGAATGCCAATCGCTGGACTTACATCAAACTCCAAACAAACACACAACACGGGAAACCGACTGCCAATCGCTGGACTTACGTCAGACTCCAAACAAGAAAACACACACAGGAAACCGACTACCAATCACTGGACTTACGTCAGACTCCAAACAAGAAAACACACACAGGAAACTGACTACCAATCGCTGGACTTACGTCAGACTCCAAACAAGCAAACACACATAGGAAACCGACTGCCAATCGCTGGACTTACGTCAGACTCCAAACACACACAATAGGGTTGAAAAAGGAAAAGGGCGCCCGGAGAGATCAACTCATCTCCTGCCTACGTACCTCATCTGGTATGAGGATCAGGGCGACGTAGTTCCCCTTAACAGGGAAAGAACTTCTATCCTAACCAAAGACTAGGGAGATAACAGACTACTAGGGAGACTACGACTCGAGCCTAGAAGTTACCATGCATACGATCCCTACGTTGAGGTCTCTAATCCTAACTCGCACAGGAAGCAAGCTAGCCTAAACAGCAAATAAGCAAACACAAGCGCAAGAGAGCAAGCACACACACTATATGCAAACAAGTGGCTCATACAAGGCTGGGCTTTAGTCAAGGGGTCAAATCAACCTCGACAAACAAGCCAACTGGAAAGGGGGTGTTTGGAGCTCTTAACCCCAACATTGAGAGTTAGGGTGAAGCAGATGAAATAGGAAATGAGGGTAAGACCTCACAGCTCTTATCCCTGGCCTGGGAGAGCTTGAAACAATGAAAGTATGGGAGTCCAGAATGTGGGACTCTATTCCACATGGCCGACACAACAAGATCTTGGGTTTTTATTCAAAGTGCATCAACACATGGTGTGAGCAAGATGAAAGACACAACTGAATAGCAGGGGATGGATTGCACATCCCTTTTATCTGCCAATGCCTCTTCACTTAGGAGGTCTTTGAATGTACAAGGCACAAAGATAAGCAACCATAAACATTGCCTCTTAAGGAGGGCTTCAGACAGGTGTCTGCCAAAGTAACATGACTGGTCTTCCAGACTACATGAAGATCAAGGAAGTTACCTAAGTGGTATGCCAACCACAAGCAAAGCAAAGCAACTCAAACAATGAGTTAAAGCGGCTAAAGTACCTGTAAGAAAAGCTAAACCAGTCAATATTTACATTCAGACAAATCAAACAATCAACAACAGTCAGACAACCAATCATTAGACACCAATGATGCAAGGCATAAGATGCAATCAAACTAAATTGATTCACCATCCAAAAGACCTACAAAACAGCAAGGTTAGTCAACCAAAATAACTTGTATCTCAAGTGATGAGATCAAATCAACCAATGTGGCTAATTGCTTGAAACCTGAAACACAAAGTCCAAAAGATGAGAACAAACCACTAGCTCAAAGGCTAAGGTCAAAGGTGGGGCAAAAAGTCAAAACAGAAACTAAAACTCAACATGAATCACATTTAATCAAGTAAGAACAAGTCCTAAAAAGGACCAAGTCATAATCATCAAGAAAAGCCATTTCATGTGCAATAGAAGGCAAGGGCAAATTCAAAGCTCACAAGGGATCATCATGAATCAAAATTCCACATCAAAACAGAAATGACTCAAACAATTCAGGAAATTTTTATGAGCATTCAACACATCAAACACAATCATCATACCAAAAATCAGGAATAGAGGAGCTCAATTGGCTAGGCAATGAAAATGCATAAGATCAACATCTAATTGTGTGACACAAATTGTCACACCTAAAGTACATGTGTCCCAAACAGTGAAGACAATGTCAAAAAATGCCAAATAAAATCACACAAGTCCATTAACATGTTAACAATCATCATGCAAAATTTCATGGCATTTGGATCATGTATGAGCATTTTATGATAAGATGAATGAGGCAAGGTCACAAAAGCATACATGTTCAATCAATCATCCACAATTCAAAATCCAGAAAAGGTAAAATCATAAAATCAGCACCATAAAATTCTAGACATTTCAAGGATCATGTAGGAAAAAACCTGGTATTATTTGGACTTGTATTCAATTAGTTATGATTTTTTAAAGTTCATGGAGCAAATGAAATAAAAATTGAAGTAACATGAAAATAAATGAAATGAATTGAATAAAATGGAATGCGCCAGGCCAGATTCGAAGGAGGTCTAGCGCTACTTGTCCAAACGACGTCGTTTGGCTAATGAGGAAAAAAATTTAAAAAAAAAATGCGCGCATGCTGGGAATCGAAGGAGGGGGCTGCGCTACATCAAAACGACGTCGTTTTGATCTCTGGAAACCCTAGGCGCGTGCACTGTTGCAGACGGCGGTCTTCATGGTGGAAACCACCGTCTCCTTCGTTGGGACGGTGGCGGAACAATAACGCCATGCCATTTGTTTTCCAGATTTCGCTCATGAGTACATCATTCAAAAGCTCTCAACATGAGGTGTTCAAATCTAACAATATTTTGGCCTAATTCCTAATAAAAAATGCAAATCGATGAAGAACATTTTTATGCATCAAGACTTTAAATCATCATAACTCCATGAATATTGCACCAAATTTCATGTTCTTTATACCAGTGGAATCAGCAAGCAACGTACTACAACATTATAACAATAAAAGCAAGAATTATGAGATGCGAAATTATGACCTCTTGGAGCTCCAACAATGGCAGTAGTAGGTTCAATTGTCCAGCAGTATCCAAACCTCTTCTATCAACCTTGTTAACACCTCTGAAGCACAAATCAACCCTTGGAATGGCTTGGATCTAGCTAGATCTTCAAAACTCCATGTTCATGTTCATGATTGGAATTGCTTGATTCTTCACCAATTTCTGCAAATCAAGGCTTGATCTGTACCAAATGATGATCAACAAACCAGAATATGCAATAAAAATCAAGTGTCCTTTGAAGAATTTTTGAATTTGGAAGAAGAGAAATTTTGGAGAGAAATTTTGGATATAGATCTAGAATTGTGTATCTGAAAATTCTGTTATGATTAGCTATTTATATGACATGTTAATCCATTTCCTAATCATGCTTAGGTTTGGCTAATTAAATTTTAATGAGAAAAGAGGTGTTATGCAAAATTTGGTTTTTTCACCCCATGCATGCAATCCTACGTGAACAGTAACAATGGCCATGCAATTTCACTTAAAATCCTCTTTTGAAGATGTTGGAATGGTTAAAAAGTCCATATGATGCACCAATTTTGAATTCATGATTTTCCCTCCAAAAATCACATGGATAAGCAAATGATTATATGACAAAATTTCATGCAATGCCTTGATGGATTTGGAAAGTTCATGTCATGAGAAGAATTATGCAAAAAGGAGCACTCAATTTGGAGTTATGAGTAAAAAATTATGGCCATTTGAAGTTCCATGCACACTTGGCAATGATTGGATCATATCTTCTCAACCATTCATCAGATGCTCATGATCTTAGACTTTTTGGAAATGAGAGAGAAAGATCTTCAACTTTCATGTTGGACAAAATTTCATTTGAAGCTTCTTTTATTTTGTAAAGTTGAGTTGAAGTTGGTCCAAAATCTTGCCATTTTTGGAAACTTGAAATTATAGGTCATTTTCCATTTTTGGAAACTTTTGATCTGGCTTCAAATCCTTCAAGATAAGTGTTTGACATGATGAATGAACCTCTTTTGGACATGAATGAAGTGTCTCAAACCATTTCTCCACCTCATAGCCCTCAGTTGACTTTTATGGGTCTCTGATGACTTGGACATGTTCTGATGACTTTGAGCCTCTGATACTTGGTCAAGTTGCTTCAAAATGATCCTTGGTTCATGTAAACTCTCTAGGATACTCATGTGGCCTCCATCTCAAAGAAATGCTTGGTCTCTTGCACAGATGAATCCTCTTGATGCCAGTCTTGACTGATGAGATGCAATATACTATGCAATGTTAGTGTAATGTCAATGACCTAAAAATAAAATGAATGCATGAATGGGGGGTGAAAATTTGAGGTGCTACAACTTCCCATATTCAATCAATTGGGAACCTGAACGGATGAGAGTAACGACTGTCAGACCTTCAAGGTAAACAGGGATTGAATACCAAAAGAACCTGGAATTTGCACTATGCGGGGGATGAAGCAAAGAAAAGAATGTTCACCAATGGCAGCTTCCAATGGGGATTTGATATTTACAAATGGACCAGACAAGACGTTTACCGACGACTCTACTGGGGATTTTGATTTTTTTTCGGAGACAGAAAGCACGACCAGACATCACCAGATGGGACGAATAGGAAGGACTCGACCAGACATCAACAGATGAATGGGAGAAAGAAACCACGACTAGACGCCAACGGACGAATAGGAAGGACTCAACCAGACATCAACGGATGAATGGGAGAAAGAAACCACGACTAGACGCCAATGGACGAATAGGAAGGACTCAAACAGACATCAACGGATGAATGGGAGAAAGAAACCACGACTAGATGCCAACGGACGAATAGGAAGGACTCAACTAGACATCAACGGATGAATGGGAGAAAGAAACCACGACTAAACGCCAACGGACGAATAGGAAGGACTAAACCAGACATCAGCGGATAAATGGGAGAAAGAAACCACGACTAGACGCCAACAGACGAATAGGAAGGACTAAACCAGACATCAACGGATGAATGGGAGAAAGAAACCACGACTAGACGCCAACGGACGAATAGGAAGGACTCAACCAGACATTAACGGATGAATGGGAGAAAGAAACCAAGACTAGACGCCAACGGACGAATAGGAAGGACTCAACCAGACATCAACGGATGAATGGGAGAAAGAAACCACGTCTAGACGCCAACGGAAGAATAGGAGAAATCTGAACAAGATGTCCCTGCCGGGAACATGCATGTATTGGGGAAGACGCCAACACAGCAACAATTGTCTAGAAAAGACTCTCTTGGGGAAGCAAGAAAGGGTAAGGTGTTACCGGTTAGTAGGTAACAAGCTCGGGAATAAGGAATATCTAAGACCGGTGCACGGGTGAAAGATATCAATCAACCAAAAACATCTGAGGAAAACCTGAAGAGGCATATTTCGACTCAGGAAGATCTGACTCCACAGGGGACCAAGGTCGCAATAGGGAGCAGACAGGAAGGAACACCAAGGATACCGGGTTGTAGGCATATAACAGGTGACCGACCAAGGCGTGAATTGGTTTGTGTTCCAAAACACTCATCATCCTGAAGAGAGCGAAAGCAAACTTGTTAAAGGATGGACATTCGATTCCACAAGGAATACGAATCTTACTCAGTTGGGGAAACAAACAAAGGGTTCAACCAGAGAGTGCATGAGATATATTATCTATAGCCGTCAAAACGTAGATAATATACTCGCAAGGAAGATTATCCATAACTGGGTTGTAGGTTGTCAAAGGATAAATCGACCGAAATCGTGAATTGGTGTGTGTTCCAAAACACTCATCATCCTGAAGAGAGCGAAAGCAAACTTGTTAAAGGATGGATATTCGATTCCACAAGGAATACGAATCTTACTCAACTGAGAAGGACAAGACCTCGACCGAAGAGCGCATGAGATATATTATCTATAGTCGTTAAAACGTAGATAACACTCTCGCATGGAAGATTATCCATAACCGGGTTGTAGGTTGACAAAGGATAAATCGACCGAAATCGTGAATTGGTGTGTGTTCCAAAACACTCATCATCCTGAAGAGAGCTAGAAAAGCAATCTTGTTAAATGATAGATATTCGATTCCACAAGGAATACGAATCTTACTCAACTGAGAAGGACAAGACCTCGACCGAAGAGCGCATGAGATATATTATCTATAGCCGTCAAAACATAGATAATATACTCGCATGGAAGATTATCCATAACCGGGTTGTAGGTTGACAAAGGATAAATCGACCGAAATCGTGAATTGGTGTGTGTTCCAAAACACTCATCATCCTGAAGAGAGCGAAAGCAAACTTGTTAAAGGATGGATATTCGATTCCACAAGGAATACAAATCTTACTCAACTGGAAGGACGAGACTTCGACTGGAGAGCGCATGAGATATATTATTTATAGCCGTCAAAACGTAGATAATATACTCGCATGGAAGATTATCCATAACCGGGTTGTAGGTTGTCATAGGATAAATCGACCAAAAAGAGAAACAATCGTTACCAACAACAACAGGGTAGACGAGAGATGACTCACTGGGGATAAATTGCGCGAACAAGGCAATTACCCAAACAACTGGGGTAGAATGAATATTCGATTCCGCAAAGGGACAACGAATCTTACTCGACTGGGGAAACACGAAGGGCTTCGACCGAAGAGTGCATGAGATGTATTATCTATAGCCGTCAAAACATAGATAATACTCTCGCATGGAAAATTATCCATAACTGGGTTGTAGGTTGTCAAAGTATAAATCAACCGAAAAGAAAGGCAATCGTTACCAACAACAATAGGGTAGACGAGAGATGACTCACTGGGATAAATTGCGCGAACAAGGCAATTATCCAAACAACTGGGGGTAGAATGAATATTCGATTCTGCAAAGGGACAACGAATCTTACTCGACTGGGGAAACACGAAGGGCTTCGACCGAAGAGTGCATGAGATGTATTATCTATAGCCGTCAAAACATAGATAATACTCTCGCATGGAAGATTATCCATAACCGGGTTGTAGGTTGTCAAAGGATAAATCAACCGAAAAGAAAGGCATCGGGATACCGGACTGAGTATGTAAAGATGACCAATCAAAAGGGGAAACCACAAACATTTCCGGCAAACGGTGAATGAAAGAGGACCCACTGAGGATAAAATGGCTGACTCGGAGCAATTATCCAAAAGGAAGGGGAAGACCCGCTGGGGATAAGAATGCTTTATCAAAGCAAATATCCAAAAGGGAAAAGGACTATCAATACCGAAAACTGGATAATGATAACCGCAAAGAGGGGATTACATCTACCGGTTCGTAGGCAGAAAACCACGGAAAAGTAACCATCATCGACTAGGATGAGCACAAGGGTTGACTCCACACAGGGGAGAAAAGAGGGTTCACATCTACCGGTTAGTAGGTAGAAGACCACAACAATCTGCTGAGGAATAGAATGGGAGAAAATAGGATTTACAACTACCGGTTAGTAGGTAGAAAACCGTAAAGATAGGACTTACAACTACCGGTTCGTAGGTAGAAGCCAACAAATTCCGTTGAGGATAAGATGAATGAGTGCCGGTTAGTGAGCAACTATTCACTTATACCACAGGGAGGCATAAGAGACAGCCAATAGGAAGCCAATTTAGGATCGATCCAAAAAGGCAAACTGAATCAAGACTCGTCCTAATGAGGATAGAACTCAAAAGGGAAAACCCATCCCATTATGTGTTGGGAGGGAACGGAAACAACTGTCATCCACGAGGATATAACTCGGTGGGGAGTGAAGAAGGAAATGGTAGACACTTTCTGCTTAAGGGGCTGACTCTATATGGAGAGATCAGACACACCAACATCTGCTTGGGGAGATCTACTAGAGAGATCTGTATCACCAATTAGCAAGAGACAACAATCAACAGATATATGGCAAAAGATGCAACATGAATATCTAAATGTTATGATTATGCGTATATGCATTATGCATGATGAATGCTGACAAACGGACATGTCTAACACACATAGGTCCCGGAATCAATCACCCGGTACTACCCTTCCAGAGGGAAAGCCAAAAGATCACCCGAGAGCAAAAGAGATCTGCCGGAGACTGGGATATCGGGGATAACACCATCCTGCAGGGGAGGAAGGCCACAAGAGGCTGTCGGAGGGATCGTCAGTCACAACCGGAGAAAAGAGTTCATAGCACAGGCAGACACTGCCACAACAGCAACTCATGCTGGGGGTCAAAGATACCAAGAAGCAACCAGATCTCTGGTGGGGATAGATAGGCATTGGTAAAGGTCCTCATGCCAACAACTCCGTCGGGGATCTATCTGGGGAAATGATGGAGTAATGGGATGTCAATCCACCAAATACCGAATCTTCACAGAAAAGCACCCATGCTAGGGAGAGGAGACAACTGCTCTGCTGGAGAGAAGAAAGATGAAGTCTTCGACAAACACTCTGCTTGGGAACTGGCCCACAAAAGTGTTCAAACAACAACCTACTGGGGATGACCCACCATAGGGCTCAAACAGCACTCTACTGGGGATGACCCACAATAGGGCTAATAGGGCTTGGAGGGAGAATGCTGCACTGCCGGGGAAATGAAGATGAACAACTTCAAACAACACTGCACTGAGCACCCTCACTGAGGAGAAACCATGAAAGGTTCTATAGGAAAAAGATACAGTTATGCCAGAGATATGAACATAAGTCTTACCCTGTTGGGAATCCTACCACCCTTGGGAGAGCACTGCAGATCTCCTAAGTATCCTTCCATCATCGCGAATGTTCACTTTGTTTAAGAACAATTTTGTGAAAGATTTGTTTATTTTGAAAACAATGATATTTTATCAATTAAGACATGCAAAACATTTGTTGAGTTGAAACAAATAAGAGTGCAAATAATTAGATAAAAGCTCAAATTGATTTGATGGAATGGTAGTCTGCGAACGACAAGACTCCATAGATCTGTACAAGTTTGAAATTGGTGATATATATTGGAAAGGGCTACATTGAACATAATGACCATTTCTCTACCAATTCCGAATTTCGATGTATTCGAAGCTTCAGTCGACGACGAATCAAGAATTTTCTGGCGGATGACAGATGTATGTCGCATTACGCGAAAAATCGGCGGGAAACAAGAACAACAGAGCCGCCACCGTGCGTTATTTATCCCAGAAGAGGGAAAGGAAACGCTCAGAGTAAACCTGGAAAAAGCATGGTCTCGCGACCAAAGAGAATGGGATCGGGAGTCGGTTATGCGAAGGGAAGGTATTAGCACCCCTACGCATCCGTCGTACTCGACGGGATCCACGCACAATAGGGAGGAAAATGGTTGCTAAAACACTGCTCACACAATCATCTACACAGGCTGAAAGAGACACAAGAAAACAAGCAAGACTGACTCGGCAGGATATCGCATCCTGGGCCTACTTAGTCTATCAAGCATAGACATCAGAGTCTAAGTAGTTCGGATTGGGGGAGAAACATGCTCGCTAGGATGTCGCATCCTATGCATACGTATCTTCTTGAACTAAGAAGAATCAGAGCATCCGTAGCTCGGCTCACGCACGCCAAACAAAACGACACAAACACGGGCAAACATGGAACCCGAATGCCAATCGCTGGACTTACATCAGCTTCCGAACCAACACACCCACACTGGAAACCAGATGCCACTTGATGGACTTATACCAGACTCCAAGCACACAACAAGAGGATACAGAATGCCAATCGCTGGGCTTACATCCATCTCCTGACACCAACACAGGAAGAAGAAGGGTCTCGATTGCAACTAGGGCAAGAGAAAGGGAAGGTCTCAATCGCAACGAGGGCGAGAGAAAAGAATTAGTGTTAGTTGTTAGTCAAACTCGACAAGACATCGCATCTCGTGCCTACGTATCTCATCTGGACATGAGAATCAGAGTTGCCGTAGTTCGGCTAAACTATTCCTGTTGGTTTGTGTTTTTTAAGTGGATAACGCCACTACGCAATCTACCGGATGCTCGACCTTTGGAGACTTACTCACCTGTAGCAGAAGGAGTTAACGTATCCTTAAGAGGGGATAATGTTTGTTTGTGTTTTAGGAGAGCTCAAGCAAGAAAGGAAGTCCTATACGAAGGAACCGTGCTACCTTAATTGACATGCAAACGAGACTACGCGGAGTCTAGCAAACCTAGGGGATACAATCACACCACACAAGCACATACAGCATGAAGTAAACACACCAATAAGGGGCTCAAACATCAACGCTAGGCTTTAGTCGAGGGGTCATGTCAACCTCGACAAACAAGCCTCTGTATCAAGGTGAGGTTAGCTCTTAACCTTGACATTGAGAGTCAAGGTGAAGCTGATGAAAGGTGAGTGAAGATGAGACTTCACAACTCTTATCCCTGGTCAGGGAGAGCTTTAGACAATCAAGTGTGGGTCCAAAAAGTGGGAACCCTTCTACACTTAAGACAATGACTCAACTATACAACTGTACAAGGATCTTGGGTTACTGTCCTCAATGCATCAACACAGTGGTGTGAGCAGAGGGACGACTCAACAGAATAGCGGGAGATAAATTGCATATCTCTTTTATCCGTCAATTGCCTCATAGAGGTCTTTACCTGCTTGGGGACAAAAGTAAACAAGCACAAACATCGCCTCTTAAGGAGGACTTCAGACAGGTGCCTGGCTAAATAACAAGCCAGGTCTTCCAGACTACATGGAGACAAGAGATTCTACCTCAATGCTTAAGCAAAGAAAAGCAATAGCTAGTTCTCAAAGAACTAAAGCGACTATGGTACCTGAAATCAATCAAATACAGTCAGTATACCAATCACAAAGTCAAAACAGACAAGTTATGAACCAACAGACAACACAATCAATCATATGTGCAAAGCACAAGCCCAAAGCAAGTGAGCCAAGCATCCTACAAAATAGAACAAGTTAGTTCATAACAATCAACCAAACTCAATCAACTTGCATTAATCTCCTTAAAGCATTTGCTTCTTAACCTGAAAAGCAAACTCAAACATGAGATACAAGACCACTAGGACAAGCCTAGGGTCAAAAGGAGGTAAAAAATTCAAAACAGCAAGTGAAAATTGATCAAAACCAAGATTTATCAAACAAGAATAGAATCCAATTGGTTTCACATCAAAATTATGCACCAAATCCATTTTATGAACAAAACATGTCAAACTATGCATTTTGGAATCACATTGGAGCAAACAGAATGATCACAATCAAACCAATACCAAAATAGCTCAATAAATTCTCAGAAAATTCATGATCAAACAACATTCATAACACGTCAATCATACCAAATTTCAGCTCATTTGGATTAAGGGAAGTAGGTCAATGAAATTCAGAAAATCAACACAAATTCAAGCAAGCTCATTCATGGCACAAAACAAGCATCAACTTCACCCAATCATAAAACAGAGACAAAACACGATAAATGAATGGGATTAAAACCATGATGCCCTTCAAGATGTCTACCATTCACATGTCAAATTTCACATCCATCCAATTAATAACCAGAATTTCACAAATCAAATGGGAACATGTATGACAAAACGTCAACAAATGACTAAATAGCAAATAAAATCCCAATCAAACAGGAAATGCCTCCAAAAATCCCAGAAAAATTCACATGTAAAGTTAATATCCAGATGTAATCTCATGCAAGGATCCATCTCAATTCAAGTTCAACAAGCATAAAAAATAAAATCAAGAAGATGCATAAAGCATGGCATGGCAAAAACTGTAACACCTCAAAAATCATGTCATAACTTTCAATCCAGGAACTCAAAAATTACAAACCACGTATCAAAATAACCAGGAATGAGTCTAGAATGTGCACAAAAAATTTCAAGAATTTCTAATGAAGTATCATCATTTCATGAATGAAAGAGTGAGCATGGTGCACAAAAGACACATTCAAACAATCCCTAGGCAAATAATTTTTTCACACGTGCACAAATTTATTAGAAATCATAAAAAAACCAAGGACATCACAAGGAGCATGGTGGAAAAAACCTCATATTATTTGGACTATTTTTGAGTGAGTTATGAATTTTTTAAATCAGCATGGCAAAGTGAAATAAAAATTGAAACCAAAGATGAAATAAAACAAATTAAATGTCGCAATGGAAAATGCGTAATTATTGAGTCCATTAAGTGAAACTCTGCGTTTCACTTATACGCGTGTCCTAATGCTACTGGCTCATGGCGGAAAAACAAGGAAACACATGCAGAAGCGAAGCAAAGTGGATCTATGAGTTCTGGAAACGTGTTCTTCGCGTATTCATAGTGTTCATCATCCAGAAATCCAGCAAGAACAAATTCACACAGAAATGAGCAAATCATATATGGATCGACTCGTCCTTCAATGTACATCAATAATATCAACTCAATTTCATCTAAAATTCAACATAGAAAAAGATCCGATCCAAGAAAGTTTTGGCAAACAGATTTCAAATCAAGATTTCTCCATGAATATTCGATGGATTAGCACGATTCAAGTTGCATTCTACTCTATGTTATACGATCTACCTAAGCCACATGTCAATTTCAAGAATAGAAGGATTCGAATTCTGACCTTATGATTGTGCAGCTCGTGTTTTTGGACTTCTCAAGCCTCCAATTATCAAAACAGATTGCTTATGATGTTGTAGAAGGTGAACGCCAATGGTAGCTCAGCTCAGAAATGCTTGATGATGGAGAACTCTCAAATTGCCATGGATGCTCAAATCTCCAAAAGTTGCGATTTTGCCAGCTTCTTCCACAATTAGCCTCGAACAGTTCTTCAATATCACCTGTTAATGCTAATCAACACAAGAGAAAGCAGAAAAAACGATGAATTCTTGATGAACAACTGCAAAAAAGTGTGAGAAAATTGAGAGGATTTTGGTGATTTCTGAGTTTAGATCTGAAAAGTGAATTGTGATTAGGAGTTTCTGTTATGATTATGAACTTATACCATGTGTTAATCTAAATGCTAATCAAGATTAGGCAAAATTCAAGTGAATTAGCAAAATGAAGTTTATGCACAATTGGCCAAAATGCCCTTTTCACAATGCAGCCAATGCAACAGTAAAAATGCCATGCAAACAAGTCATATTTGATGTTTAGAAAGTGCTGGAATTGGTTTGAAGTGCAAATACCATGTATTTTTCAAAAACACATTTTTTCCCACCAAAATACAAATTAGTCCACTTGAAAAATGCCATTTTGATGTGTTGATTTTTGATGAAATGTAATGATGCAATGTGATAGTTCATTTCAAATGTGACTTGCTCAAAAAAGAATCACCCAATTTGGCCTTATGGTTCATGAGTTATGGACTTTTGAAGTTCAACATTTTCTGAAAATGATTTGATCATAACTTGCCAACCACACATAAGAAATGAGTATTCTTGGACTTTTTGGAAAGCTGAGGACAAGATCTTCAACTTTCATGTTGGACAAAATTCCATTTGAAGCTGGTATGATGAAGTAATTTTGAGGAGAAGAACTTTCCATTTTAGGCAGTTTCCAATTACAGGTCACCTGCTATTTTTGGAAACTTTTCATCTGACTTTAAATCCTTCAACTTTGATCTTTGATATGTCAAATGAGACTTGTATGGACATGAATGAAGCCTTTCAAACCATCTCCCACCTTCAAATCCATAAAATCAGGCACAGTTGACCACAGTTAATCACAGTGGACTTTCTAGGGTTTCAGCTGAAATTCAGCTTGACTGGTGACTTCTGAGCATCCAATCTTTGGCCAATCCACTTCAAAATGATCACATAATCATATGAACTTGATAAACCAACCCTAGGGCTTTGTCTCAATGGAAATTGCACATGCTTGCTTGATTGACTGATTCTCCTAATTAGTTGACCTAATTGTCAAAGGAACTTGCACTTGGGCAAATGGCCATGCAATGCTATGCAGTGGACTATGTTATGTTAATGACCTAATATGAAAATGTATGTACAAAAGGTAGGTGCAAATTTGAGGTGCTACAACTGCCCCTATTCAATCAACTGGGAACCCGAACGGATGAGAGCAACGGCTGTCAGACTTTCAGGGTAAACAGGGATTGAATACCAAGAACCGTAGAATTTGCACACTGCTGAGAATTTTTTTTATTTTCTCTTCTTCTTCCAAAGGATAGAGTCATCACATCCAGACATCACAACGGCGATGAATGGGAACAGGAATCACAACTAGATGCCAATGGGCAACTAGGAAAAACTCAACGTTTACCAAAACCAACGGAGAGGTAGCCAGACATTAATGAATGCCTGGAAGAAATACAACCACATATCAGCGGACATAGTGGGAAAAACTCATCGTTTACCAGAACCAACGGAGAGGTAACCCGACATCAACGGACGACGGATGAACTGGGAAGGACTCGACCAGACGTCAATGGACGAAAGGGAGAAGCTCGACGTTTATCGACACCAACGGAGAAGGAGACCAGACATCAACGGACGACGGATGAACTGGGAAGACTCGACCAGACGTCAATGGACGAAAGGGAGAAGCTCGACGTTTATCGACACCAACGGAGAAGGAGACCAGACATCAACGGACGACGGATGAACTGGGAAGACTCGACCAGACGTCAACGGACGAAAGGGAGAAGCTCGACGTTTATCGACACCAATGGAGAAGGAGACCAGACATCAACGGACGACGGATGAACTGGGAAGACTCGACCAGACGTCAACGGACGAAAGGGAGAAGCTCGACGTTTATCGACACCAACGGAGAAGGAGACCAGACATCAACGGACGACGGATGAACTGGGAAAGACGCAATACATCTAGATGTCAACGGACAACTAGGAAAAACTCGACGTTTATCGACACCAACGGAGAGGAGAAGCCACTTCACTAAGGAAGGGATATAACAACCGAAAACCGAATAGGACGTCACCGACGACTCTACTGGGGAATCTGGCTGGGAATTAACCAGACATTAACGAATGACTGGGGAATAGGGTATACAATCAGACGTCAACAGACGACTGAGAAAAACTCAACGTTTACCAAGACCAACGGAGAGGTAAATCCGCATGGGGAAGGGTCAACTAGACGTCATCGGACGACTAGGAAAAACTCGACGTTTATCGACACCAACGGATAGGAGGAAACTCTAAGGGGAATCATATGGTATTACCAAATGATCTGTGGGGAATAAGCAACTACACGTCAACGGACGCATAGGAAAAACTCGACGTTTATCGACACCAATGGAGAGGAGGATTCTTCTGGGGAGGACCCTGTGGGGAAAGATATCAACTATACGCCAACGGACGCATAGGAAAAACTCGACGTTTATCGACACCAACGGAGAGGAGGAAACTTCACTAGGGAAGGAGGACGACGTTACGAACATCGAAAGATGATGTTTACGGACACCAAAGAAGACCAGACACTACGCATGACTGGGAAAGCACCGAAAGATGGTGTTTACCGACACCAATGAAGACCAGACACTACGCACGACTGGGAAAGCACCGAAAGATGGTGTTTACCGACACCAAAGAAACAACACGCGCGGGTGCTGACAGGACGACATCTACATATGTCAGGGTCAGGCTACACACTTGCAGGGGTCTCACTGGGGATCAAGGTCACAACAGCGAGCGCACAGGAAGGAGCACCAAGAATACCGGGTTGTAGGCATGAGAACCGGTGACCGACCAAGGCGGGAATTGGTTAGTGTTCCAAAACACTCATCATCCTGAAGAGGGATAGAAAAGCGATCTTGTTAAAGGATGGACATCCGATTCCACAGGGAATACGAATCTTACTCTGCTGGAGAAAACAATCAAAAGATTGACCAAAGAGCGCATGAGATATATTATCTATAGCCGTCAAAACATAGATAATACTTTCGCATGGAAGATTATCCATAATCGGGTTGGTTGTTAGATGGATAAATCGACCGAAAAGAAAGGCATCGGGGTACCAGGACTAGGTATGCAAAGATGACCAATCAAAAAGGGAAACAACAGACATTACCAGCAAACGGTGAATGAAAGAGGACCCGCTGGGTATAAAGTTGCTGACTCGGAGCAAATATCCGAAAGGAGGAAGGGATATCAATACCGAAACTTGGTAAGGATAACCACAAAGAGGGGATTACATCTACCGGGTAGTAGGTAGAAAACCACAGAGATAGGACTTACAACTACCGGGTAGTGGGTAGAAGACCGCAAAATCCGCCAACAATCAGAATGAACCACAAAGGTTACCTCTGCTAGGGGATGAAAGTGGGATTTTACAACTACCAGTAGTAGGTAGAAAACCACACCAATAGGACTTACAACTACCAGTAGTAGGTAGAGGCCCACAAATCCTGCTAAGGATAAGATGAATGAGTGCCGATTAGTGAGCAACTATTCATTTATACCACAGGGAAGCCCAAAAGACGGCCACAAAGAAGCCAATTCAGGATCGATCCGAAAAGGCAAACTGAACCAAGACATCCTAATGAGGAAAGAACTCACTAGGGAAAACCCATCCCAAGGGGAGGGAACGGAACCAACCGTCATCCACGAGGGTACCACTCGTGGGGAGCGCAGAAGGAAATGACAGACATTTTCTGCTTAAGGGGTTGGCTCTATGTGAAGAGATCAGACACACCCACATCTGCTAGGGAAAAAGATCCAAGCTGGCAAGATGCTACCAATTCTGGGGAATAGCACTGCTGGGGATACCCCCTCAACTAAGGAGTCACTTGTTGGGAAAACACCTTTCTACCCTGCTGGGGAACCCAATTCTGAAATCGATCCAAGCGATGCTAAACTCTTTCCAACGACCCATTCTCGGATGATCACCATGGCCTCGGGCTAATGGATGCGTTTGCAATGCTGATGCGTGAGTTTTTTTTAGTGTAATGCCCCATGATTATGGAAATGCTACGCACTAATGATGCAATATGCTATGCTTATCTACATGATGAATGCATAAAAACACATCTCCTCCAGAGACAACACCGAGGAACTCCAGGAACTCTGTTGAGGATCTCATTACTAAGTCAATTTCCACCCTGCTGGGGAAAGACAACCTTTGCTGGGGATAGCCCCGCCGAACCCAATCCTCTCGGGGACCTTGCTGGGGGAAAACCATCAACACAACTTCTGCTGGGAAGACAACTTCAGACTTGGAAAACAATCACAACTCCGCTGGGGATATGGTGACCTTCAGGCTTGATGAGGAGGCATCGATCTCGAATCTGCTAGGGAGATGACACTCTCAAACCCACTTGGGAGATACGGCCTTTTTAACATGGAACACCCGTCGACTCGTCGAACACTGGCATTCATCTTCCAACCACAGTGTTGACTTCCCACTTTTGAGGACTCCCAGACTCATCTGGACTTTTCTGATTCATCACCTTGTATTCCCGACTCCTCCGTACTCCACGGGGATCGAACTCCTAGGATTCATACAAACTTCCCGGTCCTCAGACTTTGAAGAGTCTTCTTGATTAAACCTTCCAGGATCGTCGTCCTTCTTTCGTCGTCCTTTCATTATTCGTCTATCCCTTGCCCCATGGTTGGACTCTGTGGGGATCTTTTGTCAAAAGGCTTCATATCACAACCTGCCAGTGAATGAAGATATCTAACAGCACCCGCACAAGAGGTCGTTAGATAAAAGCGTGCCCCAGGCGTGCCAACATTTCAACACCTAGGTCACTCAAACTTCAGAATAAGATCACGCTTTCAACTTTGTAAGCATGCATCGGAAGGGATCTCCATGTTTCAAAATGCAAATATTCTTATCAAAATAAACTGATGTTTTCGTAATCAAAGCGGTAATGAAAACAAAAACAAAATTATTTGACTGAACACGCATTTATTGACTGAAACAAAAGGGTGGCTCAGAACCGAGCAACACACAGGAAGCAAACCCTGGAAAGAGGTGATTGCGCACAAAAGGAAAAAATCTACCCTACTGGCAATGTGAAACCGTGATCTCATCGGGTTCCAACTCGGTTACACCTCATATGTCCTCAAGACTTTCCGCACTTTCTGTCTTCTGAACAAAACGCTTCCGATCGATCTCTGTCGGAGATTATCCAAGTCATATCTCAAGCACAAACGATCACGCTGGACGCAGTTGTTCGTTTCAATCCCTCTTTTGCCTGGACCGCCCTTTCGGGTTTCAGTCCACCGGGATACCCTTTTTGCCCAAGCCGCCCTTGTGGGGTTTTCGACTTGCCGGGTGTACAGTTCTTTTCTTTTATTATCCCTAACTTTTGCCCGAACCTTTTCTCTTTTTTTTTTTCGATTCGCCGGGATGCCCCTTTTTTGCCTGGACTTTTCTTTTTTGTCCAGCGGGTCAATTTTTCACGAAGTATCTCTTAACTGCGTCCGCACCTGCAGGGGATGGAAAATCTTCGTCATCCGTGGTCGTCGACAACAAAGCTCTGTCAGAGAAAGCTTTTTGACCATAAATGAACATTCATAACTGTTTATCCATTTTGCCCCACGATCGTCCTAAGGAGGAAAGATCCTTTTCAACACCACTCACGTGGTACGTACAAGGTCGCCCTTTTCGGTCCACGACACACTTCATTCACTGGGTACAACTGCCCCATGACGAGTAACCGCCAGCCCTTTCCTCAATTAGGCTCCATGCGTCATACCGAGTCCTTATCCACTCATCCTTTTCCAAGTCTACGTCCAACGGGACTCCATGACGAAACCTGAGTCTCAAATGGTAGTACCACTTTCATTCCATACCTGAGTGAGAAAGGCGTTGCCCCAGTAGATGCACGCATCGAAGTACGAAACTCAGGATACCAACTTCGTACTCAGCCACCATAGTTGGTGCATTCAAATGTTATCGGGGAAGCACTAGCTCACTCACTTTAAACTCTCCCCATCAGACATCATAATCCGTTCGGATTCAGGGTCAGGCCCCTCCTTCGGGATCGGTCACTCTCAATCTTTCGATTTGAGCACCTCGAGATATCCTCATCAGGGACCTTAGACCTCCTGGGTTGATAATCATCAATGGGTTGTTGGGCAAGATAGCCATACAATACCCTCCTCTTGATTGCTTTCTGGGAGATGTACTGAATATCAGATTCAGTCGACACCATTTGCCCTCTCGCAACCCGTCCGTTCAATGCTATCTCCTCAAGCACATACTTGATCAGATCCATTTTGGACATCCACAAAGTGGTATGAATCAGCACACTGTCTCAGTCGGCGAACAGCCTATGCCAAAGTACATTAAGTTTTCTCGAGCAGTGAGTGTATTGTTTCACAGTCGATAAACTTTTTGCTTAGGTAAATTGCATGCTCTTTTCGACAAGACTAGTCATGCTGACCCAATACGCACCTCATAAACCCCTCGAGGGTTGTCAAGTACCAGATTAACATTTGTTCATCCCACAGAAGGTATCAGAATCAGAGGTTCCTGCAACTTATTCTTTTTCCAATGCCCCTTGGCAATCATTATCCTACCTGACCGTTTGCTCTCTTTTTTTTTTGGTTCAGGTATTTCTTGCATTATTTTTCTTTTTCTTTTCTTTTTCTTTTCCTTTTTTTTTTTTAGCAGGATCGACCTCGACTCCTCTTTCGTTCATAATAAGCCTCGGCAACTTATCGGACAGCACTCCACAAGTGCACTGGTTCGGACTCAACCTCAGTCTGAGTAGTTTCGATCCGGTCAAACAATTTGCCCCGGATTCACCGGATGCCCCTCTTCGGCTTGGGACTTTGCTATCATGTCATCAACATAGCATTTGATTCCACGATGAATCATATCATGAAACAAAGTCATTCTGACACGTGGCATCGGTGTCCTGCTCCTCTAGAGGACAGTCTTCTCTCCATGGTAGCTTGTGCACAACGACAACAGTATCCGACCCTAGCATTTCCTGATACGACCAGGCGAAGGTATCCACATGCTCTTTCAACAGTGCTACCATTCTGCTCTCGACTCGCCTCTGAAGCGGCCCCAATTTTCACTTTCTAACCTCGGCGGTGTCTGGAGTATCAATCTTGAATCGCCCCTCGTGCGGTTGAATCACCCTCTCCTCTTGTCTTAACAACCTGGCTAATTCCAGCAGATCACAATCTTCTTCACCTTATTCTTCGGCATGATAGAGCGGATTGTCGAAGTCATACAAAGGTGTAACCGAATTGTTATCGATGAGATCAGGATGGTAATCACTTTTGAGGTCGGAACCAAATGAATCAAAAAGAAAGAGAATAAAAACATTGCCATTTTTATTTTTATATTTTAAAACTGCAAAAAAGTGAAAAACAGGGAACACCGCTTTAATCACAAAACATCCATTTATTACTGATGCAAAATGTTGCACAATGAAACACATGAAATGGCCCTTACAATGGACCATTACGTTTCGGGCAAAACGTATGGCTTTCATGCAAACAAAATAAAACCAGAAATCCTAAATCTCAGGATGAGTGACAGTGGTGATTTCGGAGGCCTTCCAATTGCCTGGTACGCACGACTTTATCCACAACTCGAGCTCGCGGTCACGGTCGGTCTCTTAACTCACTGAACAAGCATGATCAGAATCCAGCATTCCTTCACTGACAAAGATGTACGGCGGGCGATGTCCTCTGTTTGGTCTAGACGACTCTTGATCTGGATAACCAATCCCGAACATATCTGCCTTTACCACTATGTCAATGATCCTGCCCCAGCCTCGAGCCTCTTTGTTCTTCACCACTTCTAAGGCTTGCTTATAAGAAGAAATGGACAACTTCTTATCCTTCTCAGTAACAACAGCATTCTCCACCTTGACGGTTTCAATTGCTTGACTTAGTGCTTCAACTTTTTCACTGTCCATTTCCACTTCCATCATCCTTTGGGTCGTATCCCCCATCAACATACACCCCTCTGTGGCGACGGCTGCACAACAATTATCAATAGCAGAGAAAGCTCCATCCTGTACCAGAGGTTTTGGGACCACAGCCATTGGAACCTTTAACTGATCTTCCTCAATCACCTCCATTCCTTTCTTGACCTTTTTCACCATCTTCATCTTTACAGGACCCTGCCTGAGTACAGGGTTAACCTCCCCATTCATGATCTGGGCCAAGCTGATATCCTTAGAGTCCACCATGTCCTGGACGACATGTTTGAAAGCTCTACAACCCTCAATGCTGTGTCCGGGTGCCCCAGAATGGAACTCGCACCTGGCATTCTCATCATAGTGTGCAGGCCTCCGCTGCCGTTCTATAGGAATCAATATCCTTGTCCGGACTAACCCCAAATCCCTCAATCTCTTCAACAAAAGGGTATAGGTCACAGGCGGCTCATCGAACTGACGATCCTCCTTCTTCTTCTTGACTTGGCTCTTAGCTTTCAAAACTTTCTGTTGAGGTAGTGGTTGTTGCAGTGGTACAGGTGGATTACCGACAGGAGTGGTTGCAACGGCAACATACGGGTGATACCGATCTTTACTGTGCTCCTTTCGGACAGGCACACCACTTAACTCAACCTCCTTTTTGAGCAGACCACTGCCAGAGGGTTTCTGTACCACAGATGACGGAGCATCCCCCTGAACTTTCTCCTTTGTCATCCAGCTTTCAATCCTATCCAACCTCTCAGCAATCACCTTCTGCCCTAAGGCGAGCCCCTGCACGGCTTTGAACAACTCCCTTATCATCTCTTTCAACTCGAAGACATCGGCGTTGGGAGGATCCATTAGTCTGAGCTATTTGAACGGAAGAGCTATGCGCACCAATTAGTCACTGACACCTACAAAACAGCAAAAATGTTAGTATGACTCACGCATGCAATGTCTATCCATACCAGGAAAATTTTGTCCTTTGATTCTGGCGTCATCGAGACAGATAATTTTTCATCAATAACATTCTGACATCTGAATGTCTCTCAACCAGAATCTCAATCAAAAAGTGGACCCTGAGTACGGATCGACATGGGTTGAATGCAGATGAATGCAAAATGGGATGATGCAAATGCATGAATGCAGGTCACTGGGCCACCAAGTCATCTGAAGACCCATTCTATGAACCAGTCACAGTCAACTGAGTCACCATAAATCCGACTTGGGGAGTTCCGAAATAAACGGAACTGGAGATTACATCACTATCATAGAAACGTCCGCTGAACGGATGACAGCCAGATCCTCTGAACAGGTACTCTTAAATTCAACCCGGGGGATCCGAAATAAACGGAACCCGCTGATAAACCACGGACAGAACTCCGGCGTCCCAAAAATAAATGTCCATAATTCACAGTCACCATCAGTACCAAGAGTCACCAACCAGTCACCAACAAGTCAGCAACAGTACCTGTAATAATCATTCCCTCCCCACTCACGGGTGTCATCTAGGCCAGAGTAAGGTCAAGAGAAATGTAGCATAAATAACCTTTCACAGAATATCATCATATACACACCCGAAGTATGTAACGATAATATCCCACCAGGGTCTGAACTGCTCGTGATATCGATGTTCCGCTAAGTGGCGCATACCACCCGCTTCCCATGAATCACTCTATTCCTAGGTTTCCTAGATTTCACTCATAGCCTGTGTATTAGGCCTTTTACCTCGAGTAACTCCCACCCCAAATAGAGAAACACATCCAGCACAGCAGATGAATATGAATGAATGCAAACATTAATGCAAACAATAAATGCAAACAGTAAACAATGAATGCAATAAATAGCACAACAAAAAGCAACCAAAGCCCTAACCTAGAGAGCGCTAGGAGAGACTCGCTTAGGGAAGATGGACCAGCAAGAGGTCAACTTCTCCTTTCCCCAGCAGAGTCGCCAGCTGTCGCATTACGCGAAAAACCGGCGGGAAACAAGAACAACAGAGCCGCCACCGTGCGTTATTTATCCCGGAAGAGGGAAAGGAAACGCTCAGAGTAAACCTGGAAAAAGCATGGTCTCGCGACCAAAGAGAATGGGATCGGGAGTCGGTTATGCGAAGGGAAGGTATTAGCACCCCTACGCATCTGTCATACTCGACGGGATCCACGCACAATAGGGAGGAAAATGGTTGCTAAAACACTGCTCACACAATCATCTACACAGGCTGAAAGAGACACAAGAAAACAAGCAAGACTGACTCGGCAGGATATCGCATCCTGGGCCTACTTAGTCTATCAAGCATAGACATCAGAGTCTAAGTAGTTCGGACTGAGGGAGAAACATGCTCGATAGGATGTCGCATCCTATGCATACGTATCTTCTTGAACTAAGAAGAATCAGAGCATCCGTAGCTCGGCTCACGCACGCCAAACAAAACGACACAAACACGGGCAAACATGGAACCCGAATACCAATCGCTGGACTTACATCAGCTTCCGAACCAACACACCCACACTGGAAACCAGATGCCACTTGATGGACTTATAGCGGACTCCAAGCACACAACAAGAGGATACGGAATGCCAATCGCCGGGCTTACATCCATCTCCTGACACCAACACAGGAAGAAGAAGGGTCTCGATTGCAACTATGGCAAGAGAAAGGGAAGGTCTCAATCGCAACGAGGGCGAGAGAAAAGAATTAGTGTTAGTTGTTAGTCAAACTCGACAAGACATCGCATCTCGTGCCTACGTATCTCATCTGGACATGAGAATCAGAGTTGCCGTAGTTCGGCTAAACTATTCCTGTTGGTTTGTGTTTTTTAAGTGGATAACGCCACTATGCAATCTACCGGATGCTCGACCTTTGGAGACTTACTCACCTGTAGCAGAAGGAGTTGACATATCCTTAAGAGGGGATAATGTTTTGTTTGTGTTTTAGGAGAGCTCAAGCAAGAAAGGAAGTCCTATACGAAGGAACCGTGCTACCTTAATTGACATGCAAACGAGACTACGCGGAGTCTAGCAAACCTAGGGGATACAATCACACCACACAAGCACATACAACATGAAGTAAACACACCAATAAGGGGCTCAAACATCAACGCTAGGCTTTAGTCGAGGGGTCATGTCAACCTCGACAAACAAGCCTCTGTATCAAGGTGAGGTTAGCTCTTAACCTTGACATTGAGAGTCAAGGTGAAGCTGATGAAAGGTGAGTGAAGATGAGACTTCACAGCTCTTATCCCTGGTCAGGGAGAGCTTTAGACAATGAAGTGTGGGTCCAGAAAGTGGGAACCCTTCTACACTTAAGACAATGACTCAACTGTACAACTGTACAAGGATCTTGGGTTACTGTCCTCAATGCATCAACACAGTGGTGTGAGCAGAGGGACGACTCAACAGAATAGCGGGAGATAAATTGCATATCTCTTTTATCCGCCAATTGCCTCATAGAGGTCTTTACCTGCTTGGGGACAAAAGTAAACAAGCATAAACATCGCCTCTTAAGGAGGACTTCAGACAGGTTCCTGGCTAAATAACAAGCCAGGTCTTCCAGACTACATGGAGACAAGAGATTCTACCTCAATTCTTAAGCAAAGCAAAGCAATAGCTAGTTCTCAAAGAACTAAAGCGACTATGGTACCTGAAATCAATCAAATACAGTCAGTATACCAATCACAAAGTCAAAACAGACAAGTTATGAACCAACAGACAACACAATCAATCATATGTGCAAAGCACAAGCCCAAAGCAAGTGAGCCAAGCATCCTACAAAATAGAACAAGTTAGTTCATAACAATCAACCAAACTCAATCAACTTGCATTAATCTCCTTAAAGCATTTGCTTCTTAACCTGAAAAGCAAACTCAAACATGAGATACAAGACCACTAGGACAAGCCTAGGGTCAAAAGGAGGTAAAAAATTCAAAACAGCAAGTGAAAATTGATCAAAACCAAGATTTATCAAACAAGAATACAATCCAATTGGTTTACATCAAAACTATGCACCAAATCCATTTTATGAACAAAACATGTCAAACTATGCATTTTGGAATCACATTGGAGCAAACAGAATGATCACAATCAAACCAATACCAAAATAGCTCAATAAATCCTCAGAAAATTCATAATCAAACAACATTCATAACATGTCAATCATACCAAATTTCAGCTCATTTGGATTAAGGGAAGTAGGTCAATGAAATTCAGAAAATCAACACAAATTCAAGCAAGCTCATTCATGGCACAAAACAAGCATCAACTTCAACCAATCATAAAACAGAGACAAAACATGATAAATGAATGGGATTAAAACCATGATGCCCTTCAAGATGTCTACCATTCACATGTCAAATTTCACATCCATCCAATTAATAACCAGAATTTCACAAATCAAATGGGAACATGTATCACAAAACGTCAACAAATGACTAAACAGCAAATAAAATCCCAATCAAATAGGAAATGCCTCCAAAAATCCCAGAAAAATTCACATGTAAAGTTAACATCCAGATGTAATCTCATGCAAAGATCCAGCTCAATTCAAGTTCAACAAGCATAAAAAATAAAATCAAGAAGATGCACAAAGCATGGCATGGCAAAAAATGTAACACCTCAAAGATCATGTCATAACTTTCAATCCAGGAACTCAAAAATTACAAACCACGTATCAAAATAACCAAGAATGAGTCTAGAATATGCAACAAAAAATTCAAGAATTTCTAATGAAGTATCATCATTTCATGAATGAAAGAGTGAGCATAGTGCACAAAAGACACATTCTAACAATCCCTAGACAAATAATTTTTTCACACGTGCACAAATTTATTAGAAATCATAAAAAAATCAAGGACATCACAAGGAGCATGGTGGAAAAAACCTCATATTATTTGGACTATTTTTGAGTGAGTTATGAATTTTTTAAATCAGCAGGGCAAACTGAAATAAAAATTGAAACCAAAGATGAAATAAAACAAATTAAATGTCGCAATGGCAAATGCGTAATTATTGAGTCCATTAAGTGAAACTCTGCGTTTCACTTATACGCGTGTCCTAATGCTACTGGCTCATGGCGGAAAAACAAGGAAACACATGCAGAAGCGAAGCAAAGTGGATCTATGAGTTCTGGAAACGTGTTCTTCACATATTCATAGTGTTCATCATCCAGAAATCCAGCAAGAACAAATTCACACAGAAATGAGCAAATCATATATGGATCGACTCGTCCTTCAATGTACATCAATAATATCAACTCAATTTCATCTAAAATTCAACATAGAAAAAGATCCGATCCAAGAAAGTTTTGGCAAGCAGATTTCAAATCAAGATTTCTCCATGAATATTCGATGGATTAGCACGATTCAAGTTGCATTCTACTCTATGTTATACGATCTACCTAAGCCACATGTCAATTTCAAGAATAGAAGGATTCGAATTCTGACCTTATGATTGTGCAGCTCGTGTTTTTGGACTTCTCAAGCCTCCAATTATCAAAACAGATTGCTTATGATGTTGTAGAAGGTGAACGCCAATGGTAGCTCAGCTCAGAAATGCTTGATGATGGAGAACTCTCAAATTGCCATGGATGCTCAAATCTCCAACAGTTGCGATTTTGCTAGCTTCTTCCACAATTAGCCTCGAACAGTTCTTCAATATCACCTGTTAATGCTAATCAACACAAGAGAAAGCAGAAAAAACGATGAATTCTTGATGAACAGGTGCAAAAAAGTGTGAGAAAAGTGTGAGAAAATTGAGAGGATTTTGGTGATTTCTGAGTTTAGATCTGAAAAGTGAATTGTGATTAGGAGTTTCTGTTATGATTATGAACTTATACCATGTGTTAATCTAAATGCTAATCAAGATTAGGCAAAATTCAAGTGAATTAGCAAAATGAAGTTTATGCACAATTGGCCAAAATGCCCTTTTCACAATGCAGCCAATGCAACAGTAAAAATGCCATGCAAACAAGTCATATTTGATGTTTAGAAAGTGCTGGAATTGGTTTGAAGTGCAAATACCATGTATTTGTATTTTTCAAAAACACATTTTTTCCCACCAAAATACAAATTAGTCCACTTGAAAAATGCCATTTTGATGTGTTGATTTTTGATGAAATGTAATGATGCAATGTGATAGTTCATGTCAAATGTGACTTGCTCAAAAAAGAATCACCCAATTTGGCCTTATGGTTCATGAGTTATGGCCTTTTGAAGTTCAACATTTTCTGAAAATGGTTTGATCATAACTTTCCAACCACACATGAGAAATGAGTATTCTTGGACTTTTTGGAAAGGTGAGGACAAGATCTTCAACTTTCATGTTGGACAAAATTCCATTTGAAGCTGGTATGATGAAGTAATTTTGAGGAGAAGAACTTTCCATTTTTGGCAGTTTCCAATTACAGGTCACCTGCTATTTTTGGAAACTTTTCATCTGACTTTAAATCCTTCAACTTTGATCTTTGATATGTCAAATGAGACTTGTATGGACATGAATGAAGCCTTTCAAACCATCTCCCACCTTCAAATCCATAAAATCAGGCACAATTGAGCACAATTAATCACAGTGGACTTTCTAGGGTTTCAGCTGAAATTCAGCTTGACTGGTGACTTCTGAGCATCCAATCTTTGGCCAATCCACTTCAAAATGATCACATAATCATATGAACTTGATAAACCAACCCTAGGTCTTTGTCTCAATGGAAATTGCACATGCTTGCTTGATTGACTGATTCTCCTGATCAGTTGACCTAATTGTCAAAGGATCTTGCACTTGGGCAAATGGCCATGCAATGCTATGCAGTGGACTATGTTATGTTAATGACCTAATATGAAAATGTATGTACAAAAGGTAGGTGCAAATTTGAGGTGCTACAATGTAGAACACAATCTTGTCAGGATGCAGTTACTTGCCAAATCCCTAATTTTTGCCTAGATTGCCCCAGTGTGAGGTACTCAATCTAGCGGGATGCAAATTCTTTTTTCAATGTCTCTAAATTTTGCCTGGATCGCCCTTTCGGGTTTTCAATCCACCGAGACGCTCCTTTTCTGCCTAAGCCGCCCTTTCGGGTGTTCAACTTAGCGAGCTATTCTGTTTTTAGGCGAAGTATTTCATGACTGCATCTGAATTCACAGGACGAGTGAAATCCTCCCCGTCCATTGTTGTAAGTGTCAAAGCACCTCCTGAAAAGGCTCTCTTGACAACATATGGATCTTCATAGTTTGGCGTCCACTTGCCCCTGGAATCGGGCGCAAAAGACAAGACTTTCTTAAGCACGAGGTCACCTTCTCGGAACACACGAGGTTTGACCTTCTTATCGAATGTTTTCTTCATTCTCTGCTGATATAACTGACCATGACACATGGCAGTTAATCTCTTCTTTTTGATCAGATTCACTTGGTCGTAACGACTCTGAATCCATTCAGCATCAGTCAACTTGGGATTTGAGGGTGCTATTTTTCTTTTGTTTCTTTCTTTCTTTTTTCTTTCTTTTGATTTTGATTTTGATTTTGATTTTTCACCCTCCTCTCTTTTTTTCTTTTTTTTGATTACATTTGTAATGCCCTAGTTTGACTGTTTTGCTGATTCTCGAGATGCAGCTGAGTGATCTTCTTTTCTTGCTCAAGAAGTCAGGAAATCTCGTCAGGAATCCTTTCAACATCATCCTCCTCTGCTTCGAATACAGGGAATTCAAAATTGGGAGATGGCGTTGGATCATTATGTTCAATGGGTTTTAGAATCAACCTGCATAATGATTTTGAATATAAAAGCTTTTTGGAAATCAAACAAGGCAATCATTAGGCAGATGAAAAGATTGCTTTTATTCTTGTTTTTAGGGTGTTTTGTGATCACCAATTTCATGCAAAAAGCAAAAAGGGAAAACAAATGGAAAAACAAATGTTTTAACACGAATTTATTTGAATGAAAATATCATTGCACAAATGTTGCCAACAATGTCATCACTTCTCCTTTTGGCATGGGAGAAGGGTTTTTAAACAAAGTGATTATTACTCTGACTTATGAATGACTGTAGGAACACCCACAGCGACCCAATTGTGGCAGATCCCTCCCGGGATGACAAATGTCAGTACTCTGCATCAGCAGCTTCCCCACTCTGATCGGCGTGGATAAAACCTCCACTCTTGAACAACCCTTTTCGTTGAAGACCCCAGAAGAAAAGCCAATGCCAGCCCGGGACTTGTTATCTTCAAGCTTGATTAACATTGGGACCTACGTCCTCAAAGTTCAGAATAGCATCATGCTCATGAATTGGGCCATGTTAGCCCTCATCTCTGTCAACTCAGCCTGAACTTGATCCATACTTCTCTGTCGATTCAGTATTGTTGCGTAGCGGTGCGGATGACGATCAGCAATCCTGCCTAAAACAGGAACCAAAATGAGAAGTCTTGTTCAAGAACACCTGTAATGCAAGAATGATATGGGTATGATGCGTATGATGCAGATGCTGTTTTATCAGGAATGATCCTGGAAAAGGATATGCGTATGCGGGTTAACTTTTTTTTTGTTGCATTTTTCATCATTCATTTTTTCATTTTTTTTTACTTTCTTTTGAAAATGAACATGCTATGATGCAAATGATGAGACCATGACTGGCTGGCTATGCATCACAAGGCACAAGATCAGAGCTTCGGCATGACTTCGGAACCGGAAACCACATATCAAGGTCATCTAGAACCCAAGGTCATCTGGAACCCATACTTCAGAATCAAGTCACCAACAAGACTAAACAGAAGTCACCAACAGGATACGGTCACCAACAGATCAAGTCACCAACTGTACCTGTAATGATTCATTCCCACCCCACTCACAGGTGTCATCTAGGCCAGGGTAAGGTCAAGAGAAACGCAGGATAAACAACCCTTTCAAGAATATCATCATATGCACACCAGATGTATGCAACGATAATACCCCATCAGAATCTGAACTGCTCGTGATATCATGTTCCGCTAAGTGGCGCCATACCACCCGCTTCCCATGAATCACTCTATTCCTAGGTGTCCTAGAGTTCACTTATAGCCTGGGTATTGGGCCTTTTACCTCATGTAACTCCCACCCACCAGAGAAACAGATACACAGCTAGCACAATGATAATGTGATGCATGCGAACACATAATGCACATATATACAATCACATCATAATAAACAAAATGCAATAAATAAAGCAGTAAAAGCAACCACAACTATCCTAGAGAGCGCTAGGATTGACTCGCTTAGGGAAGATGGACCAGCAAGAGGTCAACTTCTCTCTTGTCATCCCCAGCAGAGTCACCAGCTGTCGCATTACGGGAAAAACCGGCGGGAAAAGACACAGAGCCGCCACCGTGCGTTATTTATCCCAAAGGAGGGAAAGGAAACGCTCAAAGTAAACCTGGAAAGGAAATGGTCTTACGACCAAAGATTGCAAGGATCGGGAGTCGGTTATGCGAATGGAAGGTATTAACACCCCTACGCATCCATCGTACTCGACGGGATCCACGCTCAGAAAGAATAGAAGAAAGGTTGCTAAATAAATGCTCAAAAACTGCATAAGATTGGAATGAAACACAGATGAAAGACGGAAGAAGAGGACTCGGCAGGATGTCGCATCCTGGGCCTACGTAGTTTGTCAGACACAAACATCAGAGTCGACGTAGTTCGGGGACAGGGGAAACATGCTCGCTAGGACATCGCATCCTATGCATACGTATCTTCTCTACCCAGAGAAGAATCAGAGCACTCGTAGCTCGGCTAACGCACGCCAAACAAAACACTAAACGGAGACGCTGAGACGTCAAAGTAAACTGGAAATGGAATGCCAATCGCTGGTCTTACATCCAACTCCACACAAAACAAACTAACGCGTCGGAAACCGAATGCCAATCGCTGGACTTACATCAGACTCCAAACAAACACACAACACGGGAAACCGACTGCCAATCGCTGGACTTACGTCAGACTCCAAACAAGAAAACACACACAGGAAACCGACTGCCAATCGTTGGACTTACGTCAGACTCCAAACAAGCAAACACACACAAGAAACCGACTGCCAATCGCTGGACTTACGTCAGACTCAAAACAAGCAAACACACACAGGAAACCGACTGCCAATCGCTGGACTTACGTCAGACTCCAAACACACACAAGAGGGTTGAAAAAGGAAAAGGGCGCCCGGAGAGATCAGCTCATCTCCTGCCTACGTACCTCATCTGGTATGAGGATCAGGGCGACGTAGTTCCCCTTAACAGGGAAAGAACTTCTATCCTAACCAGAGTCTAGGGAGATAACAGACTACTAGGGAGACTACGACTTGAGCCTAGAAGTTGCCATGCATACGATCCCTACGTGGAGGTCTCTAATCCTAACTCGCACAGGAAGCAAGCTAGCCTAAACAGCAAATAAGCAAACACAAGCGCAAGAGAGCAAGCACACACACTATATGCAAACAAGTGGCTCATACAAGGCTGGGCTTTAGTCAAGGGGTCAAATCAACCTCGACAAACAAGCCAATTGGAAAGGGGGTGTTTGGAGCTCTTAACCCTAACATTGAGAGTTAGGGTGAAGCAGATGAAATAGGAAATGAGGGTAAGACCTTACAGCTCTTATCCCTGACCTGGGAGAGCTTGAAACAATGAAAGTGTGGGAGTCCAGAATGTGGGACTCTATTCCACATGACTGACACAACAAGATCTTGGGTTTTTATTCAAAGTGCATCAACACATGGTGTGAGCAAGATGAAAGACACAACTGAATAGCAGGGGATGGATTGCACATACCTTTTATCTGCCAATGCCTCTTCACTTAGGAAGTCTTTGAATGTACAAGGCACAAAGATAAGCAACCACAAACATTGCCTCTTAAGGAGGGCTTCAGACAGGTGCCTGCCAAAGTAACATGACAGGTCTTCCAGACTACATGAAGATCAACGAAGTTACCTAAGTGGTATGCCAACCACAAGCAAAGAAAAGCAACTCAAACAATGAGTTAAAGCGGCTAAAGTATCTGTAAGAAAAGCTAAACCAGTCAATATTTACATTCAGACAAATCAAACAATCAACAACAGTCAGACAACCAATCATCAGACACCAATGGTGCAAGGCATAAGATGCAAGCAACCTAAATTGATTCACCATCCAAAAGACCTACAAAACAGCAAGGTTAGTCAACCAAAATAACTTGTATCTCAAGTGATGAGATCAAATCAACCAATGTGGCTAATTGCTTGAAACCTGAAACACAAAGTCCAAAAGATGAGAACAAACCACTAGCTCAAAGGCTAAGGTCAAAGGTGGGGCAAAAAGTCAAAATAGAAACTAAAACACAACATGAATCACATTTAATCAAGTAAGAACAAGTCCGAAAAAGGACCAAGTCAAAATCATCAAGCAAAGCCATTTCATGTGCAATAGAAGGCAAGGGCAAATTCAAAGCTCACAAGGGATCATCATGAATCAAAATTCCACATCAAAACAGAAATGACTCAAACATTTCTGGAAATTTTTATGATCATTCAACACATCAAACACAATCATCATACCAAAAATCAGCAACAGAGGAGCTCAATTGGCTAGGCAATGAAAATGCATAAGATCAACATCCAATTGTGTGACACAAAGTGTCACACCTAAAGTACATGTGTCCCAAACAGTGAAGACAATGTCAAAAAATGCCAAATAAAATCACACAAGTCCATCAACATGTTAACAATCATCATGCAAAATTTCATGGCATTTGGATCATGTATGAGCATTTTATGATAAGATGAATGAGGGAAGGTCACAAAAGCATACATGTTCAATCAATCATCCACAATTCAAAATCCAGAAATGGTAAAATCATAAAATCAACACCATAAAATTCTAAACATTTCAAGGATCATGTAGGAAAAAACCTGGTATTATTTGGACTTGTATTCAATTAGTTATGATTTTTTAAAGTTCATGGAGCAAATGAAATAAAAATTGAAGTAACATGAAAATAAATGAAATGAATTGAATAAAATGGAATGCGCCAGGCCAGATTCGAAGGAGGTCTAGCGCTACTTGTCCAAACGACGTCGTTTGGCTAATGAGGAAAAAAATTAAAAAAAAGAAATGCGTGCATGCTGGGAATCGAAGGAGGGGGATGCGCTACATCAAAACGACGTCGTTTTAATCTCTGGAAACCCTAGGCGCGTGCACTGTTGCAGACGGCGGTCTTCATGGTGGAAACCACCGTCTCCTTCGTTGGGACGGTGGCAGAACAGTAACGCCATGCCATTTGTTTTCCAGATTTCGCTCATGAGTACATCATTCAAAAGCTCTCAACATGAGGAGTTCAAATCTAACAATAGTTTGGCCTAGTTCCTAATAAAAAATGCAAATCGATGAAGAACATTTTTATGCATCAAGACTTTAAATCATCATAACTCCATGAATATTGCACCAAATTTCATGTTCTTTATACCAGTGGAATCAGCAAGCAACGTACTACAACATTATAACAATAAAAGCAAGAATTATGAGATGCGAAATTGTGACCTCTTGAAGCTCCAACAATGGCAGTAGTAGGTTCAATTGTCCAGCAGTATCCAAACCTCTTCTATCAACCTTGTTAACACCTCTGAAGCACAAATCAACCCTTGGAATGGCTTGGATCTAGCTAGATCTTCAAAACTCCATGTTCATGTTCATGATTGGAATTGCTTGATTCTTCACCAATTTCTGCAAATCAAGGCTTGATCTGTACCAAATGATGATCAACAAACCAGAATATGCAATAAAAATCAAGTGTTCTTTGAAGAATTTTTGAATTTGGAAGAAGAGAAATTTTGGAGGGAAATTTTGGATCTAGATCTAGAATTGTGTATCTGAAAATTCTGTTATGATTAGCTATTTATATGACATGTTAATCCATTTCCTAATCATGCTTAGGCTTGGCTAATTAAATTTTAATGAGAAAAGAGGTGTTATGCAAAATTTGGTTTTTTCACCCCATGCATGCAATCCTACGTGAACAGTAACAATGGCCATGCAGTTTCACTTAAAATCCTCTTATGAACATGTTGGAATGGTTAAAAAGTCAATATGATGCACCAATTTTGAATTCATGATTTTCCCTCCAAAAATCACATGGATAAGCAAATGATTATATGACAAAATTTCATGCAATGTGTAAGACCCCAATTTTGGCCCTAAGATCCCTCATGGCCCATATCATATCATATCATGGCCTCAAGGATCATTGCATGCCCTAGCTTCCCTCCTAGTGGGTAGGTTGCCTTGTGTGTTGGTTCTTGATCACCAAGCATGCCTTGCATTTGTATATCTTTGTTTTTCATATGTTTATCAACCAAAAGTATAAAAATATTGTCAGTCTAACCTTGTTGCTTGCAGTTGAAGCAATCATCAGCAATTAGGTCAAAGACAGTCAGAAGTCAGTCAAAGTAGTGGATGGTGGCCATTCTTGCAGAATTTGGGCACCATGATCAATAATCAAGAGTTCATATGACTCGGGACATCATTTGAAGTCAAGTTCTCAAGGAATTAGGGTTTGGAATTCATCAGAAGTGGTTCAATCATGCAAAACCCTAGAAAAGTCAACAGAAAGTCAAACTTGGTCAACTGTGGATTTAATCAGTGATTTGATGGATGGAATTGATTTGAAGGATTTCATTCATGCTTATATAAGCCTCATATATCATGTCAAACCTCATCATGGAAGAATTTAAAGTCAAACAGAAAATTTCCAGAAATAGAAACTGGACCTGTAATTTTAACTGCCAAAAATGGAAACTTCTTGATCTTAAACTTACATCATGATACAAGTTTCAAATGAATTTTTGCCCAACATGAAAGTTGAAGATCTTGTTCTCCCATTTTCAAAAAGTCCAAGAACTCTCAAATCCCATGTATGGTTGGCAAGATATGATCAAATCAATTTCAAAAATTTGTGAACTTCAAAGGGCCATATCTCATGAACCACAAGGCCAATTTTAGTGGGGTTTTTTCCTACAAGCTCCATTTGTTCCCCTCTTTCCAAAAATGCATTCATCTTTCACCAAAACCTCACCATGCAAAATGCCATTTTTGGACTTGACTTCTTTAAATTCAAGTGAGTTGCAAAAGTGACTTTTTGAATTAAGTGTTTTTAGACATTTTGGCCATTTGGGATCTGTTTAGAAGGATATTTGAGACATGTTTTGAGGCCCAATTCGTGCAGACCTTTACACCCTCCATGTGCATTGGTTCAAATTAGCAAAATGTGCAAATGGTTCCATTTGAGTTAAACAAGCTTAGCACATGATTAACTAATGTTAAACAGCCCATATATAAACCATTTTCTGTGAGATTCAACCCTAGCTGCAGCCATCTAACAACAGATTTCTCTCATTCTCTCAAATCACCATTTTCACCAAATTGCAATTTCTGACCAAAAGCTTCAAACCACTCGAGCTAGCTTTCATTGTTTCATCACCTGACCATCTTTGTGAGCCCTTTGCAAGCATATAACACCAACTGCACAGCCATTTTCAGGTTCTGTTTCTTCAAGCTACCAACAATGGCAGATCATGATTCGGGCATTTCCAAGCACCACTGAGCCAAAGTCTCTCCTCCATTCAACTTTGGGAAGCTTGCTGGACACCTGTTTGAGCTTGTATCATCAAAACAACAGCTGTTTCCTCCATTTCTTCCAAATCAAGTAAGGTTTCGACCACTTCTTTTCTCAAAACTTTGCCATGCCATGTGTAGACTTTACCTTGCTGAGTGTTATGGACTTGGAATCGTGTTAATTGGTTGCTTGAGTTAGGAGAAATCTAGGTTTTAAGTTTGAGTTTGAAATATGTTTATCTTCGATTCATGATGGTTAGTGTGTTTTAAGGAAAATGATGCTTGGATTCTTAATGTATGTGGAGTGCTGATGAGAATGGTATGATCGATTCATGTTTCTGGGCGATTTAATTTTTCATGATTTGAATGAAGTTGATGAACACACACGGTTACTGTAGCAAACCCTAAAATTCATTTTTCCAGAAAATCTCTGTTCACGTGTATTGCTGCTTGCTGCACTGTTCCATCCCATAACAACCAATCAGAACATTTTATTTTGGTAGGCTATGCGCAGCGTTTTGGTTAATGGGTGTGGTATTCACAAGTTTGCCACTCGGTCAACACTTTGACCATTGAATCATGTTACTTTGCTCATGTTATTCCATTTGATCACTCAACTTCTAAAAATCATTTCTCACTCGTTTCAACTCCAAAAATCATGCAATTTTTTTCATCATGTTCATGAGAATGTCTACTATTTTATCATGATTTTTGCTGAATTTTTGGTTGGCTGGATTTTTTATGGTATTAGGTTTCTTGACATGTATGCATATTTCATACCTTTTGCCAATTCTTTTGTGAAATGATGAGGATGTATCCAATGATTCTGAAATTTTTTGTGGTTATTCTAAACTCATTCATGTTTGTTTTGATGTAGAGTTTTTGAATTTATCTTATGTGATTTGTGAGATACAATTTTTTGAAGTAGGGTGTGACAATTTGTGTCACACCAATGATATGCAATTTCATGATTTTTGTTGACATGCTTCCTGGCCTCCAATTGATATGAAATTTTGCATGATCCTTCTCTTATATGTCTAGTTGACTTTTGAATTTTCCTGGATTTAATTATGCCATTTCTTAATTGTTTGAGATTTTTCTTCCCTGCCTAGTCAATTGTTGACTTTGTGTGACACATCTTGCCATTTCATTTATGAAATTCTCATACTTTATTGGATGATCATGAAATTTTACATGTGCATACTAGACATCTTGAGCTTTGCATTGGTGTTGATCCCATCCATTTCTCATCTGTTGGCATTGAGTTATGATTTTTTGAAGATGATACATGATTGTTTGACTTTTTTGAGCATGTTGAAATTGTCTGACTTTCTGATTTTAATTGACCATCTTCCCTTGATCCAATTGAGCTGAATTTTTATGTGCATGTCATTATGTGGATTGTGATTGAGCATGAATTATTTGATGATTTTTGGAATTGATTATGTTTGGGTTTGAGCCAAGTATTTCTGTTGACTTCTATGTGCTCTCTTTTTGCCATGTCTTGCCTTCTTTGGTCTATAAAATGTTGATGATGCATGATATAAACTTGAAACCAATTGGGTTTGTTCCTTAAATGTTTGAATTTGACTTTGATTGGATATGGTTTGCTGTTTTGACTTTTATCATTTATTTTTGACCCTAGGCTTGCCCTAGTGGTCTCTTGGCTTATGTTGAGTTCATTTGTTTCAGGTTAAGCAATAATGCCTTAAAGAAACCATTGCCAATTTGATTGAGCTTGATTATGTATCATGTGCTAACCTTTGTTTTGTAGGTGGTATGACTCATATGAGTTGGGTCTTGTGCTTTTGCACTTCTGTTTGTTGATTTAACTGTTTGATTCATTTCCTTCTGATTTAAATTGTTGAACTGTGTACTGATTTGTCTGATCATTTCAGGTACCCTTTAGTTGCTTAGAATTGCTTTGCTTTGCTATTTAGCAATTTTGCTTTGAGGTAATCCCTCTTTCTTCATGTAGTCTGGAGACCCGGCCCGTTATTTGGTCGGGCAAACTGTCTGAAGTCCTCCTTAAGAGGCCATGCTTGTGTGTGTTTAATTTTGTCCCAAGCAGGAAAAGTCCTTCAAGTAAGGCAATTGGTAGATCAAAGGGATAAGTAACCTATCCCCTACTATTCAGTGAGTCTTCTCCTTGCTCCCATTACATGGTTATAGCATTGAGATCAAAACCCAAGATCTATCGAGTCCATAATGTGGAAAGAGCTCCATCTTTCTGAGCTCCCACACTTTCTTAAATGCTCTCCCTGATCAGGGATAAGAGCAATGAGGCACACCCCTCATCTCCTTTCATCTGCTTCACCTTAGCCTCTCAATGGCAAGGTTAAGAGCAACTTTTTACCCTACTCCAGTTGGCCTCAGTGCCTAACCCTCTTGTGTGAGCCCCCTTGTTTGGCTATAGAGTGTGCTGTTTGATATCCATTGATTGATTGATTACTTCATATGCACATGTTTGCTTATATGCTTCATGCATTTATCATCATCATTAATTGCTCATTAATGCACAATCATCTCATTTGTCTTTGTGATATTGTCATTGTTGTTTACCCATTGAGGACATTTGTAAGTCCATATATTGGCTGATGCTCCTATGATATGGAAGGATAGAGTGTAAGACCTCATTGGTCACTCATATCTTCTGTTATTGCTTTGATTGTATGGGAGGATGCAGTTATAAGTCCCTGTAAGTTGGCATCTGCTTTCCTGTGATCATAAGATGTTTTGTTTTCTTGTATGTGAGGATGCAATTATAAGTCCCTGTAAGTTGGCATTTGCATTCCTATGATCATATGTTGCTTTTGTTCTTGTGTGTGAGGATCCATTGTAAGTCCCAGTAATGTGGCATTGGTATTCCTATGATCATTTGTGTGGAGTTAACCTAAGTCCAGATAGATTGGCAGTTGACTTCCATATTTCATCTTTGTTTTCTTTTGAGGAGATTAGTGTAAGACCATTGAGTGGCTTCTGATATCCCGTTCTGTTTTAGGAGATTGGTGTAAATCCATCTATTGGTATCCGGTATCCGCCTTTTATTTCTTTGTTTGAGGAGATTAATGTAAGACCATTGAGTGGCCTCTGATATCCCGTTTTGTTTTAGGAGATTGGTATAAGACCAGAGATTGGCATCCGGTATCCGCCTTTCTTTTGCTTTGTTTGTTTGTTATTGCTTATTGCCCATTCCAAAGGACGCACTTGAATCATCTGCTATATGATCTCAAGAGGTGAACCTTCTAAGAAGTTTTACAAACCATCCTCATTCATTCATCCCTATTATGTCCTAAACCTTTTCACACTTTGATTCCAAACTTGACATAGATATTGTGCAAACATCTTCATGTTTTCTAACTAAAAACCTGGACCCAAGTCCTTGACTTTTTTTTCAAACTCCATTTCATAATACTTCTTTGAATAAATCTTAATCATACTTTGACTCCATTTTCATAATCACAATCAATTAACTTCACCCACTCAATTGTTTTGGCTTTGTCCATTGTTAATCTTTTCATACATGAGCTAGAGGTTTGATTTATCTTAGTGGTTGATGTTAATCTCACCTTCTGTCTTTAGTGATTGAATTGTAAGTCTTCCTTGCCTATTATAGGGTTAACCCCTCCCTGGCAAGTTGAAGCTGTTCTCACATGGTGGACTTTGTTGTTTGTATAAGGTTGAGTTTTCTCCCGTGGATAACGTAAGACCTTAGGGTTTGTGTTTAAAATTGAACCCAACTAACTTTTGGAAATCTTTTAGCCGAACTACGGCGTTTTGATCCTTACCTTTGATGGAAGGTACGTAGGCAGCGGGTTCATCCGTTCAAACCCAATAATAAAATTGTATATTCTTTTCTCATCATCCCAATCATGTTTGCACAATACTTATGTCATAACAAATAACAATTTTTACAACAAGTGTGAAAAGGGCTCCCTAGGAGTACCTAGGACGTAGTGGGTGCCTAACACCTTCCCATTGCGTAATTTACCCCTTACCCAGACTCTCTGATCTTTTTATTAGTTTTCTACGTGTAAAACTTCTTAGGCTTTTGTTCGCTTTTTAGCCAATCCTTTGGATAAATAAAAGTGCGGTGGCGACTCGAAATTTCATTGTATGCTTTGCTTATGGTTTAATCAATAAATCATATAGCGACGAATACACCGCTACAGAAAAAGTGGCGACTCTGCTGGGGAAATACATCCTTGGTGGTATTGCCTACTTTTCACCCTTGTTGTGATATATTGTTATTTGTTATTTGACATATTTTTGTACAATTTGGGATAACTGTATTGATTGTAATGTGTGAATTGCTTGATATACAATTGCTGTTTGCTTTGGTGATCTGTGAGATGAGTTCTATACCCGAACTCGAGTACACTCTAGGATAGGAGAATGGCATAGACTTGTTGACTGGTGTGGAGTATTCCTTAGCCAGTTGACTTGCAAGTCCATTCACTTGGTGGAGGTCATGTTGAATTAATAATGTCACACAAGCTATTTGTGGTTAGGCATTATTCCTTCAATCATGTGCCGCAGAAGCCAAGGACCTTAGTTTACCAAACCCATCTTGGCCTATTTTTAGGACCGTAGTGCGGAGGTCGTTCAGATGTCAGTTCTGATACGATTGTTACGCGATACTACACTCATGAGAGTTTCTCTTGAGAATATTCTTGGAATACGAGTATTCGTTCCTCCGATAATATTCGAAAGATGGAACGATGATTATGGGAACCTCTGATAGAACATGTCTGGCAGGTTTAAACCCTAGTACACTCCCTTTGGGTGGTTCTTAACCGAGACTCCATGCTCGTGACTCTCAACAAACCCGTGATTCGTGGTTGAGTCGTTCAAATATTGTTAATATCAATGGATCCCGGATCAGGTGTAAAACCTAAAATCCATCAAAGCGGCTGGTTGATATTAAGAATGTCTGAACCGGTTCACGTACCGTTAATATCAATGGAACTTGGGTGTCGATAAGGTGAAAACCTAAATCCACCAAAATGGATGATTGATATTAGGGATACATAGAGCTTTCCCACGACCTTTGTTTGGTGTGCTTTGCTTGATCCTTGAGTGTGTTTGTTGCATTCATACATTCACGCATTCATCCGCATTCATGTCATCAAAAAAGAGAAAATTTTCAAGGAACTTAAAAAGGGTTTATTTGCAAAATTTTCAGACATGGAAAGACCAAAGAGGTATACAAAGAAGTACAACTTCAAGCAGCCCGATGTAAAAGAGTTAAGGAATCTGACATCATATGTATTAGATCCCTTGGGTTTCAAAGCTCGCTATGGGAAGCTTCTACCTCTGCTCACCACTCAGGTTGACGAAGGATTGGTGAGCACCTTGGCTCAGTTCTACGATCCGTTGCATCATTGCTTCTTATTTCCAGACTTCCAGCTATTGCCGACTTTGGAAGAATACTCTCACCTTATTGGGATTCCTATTCTGGATCAAGTGCCGTTCAGTGGCCTAGAGAGTATTCTATCTGCTCGAGAGATTGCTAGTCTGTTGCACATAAATGAAGATCTGATTAGAGCTAATCTGACTACCAAAGGCGGAATTCAAGGTTTTCCTTCCGAGTTCCTCATTGCCCAAGCCACTTTCTATGGGAAGGCCATGAGTGAGGATGCCTTTGAGGCTCTGTTTGTGTTACTCATCTATGGATTGGTGCTGTTTCCCAACTTCGACAAGTTCGTGGACATGAATGCCATTAGGATCTTTTCAGTTCTTAATCCCGTTCCGACCTTGTTGGGCGATGCATATGTCTCCTTGCACCTGAGGAATATGAAGAATGGAGGAGTTATTGTCTGTTGTTTACCCCTGCTGTACAAGTGGTTTATTTCGCACTTGCCGCAGACAGTTGCTTTCAAGGAGAACAAGGGATGTCTACGGTGGTCTCAGAGACTCATGTCTCTCACCAATGACGATATCACCTGGTATGATCGCGTGTATGATACCGTTCAGATCATCGACTATTGTGGTGAATTCCCCAATGTGCCTCTTCTTGGTACATGTGGTGGGATTACCTACAATCCTATTCTTGCACGTCGTCAGCTTGGGTTCCCCCTGAAGGATAAACCCAATAACATTCTGTTAGAAGGTGTGTTCTTCCAGGAGGGTAAAGATCCCCAAGGCCTGAAAGCCAGATTTGTCCGTGCTTGGCGCAGTATTCACAAGAAGAGTAGGAATGAATTGGGTCCGAAGAACTGCATTGCTTTGGAGCCATACACCTCTTGGGTCAGACAGAGAGCTGCCACCTACCTGATGCCGTATGATTATCCAAGACCTACACCGTTGGATGTGGCTGGGCCTTCAACCCTCCCTACCCAACGTGTAGAGAAGTTGAGAGAAGAAGACCTTTCGCGTGCTTGGATCCGTGAAAGGGAGGAATTGCTGCAGCAGCTCAAGGAGAAGGACGCTATGATTGAATTTCTCGAACACCGAGTGATCGACGATCCGAACGACACTTGGACTTCTCTGCTTCCTCAGTCATCCAAATTCTGGAAGAGGAGGTATGATCGACTTGCAAAAGAGAAAGCTGACATGGAGGCTGCCTATGAGAGAGAGATCAAGAAGTTGTGCACTTCTCGTCTTCCAGCATCCCGAGCTTCTAGGGATCCATAGGATGTCATTTACCTTTTCTCTTTGTAAATAATCAAGAATGCTGTATTTCTTTGTCTCAATATATTTGAATGAAATATTTTCCATGAGCAATTAAAATGTTTAAATATTCAAAATATTGCAAATAATACCCTAAGGGTTCCTTGAAAACAAAGCATTTGCACAAGCATTTCATGCATCATTCTTGCATAAGCAGGTACCCCTTTTGTTTCTGGTCTTCTGGTTCTAACCTCTGTTCTTCATTTATTTTGAAGACAAGCTGACTCACCGGTATTATACAAGAGTCAACTCTGCCAGAATCATGGAACAGTTGGAGCAAGAGAACCGAGATCTAAGAGAAGAGGTCGCCAGACTTGGCGCTTTGATGGAGCAACTCCTTGCTGCCCAGAATCAGCCTGCTCCGCCGCAGCCAGCAACTCCTGTTCAGAGGACGGTTATATCTGAAGTGTCTACTTCAACGGTGCCAGCCAGCACCCATCAGCCTAATGCCATGCCTCCCGGTTTTCCTTGGGGGATGCCTCCAGGCTTTATGCCTGATCTGCCAGCTCCTACATTTGCTCAAATGCCGGCATCTAGCCCGGTCCCTGTTCCCGCTCCTCCTGTCGTGCATACCATGCCTAGGGTAGACGACACCATCTATCACTCTGAGGCGTCTGAGGGCTCAGATGTTCATGAAAAGATGGATGCTATGAACGACCAATTCCTTGAGCTGAGAAAGGAATTGAGGACTCTCCGTGGCAAAGATCTCTTCGGCAAGTCTACAGCCGAACTCTGCCTAGTTCCCGGTGTTAAAATACCGATCAAATTCAAGGTCCCAGACTTTGAAAAATATAAGGGGAACACCTGTCCACTTGCTCACCTGGTCATGTACGCCAGGAAGATGTCAACACAGACTGATAATGATCAACTCTTGATCCATTATTTCCAAGATAGTCTGTCTGGTGCCGCGCTCAGATGGTACATGAGCCTGGACAGTGTCAACATCCGATCTTTCAATGACCTTGGCGAAGCTTTCGTCAAGCAATATAAATACAATGTTGATATGGCGCCTGACCGAGATCAACTCAGGTCCATGTCACAGAAAGATAAGGAATCGTTCAAGGAGTACGCCCAGAGATGGCGTGAGCTGGCAGCTCAGATCACTCCACCGCTAGAAGAGAAGGAGATGACCAAGATCTTTCTGAAAACTCTTGGTTCATTTTATTATGAGCGGATGGTAGCTAGCGCTCCCTCTGATTTCACCGAGATGGTGAACATGGGGATGCGTCTTGAAGAAGGTGTCCGTGAAGGACGGTTAGCAAAGGATGATGGTTCTTCCTCTAAACGATATGGGGCGTTTAAGAGGAAAGAAGGTGAAGCACATGCCGTGCAATCTCAGCCGAAGCAAAGAAGACCCTCTGTTCAGAGGAAGCCTGCACGTCGTGCCGGACATCAGCATCAGGTGGCTCATATAGCACCTGTTTTCAAAGATAATGCTCAGCAGTATCAGCATCAGCAATATCAACATCAACAGCAATATCAGCAACCACAGTATCAGCAACAACAACGTCCACAGCAACAGGCTTACCAGCCTCGTGGAAGTACAACCAATCAAGCTAACATGAATTATGATAGGAAGAAGATCAGCTTCGATCCGATTCCTATGACATATGCAGAGCTTTATCCCTCCTTGTTGGAGAGGAAATTGGTTTCTCCCAGGGATCCTCCTGCCATTCCTGCAAATCCGCAATGGTGGTACAAACCAGACCAGCATTGTATCTATCATTCCGGTGCTCCGGGCCACAACGTTGAGAACTGTTTCCCGCTGAAGACTAAGGTGCAAGACCTTATGAGAAGTGGTATTCTGAGTTTTGAGGACTCAAGCCCGAACGTCACCAAGAACCCATTGCCGTCGCATGGGAAATCTGTCAATATGATCCAGGAATGCCTTGGGAAGTACAAGGTCAGATATGTCAGCCACATCAGGCAGTCGTTGGTTGATTTGCATAAGATGCTGTATCAGTACAGCTACTTGGATCATAACCACGACAAGTGCCGCGTTTGCTCGGTTAATCGCTTGGGTTGCGACCAGGTCCGCAGAGAACTTCAAAAGCTGTTGAATGAAGGTACCATTGAGATTCTCCAGAATCGCAATGTTGATATAGTCGAACCTGAAGTGAATGTCATCTCACTAGTGTTCAAGCTGCCTGAGCCCGTTGTTATCCGCTATAATAGCAACAAGTCGAAGGCTTCCCCTTCTTTGATCATCAAACCTGCAGGCCCTGTGCCTTATTCATCTGATCGAGCTGTGCCATTCCGGTACAATCCTGTTGCTGTTCAGGATGGGGTCGAAGTACCTTTGCCTTCAACTTCCGTAACTAATATTGCTGATGTCAGTGGGTTGACCCGAAGTGGTCGTGTGTTTTCTGCGCCTGCTAAGGCTACTGTTTCTGATACTGTTGAGCGTCCGGTTGGGACTGCTGTGAATGTTCAGAATCCGGCACTTGATGTTGCCAAACCCTCCTCATCCGTACAAAAAACTCCTGTTTCTTCAGTTGGCCCAAGTGGCATTGTTGATGAAGAATCTGATGAGATGCTGAGGCTCATCAGAAAGAGTGAGTACAACATTGTAGACCAGCTTCTACACACGCCCTCCAAGATTTCCATTCTTTCTCTATTGCTGAATTCAGAACCCCATAGGGAGTCTCTGCAGAAAGTCTTGGACCTGGCATACGTTGATCACGACGTCACCCTTGAGCAGTTTGACAGTATTGTTGCAAACATTACCGCTTGCAACACTTTGAGCTTTTGTGACGCTGATCTCCCTGAGGAGGGAAGAGACCACAACATGGCTTTACATATCTCCATGAATTGCAAATCTGATGCAATGTCCAATGTGTTGGTGGACACTGGATCATCCCTTAATGTATTGCCAAAATCCACACTCTCTCGTCTGTCATATCAAGGTCCTCCTATGAGGCAGAGTGGGGTTGTTGTGAAAGCATTTGATGGGTCGCGCAAGACCGTGATTGGGGAAGTTGATCTCCCAATCAAGATAGGACCAAGTGATTTCCAAGTTACTTTCCAAGTAATGGATATCCACCCATCTTACAGCTGTCTCTTAGGCAGACCATGGATTCACGAGGCTGGCGCCGTGACATCCACCCTACACCAGAAGCTGAAATTTGTGAAAAACAAGAAATTGGTTGTAGTAGGGGGAGAAAAGGCTCTCCTGGTTAGCCATCTGTCTTCTTTCTCGTACATTGACGCAGAGGATGAAGTTGGAACTCAGTTTCAAGCTTTATCTATTGATAAACCAATCGAGAAGAAGTCTCCTTCATTCACTTCCTACCGAGATGCAAAGCTGGCCATTGAATGTGGTGCAGTTGCTGGATTAGGGAAAGTGATTGAACTTGAAGATAACCGATCCCGGGCTGGCATTGGCTATGGTTCTGGGGCATGCAATGAGCAGGGTTTGTTCACAAGTGGAGGATTCATCCATGCTGATCAACCTAAAGAAGAAGAAGCTGCTGCTATCATTGAAGAAGAAGATGCAGAAGACTTGAACAATTTTGTTATTCCTGGTGGTGTCTACCACAATTGGGTCGCTGTAGATGTTCCTACAGTCATCCATAGATCAGAGTAATTGTTCATTTTGTTTAAAACCCTTCTCCCATTCCAAAAGGAGAAGTGATGACATTGTTGGCAAAGCATATATACAATGATGTTTTCATTCAATTTTTTGCATTGTTAAACATTTGTTTTTCCTTTGTTTTCACTTTTTGCTTTTCTTTATGAAATCAGTGATCACAAAAAACCATAAAAACAAAAAAAAAATGAAAATAAAAGCAATCTTTTTCATCTGCATGATGGTTTGCTTGTTTAAATGCTAAAGTTTTTCCTTAACCAAAATCATTATGAGGATGATCCTAAAACCCATTGAACTTAATGATCCAACGCCATCTCCCAATTTTGAATTCCCTGTATTTGAGGCAGAGGAAGATGATGTTGAAGAGATTCCTGATGAGATTACCCGTCTCCTTGAGCACGAAGAGAAGATCATTCAGCCGCATCTCGAAGACTTGGAAACAGTCAACTTGGGGTCTGAGGATTGTGTTCGCCTGGTGAAGATTGGGGCACTTCTTGAAGGGTCTGTCAAGGAAGATTTGATCAGCTTGCTACGAGAATATTCAGATATCTTTGCTTGGTCCTATGAAGACATGCCGGGTTTAGATACAGATATTGTGCAACATTTCCTGCCTTTAAAGCCTGAGTGCGTGCCTGTGAAGCAGAAGCTCAGAAGAACTCATCCAGATATGGCAGTGAAGATCAAAGAGGAAGTTCAGAAGCAAATTGATGCGGGGTTTCTGGTGACTTCGACATATCCTCAATGGGTGGCCAATATTGTGCCTGTTCCTAAAAAGGATGGAAAAGTCCGTATGTGCGTTGATTACAGAGATTTGAATAAAGCTAGCCCAAAAGATGATTTTCCTCTACCACACATTGACATGTTGGTAGACAATACAGCCAAATTCAAAGTCTTTTCCTTTATGGACGGATTTTCCGGATATAATCAAATCAAGATGGCACCAGAGGATATGGAGAAGACAACATTCATCACACCTTGGGGAACATTCTGTTATCGAGTGATGCCCTTCGGTTTGAAGAACGCCGGAGCCACGTATCAACGAGCTATGACTACCTTGTTTCATGACATGATGCACAAGGAGATAGAAGTCTATGTTGATGATATGATCGCTAAGTCCCGAACGGAAGTTGAGCATATTGAGCATTTGTTGAAGCTTTTTCAGCGTCTGAGGAAGTTCAAACTTCGCCTGAATCCGAACAAATGTACTTTTGGAGTCCGTTCCGGCAAGTTGTTGGGTTTTGTGGTAAGCGAAAGAGGTATTGAGGTTGATCCTGCAAAGGTCAAAGCAATACAAGAGATGCCTGCACCCAAAACTGAGAAGCAAGTCCGAGGTTTTCTTGGCCGCTTGAATTACATTTCCAGATTTATATCCCACATGACTGCCACATGTGCGCCGATATTCAAGCTCCTCCGGAAAGATCAGTCTCATGATTGGACCGAGGATTGCCAGAAAGCTTTCGACAGTATCAAGGAGTATCTGTCTGAACCTCCGATTTTGTCTCCGCCTGTGGAAGGAAGACCTCTGATCATGTATTTAACAGTTCTTGAAGACTCGATGGGTTGTGTACTCGGTCAACAAGACGAATCAGGAAAGAAGGAGTTTGCTATATACTACCTCAGTAAGAAATTTACTGATTGTGAGTCTCGGTACTCTACGCTTGAGAAGACGTGCTGTGCTTTAGCTTGGGCTGCTAAGCGTTTGCGCCAGTACATGATAAATCATACAACTTGGTTGATATCCAGAATGGATCCAATTAAGTATATCTTCGAGAAGCCTGCTTTAACTGGGAGGATTGCCCGTTGGCAGATGCTGTTATCTGAATATGATATTGAGTATCGAGCTCAGAAAGCTATCAAAGGTAGTATCTTGGCTGACCATTTAGCGCACCAGCCGATTGAAGATCATCAGTCTGTTCAGTTTGACTTCCCTGACGAGGAAATTCTGTATTTGAAGATGAAAGATTGCGATGAGCCTACACTTGATGAAGGTCCAGAACCTGGTTCCAGATGGACGATGGTGTTTGATGGCGCTGTTAGTCAATATGGAAATGGAATTGGGGCAGTGATCATTAATCCTCAAGGTTCACACATTCCGTTTACAGCAAGGCTAACTTTCAAATGCACGAACAATATGGCGGAGTATGAAGCCTGTATAATGGGACTTGAAGAATGCATTGACTTGAGAATCAAGTATCTTGATGTCTATGGTGATTCAGCTTTGGTTGTCAATCAGATCAAAGGTGAATGGGAGACGAATCAGCCAAGTCTCATCCCATACAGAGATTATGCAAGACGGATTTCAACTTTCTTCACAGAAGTTGAATTTTATCACATTCCTCGAGAAGATAATCGGATGGCAGATGCCCTTGCAACGCTTGCTTCCATGATAGTTGTCAGATGGTGGAATGATGTTCCCAACATTACTGTGATGCGCTTGGACAGACCAGCCCACATATTCGCAATCGAAGAAGTAAAAGATGACAAGCCTTGGTATTTTGATATCAAGAATTTCCTCCAGAACCAGGTCTACCCGCCTGGGGCATCTGTGAAAGATAGGAAAACTTTGAGAAGGTTGTCAGGCAGTTTCTACCTCAGTGGTGAAGTGCTGTACAAGAGAAATTTTGATATGGTTTTGCTCAGATGCGTGGATAGACACGAAGCAAACCTGTTGATGACTGAGGTCCATGAGGGTTCATTTGGTACTCATTCCAATGGACATGCCATGGCTAAGAAAATGTTGAGAGCAGGCTACTATTGGCTGACAATGGAGTCTGACTGTTGCAAGTATGTGAAGAAATGTCACAAGTGTCAAATTTATGCGGATAAGATTCACATTCCTCCGACACTCCTGAATGTGATTTCATCACCATGGCCTTTCTCTATGTGGGGAATCGACATGATCGGCATGATTGAGCCGAAAGCATCCAACGGACATCGGTTTATTCTCGTAGCAATTGATTACTCACCAAATGGATTGAAGCCGCTTCATACGCGAATGTAACCAGGCAGGTGGTTGTGAAGTTCATCAAAAACCAGTTGATTTGCCGTTATGGTGTGCCAGAGAGGATCATTACTGATAATGGATCCAATCTGAATAACAAGATGATGGATGAGTTGTGCGCTGAGTTCAAGATTGCACACCATAACTCCTCTCCCTACAGACCCAAGATGAATGGGGCTGTTGAAGCTGCTAATAAGAATATCAAGAGGATTATCCAGAAGATGACTGTCACGTACAAAGATTGGCATGAGATGCTGCCATTTACTTTGCATGGTTATCGTACGTCTGTACGTACTTCAACAGGGGCAACCCCTTTCTCTCTCGTTTATGGCATGGAAGCCGTTCTCCCAGTAGAGGTGGAGATCCCATCAATGCGAGTTTTGATGGAAGCCAAGTTGACTGATGCTGAATGGATTCAGAGTCGTTATGACCAACTGAATTTGATTGAAGAGAAGCGATTAACTGCCATGTGTCATGGTCAGCTATATCAGCAGAGAATGAAGAAGGCATTCGATAAGAAGGTCAAGCCTCGTGTGTTCCGAGAAGGAGACCTCGTGCTCAAGAAAGTTTTGTCTTTCGCGCCCGATTCCAGGGGCAAGTGGACTCCAAACTACGAGGGTCCATATGTTGTTAAGAGAGCCTTTTCAGGCGGAGCTTTGATGCTTACAACAATGGATGGGGAGGATTTCACTCGTCCTGTGAATTCAGATGCAGTCAAGAGATACTTTGCCTAGAAAAAAAAAGTATATGCAAATGAAAAAACAGAATAGCTCGCTAAGGTGAAAACCCGAAACGGCGGCTTAGGCAAAAATGAGCGTCTCGGTGGAGAACCCGCAAGGGTAATCCAGGCAAAAATTAGAGACTTGAAAAAAAAGAATACATTTGCATCCCGCTAGATTGAGTACCTCACCCTGGGGCAATCTAGGCAAAAATTAGGGATTTGGCAAGTAACTGCATCCTGACAAGACTTTCTGTTCGTCAGTCGTCATTTCGTCAGAGGATTCTCGATTCGCCGTCAACTGAGGCTTCGGATACATCGAGATTCAAATTGGTAGAGAAAGGATCATTATGTTCAATGTAGCCCTCTTCCAATATATATCACTGATTTCAAATTTGTCCAGATCTATGGAGTCTTGCCATTTGCAGACTACCATTCCATCAAATCAATTTGAGCTTTTTATCCAATTATTTGCACTCTTATTTGTTTCAATTCAACAAATGTTTTGCATGTTTTAAATTGATAAAATGTCATTGTTTTAAACAAATCAAATTTTTCAAAATTTTTGTTTTAAACAAAGTGAACATTCACAAGATTGAAAGGATACTCAAGAATATCTCAGTGCTCTCCCGAGGGTGGCATGATTTCCAACAGGTAAGACATTGGTTCATATTCCTGGTTTGGTTGTATCTTCTTTCTTCAGATCTTTGTTGAGGTTGTCCCTCAAACAGAGTTGTTGTTGGGGTTGTTCCCCAGTATAGTCGCAAGCAGAGTGTTGTCGAAGACTTCGTCTTCTCCAGCAGCAGTTTTCCCAGCATGGGTGTTTCTTGTAGAAGTTTCGGCGGTTGATGGTTTGTTATCTTGGTGCCCCGTCACTTTCTCCAGTGGGTCGTCTGCCCCAGACTTTATTTGTCTCCTCAACATAGTCATGAGTAGAGCTATTATTGATATCCCCATCGGATTCGCGAGCAGAGTTGTTGTCACTCTTCCCAGTGCAGTTGCCAGCGGAGTTGTCTGTTTCCTCAGCACGATCGCTTTCTCTTTGAAGACCCGGTAAGTCAGTGGTTTGATACCCAGTACTTTACCTTTCCCCGGCGAAGTCGTCTGTGGAATTGTTGCTATCTCTCCATCAGAGTTGTTCTCCTCAGCAGAACAGGATTTATTTTCCTATTCAGTGGTTGTTTGGGTTGACATCCCAGTATTTTCAACCATCTTTTCCTCAGCATAGTCTGCAGAGTGTTTGTTGTGGCATTTTTTGCCTGTTGAATACTCTTTCAATTCCCAGTATGGTCGGATGATGGTTCTAGCCTCCAGAGAACGGATTGATTTCCTGACTGTTTGTGATCCCCAGTAGAGTGGCTTGTATTGCAGAATCTACTTGTTGTGATCAGTTTGCTATGCGTATTCTCCCCGAGTGGAGTGGTTTGTTGCAGAATCTACTTGTTTGATCTGTCCTCCCTCAATGGGTTGTTCCCCAAGAGTGTAGCCGACAGTTTTCCCCAGTAGAGTTGCTTATGCAGTTAGATTCTATTTGGATGATATCATTCTCCCTCAGTGGGTTATCCCCCAGCGGAGTTGTGTGGAGTTGCTTCTACAGCAGTTTGTGCTTGTGCAACGCACTTTTTGTTTCTCAGTTGACACTGGGATCCCCTGCAGATACTTTGGGACTTCTCTTGTTCCCCTACAGATTTGTCTTGGTGGCCGCTTTGCCCGTTGTGACTTTCTGTACCCTGATTGGGTTGTTTCCTGATATCTCTGATCCTCTGCTTCTTCAGCAGTACCCGCAGATCTTTGCTTTACAGCATGTAGATCTCCGCAGATTGGCTCTCCAGCTGGTTTTTCCCCTGGAAGTATAATACCGGGCGTTTGATTCCTGAACCTGTTGTGTTAGTAATGTCTGTTTTGTCAGCATTCATCAAACATAAATCACGCATATTCATGCATACTCATAAAACATTCAAATATTCATGTTGCATTTTTTGCCATATATCCTTTGTTTGTCGTGTCTCCTGCTATGGTGATATAGATCTCTTTACAGATCTCCCCAAGCAGATGTCGGGTGTTTAAAATCTCTCCATATAGAGTCAGCCCCATAAGCAGAAAATGTTTATCTTTCCTTCTGCAGTTCCCCACCGAGATATATCCTCGTGGACGACGGTTTCTTCCGTTTCCTCCCAACGCATATATTGGGATGGATTTTCCTATTTGAGTTACATCCTCATTAGGACGTGTCTTGATTCAGTCTGTCTTTTCGGATCATTCCCGAATCGGCTATTTGTCAGATACCTTGTGCTTCCCAGTGGGTTGTTCCCCAGCGGATATTTTTGGGCCTCTACCCTCATACCGGTAGTTATAAGTCCTACTTTTCCTGGCTTTCTTGACAGAATTTGTGGTTATACACCTTTTATTCTCCAGCCAGAGTTTTGGTTTTCTACCCTCATACCGGTAGTTGTAAATCCTATTTTCCTGCTCTTCAGCAGTTTGTGGTTTGTTATAAACCCTATTTTGGTTTCCCGTGCGGATTTGTGATTTGTTCTATCCCCACGCGGAGTTGTTGGTCTTCTACCCCGTATTCGGTAGATGTAAACCCTAATTTCGTGGTTATCTTCATTCAATATTTGATGTTGATTTTCCTTTGCTTGGATAAGTTGCTCAGATCAGCACTTATATCCCCAGCAAATCTTTTGTGGATAATTGCCGTATGCTAGCAATTTTATCCCCAGTGGGTCCTTTCACCGTTTGCTAGTGATTTGTTCCCCGGATCATTGGTTGTATACCAATGCATCCCCAGCTAGTCCCTGTGGATAATTGCCGGATGCTTGCAATTTATCCTCAGCAGATCGCCTTTCATTTACCCTTTTGTTGGTAATGTTTGTTGCTCCTTTTGAATGGTCATCATTATATACCTAGTTTGGTATCCCGATGCCTTTCTTTTCGGTTGATTTATCCTTTATTAACCCAGTAACCGGTTGTGGATAATCTTCCATGCGAGTATATTATTCACGGTCTGCCGGTAATGAATAATATATCTCATGCACTCTTCAGTCGAAGCCTTTTGCGTTTCCCCAGTCGAGTAAGATTCGTTCTTTCCCTTTGCGGAGTCGAATGTTTCTTTGTTGTTGGATAATTGCCGGATGCTTGCAATTTATCCCTTTGAGTTGTCTTTCGTTTACCCGGATGCTTGGTATCGATTGTCTCTCTTTTTGGATAGTCACCTATTTTATACCCAGTAACCGGTATCTCTGGTGTCTTTTCCTTTCGAGTATATTATTCACGGTCTGCCGGTAATGAATAGTATATCTCATGCGCTCTTTAGTTGGAATCCTTTGTTGATTTTCCCCAGCTGAGCAAGATTCGTATTCTTTGTAGAATCGAATATCCATCCTTTAACCAGTTTGTGTTTTGGATGATGAGTGTTTTGGAAGTGAAAACCAATTCACGTTTCGGTAGATCACCTATTATATACCCAGTAACCGGTATCTCTGGTGTTTCTTACCATGCGAGTTTATTATCTACGTTCTGACGGTAATAGATAATATATCTCATGCGAGTTTCCTTATCCACGGTCTGCCGGTAATGGATATTGTATCTCATGCACTCTTTGGGTTTGTGTCCCCAGTTGAGTAAGATTCGTTTTCCCGTTGTGGATTCGAATGCCCATCCTGTAAGTCGATTTGTTTTTTTTTTTTTTTTTAAGCCCTCCTTTCGGATGATGAGTGTTTTGGCATATATACCAATTCACGTCCTTGGTTAGTCACCTATTATATACCCAGTAACCGGTATCTCTGGTGTCTTTTCCTTTCGAGTATATTATTCACGGTCTGCCGGTAATGAATAATATGTCTCATTGCACTCTTGGATCAATCTTTTGATTGTTTTCCCCTCAGAGTAAGATTCATATTCCTTGTGGAATTGAATATCCATCCTATAAACAAGTTTGCTTTCGCTCTCTTCAGGATGATGAGTGTCTTGGCATATATACCAATTCACGTTTTGGTCGGTCACCTATTATATACCCAGTAACCGGTATCCCTGGTGTTCCTTCCTTTCTGCTCCCTATTATGACTTTGGTCCCTTGTGGAGTCAGATTTTTCCTGAGTTTATGTACCCTTTTCAGGTCTTTCTCAGATGTTTGGTTGATTGATATCTCTCACCCTTATACCGGTCTTAGATATTCATTCTTCCTGAGTTTGTTGCCCTTATACCGGTAACATCTCATTTCTTTGGTGCTTCCTCAGTGAAGTTTTCTTTTGCTTCTCCCCAGGAGTCAGCTTGTGTCTCTCCAATGGATTTATTTTCCTTTGGAATTTTTCTTTTCCCAGTGTGAGTCCTTCACTCCCCAGTGAGGTCTCCAGTCTGTTTTCTGTTATCTCCTAATCAGAGTCGTGTCTTGTTCACGTTGCGTCAGTTTTGTTTATCCCCAACTAGAGTCTTGTTAGAGTCTCTGTTCCTGGTGAGTGAATTACTCCGATGGATCGTCTTTTCTTCTGTGTGAATCATATTCCCCACAGAATTTGTGTCTTTTGCATACATGCATTTGCATCATGAGGTCTCTTAGGGACCAAAATTTGTCTCATTACTGTTATTTAAGCCCATTCTACCGCGTCGAGATGAAGATTTCTAAACTTCACTTCTCCGGCTAGAATGACCTTAAATAGGGGCATCTGTAAGACCCCAATTTTGGCCCTAAGATCCCTCATGGCCCATATCATATCATATCATGGCCTCAAGGATCATTGCATGCCCTAGCTTCCCTCCTAGTGGGTAGGTTGCCTTGTGTGTTGGTTCTTGATCACCAAGCATGCCTTGCATTTGTATATCTTTGTTTTTCATATGTTTATCAACCAAAAGTATAAAAATATTGTCAGTCTAACCTTGTTGCTTGCAGTTGAAGCAATCATCAGCAATTAGGTCAAAGACAGTCAGAAGTCAGTCAAAGTAGTGGATGGTGGCCATTCTTGCAGAATTTGGGCACCATGATCAATAATCAAGAGTTCATATGACTCGGGACATCATTTGAAGTCAAGTTCTCAAGGATTTAGGGTTTGGAATTCATCAGAAGTGGTTCAATCATGCAAAACCCTAGAAAAGTCAACAGAAAGTCAAACTTGGTCAACTGTGGATTTAATCAGTGATTTGATGGATGGAATTGATTTGAAGGAGTTCATTCATGCTTATATAAGCCTCATATATCATGTCAAACCTCATCATGGAAGAATTTGAAGTCAAACAGAAAATTTCCAGAAATAGAAACTGGACCTGTAATTTTAACTGCCAAAAATGGAAACTTCTTGATCTTAAACTTACATCATGATACAAGTTTCAAATGAATTTTTGCCCAACATGAAAGTTGAAGATCTTGTTCTCCTATTTTCAAAAAGTTCAAGAACTCTCAAATCCCATGTATGGTTGGCAAGATATGATCAAATCAATTTCAAAAATTTGTGAACTTCAAAGGGCCATATCTCATGAACCACAAGGCCAATTTTAGTGGGGTTTTTTCCTACAAGCTCCATTTGTTCCCCTCTTTCCAAAAATGCATTCATCTTTCACCAAAACCTCACCATGCAAAATGCCATTTTTGGACTTGACTTCTTTAAATTCAAGTGAGTTGCAAAAGTGACTTTTTGAATTAAGTGTTTTTAGACATTTTGGCCATTTGGGATCTGTTTAGAAGGATATTTGAGACATGTTTTGAGGCCCAATTCGTGCAGACCTTTACACCCTCCATGTGCATTGGTTCAAATTAGCAAAATGTGCAAATGGTTCCATTTGAGTTAAACAAGCTTAGCACATGATTAACTAATGTTAAACAGCCCATATATAAACCATTTTCTGTGAGATTCAACCCTAGCTGCAGCCATCTAACAACAGATTTCTCTCATTCTCTCAAATCACCATTTTCACCAAATTGCAATTTCTGACCAAAAGCTTCAAACCACTCGAGCTAGCTTTCATTGTTTCATCACCTGACCATCTTTGTGAGCCCTTTGCAAGCATATAACACCAACTGCACAGCCATTTTCGGGTTCTGTTTCTTCAAGCTACCAACAATGGCAGATCATGATTCGGGCATTTCCAAGCACCACTGAGCCAAAGTCTCTCCTCCATTTCCAAGCTACCAACAATTACAGGTCATTTTCCATTTTTGGAAACTTTTGATTTGGCTTCAAATCCTTCAAGATAAGTGTTTGACATGATGAATGAACCTCTTTTGGACATGAATGAAGTGTCTCAAACCATTTCTCCACCTCATAGCCCTCAGTTGACTTTTATGGGTCTCTGATGACTTGGACATGTTCTGATGACTTTGAGCCTCTGATACTTGGTCAAGTTGCTTCAAAATGATCCTTGGTTCATGTAAACTCTCTAGGATACTCATTTGGCCTCCATCTCAAAGAAATGCTTGGTCTCTTGCACAGATGAATCCTCTTGATGCCAGTCTTGACTGATGATATGCAATGTACTATGCAATGTTAGTGTAATGTCAATGACCTAAAAATAAAATGAATGCATGAATGAGGGGTGCAAATTTGAGGTGCTACAATAGGGAAGATCAAGGTCAAACCATAAAAATCAAAAATGAGATGAAGATTGGAAGTCAAGAAATAAACAAAATATTTTTGGCATTTTTAATATTTGAAAATAAACTTGAATTAATATATTAAAGAAAGGTCAAACTTCAAATTCACTTCAAATCAACTTTGAAAAGTCCAAGTGAATTATCCCAAGTTCAACAAGGTCAAACAAAGTTTGACAAAAAATTTCAGCATTTTTAAAAGTCAGAAACTCTTTTTAATCCATTAAAAAATGAATAAAAATAACCTAATTGAAATAAAATCTCAAATAAATCTCAAATCAATTAATAAATTGATGAGAATATTTTTCATAGATCCATCATCATTCAAAGAGGTTAGAAAAATATTTTTGTATTTTTTGAATATCAGAAACTATTTAAAATGAATTAAAAATGACCAAAAAAGAGAAAATTATTAAAAAATAGCAAATGATGAAATAAAAAATATTAAAAATCATTTTTAGAAACTAGAAATTAAAAGAGAGATAATGCAATTGGTCCCATATTTTTTGGATCAATAATAAAAGAGATATGAACTTTTGAAATAAAAGGAAATAAAGAAAATAAAATCAGAAATTGGAAAATATGGAAAATCCACACGCGTTGGATCTAAGCTCATTAATTGACTTGGATCATCAAACGGCTATGGCATGCGCGCGCACCAAAGTCCTCAGTCAATGCAACCACATGGATATTAAATAAAAGTCATAACAATGGAGCGTTGGGATTAGATCTGGAAAACGCATCGTGTGGCTCACAATCAATCTGGCAATGAGACGGTGGCCAACGCCACCGTCTTCTCCGGTGAGCTCCGGCGAAAGTCAAAAATCACAGAGGTTCAAATGCTCACTAAAATGGACGATCCAGGCACCATTCGAAAGGTGAAGTGATGTACATCACTCCTATACCACTCACTTCCACTCTAGATTCCTATTAAGAGAGAAATCAGAGATGGAAGTTTGGTGATGTTCAACTGAACTTGCTCGATTTCAACAATTAAGCACTCAATAATAATGCCTCTATAGAGAGGACTTCAAACAACACAATATCAAGGTCAATGGATCAAAGAATAATGAGATTCGAAGCAAAAACCAGTTGATCAAAACCTTTGGATTATGAAGAATTGAGTCACTTTCCTTGGTTCCTTTTGCAAACAGAAGCTTCAATAGATCAAATGGTGAAGGTCTAGGAACATTAGATCTGAAAATTCAACCAAATGCAATTGAATTTCAGATCTGAGTTTTTGAAGAAAAATGAACTTTGTTCCCTTGGTATGGTTAGGGATTCACTCTTGCAACATTTCAGGCGCCTTCAGGTTGGAGAAATGAAGAGCATAACACGTGTATTTATAGTTGGAGAGGGCTGAATGCATGAGTTAACTCGTGTGCATGGCAATTGGATTTTGCATTGCATGGGCTTGTGTGATCATATGGAAGGCCCAATAAAGACTGAAATGGCTTGCTGAGTTCATGTGAATTGCAAATGGACGTGTACATTAAGTGCAATCAGCTCATGCATGGCAATTGGATTGAATTTCACAAAATGCACTTAATCCTTCATGCCTTCGAAAATGGTGCTTCCGAACTCCAAATGCAACCTTATGAATAATGGTTAGAAAGCTAGTTGCATAAGGAACAAATGATATGCTGATCAAAATTCCAATTGTGCCTTGGAAATTAGTGAAATTTGAGCTTAAAGTGTAGGGTGCAAAACATGCATAAGTGAAGTTTCCAAATTTGGCCAATGTTCAAGCCCTTCTGTCTCAATGATGAAAGCTCCAAATGATAAAACCTTCAACATCAAAGTTATAGATATTTTCAAGACAATCAATTTGGACTTCAATTTTTCATCATTTGGATTTTTAATGAAGAAGTTATGGGTACTTGAAGTTGGACTTTTTTCCATTTCAATGCACTTGGCCCAAAGTGACTTATAATGTTTTGCATTATCACATGTATTTCTTATGAGATTTTGAAATTTTACTCAACATAACATTTGAATAGACACAATAAGATTTCCAATGCATTTTGTCCCACCTCAAAATCATAAAAAAATGAATGAGTTATGTTCTTGGGAAGTTGACCCAAAATTAGGGTTTCAGTCAAAATGACCTATAATGTCTTGGAATGGATGATGATCTTAAAAGATTCAAATAAATTTTTGATGAACATGAAAGTTGTTCACATTGTCCTTAATAACATTTTTTCTCTTGGGATCATCTCCATTTGACCAACACATAAAAAGTTAGGTCTCAATGCATTTCAAAATAGACAGATGAATTGACTGATCAACTTCTCAAGTCCACCACTCATATCTTGATGAATTGATGATTGAGGGCACTCAAATAAGTTCAAATATGCATGGAATGATGAATTAAAGAACTTCCCCTGATGGTATTTGACCATGGGCTGAGGTTGTTTCATGAGCAAGGCATTGTTGATGATCAAATGAATTAGGGTTTCCTTGGGAAACAAACCTCAAATCCTTTGACTTGCTTTGATAAAAAATGAAGAATTGAGATACTAGGGAGGCATATTTGGTGGATGAGAGCTTTGGGAACCATTACCATGCTTGCTTTCATCTTCTCTTGACCTTATCATTGCACAAGGGATCTCCTAGAAGCTTGTAGACCTTGTGATTGCTCAAGCTGCAAACAAGAAATGTTAGTGACATATTTTTGTGCTTTTGGTTAGTAAATAAAATGAGAAAAGAAATGATATACAATTCAAGCATGCTTGGTGATCTCAAACCACTCACAAGAGATCCCCACTCAAAGGGAAGGGAACCAAGATGCTCATGATCCTTGAGGCTTTGCAAATGCAATATTATGATGCCATGAGGGATATTAGGGCCAAAATTGGGGTCTTATACATGCCCCTATTTAAGGTCATTCTAGCCGGAGATATGAAGGTTAAAATTTTCGTCTCGACGAGGTAGAATGGGCTTAAATAATAACGAAGAGACGAATTTTGGTCACTACGAGACCTCATGATGCAGATGTATGTATGCAAAAGGGCAATACTTCGTGGGGATATGTGTCCATAAAGAGAAAAGAAGTCAGGAGAAACTGACAATCAATATGAGTAACACACTCAATAGGACAAAGACTCTGGAACTCTTATGGGGATATAAAAGGGGATAAATTGTGTGAGTAGGGCACGACTCAAAGGTTGGGGAGCAGAATCCCAAAAGAATAAATCAATGGAAAGACCCGAGCTGACTCAGAGGTGCATGTATTGGGGAATATGCCAATACAGCGGAATTATCTACCAAGGATACTTCGAATGAAAATCTGGGCTCAGATGGGGAGAATCCACTAAAGGACCTTGCTGGGGAATATCCAAACAAGACTCCTCCGGGGAACACCGGGGCGAGGTGTTACCGGTTACTGGGTAATAAGCTCAAAGAGACGTGTGATCCGAACACCGGTATAAGGGTGAAAGAACAACATGCTCGGGGAGAATGAATATCTAAGACCGGTACAAGGGTGAGAGATATCCAAACTCATCTGAGGAAAACCTAAAAGGTATGTTTCAACTCAGGAAAATCTGACTCCACAGGGGACAAAAGTCATAATAGGGAGCAGAGAGGAAGGAACACCAGGGATACCGGTTACTGGGCATATAATAGGTGACTGACCAGGGCGTGAATTGGGGAATATTCCCAAGACACTCATCATCCAAAAAAGAACTAAAAAGAAAACTCGATAACAGGATGGACATTCGTTTCCACAAAGGGAAAACGAATCTTACTCAATTGGGGAAGAGCAAAAGACTTCGACCAAAGAGTGCATGAGATATATTATCTATTACCGTCAGAACGTAGATAACATACTCGCATGGAGGATTATCCATAACCGGTTACTGGGTTAATAAAGGATAAATCGACCGAAAAGGAAGGACATCGAGAATACTAAAAACTAGGTATAAAATGATAACAGGTCAAGGGGAGACACGATCATTATCGACAAACGGCAAATGAAAGATGACTTGCCGGGGATACATTGACAAAGGCAATGATCCGGGAGATATACTCAAAAAGGGTGAAGGACTATCAATACCGAATATTGGATAATGATAACCGTCAAGGAGGGGATTACATCTACCAGATACTGGGAAGAAAACCACGGAAAAGTAACCGTCATCGGTTAGGATGAATAAAAGGTTAACTCTACCAAGGGGGTAAAAAATAGGGTTTACAACTACCGGTATGAGGGTAGAAAACCACAGACTCCACCGTGGAAAAGATGGATAATTACTGGTTACTGAGCAATCATTCATCCGAACTACGGGGAACTACAAGGATAATCTCCAGAAGCCAAATCTAGGGACAAACTAGAGATACACAAAGAAACAAGACTCGTCCCTATGAGGATATAACTCAATGGGGAGTTCCATCCCAATATATGTGTTAGGAGGAAACAGAAACAACCATCATCCACGAGGACATAACTCGGTGGGGAATATGGAAGAAAGGATAAACATTTTCTACTTATGGGACTGACTCTTTATGGAGAGATCAAACACAACCAACCTGCTTGGGGGATACATTACCAACTAGCAGTGGATAACAAACAAAGATATATGGCAAAGGATGCAACATGAATATCTAAATGTTAAAAATTATGCATATATGCGTGGTTTATGTACAATGAATGATGACAGAATAGACATATCTAACGCAAACAAGTCCACTGATTGATTGAACAAACATCCGGTACTACATCTCAAGAGAGAAAGCCAGGCTCAACGGAGAACATCCCATCTGTTGGGGAATATGCCAGGAAACAAAGACTTCTACAGGGGAATGAACAACAATCAATCCAACTGGGAATAGGATCATGGCACAGATAAGTTCTGCTGGGGAAGCCACTCCGCCAGGGAAATTATCAAAAGGGATGATGGATCTTCGTGGGGATACAACCACCAATCAGAAGCTTCCAAGGGTCAACCAAATATTATCCCCACCCAAGATCACATCTGCTGAGAAGGAAAGGGAGTTGCATACCTTTAGCACACACTCTGCTCGGGAGAGGAAACCACAAAAGGCTCCGGAGGAAGAGGATATAAACATGCCAGGAATATGAACAAATGTCTTACCCTGTCGAGAATCCTACCATCCTTGGGAGAGCACTGAAGACATCCCAGTATCCTTTCATCATTGTGAATGTTCACTTTGTTTAAAAACTAGTTATGAAAAGTTTAATTATTTAAAAACAATGATATTTCACAATTAAAACATGCAAAACATTTGTTGAATAGGAACAAATAAGAGTGTAAATAATTGGATAAAGGCTCAAATTTATTTGATGGAATGGTATTCTGCAAATGGCAAGACTCCATAGATCTTTACAAATTTGAAATTGGTGATATATATTGGTGTAAGACCCCAATTTTGACCCTAAGATCCCTCATGGCATCATAACATTGCATTTGCATTGCCTCAAGCATCTTTAGCATCTTGGTTCCCTTTGCCTTTGGATGGGACTCCTTGTGATTGGTTTGAGATCACCAAGCATGCTTGAATTATACATCATTGTTTCTCTTACTTTTGTTTACTAACCAAAAGCACAAAAATGTATCACTAACATCTTTTGTTTGAAGCTTGAGTATCATCCAAGACACTTTGTGGGTTCTACTTAGATGATCAGTCAACATAAGGGAATGGCCTGAGATACTTCCAATAGGTTCAAATGGGGTCTATTCGTCAATCAAAACGTTAATCTTGAAGGAGCAAAAAATTGTTCATGAGCTGTCATGCTAGCTAGGCGAGCAGAACGGGTCGCCTAGCGAGTCCCAAGAAAAGCCACCAGAATCACCTACGCTCAGAGGAATTTCTTGAACTGCCATGCTCGCTAGGCGAAGCCCACGTGTTTAAAAAAAACACGAAGAAAAATAAATAAATAAAATATAACAGAAAATTTTTGGACTTGGGCCTCTCTCATTTGAGCCCACAGGTCCATAAAAATCTGGTTATAAATTCAGAGTTTCAGTGAAACAAAAGGAAATTCTATTCCTATTACCCTGGTAGGGAAAAAGATAGTGAGAGAAGAGCTAACAGAGTTCAGAGCAACCTCCAGAGACTGAAGGGAACTCATCGACAAAGAATCAATTCCCTCTCATATAAACCCTCAGATTGCTTTGCAAACCCAACCGGGCAATTCAATTTCATTCGATCTCTCCAATCAGGCCTCCTACCCTTGGTTGCTTTTTGTGAGATTTTTGTGAATTTTAATGGCATGATTCATGTGGTTACATTTTGATTTGGGGGCAACTCTTGATTACCCTATCTTGTTTCTCTAATCTGTTTGTTGAGTTTTGTTTTGTGAGGGCTCACATACTCTTGCAGGGATAGCTTGCTTGGTGTTCCACTTTATTTGTGGGGTACCACCTGGAGTTCTATTCCGATTACCTATACTGACTCGCTTTCTTTGATGGTGTTTAGCTTGGAAGAGTCTTTGGGTTTCTTATTTATCTAATTGTTGTTACTTCGGATCTTTATCCATACGGTAGATCTCTCGATCCCTTTACTTTTCCTGCATGTTACCGATTTCTTAGGTTTCGTATAGCCTCTCGTGGCATGTCATTTAAGGTAGCGCGGTTCCTTCATCTAGGACTACCTTTTTGCATGAGCATCCCTAAACACCCCAAACTCATTGATTTTTCTTCTCCTAAGAACATGTTATCTCCTTCTACTACAGGCGAGTAAGTCTCCAAAGGTCGAGCATCCGGTAGATTGCGTAGTAACGTCGTTCAACCCTTAACCCATAGGTTGTCGAACTACGTTTCGCTCTGATTTTCATCCCAGATGAGATACGTAGGCATAAGACGCGATGTCTTAGCGAGCACACTCCTCTTTAACCCATAGGTAGCCGAGCTACGAAGACTCTGATTCTCAGATTCATATGAGATACGTATGCAGTGGATGCGACGTCTGTGCGAGTCATTTTCTTTTGACCCTTCTTTTAGTAAGTAGTACATTAGATAAACATACACGTTTTTCTCATCCCTTCAATCATGTTTGCACAAATAACTTTTCACAAAACAAAAACCTTTGCAACAAATGTGAAAAGGGCTCCCTAGGAGTACCTAGGATACTTTGGGTGCCTAACACCTTCCCATCGCATTACTAACCCCCTTACCCAGATCTCTGACATTTTTACTAGTTTTGATTCGATAAAACTTTTAGGTTTTTGTTCGCTTTCTAACCATTCCTTTGGATAAATAGAAGTGCGGTGGCGACTCGACTTGTATGATTTACCTTGGATTTAGTCAATATCTCTAATGGTAACGAATACCCCGCTACAGAAAAGTGGCGACTCCACTGGGGATCGAAACATCCTAGTGGGTTTTGCCTACTTTTCATATTTGTTGTATTGTATTGTATATATTTTTTTTGTGTGACATATTTTTGTGCAATTTGGGATTACTGTATTATATGTAATGATTGAATTGTTTGAATATTAATTCCTTGCATGCTTGGTGATCTTTGTGAGATGAGTTCTATACCCGAACTCGAGTGCACTTAGGATAGGAGAATGGCATAGTCTTGTCGACTTGTGTGGAGTTATTCCTTAGCAAGTTGACTTGCAAGCCCATTCACTTGGTGGAGGTCCTGTTGGGATCAATAATGTCACACAAGTAGTTGTGGTTAGACATTACTTTTTCCAATATAGACCTTAGAAGCCAAGGACCTTAGTTTACCAAGCCCATCTTGGCCTATTCTTAGGATGTAGTGCGAAATTCGTTCAAGTGTAAGATTTGATACGATTGTTACGCAATACTACACTCATAAGAGTCTCTCTTGAGAATATTTTTGGAATACGAGTAGTCGTTTCTCTGATAATATCCAAAAGATGGGATGATGACTATGGGAACCTTTTGTAGAACATGTTTGGTAGGTTTAAACCTTAGTACACTCCCTTTGGGTGGTTCTTAACCTAAACTCCATGCTCATGACTTGCAACAAACCCTTGATTCATGGTTGATCCATTCATGAATCCTTAATATCAATGGAACTTGGGTGTTGATAAGGTGTAAACCATAATCCACCAAAATGGATGGTTGATATTAAGGATAACATGATCCATCCCATGACCTTTGTTTGGTGTGCTTTGCTTGATCCTTGAGTGTGATTGTTGCATTCATGCACCCATTTGCATCCATATGATCAATAAATAAGAAAAATTTCAAGGAACTTAAGGGGTTTATTTGCAAAATTTTCAGACATGGAAAGACAAAGAAGGAATACAAAGAAGTACAGCTTCAGGCAACCAGACTTGAAAGAGTTAAGGAATTTGACTTCTTATGTATTAGATCCCTTGGGTTTCAAGGCTCGTTTTAGGAAGCTTCTTCCTCTTCTGACTATTCAGATGGATGAAGGATTGGTGAGTGTATTGGTGCAGTTTTATGATCCCTTGTACCGTTGCTTCATGTTTCCGGATTTCCAGCTTTTGCCTACCCTTGAGGAGTATGCTTACCTTGTGGGTATACCTATTCTAGACCGGTTGCCATTCAGTGGCTTGGAGAGTATTCCTACTTCTCAAGAGATAGTTGACATGTTACATATAAATGAATCTCTGGTTGATGCTCATATGACTACCAAAGGGGGAATTCAAGGTCTCCCTTTTGAGTTCCTCGTTACTCAAGCTACTATGTATGGGGAGGCCATGAGTGAGGACGCCTTTGAGGCCATAGTTGTACTTCTCATCTATGGGCTAGTGTTATTCCCCAACATCGACAAGTTTGTGGATGTGAACGCTATTAGGATTTTCTCTACTCTTAATCTCGTTCCGACTCTGTTGGGCGATACCTACTTCTCTTTGCATATGAGGAATGCAAAGGGTGGTGGCGCCATTATGTGTTGTTTGCCTCTGTTGTATAAGTGGTTTATTTCTCACTTACCTCAGACGATCGCTTTCAAGGAGAACAAGGAATGTCTACGGTGGTCCACGAGACTTATGTCTCTTACTAATGATGATATCTCTTGGTATAACCATGTGTATGATGGTGTGCAAATTATTGACTCTTGTGGCGAATTCTCCAATGTACCTCTTCTTGGTACATGTGGTGGGATTAACTACAATCCTGTTTTGGCACGTCGGCAGCTTGGGTTCCCCCTAAAGGATAAACCCAATAACATTCTGTTAGAGGGTGTATTCTTTCAGGATGGTAAATATCCCCAAGGCTTGAAAGCTAGGATGATCTGCGCTTGGCGCAAGATTCATAGGAAAGGAAGGAAAGAGTTGCGTCCTAAGAATTGCATCGCTTTGGAGCCTTACACTGTTTGGGTTAGGAAGAGGGCGTCTAAGTATCTCATGCCTTACGAGTATCCGAGACCTACACCTATGATTATGGTTGGGCCTTCAACCCTTCCTAATCAAGGAGTAGAGGAGTTGAGAGATGAAGACCGTTCACGTGCCTGGATCCGTGAACGTGAAGAGTTGCTTCAGCAAATTAAGGAGAAGGATGCGTTGATTGAGTTTCTTGAGCATCAGGTTATTGATGACCCTGATGATGTATGGACTTCTCTACTTCCTCAGTCTTCTATGTTCTGGAAGAGGAAGTATGATCGACTTGTCAAAGAGAAGGCCGATATGGAGGCAGCCTACGAGAGGGAGGTGAAGAGGCTTCACGCATCTTATCTTCCTGTGTCCCGAGCTTTAGATGATTGTTTCTAGGGATCCATAAGACGATTATTTTCCATTTCTCTTGTATATGATTGACGATGCTGCACTTCTTTTCCCTGATATTATTTGATGAGATATTTCCATATGTGATAAAATGCTTAATATTTCCAGAATTTGCAAATAAAACTCTAAAGTTCCTTTGAAATAAAGAACAAATCATATGCACAAACATTGCATGCATCATATGCATAAGCAGGTTTTGTTTTCGGTCCCTTGCCCTGTGGTCTAACTCTGTGTCCTTCATTTAATTTGAAGACAAGCTGACTCACCGGTACTACACTAGAGCCAACATTCCCAATCAAGATCGGACCGAGTGATTTCCAGATTACCTTCCAGGTTATGGACATTCACCCATCATACAGTTGTCTCTTAGGCAAACCATGGATTCACGAGGTAGGCACCGTGACGTCCACCCTACACCAGAAATTGAAATTCGTGAAAAACAAGAAGCTGGTGGTGGTAGGGGGAGAAAGGGCTCTCCTGGTTAGCCTTTTGTCTTCCTTCTATTATATAGATGTTGAGGTTGAAGTTGGAACTCCTTTCCATGCTTTATATATTGCTGAGCCTATTGAGAAGAGAACTCCTTCATTTTCTTCCTACAAAGATGCAAAGCTGGCCATTGAGCGTGGTGCAACCATTGGTTTAGGAAAAATAATTGAGTTAGAACAATTGGGTCGATGTGGATATTCCAACAGTTGTCCATAAGTCAACGTAATAATCACTTTTTTTAAAAACCCTTCTCCCATGCCAAAAGGAGGAGTGATGACATTGTTGGCGCATAAGTACAATGATATTTTCATTCAATAAATTCATGTTAAATGTTTGTTTTTCCAATTATTTTCCCTTTTCGCTTTTTTGCATGAAATTGGTGATCACATAAAACCCTAAAAAAATAGAATAAAATCAATCTCTTTCATATGCATAATGATTTTCCTCGTTTGATTTCTAAAAGCTTTTCATATCCAAAATCATTATGTAGGTTGATTTCTAAACCCATTGAACATAATGACCCAACACCATCTCCCAAATTTGAATTCCCTGTATTTGAGGCAGAGGAAGATGATGTTGAAGAGATTCCTGATGAGATCACTCGGCTACTTGAGCATGAAGAGAAGATCATTCAGCCGCATCTTGAGAATCTGGAAACAGTCAACTTGGGGTCTGAAGATTGTGTGCGAGAGGTAAAGATTGGGGCACTTCTGGAAGAATCTGTTAAGAAGGGGTTGATTAAGTTGCTACGAGAATATGTTGACGTCTTTTCCTGGTCATATGAAGACATGCCTGGTCTAGATACTGATATTGTGCAACATTTCCTACCTCTAAAGCCTGAGTGCATGCCTGTAAAGCAGAAGCTCAGAAGAACTCATCCTAATATGGTAGTGAAGATCAAACAGGAAGTTCATAAGCAAATTGATGCGGGGTTCCTGGTGACTTCTACATATCCCCAATGGATGGCCAATATTGTGCCCGTGCCTAAGAAAGATGGAAAAGTCCGGATGTGTGTGGACTATAGAGACTTGAATAAAGCTAGTCCGAAAGATGATTTTCCTCTACCACACATTGATATATTGGTAAATAATACGGCTAAATTCAATGTCTTCTCTTTTATGGATGGATTTTCCGGATATAATCAGATTAAAATGGCACCCGAGGATATGGAGAAGACAACATTCATCACACCTTGGGGAACATTCTGTTATCGAGTGATGCCCTTCGGTTTGAAGAACGCCGGAGCCACATATCAACGAGCTATGACTACCTTGTTCCATGAGATGATGCAGAAGGAGATTGAGGTGTACGTCGACGATATGATCGCTAAGTCAAGATCGGAGGCTGTACTCCCTGTAGAGGTGGAGATCCCATCAATGAGAGTCTTGATGGAAGCCAAGTTGACTGATGCTGAATGGGTTCAGAGTCGTTATAACCAGCTGAATTTGATTGAAGAAAAGAGATTGACTGCCATGTGCCACGGTCAGTTATATCAGCAAAGGATGAAGAAAGCTTTTGATAAGAAGGTCAAGCCTCGTGTGTTCCGAGAAGGTGACCTTGTGCTCAAGAAAGTCTTGTCTTTCGCGCCCGATTCCAGGGGCAAGTGGACTTCAAACTATGAATGTCCATATGTTGTTAAGAGAGCCTTTTCAGGCGGTGCTTTGATACTTACAACTATGGATGGGGAGGATTTCACTCGTCCTGTGAATTCAGATGCAGCCAAGAAATACTTCGCCTAAAAAAAATAAAAAAACTGAATAGCTTGCTAAGTCGAAAACCCGAAAGGGCGATCCAGGCAAAAGTTAGAGACACAAAAAATATATAATAATGATATATGTATCCCGCTAGATTGAGTACCTCATCCTGGGGCAATCTAGGCAAAAATTAGGGATTTGGCAAGTAACTGCATCCTGAGAAGACTTTGTTCTACAACTGCCGTCCGTTAGAGATCCTTGCTCATTATCAGCCAAAGCTTCAAATACATCAGATTCATAATTGGTAGAGAAATGGTTATTATGTTCAATGTAGCCCTTTTCCAATATATATCACCAATTTCAAATTTGTAAAGATCTATGGAGTCTTGCCATTCGTAGACTACCATTCTATCAAATAAATTTGAGCCTTTTATCCAATTATTGGCACTCTTATCTGTTTCTAATCAACAAATGTTTTGCATGTTTTGATTAAGAAAATATCATTGTTTTAAACGATCAAATTTTTTATAATTTGTTTTTAAACAAAGTGAACATTCACAATGACAAAAGGATACTTAGGAGATCCTTAGTGCTCTCCCAAGGGTGGTACGATCCCCAACAGGGTAAGATTTTTGTCCATATTCCTGGCATGACTGTATCTCCTCCCTCCGGAACCCCTTACGGTTTATCCTACCAAGTGGATTGCTTGTTGAGAGTCACCTCTCTTCCCTTCAGCAGAGTAGCAATCTTTCTTCCTCAGCAGCTTGGATCTCTTTGGGCAAAAGCGGTATTTGGTGGTTGATCCCGATAAATCCTTTATCTCCTCGGATAGATTCCCCAGTAGAGTTGTTGGTGTGGTGGACCTTGTTTGTGATAACTCTCGTCCCCAGCTGGAATGATTGATGATTCATCCCCTACAGAGTTCTTTGCTTCCTGGTATCTCTGATCCCCAGCAGATTGGATACTCCCCGGTGAACTTGGCTTTCTCTCTTGAGATGTAGTACCGGGTGGTTGATTCCTGGACCTGGGTGTGTTAAATATGTCTGTTTGTCAACATACATCATACATAAACCACACGCATACATGCATAATTATAACATTCAGATACTCATGTTGCATTCTTACCCATATATCGTTGTTTGCTGTCTCCTGCTATTTGGTGATATACTTCCTCAAGCAGATGTGTGTGTCTGATCTCTCCATATAGAGTCAGCTCCATAAGCAGAAAGCGTCTGTCCTTTCTTCCATATTCCCCACCGGGTTATATCCTCGTGGATGTTGATTGTTTTTGTTCCTTCCCAACACATATACTGGGATGGTTTTCCCCATTGAGTTATATCCTCACCGGGACAAGTCTTGATTTGGTGTGCCTATCTAGTTTGATTCTAGATCGGTCTCTTGAGACTCTTTTCCTGTTTCCCCGTGGTAAATGAATAATTGCTCAATAATTAGTAATTATTATCCCCGGCGGAGTCTGTGTTTCGCTACCCTCATACCGGTAGTTGTAAACCATATTTCTTTCCTTTTTGCAGAGTAACTATTTTTGCTCATCTTTAATTGGTGACAGTTATCTTCATCCAATATTTGGTGATGATATCCCCTCATCTGCTTGGATAATTGCCCTGATTACGCAATTTATCCCCAGCGGGTCATCTCTCGTCTACCTTGTTGTTGTTGGTAACGATTGTTTCTCCCCTGAATTGGTCATCATTATATACCTAGTTTCGGTATCCCGATGCCTTTTTCTTTTCGGTCGATTTATCCTTTATTAACCCAGTAACCGTTGTGGATAATCGTCCATGCGAGTATATTATCTACGTTCTGACGGTAATAGATGATGTATCTCATGCACTCTCGGGTCTGAAGCCTTTTGTTCTTCCCCAGTTGAGTAAGATTTGTATCTCCTTTACGGAGTCGAATATCCATCCTATAATCGAGTTTGCTTTTTAGCCCTCTTGTGGATGATGAGTGTTTTGGGAATATTCCCCAATTCACGCCTTGGTTGGTCACCTATTATATGCCCAGTAATCGGTATCCCTGGTGTTCCTTCCTCTCTGCTCCCTATTATGACTTTTTGTCCCCTGTGGAGTCAGAATCCCTGAGTTGAAGTATACCTTTTAGGTTTTCCTCAGACGTTTTGAAGCTTTGATATCTCTCACCCTTATACCGGTCTTAGATATTCATTCTTCCCGAGCATGTGTGTATTTCTCACCTTCATACCTGGTGTTCAGATCCCATGTCTCTTTGATCTTATTACCCAGTAACCGGTAATACCTCGTCCCGCTGCTTCCCCAGGAGTGTCCTTGTGGACATCCCCAGCGAAGTCCCTTAGTGGATTGTTTTCATCCGGATTTTATCCGAAGTATCCGCTGTGGATAGTTTTTTGTTGTATTGGCATATTCCCCAATACATGCATCTTCGAGTCAGCTCGAGTCTTTCCATTGGATCTTTTCCCTTTGGAATTATGTTCCCCACGCTTTGAGTCGTGACCTGCTCGCGCATTTTTATCCCTTTTCTATCCCCATGAGAGTCCCCAGGGTCTTGGTCCCATGAAGTGAATTGCTCATATGGATTATCAATGGCTTCTGATTTCTTTGCTTTTGTGGACACATATCTCCACAGAGCGCTACCATTTTTCATACCTACATTTGCATCATGAGATCTCTTAGGGACCGAAATTCGTCTCTTTGTTATTATTTAAGCCCATTCTACCCCGTCGAGACGAAGATTTTAACCCTCACTTCTCCGGCTAGAATGACCTTAAATAGGGGCATCTGTAAGACCCCAATTTTGACCCTAAGATCCCTCATGGTATCATAACATTGCATTTGCATTGCCTCAAGGATCTTTAGCATCTTGGTTCCCTTTGCCTTTGGATGGGACTCCTTGTGATTGGTTTGAGATCACCAAGCATGCTTGAATTATACATCATTGTTTCTCTTACTTTTGTTTACTAACCAAAAGCACAAAAATGTGTCACTAACATCTTTTGTTTGAAGTTTGAGTATCATCCAAGACACTTTGTGGGTTCTATTTAGATGATCAGTCAACACAAGGGAATGGCTTGAGATACTTCCAACAGGTTCAAATGGGGTCTATTCGTCAGTCAAAACGTTAGTCTTGAAGGAGAAAAAGTTTGTTCATGAGCTGTCATGCTCGCTAGGCGAGTAGAACGGGTCGCCTAGCGAGTCCCAAGAAAAGCCACCAGAATCACCTACGCTCAGAGGAATTTCTTGAACTGTCATGCTTGCAAGGCGAAGCCTGTAGCACCTCAAATTTGCACCTACCTTTTGTACATACATTCTCATATTAGATCATAGCATTAACATAGTCCATTGCACAACATTGCATTGTCCGTTGGCCCAAGTGCAAGTTCAATTGACAAATTAGGTCAAACTAGTCAGGAGATCAGTCAATCAAGCAAGCAAGTGCAATTTCCATTGAGGCAAGGCCTTAGGGTTGGTCCAACATGTTCACATGACCTAGGGGTCCTTTGGAAGTGTTTTGGTCAAGGATTGGATGCTCAGAAGTCATCAGTCATTGTTCAGTCTATCAGAAACCCTAGAAAGTCCACTATGGTCAACTGTGGTCAACTATGCCTGATTTTATGGATCTCAAGGTGGGAGATGGTTTGAAAAGGTTCATTCATGTCCATACAAGTCTCATTCAACATTTCAAAGGTCAAGATTGAAGAATTTGAAGTCAGACAAGAAATTTCCAAAAATAGAAAGTTGACCTGTAATTGGAATTTGCCAAAAATGGAAAGTCTTGCTCCTCAAAATTGCATCATCATACAAGCTTCAAATGAAATTTTGTCCAACATGAAAGTTGAAGATCTTGCTCTCACCTTTCCAAAAAGTCCAAGAACACTCATTTCGCACTTATGGTTGGCAAGTTATGATCAAATCATTCTCAAGAATTTTTGAACTTCAAAGTGGCATATCTTCCAAACCATTTGGCCAAATTGGGTGGGGTTTTTTGCTACAAGTCCAATTTGATGTGCTCTATCCAAATCTTCCATCACAATTCACCAAAAATATTCCAATCAAAATGACATTTTTTGAGTAGCATGAATTAAAATAAGTGAGGTGGAAAAATGGACTTTCAAAATAAACATTTCCTACTATTTCTACCAATTGAAGGTGCTCAGAAATGACATTTGGAGTTTGTCCAAGGCCCAAATTCGCAGTTGTAGCACATGGACATGTAACATGTGTGGAAATCCACAAATTAGCAAAAAAAACACTCCATTATGCAAATTCTGATTACACTTCATTAACCATGCTTAACAAACACTAAACAGACTATATATGGACATTTTTCTGCTGAAAAGCCCTAGCCACAATACTCTAAACAGATCAAAAAAGTTCATTCTCTCAAAAACTCTCAATTTCTTCATTTGAATTTCTGCTGAAAAAACTCCAAAGGCCTCGAGCTTGGTTGGTTTGTTTCATCACTTGCCATCATTTCTGAGCCTTTTTCAAGCCACAAATCACAACTGTAAGCAAGGATACAACACTGTTTCATCAACCTTCTTCCATGGCAGATCGTGATTGACGCTTTTCCAAGGTTTGTTGAGCTAAGATTCATCATCCATTCACCAGTACAAACCTTCATGAGCATCTGTTTCAGCCATTTGAAGCCAAAGAACCACGAATCAACTCAGTTCTTCAAATCTGGTAAAAAACTCGACTCTCTCCATTCCCAAAATCATGATATGCTTCTTATGGATCTCTTTGCCATGATTGTTTTGAGCTTTGAACCAAGAAAAATGGTTGGATATTAAGGAAGAAATGTTGATTCAAAGTTTGGTTATCATATATGTTTGTGTTTGTTTCTTACTGTTTAGCTCGAATTAATGAAAAATAAACTTGGATTTGGATTGTGTGATGTTTGCTGATTCGAATGGTGTATTTGATTGCAAATTCTGGAACCAAAAGTTCATCACGATTTTGATGATGATGAACAGTGCGTTGAAACCCTAGTTCATAAACCCAGAATTCATGTTTGGTTGCTGGAGTCGTGTTTTGCATGAATGTTACTATTTCATTGCCATGAACCAATAGCCGTGTGACACGCTTCTTTTTGATACGCAGCGTTTCATTAACATGAACGCTTTATTACAAGTTTGCCACCGGCCATTTAATTGTTTTATTTAAATCATTATCATTTCAATTTTTATTTCATTTTGGTATGGCATCTTGAAAAATTCATAAGTTGATCATCTCTTATCCAAATTTCATGGGATGTTTTGCAAAATGTTCATCTTGATCTCTAGTTTTTTATCATGTTTTTTCCAGATTTTTTGCATGTATGGATTTTAAATTGTGCTAGGGTTTGTCATATGTGTCCATTTTATGTATGTCTTGCCAAATCAATTGTGAAATGATGATACATTATCCAATGCTTCCCAAATTTTTTGTTCTTAAACTAGACACATTCATGGTGATTTTGGTGTAGAGTTTGTGAATTTATCATTGCTGGTTTGTGAGTTATGATTTTTTGAATAGGGGTGTGACAATTTGTGTCACACCATTGATGTCCAACTTCATGATTTTAATTTCCTTGCCTAATGAATTCAAAATGGTCTGATTTTTTGCATGAACATGCTTATGGATGTTGAGAATGTGTGTGAATTTTTTTGGAATTTTGGAATGCATTTTCTATTTGATTGATGATTTCTCCCCTGTTTGACCAAAATGTTGACTTTTGTGACACATGATGCCATATGATTTGTGAAATTCTCATACGTTATTGGATGGACATGAAATTTGACATGTGATTAGTAGACATCTTAAGGTTTATCATGGTTTTAGTCCCATTCATTTCGCATATGTTTTCACTGATTTATGATTTATTGAAGTTGGTGCATGTTTGGTTGACTTCTTTGAGCATGTTTGAACTTGCCTTGCCTTTCTGATTTTCATTGACCTACTTCCATTTCTCCAAGTGAGCTGAAATTTTATATGCTTATCATGTTATGGATGATGTTTGATCATGAATTATTTGATGATTTATTGAATTGTTTATGATTGGTTTTGAGTTGAGTCTTGATGTTGACTTCTATGAGCTTCCATATGCCTTGCTTTGACCTAATTTGCTTATGAAATGATGATGATGATTGATATGAACATGAAACCAATTGAGTTTGTTTCTTGATTGTTTGAACCTGATTTTGGACACTTGTCACTTGCTGTTTTGACCTTCTTATCTCTTTTTGACCCTAGGCTTGTCCTAGTGGTCATGTTGCTCATGTTTAAGTCTGTTGTTTCAGGTTAAGCAACAAATACCCAAAGAGACCAATATAAATTGATTGAGCTTAATTGATTATCATGACTAACTTGTTTGTTTTGTAGGTTGCTTGGCTCACATGCTTTGAGCCTTGTACATTGCACATTTAACTGATTGTGTTGACTGTTGATCTCTATCTCATTTTGATTTGACTTTGAATTGTATACTGATGTTGTCTGACTGGTTTCAGGTACCTTTAGTTGCTTTTAGTTCTCTAAGAACTTTGCTTTGCTTTGCTTGATAGCAATTTTCATTGAGGTATAACTTCTTTACTTCATGTAGTCTGGAAGACCTGGCCTGTTGCTTGGCCAGGCAATTGTCTGAAGTCCTCCTTAAGAGGCAATGTTTGTGACTGTTTACATTTGTCCTTGTATATATTCAAAGACCTCCTAAGTGAAGAGGCAATTGGCAAAACCCAAGGGATATGCAATCTATCCCCTGCTATTCTGTGTGTCATCTGCTTTGCTCACACCACTGTGTTGATGCATTGCAGATACAAACCCAAGATTTTGTACATTTGTACAGTTGAGTCAATGTCATATGTGTAGAAGGGTTCCCCCTTTCTGAACCCACACATTCTTGTCTTAAGCTCTCCCAGGCCAGGGATAAGAGCTGTGAAGTCTTATCTTCACTCACCTTTCATCTGCTTCACCTTAGCCCCTCAATGGCAAGGTTAAGAGCTAACACTACCTAGTTCCAGTGGTTTGTTTGTTGAGGTTGATATGACCCCTCGACTAAAACCTAACCTTGATTGAGCCCATTGTTTGCATATAGTGTGTGCTACTTGTGCTTGTGTGTTGGTTTGACTTGCTTCCTGTGCAAGTTAGGTTTAGTTTGGCTTGCTTCCTGTGCAAGTTAGGTTTGGTGTGGCTTGCTTCCTGTGCAAGTCATATTTAGGATAGGCTTGCTTCCAGTGCAAGTTAGCTAGAAACCTTAACTTAGGGATGATATTTGCATGATAACATCTAGGCTCGAGTCGTAGTCTCCCTAGTTGTGTCTCCCTCTGTTATCTGGTTAGGCTAGTCCTGTGTCCCTCCGTAGGGGAACTACGTCGCCCTGATCCTCATACCAGATGAGGTACGTAGGCAGGAGATGAGCTGATCTCTCCGGGCGCCCTTTTTCTTTTTCAACCTTTGTGTCTCCACGCTCTTTGTGTGTGTTCGGTTCGGATGCTGATGTAAGTCCAGTGATTGGCATTCGGGCTCCACGTTTGCCTTCTTGTGTGTGTTTTGGTTCGGATGCTGATGTAAGTCCAGTGATTGGCATTCAGGCTCCACGTTTGCCTTTGCCTGTGTTTGTTTGTGTGCGTGTTAGCCGAGCTACGAATGCTCTGATTCTTCTTCGTCCGAGAAGATACGTATGCATAGGATGCGACATCCTAGCGAGCATGTGTCGTTTCCCCAGTCCGAACTACTTTGACTCTGATGTCTATGCCTGATAGACTAAGTAGGCCCAGGATGCGGTATCCTGCCGAGTCAGTTTCAGTCTTGTCTGTTTTCTCGTGTCTCTTTCAGCCAGTGTGTGTGTGTGTGTGAGCAGCATTTTTAGCAACCATTTTCCTTCCTATTGTGCGTGGATCCCGTCGAGTACGACGGATGCGTAGGGGTGCTAATACCTTCCCTTTGAATAACCGACTCCCGATCCCATTCTCTTTGGTCGCGAGACCATGCTTTTTCCAGGTTTACTCTGAGCGTTTCCTTTCCCTCTTTTGGGATAAATAACGCACGGTGGCGGCTCTGTTGTTTTCGTTTCCCGCCGGTTTTCGCGTGATGCGACAGCTGGCGACTCTGCTGGGGATAAAGAGAAGTTGACCTGTGCTGGTCCGTCTTCCCTAAGCGAGTCTCTCCTAGCGCTCTCTAGGTTAGGGCTTTGGTTGCTTTGTGCTGTTATTTATTGCATTCATTTGTATATATTTGCATTTACTGTTTGCATTTATTGTTTGCATTAATGTTTGCATTCATTCATATTCATCTGCTGGTTGTGCTGTGTTTCTCTGTTTGGGGTGGGAGTTACTCGAGGTAAAAGGCCCAATACCCAGGCTATGAGTGAAATCTAGGAAACCTAGGAATAGAGTGATTCATGGGAAGCGGGTGGTGTACGCCACTTAGCGGAACATTTATATCACGAGCAGTTCAGACCCTGGTGGGATATTATCGGTGCATACATCGGGTGTGCACAGGATGATATTCTGCGAAAGGTTATTTATGCTGCGTTTCTCTCGACCTTACCCTGGCCTAGATGACACCCGTGAGTGGTGGGGATTGATCATTTTAACAGGTACAGTTGGTGACTCCCGGTACTGATGGTGACTGTGAATTATGGACATTTATTTCTGGGACGCCGGAGTTCTGTCCGTGGTTTATCAGCAGGTTCCGTTTATTTCGGATCCTCGGGTTGAATTCGAGAGTACCTGTTCAGAGGATCTGGCTGTCATCCATTCAATGGATGATCCTGTGATGATATTGATGTAATCTCGAGTTCCGTTTATTTCGGAACTCCCCAAGTCGGATTTATGGTGACTCAATTGACTATGACTGGTTCAGAAAATGGATCTTCAGATGACTTGATGGCACAGTGACTTGCATTCATGCATTTGCATCGCATTCATCTGCATTCAACCCATGTCTATCCGTACTCAGGGTCCATTTTTTGATTAGGATTCTGGTTGAGAGACATCCAGATGTCAGAAATGTACCGATGAAAATTATTTGTCTCTGTGAAACCAGAATCAAAGGACAATTCCTCATACGGATAGACACTGCATGTGTGAGTCATACTAACCTATTTGCTGTTTTGTAGGTATCAACTGGTGCGCATAGCTCGTTTGCTCAGATCTCCTGCTAGGGGTAACAAATACAAGCTGATGGATCTTCCCAATGCCGACATCCTTGAACTGAAAGAGATGATGAGGGGATTGTTCAGTATTGTGCAAGGGCTTGCCTTGGGGCAGAAAGCCATGTCTGAGAGATTGGAAAAGATTGAGAAGTGGCTGATGGTGGAGAAAGTTCAGGGAAAGGATCCGTCACCCGAGGTGACAAATCCCTCTGACTCTGTAGCAAAGAAACCCTCTGGCAGTGGCCTGCTCGAAAAAGAGGTTGACTCAAATGGTGTGCCAGCAAAGAAAGAGCGCAGTAAGGATCGTTATCATCCTTATGCTGCCGCTGTAACCGCTCCTGTGGGTAATCCACTTGTACCACAACAACAACCACCACCTCAATAGAAGGCGCCGAGAGTTAGGAGCCAGGTGAAGAAGAAAAAGGAGGATCGTCAGTTTGAGGAGCCACCTGTGACCTACACCCTTCTGTTCAGGAGACTGAGGGATTTGGGGTTAGTCCGGCCAAGGATTTTGATTCCCATAGCACAACAGAAGAGGCCTGCACACTATGATGAGAATGCCAGGTGCGAGTTCCATACTGAGGCACCCGGGCACAGTGTTGAGGGTTGTAGGGCTTTCAAGCATGTTGTCCAGGACATGGTGGACTCCAAGATCATTAGTTTGGCACAGATCATGGAGGGGGATGTCAACCCTGTACCCAGGAAGGGTCCTGTAAAGATGAAGATGGTGAAAAAGGACAAGAGAGGAATGGGGGTGACTGAGGAAGATCAGCTAAAGGTTCCAATGGCTGTGGTCCCAAAACCTCTGGTGCAGGATGGAGTTTTCCCTGTTAGTGATAATTGTTGTGCGGCCGTTGCCATAGAGGGGTGTGCGTTGATGAGAGATACGACCCAGAAGATGACAGAAGTGGAAATGGACAGTGAGAAAGTTGAAACACCCAGTCAAGTAATCGAAACCGTCAAGGTGGAGAATGCCTTTGCTGCTGAGAAGAAGAAGTTATCCATTTCTTCTTATAAACAAGCTCTAGAGGTGGTGAAGAACAAAGAGGCCCGAGGTTGGAGTAGAATCATTGACATAGTGGTAAAGGCAGACATGTTCGGGATTGGTTATCCAGATCAAGAGTCGTCTAGACCAAACAGAGGACGTCGTCCACCGTACATCTTTGTCAGCACAGGAATGTTGGATTCTGATCATGCTTGTTCAGTGAGTGAAGAGATCGACCGCGACCGCGAGCTCGAGCTGTGGATAAAGTCGTGCGTACCAGGCGATTGGAAGGCCTCCAAGAGCATCACTGTCACTCATCCGGAAGTGTAGTATTCCTGTGTTTTAATGTTGTTTGCATGAAAGCCGTACGTTTTGCCCGAAACGTACTGGTCCATTGTAAGGGCCACCTCATGTGTTTCATTTTGCAACATTTTGCATCAGTAATAAATGGATGTTTTTGTGATTAAAAGCGGTGTTCCCTGTTTTTCATTTTTTGCAGTTTTAAAAAATAAAAATGGCAATGTTTTTCGTTTTTCCTTTTGAACTTGTCTCGTTCCAACCACAAAAGTGATTACCCTCCTGATCTCATCGATAACAATTTGGTTACACCTCTATATGACTTCGACAATCCAAGCTATCATGCCGAAGGCGAAGAAGATTGTGATCTACTGGAAATAGCCAGGTTGTTGAAGCAAGAGGAGAAGGTGATTCAACTGCACGAGGAGCGAGTCAAGATTGTAATCCCAAGTACCGCCAAGGTCAGAGGGGAAACGAAGTTGAGGCCGCTTCAGAGGGCGAGTCGAGAACATAATGGTAGCCCTGTTGAAAGAACAAGTTAATATCTTCACCTGATTGCATCGAGATACACCAGGGGGAAGTACCCATGTTGTGGGGCACGAGCTACCATGGAGAGAAGACTGTCCTCCAGTGAAGCGGAAGCCGGTGCTAAAAGATGAGAATGTGAGTGGACTGCTGAGACGTGAATAGAGCTAGTTCGAGGGATGAATTCCCGGTACTTCACATTGGTGTATTGGTTGATAGTACAGCTCAATTCTCGGTGTTTACCTTCATGGATGGCTTTCTGGCCAAAATCAAGTGGAATTATCGCCAGGTGATATGAAGTAAACAATGTCCATCACACCAGGGAGTACCTTCTTGTTATAAGGTGAAGAAGAAGGTCGGTGCCACGGATCAAAGGGCTACGGTGACTTTGTTTCATGATATGACTCATCGTGAAAGCGAATGCCATGTTGATGACATGATGACAAAGTCCCAAGCAGAAGAGGGGCATCCGGTGGATCAAGTTGCTTGACAGGTAGAGATGACTCATACTGTTGAGGTCGAATTAGCGCACTTATGGAGTGCTGTCCAGCAAGCTGCCGAGGCATGTTGCAAGCGAAAGAGGAGTCGAGGTCGATACTGCAAAAAAAAAAAAAAAAAAACTAGAAACGCCTGAACCATAAACAAATGAAAAAAAAGAAAGAAATCAATTGGTCAGGTGGAATGATGACTGCCAAGGGGCATAGAAAGAAAAAATAAGTAACAGGAACCTCTGATTCTGATACCTTTCTTGGATGAGACAATTGTTAATCAGGTACTTGACAGCCCTCGAGGGGTCTATGAGAGGTAATGGGTCGGCATAACAAATCTTGTCGAAAAGAGCACACAATTTACCTAAGCAAAAAAGTTTATCGACTGTGAAACAATACACTCACTGTTCGAAAAGACTTGATGTACTTTGGCATAGGCTGCTCGCTGATTGAGACAGTGTATGCTGATTCATACCACCTTGTGGATGTCCAAAATGGATCTGATCAAGTAGGTGCTTGAGAAATCGGCATGGACCGGACGGGTTGCGAGAGAGCAAATGGTGTCGACTGAATACGATATTCAGTATATCTCCCAGAAAGCAATCAAGAGGAGGGTATTGTATGGTTATTTCGCCCAACAACCCATTGATGATTCTCAACCAAGGAAGTTTGAAGTCTCTGATGAGGACATCTCGAGGTACTCAAATCGAAAGATTGAGAGTGACCGATCCCGGAGGAGGGGCCTGACCCTGAATCCGAACGGGTTCTGATGTCTGATGGGGAGAGTTTAAAGTGAATGAGCTAGTGCTTCCCCGGTAACATTTGAACGCACCAACGATGGTGGCTAAGTACGAAGTTAGTATCCTGAGTGTCGTACTTCGATACGTGCATCTACTGGGGCAACGCCTTCCTCATTCGGTATGGAATGGAAGTGATATTGCTTGCTGGAGGCTAGATCTCATTGAGGAGAGTCCGGATGGATGAGAAGTTAGCAAAGGGCGAGTGGAGAAGGACCCGGTATGACTCGTTGAACCCAATTAAGAAAAAGGACTGGCAGTTACTTGTCATGGGGCAGTTGTACCCAGTAAATGAAGCGTGTTGTTTACCGAGAAAGGTGACCTCGTGGGTAGCCTGGAAGAGATGTCGTATTGAAAAGGATCCTTCCTCCTCAAGACGATCGTGGGGAAAACGGATACATAGTTATGAATGTTCATTCGTGGTCAAAAAGGTCTCCTCTGACAGAGCCTTGTTGCTGACGACCACGGATGATGAGGATTTTCCACCCCTGTGAATGCAGACGCAGTTAGAAGATACTTCGTGAAAAAAAAAAGAGAGACCCGCTGGACAAAAAGAATAAAAGAGTCCAGGCAAAAAAGGGCATCCCGGCGAACCGAGAAAAAAGAGAAAAGGTTCGGGCAAAAGTTAGGGATAATAAAAGGAAAAAACTGTACACCCGGCAAGTCGAAAACCCCACAAGGGCGACTTGGGCAAAAAAAGGGTATCCCGGTGGACTGAAACCCGAAAGGGCGGTCCAGGCAAAAGAGGGATTGAAAGGAACAACTGCGTCTGGCATGACCGTTTGTGCTTTGGTTAAGACATCATGGCTAATCTCCGACAGAAATCGATCGGAAGCGTCTTGTTCAGAAGGCTGAAAGTGAGGAAAGTCTTGAGGATATATGAGGTGTAACCGAGTGGGACCCCGATGAGATCATGGTTTCACATTGCCATTAGGATAGATTGTTCCTTTTATGCGCAATCACCTCTTTCCAGGGTTTGCCTCCTGTGCGTCGCTCAGTTCTGAGCCACCTTTTTTGTTTCAGTCAATAAATGCGTGTTCAGTCAAATAAATTTTGTTTTTGTGTCATTACCGTTTTGATTACGAAAACATCCATTTATTTTGATAAGAATAGTTGCATTTTAAAACATAGAGGTCCCTTCCGATGCATGCTTATAAGATTGAGATCTGGAAATCTTATTCGGAAGTTTGGGTGACCTAGGTGTTGAAATATGGGGCACGCCTGGGGCACACTTTTATCTAACAATCTCTTGTGCAGGTACCGTTAGATATCTTTATTCGCTAGCAAGTAGTGATATGAAACCTTTTAACAAAAGAGATCCCTGCAGAGCCCGACCAGGGGCAATGGATAGACAAACGGTGAAAAGCCCGTGACAGAGTTGTGACGGCGACCCTGAAGGATTAATCATCTTCAAAGTCTAAGGACTGGAAAGTTTGTATGAATCCCAGGAATTTGAGCTTCGTGGGATGAATCAAAAGAGTCTAGGCGAGTTTGGGTGTTCTCAAAAGAGGAAAGCCGACACTGTGGGTGGACGATGGATGCCGCTGTTCGGCGACTCGACAGGTGTTCCGTGTCCAATAAACTGTATTTCCCCAGTGGGTGTGAGAGGGTTACCTCCCTAACAGATTTGAGATCAGTGTCTCCTCAGCGAGCCTGAAGGTTAATGCCTTCCCAGTAGGGTTTGTGTTGATGGTTTTCCCTCAGCAAGGTCCCCAAGCGGATCGGGTTCGGAGAAAATCATCCCCAGTAGAGATAAGAATGGGTTGCCTCCCCTAGCAGGGTAATCTCCAAGCGGTTCGGGTTCGATGGAGTGCATCCCCAGCAAGGTTTGTCTTTCCCCAGCAGGGTGGAAGTTGACGTGGTTATAAGATCCTCAGCACAGTTCCTGGAGTTCCCCGGTGTTGTCTCTGGAGGAGACGTGTGTTTGTGCATTCATCATTTAGATAAGCATAGCATATTGCATTATTAGTGCATAGCATTTCCATGATCATGGGGCATTGTGTAAAACAAAGAAAAAAACTCATGCATCAACATTGCAAACATATCCATTAGCCCTAGGCAGTGGTGACCAGCCGAGATTGGGTTGTTGGAAAGAGTTTAGCATCGCGCCATTGGATCGGCTTCAGAATTGGGTTCATCAGCATGGTTGAGAGGTTGGTGCTTTCCCAACAAGTGACTCCTTAGTTGAGTGGGTATCCCCAGCAGTGTTACTCCCCAAAGTTGGCAGCATCTTGCAAGCTTGGGTCCATTCCCTTAGCAGAAGTGGGTGTGTCTGATCTCTCCATGTAGAGTCTACCCCTTAAGCAGAAAGTGTCTACCATTTCCTTCCGCGCTCCCCACTGAGTTATATCCTCGTGGATGACGGTTGTTTCCGTTCCCTCCCTAACGGGATGGGTTTTCCCTATTGAGTTCTTTCCTCATTAGGATGAGTCCTGTTTCAGTCTGCCTTTTTGGATCGATCCTAAATTGGCTTCCTGTTGGCTGTCTCCCGTGCTTCCCTGGGGCATAAATGAATAGTCGCTCACTAACCGGCACTCATTCATCTCATCCTCAGCGGAATTTGTGGCTTCTACCTACAAACCGGTAGTTGTAAGTCCTATCTTTGTGGTTTTCTACCTACTAGCTGGTAGTTGTAAAATCCCACTTTCATCCCCTTGTTGGAGTTAACCTTTGTGCTCATCCTATCGATGACTGGTTACTTTTCCGTGGTTTTCTGCCTACTAACCGGTAGATGTAATCCCCTCTTTGCGGTTATCAGTACCCAGTTTGCGGTATTGATATTCTTTTCCCCTCTAGATACTTGCCTTGATCAAGCAGTATTGTCCCCAGTAGGTCTTCCCCTTTCTTTTGGGTATTTGCTCTGAGTTAGCAACTTTATCCTCTTTTGATTGGTCATCTTTTGCATGCCTAGTCCTGGTACCCTAATGCCTTTCTTTTCGGTCGACTATTCATTTAACAACCTACAACCCGGTTATGGATAATCTTCCATGCGAGGTTATTATCTACGTTTTGACGGCTATAGATAATATATCTCATGCGCTCGTTGGTCGAAGTGTTGTCCCTCCCAGCTGAGTAAGATTCGTATTCCTTGTGGAATCGAATGTCCATCCTTTAACAAGTTTGCTTTCGCTCTCTTTAGGATGATGTCGGTCGATTATTCATTTAACAACCTGCAACCCGGTTATGGATAATCTTCCATGCGAGGTTATTATCTACGTTTTGACGGCTATAGATAATATATCTCATGCGCTCGTTGGTCGAAGTGTTGTCCCTCCCAGCTGAGTAAGATTCGTATTCCTTGTGGAATCGAATGTCCATCCTTTAACAAGTTTGCTTTCGCTCTCTTTAGGATGATGTCGGTCGATTATTCATTTAACAACCTGCAACCCGGTTATGGATAATCTTCCATGCGAGTGTGTTAACTACGTTTTGACGGCTATAGATAATATATCTCATGCACTCTTTGGTCAATCTTTCGATTGTTATCCCCAGCATGGGTCTTTGGCATGCGTGCCGGCTCACTTATCACTGTTTTATCATCTTCGCCGATGCTGATAGGCATGAAGAATTTTCCGGTGTTCAGACCGAAGTGGCGTTCAGGCCAATTTCCGATTTTCATATCGAAGAAGTTTCCGACGATCAGGTCGATGTACTTATGGCACTCAGGCCAATTTTCCGGTGTTCAGACCGAAGTGGCGTTCAAGCCAATTTCCGATTTTCATATCGAAGAAGTTTCCGACGATCAGGTCAATGTACTTATGGCACTCAGGCCAATTTTCCGGTGTTCAGACCGAAGTGACGTTCAGGCCAATTTCCGATTTTCATATCGAAGAAGTTTCCGACGATCAGGTCGATGTACTTATGGCACTCAGGCCAATTTTCCGGTGTTCAGACCGAAGTGGCATTCAGGCCAATTTCCGATTTTCAGATCGAAGAAGTTTTCGACGATCAGGTCGATGTACTTATGGCATTCAAGCCAATTTCCGATTTTCAGATCGAAGAAGTTTCCGACGATCAGGTCGATGTACTTATGGCATTCAGGCCAATTTCCGATTTTCAGATCGAAGAAGTTTCCGACGATCAGGTCGATGTACTTGTGGCATTCAGGCCAATTTCCGATTTTCAGATCGAAGAAGTTTCCGACGATCAGGTCGATGTGCTTATGGCATTCAGGCCAATTTCCGATTTTCAGATCGAAGAAGTTTCCGACGATCAGGTCGATGTACATATGGCATTCAGGCCAATTTTCCGGTGTTCAGACCGAGGCGGTATTCAGACCGAAGTGGCGTTCAGGCCAATTTCCGATTTTCAGACCGACATCAATATTCTCATGTTCCGGTGTTCAGTATTCAGACTGACGGGCGGCGTTCAGGCCTTGGTTCTTGGTGTCACCAGTTACCCATATGTTTCTATTTCGGTGATCAGGCCGATTTTCTCCGTTTCAGACGGATCATTGTTTCAAGACTGTTTCTTTGCCGATCCTGACAGGCTTTGTTAATTATTTTCCCAGCAGAATGCAAATTTCTACGGTTCTTTGGTATTCAATCCCTGTTTACCCTGAAAGTCTGACAGCCGTTGCTCTCATCCGTTCGGGTTCCAAGTTGATTGAATAGGGGCAGCTGTAGCACCTCAAATTTGCACCTACCTTTTGTACATACATTCTCATATTAGATCATAGCATTAACATAGTCCACTGCACAACATTGCATTGTCCGTTGGCCCAAGTGCAAGTTCAACTGACAAATTAGGTCAAACTCGTCAGGAGATCAGTCAATCAAGCAAGCAAGTGCAATTTCCATTGAGGCAAGGCCCTAGGGTTGGTCCAACATGTTCATATGACCTAGGGGTCCTTTGTAAGTGTTTTGGTCAAGGATTGGATGCTCAGAAGTCATCAGTCATTGTTCAGTCTATCAGAAACCCTAGAAAGTCCACTATGGTCAACTATGGTCAACTGTGCCTGATTTTATGGATCTCAAGGTGGGAGATGGTTTGAAAAGGTTCATTCATGTCCATACAAGTCTCATTCAACATTTCAAAGGTCAAGATTGAAGAATTTGAAGTCAGACAAGAAATTTCCAAAAATAGAAAGTTGACCTGTAATTGGAATTTGCCAAAAATGGAAAGTCTTGCTCCTCAAAATTGCATCATCATACAAGCTTCAAATGAAATTTTGTCCAACATGAAAGTTGAAGATCTTGCTCTCACCTTTCCAAAAAGTCCAAGAACACTCATTTCGCACTTATGGTTGGCAAGTTATGATCAAATCATTCTCAAGAATTTTTGAACTTCAAAGTGGCATATCTTCCAAACCATTTGGCCAAATTGGGTGGGGTTTTTTGCTACAAGTCCAATTTGATGTGCTCTATCCAAATCTTCCATCACAATTCACCAAAAATATTCCAATCAAAATGGCATTTTTTGAGTAGCATGAATTAAAATAAGTGAGGTGGAAAAATGGACTTTCAAAATAAACATTTCCTACTATTTCTACCAATTGAAGGTGCTCAGAAATGACATTTGGAGTTTGTCCAAGGCCCAAATTCGCAGCTGTAGCACATGGACATGTAACATGAGTGGAAATCCACAAATTAGCAAAAAAAACACTCCATTATGCAAATTCTGATTACACTTCATTAACCATGCTTAACAAACACTAAACAGACTATATATGGACATTTTTCTGCTGAAAAGCCCTAGCCACAATACTCTAAACAGATCAAAAAAGTTCATTCTCTCAAAAACTCTCAATTTCTTCATTTGAATTTCTGCTGAAAAAACTCCAAAGGCCTCGAGCTTGGTTGGTTTGTTTCATCACTTGCCATCATTTCTGAGCCTTTTTCAAGCCACAAATCACAACTGTAAGCAAGGATACAACACTATTTCATCAACCTTCTTCCATGGCAGATCGTGATTGACGCTTTTCCAAGGGTTGTTGAGCTAAGATTCATCATCCATTCACCAGTACAAACCTTCATGAGCATCTGTTTCAGCCATTTGAAGCCAAAGAACCACGAATCAACTCAGTTCTTTAAATCTGGTAAAAAACTCGACTCTCTCCATTCCCAAAATCATGATATGCTTCTTATGGATCTCTTTGCCATGATTGTTTTGAGCTTTGAACCAAGAAAAATGGTTGGATATTAAGGAAGAAATGTTGATTCAAAGTTTGGTTATCATATATGTTTGTGTTTGTTTCTTACTGTTTAGCTCGAATTAATGAAAAATAAACTTGGATTTGGATTGTGTGATGTTTGCTGATTCGAATGGTGTATTTGATTGCAAATTCTGGAACCAAAAGTTCATCACGATTTTGATGATGATGAACAGTGCGCTGAAACCCTAGTTCATAAACCCAGAATTCATGTTTGGTTGTTGGAGTCGTGTTTTGCATGAATGTTACTATTTCATTGCCATGAACCAATAGCCGTGTGACACGCTTCTTTTTGATACGCAGCGTTTCATTAACATGAACACTTTATTACAAGTTTGCCACCGGCCATTTAATTGTTTTATTTAAATCATTATCATTTCAATTTTTATTTCATTTTGGTATGGCATCTTGAAAAATTCATAAGTTGATCATCTCTTATCCAAATTTCATGGGATTTTTTGCAAAATGTTCATCTTGATCTCTAGTTTTTTATCATGTTTTTTCCAGATTTTTTGCATGTATGGATTTTAAATTGTGCTAGGGTTTGTCATATGTGTCCATTTTATGTATGTCTTGCCAAATCAATTGTGAAATGATGATACATTATCCAATGCTTCCCAAATTTTTTGTTCTTAAACTAGACACATTCATGGTGATTTTGGTGTAGAGTTTGTGAATTTATCATTGCTGGTTTGTGAGTTATGATTTTTTGAATAGGGGTGTGACAATTTGTGTCACACCATTGATGTCCAACTTCATGATTTTAATTTCCTTGCCTAATGAACTCAAAATGGTCTGATTTTTTGCATGAACATGCTTATGGATGTTGAGAATGTGTGTGAATTTGTTTGGAATTTTGGAATGCATTTTCTATTTGATTGATGATTTCTCCCCTGTTTGACCAAAATGTTGACTTTTGTGACACATGATGCCATATGATTTGTGAAATTCTCATACATTATTGGATGGACATGAAATTTGACATGTGATTAGTAGACATCTTAAGGTTTATCATGGTTTTAGTCCCATTCATTTCGCATATGTTTTCACTGATTTATGATTTATTGAAGTTGGTGCATGTTTGGTTGACTTCTTTGAGCATGTTTGAACTTGCCTTGCCTTTCTGATTTTCATTGACCTACTTCCATTTCTCCAAGTGAGCTGAAATTTTATATGCTTATCATGTTATGGATGATGTTTGATCATGAATTATTTGATGATTTATTGAATTGTTTATGATTGGTTTTGAGTTGAGTCTTGATGTTGACTTCTATGAGCTTCCATATGCCTTGCTTTGACCTAATTTGCTTATGAAATGATGATGATGATTGATATGAACATGAAACCAATTGAGTTTGTTTCTTGATTGTTTGAACCTGATTTTGGACACTTGTCACTTGCTGTTTTGACCTTCTTATCTCTTTTTGACCCTAGGCTTGTCCTAGTGGTCATGTTGCTCATGTTTAAGTCTGTTGTTTCAGGTTAAGCAACAAATACCCAAAGAGACCAATATAAATTGATTGAGCTTAATTGATTATCATGACTAACTTGTTTGTTTTGTAGGTTGCTTGGCTCACATGCTTTGAGCCTTGTCCATGGCACATTAAACTGATTGTGTTGACTGTTGATCTCTATCTCATTTTGATTTGACTTTGAATTGTATACTGATGTTGTCTGACTGGTTTCAGGTACCTTTAGTTGCTTTTAGTTCTCTAAGAACTTTGCTTTTCTTTGCTTGATAGCAATTTGCATTGAGGTATAACTTCTTTACTTCATGTAGTCTGGAAGACCTGGCCTGTTGCTTGGCCAGGCAATTGTCTGAAGTCCTCCTTAAGAGGCAATGTTTGTGACTGTTTACATTTGTCCTTGTATATATTTTAAAGACCTCCTAAGTGAAGAGGCAATTGGCAAAACCCAAGGGATATGCAATCTATCCCCTGCTATTTTGTGTGTCATCTGCTTTGCTCACACCACTATGTTGATGCATTGCAGATACAAACCCAAGATTTTGTACATTTGTACAGTTGAGTCAATGTCATATGTGTAGAAGGGTTTCCCCTTTCTGAACCCACACATTCTTGTCTTAAGCTCTCCCAGGCCAGGGATAAGAGCTGTGAAGTCTTATCTTCACTCACCTTTCATCTGCTTCACCTTAGCCCCTCAATGGCAAGGTTAAGAGCTAACACTACCCAGTTCCAATGGTTTGTTTGTTGAGGTTGATATGACCCCTCGACTAAAACCTAACCTTGATTGAGCCCATTGTTTGCATATAGTGTGTGCTACTTGTGCTTGTGTGTTGGTTTGACTTGCTTCCTGTGCAAGTTAGGTTTAGTTTGGCTTGCTTCCTGTGCAAGTTAGGTTTGGTGTGGCTTGCTTCCTGTGCAAGTCATATTTAGGATAGGCTTGCTTCCAGTGCAAGTTAGCTAGAAACCTTAACTTAGGGATGATATTTGCATGATAACATCTAGGCTCGAGTCGTAGTCTCCCTAGTTGTGTCTCCCTCTGTTATCTGGTTAGGCTAGTCCTGTGTCCCTCCGTAGGGGAACTACGTCGCCCTGATCCTCATACCAGATGAGGTACGTAGGCAGGAGATGAGTTGATCTCTCCGGGCGCCCCTTTTCTTTTTCAACCTTTGTGTCTCCACGCTCTTTGTGTGTGTTCGGTTCGGATGCTGATGTAAGTCCAGTGATTGGCATTCGGGCTCCACGTTTGCCTTCTTGTGTGTGTTTTGGTTCGGATGCTGATGTAAGTCCAGTGATTGGCATTCAGGCTCCACGTTTGCCTTTGCCTGTGTTTGTTTGTGTGCGTGTTAGCCGAGCTACGAATGCTCTGATTCTTCTTCGTCCGAGAAGATACGTATGCATAGGATGCGACATCCTAGCGAGCATGTGTCGTTTCCCCAGTCCGAACTACTTTGACTCTGATGTCTATGCCTGATAGACTAAGTAGGCCCAGGATGCGGTCTGTTTTCTCGTGTCTCTTTCAGCCAGTGTGTGTGTGTGAGCAGCGTTTTTAGCAACCATTTTCCTTCCTATTGTGCGTGGATCCCGTCGAGTACGACGGATGCGTAGGGGTGCTAATACCTTCCCTTCGCATAACCGACTCCCGATCCCATTCTCTTTGGTCGCGAGACCATGCTTTTTCCAGGTTTACTCTGAGCGTTTCCTTTCCCTCTTTTGGGATAAATAACGCACGGTGGCGGCTCTGTTGTTTTCGTTTCCCGCCGGTTTTTCGCGTGATGCGACAAAGCCCACGTGTTTAAAATAAATAAATAAATAATTAAATAAATAAATAAATAAATAAATAAATAAATAAATAAATAAATAAATAAATAAATAAATAAATAAAATATAACAGAAAATTTTTGGACTTGGGCCTCTCTCATTTGAGCCCACAGGTTCACAAAAATCAGGTTATAAATTCAGAGTTTCAGTGAAACAAAAGGCAACTCTATTCCTATTACCCTGGCAGGGAAAAAGATAGTGAGAGAAGAGCTAACAGAGTTCAGAACAACCTCCAGAGACTGAAGGGAACTCATCGGCAAAGAACCAATTCCCTCTCATATAAACCCTCAGATTGCTTTGCAAACCCAACTGGGCAATTCAATTTCATTCGATCTCTCCAATCAGACCTCCTACCCTTGGTTGCTTTTTGTGAGCTTTTTCGGAATTTTAATGGTATGATTCATGTGGTTACATTTTGATTTGGGGGCAACTCTTGATTACCCTATCTTGTTTCTCTAACCTGTTTGTTGAGTTTTGTTTTGTAAGGGCTCTCATACTCTTGCAGGGATAGCTTGCTTGGTGTTCCACTTTATTTGTGGGGTACCACCTGGAGTTCTATTCCGATTACCTGTACTGACTCGCTTTCTTTGATGGTGTTTAGCTTGGAAGAGTCTTTGGGTTTCTTATTTATCTAATTACTGTTACTTCGGATCTTTATCCATACGGTAGATCTCTCGATCCCTTTACTTTTCCCGCATGTTACTGATTTCTTAGGTTTCGTATAGCCTCTCGTGGCATGTCATTTAAGGTAGCGCGGTTCCTTCATCTAGGACTGCCTTTTTGCATGAGCATCCCTAAACACCCCAAACTCATTGATTTTTCTTCTCCTAAGAACATGTTATCTCCTTCTACTACAGACGAGTAAGTCTCCAAAGGTCGAGCATCCGATAGATTGCGTAGTAACGTCGTTCAACCCTTAACCCATAGGTGGTCGAACTACCTTTTGCTCTGATTTTCATCCCAAATGAGATACGTAGGCATAAGACGCAATGTCTTAGCGAGCACACTCCTCTTTAACCCATAGGTAGCCGAGCTACGAAGACTCTGATTCTCAGATTCAGATGAGATACGTATGCAGTGGATGCGACGTCTGTAACACCCCGAATAAAATAAGAGAATTATTTAAATTAAGTTAATAATATATTTATTAATTTAATTGAATAAATTGAATTATTGGATTATTATTATTATTATTATTTGGAATAATAATTATTTGGAAATATATAAGTTGGAATAAGGAAAAAAGGGTTTCAGTATTGGTAAAGAGTTTTCATTTTGTAAAAGGGTTTTACGTGAAAACGGAGAAGCTGCAGAGAAGAGGAGAAAAGGGCAAAGAGGAAGAGCTAGAGAGCAAAGGTTGAAGAACGGAAAAGCTTGAAGCTTAGAGATTGCCGGATTATCTCAGGTAAGGGGGGTTTATCGTCGTTTAATGGGTATTATAGATTAACATGTCATGGGTAGTGATAGCCGTTGAATTGACCCTAATTGGGATTATGAATGCTGGAAAATTACGTTGGATGAAACTGTGTTTAGGCTGTAATTGAATATGTGTTTGGGTTAGTTGTGAATTTCCGAACGTATAGCTTTTTACGGAATTGGAATCGGAGGTCCGGAAGTCCTCCAACGGCGGAAAATGCGGAGAATTCTGCATTCTGCTTTGTGTTAGCGCAGGAACTGCTGTTTTGTCTGCGTTAACCGGTTAACCCAGGGCGTTAACCGGTTAACACTGTTATATTTTGTGGAAATGTGCTGTTTTGCCTGCGTTAACCGGTTAACCCAGGGCGTTAACCGGTTAACACTGTTGCGTTTTGCCAGAAAGTGTGTTTTGTCCTGCGTTAACCGGTTAACCCAGGGTGTTAACCGGTTAACACTGTTGGAAAAGAGAAAAAATGATAATTTTAATGTTGTGAACCTAATTGGTGATTGGCCTATTATAGTTAATTGTGATGAGTAATTTTGTTGGATTTATGTTATGAAGTGTTGATACAAGTATGTTGCTGAGTTGTTCCGTGTACGGAAAGTTGTTGAAAATACTGAGTTGTAGGCTTGATGAGCCAAAGTTGATTATAAGTTGATTATGTTGAAAACCTTGTTGTGTTGATATTATTATTATGTTGTCGGAATTGTAAAGTCGTGTATGCCATGTACATTCATATGCATTAAGTCGGAGCTTTGCTCACACCACGTTGGCCTGGATTGGCAAATTTTAAGTTGAAAGTTGAAGGCTTATGCCTTGATGCCCACTAAAATGGCAATGATTTTAAGTTGGGAGTTTTACTCCGAATGGTACCACATGCATGACGAGTCGAGTCTCATTTGAGTTGCATTTTATGTTGTTATTGAGTTGCATTTTACGTTGTTATTGAGTATGATATTTGAGTTGATGTGCCGTTACTGAATGCATGATATGATTAGGGTGATTAACGTGTAAATTTACTTAGCATTACATGATGATTTATAATGCTTATTATATCGATTGAGGAACTCACCCTTACAACTAATTTTCAGGTAACGAGCAGTGAGTGAGTAGAAGCTAGTGCTTGGAGTCTAGTGTGGTCTCCTTAGTGGGTCATGCTCTGATAGATGTAACATCGGGACGGGATGTTTTAACTTGTTGAATAATTTTATGTGTAATGTATTACATATGTTGAATGATCTCTATCCGCTGCGTATTTTGCAAGAAGTGTTTATGTTGAATTAAATAATGAGCATGACTGATTTTATGGTGAAATGTGTGAAGTGTTGTGTGACACCCTTAACTGCAATAATTACTCTGATTTATATATTTGTTGTTGTAAATTAAATATTTGGGGTATTTTAGAAGGGTGTTACATTAGTGGTATCAGAGCTGGTCGGTCTGTCCGGCCAGTTGTCGTGTCGTTACTGTCTAACAATTGTGTAATTGTTACTAGTCTAACTTTTAAGTTGTGTTGTAGTGATAAGTTGAAATGGCTGGAAGGAATGACGCTGCAATGGCTGCCGCAATGCAAGCGATGGCACAGGCTGTGCAGAACTTGCCAAATGCTGGTGGTGATGCTGGGTCACGTAGCTTGGCGACTTTTCAGAGAGAGAATCCGCCGGTGTTTAAAGGGAAGCATGATCCAGATGCAGCCTTGGGATGGTTGAAAGAGATTGAAAGAATCTTCCGTGTTATGGATTGCACTCCAGCTCAGAAGGTTCGGTATGGTACTCACATGCTAGCAGTCGAAGCTGATGACTGGTGGCTAGAGACTCACGAGAGGTTGACCGTGGCAGGTGAAGTCATTACTTGGGATGTATTCCGTAGGGAATTCATGAGAAAGTATTATCCGGAAGATGTCCGTGGTAAGAAGGAAATTGAGTTCCTTGAGCTGAAGCAAGGAAACATGTCTGTCACTGATTATGCTGCAAAATTTGTGGAGTTGTCCAAATTTTATCCTCATTACACTGGTGCTGGTGCTGAATTTTCAAAGTGCATCAAGTTTGAAAATGGACTGCGCTCTGAAATTAAGAAAGCTGTTGGGTATCAGAAGATACGCATTTTTACTGAATTGGTTGATAGCTGCAGGATATTTGAAGAAGACAATAATGCTCATTACAAGGTTGTCAGTGATCGCAGAGGCAAGCAACATCAAAACCGTGGCAAGCCGTATGATGCTCCAGCTGGAAAAGGGAAGCAAAGAGCTGCTCCGGCTCAGAGAGCTAGTGGGGGAGGTGCTCCTGCTGGTATCGTTTGCTTCAAATGTGGTCAGGCTGGCCATAAGAGTAATGTATGCACTGCGGAAGTAAAAAGGTGTTTTCGCTGTGGTAAGATTGGTCATGCAATAGCTGATTGCAAGCACAAGGAAGTGATTTGTTTTAATTGTGGCGAAGAAGGGCATATTGGAAGTCAGTGTCAGAAGCCAAAGAAATCTCAGACGGGGAAGGTGTTCGCATTGACCGGAACTCAAACCTCCAGTGAGGACAGACTTATCCGAGGTACGTGTTATATTAATGGCTTTCCTCTTGTAGCTATTATTGACACAGGTGCGACTCATTCCTTTATATCTTTGGATTGTGCTGTGAAACTTAAGTTAGAGATATCTGAGATGTTTGGTAGTATGGTAATTGATACTCCTGCGAAGGGTTCAGTGACTACTACTTCGGTTTGTTTAAATTGTCCTTTGAGTATTTTTGGTAGAGACTTTGGAATGGATCTAGTGTGTCTTCCACTAGTGCAAATTGATGTTATATTGGGTATGAATTGGTTGGTGTTTAACCGAGTTTCTATCAATTGTTTTGATAAGACTGTGGTCTTTCCTGAGATTGAAGAAGGAAAGAGTTTGTTTCTATCAGCAAGGCAAGTGAATGAGGAAGTAGCTGATGGGGCAGAGTTGTTTATGCTGTTAGCGACTTTGGAGGCTAAAGGTAAACTGGTGATTGGCGATCTAGCCGTGGTGTGTGATTTTCCTGATGTGTTTCCTGAAGAAGTGAATGAATTGCCGCCAGAGCGTGAAGTTGAGTTCTCGATTGATTTGGTACCTGGTACTAGGCCGATATCGATGGCTCCGTACCGTATGTCTGCTGTTGAGTTAGCTGAATTGAAGAGTCAGTTGGAAGATCTGTTGGATAAGAAATTTATTCGTCCGAGTGTGTCACCGTGGGGTGCACCAGTGTTGTTGGTTAAGAAGAAAGAAGGTACTATGAGGTTGTGTGTGGACTACAGGCAACTGAATAAAGTGACGATCAAGAATCGGTATCCTTTGCCGAGGATTGATGATTTGATGGATCAATTGGTTGGTGCAAGCGTGTTCAGCAAAATAGATTTGAGATCTGGGTATCATCAGATCCGTGTGAAAACTGAGGATATTCAGAAGACTGCTTTCAGAACAAGGTATGGACATTATGAGTATTCTGTGATGCCTTTTGGTGTGACTAATGCGCCTGGAGTATTTATGGAGTATATGAATAGGATTTTCCATCCGTACCTAGACAAGTTTGTTGTGGTGTTTATTGATGATATTTTGGTGTATTCGAAATCTGAAGAAGAGCATGCCGAACATTTGAGAGTGGTTTTGGGAGTTCTACGAGAAAAGAAGTTATTTGCTAAATTGTCCAAGTGTGAATTTTGGTTAGGAGAGGTAAGTTTTCTTGGTCATGTGATTTCAAGAGGTGGTGTTGCTGTTGATCCTTCTAAGATAAAAGCGGTATCTAAGTGGGAAGCTCCGAAGTCTGTTGCTGAGATTCGAAGTTTCCTTGGTTTGGCTGGTTATTATAGGAAGTTCATTGAGGGATTTTCTAAGTTGGCGTTACCATTGACGATGTTGACTAGGAAGGGGCAAGCGTTTGTTTGGGACTCAAAATGTGAAGGAGGTTTCCAAGAGTTAAAGAGAAGGTTAACTACTGCTCCTATTCTGATATTACCGAGTCCGTCGGAACCATTTGAAGTTTACTGTGATGCTTCATTGTTGGGTTTGGGTGGTGTGTTGATGCAGAATAAGCAGGTTATAGCTTATGCTTCCAGACAGCTGAGGGTTCATGAGAGGAACTACCCGACGCACGATTTAGAGTTGGCGGCTGTGGTGTTTGTTCTGAAGTTATGGAGGCATTACTTGTATGGGTCAAGATTTGAGGTTTTCAGTGACCATAAAAGTTTAAAGTATTTGTTTGATCAGAAAGAGCTGAATATGAGACAGAGAAGATGGTTAGAGTTTCTGAAGGATTATGACTTTGGTTTGAATTACCATCCGGGTAAAGCAAACGTAGTGGCTGATGCATTGAGTCGGAAATCATTACATATGTCTATGCTAATGGTTAAGGAATTGGATTTAATTGAGCAGTTTAGAGACTTGAGTTTGGTGTGTGAGAGTACTCACAATAGTGTCAAATTGGGAATGTTGAAGTTAACAAGTGGTATTCTGGATGAGATCAGAGAGGGTCAGAAATCCGATGTGCTTTTGGTTGATAAGTTGACTCTGGTGAATCAGGGTCAAGGTGGTGAATTCAGAGTTGATGAAAATGGTATTCTGAAATTTGGTAAGTGGGTGTGTATTCCGGATGTTGCCGAACTTAAGAAGAGTATTCTTGAAGAAGGACATCGTAGTGGGTTGAGTATTCATCCTGGAGCTACGAAGATGTATCATGATTTGAAAAAGTTATTTTGGTGGCCGGGAATGAAAAGAGAAATTGCGAGTTTTGTTTATTCCTGTTTGACTTGTCAGAAGTCAAAGATTGAGCATCAGAAGCCGTCTGGGCTAATGCAACCGTTGGCTATTCCAGAGTGGAAGTGGGATAGTATCAGTATGGATTTTGTTTCTGGTTTACCGAGGACAAATAAGAATTTTGAAGCTATTTGGGTAATTGTGGATAGATTGACAAAGTCGGCTCATTTCATTCCGATCAGAATGGACTATCCGTTAGAGAAATTAGCTGAGTTGTATATTGAGAAAGTTGTAAGTTTGCATGGTATTCCGTCGAGTATTGTTTCGGACAGAGATCCTAGATTTACATCGAAGTTCTGGGAAGGTTTGCAGAAGGCTTTGGGAACTAAGCTGAGATTGAGTTCTGCATATCATCCGCAGACTGATGGTCAGACTGAGAGGACGATTCAGTCACTAGAGGATCTTTTGAGAGCTTGTGTTTTGGAGAAGGGAGGTGCTTGGGATTGTTATTTACCATTGATTGAGTTTACCTACAACAATAGTTTTCATTCGAGTATTGGTATGGCACCGTTTGAAGCTTTGTATGGTAGGAGATGTCGGACACCGTTATGTTGGTATGAGTCCGGTGAGAGTGCTGTGGTTGGACCGGAGATTGTTCAACAGACTACAGAAAAGATTAAGATGATTCAGGAGAAGATGAGAATTGCTCAGAGTCGTCAGAAGAGTTATCATGACAAGAGGAGGAAATCACTTGAGTTCCGAGAGGGAGATCACGTGTTTCTTCGTGTTACCCTGATAACTGGGGTTGGTCGAGCTTTGAAGTCAAAGAAGTTGACACCTCGATTTATTGGTCCTTATCAGATTTTGGAGAGGATAGGAGAGGTAGCCTATCGTATCGCTTTACCGCCGTCACTTGCGAATTTGCATGAGGTTTTTCATGTGTCTCAGTTGAGGAGGTACATTCATGATCCGTCGCATGTGATCCAAGTAGATGATGTACAGGTGAGAGATAACCTGACTGTTGAAATATCGCCTATGAGGATTGAGGATCGAGAGTTGAAGCAGTTGCGGGGTAAAGAGATTGCCTTAGTGAAAGTAGCTTGGGGAGGACCAGCAGGTGGCAATGTGACTTGGGAACTGGAGAGTCAGATGAAGGAGTCTTATCCGGAGTTATTTGCTTGAGGTATGTTTTCGAGGACGAAAACTCTTTTAGTGGGGGAGAGTTGTAACACCCCGAATAAAATAAGAGAATTATTTAAATTAAGTTAATAATATATTTATTAATTTAATTGAATAAATTGAATTATTGGATTATTATTATTATTATTATTTGGAATAATAATTATTTGGAAATATATAAGTTGGAATAAGGAAAAAAGGGTTTCAGTATTGGTAAAGAGTTTTCATTTTGTAAAAGGGTTTTACGTGAAAACGGAGAAGCTGCAGAGAAGAGGAGAAAAGGGCAAAGAGGAAGAGCTAGAGAGCAAAGGTTGAAGAACGGAAAAGCTTGAAGCTTAGAGATTTCCGGATTATCTCAGGTAAGGGGGGTTTATCGTCGTTTAATGGGTATTATAGATTAACATGTCATGGGTAGTGATAGCCGTTGAATTGACCCTAATTGGGATTATGAATGCTGGAAAATTACGTTGGACGAAACTGTGTTTAGGCTGTAATTGAATATGTGTTTGGGTTAGTTGTGAATTTCCGAACGTATAGCTTTTTACGGAATTGGAATCGGAGGTCCGGAAGTCCTCCAACGGCGGAAAATGCGGAGAATTCTGCATTCTGCTTTGTGTTAGCGCAGGAACTGCTGTTTTGTCTGCGTTAACCGGTTAACCCAGGGCGTTAACCGGTTAACACTGTTATATTTTGTGGAAATGTGCTGTTTTGCCTGCGTTAACCGGGTAACCCAGGGCGTTAACCGGTTAACACTGTTGCGTTTTGCCAGAAAGTGTGTTTTGTCCTGCGTTAACCGGTTAACCCAGGGCGTTAACCGGTTAACACTGTTGGAAAAGAGAAAAAATGATAATTTTAATGTTGTGAACCTAATTGGTGATTGGCCTATTATAGTTAATTGTGATGAGTAATTTTGTTGGATTTATGTTATGAAGTGTTGATACAAGTATGTTGCTGAGTTGTTCCGTGTACGGAAAGTTGTTGAAAATACTGAGTTGTAGGCTTGATGAGCCAAAGTTGATTATAAGTTGATTATGTTGAAAACCTTATTGTGTTGATATTATTATTATGTTGTCGGAATTGTAAAGTCGTGTATGCCATGTACATTCATATGCATTAAGTCGGAGCTTTGCTCACACCACGTTGGCCTGGATTGGCAAATTTTAAGTTGAAAGTTGAAGGCTTATGCCTTGATGCCCACTAAAATGGCAATGATTTTAAGTTGGGAGTTTTACTCCGAATGGTACCACATGCATGACGAGTCGAGTCTCATTTGAGTTGCATTTTATGTTGTTATTGAGTTGCATTTTACGTTGTTATTGAGTATGATATTTGAGTTGATGTGCCGTTACTGAATGCATGATATGATTAGGGTGATTAACGTGTAAATTTACTTAGCATTACATGATGATTTATAATGCTTATTATATCGATTGAGGAACTCACCCTTACAACTAATTTTCAGGTAACGAGCAGTGAGTGAGTAGAAGCTAGTGCTTGGAGTCTAGTGTGGTCTCCTTAGTGGGTCATGCTCTGATAGATGTAACATCGGGACGGGATGTTTTAACTTGTTGAATAATTTTATGTGTAATGTATTACATATGTTGAATGATCTCTATCCGCTGCGTATTTTGCAAGAAGTGTTTATGTTGAATTAAATAATGAGCATGACTGATTTTATGGTGAAATGTGTGAAGTGTTGTGTGACACCCTTAACTGCAATAATTACTCTGATTTATATATTTGTTGTTGTAAATTAAATATTTGGGGTATTTTAGAAGGGTGTTACATTAGTGGTATCAGAGCTGGTCGGTCTGTCCGGCCAGTTGTCGTGTCGTTACTGTCTAACATTGAACATAATGACCATTTCTCCACCAATACTGAATTCGAAGTATTTGAAGCTTCGGTTGATGATGATTGAGCGGGAATCTCTGACGGATGACAGTTTGTAGAACGCAGTCTTGTCAGGATGCAGTTACTTGCCAAATCCCTATTTTTTTTCCTAGATTGCCCCAGGATGATGTACTCAATCTAGCGGGATACATATTCATTTTTATGTCTCTAACTTTTGCCTAGATCGCCCTTTCGGGTTTTCAATCCACCGAGACGCTCCTTTTTGCCTAAGCCGCCCTTTCCGGTTTTCAACTTAGCGAGCTATTCTGTTTTTATTTTTAGGCGAAGTATTTCTTGACTACATCTGAATTCACAGGATGAGTGAAATCCTCCCCATCCATAGTTGTAAGTATCAAAGCACCGCTTGAAAAGGCTCTCTTGACAACATATGGACCTTCATAGTTTGGAGTCCACTTGCCCTTGGAATCGGGCGCGAAAGACAAGACTTTCTTGAGCACAAGGTCACCCTCTCGAAACACACGAGGCTTGACCTTCTTATCAAAGGCTTTCTTCATCCTTTGCTGATATAATTGACCGTGGCACATGGCAGTCAATCTCTTCTCTTCAATCAAATTCAGCTGGTCATAACGACTCTGAACCCATTCAGCATCAGTCAACTTGGATTCCATCAAGACTCTCATTGATGGGATATCCACCTCTTCTGGGAGCACTGCCTCCATGCCGTAAACAAGAGAGAAAGGGGTTGCCCCTGTTGAAGTGCGGACAGATGTACGATATCCATGCAAAGCAAATGGCAGCATCTCATGCCAATCTTTGTACGTAACAACCATCTTCTGGATAATCTTCTTGATATTCTTATTAGCAGCTTCAACAGCCCCATTCATCTTGGGTCTGTAAGGAGAAGAATTATGATGCGCAATCTTGAACTCACTGCACAACTCTTTCATCATCTTGTTGTTCAAGTTAGATCCATTATGAGTAATGATCTTATCTGGCACACCATACCGGTATATGAGTTGATTCTTGATAAACTTCACGACCACCTTCCTGGTCACATTTGCATATGATGCCGCTTCAACCCACTTGGTGAAGTAATCAATTGCTACGAGGATAAATCTGTGACCGTTGGACGCTTTCGGCTCTATCATGCCAATCATGTCAATTCCCCACATAGAGAAAGGCCATGGTGATGAAATCCCATTCAGAAGTGTCGGGGGAATATGAATCTTATCCGCGTAGATCTGACATTTATGGCATTTCTTCACGTACTTGCAGCAGTCAGACTCCATTGTCAGCCAATAGTAGCCTGCTCTCAACATCTTTCTAGCCATGGCATGTCCATTGGAATGAGTGCCAAATGAACCCTCATGGACCCCAGTCATTAACAGGTCTGCTTCGTATCTATCCACGCATCTGAGCAGCACCATATCAAAATTTCTCTTATAAAGCACATCACCATTGAGGTAGAAACTGCTTGACAATCTCCTCAAAGTCTTCCTATCTTTCACAGATGCCCCAGGCGGGTAAATCTGGCTCTAAAGGAAGCACTTGATATCATAATACCATGGCTTACCATCTTGCACCTCCTCTACTGCAAATACATGAGTTGGTCTGTCCAAGCGCATCACAGTGATATTGGGAACTTCATTCCAAAGTCTTACCACAATCATCGAAGCGAGTGTAGCAAGGGCATCTGCCATCCGATTCTCGTCTCGAGGAATATGATGGAAGTCAACCTCAGTGAAGAACATTGAAATCCTCCTCGCATAATCCCTATATGGAATGAGGCCAGGCTGATTCGTTTCCCACTCACCCTTAATCTGATTGACAACAAGGGCCGAATCACTATAAACATCAAGATGCTTGATCCTTAGATCAATGCACTCTTCCAATCCCATGATACAGGCCTCATACTCAGCCATATTATTCGTGCATTTGAAAGTTAGCATTGCTGTAAACGGAAAATGTGTGCCCTGAGGAGTAATAATCACTGCCCCAATACCATTTCCATATTGGTTCACAACGCCATCAAACACCATGCTCCATTTGGAACCAGGCTCTGGCCCTTCATCGAGCGTAGGCTCATCGCAATCTTTCATTTTTAAATACAGAATCTCCTCATCTGGGAAGTCATACTGAACTGACTGATAATCCTCGATCGGTTGATGTGCCAAGTGGTTTGCCAAGATACTACCTTTTATCGCCTTCTGAGCTTGATACTCAATATCATATTCAGATAGCAACATCTGCCAACGGGCAATCCTCCCAATTAAAGCAGGCTTCTCAAAGATATACTTGATTGGATCCATTTTGGATATCAACCAAGTCGTATGATTCAACATATACTGGCGTAAGCGCTTAGCAGCCCAAGCCAAAGCACAACATGTTTTCTCAAGCATTGAGCATCGAGACTCACAATCGGTGAACTTCTAACTCAGGTAGTAGATAGCATATTCTCTCTTCCCTGATGCATCTTGCTGACCAAGGACACAACCCATTGAGTCTTCAAGAACTGTCAAATACATAATCAATGGTCTCCCTTCCACAGGCGGAGACAAAATCGGAGGCTCAGACAAATACTCTTTGATGCTATCAAAAGCTTTTTGGCAATCCTCGGTCCAATTATGAGACTGATCTTTCCGGAGGAGCTTGAATATTGGTGCACATGTGGCAGTCATGTGGGATATAAATCTGGAAATATAATTCAAGCGGCCAAGAAACCCTCGGACTTGCTTCTCAGTTTTGGGTGCAGGCATCTCTTGTATTACTTTGACCTTTGCAGGATCAACCTCAATACCCCTTTCACTAACGATAAAGCCCAATAGCTTGCCGGAACGGACTCCAAATGTACACTTGTTAGGATTCAGACGAAGCTTATACTTCCTCAAACGCTGAAAAAGCTTCAACAAGTGCTCTACATGTTCAACTTCCGTTCTTGACTTCGAAATCATATCATCAACATATACCTCGATCTCCTTATGCATCATATCATGAAACAATATGGTCATAGCTCGTTGATACGTGGCTCCGACGTTCTTCAAACCGAAGGGCATCACTCGATAACAGAATGTTCCCCAAGGTGTGATGAATGTTGTCTTCGCCATATCCTCGGGTGCCATTTTAATCTGATTATATCCGGAAAATCCATCCATAAATGAGAAGACATTGAATTTAGTTGTATTGTCTACCAACATATCAATGTGTGGTAGAGGGAAATCATCTTTCAGACTAGCTTTATTCAAGTCTCTATAGTCCACACACATTCGGACTTTTCCATCTTTCTTAGGTACGGGCACAATATTGGCCACCCATTGAGGATATGTAGAAGTCACTAGAAACCCCGCATCAATTTGCTTCTGAACTTCTTCTTTGATCTTCACTGCCATATCGGGATGAGTTCTTCTGAGCTTCTGCTTCATAAGCACGCACTCAAGCTTCAAAGGCAGGAAATGTTGCACAATATCTGTATCTAGACCAGACATGTCTTCATATGACCAAGCAAAGACGTCGACATACTCTCGTAGCAACTCAATCAGCCCCTTCTTAACAGATTCTTCCAGGAGTGCCCCAATCTTCACTTCTCGCACACAATCTTCAGACCCCAAGTTGACTGTTTCCAGATTCTCAAGATGCGGCTGAATGATCTTCTCTTCATGCTCAAGTAGGCGGGTAATCTCGTCAGGAATCTCTTCAACATCATCTTCTTCCGCCTCAAATACAGGGAATTCAAAATTGGGAGATGGTATTGGATCATTATGTTCAATGGGTTTGATCAACCTGCATAATGATTTTGGATATAAAAGAGATTTTAGAATTCAAACAAAGCAAATCATTATGCAGATGAAAATATTGATTTTATGGTTTTATGTGATCACCAATTTCATGCAAAAGCGAAAAGGGAAAATAATTGGAAAAACAAACATTTAACATGAGTTTATTAAATGAAAATATCATTGTATTTATGCGCCAACAATGTCATCACTTCTCCTTTTGGCATGGGAGAAGGGTTTTTAAACACGATGAACATTACTTTGACTTATGGATAACTGTCGGAATATCAACAACGACCCAATTATTGCAGATCCCTCCAGGGATGATGAAATTGCCAGAATCCTCTTCATCTTCTTCCAGAATGGCAGCAGCCTCTTCATCTTGACCAGTGTGGATGAAACCTCCACTTTTGAACAACCCTTGCTCGTTGAAGACCCCAGAAGAATAGCTTATGCCAGCCTGGGACTTATTGTCTTCCAACTCAATCATTTTCCCCAAGCCAGCAGTTGCACCATGCTCAATGGCCAACTTTGCATCTTTATAGGAAGAAAATGAAGGAGTTCCCTTCGTAACAGGTTCCACAATAGACAAAGCTTGGAAGGGAGTTCCAACTTCATCCTCAGCATCTATATAAGAGAAGGAAGACAAATGGCTAACCAGGAGATCCTTTTCTCCTCCTACCACCACCAGCTTCTTGTTTTTCACGAACTTCAATTTCTGGTGTAGGGTGGATGTCACGGCGCCTGCCTCGTGAATCCATGGTCTTCCTAGGAGACAACTATACGATGGGTGAATGTCCATAACCTGGAAGGTAATCTGGAAATCACTTGGTCCGATTTTGACTAGGAGATCAACCTCACCAATCACAGTTTTGCGAGACCCATCAAAAGCTTTCACAACTACTCCACTCTGCCTCATGGGAGGCCCCTGATATGATAACTTTGCAAGAGTGGATTTTGGCAATACATTCAATGATGACCCAGTGTCCACCAGCACATTGGACATGGCGTCATCTTTGCAGCTCATAGATATGTGTAATGCCAGGTTGTGGTTTCTTCCCTCATTGGGGAGATCAACGTCACAAAAAATTAAATTGTTACAAGCGGTAATGTTTGCAACAATACTGACAAATTGCTCAATTGTGACGTCGTCATCCACATATACCACATCCAACACCTTCTGCATAGCTTCTCGGTATGGTTCGGAATTCATCAGCAATGATAATACAGAGATTTTGGATGGCATTGGTAGAAGCTGATCAACCACGTTGTACTCACTTCTCTTGATGAGCCTTGGCATCTCATCGCAGTCTTCTTTTGCATTGCCACTCGGGCCAACAGAAGCAGGAGTTCTCAGCGTAGAGGCAGGCTTAGCAACAAGTGTCGGGTTCGGAGCGTTCACAGCATTCCCAATCGAGCTTTCAGCATAATCAACATTGTCATTCCTTCGAGCGTCAGCTTGCGGCTTTGGCGGAGCCGAGAAAACACGACCGCTGCGGGTCAGACCGCTGACGTCGGCAATATTAACAACAGATGAAGAGGGCAGGGGCACCTCTTTCCCATTCTCCAATGCTACATCATTATAGCGATAGGGGACTGCCTTCTCAGAAGAGTACGGTATAGGACCGGATGGCTTAATAGTCAGAGCAGGAGAAACCTTCTGCTTGCTACCATCATACTTGATGACAACAGGCTCAGGTATCCGGAATACTAGAGAAATTACGTTGACTTCAACAGCATCTTCATCAACATTTCTGTTTTGAAGGATCTCAATGACTCCCTTATCCAGCATTTCCTGAACATCCTTGCGCACCTGGCGACAACCTCTCTGATTAACAGAACAAACTCGACACCTATCGTGGTCATGTTCATAATGGCTATAGTCACATAGCAAACGATGCATCTCAACCAGCGATTGTCGAATATGACTGACGTATCTGACCTTGTACTTGCCAGGACAGCCCTGGACCATATTGATAGATTTCCCATGCTCGGGCACTGGGTTCTTCTTCACATTCGGACGTACGTCCTCGAAAAACAAAATCCCGCTTCTCACAAGGTCTTGCACCTTGGTCTTCAAGGGATAACAATTCTCCATGTCATGTCCAGGAGCACCGAAATGATATACGCAGTGAAGCTCAGGCTTGTACCACCACTGGAGGTTAGCAGGTACGGCGGGAGGGTCTCGTGGAGTGATTAACTTTCTATCAATCAAAGATGGATAGAGTTCAGTGTAAGTCATTGGAATTGGATCAAAGGTGACCCTCTACCTCTCGTAGCTGGTGCTGGTATTGTTGGTGTTGCGAGGCTGGTAGGCCTGTTGTTGTGGACGCTGCTGTTGTTGCTGATATTTCTGAGACTGTTGTTGTTGATAATGTTGGGCTTCTCTGAAAACAGGTGCTATGTGAGCCACCTGATGCTGGTTGTTATTGGGGCGGGCAATCTTCCTCTTCACAGAGGGTCTTCTCTTGACATGGGAAGACACAACATGTGCCTCTCCCTCCTTCTTCTTTGCAAAGCTTCCATATCTCTTTGCGCAAGAGCCTTCATCTCGAGTTAAACGTCCTTCACGGATCCCCTCTTCCAGTCTCATTCCCATATTCACCATCTCGGTGAAGTCTAAGGGAGCACTGGCTATCATTTTCTCATATTAGAATGAACTCAAGCTCTTCAGAAAGATCTTGGTCATCTCTTTCTCCTCAAGGGGTGGCACTATCTGAGCTGCCAACTCGCGCCACCTCTGGGTGTATTCTTTGAAGGTCGCTTTCTCTTTCAAAGACATTGCCCTCAGATTGTCCCTATCAGGAGCCATATCCATATTATATTTATATTGCTTGACGAAGGCCTCGTCAAGATCGTTGAAAGAGCGGATGTTCGAACTTTCCAGACCTATGTACCAGCGGAGAGCGGCACCGAACAAACTGTCCTGGAAATAGTGGATGAGCAATTGGTCATTATCAGTCTGCGTCGACATGTTGCGAGCATACGTCACAAGATGGCTGAGAGGGCATGTGTTTCCCTTATACTTCTCAAAGTCAGGTACTTTGAATTTAATAGGGATCTTCACGTTGGGCACAAGGCACAACTCAACAGCACTTTTACCAAAAAGGTCCTTCCCCCTTAGAGTCTTCAGTCCTTGCGAAGCTCAAGGAATTGGTCTTTCATATCATCCATCTTCTCATAAACATCTGGACCTTCAGATGGTTCAGAATGGTAGATGGTATCTTCAACTCGTGGTAATGTGTGCATAACGGGAGGTGGCACTGAAAGGATCGGGCTAGATGCCGGCAAAGAAGCAAGAGTAGGAGCGAAACCTTCTGGCATGAAATTGGCGGGCATTCCCCACGGGAACCCGACCGACATGGATGGCACAAAGTGGGCTGTTGCAGCAGGCATAGTAGAAGTAACGATCTCAGAAATGACCGTCCTCTGGGGAGGAGTTAAGGGTGTTGGGGAAGACTGGCTATGGGCAGCCATGAATGACTCCATCAGGGCAGTCAATCTGGCTACTTCCTCCTTCATCTCACGGTTCTCTTGTTAAAAATGTTCCATCAGTCTCGATGAGTTGGCTCTGGTGTAGTACCGGTGAGTCAGCTTGTCTTCAAAATAAATGAAGAACACAGAGTTAGACCATAGGACAAGAATCCTGGAGCAAAACCTGCTTATGCACATGATGCATGCAATGCTTGTGCATATGATTTGTTTTTGTATCAAAGGAACTTTAGAGTTCTATTCACAAACGTTGGAAATATTAAACAGTTGTCACATATGGAAATACAATATCAATAATATATGGGAAATGTCTTTACATCAAAGAAGTACAACATTGGTAACCAAATACAAGAGAGAAGGAAAATGATCATCCTATGGATCCCTAGAAACAATCATCTAAAGCTCGAGAGACTGGAAGATAAGATGCACAAAGCCTTTTCACCTCCTCCTCGTAGGCTGCCTCCATATATGCCTTCTCTTTGGCAAGTCGATCGTACTTCCTCTTCCAAAATATGGAAGACTGAAGGAGCAAAGAAGTCCACGCGTCATTAGGATCATCAATAACCTGATGCTCGAGGAATTCTATCAAAGCATCCTTCTCCTTAATCTGCTGAAGCAACTCCTCTCGTTCACGGATCCAAGCACGTGAATGGTCTTCGTCTCTCAACTCCTCTACTCCTTGGTAAGGGAGGGTTGAAGGCCCAACCACAACCAAAGGTGTAGGTCCCGGATACTCGTAAGGCATGAGGTATTCAGCAGCTCTCCTCCTAACCCAAGAAGTATAAGGTTCCAAAGCAATACAATTCTTCGGTCCCAGCTCCTTCCTTCCTTTCCTATGGATCTTGCGCCAAGCGCGGACCATCCTGCCTTTCAGGCCTTGGGGATCTTTACCCTCCTGAAAGAACATACCCTCTAACAGAATGTTATTGGGTTTATCCTTTAGGGGGAGCCAAAGCTGACAACGTGCCAAAATGGGTTCTAGTAAATCCCACCACATGTACCAAGAAGAGGCACATTGGAGAATTCACCACAAGAGTCAATAATCTGCGCACCATCATACACACGGTTGTACCAAAAGATATCATCATTAGTGAGAGACATAAGTCTCGTGGACCACCGTAGACATCCTTAATTCTCCTTGAAGGCGACCGTCTGCGGCAAGTGAGAAATAAACCACTTGTACACCAGAGGCAAATAGCACATAATGGTACCACCACCCTTTGCATTCCTCATATGCAAAGAAAAGTAAGTGTCACCCAACAGAGTCGGAACGAGATTAAGAGTAGAGAAAATCCTAATAGCGTTCACATCCACAAACTTGTCGATGTTGGGGAACAACACTAGCCCATAGATGAGAAGTACAAATATGGCTTCAAAGGCGTCCTCACTCATGGCCTTCCCATACATAGTAGCTTGAGCGATGAGGAACTCAGAAGGGAGACCTTGAATTCCACCTTTGATAGTCATATGAGCACCAACCAGAGATTCATCTATACGCAACATGTCAGCTATCTCTTGAGAAGTAGGAACACTCTCTAAGCCACTGAACGAAAACTAGTCTAGAATAGGTATACCCACAAGGTAGGCATACTCCTCAAGCGTAGGCAAAAGCTGGAAATTCGGAAAAGTGAAGCAACGGTACAAGGGATCATAAAACTGCACCAATACACTCATCAATCCCTCGTCCACTTCAGTTGTCAGAAGAGAAAGAAGCTTCCCAAAATGAGCCTTGAAACCCAAGGGATCTAGTACATAGGACGTCAAATTCCTTAACTCTTTCAAGTCGGGCTGTCTGAAACTGTACTTCTTTGTATTCCTTCTTTGTCTTTCCATGTCTGAAAATTTGCAAATAGACCTCTTAAGTTCCTTGAAAATTTTCTTATTATTGATTATATGGATGCAAATGGGTGCATGAATGCATGAATGCAACAATCACACTGAAGGATCAAGCAAAGCACACCAAACAAAGGTAATGGGGTGGATCATGTCATCCTTAATATCAATCATCCATTTTGGTGGATTATGGTTTACACCTTATCAACACCCAAGTTCCATTGATATTAAGGATACATGAACAGATCAACCATGAATCAAGGGTTTGTTGTGAGTCACGAGCATGGAGTCTCGGTTAAGAACCACCCAAAGGGAGTGTACTAGGGTTTAAACCTGCCAAACATGTTCAACGAGAGGTTCCCATAGTCATCATCCCATCTTTCGGATATTATCGGATATACGACTACTCGTATTCCAAAAATATTCTCAAGAGAGACTCTTATGAGTGTAGTATCACGTAACAATCGTATCAAATCTTACACTTGAACGACTTTCGCACTACATCCTAAGAATAGGCCAAGATGGGCTTGGTAAACTAAGGTCCTTGGCTTCTAAGGTCTATATTGGAAAGAGTAATGTCTAACCACAACTACTTGTGTGACATTATTGATCCCAACATGACCTACACCAAGTGAATGGACTTGCAAGTCAACTTGCTAAGGAATAACTCCACACAAGTCAACAAGACTATGCCATTCTCCTATCCTAAGTGCACTCGAGTTCGGGTATAGAACTCATCTCACAAAGATCACCAAGCATACAAAGAATTAATATTCAAGCAATTCAATCATTACATACAATACAGTACTCCCAAATTGCACAAAAATATGTCACAAAACAATATACAATACAATACAACAAAATATGAAAAGTAGGCAAAACCCACTAGGCAAATGATCCCCAGCAGAGTCGCCACTTTTCTGTAGCGGGGTATTCGTTACCTTTAGAGATATCGACTAAATCTAAGGTAAACCATACAAGTCGAGTCGCCACCGCACTTCTATTTATCCAAAGGAATGGTTAGAAAGCGAACAAAAACCTAAAAGTTTTATCAAATCAAAAACTAGTAAAAATGTCAGATATCTGGGTAAGGGGGTTGGTTATGCAATAAGAAGGTTTTAAGCACCCAAAACATCCTAGGTACTCCTAGGGAGCCCTTTTCATACTTGTTGTAAGGTTGGTATTTTGTGAAAATTTGTTTGTGCAAAGATGATTGAAGAGATGAGAAGAGAATATACAAGTTTATTATAATTTGTGTTTGGATGGATAAACCCATTGCCTACGTACCATCTTAAAAAGATTAGGATCAAAACCTCGTAGTTCGGGGTAAAAATCTCAAAAATGAGTTGGTGAATTGATTGGTCCAAAAGCCTTAAGGTCTTTTGTTATCCAAGGGAGAAAACTCAAACCAAAACCACAAATCCACCATGTGAGGATAGCTTCATCATGCTAGTGAGGGGTTAACCCTATAATAAGCATGGAAGACCCATTGTCCATCACTAAGGATATAGGTGAGTATTACATCTACCTCAAGGAGAACTCAAACCTAATAGCTAAAGGTTATGAAAATTTTGATTAAGAAAGTGGTCATTGAAACCACAAAAAAGAGACAATTGAATGAGTTATATTTACCAATGAGAAGTATGTACAAAATATGGTCAAAGTTGACTTAGAAGTTCAATTCAAAATAAGTGTTATGGAAAGAAAGTTTGAAAATCAAAAGCATAAGGCTTAGGTTTCTAATGTTTGAAAACAAGTGTTAAATGTTTGCACAAAAGCTTTGGCTTGGGTTAGAGTGGAGGGAAGAAGAATGGCTAAAGTCCTAATCATACAAGAGATAAGGGATAAGAAACAAGACCACAAATGGAGTTCCACTCTTGAGATCATATTGATGATCCAAGTAGCTCCCATCCTTTGGAATATGCAAGAAAAATAATAGTAAGCTCAAGCAACAATCAAACAAGTCTCTTAAGAGATCTTCAATGCATCTTGTATCTTTCACTTTGGATGATCATGGCAATGGTTCTTCAATTTGAGCTCTCATAGGATTCCCTAACACAAGAGCACACACATTAAAAGTTTTATGAAACAGATCAAGAATGGACAAGAGTGAGTTTAGAGGTTTGGTCCTTCTAATCCATCTTCACATTAAGATCCTTTTACTCCAATTTGCATAGGGAAAGTCCTAGAAAACTAAGTTCATTTGTCCATTTCTTTGTATTTTGGTCCACAACAATCAAAACAAAAGCACAAGCACAATAATATATATACAATTATGTGCTCAAGTGAGCAAAAGGCAAATTGCATTAACATAAACATGTGCTCAAATGAGCAAAGGAAAAAGCAAATGAATAATATGTACAAGAATAGTAAATTGCATAAAAGTTAAAAGCAAAAAGTATATGTTAATTATTAATGGTTAATGTTAGTAGTTAGTGTGCCATAAGGAAAATTTAGCGCTATGTTAAGCAATCGTAATTGGACTTATGTAGAAGTCACAACTATCTGAGGCCGGTCAATAATAATGTAGGCAACAACACAAGTTAGAAGTCTTGATTAGTGAACCAAGTTCCAACAACTTGCCATGCCAAAAAGAGGAAGAGGAATGATCTTGTATTGGTTTAAGTCCTTTGCATGATTTAAGAAGCAATCTATCCTTAATGCAAAGCCATTCACTTGATCATTTGATCAAGATGAATTAGATTTGAATCAAGGAAGATTAAACCTCCCTAATCAATGCTAACTTATCAACCTTTAACTAATTGATCAAAAAGAAAAGAAGAAGAAGAAGAAGAAGAAGAAGAATATGGATAATGGAAATGAAGAAAAATAAAGTGCATCAAATGAAAAGGAATGTACCAATCCATAAATGTTGACCAAAGATAGGGAAGATCAAGGCCAAACCATAAAAATCAGAAATGAGATGAAGATTGGAAGTCAAGAAATAAACAAAATATTTTTGGCATTTTTAATATTTGAAAATAAACTTGAATTAAAATATTAAAGAAAGGTCAAACTTCAAATTCACTTCAAATCAACTTTGAAAAGTCCAAGTGAATTATCCCAAGTTCAACAAGGTCAAACAAAGTTTGACAAAAAATTTCAGCATTTTTAAAAGTCAGAAACTATTTTTAATCAATTAAAGAATGAATAAAAATAACCTAATTGAACTAAAATCTCAAATAAATCTCAAATCAATTAATAAATTGATGAGAATATTTTTCATAGATCCATCATCATTCAAAGAGGTTAGAAAAATATTTTTGTATTTTTTGAATATCAGAAACTATTTAAAATGAATTAAAAATGACCAGAAAAGAAAAAATTATTAAAAAATAGCAAATGATGAAATAAACAATATTAAAAATCATTTTTAGAAACTAGAAATTAAAATAGAGATAATGCAATTGGTCCCATATTTTTTGGACCAATAATAAAAGAGATATGAATTTTTGAAATAAAAGGAAATAAAGAAAATAAAATCAGAAATTGGAAAATATGGAAAATCCACACGCGTTGGATCTAAGCTCATTAATTAAGCTGGATCATCAAACGGCTACGGCATGCGCGCGCACCGAAGTCCTCAGTCAATGCAACCACATGGATATTAAATAAAAGTCATAACAATGGAGCGCTGGGATTAGATCTAGAAAACGCATCGTGTGGCTCACAATTAATCTGGCAATGAGACGGTGGCCAGCGCCACCGTCTTCTCCGGTGAGCTCCGGCGAAGGTCAAAAATCACAGAGGTTCAAATGCTCACTAAAATGGACGATCCAGGCACCATTCGAAAGGTGAAGTGATGTACATCACTTCTATACCACTCACTTTCACTCTAGATTCCTATTAAGAGAGAAATCAGAGATGGAAGTTTGGTGATGTTCAACTGAGCTTGCTCGATTTCAACAATTAAGCACTCAATAATAATTCCTCTATAGAGAGGACTTCAGACAACACAATATCAAGGTCAATGGATCAAAGAATAATGAGATTTGAAGCAAAAACCCGTTGATCAAAACCTTTGGATTATGAAGAATTGAGTCACTTTCCTTGGTTCCTTTTGCAAACAGAAGCTTCAATAGATCAAATGGTGAAGGTCTAGGAACTTTAGATCTGAAAATTCAACCAAATGCAATTGAATTTCAGATATGAGTTTTTGAAGAAAAATGAACTTTGTTCCTTTGGTATGGTTAGGGATTCACTCTTGCAACATTTCAGGCACCTTCAGGTTGGAGAAATGAAGAGCATAGCACATGTATTTATAGCTGGAGAGGGCTGAATGCATGAGTTAACTCGTGTGCATGGCAAATGGATTTTGCATTGCATGGGCTTGTGTGATCATGTGGAAGGCCCAATGAAGACTGAAATGGCTTGCTGAGTTCATGTGAATTGCAAATGGATGTGTACATTAAGTGCAATCAGCTCATGCATGGCAATTGGATTGAATTTCACAAAATGCACTTAATCCTTCATGCCTTCGAAAATGGTGATTCCAAACTCCAAATGCAACCTTATGAGTAATGGTTAGAAAGCTTGTTGCATAAGGAACAAATGATATGTTGATCAAAATTCCAATTGGGCCTTGGAAATTAGTGAAATTTGAGCTTAAAGTGTAGGGTGCAAAACATGCATAAGTGAAGTTTCCAAATTTGGCCAATGTTCAAGCCCTTCTGTCTCAATGATGAAAGCTCCAAATGATAAAACATTCAACATCAAAGTTGTAGATCTTTTCAAGACAATCAATTTGGAATTAAATTTTGCATCATTTGGATTTTTAATGAAGAAGTTATGGGTACTTGAAGTTGGACTTTTTTCCATTTCAATGCACTTGGCCCAAAGTGACTTATAATGTTTTGCATCATTTGGATGTTTTTAAGTAGACCCAATAAGATTTCCAATGCATTTTGTCCCACCTCAAAATCATAAAAAATGAATTAGTTATGTTCTTGTGATGTTGACCCAAAATTAGGGTTTCAGTCAAAATGACCTATAATGTCTTGGAATGGATGATGATCTTCCAAGCTTCAAATCAATTTTTGATGAACATGAAAGTTGTTAAAATTGTCCTTAAGAACATGGTTTCTCTTGGGATCATATCCATTTGATCAACACATAAAAAGTTAGGTCTCAGTGCATTTCAAAATAGACAGATGAATTGACTGATCAACTTCTCAAGTCCACCACTTATATCTTGATGAATTGATGATTGAGGGCACTCAAATAAGTTCAAATATGCATGGAATGATGAATTAAAGAACTTCCCCTGATGGTATTTGACCATGGGCTGAGGTTGCTTCATGAGCAAGGCATTGTTGATGATCAGATGAATTAGGGTTTCCTTGGGAAACAAACCTCAAATCCTTTGACTTGCTTTGATAAAAAATGATGAATTAAGATACTAGGGAGGCATATATGATGGATGAGAGCTTTGGGAACCATTGCCATGCTTGCTTTCATCTTCTCTTGACCTTATAATTGCACAAAGGATCTCCTAGAAGCTTATAGACCTTGTGATTGCTCAAGCTGCAAACAAGAAATGTTAGTGACATATTTGTGCTTTTGGTTAGTAAATAAAATGAGAAAAGAAATGATATACAATTCAAGCATTCTTGGTGATCTCAAACCACGCACAAGAGATCCCCACTCAAAGGGAAGGGAACCAAGATGCTCATGATCCTTGAGGATTTGCAAATGCAATGTTATGATGCCATGAGGGATCTTAGGGCCAAAATTGGGGTCTTACATGTCCCAGAGGATCATGTCCTTAAAAGCCGAAGACATTCATTGGTATTCTCGAATGTATGATGGTGTCAAGCTCATCCTCAATTATGGGGATTTTCCTAATGTACCTTTTCTTGGTACAAAAGGAGAAATCAACTACAACCCGAGGTTAGCATTGCGACAACTTGGATATCCCATGGTGGACAAACCTGATCTCGAAAGTGTAGAAGGTTTTGTTTTGTACGAAGGAGTCGAAGATCCAAAGTTGATCAAGAAGATTGTCAAGGCTTGAGGGTCGATTTGTCCTCAAGAAAGAGAAAATATGGGTAAGAAGAACTGTATCGCCCAGGAAGCCTACACCAGTTGGGTCAAGAGCAGAGTTAGTGAGGTCTTATTGTCGTTCCTGCCCGAACCATCTATGAACCTCCAATCTCTTGAGCTAGAGACCCAGCCAAATTCTGAGTTGGATGAATTGAAGAAGGTCATAAAGACTCTGGAGAAAGAGAATGCCGATCTCAGATCTAAGCTTGCTAAGATCTCATTGGAGAAAGAGACCTTGAAATTCAATCTGAATTAGAAGAGAGACCGAGTTCGTCAAGCCGATGATGAGGTACAGACAGAGGTTTTCAAAAGACTCAAAGTGGGTGACACCCTCAAGGGGACTTATGCCAGTCTGATGACCAAAAAGAAGCAGTTAGCCGAAGCCCAATACCGAGCTGGTAAAGCAGAACTAGAACACATGGAGCAAATGAAAAAACTTCAAAGCCTGCTAGAGGCTTGTAAGAAGGAGTTGAAGGATGAAAGAAGCCGCAACAAACAACTAGAAGTCACCCTTCGCCAGAACCAGTACGAGCTGAACCAGAGGCTAGAAGCGATCCAAAAGCTGAAGGAGCAATCACATGGGAACCCGAAAGACAGCAACATACAGTTGAATAAGCATCCTGGAAACCCCTCCAACCGAGGGAAGACAGTTGTGAACAATATTCCAAGCGAGCCAGATCACGACCCCCCACCTTAAGGGAGTGCGATGTTGGGAAAGTGGGGCGCCTGCCTGTCTCCCAAATTGCAAGCTTACTACGAGAAGTTGCTATCTAATTGTTTCTAGTCACTTGTAATTCATTAGATTGATGTCTGATAGGACTAATGTGATCTTCTTGTAGCCAATGGGCATTTCCTTGATGTATTTGTATTCTGTTTCATTAACATGGAATAAAAGAGTTTCTTGATTATTGGCTTCATAAACTGTCTCTCTTTATTCGCTTCATAATTGCTTGTGTTAAATAAACTCGCGGATTCCTTGGAATTATTACTATACAAAAAAAAGTATAGTAATGTTTTTGCATACATACATGTATCCACGCATATACTTGCCAAAAGCTGTCAAAAAACAAAATGCTTACACTTGCCGTTTTGCTGCAGCAACAACGACAACTCGTCATCCGTACTACACACGTTCCAGTAAATCCAAAATCATGGCCGAATACGAAGTCGACAACGCTGCTGTCCGTGAATCCCTTGCCCAGGTGCAAGGCGAGATGAACTTGTTCAGAGGCAACATGGAGACCATCCTCGAGATCCTCCAATCTCAGAGGAACCCTGCCTCTGCTGCTACCAACGTCACCCGTGCTACTGAGGTGACCATCCCTGATACCACTATTGGCACTACCGTCGACCCTCCGGCGGAAATTGTGGTGCCTAACTCTGGGAACCGTCAGGTGATCCCCATAGACCCTGCTAGGCTCACTGATGCCTATCCACGGGGAATGCCCCCACACCTTGCTGCTAGCCTCGCTAGTGGGGGAGCTTTCTTCCCTCACTCGACTCTTGTTGCTGCTGCTGCTGGAAACGCTGGTTTCCCTTGGGTTCTCCCCACTCTCCAAACTACTCCGGTTAATGCTTCTGATCTGGATGACAACCAAGGTCAGGTCCCTGACGACCTCCCTAACGATGAAGAAGACTATCGAGGCCCGCGCCTCCACTTTCAACTTCCCAGTTAGACTTCTCAAGCTGCGAGCACCGGTCAGGTTCCGACCGTACCTTTTGGCTACCTAGGGGAAAACTCTGTGACCATGATGATGAACCCTGCATCCTAGTATATGCAGACAGGGGAACCTCAGGCCCCCAATGCTCAACCTGGAATACAATAGTTTCAACCTGCTACTGCCGCTCAGACCGTGCCACCGGGTTTCTCCTACCCGCCAATGTGGTTCAACCCGAATATGCATGTACTGAAGGATAATTGCCATCCAAGGCGCAGCGGAATTTAAAAATTTCTCCATTTAGTGATCCTTAAGAATGGGCATGATCAGTGATAGAATCGTTACCTCTTGTGGCGATTCAAACCTTTGGTGCAGATCTCTTGCAACGATCAAAACCTTGGATACAAATCCACGAAGCGATCACGAACGTTGAACGATGACAACGTCTCTACTCAGTCCACACGAACGGATTCCTTCAATCGCAGTGCTAGCTGTTATGAATGAAGGCTTTGAGTGAGAGAGAGAGGGAAACAAAATTCCAAGTCTCTAGTTGAATTTCAGTCTGAGTGGAGTGACAATGCTTCTACCCAAGGGGTTCTATTTATAAAACCAGTTGTGTGGGCTTCAAGCTAAAAAAGCCCACTTAAGTGTATTTTGGCCCAAATCTCATAATATGCCAAAATCACTTAAGTATTTGGTACCTTACCATATTTCGTCTCCCACTTAAGTGCACCGTACCTTACGGTGTTCCTTAGTTACTCTATTTCTCATCAATCCGTCCTTTGTGTGTGACCCTGTAGGTTTTCGCGACGTTGGCAATTATATTAAATCACACATTTAACATAATAAACAGTGAGCGGTATCTAGCAACACATCACTCCTACCCAAGTCACGAAAATGTCATGTGATCTGACAAAACCTCCTGTGATAATAATTATGTGTATAATTACACCTTTGCCCTTATGTCTATATTGAACACAAGGTATAGACCGTGTCATCCTTGTCCAGTTCAATATTGGGCCCATAGACATTTATCCTGTTTCGTCTAGGACACTCATGTCCCTCAGCATGCTTCGTGGAGTACCCATCAACTGTCTTTATGGTTATCCAGTTACGGACAATGTTGGATCAGCAATAAAGCACTCGACTCTACATCTAGGATCCATAGTGGTTTCAGGTCGAAGAGTGGTATACACTATTATCACCATGAGAATAACTTATGACACTTTGCATAACTTTCTATATAGTATTCTCATAGCGGGTCAATCCGGTATAAATATTACTCCTAATATTTATACATATGTTTAAGACTTGATAACTCTTTATTAATCAACCATAATAAAGAAAATGCCTTTTTATTATTAATAAATAATTCGATACAAGTACCAAAAGTATTGGCCTCTAGGGCTTACACCAACATGTACCAATCGCCCCGAAGCCTCTCGACCGGCCAGTCAGGTCGCTCCTCCCGCTGTTGGTCCAGCCAGACTTGCGGATTACCAGCTCTTGGACGACAGAATAAGGGCCATTGAGGGCTTCTCTTCTTTCGGCATAGACGCTCGAGACCTCTGCTTAGTCCCGAATGTGGTGTTGCCCCAAAAGTTCAAGGTGCCCGACCTCCCCAAGTACAAAGGCCTTAGTTGTCCCTGCAGTCATCTCACTATGTACTACAGGAAGATGTCTTCGCATAATGATAACGACAACCTCCTGATTCATTGCTTCGAAGATAGCCTGACTGGGGCTTCCTTGGATTGGTACATGAGCTTGGAACGCTCGAAGATCCGGTAATGGAGGGATCTCTCCACGGCATTCTTGAAACAGTATAAATACAACTTTGATATGGCTCCAACAAGGCTTCAACTGCAGAACCAGTCACAAAGATCTAATGAAACCTTCAAGGAGTATGCTCAACGTTGGCGCGAAATGGCGTCTCGGGTTCGGCCAACACTATCTGACAACGAGTTGGTCGACATCTTCATGGGTACGCTGCAAGGGTTGTATTTTGAAAAGATGATTGGCAGTTCATCAACAAACTTTGCCGACATGGTTACTATTAGGGAACGTGTTGAGAGTGGGCTGAAATCAGGGAAGATAACAGACACGACCATACAGCAGACAATCAATAAGAGGCCGCATGGGGGCTTCGCTAAAAAGAAGGAGGGGGAGGCAAACGCTATAATGGCGAAGGCTCTCCCTCGATATCAAGTTCCGATGGCCCCTATGTCGTACTATCCATATTCGTATGTCGCCGCAACTCAATACCAACAACCGCCTTTTCAGTATCAACCACAGAGAAGCAATCAATAATCAACTCCTACTCAGAAAGATCAGAACCGACAATACAACCGCGACAATAAAGGGCAGAATCATGGGCAGAATAATAGAGGAAACTATGGCAGACGCGCTCAATACGATAAGACCCCAGTACCATATACTGACTTGGTACCATATTTGGTCCATGTGGGGGCCATCGTGCCAAAAGAAATCCCTCAGGCCGTGCCGCCTTACCATTATAAACATAACCCCAACGCCTCATGCGCCTACCACGCCGGTCACGTGGGACATTCCACCGAAGACTATTGGCCGTTAAAAAACAAAATACAAGACTTGATTGATAGGAAAATCTTGACCTTCTCATAGGAAAAGCCGAACGTAAAGACGAACCCCCTACCTAATCATGATGGTCCCATGGTCAGTGTCGTCATTGAAGAAGAATCCGCAGAACCTGTGAAGTGGGTCGATGAGGTGAAAACTCTATTATCCGTTGTATTGAGAAAACTTGAGAAGTTTGGGTTTCTAGAAGGAGTGCATAATGATTGCTCAGTATGCGAGTCTGATCCGGATGGTTGCAAGAATTGAGAGAATGTGTGCAAGAATTGATGAATCAAGGGTTAGTACAGTTCTCCAAGTCCAAAGCAGCAGAAGAGGTGGCAGTGATTGAGCCGATAACAATTGTATATAGGAAGAAGAAGGTTGAAGCTCCTCCCAAGAGGATTCAGCCGATTTATTTCCGTGTTCCAACTCCGTTCCCGTATTAGAATCCCAAGGCAGTGCCTTTGAATTATGAGACCACAACGTACTTGGGAGGGAAAGAAATTTGCATCCCTGATACAAAGATCGTCAACATCGCTGGAGCGGGAGGCATGACTCGAAGTGGCCGTGTATTCGCTCCCAAATATACTCCTAGGGTGTCTCCAGCACCCACAATTGTCTCGCCCAAAGAAAAGGTAACTCCTATGCCGACTCCGCAGGCAGGGACAACTGTATTCACCATTTCGACCGTGATGACTGCTCCGGTATTGACAAAAGTTATTGACAATGATAAAGCCGCAGAAGCCGAAACGTCCAAAGGTAAAGGGCCAGTGGTTGAGAAAGAACAGTCTAATGGTCACAAGAAGAGTATCACCTTTGAGGAAAGTCAGGAATTCCTCAAACTGATAAAAAAGAGTGACTTCAAGATTGTTGAACAGTTGAGCCAAATGCCTTCCAAGATATCAATTTTGTCTTTGCTGTTGAGTTCTGAGGCTCACCGCAAAGCATTACTGAAAGTCCTAAATACCGCTCACGTGATGCAAGATATCACAGTCGATCAATTTGACAATGTGGTTGCCAACATCACCGCCAGTTGGTATCTGGGATTTCATGAAGCAGACTTGCCTCCTGAGGGAAAGGCCCACAACAAAGCACTACATATTTTGGTCACGTGTAATGACTCTCTCTTATAACGAGTCCTTGTCGATATTGGATCCTCGCTTAATGTACTGCCAAAATCTACATTAAGCCAGTTACAGTTCAAGGGGCCTGAAATGAGAACCAGTGCATTGATCGTTAGAGCTTTCGACGATTCCCGAAGGCAGGTAATTGGGGAGGTTGATTTGCCTATCTGTGTTGGAACACACCAGTTCGATATCACTTTCCAAGTCATGGATATCAACCCAGCCTACAGTTGTTTGTTGGGCCGACGATGGATTCATGCCGGTGGGGCAGTCACCTCTACGTTGCACTAGAAGCTAAAATATTTGATAGATGACAAACTGGTAATTGTGTGTAGGGAAGAAGATTTGTTGTTCAGTGAACTCTCCTCCTTCAGATATGTTGAAAAAGATGAGGGGATCGTTGAGGTTCCGCTCCACTATCTAGAATTTGAAGATGTCAGTTCCGCCTCCTCCAACAACAATCAATCATCCGCTACCATCACATCCTCAGCGAAGAGTGCCAAGCAGACATTGGAGAAAGGCACACTTCCCGGTTGGGGCAAGGTCGTCAATGTGGCAGAAAAGTGCGACAGGTTTGGTATTGGTTATCACCCAGCAACACGCAAGGTGAGTCCAAAGAAAAAGCAATTCAACCCGGTCAAGTTCAACAGCGCCGGCTATCAAAGTGAGCATACCGTGACGGTTATTGGAGAGTCCAATGGTAACATGCCAGGGGCACCCAGCCTCATCCGCAAATGTCCTCTAGGATTCAAGCTTCCCAATTGGACGACCACCATGATCCCTATGGTGTACTCGGAAAAAACCAAATGCATTTTATTTTCTCCGTCCCTCGTCCCTGCCCGAGACGAGATGATAGCTTGTAAGGGCCCCCATGTTTAAAAGTATTATGTGAATAAATAAAAGTACTTTTTGCATGCAAAACTCATGTTCCTTTTCTTTTAGTTATTTTCCGTTTTCACTAAAAACCAACGAAATGGCAAAAGTTTTCTTTTCTTTTTTCCACTTTTTCTCAAAAAAAAGAAGAAGCATACTAAAATAAGCTCATCATATGCAGAGAAAATAAAACCATTTATTACGACAAGGCTAAAATCAACTGTGAATCTGGACTTCCAATCAACCAAGCTGAAGACGACAGTGAGGAAGATTGTGAATTACCAGCTGAACTAGCACGACTCCTTGAGCACGAAGAGAAAGAGATTCAGCCGTACAAAGAACCAGTGGATGTTATTAACTTGGGTTCTGAAACTGACAAAAAAGCGGTAAAAGTTGGGGCATCTCTTGCCAAGCATGTGCACTCCGAGTTGGTAGATTTGTTATGTGAATATGTGGACGTCTTCGCTTGGTCGTATTAAGATATGCCAGGATTAGACACTAGCATTGTTGAACATCACCTACCGCCCAAGCCCGAATGCCCTCCAGTCAAGCAGAAGCTCAGAAGGACCAGACCTGATATGGCGCTCAAGATCAAGGAAGAGGTTAAAAAGAAGCTAGATGTTGGCTTCTTAGCCATTTCTGAGTATCCGCAATGGGTTTCTAATATCGTTCCAGTTCCTAAGAAAGATGGAAAGGTCAGAATGTGTGTGGACTATAGAGACCTCAATAGAGCCAGCCCAAAAGATGACTTCCCTTTGCCTCATATTGATGTTTTGGTCGACAACACAACTTAATTCTCCGTCTTTTCTTTCATGGATGGGTTCTCTAGGTATAATCAGATAAAGATGTCACCAGACGATATGGAGAAGAAAACCTTTATCACACCTTAGGGAACTTATCAATGCACCATGGTAACACTCTTTCACGAAATGATTCATGAAGAGATCGAGGTTTATGTGGACGACATAATTGCCAAATCCAGAACTTTGGAAGATCACTTGGTAAATCTGAGAAACTTGTTTGTCAGACTCCGAAAGTTTAAACTGCGTCTGAATCTGGCTAAATGTACTTTTGGGGTCCGATCAGATAAACTTTTGGGTTTCATAGTCAGTTAGAAGGGTATTGAGGTTGATCCCGACAAAGTTCAAGCCATCCAAGATATGCCAGCTCCCCGAACAGAAAAAGAAGTCTGAGGCTTCCTTGGGCAACTTAA